>NC_137436.1:34557542-35798792 GCF_964374335.1 Astatotilapia calliptera | reverse complement strand
TCTCCCCGTGCCTATGTATGTTCTCTCTGGGTACTCCAGCTTCCTCCACAGTCCAAAGACATTTAGGTTAGGTCAACTGGTAGTTCTAAATTGGCTATAGGTGTGAATGTGAGTGTGAAAGGTTGCCTGTCTCTCTGTATTAGCTCTGTAATAGACTGTAACCTTTTTGGCCTATGACAGGTGGAATAGACCCCAACCAGATGCTGGATTCATAATGAACAGTTACAGAAAGCGTTTTTAAAAAGACCACAAAAGGAAGAAGCAGTCTTTTTAAAAACAAAACAAAACAAAAAACTTCTTTCTGCTAAAATATGTCTTGTGCATTAAAACCAGTTCATTTCTGTTATAGTGAGCAAAACTGGTCTCACATTGGCTATGATTTGCATACCTCTCTGGCTACACAAAGAACATTACTGAAATTTAATAAATTCAGATAGGGAGACGACAACAGTAATAACACTGCCCTCAAGTGGCTGTAAAAGGATTTATACGACTTTGGTGTGTTAAAAAAAAAAAAAAAAAAAAAATCTATGAAACAGCCCTAAATATGTAACCAACAATTGTTTCCATAATAATCTTTAAACACGGATACAAGAGAAAGACAGAAACACCACACCTTCTTAGCAATTTAATAAACACCGTGGAGGTGTATTCAAACAAAGGAATACTGCATACACAGACCTCCATAAGCAATGCAGCAGTGCCAGAGGTCCAGAACATGTAACACCAGACTGAACACTGCAGCTCGATGAATGTAATTTCATCTGTCAGACCACACGCACTTTGACACTGAGTCGTAGTGAAATATACTCATGCTCACTCGGAGGTGTGAAAACAAGACAGATGATTTTAATGAGGTGACATCACAGAGAGGGGGAGCTATAACACATAGACACATGGTATACCACTTCAGGAGGCAAGCAAGAGAGGGGAAAAGGTGGCGGGGAAGCATACTGTGAAAAGAAGGAAGACAGGTGAGAAAGAAAACAGAGAAGGAAATCTTTAAAACAACAATAAAAACCCACAAACACACACATACACAGAAGCAATACTGTATTTCTGAAAGCTGAGATGACACTGCTCCCCTCCTGCAGTGATATGGATGGAAAGACACACACACACACACACACACACACACACACACACACACACACACACACACACACACACACAATCAAGGAGCAGAAAAGGTAAGAAGAAAAACATTTTCCCCTCAGGAACCATGTGACAGAAGGAAATACAGACAGCAGGCAAGAAAAGTATAAATCTGAATCACAGCACTACCTCTCCTGTACAACAGGCTCTATAAAGAGTTTAAGCAACTCCCAAATGTCAAGGTACAATGAGACAAAAATTTATATCTTTGTTTTTAATTTACCATTCTTCAAAGTACCGCATCAGACTAGAAATTGAAAAATAAATCATGTGAATAAGATAAAGTGACAACTAGCAATTATAAAGAGAAATAACTTTTGTGCCTGCTGTTGACACAAAATGTAACAAATAACATTTTTTACCCGGCATTGAACAGAAAGAAACACTACTTTGTTATTGTTTGGCATTACCAATCAGTCAAGCTTCAGTTTCAATTTGTATTTGCTTGAGTCCAAACCACATAATTAGTCAATTTCATCGAGATGAATGATTTGGCAAAAAAAATGTTTAAATGAAAACATAGTTTAATTAATTTCAGTTTTACTTATATAGCAACAAATCAAAACAGCAGTCACCTTAAGGAACATAAAGACCCAACACTGTAATTGGCGACAGTGGGAAGGAAAAACTTCATTTTTACAGGAAGAAACATCCAGCAGAACCGGGCTCAGAGAGGGGCAGCCATCTGCCGGGACCAGTTAGGGGTCGTGGCTAATGGTTTGCAACGAGCGCAGTAGCAGTTGTGATTAACTTTACACACAGCTAACCTGATACCAGAACCAAAGAGGAAGAGGGAGGAAGGACAGCTAAAAAACTAAACTACGCTATATATTCTAATCACTCCCCAGCATCAGTTTTTACTGCTATGTTCTGCTTTGGAGACTTAGTACATAGACATCAGTTTGGACCCAAAATCAGGTCAGATAAAGGCAGACAAGTTGTGTCTCTAAAGAATGATTAAGGAGTGAAACGAGTTGAAAATTTTGCCAATCATTACTGTCCACACTTATAATAAACAGGATGTAGTGAAGACTTTGACACAAATTTCAAGTTATAAGGCATCCATGTGTAAATATAGACACATTTGAGCTATCCAGGACAAGCATTGCATTTACATAATCAGGTGAAAATTAGCGTGCAAATGACTGCAAATCTGCAAAGCACCCTCTCACTCTGTCCTTCGCAAAGCTCACTGCAAACAATTCAGGCATTCAGGTAGCAGAATCCAACTTTCAGCCTATGCTGTCACTGTTGTCACTTTAAATATGAACAAGCTGTCGCTATACAATGTTCATTTCGTGACAAGCCTTAAACGAAACTCGCTGTTTCACCGCCTTTTAGAAAGCCGGTGGAGAAATGGGCTTTGACAAGACTTTGGCTGAGCACATTCTGCACTTAAAGATCATTCATGGGGTGAGAGAAGCATCACTCTGTAATGTGGCGGTACACTCACGAAGAAGTAAAGTGATTCTGTAGTCCCCACACAAACTGTAAGAAATTATACACACACTTTGAACTCTAAATACTGTTTAGTAAGCATCACTTTATGGTGATGCTGAATAGTAATCTTAATTGCCCCTTGGGGATAAATAAAGTATTTCTGATTCTGATCACTGTCATAAATTTTGTTTTGTGGATTAAATGTTCTATTTTTATGCAGCATTTCCAGTTATCTGTATTTTTATTATTATTAATTTATGTTTAACCATTTCCTGATAAAAATACACAAATGTTCTCAGTCCCTGCTTCCATCACAGTGTGATCCTGGCTACAGAACTATTAGCACATTCACAGCCTGCAGCAGCTTAACTGAGGTAGAGGAGCTGTGGTTTGGAGGCAAGTTTCCCCAGTTACACTGAAACAGTGCACTCAGTGACATACAGCCAAGGCTAACTGGCTGGCAGTGAAGCCATCTGAAACAGCAGTAGCTTCAAATGCAAACTTCTGCATGACAAATGTGTCCCTCTCATCCTGCATTAAGTGAAACAGACACACAAGCCATTGTTTTCGATGGCCAATAAAACTGCTGCAATATTAAAGATTAAAAAAACAAAAAAGAATGACAGATGGTACAAACAGTTAACCGCTGATGGGGTCACTTATTACGGCAGCTTGTTTTAATTTCCACTTTTCTTTAAAAAAATAATAAAAAATTATTATAATTGTGCTTTTTATGTTCTTTTCTGCTTAAGATTAAATGAGAATTGATCCTAAAAATACTATGACTTCTTTTTTCAAAACCAAAGTCACCGTCCTGTGCTAGCCATGAGAAAGAATACAGCTTTAAGACACTTCAACAAATGGCTTCATCTTTTTGATCTGGGACCTTATCCATTTATATGTATGTATGTATGTATGTACACCCATTTTAATTAGAATATAAACTTGGAACTTCAAGTGGCAATTTGTGTCACATTCATAGAAGGTCAGGAAAACAAAGTGACTCACCAGGACTTGGACTGCCCGAAGTGCAAGTAATTGATGCTGTAGAGGTCCATGTCTTCAGTGTGCCAAGCAAAGGTTGTCTTCCACATGCCAAAATACAAGTATGGAGTGTTGACACCCTCAATGACGATCCCACATTCCTGCTCCACCATATCCAGCAGTGTGTTTAGATGGCCGATGTTCCATTCTTCAATGTTCTGGAGAGCATGCAATTATGAATATCAAGTACAAGGGAACCTGCACGCTACACTTTCATCAGTCCATCAATCTCCATCAATGACCACCAGATGGTGCTGTAGTCATATTACTCACTGAGCACGATTTTGAAAGTTACAACAGCAGCAAAAATCTTGAAATATAAAAGTTGTAAACTCCTAAAGCAGCTTTCTATCACAATTACATGGTGCATTTTAATTAAGTTCTAATAATAATAATAATACTACTAATGGTGAAAAAACAACCCTGAAAATTGCCCATTGATGGAAAATAAACTACTATAAACCTATTAGGCCAGAAGTGGTTTATTTTTATTTAAAAACAAACAAACAAACAAAAACAAATTCAAGAATATTTTAAAAACTTAATAAAAATTGTCATTATCCAGACAAACTTCACCCACCTCATCATAGATGGAGCCGCTCACATCAGCACCATAAAGAGGTGACACAAACGTCAGGTTCTTCCAATACTTCCTCTCGAGGTCATCAAAGTCTTTGTGTCGTGGCGTGCAGTACCTGCAAACAGAACAGGACAGGTTGTATTGTAAGCAGTGTGGTGCCCTTCAACTAAACCCTCAAACAAGCACTGTGCAAACATTTACAATCAGCAAATAGACTGTAATAAAATAATTTAAGTCCAATGTATATAAGAGTTTGAGCTTTTGTAGTAGTTCTGCTACAGTGCCAAGGTTTTCATTTGTTACATTATTCTTCTGCCTTAATAGTTATAGCATCTACACGACAATTTATAAAGAAAATGTTTATAAAATTTAAAAAAAACAACAACACAGCAACATAATATAGTTTGAACTGGCTTTTTACCGTCACTAGCACCACAGCTACCACTACCCACCATGACCCATTTCACTTATTTTAAGACAGTATTATTTTCAAACTCATGGTTATCAGGACAAACAAAACCTTCAGCTTTTTAAAATACTGTGCACTGGTGTTAAACAGTATTAGTTTAAAACAGAAAACCTGTCTGTTCTTTCTGGCACCCTGATGCCAATTGTAGGTACAAATAACACAATTCCTGATTTAGTGTGAAATATTAGAATGCACTTTTTTTGTTTATTTATGTTCTCCATCATCGTAGTTGCACTATATTTAGTAACATTCATGTTTTAAACCATGCTGAGTAAGAGCAATAATTGCACCATCAAAGCTTACAAGGACACTATCGTGCAAAACATCACGTCAGATACTGCATTTGTATGCAATCATTTACGAATGAAGCCCCTGAGGTTGGGACCGACTTACTTCTTGCTATTGGCCAGCTTGCGGTATTCACCCACAGTCATAGATTTCTTCTGAATGTTGTACTGGGTGAACAGACCCGACTGACCCGTCACCACTTGGCTGATGGGAGCTGGAATCACCATGTCCTCGATTGTGTCATAGGACTTGCGTGGCTTCCATCCCGCAGGGGGAATCACCTGGAGAAAAAAAAAAAAAGACACTTAACCTTTACAAGGTCAGCAGATTCAAAATCTATTCAAATTCAAAGTATGCAGATTAAACCTTTGGAAATTTAGATGGTGGATTCTGCTGATATCAGCTTAAAACTATAAATGGTTCTTACAAGCATTTTCTAACATGCTTTGATCATTTTAAACATTAGTAATGATGTTAGATTGAACCTTGGCTATGCAAAAACAGGTAGGAAACTAAAAGAGATGCACAGGATTCAAAATGTTACAGCAATACTTCACTAAAACAAAACAAAAAACATCTAGTAAGAAGACTGAAGTGGATATGTGGGTACATATATGTGTGTGTGCCTGTGTCCTGAAATCACCTTTGCCAGGCCAGCGCGATGAGCTCCTTGACTCTCCATGTAGGCGATGTATTTGGCAAAGTCTTTGAACTCCTCCATTGTGGGCCTGAAAGTCATGATCTTGCAGCTGGGGTTCTTGGCAGCAGCTGGCGGCAGGGGGGCCGGCAAAGGTACGGGAGACACCTCCGCACCTGGAACAAGTTCTGGGGCCACATTTGGGTCTGCAGGCTGAACTGGATTGAGGTGTGGAGCAGCATTGTGTTCAGAGATTACCACTTTATTCAGGTTTTCAGCTATTGCTGGCTCCAGAGTGGGAATCTGGTTTTGGGCTTCATTTGAGCTGAGAGTAGGGGGAGACACTGGGTCAGGAGGAGTGGAAGAGGCTGGGGCGGGGTGAGGACCCAACACATCTTCCATGGGCATGTCGGTAGCCATTGGCTCTTGGAAAGATTGCAGGTAAACCTGAGGAGGAAATCAGTGGTGTTCAGGGCACACACAGTCTGCCTCAAATACATTCAAATTACTGAGAACTTTGCAAAGGCAAATTACACAAAACTGCAAGTGAAAGAAAAGGAATCTATGTTTTAAAAATATTTTTCTAAAAAGGAAAAATCCAACTTTCTGACTACAATGTGTGATTATTTTTGTACATTTAAATAAAAACAAAAAATTAAATACTGAAAAAAATATGGAAAATTAAAAGATTGATTTTAAAAATAAACAAGACCAAACAACTCAATCTTAGTGCAATCTACACAGCTGTTAACACAAAAAAAGCAGACCAGTCCACTTCCTTCACCAAATAGGGGTGTCCTTGATCATAACATTACTGAAGGCACTTCCTAACCTACATTTTAGAAGTGTCACTTCTGCATCTTGTCAAATTTTGTGTCAAACAAATTCAATGGCTCTCATTCTCTTAAGGCTTACCACAGACTTTTTAAAATCCAAATGTGAACATAAACACCAGAAAGTAGCAAGCACTAAAACTTCATTCAAAAAACTCACTCTAAACCATCTTCTCTCATCAGCGCTTTCACTTTATATCAGTGTTTTTGAATATTCAGAAGCATTTTTAATTACCACTGTTTACATTTTCAAGCTAAGTTTTAATACCATGATTTAGGGTTGTTGTTTTTTTTGTTCTGTGTAAGACAAAACCTACAGCCTTCAGTTTAGCTAATTAACTTAATGTTATAACCATTTTAAAACATCATTTAAAAGCTTTACCTATTAAGCTGCCAGCAGTCCACTTAGATTCACTTGTTTTAATAAGATAAAAATCATTCACTGCCCTCTCATCAGCAGCAGTGGATAAATAGACAGAGCCTAAAGTACCTAAGCAGTTTGTATTGGTGGACAGTACCTCCCCCAACCACCTCTCCAATTTGCAAGTCGCTGCCGCAGGGCTAGACAACATTAACGGGTGAGACTTTGGATAAACTGACGGGACATTGTGACTTTTGTTGGACTAACTAAACCTTTAAGTAATATTTTCATTGGTTGGTTGAGCCTTCATTATGCAATACCATCACTGCCTCATGGCAGAAAATTGTATCCAGCCAGTAATTGTGCAAGTGTGACGTTTTAGGATCAAAATAAAGAAATACAAATAAGGATTTGAGTTTTTGCATTTAGAATAACAATAACCTGATCCTAATTGATCCATCACTTATGTGACTCCGTATTCATTAATCTAATCATGTTATACATATTAACATAAGACAATATCAGTGATCAATGCATCCATGTTCCTTAAAAGGTGCATAAATCAAACATTTTTCTTTTTCTCCAAACAACTACCTAATAAGGCTATCAACAAACACCCTGTTGATAGGAAGTTAATATCTGCTGGAAGATCAACTGTGGCACTGTGAACAACACGTGTGCAGTTCACTTCACAACTTTGCAGTGACTGTCCCCATCTGCGCTACAGACAGCATGTTCACTGTTCAATCACAGTTATAGAAGCGTTTTAGCTTTATGTTTGGTGGGTCAAGGAACAGTAACCATTTTCAGCGCTGCACATGCACTAAAAGATACACACTGCTGCATTGCTAAATGTGCCTTGCATTATCCTCATTCACAACTTCAAACAGATCTTACGCCCACGAGGTTAAAACAGCAGTAGTGTACTTCCCACTCCGACTTTCTGACACGAGATAATGCAAATTGCGCTTCGTTTGCATGAAGCACAAAAGCCCACAGTGCATATGAAGAAATGTGCTGTAGCCTTAAGCGCAGCCAAGTTTGAAATTAACGGGAAAAAAAAGGATAAGAGCTAACTAAGTTTGCTTTGCTGAAACTGACATATAATCCTCGTAAATACAACTACTCAGTGACCGAGACATTTCATAACACATTTCAAAGCATTCATTTCTTCAAAGCCCAGAGCAACAATTTCAAACTAGTTTTACCTTTAAAATTAATTCTGACTGATTGGAAAGGGATTTATTACATCTTTCCAATGACTAACTGCTTTAGACGCCGGGACCCTCTTTCTAACTGAGACTGACCTACTAAAGTGAATGGAGGCCACATGACCCCCAGCTGGCTCATCACAACAAACAGGGGCCTTTAACTCCATTTAGGCCTAAAACTTAATTCAACTGTGCAGCAAGCAGCCCCCTCGAGAGGGTAAAACTCATAAAATATATCAGTTACCCAGGTGGGTCTTTCTCGGCTTTGTAAGTGTAAAACGGCGCTGCTCGGTTGCATAGTATCAACTTATTATTGGCAGCTACTGCTAAAGGCGACCATAGCCCTGCACAACTGCCAATAACTATTAGCATTTTAACCCACATAGTGAACAAAAGAAAGCCAGCCGAAGCTCTTTAAGGTCCGTAAATTGCACTGCCTGTATAATCGCTTAATGCAACAGCAGCACATAGGCACATATCAACCATTTCATTTTAAGGAGCTACATATCATCGTGTCCTGACGCAAATGTATTCCTAGCCAACGCTGGCTAGCTTCTGCTTAGCTACTTCCATATCTGCATTTAGAAAGGAAAAAAACAAAACAACAACGACGGAACACACTCCGTGAATAGACGAGAGTATGGTCTCTGCAATTTACTAAAATAAATATAAGTAAGGAAATATTACCTCCTGCGGCAAACTATAGCCCTGTCCCTGTTTCGTTCAGTCGTTTTAGTTTCGTTTAGAACAGATTCCCTGGATCGATTTTCTTCTAGCATTAGCTTGCTGGGCTTGTCGTTGAGGACGCGCCTACTTTCACCAATTGCCTTCTGAGTGGTTTAAACACGTGATGGACGGTTACTAGGAAACGTATGATTGGTTTACTCGGTTACCGACACGCAGAGTAACCAATTAAATCAGACGTTTGCTATTCCATGGTTTCCGTGGCTCTCACGCAACCAATGTGTACGTCACGCACGTACACACTGCCGGGTTTGCTCAAGGTTGCTATGCTCCGTTGGCCAAGAGAAAAATAAAATACCCTCAGAGCAGGGGTAAACACGTTCAGCCGTCCTGACTACACTTGTATCACTTTTCAAGTTTCATATCTAAATTGTAAATGTTAGTGTTAGGACAGCTTCCCACCATGACATTATAATTAAATGTAAAGTCACATATCAATTTCGAACATTGTTTTTCATTTAAATTCCTACTTTAACTAAAAACTGTGAAAAGGGTAATATGTGCCTCCCCCCCCAAACATTTCCCCCCAAAAACACGTGTCAAATTTTTTACTTTATTGAATAACACTGAAAATGCATTGACAAAAATTCTGCACAAAATATGTGCAATTCTAAAACTACATATCAAAACTACAGACTAAAAAACAAAAACAAAAAAATTATACAATTTCAGAAAATATACATTTCCCAGTCTATGCAAATATTTGTATCTCCATCAAAACCCGAAGTGCTGGCACGTGGATAAATAACACACTGCTGCTGAAACTCACTGAACTGCATTTATAAAAAAGACAAAAGGCAGTAAAATTCAGTTTAGTTGAATTTCAGGATCAGCATGTGGAATTTCCTTAACATGTAAATGAAGCATTTTCTGTTTTGTTTTTGTTTGGTTTTTTCCTTAAATGAGGTCAGATAACACAGGTGACCACTGGAGACACAAAAGGCTGACTGAACACCCCCTACATAGATGGCAGAAATAAGATTATAAAAAGATGAAAAGTACACTTTTAAACTTTAAGAAAAATACAATTTTCTAGACAAATACATTTACGTGTCAGGGACATCTAGAGAGCTTGATAGATGGGAGTTCTACATTAAACTCTTGGTTAAGCACTGCTTTTTCTTTGGACTTTAATAAAGTGAATCTTTTCAAAACAAGGGATATCCAAATCTATGCCAGAGGATAAAATTTCTTTAGTAATCTATCACGTTTGGCATCTGAATGTTTTATCAAATTCATAACAACTTTTACAAACTTAATATACAGCTAGAAACATTCCTGTATCAAAACATTCAGGGAACTAGTATAGCTAGAAAATCCAACATCTGATGACTAGGCTACTTGGCCTCAGACTCAAGTGCAGGAACACAAAACTGATCTGGGTCAGTTTGCTCTTGAATGTTGGATATCATCTATATCCAAGAGAAACAGTGAGATTTTAATCATGTAATCAAGCCAGGAAAAACAAACACAAACTTTTTAAAATCTCAACTGCGTGATCAGAATTAAGACAAATTGCACCAAAATGAGGGCCAACCTCACAGCAAAGCAGAACAGACTGGATGATAATAAAACCCTTGAATAATTACAAAAAAAAAAAAAAAAAAAAAAAAATCTTCAAACAAGTTGGACAGAATGGCTTAACCACTTAACATCCTCTTTTAAAAGAGCTAAACACAGATATTTAGTTTAAAATGATACAATTTACATCATGGATAACATTAGCATTAGTTAATGAAATAGACTGAAGCACTTGGAATTTAAAAAAAGAAAAGAAAAAAAAAGTCGAGGTTGAAGGTATTAATGGAGTAACGGTACAGCCAGTTAAAGGGATTTTTAAATGTATCTTTTAACACCACATCATTGCAGATCCAAGGTGATGATATTATTGAAGTCCACAAATATTGCAGTTTTATAATCATAGAATATATTAAAAGAAACTGATTCTTTATTGCCTCTACTGAAAACGGCCCTTACAGTTTACGTCTCATTTCCTCGAGGGCTGAGTAAGTAGCACCAATGATCACCGCCCGTTGCTGTACCCTGGGAAAAACTGATTTAGAATGTCTTGCAGGGATTTGTTGACCGACATGGAGTAGTTCTTGCCCAGGTCGTGCCTGCAGGCCGGGCAGGTGTACACCTCTGCTTTGAAGGACCGCTGAAGGCATTCCTGAAGGAAAAAAAGTAGAACAAGTTCTTGTTAAACAATAGCAGGTTTTGTTAAATAACAATTTGTGATGCATTTATCAGAGGTGTTAGTAGATCAAAAAGATACTCTAAGCACCAAAGCAATCAATGCTATCACTGCAATACAATAAGTTTTCACAACATCACTCATTAAAAACATCCATATAGAGCCTTTCAACATTCTCAGCAAACCCCATTATAATACCTCGCTCCATACGGCAAACAGCTACACCTCCAGCCAGTCTGCCAAATTTCTAATGTTCAAAGACGACACCACCCTAATCAGGCTCTGATAAAGAGGAGTCTGACAACCTAGTGACCTGGTGCAGAGAAAACAACCAGGAGCTCAAAGTAACTGTGGCAATAACAGGACTTCAGGAAGAATCCAGCCCATCATCATGCATCGCTGCCAGTGGACACTTTCCTATTCTGGGAACAATTATCTCTCAGGACCTAAATACACAACCTAATCAGCTCCCTTATCAGGAAAGCAGCAGAGGATGTACCTCCTGTAGCAGCTGAAGAAATTCAACCTGCAATGGTGCTACAGGAGGTACCATTAGTGAATGAATCCATAAAATATCACAACTAGGTGCAACAAAACTTTGTGAACTCCATTACTAATAAATGCTTTGCATTCTGCTTTATTTGACAACATTATTCTGTTAAGTAGCTTACTACGTGACAACTATGAGGAATACAAAAGTTAATATGTAAAGGTTTAAAGCTAAAGTAACAAGAGCACCCCTGAAAGGCAAGGGTTAACATACTTCAGTCAGTCTGTTTTTTTTCCCCCCATTACAAGGTGATGATGTCGGCCTGTTATGGAGTCACGGATATCGTTGGGCATCAAATTGCAAAAATAAAGTGTGTAGTAAAGCAGTTGATATATTACTTTACATGATTTCTTGGAATTTTTTCCAAGGTCAACTTTGACCTTGGACACTAACAATAAAGGTTAAGGTCAAATGATTAACCAACCTAGTTACTCATGTCTCCTAATGGCCTAGTATACTGTTGTGAAGCTTGAAGATTTTGTATTACTGTGATAGAAAATTGAGATGAATAAAGTGTTTACTGATTTTCACATTTAAAAATGACCTTGACCCAATTTCTAGCAAAAATAAACCAGTTTTAGCTGTTACTGGTATCTACTATCACACAAAATTTAAACATGATCTCTACAACATACTACAGAATAAATATTACCAAGTGGTAAATTTATTAGAGCAACAACTCTAGATTCGGGACATTAGTAGTTTCTTACCCTGCAGACATTGTGTTGGCACTCTGTGGTGACGGGCTGATAGACCACTTCTTGGCAGCAAATGCAGAGGAAAACTTCTTCAACTTTGTTCAAGAATTTCTGCAGAAAAAATAAAAATTAGATCAGTTTTATAGACAGTTTCAGTGGTTTTTGTTTTACGGAGGAACACAGGCTTCTTATTTCAAGTTGCATTTACTATGCACATAAGTTTGAAATTTGCAAGTGATTACACTTGCAAAAGCACAGTGTGGTTTTAAAATGTTGCACTAAGAGGTTCCACCCAGCAGCCAACTGTCACACAAACCAATAATATTGGTAAAGTGAATGGTTTTTATAAAGCACTTTTCTACTTTGAGCATCAAAGCACATTCACCCATTCATACAAGCACTTTCCCAAATAGTAAATTCAGTAAATGTTTACAAAAAAACAACAACGACAACAAAACACTATTAAAACATTGTGGTAATTTGAACAAATGTACAGATATTCTTACCGGTCCAAGTGACAGTGACTCCATGGCTTCATCCCACAGCTTCTTGTTTAGCTTGTCATTTTTGATGAGTGCCTTTTGCTCCTGGGACAGCTTGTACATCTCTACCTTGACTTTCTTAGGAGTTTTGGCTGGTGGGGTCTTTGAGGATTCTAAGAGAAACAAAGACATTTTCCATTAATAAGCAGCTTCTAGGATGCAATTTTAGTTAAGCTGCTACATAAAAACAATGTCAAATACATGAGCAATATCATGTTTTTTACATTTTCCAAAAACAAAGCACAGTTATGATATTAGCAACTTCCACATAGACAAACAACATACCGCTGCCCTGAGATTTTCTCTTCCTTTTAGCCTTGCTGGGTGTCGCCTCCTCTTCCACTTCATTTTTGTTCTCTTTCTCTTTCTGATAGCCTGCAGGATACTGGAACAATAAAAGTAGTTTATTAGTTTACACTACAACAATATGTAACAGTCAGCAGGTAATTAATGAATTGAAAACATCTAAGATGTAATGCATTTATTTACAAGGCTACATTAAGTGTATTACATTAAACTTAATATTTTTAGTAATGCAGAAGCTCATTTTCTCAACAAAATACAGAAGAACACAATGTTTATTTTATCCAGCACCAGGACTAAAAAATATCCACCATTGCTGAAAAGAAACAAACAAAAAGTAAAGAAATTAAAAAAAAAATAAAAAAATAAAAAAAAAAAAATTGTATGGACAATATAATCTAATGATCTCTACCTGCATGGTGAGACCCAGTTTCTTGATACGTTCCTTGCCTTCTCTGGTCCATGGTGCTGGTTCGTCATCATCACGCTTTAGCAGGTACCGCCAGACCAAGAAGCCTGATTTTCCTTTGTCTGGCCAGTACTTCACCACCTAAAGTAAGACAAAGATCTCAAGTAAAACTAAAATAGTTGCAATATTGTGAAATCACTGCAGATTTTTTTTACCAAAGGCAAAAAAGAAATTCTAGTTTTCCTTCATACCTTATATATTCCATCGTATCTGTTCCCTTCCTCGGGGCAGTATTTACTGTGCTTGCGTCCCTTGCAGCTGCGTACTACTCTAACTGGTTTGCCTGCCTTCCAGTTTTTGGCTTCTGCTCCATTTTTGTCATTGACAGGGATGTTGCAGTTGAGAGCCAGCGCCCTGATGAGGCCCAAAAACAGATGATTTACATATGCAAAGGAAGATCTAAGCAGACAAATTGAAAATTAACACCAGTAAGTTTTTATAGCCTTGTCATACCGGTTCATGTGTGTAAGTGTCTGATCGCATGATTGCTCCGCAGTCCTCTTGTTTCCAGACAGATCTCGCCCACCAGAGCCAGTGTAGGTGAACTCATTACCATCATCCTATAGTTTAAGAAGCACCAAAGATATTAAAAACACTAAACTTCACAAAGTTTCTCATCAGGCTATTGCATAAAATAAATACAGTGTTTTCAAACATAACTGCTAACACTTGAAAAGCAGTATTATTTGACACCATTTTGATCAAAACAAACAGCAAGCTCCCCCCCCCCAGTAACATGTTCTCACTACTTTGCTTTTCTTTATAGAACATACAAAAACATACCACATCATCCTCATAGCCTCCTGCCAGGACCAGAGAATAGGCACCATCATTGCTCCTGCCATGAATTCCAGCTACATGAGGCCTATGAACACCAGATTCACTGACCTAAGGGTGGGAAATTAAACAGTTATTATTATTATACCATTATTATTCCAAGGTACAGGAATAAGTCATCACAAACGATGATAAGCCATGAAGTGAGGAAGGAAAAGAAAACAAACAAAAAAAAACAAAACAGACCTGGACTCTGAACTTCCATAGGGAACCGACAGGAATGCCAGGGATTGGGCCGTAGTGATTGGATGGAACAATGGTGCACTGTTTGGTTCGACCGACACAGGCCATACCCTAAAATAGGAGATAAGGCAAATCATTTATGATGTGTAATTGTCATTCCCATAATGAGGAAAAAAAAAAGCTGATAAGTTTAAGATTCATATTGTGTTAGCACTCACCTTGCCCCAGTCCCTTTGGCTCGAGGAGCTAGCAGAAGCCATCTTAGCTTTCTTCTTGCTCTCCTTCAGCTTCTCTCCAGCCAGCACAACCTCACTGACATCATTACGACAACCTGGGCAATACCTGCGAAATGTAAAGTAAAAGGTAAACCCGAGCCTGACACACTGATGATAATTTTTTAAGTCTTCCATTCTAACATTTGATGATTTTGTGGCTCTGTTCAATTTTAAATGAATGCTGGATTTCTGAATCTACCTACCAGTCCTCATCCTCAGGGATGGTGGTGAGTGGAGGATTCAAACAGTAGGTGTGATAGGCCATGTCGCATTCATCGCACAGCAGCTGTTTGTCAGGATCCTGCTTGATGCCGCAGATGTGGCAGTTACACCAGCGACAGTTCTTTTTGGGATCATCTTTACAGTGCTTGCACTCAGGTCCATTTGATCCTGAAGATTGCATTCATTTTGATTATGCATTTCATTCTGCAACATTCCTTAGTGAAAGGTTAAGTTCAGATTTCTAGATTATGACTACTGCTACACATCTTTGCAATTTTAAATGCAGTTTTTAAACCCACTTTTTAGTGGACTCTCAGATCCAGCAGGGGCGTCACCCAACGAGCCAGGCTCCTCAATTTTGTAGATTTCAGTGACAAACATGATGCGGCAGTCATTAAGAGAGTCACCAGCATCGCTACATTTTAAACAAAAAACATAAAGGAGCCTGTTAGAATAGTCAAACAATATAATCTAACTTCCTCCTGCTTTCCATGTTGTCCAAGCTTAAACAGAAGGTAAAAGAAATGACAAACATGAGGATAACAGGAAGCTTCCGATGCATGTACAAAAAGGTTAGTTATATTTTAGGTCGTCATCAACACAAAACTAAACCCGTTTGATATCAGATACAATAATCAGACGTAATGTTAATGAAAGCCATTTATCCTCCAAACGACCATACACACAGTTGGTTAAACTGTCAAAAATTGTTTCAGTGGCATCCACTGATACCACAGCAGGAAATTAGCTTCTACACACCTGCTGCTGCGGCATTCAAAAACCAAACTATGAGATACTGTTACAACAGACCTTAAAGAAAATGTTTATCATCTACCACAGCCAGTGAAATGTTCTTATATGTGACAAGTCGTAACAGATGCTACAAAGCACAACAACTCCAACTTGTATGCAACGATGGCCTTACCCAAGGATAATCTTAGCATAGATCTCTCGCTGGGTGCGCGTCTCCCGCTTCCTCTGGATCTCAGCATCATACCAGTAGCCACGTTCCTTGGGCTCATCTGGGTTGTAGTTAAGCATGACAACCATTCCTGGCTCCAGCTGGTGCCACTGGTACACAGTACGAGCACGTGGCCGAACGTCCTTTGCCAGCAGCTGAATCACACCATTCTCTGCATAGCTGTGAAAGTAAAAACAATGAATGATTTTGCAATTCAAAGACAAGCAGTGCTGCAGCATGGCCAAAACATAAAAAACACGTCTGAATAGTAAGGACCAGTAGTCATTGCAGCAGGTTTGAACCAATACACCATTCACATGAATGTTCCCTCCAACACTAATGTGCTTGCCATCTAATAAACAAGAGCACCTTTCAATGAGGGCACATATCAACAGAGCAATGCCTTCCCTTTATATATATTGTACTTATTTAACAAATGGGAAAACCTGTTTCATTGTACAGTCTCACTGAGCAAAATGAGAACTTACAGTTCAGAGTCCGTAAAAAAATTTTTTTAAAAACATTCTTCAATGTAACAACTGCATTGCTCGCAGTATCAAATTTAAACAGGACCATCAGTTTTCATCTCCAGTGTGTTTGAGAAGAGCTTTTAAAGTAGCTTACATCGTGTCAATGTATTTGTTAGGATATTTAGCTGCATCTTCTTAGATCTTTCAATTAACATTTTCACTGCTGCAACAAGTTGGTTTGTAGAATTACAACACCTGACCCACTAAAACCAAAATCAGAGCTCAAACTGCTGAATGATGACCATTAGTACAGAAACTCTGCTCTGTGCTGCTACATGACAAATACTGCGTTGATACAGTGATGTGATGGGGGGAAAGGAAAAAAAAAAAATTAGTCATTAGTACGAAAAATGATTCTTACTCTTCATATTTGACATGGTACAGTATATCCTCAGCTGGCTCTGCCTCTGCAGCCTCTTCTTTGGGCGTCTTTGTAGTCTTGGTAACGTTTACAATCTGGGCCTCAAACCATGCTCCCATGTTCAAGTCTCTTGCATCCACCAGCTCATTGATCTACACACACACGCGCACACACACACACACACACACACACACACACACACACACACACACACCAAGAGTTAGCAAACTTTTGACACTTTAAAACTGCAGTCACTTTTTCAGAATAATTCATAAAATGTCTTTTGACTATTCCCCACCCAAAAATAGTTTAAGTTCACTACAAAGTGGCTCATTTGATGTCTTGTAAAAATGAAACCTTTGCACGCTGCCCTTTTTGAAGCTTGGACAACAGAACTCATTCCATCCACTCCATGCACATGTCATCCAAACTGCCTACTTTTGTAGACAATTTGGAAGACCATCACAATCACATCAGAGGGAAAGTGAAGACAGCAAATCCTAAACTGCATCCAGAAGTCTCTTACTGATAAGATAAAGTTAAATATAATATTGCATAAATGCACAGAATGCATATTAAAAAAAAAGTTATATATATATATAGGGGGTTAATTGGAAAATCCAAATTGTCACTAGGTGCGAGTGAATGTGAGCGTGAATGGTTGTCTGTCTCTGTGTGTTGGCCCTGCGACAGACTGGCGACCTGTCCAGGGTGTACCCCGCCATCCTTCAAGCTCGGGTCCTCTACCAGAGGCCTGGGAGCTTGAGGGTCCTGCGCAGTATCTTAGCTGTTCCCAGGACTGGATATAGATAGATATAGATATATATATATATAAAATTAAAAAAATAAACAGCTTGAACACTAACGTAAAGAAAAAACAAAAGCAGTTTTCTTAGCGCCAAACTTTTCTAGATATTACCAGAAGGGAAACAATGTCTGAAACAGTGTGACCCCAATACTAAATTTAGCCTCAGTGTCCTATTCAGGGTGCATGCATCTTGCCTCCTGCCTGCTCTCTCAGGTCAATTTTAAATCAGATGAGAATCTCAAGTAGCAACATGCATGTCTGTCACCCACTGTGTCCTGCCTGTGAGAAAAGGAGACTTCAATCAACGCCTGCCAGATTTTCCCCACATTCATTCGTTAAAACAGCTATACAAAGTGTAACTTTATATGCAGCACATAATGCATACACACGCACACAGCATCAACTGTACACAAAGTGTTAAAAAAAATCAATTACTTTGCAAAAAATAAAGAGAACTAAGAGTTCAAATAAACATGTTTTCTACATGTGCACAGCTCACCACATAACTGCATGAACGCGACATACAGAGCTTATTGGGCACAGCCCATCACAACCTCCCGATGAAAAGCTTTGGGGCAGGGCTGCCCAATCCCAGTCCTCAAGAGCTACTATCCTGCAGCTTTTAGATGCATCCCTACTCCAACACAGCTGAATCAAATGGTTTGATTACCTCTTCAGCATGCCATCATGTTTGGCAAAGGCCTGATAACAAGCCATTCATTTGATTCGGGTGTGTGGGAACAAGGATGCATCTAAAAGCTGCAGGACGGTAGCTCTCGAGGACCGGGATTGGGCACCCCTGCTTTGGGGTAATGGCAGTTCCTGAGACTGAGCCAATGGCAAGTAGTTGTGAAGAAATATAGTGGCAACCTTGGTATGTTTCCTGCATGTCTTTTTTTTTTTTTTTTTAATTGTTTTGTCCATGTCTGTGTGGGTTTTTTTTTTTTAATGTAGGCATTACTAGCCATGTTTGTTCTGTATTGTCTTTTTAGTATCTGTTGTTGAGCTTTATGTATTTTAAACAAACATCTGGAGTAGTCATTGCTTACACGACTTTTTCGGGCTACATATTCCCAATTTATCTTATCCAATTTCTCTTTGCATTGTGTTTTGAGTTTGTTTTTTCTTAATCCCTATCACTTTTTTTTTTAAGATTGTAGCCAGAAACATCAACATCACAGTGGTAGCAGTTCTACATTGTATCGCCACCCTACCACAGCTGGCTTAAACAGGAAGTAATACACATCACATTCAATGTGACCACAGTCTTTAGCGCATACCTTGTAAAGTCCAAATCCAGGGTCGATGAGTTCTGGGGCGTTTGTCTGTGCAGAGGTTCCCGCCGTCTGACCTTCTGTCTCGCCATGAGTCGAACTCTTGTCACACTCGCTCTGGGTTGAGCCGCAGCCAGAATCAGAGTCTGAGAGCTCTGCCTCTTTGTCCTTGCTCTTGACGACATCAACAGGGGGCAACTGCTGCCTAACAAGCAGCTGCACTATATCATTTAGGCCTACATTGTAATCAAATATAGTATGGCCATCTTCCATCTGATATAAACAGGAAAAAAAAAAAATTGTAGATATCATTTATAGCATTTTACATTTTGTCTGTGACTAAATGCTAAAGCAGGGCTGACAATTGAGCTACAACCATCACTGAGATCATTTCAGCTACTGCACTAAAATGTAATAAAGTCATTTATTAACACCAACCATGCTGGCTCACCTGCTTGCCCCGGTAGAAGAGTCTCTGTCTCTCTGGCTCCACCTTGAAGATCTCCATGATTTTGAGACGCAGCTCGTCCACCTTGGTGAGTTTGGACAGGGAATCCACCCGATGGGTTTCCTTCCCATCCATTGTGCGGACTTGAATCCACATTGCAGCTGCCCTGTGTCAACAATCAAACACCACTCCCATTATAGCTAGTTATTTTCAATAGCACACTAATAACAAGTCTTTCCTGAAAGATTTCATTTCATCTTTTAATCCAGCAGTAGTACACACTCTGTCATAGTACAAATAGAAATGTGAGAGGAGTGCCATGCTCGTTTTTTCTGCAGTGAAGTTTAAATGAAAAACCAAAACATATCTGCTAATCATTTGTATTTAAATGCATTTCATAGTGAATAGTACTACATGGTACATATTTGAGCTTTATCTAGAAAGATCTGAAGGTGTGAACCAAACTTTCGGTTTCACCATTCACTGGAGAAAAAAAAATTATGACAGTCATTTTCTCTGCTAGCTGCATTCATTAATAAAGAATGTGTTTGCTCTAAACCAAATTGTTGATATGTGCATTTGTATAACATATCAGAAGACAGACAATTATCATCAACTTGAGCTTTATTCAGACAACAGCCAGACTGATATCAGCATATAACAGATATATTATATCAAGAAATATGTTATAAGATAAGGAACCAAAAATATGATTGGGCTCATTTTTGGAATCAACGCAACTACTTCGTTTATCCAGCAGAGAGCGCCCAGAGACTATTTACATTGATCACAACTGTCTGCAGCACATGTAGCAGAATACAAACAGTGGAGCAGATGGTGCTGTTAAATTTGGCATTTTCTACATAGTAAGGACCTTATTCATTTGCTAAATACATTGCTGTAAAGTTAAACAATAACCCCACCATTTCCCCTTTTAAATATAACTATCTCTGTATTTATATATGTGTGTGTATATATATATATATATATATATATATAAAATTCTGTAACCTCTGTCGGTGCTGTGCTTTTGGAAACCGAATTTCCCAGAGGAACCCACCCGAGGGATTAATAAAGTTTTATCTTATCTTATCATGTTCTGTGCATATATGGAAATTACCATTCAGTATTTCCTTATCAGGACCATTGCCCCCTAAAATAAATAAATACGCGCACACATATATATATATATATATATATATATATATATGCAGTATCACTTGTGCTTTAGATTACGCAAGTCATATAAAAATTTGTTTCATAATTATTTCTAAATATTAATTGATTTTCTTACTGTATGTTACGTTTTTGTTTGCTTTCGCATTGCTGAATATTTTTTTTCACGAGTTTATATGATAATCAAATTCTCATCTAACTGAGAAAGTTGCAGTGATTCAGAATTTGCATCGTAAAAAGCTCTGCGTGGAAGATTGTCAAAACACTACATCTGCAAAATCCATCCCTAGGATTGGCTGTTTTTGTTTAGTGATCACAACAAGTTAAGACGAAACGGTCTCCAGCAGCAGAAATATGACCGTCTCCCCTCCCTACTCAGTGCATTGTACTGCTGTCAGCACTGTCACTTCAACAGAATATGAGAAAAGGGAGGGAACGGGCTGATTTAAATACAGTGCGGGAAACTAAGCTGTAGGCCACTCCCAGTTCTTTTAAAAGCACATCCGGACGCGAGGGAGCGCTAGCCAACAATGTGCCTTCGCTCCCTGACAATGAAACATACCTAAATACCAACTCGCATGTACTTTTAAACCGATTATTATAATACTACAGTGGCTTTTTATCCGCATATGTCGTCCTTTGTTGTTACAAAACAGCAAGGGGCCAGCTAAGCGGGGGTTGCGCGTTTACTTCAGCGCTCTCAGCTGAGATCCTGTTCGCTCTGCTGGCTCGAAATAAACCAGCCGCAGTCAACAAAACATAAGTCAAAACCTCGAAAACAAACTACTTGTTCCCATCCAAGGGGTACCATTTTGCCTGCGCAAATTAATACGTTTAAACGATGCTGACGAAAATGAGATTCACGTCACGCCACACCAATCCAGCCACACAGGAAAATAAACAGCCCGACGTTAGCTTATTTGTTTTTCTTAAAGAGAAGCAGTGAAGTTGCAAAGCTAACTCGGTTTACACATTTTTTGCAGATTATGTGGACGTTCCGAAGGATAACAAGTTAAAAGTTCACAAGTTCATCGCCCACCCATATCAGTGCTTAAAGCAAACCACGTTACAATTTATTTTGCAGAGCTTTTAAATACTATATTAGCAAAAGGAAGCCAGAGTACAGTCAATAGCTCTAATACTGTCCCGAAGATTATCAGATTTGACTAATTTTGACGTTTACACTTGACTGGTTGAGTAACTTGGTGCAATAAGCCAAAAAGAAAGGAGGTAGGACTTTGCCAAGTTAGCTAACCTCAGTTTGCTAGCAACTGGGTGACTAAATCAATGAGAACAATTTTTAAAAAGTAATTAAAAAACGCTGAAATTCACTTTACCTGTTTGTCCGTCCAAGCAAAAACAAGAAATTTACTTTTGAGGGAAAACGTGCACGTTTTCCCCAATTAACTCCTTAGAAGGGATGGCACGACCAATTCTATGCCTTGGTGGAGATTGATCAATGAGTTATTCTTCAAGACTTTGATATCCCGCCTGCTCTCGCACTTCAGGTTCACCATTGGCTACTTTCCTCTAACCACATCGTGTCCATTGGGTAACAGAGCTGTCAATCTGGAATGTGACTGGAGCTTATCATCAGCGCGCGAAACGACAATCTCGTGAGTACAACTGCCCTCCGAGTATTTATCGCGAGATTATTCGGCGCCATGTAAAACCGGTATCCCGGAGAGACAGATGGTGCTTCTGGTAAACAACTTCACTGATAGAGCTTTTTGATTGTGTCTGAACTATCACGGCTTCGTATTTGTGTTTAGAAATAGTTTCCAGTCTTCAAACTAATCAACTAAATGCATTGAACCTTTTGGTGGACTTTAATAAGCAGACCACCCGTTAGACTCCTATGATTCAGCTTAATTAATGATGTGCAATTAAGATACCTCCCCCTCATTTTGGCGGGAGCCGAAAGTTAATGAGACCAACTCAGTTCAAGCGCCTGAAAGCATGGAAAATGACAAGTGTATGTGGGAGGAATATGTGCTTTTGCGCACACTTGAGGCATGCTGTTTGTTTGCCTTTGAACTTGACACGTAAATAGCCTCCACTGTGCAATAAACTCCGTCCTAAAGCGCGGTTTATGTTTGTTCAGTATGGAGTAATGCGTTTGAGGTCACCTTCTGACCAACTGATCTGTGTATATGGCCATGACGTCAATCTTTAATAGTCAATTAAAAGTATTTATTTTAATGTTTCAAGATTATTTTCCTAGTTCCCGTTAAGGCACGATTTATTGTCTAACCCAAATCTCTTTTAATCACTTTAAATAAATGAGATGAAAAAAATGCAGTGCTGACAAATATCTTTATTACCACATATTAGATATTTCTATTAAAAAAAAATAAGCACTATGTGCAGGTTGCAAAATAAACTACAATACATGTGAAATATAAATAAATTCCAGTCAGTAGCGGGCATAATTATTTCTGTCCATCAAGTTTCTTCTACTTAACGAGTTCAGGGTTGTAGGGGGATGAGGCTATCACAAGGCAGAGGCTGGGTACATCCTGGACAGGCTGCCAGTCTGACACAGAGTCTTACATTTATATATACAGACAATTTAGAATCATAAAGCCCAACCCACGCGTTTTTGGACTGTGGGAGGAAACCAGAGTACTTGGTGAGAACCTACGCAGCCACAGTCAAACTTCATACAGAGAAGGGCCCACTATGCTAGGGGAAAGGGGGGGAGGGGGGATTTTTTTTAAAAACAAAGGGTGGTAAGTGAAGCAAGCCATAAGGAAAACACAATACAACCAGCAGAACAAGTAAACAACACGAGCAAAGCAACTGAAACTATACATGGAAAAAAAAACAGAAAGCAGAAGTTAACACAACTGGAACCAGTTCCTCCTTTGAATGTGATAAAAACAAGAAAATTGACTACTTTGAAGATTCTTTATTTTGACAGATGTTTTAAAAATCTAAGATGCGTTGCCACAAGACCCAGAAATGTGAAAAGTGTTAGATATACACCAGCATACAAAGCTGAATTTTTGGTGAAAGTTTTACTTGCACTTTGTGATAACGACAGTCAGTTAAAAGCCAACTGCTCTAAAAGAAGCAGATAAAATCTTGCATTTAAGAGGTCAGAATGTTACCCTACTTACTACCCTAGTTCTTGAATTGTACTGTAGTCACAGGTGTTTTAAACTTTCTCTTATAGCTCATTTCTGTTCTGCATTTGCACCCATTCCCTCTTCAGCAACATTGCGCTGCCACCAGTTGCTGGTTTCAGTGGGATGTTGCACTGCTATAGCAACCACTATTGACACAGTTTGAGAATCTATGGAATGGATCAGTATGATTACAGGGAGGAAAAATCTTTTTTTTTT
Organism: Astatotilapia calliptera; assembly: GCF_964374335.1. NCBI lineage: Eukaryota > Metazoa > Chordata > Actinopteri > Cichliformes > Cichlidae > Astatotilapia > Astatotilapia calliptera. The sequence continues at coordinate 35,774,852 of NC_137436.1, read as the reverse complement.
TAAATAATATTTTAAAATAATGTCAACAAACTTTTCTACCCTTTTTAAATCAAATTTAGTCTATATACCTACAGTGGTGTCAAAAGTGTTTCCCCCCTTCCTGATTTAATATTTTTTGTCATGTTTCAGATCTTGAAACATTTAAATATTAGACAAAGATAACATGAGTAAACACAAAATGCAGTTTCTAAAAGAAGGTGTTTATTATTAGGGAGCGAAACCAAATCTACATGGGCCTGTGTGAAAAAGTTATTGTCCCCTAAACCTAGTAACTGGTTGGGCCACCCTTAGTAGCAACAACTGCATCAAGTGTTTGCAGTAATTGGCAATGAGACTTTTACAGTGCTATAGAAGGATTTTGGCCCACTAATCTTTGCGAAATTGTTGTAATTCAACCATACTGGAGCAGGAACTGCCTTTTTAAGGTCGTGCCACAGCATCTCAATCAGATTCAAGTCAGGACTTTGCCTAGGCCACTCCAAAGCCATATAGAGGTGGACTTGCTGGTGCATTTTGGATAATTGTCCTGCTTCAGAACCCAAGTGCGCTTAGGCTTGAGGTCACAAAAAGATGGCTGGACATTCTGCTTCAGGATGATTTAGTAGATGGCAGAATTCTTGGTTTCATTTATCACAGCAAATCTTCCAGACCCTGAGGCAGCAAAAAGGCCTAAAACCATATTTTACTGTTGCTATGATATTCCTTTTCATAAATGCGGTGTTGCTTTTAGACAGATGTAATGGGACACAGACCTTCCAAAATCTTTAACTTTTGCCTCATCAGTCCACAGAGTATTTTCCCAAAAGTCTTGGGGATCATCGAGATATTTTCTGGCAAAAGTTCCTTTTGCTCTGCAGAGGTATCTTCTTGGAACTTTGCCATGCAGGCCATGTTTGCCCAGTCTCTTTCTTATGGTGGAGTCATGAACTCTGACCATAACTTAGGTAAGCGAGGCCTGATGTTCTCTGGATGTTGTTCTGTGGTCTTTTGTCAACTCTTGGACGAGTCGTCACTCAATCCAACAGATGCGCTCTTGGGGTAAATTTGGTTGGCCACCCACTCCCACTAATGGCGATCCTATTTAAGTGATTTTCTGATTGAGAACAGGTGTGGCAATAATCAGGCCTGGGTTTGGCAGGAGAAATTGAACTCAGCTTTTCAAAGTTATGATACACCACACTTATTCCCCTGAATAATAAAAACCTTGATTTAGGAACTTCATTTTGTCTCTATTTGTGTTTAAATTTGATGATCTGAAATATTTAAGTGTGACAAACATGCTTCTAGAAAACTTTGTGAACCAGGTCATTAGATTAGTTTTAGAGTAAATATTATTCATGGTATTTGATCGGTTTTCATTGTAATGATTTCCATTTTACAAATGTTTAGTTCATTAAATAAACCCATGCTGAGCCACTTTTTGAAAATAATCACTTAAAAATCTTCAGAAGCTGTTTACTATATCACGTATGAGAAGCACAGAGAGACTACCACAGTGTCCCATGAAATGCAGGGCTTTTTTTCTTTTAGATTATTTGAGTGTCTTAGAATTTAATTTTAATAAACAAAATGAGCATTTTTAAAAAAAAAAAACTTTTTTTCACTTCTTAATCGTTCATGAACATCTCTCTGTCTTCTGCACAGTCCCCACTCTTGGGAGAGGAAATGAAGGAATGATGTTTTTCCTTTTCCTCTAAAGTCCCCTTACAAAGGGTCTTCCCCTTACACTGGTGGTGCAGCTGCAACTCCCAGGAGTGAATGTGTATGACTCCATAAACACGTAGCAGAGTTCTTGTTGAAAAAGTCCATCCCAGTATTGTAAACGGTTGCACACTAAAAGGAAAAGCACTGAGGAACGGCCATTCAGTTGTATGGTGTCTCCGGTGCAGTGGATCCTGGACAAAGCTGCTTGGCCGGCACTGAGCAGCACTCAGAGCTCAGGGAGGATGATAGGAAGTGTACACGGCAAGCCAAGTCATCCAGGAAATCCTTTTGTAACTTTGCTATTGCTTGAGAAAGCACAACGGGCAGCGACTGCACACATTGAAGGATGGAGTCCAGTTTCTTTTCCAGAGCCACAATCCTACTGTCCAGCTCACCACTTCGATGCTGCAGCTCTGATACCAGATCGTACATCATGTTCTGAGTCTGAAATCATCACCAACATGCTGAGGTCACTTTCAAGTATCAGGAGATAAGCAAGTCAGGGTTTCTCACTGTTTAGATTATTATAAAAGTCATAAAATGCAGAAAAGATAATGAAAAAGAGGCAAAATGTGGTTCATACTGGATAAAAATTACAATTCCTTGTGTCAAATTACTCTCAGCATCAGTCAGAGGGTAAAATTTCCTATTATATATTAGTAAAACTGAGGCAAATAAAAACGTTTGCACAAACCTTTGCAAGATCAGCAACTGTATTGGCCTGGTCAGTTAATTTCCTTTGCTCCATTTTCACTCGTCGCAGTCTAAAGTTGTAACCCAAAACTATAGTCACATTTGTGCTACAATAATATAAATGCAACATGCAGTAAATCCTAATTCACATAATCCAGAGCCACAAATTAAACTGTAACAGCATTTACTGAAACCCCTGATGGTGGCATAACGATACCTACTGGTGGATGGCTTGCAAGAATTTACGCTGATGGTGGCGTACTCTGGCATGGTCAATCTTCTTGACCAGCTTTGTGTTTTTGTAAATGAGCCATGTCTCTCTCAACACATTTGCTGCTGTGTTCTTGATCTGTTGAAGTATGTCAATGGAAAGGCAAAACAGAAATGTAGAGACATAAATGAAGCTTAAGTCAAACAGAAACTAAAATGAGCCTGAGTACTATAGGAAAGTCTTGAGCAATCCCTCATTTCTTTATGTTTTTCTGTGAAAACCTGCACGGAAATGCAGTGTTTAAAGAATAAACAGAGTTTGTACATTTCTAATGACCTGAAAAGTCAACATTTAGTATGACAATGCTAATTCTACAACAGAGATTAAACTGGCTTTAGGCAAACTTTCTCACATCTTCTTTGAGAATCTTTTAGAAATATTTCTCCAGGCCTCTTGACAGACTTTTAAACCTCTCCTTTAGATGTTGGCTGCTTTTTGTTATCATGATGATCCCACACTGTTTCAATAATGTTGAGGTCCAGGCTCTGAGGAGGCCAAAGTATGATATTGTTCCACTTCTATTGTTCACTTTTTTTTAGTGCATTTGTATTGTGTTTGGGATCATTGTCATGCTGAAAAATGAATCACATGCTTTCCAGATAGTATCAAAATCGGATGGTACTTTTCTGCCTTTCATAATTCAATCAGTTTTAACAAGACTGCTGGCTGAATTGCAGCCACAAGCCATGACAGAGCCTCAACCATGCTTAACAGATGGCTGTGGACACTCACTGTTGTACCTCTCTACTGACCTCTGCTGAATATATCGATGACACTTTAAATCAAAAATTTCAAATTTGGGTTAATCACTCCATAAAATCTGTTTCCACTGATTTTTAGTCCAGTTCTTGTTAAATTTGTTACACTTCAGTCTTTTCTCCTCATTTCTCTTCCTCAAGAAAGACTTCTACGGGTAGCTGCAATTAACCCCCTTTCTACTGAGATCATTTCTGAGGCTTCACTTAAAAGTAGATGATTAGATGATAGGCTAGATGAATATCACCTGAGCTCTTTCCTAGATTTTTGCCCTATTTCTTAAAGACATTGCTTTGAGATACATTTCATCTGTTAGTTTTGTTTTTTAGGCCTACCACTTGTTCTTTTGTTATCCCAAAAACTTAAGTTCACACTTCATACCATGCTAAGACATGACAAATTTTCAGTAATCGCCTTGTTGGGATTGTTGGGAATCACCTCGTTGGAGCAACTTTAAAAAAAATCTAATTGGAGGAAATTGAGGGTGGCTCAAGACTTTTGCGCAGTAGTGTATATGGTTAAAAAAGAGAAAGTGCTGTTACTTTTAAGACTGATCATGTAGTCTTAATATTAAAAATAAAGTCCAATCACTGCATGTGTAAGAACACACCTTTTTGTAGATTTGGGTATCCATCATAAAGTTGTGGACATGTTTCTCAGCTCTGGTGAGTTCTGATTTTCTTGCGACAACGGCCACAACTAAGGCTGTACAACCTGCTCCCTGATGAGAAGAAGAGAAGTGTTAGCATGACTGTGTTATTAGTTAGTAGTTAGCTAGTATAAAAACCACACCAATCATTCACGTAGACCAGGATTTTAAAGGATTTTTAAACAGATATTTAATTGGGGTTATTCAGAAAAAAATCACTGTGAGTGATTTGCATATCTGCCTCTTCTCTACATGTGCACTGTGTTGGTATAAAACTCACCATAATTCCAGTTAACAGGCAAACCCCTTTTCCACAGTAGGTGTGAGGGACCATGTCCCCATAGCCGATGGACAGGAAGGTAATGGAGATGAGCCACATTGCTCCAAGGAAAGTGCTGGTTACTTCCTGTGCATCGTGATACCTATTTAAACATGACACCTGTCTGTAAAAGCAGTTTATGTTAAAGCTGGAGAGACTACCCTTGATTTAAGTTTCTTTCATTTTTATCCAGCATTTGTTTAACGCTGAAAATCTTCTTGATGATTTTTAAGTAACACATTTAAAAAAAAAACAAAAAACCTTTAAGATACCTTTCACAAACACGCACTGTCCACGCAGCAATGATCCAACAGGACACACTGAAGACTAGCAGCACTGTGCCAGGACAGATGGTCATTAGGGTCTTCATGACAAAACGAGTGTCAAAGTTGATCTTATTGAGTGCACCGATGCTGCGAGAGGAAGCGTCTGTGAACAGCTTGCTGTGCAGCAGCATGACCCGGCCAATCAGGTAGAGGCGAAGGAACATCGGCACAGAGAGGATGATGTCTACGTCGGCGTATGCCACCGATGCTGCATAGCTGAAGGCCAGTCGAGTCGTCCAGGTGAACACGTATTTCCCTGGGATTGGATGAATGGCACAGATGAGGAGCTCCAACACGATGAAGACAAGTCGCTCAAAAGTCATTGCTATCCTCCAATCGTCAGCCCCGTTGTCCACCATGAAGAGCTGTTGAAGAAAAGTAGCAACATTTCTAGACCGTGAATATGAAAGAATAATGAGTGATGAACTCGTTTTGTTGGGATTACAGTTTTTTGTTTTGTTTTCTTAATTTGGATAATTCTGACGAGATGAAAATGAATGTTTTATCTTCTGGTGTTTTTCAAAGAGACAATTTTAAATATATTTTTGGGGGTATTTTAACTTTTATCGTTATAGGATAGTGGAGAGAAGAGCTTGGATAAAGACACGTAGTAAATGGCCTCTGGGGAGATTTCAGGTATGTGGGTTGTCTGCTCAACCCCTTGAGCTAAACCAATGCTCCAATTCAGGGGGTTTTAAGACTAGTTTCCTTACTTCACGTGAATTATCTGATCCAAATGATAACGCAGCTCATGTTGGCAAAGTCATGGTTTGTTTCTTCATACCTGGATTTCCCTTGCATGGTACATCACAATGAGTCCCAGCAGAATAGCAGTAGAAATGCTGATCAGGCCTTTTAGAACATATGAATACATGGATTCCTGTAAATGGTAGAGACAATGACACAAAACTATTAAACTAATAAAAAGAAGACCATCTGTGAGTAAAACTGTTTAGGGGGCCCTCAAAGTTAAAACTTTTAATGGCACTATGTTGACGCCGCTTTCATTTGTTTGTTGAAACACATTTATTTGGAGACACTGGTGTTTCTGCTCTGAGTGTACCTTGGTGTAAAATCCCCTTGACAGCTCCGTCTCGATGACCATGACAATAATGCCAAACATCCCACAGACCAAGGCGTAGTCGCTCAGTTGTTTGCGCTTCCCAAACAGAGCTCTCCTCTGACCCAGCCTGTAGCTGATATCCTTGGTCTTCTTCGGTGGTGTGCTACCTTCCTCACCGTTGGTCTTACTGGAGTCTTCTCGGATGACTTTGGAAAAGGCGTCCTCCAGGATGGCACTATGAAGAAGCTGGATTGGCTGCTGGCCTGAAGGAAGATCTGAAAAACTAGATCTCAAAGTGCCATGGCTGCTCAGGGGTCGGACTGCATCCCCGTTAAGTATGCCACTGCTTTGTAAGGCTTCGGGAGGCGGAGGAGTGTGTTTAGGAAGGGAGACTTTAGACCCCTGAGAGACTGTCTGCAAAATAAAATAAGACTGTCAACAACAAGCATGTAATATATCTGAAAGCATGTTACAGTGTATGGTTCAGTTAGAATTGGCATGGTATGGAAACACACAGGTTAGCTAAACCTACTTTTGATGGTTCCAATTTAAGTATGAAAACTAAACGTTTAAAGCAGCCGAATCAAAACATGCACCTGACTTTGTCGCTGTCTTGTTTTCTCATCCATTAAATCTTGAATCTCTAGGGAACTATACTGACTGATGGAGAAAGATGTGACACTTTTGTTGCCGACTGGTGTAGACGATCTTTTTATTTGGCTTGTCAGGGAGTCGTGAGGGAGGTGGTGGCACTTGAAGATGGTGGACGGATCTCCAGATGTTTGATCGCCTGCGATCAGGCAGTGGAACTCTTGCTTTCGCTGTTGCTGAACTAACAGCGGCTCTTTACCGAAAAGGTCTCTCCAGTTGACATCTGCACCAGCAGCAGGATGAGGCTGCTTTTGGAGTTTTTGTTTACACTCGACTGAGTCTAGAGGAATGTTGAACAAATTTGTTGCTTGGCTGCTGTCTTTCAGTTTATAATGATTGCAGGGCTGTTCTTTTCCACCTTCTTGGTTAGTGCACTGAGGCATGAAATGATCTTTGAGACGGTTTGTTGCAGGATTCAAAAGCTCACTTTGGTTTGTTTGCTGTGGTAAAACCTGGCAAGTAGTTGAAATGTGGCTGCTGGGAGAGAAAGGCTGAACATGTGGTGAACATAAAAGGCTTCTCTTAGCTGTTACCCTGGGAAGGCAGTCTTGGACCCTGTCCTGTTTTGACTGTGGCTGAAAACTAGAGGCATCAGGACCGGGACATCTACATCTGTCATTGTGGTTTGGATGTCCCACACTGGTGCCTGCTCTTTCTGCTGAGGGCGACTCATCTCCTGCGTTGCCAACATGGCCACAAAGGAGCAGCCAGTCCTCATCGCTTAGCTGCGATAAGGTTAGGTTTCGAGTTTTGAGTGGTGACATCTGGGCTGAACCTCTTGGAGGGCCGAGTCCATTGCATGTTTCATGGGGTGAAGATGAGACACAGCACTGGCTTTTCTCCTGTGGGGTCAAAGGTGTCTCAACCGAGGTTCCTCTGTATGGATCATGCTTCCCCTCAGGGGTCTTTATGGGAGGGGATGGGCATCCTGAGGTACAATGCTCATGGCCACCTTCGTGGAAGACTTCACCTGTTGAGTCAAGGCGCCGCGTTGCATTGGTGGGTTTAACCAGAATCAGCCTCATGGCATCAATGCAGGGCTGAAATGACACCATACACTGATCATTTTTGAAATGTCACCAAGAAATGAAACAAAGATCCTGAAATATAACTGAAAACATTTACACTGATCACTTTGGTTTATTTATTTATTTTCCCCCACAAAGTTCAAGAAGTGGTGAAAAGACTCAACTGCAGAAGGAGTTCATACATTCAAACATTATTGATTATGCAGGAAGACAGATATGATGGATGTATGGGTGGATGGACAGATGAAGAGGGATATTTCAATGTGAACATGATTTGAATGTTGCAAGTGGTCAGACTTACTTATACAGTCATGTTAACTAATTACCCCCTTACTGCTTGCATAGCAATTGGAAAGTAAGTCACAGAAAGATGCTTTTAATCAAATCCAGTTAATTAACTCATCAGTAAGTGTGAGCACCTCCATAAAAGCAGATGTTTTGGCAGGTTGTTGGTCTGGAGTATTCAGGTGTGTGTTGACAGAACATTATAATCTACAGTCTTGTGCCAAAGGTCAGACTGCGCAATGCGCAGGCCTCATTTAGCATGTTAAATGTTACAGCAGAGGTGTCAAACATCGTGCTTGGGGGCTAGAATCAGCCTTGCAATGACTTCAATCTGGTCCACTGGATAGCTTTGGAAAATCAAAAATGTACGTTTTATAAATATAGGACAGTCTGGGTAGGGATGTACTAAAAATATTTTTGTAATTTTACAATTTAATCATGTAGGAAAACTGAGATGTACTGTTGAAAATGCACGTCTTTATCTTATATTAAACATGTCAGGGATAAGATGTGTAGTTAAACGTCTTTACACCAACAGAAAGTGAAAGTTTCTCTCATCCGGCCCACTTAAGATCAAAGTGGGCTGTATGTGGGCCTCAGTGTAAAATGAGTTTGACAGTTTCCCTGCGTTAGAGTGCACAATTAGAAAAAACTGAACAAGCGTAGCTTTTTTGAAAGTTTCAGTCTTTTGGACAGACGAGACCAAAGTAGACATGTTTAGCCATAATGTACGGCACCACAATTGGAGACAAACAAATACAGCATACCAACACAAACACCTCACACCAACTGTCAAACATGCTGGTGGAGGGGTGACAAACGGGACAAATTCTGTCTCACAGAAACAGCATCGTTCAGAGGACGGTGATCACAAGCACAGCAGCAAATCTACAAAAAATAAAAGAATCAAGATTTTGCAATGCACCGGTCAATATCCAGACCTCAACCCAACTGAAATGCTGTCAAGGGATCTTAAGAGAACACAGTGAAAACAAATGAAGGCAAACCTCAATGAAGTGACTCAACAATGTAAAGAATTATGGGTTTACAATTCCTCCACAGCGATGTGAGAGACTCATAAATGATTACTTCAAATTATTTCAGCTGAAGGTGGTTCTGCACTACAACCACGGAGAAATAACTAAAGCTGTCAAATTAATGTGGCAAGTTTCACATTGTATACAACTGAGTGGTTGTGAAAAATTACAGCATAGTAATAAAGTGTAAATAATCAATCCTGAAGTACCATAGGCTACTTAAGTAGATGAACTTTCCACAAAGAAATCGATACCGACTGACTCCAGAAATAAGATGTTTCACAACTCTTCTGTCATTTAGGAATCTTTAGCTTTAATGAGGCCATTTGTTCAGCATGAAAGGAAAAAAAGTTCATCAAAAATAAATCTTCAAATTCAGTCTAATAGATTTTTTTTTTAAAACTTATTGCTTTTTAAAATAGTTATTCAAGGCAATCTGACACTAGATTAAAAAAAAACATGTTCAGTCACAGGTTTGTGTTTTTTCTAAGGATCTGTCACAAGCAGATGTGAACCCCCGCTCATGTTTATTTACTGCGCATCAAAATCAGAAAGCCTCAGATAATAATACTGAGCAGACTCACACACTACATTACACTATAGCTATATAACTACAGATATAGATTCGGAGTTACATTAGTATCTTTAAGGGTTTGGTTTTCTCTTTTTTTCCTCCTTTTACAGGGTTGAATTTTAGTTGTAGAACAAGTTAGACCATTTCAAATTTTTAAGGATATGATTTTGTTGATTAATTGAATAAAATCTAAATTCACAATACAAAAATGTGCATATCCATCCAGCCAACTATCCATCAACAGACTCAATCAAATGGTAGACCCTTAAATAAACCTCTGAATATATAATAAATAGTCACTTATAAACAAAAGGCATCTGCAGCAGCTTACCTTTACCTCCTTTATGACTTCAGCCAGTCATTTCCAGGAGAGCACTTAGTGCACAAGTGCTCCTTACCATCTTCTTCCATACGTTACTTTTTTTCCAGACTTGAAGAAGCAGGTTACAGACGGAAAGTGCTCCTGATTTGCAGAACACAAGTGTTAAGAAGAAAAGGAGCAGTCAGAGTGGGTGTTGGACACGGCTTCCCTCCTCCCGGTACAAACACTCGATAAAGGAGCTTTAGAGACGCTTTCCTTTGAAAGTAATGATTAGAATTCAACACGAAGAAAGGAAAGGGCAGCAGCAGCTGGCCTGGTAAAGGGTTGCCAAGCAAAGACACAGAGTGGGAGGGTGCAGCAACAGGTTAGAGAAAAAAATCTGGAACATCAGACTGGCGTGTTAAGGCGGAACATCACACATATAGCTCAAAGACATTAAATGGGAGTGGGCTGCTGGGTTGACAGGGGAAAACAAAAAGGAAATTGTAGCTTTCAATGCAGAGCGGAATATAAAAGGTCAGTTGAAGTTGTCATTGAAGCTCTTTGGTTCAAAGGCCTTCGCACGTTCTCTTATCTCGTCCACCAGAAGAGCCTGCAGAACAAAAGTGCCCATTTTTAAATCTGGTTCTGAATCAATCGAGCTAGCGAGGGCGACGTCTCATCAATGGGGCACGAAAAGATCTAAGAAATGAAACTGCGCGAGCAATTTTATAATAAAAGTATATTTATATACATGTGGAGAAGTGTAACGTCCAAATTTACTTGGCAGGAGTGGTGTTGCTTTCTGACCTTGTTCCTCTCCGGTGTTGCTTATAGACATTGATGTTGTATTTGTATGTAGCTTATTATGTTTGTATTTAGAAATAAAAACCTGCAAAGTTTTGATAATTCTCAATGTGAAGAATTTGTCATTTATAAGCACACACAACATTGCCCAAAAAATTTATTTATTACAGTCTGTGGGAGAGCTATGTGCGAAAATCCCATTCCCCCAATATAAATACGCATTATAGTTTATATAATACTTATATTTAGGTAGCTTCAGCTCTGTTTTATCTGCACTTACTGTCCATCCACCTGGCATCAGACGAACTCTGGCCTGCTGCCTCAGCAGCTCAGCGTGAATGTTGCTGTGCTGGAGAAAACCTTTGTGACCGCAGGAGCGCTGCTTGCTGTCACAGGGCAAATAAATGGCCGCCACAGTCATCTGAAAGCAACAACTGATACATGGACACAGTTGCATGAAAAGTATTTTCTCCCTTCCCGAGTTCTTATTTTTTCCATATTTGTCAAACTTAAGATTTTAATATTAGACAAAGATAACCTGAATACATTCAAAGTGCAGTCTTTAAATGACGATTTCATTTAAGGGTAAAAAGGTCATCCAAACCTACCTAAGGTAATTTCCCCTAAACTTAATAACTGGTTGTGCCATCTTCAGCAGCAAGAACTCCAATCAAGTGATTGGCAATGAACCATTCACATCACTGTGGAGGAATTTTGGCCCACTCGTCTTTGCAGAATTGTTTAAATTCAGGCACATTGGACGATTTCCAACCATGAAAATCCTCCATAGTCTTTTAAGGTCTTGCCAAAGCGCTTCCGTCTGATTTAAGTCACCACCACCATGGTGGTTTTATGTTCTTTTTAGAAAATGCTGTGTTAGCTTTATGTCAGATGTAGCGGGACTCTAACCTTCCAAAAAGTTCAACTTTTGTCTCGTCAGACCACACAACATTTTCCCAAAAGTCTCGGGGATGATCCAGATGTTTTCTGGCAAATGTGAGATGAAACTTTGTGTTCTTTTCGGTCAGCAGTGGTTTTCTCCTTGAACTCTCCCGTGGATGTCATGTTTGCCCAGTCTGTTTCTTATTGTTGAATCATGAACTCCGACCTTAACTAAGTCTTTGCAATTCTTTCCAGACTGATAGATGACAGTGACTTTGTTTCTCAGGGGTTTCCTTAGATCAGAGGTGGTGAACTCCAGGCCTCAAGGGCTGGTGTCCTGCAGGTTTTAGATATCACCCTGGGTCACCACACCTGAATCAAATGATTAGTTCATTACCAGGCCTCTGGAGAACTTCAAGACATGTTGAGGAGGTAACTTAGCCATTTAAATCTGCTGTGTTGGATCAAGGACACATCTGAAACCTGCAGGACACCGGCCCTTGAGAGTTTCCCCACCCCTGCATGCCTCATGGCATGATGTGTTGATTTTTGACCTTTTTTAGCCTGCTTCACTTTGTCAGACAGGTTCTATTTAAGTTAGTTCTTAATTTAACAGGTCTGACAGAAATCAGGCCAGGATTAAAAACATTTTGTATTTTCTCCGGTTAAGAAGAAATGTGACAAATGTGACAAATATGCAAAAAACTAAGAGATTATGAAGGAGATAAATACTTTTTCACGAGATTAAAGGCCTAAAGTGGAGAAAACTTGGACAGTAGAAACTCCTCTGGGAATTAATTAATAATAAATTGAAGCTGTATTGGCACTACCAGAGGCCCCTCTGCACACGCCATTGCTGTTCTGCATTTTAAACGACTTATTTGAAAAGAAGGTTTGTAAATGATGACTAAAAGCAAAACTGCATCAGTTACATACACACATGAGCATTAGGCCACAATATTCGCACCAACACAGCTCTACATGTTTGATGATAACTTGAGGCTTCTGCTTTCAGGGGTCACAACAGACTCTCTCTTCTGTAAAAGAAAGAATAAGTCATTGCTGGCTTCCAGCCAACAGGTCTGGCAGAATAGATAAGGGATGCACCCGCTGTTGACCAAAGTCTGAGGAGGTTTAAAAAAATGACTAAATTCTATATCTCAGTCTTATTAGATAATATTAAAAGTACCAATAATTTTTTTGAGCAACTTTCAGCCTGGTAGACAACTGGCTAATGTTCTTTTCCTTCTATTAGCTCACCTGGAGGGGCATAAGGAGCTACTCCAAGTGAGTGTTTAGGCTACATACCAAATGGGTACACATTGAACACTTACTCCCATTTGATTCCCAGCTGGTTGAAACTTTAATGCATGTCACTCCTCTAATGTCTCTCCCTTATCAGACTGTCAGACTGCTAGGTTGGAGCAGTCTGACACTGCTCCAACCTAGATTAAAAAAAAAACAAAAACTTAACCAACAGCAGTCTGACTCTCAGCAGTTACAATCGAAGCAATGCGATAGACGCCTGAAAATAAAAGCAACAACCAGTTAAACATTACATGCGGTAAAGCTGAATAGCCAGTGAAGACACCATCCTTGTGTCAACATAACAATGTTTCAACATTTTGCCATTAGATTGGTGCTGTATGTGATGGTGCAATAGCCACTCCTCATTCTGGTCGTGTATCACAGAGCCAAAAAAAGATAGCATGTGGAGTAAGCGGGCGTTATTACAGTTGATCTCTGTAACCACTTCACCATCCTGTAGGTTTTTAGCAAATGCAAAGTCAGGCCGTGTTCTTACACATCTGAACCACAGTGGGGATATTGTGGTAGAAATCTCACTTCCTGTCTATGCACCTTTGATAGTTCAGCTGCTCTAACGCCGGAATTTCCCATCTTTGGGATAAAGTACTTTTCACTGCATTATCTTATCTTGTATTCAGGGGTCTCTTAATCTGTAGACACCTCAATACTAAGGCTGAGATTATACCCACTTGGTGACAGCTGCGGACAGTACAGATAAGACATTTTTTGATACTCCACCCTCCAAGCCCTGCTTAAAGTCCACCTGAAGGATTCATGGCCAAACAAGCTCATGTGGTCACAAAATGCTGGAGGGAACACGGACATTCCAACCAATTATAAAATTTACAGCAGTGAGACCTCGTCATACCCACATACGTGGAAACTTTGATACACTAGATTCTGAAGAATCTGGTCACTTTCCAATGCAAAGAAAGAAAAAAAAATCTAATTCCCAAAGAATGTACTCGTCATTGGCGAGTACAAAACTAGAACTCGACATCTCAGTGAGGTCAAATATCAGCTCTCTGACGTTTATATGTATTGCACAACAGCACTTGCCAAAAAGCATTCAACTTCAGCATATGGAACAACGTATGTGCCTCCTAACAGTATGAACTGCATTTACAAAGAATGACAGATATTGATGATTGAGCAGTGAACTTTAATAAGTTATTCTCAAAACATCTGGCTTCCCACCTTGCCAGGAGTGCTAGGGGGAAAAAAAGAGAGAGAGAGAGAGAGAAAAGCAGTTACATTTATTAGATGCTGAGATGCCTCATTAGAGGCTGTGTGCACAAACATGAGGATCAGTTTTTATTTGATGGGTCATGATGAGTCTCTCCTCGTTAGTGAATGAAAAAATAAGTCAGGTCCTGTGGCACTGGAGAGACTGATAACGGTGAAGCTCTCGTCAGCAGAACTCATTTTTCCCCCCAAAGAAATTATTTAATTTTTCAATGGAAGTCCCCAGTGTGTATAGGCAGACAGTTTTCATTAGTGAACACGATTTCACTTTGTGTTGTAGGTGGAAAAGCGCTGGTTGAGGGGGTTTTCTGGTGCTTTTGCCCATTCTTTCTTCAATTGCTGTTTCAGTTGTGACAATCTCATGTTGGGATTCTCCTGTTTTAGACGAGGCATGTTTTCTTGCTCGTAAGCGGCAAATGCCGCTTTCATCCTGCGCTCCGGGTGACGGTCAAGGTCCTCGGGCCCCACGCTGAAACACAGGAAGACACACTGAGTGATTGTGTATTGTTAACATTTGCACAAGTACAACAGGAAGCCTCACGCATAATCAGAGGTTAGGGTTAGGTAGGGTTAGTACATATACGTTGTTACTGTGCTTAAGTTGAATTTTCAGGTACCTGTTTTTTCTACTCCTTACATTTTTAAAACAGGCTCATTACTTTTGCTTTAAAGCATTTGAGGAGAGTTATTATTACACATCACTGAAGGCCTCGAAATATCAAACCGATTTGAACCTAAACACATGAAAGGCAGTCATGTTCGTTTTAGTGCTGTCAGCGTTAATCTGGCTAAAATGACGTTAACGCCATAACCGCATTAATGCAGCAAATCTCTGTTATCGAGTTAGCGCAGATCGCCCCGTGCGTGAGGCTGCACGGCCCTAATACGTTAACGAGCTCGTTAACGCATTAGGGCCGTGCAGCCCCACGCACGGGGCGATCCGCGCTAACGGAGATTTGCTGCGTTAATGCGGTTATGGCGTTAACGTCATTGTAGCCAGATTAACGCTGACAGCACTAGTTCGTTTATTAATCACCAAAGGATGTCACATAAAAAGAGACGAAAGAGGCAAAACTGTGTTCAGTAGTCCGGGGTTAAAGTGGGTTGTGTTTTTATTTCTTTTTTGCCACAACAGCAGAGTGACTGCAGGTGTCCGTAAGTTGCGTCTAATATAGCGACAGCGTAAACAGAATACTGTCAGTGTAGAGGATGAGAATCAGTCAGGACAACTCATGAAACATCAGGTGTGTAAGGTGTGTAGAAATTATTTTTCTATAAACAATTCCAGGGTTCCCCAACCTGCTGGATCTACTTTAACCTCTACCTGCTCTTCCTGTTTGAAGCAAAGTCACCCTCTAAAATTTTTCCTCTTTTTCTCTCCTGATGTTCTACTTAACTGATTTGAGCGGAATACCTTTATTAGAACTAAAATTTAGACTAAAATTAAGTTTGTTTTCCTACATACTAATATTATTTTATTGTCACATTAATGCAGAACAAGGTTCAGTTAGCTTTGTATAAAAGTAGATGGTAGAAGTGTTCTTTAAGGAGCTACTTTTACCTTTTTTACTTTGAGTACATTTCGAAGCCTGTACTTTTTTAGTTTTACTTGAGTAAAGAAGTTTAACCGGTACTTCAACTTTTACTGGAGTATTTTTTAATACTAGTATCTGTACTTCTACTTAATTACAGAATATCTGTACTTTTCCCACCTCTGGACATAATTAATACCTGAGAACAGCGATGGCATCTTCTATTGTTCTGGCTTCCACGGTTCCTTCTTCAGGGATAACTCTGTTCACATTCTCCTCCAATGGAGTTTCCAGGTGGCTTTTCTCTGTGGGAAGAAATTTAAACATGGCACAATTACAAATCTAGATCATCTATGAATCTTATGACGATTTTATTACTCTACAAGCACATGCTTGTCTTCAAAATGTGCTCAACCTTTCGGATTGAGCTGGTCCTGCTCTTGCTGCTGCTGCTCATTGCGAAGCGTCTCCTCGATCTGTGCACGAGTCACTTTCCCACCAGATCCAGCACCCTGCTGGGACCTGCCTTTCAGTCTAGCATTCTCCTCATCGAGAAGTCGCTGATTTTCCTTTTTCCTCTCAAGGAGTTCCAGCCTCTTTTTCTCCTTGTCATCCTGCAACATCAGAAAAAGTATCTGAGAGAAAAGACTCACTGCTCTTCTGTGCTTAAAGATTTGGTTATTTTGGTCACTACATGTATTAAGGTGCATGAGATTAGATCACAACCATACATGTACTGTCTGTACAGAGCACAATGAGTTTGAAAAAGAAATGACTAAATAAATCCCCGGACACATGTCTCTCCAGTCTAGTCAGTACATGTCTATGTATGACATGATGTGAAGCAGTGCAGAGTAATGCCTGATAATCTCTACTAAAGCAAACATAACACACAGCTTTTTTTCACATAGTAAGTCAAGTACCACTGCCTGAACACATGCAGATGCACTAACTGTTTTATATATACCCAATCAAGGCCTATTAACTAGATAATCTTTGACTACAACTGCTAATTTCTTTTTACCAGCATAAAAAGGATTTGTTTGACAGTACTAACTGGATTGACCAATACTCAGAACAAATGGAAAAGCCAAAGAACTCCGTGAAGATCTAAGAAGGAGAGCTGTATATTAACACAAGTTGGAAAGTTCACTTGGAGACATTTCCAAACAACTACAGATTCCAGGATCACCGGTTTAAACAGCTGTACAAGTTGTGTACAAGTTATTCAGATTTGTCACTTCTTTATCAAAGTCTGGAAGAACACCCAAAGTGTCATCCTGGGATGACAGCAAATTGGTTTAGGATGTTCAGGAACAACTCAGAAACTAAGCCTGTAAACTGCTGAAGCGCCACAGTGTCACTGACCACAGTGAAGCAAGTTTTATATCACCATGGACTGAGAAGGTATCAACAAAGAAAGAAGCCCAGGTTACAAAATCATCACCCTCAAATTTGACTGAAGCTGCCCACAAGGACAAGCCAAAGCCCTCTGGAGAAAAGTCAGCTGAGACAAAGATGGAATTATTTGGTCACAGTGACAAGAAGTGTGTTTGGACAAGTAAAGGTGAGGCTTTCAAACCTAAGAACATTGTAACAACTATCAATAATGGTGGTGGTAGCATAATGCTCTGGGGCTATTTTGTTGCTAGTGGTACTGGTACACTGCACAATGACTAAAAAGGAGGACTAACTTCAAATTCTTTAACTTCATGTCAAATCATCAACTAGATGGTTCAAACTTGGACACAGTTGAGTCTTCCAAAAGCACAATGATTCTAAACACGCATCAATGCTGGTTTTGGAATTGGTAACGCAGGCTATCATTAAACACAATTTCAGTAAATATGTGAACTACAAATTTACTGAAAATTTGCAAAGTATGCTTAGAAGTAGGTAGGGTGGTTGCCAGGAACCCATCCGATTTAAATGAAGTCTTGGTAGAGTCTTATTCTACCACTTTTCCAAGAAGAGTAATCAAATATCCAGCCAGAAGATAATGGATGGCTGCCAAAAGCATCTAGTCAAGGTGCTATGGGATAGTTAAAGAAATACGTACTGGTTGGGATTGGTTAGTTTGTCAGTGCTAACTTCTTTCAGCTGCTCTCATATTCATATATATACACATACATATATATACACATACATATATACATACATACATATATACATATATACACATATATATACACACATATACATACATATATACATATATACACATATATATACACACACATATATATACACATATACATATATACACATATATATACACACACATATATATACACATATACACACACATATACACATATATACACATATACACATATATATACATATATACACACATATACATATATACACACATATACATATATACACACATATACACATATACACACATATACACATATACACACATATACATATATACACACATATACATATATACACACATATACATATATATATATATATGCTCTGAGAGACTGCTATGACACCACAGACTGGGATGTGCTCCTGAGCCCACATGGTGAGGACATAGAGGGGGCGACACACTGTCTTACAGACTACCTCAACTTTTGTGTGGACACAGTCGCCCCTGCTAAGACGGTACGGTGTTATCCTAATAACAAACC
Source organism: Astatotilapia calliptera (assembly GCF_964374335.1). Classification (NCBI taxonomy): domain Eukaryota; kingdom Metazoa; phylum Chordata; class Actinopteri; order Cichliformes; family Cichlidae; genus Astatotilapia; species Astatotilapia calliptera. Next base: position 35,756,776 of record NC_137436.1, on the reverse strand, counting down.
GTGGGTAACACAGGAAGTCAAACCTGTCCTCAACATGAAGAAGAAGGCTTTCAGGAGCAAAGTGAAGGAGGAGATGAAAGCAGCACAGCGGGAGGTGAAACGCTGCCTGAGGGAAGCAAAGGACACCTACAGCAGGAAGGTGGAGCAGATGTTGGAGAGGAACAATATGAGGGAGGTCTGGAATGGTGTGAAAACCATCACAGGCCACAACACCAAGAACAGCACAGTGGGGGGGACTGTGGAGAAGGCAAACGAACTCAACAACTTCTTCAACAGGTTTGACCAGCCCACAACCCCCCCACCCTCACCTTCACTACAGAGTCCTCTCCCCACTCTCCTACCTCCCTCGCTTCCCCCCCTTCCTGACACCATGACACCCCCCTCCTCCAATCCCTCTTTCAGCAGCAAGACATCTCCCCCCTCCCCTCCTCCCAAATATCTCCCAGTGTCACAGTGGATCAGGTCAGGAGACAACTGAGGAAGCTTCGCTCCAGAAAGGCAGCAGGCCCAGACAAGGTGTGTCCTAGGATGCTAAAGGCGTGTGCTGCTGAACTTGGGGAGCCGCTACAACGAGTCTTCAACCTCAGTCTGCGACTGGGGAGAGTGCCCGCCCTATGGAAGACATCCTGCATCGTCCCGGTCCCCAAAAGGAACCGGCCCAATGAGCTGAATGACTTCCGACCGGTGGCACTGACGTCACATCTTATGAAGACTCTAGAGCGGCTCTTCCTCAACCTCCTCCGACCACAGGTACAACATGCCCAGGACCCACTACAGTTTGCATACAAGGCGGGTGTCGGAGTGGAGGATGCCATCCTGTACCTCCTACACAGAGCCCACTCACACCTGGATGGGGGAAAAGGCACGGTCAGGATCCTGTTTCTTGACTTTTCCAGTGCCTTTAATACCATCCGGCCCTGTATGCTTCAGGAAAAACTGAACAGGATGGAGGTGGACCCCTGCCTGGTGGCTTGGATCTCCGACTACCTCACCGACAGACCACAGTACGTCAGGCTGAAGGACATCACGTCTGACACTGTGGTCAGCAGCACAGGAGCACCACAGGGAACTGTGCTGTCCCCTCTTCTCTTCACCCTGTACACCTCTGACTTCTGCTACAACTCTGAATTATGCCACATTCAGAAGTTTGCAGATGACACGGCCATCATGGGGTGTATCTGGGATGATCAGGAAGAGGAGTACAGAAGTCTGGTGAGGAACTTTGTCGCATGGAGTCACACAAACCACCTGCAACTCAACACCTCAAAGACTAAGGAACTGGTTGTGGACTTCGGGAGGTCTAGAGCAGGTCCACTGCCGGTTCAGATAGAGGGGGAGGAGGTGGAGGTGGTCAACAAGTACAAGTACCTCGGGCTGTGGGTGGACAATAAACTGGACTGGTCATGCAACACAGAGCACCTGTATAAAAAAGCCCAAAGCCGACTGTACTTCCTCAGGAGGCTGAGGTCTTTTAAAATCTGCAGGAAGCTCCTGAGGATGTTTTACCAGTCGGTGGTTGCTGGAGTACTTTTCTATGCTGTGGTGTGCTGGGGGAGCAGCACAGCAAAGAAGGACTCATCCAGGCTGGAGAAACTGATCAGGAGGGCTAGCCCTGTGGTCGGCATGAAGCTGGACACTCTGGTGACAGTGGCAGAGAAAAGGACATTAAAGAAACTGCTGGACATTATGGACAATGCTGGGCATCCTCTGCACACGGCCATAAACAACCAGAAGAGTCTGTTCAGTGACAGGTTGCTTCTCCCCAAGACAAGAACTAACAGACTTAAAAACTCCTTTGTCCCACACGCCATCAGACTGTTTAACTCCTCTCTGGAGGGGAGAGGGAGGGGAAACAGGAGGACAAAGGAGGGGGGAACAACTAAGCTGTAGTGCCTCTTCACCTCACTGTTCACTACCTTGTGGAATACTTTTTGTAAATAGTCAACAGTGCAATAGACCTCAATACTTGAAATGTGCAATTCACTTGTATTTTTATTTTTTATTCCTATTTATCCCCTTTGTATATTTTATTTATATTTGTCTCTGTATTTATATATGTGTGTGTATGTGTGTATATATATATATAACATTCTGTAACTGTAACTTCTGTCGGTGCTGTGCTTTTTTGGAAATCGAATTTCCCAGAGGAACCCACCCGAGGGATTAATAAAGTTCTATCTTATCTCTCTCTCTCTATCTCTCTCTCATATATATATATATATATATATATATATATATATATATATATATATATATATATATATATATATATATATATACATATACATACATACATTTATATATTCAAGTATATATATCTTCAAGTACATTGAAGATGAAATTGTACTTCACACCTGGCTAAAGAAAGAGCTTACCTTCCTTTGCTCTTTTTTGAGTACATGCTTGTCAGTTTCCTGCCAGAGAGCATCTTCTTCTTGCTGCTTCTTGCGGGCGTCTGCCACCGCCTTAGCCTCAGCTTTTCGGGCTCTGGCCGTGGCCGCCTTGGAGTTCTCACCCTGGAATTTCTTTGGCATCCCAACAGCTGTTTTTCAACTGAGGGACAAGCCAAGACAAGAGGGCCAAGATAAGACTAAGAAACGTTTCAATACTGACGCACAATATTGAGCCAGACTTTTTATTTTGAATGCAACACAATAAAAAAAACACATTCTCGAGGCATTTATCAACGGATATATTGTTCATTTATAGAACGTTTACATGACAGGCAATGCGCAGGAGCTCTTTCAGGACCTTAACATTTATCTTCAGCTGGATCGTAGGTTACATAACACACAGTTCGTGTAAATAGTTAACTTAATTAGCTATACTTTGGCCTGAAAACGGCAATGCATACTTTAATCTCCACAATCATTGAAATGGTTGCAGTTTGCCTGTCAGTACAGCTAGTTAGCATCAGCTAGCTGCAGTTGGCTTGAGGATGCGCCAGACTTGTTTGGCTATCAACTACATTCCCGTTTCCTCTGTTACTTAGCCAAATTTTAGCTGATATGACATTCCCAATGACATACGTTAAGTTAATTATAAACGTGGTTTCATACCAGTAATGAAAGAAGAACCAGGTCGTAGGTAGACGACAGTTTACTGTTATTTCGAAGCGGCATCCGCCACCTCCTCTCCGAAAACCAGCGCGCTCACTGATGACGTTACGCAGCACAATTATACTGTAAACAGCTAGGACTGTAGAAAATAGTAAACATGTGTTTTTGTTAATTCTTTGTTAAACTTCAAAATGATTAAACACACATTTCAGTATGGTCATGAGTATGGAAGCAAGTTTTTTTTAATTATATAAATTGAAATTTCAAGATACTAATTTTGAGAAATAACCCAATTACTAGATTGTTAAAAATTCTTTTATTTTATACATTCATTTGTTTTTTCCGGTGGCGGGAATATATGGAAGCTCGTTTCCACCACAATAAATAAATAACTACAGTTTGTAACTTAAAAATTCTTGTTATTATTTTTTTTTAAAATCTAGTATGTTTACATTTTGAGAAGCTAACACGAAATTTACGATAACACCTGGAAATACTGAATTTATATGTATCCAAAAAAAACAGCAAAAAACCAAAACAAAACAATCCCCCTCTGGCCCCTGCTGGTGGTCTCAATCCTTCAAGCTTGGGTCCTCTGGGAGCTTGAGGATCCTACACAGTATCTTAGCTGTTCCTAGGACTGCACTCCTCTGGAAAGAGATCTCTGATGTTGTACCTGGGATCTGCTGGGGCCAGTCACATAGCTTGTTGGTCGCTGCACCAAGTGCTCCAATTACCACTGGGATCACTGATGCCTTCACTTTCCACATCTTCTCAAGCTCAGCCCTTGGTAGTTTTCAAGCTTCTTGTGTTGTGCTCCTTCCTGATGTTGCTGTCACTCAGCATAGCAATCCATCTCCAATTGCTCCATTCCATAGTTGGTATCCATAGTTATGACTTGATGGCTGCTTTTGCTAGAGGCTTGAAGTTGGCCTCTAGTGTCTTTTGCCGCATTCCCAATGAGTTCCTGAGGAATGCTCTTAGAGTCCTGTTGATATTGTACGCTTCTAGGAATTCCATGATCCATGTGTGGGGCACTGAGTGATAGGCCTTCTTGTAGTTAATCCAGACAGTGCACAGGTGGGTCAGTCTGGTCTTGCAGTCTCAAGCGGCTGTTCTGTATCTGTCTGTTTTGCCCCTCTGGTATTACTGCCAGTTCCTTTCTGTGCCCTGCTCATGTATTGATCCACAAGCCTGTTCTTCTCAGCTGTTATGATGCCTGACAGGAGCTTCCATGTCATACTGAGGCAGGTTTTTTCCAGTAGTTGGATGAAACCGGCCTCTTCTAGGGATGCTCGGGGATCAGAACTGTCTGGCCTTCAGTTAGCCATTCCGGGTGTGTGTCATCTACTAGCAGCTGGTTTATTTGTGCAGCCACGTCTTAGACACCCCTTTCTTCAGCTCTGATAGTTGGTTAACTTCCCTCTGTGCTACCTTGATCTTGGCCTCTAGTCTCCTTCTCTATGGAGGATACTACTCTTTGTGGCTGTTCATCTTGTAGCCAAGCATCTCCATGATCACTGCAGCCATGGTGTAGATCAGCCAGTTGGCTAATACAGGTAAACCCAGTTTTATCATTTGACTGTGGCCATCTTAGCTTTGTCTTTAATGTCCAGGGTAAATGAGGTTTGTTTTTTAATCCACCTCACCACACTTTGCATCACTGTAGGTAATCAATGGACCTTACATACTTATATCAAGCACTGACTGCTGCAAATCTTCAGAATTGCAACAGTTTCTTTTTTTCTCCACCTTTCATTTATCCCTATATGTCTATTTTTTGTCATATTTTGAGCACATAAACTAAAAAAAACCTAAAAGATTCTTCACCACTAGTCAGTCATTTATTTAATGGCTACAGAGGTGTGAAAACTACTCAAATGTTGTGCCATATAAAGTATAAAATTTCAAAATATGGTTGACTCTCTCAGAGAATAAATGTCACAACACACAGAGGACATGTTAAAATAAAATATTTAATATTTTATTATGACAAATATTTTACTCAAATATCAAAGAACATGAACTATATTGACAATTAAGTTTCAAAAACAGCACGCTGTGAAACAATAATGCATATTTCTTGGACGGTCTAACTAGAGCTGGAATAAAAACTAGCTGGAGCTCATCATGTGTGAGTGTTCTTTATTCAGAAGTCATTGTCACTTTCCTCAAGCAGGGGGGGCCTCATACCCCCTCTTGAGGGTCGAGGACCCCTGGATATGGGGTCCTCCAAGCTCTCGTCCTCCAAATCCTTGCTCTCCTCCTCCTCACCTTCGTCATCTTCCTCATCATCCTCGTCCACATCAATCTCACTATCTTCAGTCTGGGAACAGCAGTGAATAATGACCACAACAATTAGAGTCCAGTCCAATGCACGACTGAAAATATTTCCAACACAAAACGTGAAACCACAACAGAAATCGCTATGTTCATCAGAAAAGGGATTTGGGTGTGGGGGGGCATAACCACGTCCATGACTCGTTTAAAGGGAGCTCCTGCAGTACATGAAAAATCCACCCTGTAATCCAACTCAGAAACACCATCATAGTTAAAAAATGAAATGGTTAAAATCTTCTCTGGATGAGAAACAGTTCTATGCCTGTAGCTACATCAGTGTACAATGAAATCACAAGACTGGTAATGGAAATAACAGAAATAAATGTTTAAAAAAGGGCTTTACAAAGGCTTTGGACCCACTTCTGCTTTTCTGTCTGGAGTAGCTTGAACATAATCATCAGGCTATGTCATGTGGGATATTCCCTACTGTATGAGGATTTGAGAATGGATTTTTCTTTTAGATGCACGAAGAGGAAAAGGGGAGTGAACTAGATCTTGGTCCGGCACAAACCTTTCCTTTCCGGTGTTTTTTCTTATGGGGGAATGATGTTCTGGAAACAGCTAAAAGGGCCTTAAATAACAAGTTGGAAACCGAAAACGGGGAAGAAACTGATCAGAGATTGAACAGGAGAATCAGCTAGAAATGACAGATAAAGGTTAAAGTGCAAGTCATGAGCAGTGAGCACCATCTGGGACACCTGCAAGCCAAAATCAACACAAAAGAACTCAAGTATAGCTCAGCAAAAGAGGAGAAAAAGAAACCAAGGAAGTTAAAAGATTACTAACCTCATCACTGTCACCACCCTGCATGTTCCCGATGAAACGTGCTCCTCTGCCTAAAGGAGGGACACAAGGAGGCAATGTTCAAGGAACGTGAAAGGTGTTGTTATTGCATGGCTTGATGTTCTTTGGTTTTTTGAGAACCAATCAGTGTCTACATTAAACACTGCAGCATGAATGTGTGTGATGTTTGATAGAAAGCACTTAGACACAGTAAACAACCAGACCATCTACTTAAATAATGGCTTCACTTTATGCAGGTGAGAATTGATCATAACATGGATGATGTGGCTATCCCCAGTCTGCATACCTGTCATGAGGCCATTTCGTGTGAGATGTGGCTTAGCGGGACGCAATTCCTCCATGTCACTGTCTGAACCTTCATCCTCGGGAACGTCTATGTCCGAGTCCTCGTCTTTCACTGTAGACGACATATCGTGTGAAAGTAGTGTGAAAAGTTATAGAAAGGTTTGGATGGGATTGTGCGACAGGTTTTTGTCTTTAACTCTGTGTTTGTTTATCTTACAGGAACTCTTCATCAGCTCCCTTTCCTCTTCTCTCAGTTTGCTCTGCATTAACCTCAGAGTGTTTTCAGCTTCCTGCAGCGGAGAAAGAAAATAACACAGACATAAAGTTTGCATGTGCATGACTGGGACAAATTGTATGAATGTTAGTCATACAATTTTATGGGACATTCATTTGTAGAACATTTGAGAAAAAATGCTTTGCATATTGTATATTCACGCACCTCAAACCTCTCCTGTTCCAGTCTGTGGTACTCATTAAGCTGAGACTCCAGAAAGGAGAGGTTTCTGAACTTCTCCACGTAGGTCTCATAGTGTTTCTGCAGATCTTCCTCGATCTTCTCGTATTCATCCATGAACGCTGGTCTAAGAGGTTAAGGAAGAACAATAACCTGTTTGTCTAAGTTTTGTTTAAAGACTTGTTTTTAGTTGAGGAGAGAAAACTTCATACCCACCTGACACTCTGCAGGGTCTGGAGCCTCTTCCGATTCCTCTCCAACTCCTGCTTCTTCTTTTCTATCTTGCCATCCAGAGTGGCCTCATCGGAAACAACGTTATTCAGCATGTCTTTGGTCTTATCCACACTTTTCTTTAACACAAAGACATAGCAACAAAGTCAGTATTACGGTACTTGGGAGGTATAAGCATGTCCCCTGTGAATTTTGAAATCTGCTACCAAAATTACAGACCAAAACCTCCTTGATGGCAGCTCTCAGGGCCTTTTCAGTCTCAATGATCTCCAGAGGTCTGGCAATGGCTGCACTTCTCATTTCCTGTGAGCAAAGTGAAAATAAAGACAGCAAAGTAAACCCCTGTGCTACTGAATGATGTCTTTCAAAGAGACAGCCCTATAATTGTACAACTACGTTCATCTGAAATTATATTTACTGTAAAAAAATTTAAAAAATGTTACTGAGCTCACCAGCACTCAGATTTGAACAGCTGAACATTAAAATGTTAGTTAAGTTAGTCACCGTTTCTTAAAATCATATCCATGTTTTCCCCTTACCCTTAAGTCCACCTCCTTCCCCAGTAAGTCATATAAGGATGCTCCTTTGGACGTGACCTCGGACGCCAGCTGCCGAGCTGCTTTAAGATCTGAAATCTAGAATAAAGACAACGTGAGAGCTAATCAGAAAGTTTTTTCCTCTACCAAGGATTTACTATAATATTGATTTTTAAAAATAAAAAATAACAAACACGTAGAAAAAGCTATCTCCATGTAAAAACAATGTTTTAAATGATATAAAGCAAAGATTAAAAAGTAAATAATATGGTTTGTGTAGATTAAAGATACCACCTGGTTATTGTACAGCTTGATTTATAGTCTTGTAGAGCACACACTGCAGAAACATCCTTGTTTCTATTTATACTTGTACTCTTGTTATTTTTGCGGGACGGTGCATAGGATGTGGGACGAAAAGCACAGGTTAAAGTGTTGGATATACATCCGTATACAGAGCTGTGCAAAAGCCACCCTTCATTTAAAAATATGCTTTATTACCAAGAAGCCAGCCCTTGTTAGGATTTTCAAAAGTGGTCTTGAGACCTTTATAACTAAGAGTCTGTCGCAAAATTTAATACAAAAACTGTCAAAGACAAAAACACTGTTTGACAGGCATAAAAAATGATTTTTGCAACAACAAAAGAACTATTAGTTGAAAATGTGCCATATCTAAGGAAACCAGGCCAACAGGCCTAAAAAAATAATTTAGGCCAAAAAAGGTGCACAGTGTCTGAAAGTTATGTCCTTAAGGAATAAAACAAAAGAAAATCCAGCAAAGACATGATACAAGACCTGAGACCTTTCAGTAATGCAGCTATCGTTTACCAAAGCTTCAGTAAGAAAAGGCTGAAGCATAACAAATTACACAAGACCTGCACTAAAAATTAGTGACAACACGTCTTATGAAGCGAATCACTGCCAATATGTTCAGGGGTTATGAGAGAGGTACAGCAGTGTCTACAGCCATGTGTAAAACACTGTAGAGGCTCTGTCATGGTTGGAGGCTGCATTTCAGCCAGTGGTGATGTGGATCTTGTCAATATTTATAGTAAAATGGGAACAGAAAAGAACCATCAGTTTTTGATCTGCCATGCAATACCATCTGGAAAGCGTTTGATTGTCAGCGACTTCCTTTTTAGCATGGCAATGATTTCAAACACACTGCCAGTGTAGAAGAAAAACAGAGGAGCACTATCAGACATGAACTGACCTTCCCAGATCCCGTATCTCAACATTATTGAAGCAGTGTGGAATCATCTTGCCAGAAAACCTAAACAAAAGACAGCCAGCATCCAAAGCAGAGCTTTGAATGTCCTTTGAGGAGCTTGGAGAACTATTCTTGAATTTATGTCCCTGGATGGCCCGTCTCCTGCAGAGAGCTTTGTTGTTGATGTAGACAGCCTACAAAGTATGTGGTGCAACTAGTCTGTAGGCAATTCTTGTTTGTTCTGTTGTTGGTCCATCAGCCAGCAGTGGAGAAGAGTGAAGTTGTAACATAAAAAAATCTGAAGTGAAACCGAGTGTTGAAAACAATGAAACGTGTCCACTACAGCCGCTGTCTGTACTTCTCATACTATATATATTTTTTTAATATTTGAAGAGTTTTTTTTGCGGTTCTCACATTCCCTTTGAACCCTCCTGTTGCTTCCTTCCCTTTTCTGGCCAACTTGTCAGCCAGTCAGCATTCGACAGATACATAGGTCATTCGATCTTGGACTGCATAGGAGCACATCTACAGTAGACAAAAATCACTGTCTGTCAAAACAGAAATGTGGAAAAAGACAGGCACATTTACAGGACTACAAATTACACTTATTAGCCATGGATTGGCCCTCCCAGAGCCCGGACCTCAACATTATTGAAGCAGTGTGGGCTCGTCTGGACAGAAAACCAAACAAAAGACAGTGAACATTCAAAGAAAAACACTGAATGTCCTTCAAGAAGCCTGGAGAACTATTCCTGAGAATTACTCAGAAATGAGAAGAAAACTTGGCTAACGGAGTTCAGGCTGTGTTGAAGAATAAAAGGTGGTCACACAAAATTAAGCTTGTTAGAATTGTACAAAAAAGATTTTTGCACAGCACTGTATGTCAGAGCTGGATACAATTTAGTACTAAGACTCAATCTTAAGGAAAATTAAGACAATCTGTTGCTTCTAACATTAATTATTCAGTTTACGTCAAAACCTAAGTATCTATTGTCTTACATTTGTGTGCATGGTGATTCTATCACAATACTTTGCAGATGAACAGCTTGGAAAATGTTTGGAAGTGACTGCTGGTGAATAGAGTCTTAACCAGCCATGTCTGTGTCACCAATTCACAGTTGTTCCATTGTATAATAACAGAAACATAAACGCAAGTAAATGCAAAAAGCTCAATTTATCCTGCACTGAAGCACAAAAGGTAATGTAAAAACACAACCTACAGCCCTGTGCTGTTCATAAGATTAAAGCCATTTATTAGTGTTAGCCACATTAATTAGACAACGTGCTAACACTGACAATTTTATACTTGTTGTTGGGATCTGAATACACAGCATCCTCAGAACATTTAGTAGACTTTGCTCATCGCTGAGACATTTTACAGCTGCAGTTAGCAGAAGTGGCTCTGGTGAGGAAATAAGAATTGCTGTTTCATTCTGAAACACTGCATATATGGTGTTTGCTTTAATTTATCTTGGTTTCAAACACTTCCCCAAATTAAATGTCACCCAGTGCCCATTTTCTTTTTTAAATTCCACAGGAATGAGAGTCTCATAATGTAAATAAAGTATGTGACTGAGGATTTAGTAAAACTGGCATAACATTACACACAGCGTAGTTTGCACCTCACCCGAGAGCCAAGGTCAAACTTGAACTTGCTGTTGTCCTGCTCAACTTTGTCTCCCAGAGCCATCTGCTTGGTTTTCATAGCACTGTACAGGACTGAGGTGATCTTCAGCATCTCTTTCACTGCATAGCCGTCAGCCTGGTAGAGACGCTTAGTGTTCAGCTTGATGTGAGCCTTTGTTGCCTGGAACACAAGGAGACACTGTTTAAGATGCAGTAATAACAGACGTTCATTTGCCAAGAATAAACTCTACAGTCTATAAAAAACTTCCAAGAATACGTCACCATGAACTGGGCCACAGCCTTGATGAAGAATATCCTGTCAGCTTCTGTGTCCACATCAGTAGGAACATCACTCTGAGGTTCATATCTATAAGGATGAAAAGAATGAAAGGGTGCAAAAGACAAAGAAAAGCAAAAATATATCACAGTATCCTCCACTAGAACCATGATGCTTTAACATGGCCGTGTCCAAATGCAGACAGAAAAATGTGGAGGACAGAACAGTGGCAGTATTATTTAGATAAACAATTTGACTTTTTTTAGGCTCAAGCATACCTCTTCACAAGCCATTTCAGGATTTCTGCCACAAGAGAGAAATTTGGAGTCCTGAAGTTCTCCATAGAGATCAAGCGAGGATATCCCAAGGCCCTCATCATTTCTGTGAAATCTGACACATAACATAAAACTCCAATTAACTTCTCACTCAGTTATCTTCTTAAAACAAACAAACAAACCAAAAAAGTGGTCACTACAAACAGCGAAGAGCAGACAGTAAACAACACTTACTTCTTAAATCTCGGAAAGACATTTTCAGCCGATTGCACTGTGCGCCAAAGCTTAGACCACTTTGTCCTCTAGCAGGAAAAAAGAAAGAGCATGTGTTAACAGCAGACGAGCTACCGACTGTGCACGTAGGTTTCTCTCCGAGACTGGCAGGTTTTCAGTGAGAATTTAGTGTTTGGGGTTTATTAAATTAGAGCTGACGTGATTATCATTCACGACATAAAACTTTGTGCATATCAGCAGATGCTAAAATACAGACTTCAGTCACTATTTTAAAAAACTGTAAAACCAACTGTGATAGAATCACCGACGATTTCCCCGCTGATTTGTATTCCCGCACAGGACACCGTATGTTATATGTGAACCCTAATCTTGGTTTAAGCAGCATGTTTATGACTACAAAGCATAGCTAGCTCGTAGCAGGATTTAAGTGAGTAGAAAGCTATCGCTTTTTGTAGTTTTTGGCTAACCTTAGGTTAATCAGTGAAAAGACAGTATATATATTTTCAACGATGAAGTTAGCTGTTATTAAACGTAACACGTTGTGTTTCGGGCATCATTACCTGTTCTAGTTGTTCCAAGCTAAGTGATCGGTGGCCGCTATGAGAGACGGTCTCTATGGAAACCAAAATCTTCTACGGAAGCTCAATACACTCAAAAATACTATCTGCGATAAAATAGCTTACGCAAACCGTGGGCGAGGGGGTGGGGACTTCACGGTGTGCATCACCAAGACTGTGCTGTACATATATATAAGTAGGAGTAGTGTACACTTGTTTTACACTACAATAAGTTTTTAAAAAGGTTTTTAATTTACACCTTTTATGAATATGTTTTCTATACTTTTATTATCTTTTTTTTTTTTACACTTATAAAATTTATGTTTCCCTCGCTGTTTGCAAAGGTTGCACAGGAACTAACCAACACAGTGACTGGGAAGAAAATGAAAAAAACCAAACTAAAAGAGGAATGTATAAACAAGAAACAATCACAGGGTATCAGAAAAAATATTCACATAGATTATTGGTTTAAAATGTGAAGAAGTTTTATATTTATACTCTGCTCTGTGGGCAATAGGATTGTTACCAGTGAGCAGGATTTTAAGAGTGTTCTACAATAATTCAAAGAAACCAAAATCATCATTGAAACGTTTCAGGATTTTTCTGTTCATGGGTTAGAAACATTCGAGTAGATGGGAGAAAACAAGACAGGATGTGTTACTTTCAAGGGGCCATATTTATTATATGCTGTTGTCATTCAACCCTAAGCCTTGATATTATGTCCAAGAACTGTAGGGACATCTGAGGTGTGCATTTCAGGTTGATGTCAAATCCACATTTCCACTCTATACAGTGTAGTTGTGTGCCATTGTGGCACAACTGTAAAAAATAAAGAAATAAATGGAAACTTTCTATGTTCTATTGTGAATAAAATGTGGGCTTATGAGATTTCCAAAATCATTGAATTCTACATTTTACACACTGTCCCAAAACATAAAACAAAGCAGATAATTTGCATGTTAATACCAAATCATTTGCCAAAAACATAAAAAGGTGGGTGTATTAAAAATATATCAAAGAAATACTTTGGTTAAAAGCAACTATTAATACCCAATTAAAAGTTTTTGAATAAAAGGTATATGGAAACAGGCACTGGAGAGAAGTGTTAATCATTTGGCAAAGAAAAGAACATTGTGGTTAGTAAAAACGACAGATTGGACTGGGAAGCACCCCCCATAGTTTAGGCTACATAACTGTAGTCATTGGATTTTTACATTATATCTGTAGAAACCTAAACTAAACTTTCAAATATAAAGTGGAAAGCACAGTATTTGCATCTTTAGTTGAACGTAAAGCAGCACAAGATGGAAAAAGTCAAATAAAATGCTTCAGAATTATCATTTGAATAAAAAGTCTTATTGAAATGTGGAAGAGTGCATTTTTCCTGCATTTGTGTGAAGTGTGTAGAGCAGGGATGTCAAACTGATTTTTCATTGTGGGACATGTGCAGCTAACTTTGATTGTAAGTGAACCAAGTGAAACCAGCGAAACTCCCCTTTCTGTCATTGTAAAGACATTTAGGTAAACATCTAAACCCTGAATTATCTTTATATAGGAAAAGAATTTCCTGTTTCGTCCATGATAAAAGGTGTAAAATAGTAAATAGAATAGAATACTTTTATTTGTCAATTTCTTCAAATGTACTTGCCATACAAAGGAATTGAAATTACGTTTCACACTGTCCCATGCGTAGACATTGACAACAATAAGGTGCAGATGCACAACAAAAACAGCCCTAACAATAAGATAATAAATAGTAATATAATAATATAAATAGTGCTAAAAGAAATACTAAAAATATATAGCAGCAGGTGTGTGTGCAATTGCAATGCAGAGGTAGTTGTTTCCAGTCAGGAATGTTTTCCAGTTCTTGGTTCAGAGAGTGGCAGCACGGTGGCACGGTGGTTAGCACTGTTGCCGCACAGCAAGAAGGTCCTGAGTTCAATTCCACCATCAGGCCGGGGTCTTTCTGTGTGGAGTTTGCATGTTCTCCCCGTGTTTGCGTGGGTTCTCTCCGGGTACTCTGGCTTCCTCCCACCGTCCAAAGACATGCAACTTGTGGGGATAGGTTAATTGGATAATCCAAATTGCCACTAGGTGTGAATGTGAGTGCGAATGGTTGTCTGTCCCTATGTGTTAGCCCTGCGACAGACTGGCGACCTGTCCAGGGTGTACCCTGCCTCTCGCCCTATGACAGCTGGGATAGGCTCCAGTGCCCCCCGCGACCCTGAAAAGGATAAGCGGAAGCGAATGGATGGATGGATGGTTCAGAGAGTGTTTCCTTGTTGGAGAGTGGGGAGGGGTAGAATCCAATCTGTCTTCCTATACTTCTGCCAATCTGGTGATTCTGCTGGCTGGGAGCCGGGAGGGAAGAGAGTTCAGCAGTCTCACAGCCTGGTGGATGAAGCTGTTGGTGAGCCTGGTAGTGTGGGAGCGGAGACTTCTGTATCTCTTTCCAGAGGGCAGGAGGCTGAACAGACAGTGCGCGGGGTGGGTTGCATCGTTGACAATTGTGATGGCTTTGCGGGTGAGGCGAGTGGTGTAAATGTCTTGCAGGGAGGGGAGTGGGAGTGCTTTCTTGGCCAGTGATGCTGTGTTGGTGGTCCAAGAGAGGTCCTCACTGATGTGCATACCGACAGACAGATTGTTCGTTTTTTCTGCAGGGTGCGTTATCATTATCTGTGGATGTGTAATATTTTTCTTCTTCTGACTAAAGTTTAACATGCTGAAAATCTAATCAAACATCACTTTAGTCTTTAGTGAAACACCAAAAAAGATAGAAAACGTGTATCAGCAAGGGCATTCAGGACAGTGCAGTGGAGGGAACCAATCTGAGATTAGAGCAAGCCTCTTCCAGAAGAGGGCAGTAGTGAGATTCAAAGACGCTAGCTGGCCGCTAAACCCCCAGAAGAAGAAAGAGACGCAGAGCATGATGGAGCAGACCGGCGAGGCCCATCATAACAAGAACAACTCGTCTGGCAATGAACTTCCAGCCTGCGGCCTCCACAGTAAGCGCCTGAAAGAGCTGGAGAATGCCGCCCTGCAGACCACTTTAATATCACGGATGGAGACCGAATCGGGGGCGGACGGCGGGAGCTGGACAGAGCAGGAGCCCGGGGAAGGCGAGCAGTCGAACGCCTTGTCCTTGAACCACCGGTCCGGCCCTCCGCAGCAGCCTGGCGCGGATACCGAAACCGAGGAAGCGGAGCCGGATAGAAACGTGGCCAAGGAGCGGGTCGAAGAGGAAAGGACGCTGACGGACCATTTGAATAAACGACTCCTTTCGTCGTTTCTGGAAAAGCTTAACGAACGGGACCTGGCGCTTCCCGGTGTGCAGCGCCTGGACTGTGCTGTAGCCGACGAGGACTCTAACAGGGCCGCCGATGAGTGGTGAAGAAACCCAGTAGCTCATGCGACAACATGGAGGCGTTTGAGGGATTCAGGACAAACGTGCACGGAAGCACAACCTCACCGCTTTAAAGACTGAACTCCACAGTCATTCCTGCCAGCTTATCGGAGTGTGACGAAATATGTTTACTTTTGTAAGGCCACCATGGATGAAAGGTTGATTTAAAATGCAATAAATGAAATTACTGTGTTATAAGCACTTTCGTTCTCATTTATTTGTGTGTAGTTGGCAGCCATGATGGATGCAGTCATGCGTGTGTGTGGGTGGTTTTGCTTTTCTGCATTTTTTTTAGTGACTGTAAATGATCAGCAGGGGTCATCATACACAAAACAATCCTCTTCAGCCTGTTTCTTACATTCGTCTCATTTTTGAGACTAAAGTTTATTCATTTAGTTGTATATTTATTGCACGCAAGATTCCAGAGGGACACATCTCACAATAAATATCACTGTTCGTGTCAATACCACGACCCAATAAATACCCAGCAATAACAGTTCACTTTCTGTCAGGAGACTTTAGGTGTGAATGCAGTCACAGGTGTTGTGGTGTAGAATTTTGTTTTATCTGCTGTGTATTTAGGGTGAAGTGTGAAACTGACAGTACAAAGAGGGTGTTCTGTGTTGTGCTAATGGGGTGTGTTTGTAATGTTGCATGGCAGCAGAAAACAAGTGCAGCATAATGAAATAAAGCTGAACTCCAACCTCTGAGGGGACTGAACTGAACAATAGCTTGTTTTACCCCTTTATTTTTCTTGTTTACACACATGGGGTTACTTTTGCTTCGAAGGTTTTCTTTTTATTTCTCAGATGTCTTTTTGTATAATTGTGTAAAATTGATCTTAGCCACTGAGCCATTGATCTTTGTTTATTTAGAGGTACACCTGCAGTCCACAGTTAAGTAGAAAGTCATAACTGGTACATTATTAAAGGGAAAAATCCCCTCATTCTTTAGGAGGAAGTTTTAGGCTCATTCGAGCAGATGTTAAATGATTGCTGAATGAGGAAGCAAGGGTTGAATTACAGTTTAAGCATATCCCGTGTACCTGCCCACATGTCGGTTAATGCTGGTTGAAGTGCAGGTGTGCATTGTTAGGAATATGGAACATACCAGAATGAGAGTTCCCATGAAAGAGCCTTTCATCACCTCTGATAGTCTGCACTTATAGTTTCTTGGCACAGGTGTAACTTAAAATATGAGGCAGACTTAGAACCAAAATATATAGAGAGAAACACTTTGAAAATGAAAACAACACCTAAATTTATTAGTGCCGATAGAGAGAAGATAGCACCGTGATGTGTTCCAGTGGGATCAGTAGTCTTCTAACAGCTATAGACTGTGCAGTGACTTTATTTTCTGCTGTCTCTTTGGTCTCCTTCCCCTTCCCCTGCATCCTGCTTGTCCATTGTCATCAAAGACACACACTGTAGTTCTTCTGACACTTTGTCTCCCTCCTGAAAACAAAACAGAACCACAGTTAGAGAAAAAGTTTAAAAATAAAGCAAGAGACTGACACAAATCTACAATAATGCCTTCTTTATGCATTAACTTTGTTACACCTATTCAACTGCTTTTAACTAATGTATAATCAATCAGGTAGCAGCAGCTCAATGCATTTAGGAATGTAAGCACAGTTAAGACGACCTGCTAAAATTCAAAACAAGAATAGGAAAGAAAAATGTTGTAGTGTCAGGTGGTGTATTTCAGAAACTACTGATTTGCTGGGATTTTCCCCACACAACAAGCTCCAAAGTTTACAGACAATGGTCTGAGAAAGAGTTCCCCCAGTTCCCTGGGGGAAAATGCTTTGATGATGTCAGAGGTCAAAGGAGAATGGCTGGCTGCTTTCAGCTGATAGGAAAGTGACAGCAACGCAAATATCAGTTGCTACAACTAAGATTTGCAGAAGAGCATCTTTCAAAGCACAACACAGTAGGAGAAGACCACAATGAATACCTCTATTCCTGTCAGCATAGAACAGGAAACAGCCTGTAAATTTGCCCACCAAGCTTAGGCAATAGAAGATTAAGAACAACATTCTGCAACGTTCAGATTTTAGGATCAGAATTTGGTGTAAACAACATGAAAGAATGGATTCATCCTGCTTTGTACTGACAGTTCAGACTTGGCGTGTAATGGTGTAAGGACAAGAATATTCTTGTCATGTTTTGGGCCACTTATTACCAACAGAGCAACGTCTAATCCCCACAGCCAGCCAGAGTATCGTTGCTGATCACACTGATTTCTTGAATGTGACAGTGAGTTCACTGTACTCCAATGGCCTCTACTGTTATAAACATAGAATAAAGCACCTTTGGGATGTGGTGGAAGGGAAGATTTGCAGCGAATAATCTGCAGCAGCTGTGTGATGCTGTCACATCAATATGGACCAAAATTTCTGAGGAATGTTTCCAACACTTTATTGAATCTGTGTCATAAAGAATTAAGGCTACTGTGATAAAAAACAAAAAAAAAACAAAAACTGACCTAGTACTTCCAAGGTGTAGCTAACAAAATGGCTGATGAGTACACACTTAAAATAAGGGAAAGTGAAAACTTCTTGGACAAGAAATCTTTAACAGACTGATCATAATTTCTGTGTTTACACTAACACCATATTCCATATTCCACTTTGAAGTCACGTGTTGAGTTATAAAGCAATAATTACCTTTTAAAACAGATTAATTAATAAATTCATTTTCTTTTGTACATTTTCCCATGGAAATAAGACAAATGTAATACATGTAAACATAACTGACATCTGAGTGGGAAAAAATATCCTTTGAGCCCCCTTCACGTGTTCTAACAGTATTTAGGGCTGCTGTGCACAGTCCATAGTCCTGGTTGTGCACAAGGACTATGGAAAGTACAGTCATTGACTGTGCAGGACAGTCATACAGGACTTACTCTGTTTTTAGGGGAACCCTCCACTTTCTTCTTTTTCAGGTCCCACCATAACAAACCTTCTTTAATGTTCTCCCTCTTTGTTGGGCCTGTGTTGAGAGAAAAAGAATGGCGTAATATGTTTTAAATGCACTGTTTGATTGCTTTGGCATATCTGAAGCGTGTGCACTTTTATTATCTTGAAATCAAATAAAAGCACTGTGAATCAGCAGTTTTACAAACACAATAACAGCTTTTTACCTGTTGCGTAGCTCACAATTACACCGACAAGTACAACTGAACTAGTTGCCATGGCACCGAAGTAGAGGTAGGACATGGAGTAGAAGTTTAACAGGCCCCTAGTTTTGGGAAAAACAGGATAACAACTATTATTATTACTATTATTATTATTATTATCATTATTATTATTATTATAAACTAGCATGTACGTTTAAGCCTCACTGAACTCACTGACCCCTGGTTATTGGGGTGAAGCCGGGTGGAGACAGAGTGCTGGTCTTCGATAGCTATGCTACTCTGGGTGGTGTTTATGGATTCACAGGAACCTGCTAAGCTGGGCAGGACACCCATGGTCTCCTCACTGGGTGGATACAGAGTTGAACCTACAGCTAGCCACATAGAGACAAGGAAGCCAGCTAATATCCCCGTGAATGCCCCCTGAAACACAGATAAAGCAAATGAGCATCCATGGCCAGCTGGTTTCTAAAATGTTTACCTGTAGCACAGTGTCGCTGTGAAAAACAGTAATGGCCCATGTGAGGTAACACACACTCCACGTAAGTGGGACCTCCTTAAATGTAAGGAATTCAGAAAGTAAATATGTGCACTGATAAATTTCCAGGGAAAGTTGTCTGGCTAACAGAACAATATCAAGGTGCTGTGTCAAGAGCGATGAGTGTGAACTGCTTTTTAACTGTTTCACTATTAAACTAGAGCTCACAAAGTTACTGCTTTAAAATGTTTTATGTGACGTGTCCGAACAAAGGAGTGGTGTTAACAGTAACACAGATTCATCATGGATCTGTGACTAACACCCAAGTCTTCCTTAATAGATAAGATAGATGTCTACATTAATACATGGCAAACATTCAAGTTAATAATTGTTATATTTTCAAGAAATACGTTTCAAAATTTCCATCGAGTATTATGCAATTTAGTTTGAGACATTCTCCTGATATTTTTAGATTAAAGAGAATACAATTCAGGCCATTGTTTAAGTCGTTTGGCTTTTACCTGTGAATTTAATCTAAGTACATGTGCTTCTTGGAAGTATTTGTAGATCATTTCTTTACCAGTCACTCACCAGTCTGTTTGCTGCTGGGAAAAATATTCCCAAAATAAACACTCCAAGTAATGGGCCGCTGACCACACCCATGACAGTAAATGATCCCTAAAGAGGGAAGATAAATGGTACGTTTGAAAATCAACCCAAAAAACTTTGTTACAGAGTATAGTATAAATCTTATCTGTAATTAGTTATTCAGGTCAAAAATGTAACTGTCTTATATCTCTTACATATGCACTGCATGCCTGAATTACGGTGCCCATGTGAGAAAAGTGCATCTAACATTTCTGAAGTTTCAAAATACCTCCTGCTGTGTGTGGCATATCTGAAACTGCAACTTTTACACAGTCTTCCAACATTATCTGGGTTTCATGTATGACAACAACAATAGTTGTATAACAACAACTATTGTTTTATCATTTTTGTTAAAAATTGCAAAAATCTTTGGTAAAATGATTGATTATGATATTGTTACCTGAAGAACTCCCCAGTTCACTAGGGAGGAGAGTGCAGCCACCAAGATACAACCACCACCATACAGGAGTGCTTAGAGAAAAGGTTCAAAATGCATTATTGCCGAATATGACTTATTCTAAGAATCTGGGACTAAAACATTACAGCAGTAAGTGGTATAGTCAGCCTACACAGTCCTCTGGAAACCAGCATCAGTTTCTTCTGTGTCATGTGAAGCAGATAGGGGTGCAGGATATCCTCAATCGTCACCGCAGCCATGGCATTGATGCTTGTGGAAGCCGTACTGTTAAAAAGAGGCTTGATTAACATTAATCTCATAGCGGCAGCTCATTATTTGATGGTTCTTTCTTGTGCATAAAAATGTGTAATATATATGTATACAGTATGTAAAAGATGTAACATGCATATGATGAATGTTAGATGTTAACAGAGGATATGTAGTTTAGTCTGATATTTCCTCACATTCACTTGAAGACTGAAGAGTTTTTTGTCTTTAAACCTCAAATAGCCTTAAACCATCACACAAGTTACGAAATGTCTCAAGCGAAGTTATTTATGCTGGCTCCTTGTAATGTGAGGGACATACCTGCTTCAGGTAAGGTTTAAAAAAACGTAGATTTGGATACCTCAAAGTCCCGCTGTATGCACAGGCGAGGAAAAGACCTGGGAAGCCTGGGTAATTTTGGAATATGTCCAGCACAAAGTACGGCATAAGCTTCATCAGATGCATAAAGAGTAAAAAAAACAAAAAAAACCCCAACAATAAACAGGTACATACTGGCATGTAACATACGAGCATACCAAAACACACTAGTTATTAGTGGTATTCAGTCTTGGCCACATAAAGGCCCTGCTGAGATAATAGAAATGTCCGTATTTGTTTGTTTGTTTTTTTCCTTGTACAATATGGATATTTACTGTATACCTCAATATGCAACTAAGTAAAATATTCCATTTAGCCATTAGCCTAATTTAACAATAAAATGAGTTTAGCTAAGAACAAATGTCTGCATCTCAAGAAACATCTTAAAACTGACTCATTAAATATTTCGTTGCTCAGTACAAAATGAAAGTAATCTGATTACCAGGTCAGGTTTAGAAATCCTCCCAGACTTCAGTGGATCACACGTGTTGTAAAAAGCAAACATGACGATGCCACAGGTTGCTGCACTGCTCACAATGAGGCACAGACCCACTTGGTTCACAAACAGTGCCCTGAAAATGAAACCAAACATGATGACTGTTTCCACTTCCTACTTACTGGTGTGGGAAAAGTGAAAAACTGTTATTATAAATTTTAATCTAAAACTTGAATTAGATATCCATCTATGCTTGGAAGTAAATTTACATTACAAAGAATTGCTGGTTAATATATGGAGATGTTCATTGTCATAATAACACATTCCTTCTTAAGTGTAATCAGTATATGTACATGCAAATATCATAATTAAAAAACCCAAATCGATGGATATGTAATGTCTGTAGGAAAACAATGCTTTATAATATCAAGTGCCTATTAAGAAGAACTAGTGCCTGAACTATCAGACCTGGACATTCCTCTCACTTTGAGAAAACATGAATGAGGACCACAATAGCAGACACCTGGAAAATAATGATACTGTCCTGAGGGAGTCACTGTGAAACAATCTACCTTGCATCCATAATTAAATGACAAAAGTCTTCTTATTAAAGCTATTTTAAACCATTAGATAAACAAAGATGTCAGAGCTTTCATGAGGATTTTAGAAGACGAGGCTATTCAGTCCAAAGTTGGAGAGTTTTGAAAAATCAGAAACAGGGAAATGGCACAAAAGCAGTCAGAGAATAGCACATTTAAAAAGATGAACGACAGCAGAGTAATGATGCAAACTGTAGAGCCACAACAATGTTTGATGCAACATATTTTGAGACAATGTATACATGGCTACAATAGCATCTATGGTCAGCCCATAGCACCAACAGTAAACTGGCCTCAGACTGGCAACTTTTAGGCTACAGGTCCATTTTGTTAATCTGTGTGTGAGAGACAACCATGTTGGGGACATCCCCTCTGACTGACATCATGCAGAGCCAGTCTGAAGCCTGAGCTCTTGGCTCATGGGGTTAGTTAAACACATGCTGACCTTATTATTTGAAACTCTGACCTCTTCCTTGTCTTGTCGCATGGCTTTTCAGTGGTTGGTTACGTTTCAGCTATTATAACTGAAACATAATCAGATTTCATGGATACTATGCTTGTGTCATAGTCTGTCTGTTTCAGCATGTAGGTGTTCACTCACCACTGGGCCGCTCTCTCTGATCGACAGGAGATGTATCGCTGGACTTGTGCTTGGTTCACTCCGTACATGGACAGCCAAACCAATGCACCCCCAACAGAGAGGCTCCAGAATGTGTAGCGATGCCGTGGGTCAAAGCTAAAACTGTGGAAGATCCAAGTAGCATTTGCAGTGACTTGTTCAGTCTTTTTGTATCAAGATGTAGTCGCACACTAATGTACATTTATAAAGACATTCATAATTAAAAATGTTTTTTACTCATTAAAATTAATGCGTGATCCATTGTTTGCAATCCTCAGTACTTGTGCCGGACCACCAACCAGGACTGTGCCATGGATGTAAATGGCCACAAAGCCCAACAACATGACAATGATCTGGAATACATCAGTCCAGATCACAGCTTTTATTCCACCCTATACAGAGATGAGAGGAGACAGAAACAGAGCATGAGACAAATGTTTGCACCTTAATAACTTAATACAAAACCTGAAACACGATGTCAGCTGAATGTTTGTGTTTTAATCTCTGATTTAAGTTTACTGCTCTGTGTTAGATATACAGTAACAGCATTTTTATTCTCAGAGAAGTCTGAGGTTAAAAGACATCTACCACGAGAAAAAACATCCCCCAAAACCAAAATAATCTGCTAGTTTTATCTAGACAACTTAGTTTACATTTTATTTTTGTTTAGGCATCTTATTTTGAAATACATCCTGCACAAATGAGCCAACAAGGCATTTTTAAATGAACACTGAACTCTGAAACAGGTGGTGGTCTGATGCTGCATGCTTACTTGTTTGATGAGAATATTAAAGCAGTCTTCTTACCAGTGTGGTGTACAAGGTGCAGATGAGCCCAGTAGAAAATAGGGATGCCCATATGTTGAGTCCAGTAGCTACAAAAACAGTGAATGAAACAACAGCTTTATTTGTAAACTACAAGAACCAGTCATTAATAATGTGTGAAAACCATCCACAAATTTATGGTAAAAAAGTAAAAATTATTTCTGGTACTAATTCAATTCAAGTTATTTTATTTATACAGCGCCAAATCACAACAACAGTTGCCTCAAGGCGCTTTATATTGTAAGGTAGACCCTACAATAATACATACAGAGAAAAACCCAACAATCATATGAGCAAGCACTTTGGCAACAGTGGGAAGGAAAAACTCCCTTTTAACAGGAAGAAACCTCCGGCAGAACCAGGCTCAGGGAGGGGCGGGGCCATCTCCCACGACCGGGGAGAGAGAAAGAAGACAGTACTAAAGAACTAAAGTACTAAAAGACGGTACTAAATATCATACATACAGTAATTAAATTTGCCTTCTTGAGTTTTGAGCAAAGATACTTAATTAAAAAGTTTCATAAAAAGTCAGTGCAGCAGGTCTTAGTGTCAGGTTTAATGTCACCCTTTCCTATCACTGTTCAGATATTTCTTATCACTGTTTAAACATTCATTTTTGTAACACATATTTCCCTTAAATTTATTCCACACATCCTCTTCTCAGAAATAAACGGTTTAGCTGAGTCAACACTGATAAGGAGCAAAACGTCTGGTGCTATAAATACACACGTGTTCTCCAGTATGACAAAGTGTCAAATAAATGAAAATATCCTATGAAAACAGAGGACCATGTTTAGACCTCACCTACCTTGATTCAGAATTAAAGCTGGCGCGTAGATGACAATCCCTGTGTAAAGCAGCTGTGAGAGAGGAAATTCAAGCAAAGCAGCAAAAAGGTGATAAACACTGGGTTAAAGGATTGAAGCCACTAGGTTTGCCTGAAGATGAATAAATATGAGAAGAATTTGAAAATAAAAAATGTCTTTGTGAGCTCCAAATTCTTCAATCCAACAGAGAACATTACATTGTCTGTCTTACCGTGGCAACGAGAAACTGAATGCTCCCCAGCAGCTGCATCCCTCTGCCAAATCTCATCCTCAGATACTGTGACAGGCAGATGGTCGGTGTTATAACCTCATCCTTCTTCACCCCCTATATTCACCATGTTTGAAGGACTACAGGCACCTTTCAACACTTGGTCAGATAAATTCTATTACTTCGCTGTTGATAAATACATTGTCATGTTTCGTTAATAAAAATCCTCAAATCAAACTATTTTTATTATATTGTTCTAAAATTAGCAGCCACTCAATCATCAGTGGCAAATAAAATTATTGCTCCTGTTACTTTGATAATTGCACAATGTAATGCATATTTATAAACTTTTGAATTTGTTAATTTTTATTTGTTAATCATTGCAATGAGGTCATATGAAATATAAGAAATATGTGATTTAATTAAAAAAAAAAAATATACAAAATTTGCGATTCACAATGAAAGTTTGTTATATAGACATGTGACATGCAAGGGATATTTCCATAGCAATTTATCTTAGTGTGAAAGGGTTTCGCAGAATTATGTTACATAGAATCATCTAAATATAATTATGTGCATCATGAATGAATTAAAACAATTCAGAAGACTGAAATATACTCATTTCCTTCATAAAATAAATGAGGCAATGACTATTAGGTCATTAGAACCTGATTGGTGCTGGTGATGCCCAGTCGAAAGAAAACCGGCAGGAACAGGTAAGCTGTCAGCAAGGAGTTGATGCTTTGTCCGAGGCACATGTAGAGGAATTTGAAGCCATAGCGAAAACCTTCAGAAGGAACACCCAGAACCTGGACTGCTGACATGAAGCTGGCACAGAGAGACAAGCCAACAGGAATCGCTGGCAAGCTCCGGCCCCCAGTGAAGAAGTCGTCAGCAGTTGCTTCTCTTGGCCTTTTCTTCAGGGCCTGGAAAAGTCCTATCGCCACAGAAACCAATAACATGGCAGCAAAGACTGCATAGTCAGCCAAAACAAAACCTGGTCCGGATGGCTCACTAGCAGACTGGCCTTCCATTATTGAGTTTGATAATCTCAGCCCTCTAGATTTCTCCACAGTCAGGATGTTTGGTGAATCTGTCAGCGGGAATTACATCCAATTAGTAACCAAACAACTCCTGAAGTTTGAAAAAGTCATTTTAAATTCATATTAATGTATTTTAAATATAAACACTGTGAGAATTCTTAAAGTCAACTAAATGCAACATTTTTGAAAACTGATTTGGGCGGCATGGTGGCAGCGCTGTTACCTCACAGCAAGAAGTTTCCTACGTTCAAATTCATAATCTGGCTGCTGCCTTTCACTGTAGAGCTTTTGTGTTTGTAATGTGTTTCTGTGTGTCTGCTTGGGATTTCTCCAGGTAGTCTGGTTTCCTCCTACAGTCTAACACTTGCAGTTAGTGGGCCGGGCATAATTGGTAATTCTAAATTGGCCACAGGTGTGAATTCTCTATTAGCCCTAACAGAAATGCAAGCTGTGCAGGACCTGGCCCCTGTCGTAGCAGAGTATAGGATGATCAAAGTCAGATAAGTGTTTCATGTGTCACCCTCTTGCATGAACGTGAAATAAAACAGGAAACCACATGCAGTTTGCTGTGCTTAGACTTGTTTTTAACATGTTGTGAAATCATTTTAACCAGTCTTAAGTCTTACACTGTTTACAATGCGACAGCATCCCCACCACACACACACACACACACACACACACATATATATATATATATATATATATATATACAGTGTTGGGTGTAATGCGTTACTAAGTAACGCGTTTCTGTAATTAAATTACTTTTCCACTGAAAAAGTAGAGTAACTAATTACTGTTCATTTTTAGGTATTTTAATTACAGTTACTTACAAAGTGCTTGTGTCACATTGTAAAATAATTAAACCCGCTGAATATCATTATTTAATTTCAATAATTTATCTTCTAAACGTAGAAGTAAACTCTGCTGATTTAACATCGCTGTAGTGCAGGTGCACGTCATTTCACGCCAGTTTGCTGCATAGTCGTATTCTAAAGCGGAAGATGTCGGACTTGGCTGAAGTGTGTGGCTGTTTTTTGAAATGGACATATTCCTGTCTCTTCACTTTTCTGAAACAAGCAGACAAGAATATTACAATAATATGTAAGCTATGTCCTGGGGAGAAAAAACTATCAGCTGAAGCGCCTGACACGAGAGCATAGACGAACACTTCTGAGTGATCCTTGTTCATCATCCATGGATAACACCGCGGCAACTCCTGCTAAGCACGCAAAACCTGACTTTACTTCAGCAGCACAGAAAGCGTCTGAAGGTGAGCTTTTTTTTTTTCCAAGATGGGGCCACAGGCAGCTTGTTACCTCAGCTCCCAGCTCGTTTTTCTTTTCTTTTTATTTTTCTTTGTGTTTTAAGCTTTTCCCCCCCGACTCTCTTGGTCATCTTTTATTTGAACTACAACCTGTAGAGTAATTCCATGTCTTCTACTCCCTTTGGGAATTTTCATCACCACATCCAGAGAACCTGTAAGTCACCGCGTTGTTTAAATAAGTAAATAGCGAGTTAAATTTTTGTCTTCTTTTTTTTCTGCTGATCCGAAAATTGATCCGATCTGTGACGAAAAAAACGTGATCCGATCCATGAGACTTTTGATCCGCTGCACCACTAGTTTCTACCAAGAAGGTACAAGAAGACCTGAAGGCCCTGCTGAAAGAAATCTCTGGACACTTCTAGGACAATAGAGGAGCCACAGTGTCTATTGAGCAGTGGTGAGCAACGACTTGAATCTGTTTTTCAACAGATTTGACTCTGGACCACTTACCACCTCCCCCACCCCTGAGGTTCCCTCAGCCCTCCTCCATATGGCCTGCATTTGTATAGCGCTTTTCTAGTCCCTAAGGACCCCAAAGCGCTTTACATATCCAGTCATCCACCCATTCACACACACATTCACGATGGCAAGCTACATTGTAGCCACAGCTGCCCTGGGGCGCACTGACAGAGGACACTGGCGCCACGGGCCCTCTGACCACCACCAGTAGGCAAACATGGGGTTATTATCTTGCCCAAGGATATTTGGCATGCAGCCAGGAGGCAGCCTGGGATCGAACCACCGACCCTCTGATTAGTGGCTGACCTGCTCTGCCACCTGAGCTACAGCCGTACACATCTTTAGCCTGAACATGAGTCTGGAAAGGTTTCCTGAACTGTGGAAGACTTCTTGTGTGGTTCTGGTGCCAAAGATCGCACACCCCAGGGAGCCCAACCACTTCAAGTCTGTGGCTTTGACTTCTCACCTGATGAAGACCATGGAAAGGCTCATCCTGCACCACCACCGTTCCCTCTCTCACCTAGAGCAGGCATGGAGCACTTTGAGGATCATGTTTTTGTCTTCTCGACACCATCCAGTCTGCACTACTGAGAGGGAAGCTGGAGGGAGCTGGAGTGGGCAAACAGATCACTGCATGTGACTTTCCATGGCTATGTGTCCGAGGTGGTAATCTGCAGCATGGGGGCGCCAGGACATTCTATGACTGTGCCGTTTTCTATGCAGTGGCCTGCTGGGGGAGCAGATGCACAGACAGGGACAGGAGCAGGATTGACAAACTGGTGCAGAGGTCTAGCCTCTGTGCTGGGATGTGCTCTGGAATCCGTGGTGGTAGTGGGCGAGAGGAGGATGTTAGTCAATCAGACATCCATCATGAGCATCCCACATCACCCTCTGTATGAGTCTGTGAGTGCACTGAGCAGCTCCTTTAGAATAGAATAGAATAGAATAGAATAGAATAGCCTTTATTGTCATTGTACAGAGTACAACGAAACTGGAGTGCCACTCCCTTGGTGCAAGTTTCAATAATAAATATAAATGTAAAATATAAAAAGTACAAAAAAACAATCGTAAGTACTCAAACAATACTATGCACAATATATACAGGATAGCAGCATTAATATAATGACAGTATGAATAGCAGCATAATATAATGACAGTGACGGTATGGAATAGGTTCAATTGTTTTTGTGCTTATTTACTACGGTGATAGCTCTGGGAAAGAAGCTATCCCTGAATTTGTTTGTCCTGGTTTTATGTGACCTGTACCGTCGGCCTGACGGTAATAGTTCAAACAGTTGGTTGCTGGGGTGAGAGTAGTCCTTGATGATATTGCCAGCTCTGCTGAGGTACCGAGAGTTTGCAGTGACCTCCAGGCTGGGCAGAGAGCAGCCAGTGATCTTCTGGACTGTGTTGATGACCCTCTGCAGTACTTTCCTATCTGCAGCTGAGCACCCTGCATACCATGTTGTTATGCCGTACGTTAGGATGCTCTCTATGGTGGCTCTGTAAAATGTCACCAGCAGCCTCTCCTCCAGGTTGTTCCTCCTGAGCACTCTCAGAAAGTGGAGACGCTGCTGGGCCTTTTTAACCACCGCCGTGGTATTTGCAGTCCAGGAGAGGTCATCAGAGATCTGCACGCCCAGAAACCTCATGGAGTGTACCCTCTCCACACAGTTCCCGTGAATGTAAAGTGGGGCCAGGTCTGCTCTGCCCTTCCTGAAGTCCAAGATAAGTTCTTTAGTTTTCGTGGTGTTCAGTTGGGGGTTGTCAGAGACTGAAACACCCTAGCTGCAGGAAGGAGCACTTTCGCAGATCATTCATCCCGACAGCAGTTAGACTCTATAACTCCTCAAACATGCTGTCATGAGTCACTTGGACATTGTGGACATCCACAGTTACCACTTCATGCATAATGCACCATATATATGTATGGACGTGTGCATGTATATGTGTACGCATACGTGTATATATATATGTATATTTAGTGAGTATGGTGTATGTGTGTTTGTACATGTGTGTGTACATGTACATGTCTATACTTATAGATATTTATTACTTACATAGTAAGTGTAGTAGTAGAATAGTATAGCCAGCAGAAAAAGCAGAGGTGGGGGACTCATTGTCTACGTTAACAACAGATACTGTAACCCTGGACACGTCTCCGTTAAATTATCGGTATGCTGTCCAGACCTGGAGCTGCTAGCCGTTAGCTTGCGGCCATATTATCTACCTCGAGAGTTCAGTCATGTGATCTGTGTGTGTGTTTACATTCTTCCAAGGGCCAACGCAGCAGCTGCCTGTGAGGAAATACACACAGTTACAGCAAGACTGCAGACACAACACCCTGAGGCTTTCATTATTATATCTGGAGACTTCAATCATGCCACACTGGATTCTACTCTGGCTGCTTTTCACCAGTTTGTAAATTGTCCCACAAGGAGCAACAGGACAATTGACCTACTATATGCCAATGTGAGAGATGCATACAGAGCCACCCCCCTCCCCCCACTAGGGAAGTCAGACCACAACCTGGTTTACCTACAGCCACAATACACACCCCTCATCCAAAGGCAGCCTGTCACAACACGCTCCATCAGGAGATGGACCCCAGAAAAGGAGGATGCTCTGAGAGACTGCTATGACACCACAGACTGGGATGTGCTTCTGAGCCCACATGGTGAGGACATAGAGGGGGCGACACTGTCTGACAGACTACCTTAACTTTTGTGTGGACACGGTCGCCCCTGCTAAGACTGTACGGTGTTATCCTAATAACAAACCGTGGGTAACACAGGAAGTCAAAGCTGTCCTCAACATGAAGAAGAAGGCTTTCAGGAGCAAAGTGAAGGAGGAGATGAAAGCAGCACAGCGGGAGGTGAAACGCTGCCTGAGGGAAGCAAAGGACACCTACAGCAGGAAGGCGGAGCAGAAGTTGGAGAGGAACAATATGAGGGAGGTCTGGAATGGTGTGAAAACCATCACAGGCCACAACACCAAGAACAGCACAGTGGGGGGGACTGTGGAGAAGGCAAACGAACTCAACAACTTCTTCAACAGGTTTGACCAGCCCACAAACCCCCCAGCCTCACCTTTACTACAGAGCCCTCTCCCCACTCTCCTACTTCCCTCGCTTCCCCCCCATCCTGACACTATGACACCCTCCTCCTCCAACCCCTCTCTCAACAGCAGGACATCTCCCCCCCCCTCCTTCCAATCATCTCCCAGTGTCACAGTGGATCAGATCAGAAGACAACTGAGGAAGCTTCGCTCCAGAATGGCAGCAGGCCCAGACAAGGTGTGTCCTAGGATGCTAAAGGCGTGTGCTGCTGAACTTGGGGAGCCGCTACAACGAGTCTTCAATCTCAGTCTGCGACTGGGGAGAGTTACCGCCCTATGGAAGACATCCTGCATCGTCCCGGTCCCCAAAAGGAACCGGCCCAATGAGCTGAATGACTTCCGACCGGTGGCACTGACGTCACATCTTATGAAGACTCTAGAGCGGCTGTACCTCCTACATAGAGCCCACTCACACCTGGACAAGGGAAAAGGCATGGTCAGGATCCTGTTTCTTGACTTTTCCAGTGCCTTTAATACCATCCAGCCCTGTCTGCTCCAGGAAAAACTGAACAGGATGCAGGTGGACCCCTGCCTGGTCGCTTGGACCTCTGACTACCTCACTGACAGACCACAGGCTGAAGGACATCACGTCTGACACTGTGGTCAGCAGCACAGGAGCACCACAGGGAACTGTGCTTTCCCCTCTTCTCTTCACCCTGTACACCTCTGACTTCTGCTACAACTCTGAATTATGTCATATTCAGAAGTTTGCAGATGACACAGCCATCATGGGGTGTATCTGGGATGATCAGGAAGAGGAGTACAGAAGTCTGGTGAGGAACTTCATCACATGGAGTCACACAAACCAACTGAGCTGTAGTGCCTCTTCACTTCACTGTGCAATACTTTTAGTGCAATACTTTTAGTGCAATACTTTTTGTGCAATACTTTTTGTGCAATACTTTTTGTTAATAGTCAGCGGTGCAATAGACTTCAATACTTGAAATGTGCACTTCCCTTGTATTCTTATTTCTATTTATTCTATTTATCCCTTTCGTATATTTTATTTATATATGTCTCTGTATTTATATATGTGTATATATATATATAATATTCTGCTCACGTTCTGTAACTCCTGTCGGTGCTGTGCTATTGGAAACCCAATTTCCCAGAGGAACCCACCCGAGAGATTAATAAAGTTTTATCTTATCTTAGTTGAAATTTATTACTTGCAAATTTCCACAACCCTCTATCCATAACACGCTCTAGGCATGCGTATACATAGAACCTCCGCTACCGTTGTGTATATTTTATTATCTTATTTGTTTTGTATTTCTTGACTTTATATTCTAGTATTCTTTTGCTATCTATACCTGAGCTGCGGTAACGAGCAATTTTTCCCACCGTGAGATCAATAAAGTCTTGTGTTTCTTATGTTATCGTATCTTATATATATATATGCACACACAGACACACAACTACTGAGAAAACAGCATGATCGTTAACTGCAGGCAGATGAAAAATGACCTTTGAACCATGTTGGTTCCATGTCACAATGAAAAGCTTTCTTGGTTTGAAAATGACCTTTGTTATTTTGCAGAACTACATAAGGGCAACACTATGTTCTTATACTAGTGTAATTTAATCTACAGCAATGGGTATGCAAAGCACTCCTTATAATAAAGGTTAGGGCATGCATTAATCCTTAACAAACAATCAAATAAAATAAATACTGTTGAACAAATCTCATCAACGCTTGATTTTAACCACAAGCAATCTTTATTAGTATTAAAGGCAAACAATATTGTTTGCCTTTAATACATCGATATTTTAGTAATTTAGGGTAAATTTGTAGTTTATCATTAACAGGAACACAGTGGAAAGAAACTAACATTCGGATTGTATGTATTCAAAGGAACTACTTCCGCCTTTCATAGTCATGTGCGAAATACGGCTGTATAAATGTCTTGCTGCCCCTTGGCGTGCGCACTCACAACAATGGCCGATCGTAACTGGAGTCATGTGTGAATGTATTTTACCTCCACAAACAGCTGAGACGTGGTTTGCGATACATGTGGCAAAAAAGTGAGGTGTTGTGGCCATACTTGCCAACCTTGAGACCTCAGAATTAGGGAGGCATTCAAAAGGGCTGTTGGGGGGGGGGTGATAAATACATTTTACAGGGTTTATTTATTGGGTAAAATACGTTAAATGTCACCGTTATTATCGGCCGGTCCCGAAACAGCGGGGGTGTCCAAATTCAGAGGCTGCTTCCACCTGAGGACCCGGCCTTCGCGGTCTAAAGAAAACCGGGTAGTACGTCGTGAGCTCCCTCAGTGGAGTGAAACTGCCGTCTGCTCCTTGCTATCCAAAATATAACCGGGCGCTGACGTAAACGCTTCTGTTTAATCAGTTTTCTGTTTAACGTTTATTCAGCTGTGTGAAAACCCCGGAGGAACCCTCCCGAGGGATTAATAAAGTTTAATTTAATCTAATCTAATCTAATCTAATCTAATCTAATCTAATCTAATCTAATCTAATCTAATCTAATAACTTTAATCTCAGCCAAACCGATTTACTCACGAACAAATAAAACACTGAAAAAGCCAAACAATAGCATTTTTAAGTTATCAAAGTGACTTATATATCATGTTTAACCCGAGTAGTGAAAGACCGCAGGGGTTTGAAGACGATGTGTCGGTCGGCTCAGATATTTGAAGTTTACACAGCTACAGTCTCACCTGAAAATATGTTAAAAGTTTTTTTGCGACCCAGAAAGAGAAATAAGAGTAATATTAAAACTAAGGTGCTGCCGCCATTGTTGGAAACTGGAATTGGCTGAGCCATGCTATGAATTCTGCAATATGGTTTTTCAATTTTGTATTGTATTGTATTTTTCATTTCTATATGACGAATCCTGCATTATTAAGTGATAAGAACAAGTAATCTGATGTCCTGTAATCATTATGACGCTATAATTTGAGATACAATTAATAAAATAAGTTTTTGTACAAAGTATCGGTATCGGATCAGTATCATCGATACCACCCTGGATATTACTTGGTATCGGATCGGAAAGGAAATCAGTGGTATCACACATCACTATTTAGGACTCATTTTTCCAAAAGATTGAATGTTGACTTAAAAAAAATAGAAACATATCTTTTCATTTAACTAAGTGTAGTATTGCCAATTATCTATTATACTTGCAAATCTGGATCTGGGGTATTTACATCTAATCTATAAATGTATTTCCCCCCATTTGCAGCAAATTACTAAGAATATTTTGATAGGAAAATGCAAATTACTTAAAAGTACTCACCACTGTTACTCCATGCAGTTCAGCTGTGTCCAGTCACTGAAGGAGGAATGCACTGTCTGCCTTCTTAAGTCCTCTGCAGCTGCAAGCACGTGTGTAAGTGTGTGTGACGCCTGAACACATCACAAGAAGCTCCATGCACGTTTGTGCTCAGGTGTGTGTGTGTGTACATGTGTCCATGGATGTGTGGTTATAAATGTTTGCATTTGTGTGTGTGCTTATGAGAGATGGAGTCAAACTGATGGGCAGTGTGGAATTTGGTATTTGTTAATGTGACTTTCAATTTCTCAGTTAATAATCACAGCTACGAAATCACATAGCATACTTCTGGTCTTTAGTAACCTGCAATTATTGTGCAATACATTAATTTGCATGAAGTTAATATTGAGTAAGTGAGTGAATGAGCTTCAGAGTTACTGCTGTGGAAATCTAGAGACTAAATAAGATGAGCAGCTGCGCTAAACAGCACAATTTGGATACAATAACTAAATTTACTGACTTTTACACTAGTATATGCCAATTCTACAATATTTAAATATGATATATATATATATATATATTTCATATATGGGTAGGGGTGGGTTTTGATAATCGATTTATTGCTTAAAATCCATTCTGGCTTCGATAACGTGATATCTATTCATTAAAATCCTGAATCAATTTTTTAATATAAATTTATTTTGCCCGAAATGCCACAATCTTAGGTGAAACCTCACAAAATTTCAACAACCACCAAACAGCTAAAACAGTGAATGAGAGCAGGAACACGGATTCTGCACATAAATGTAAACACAAAGCGCGGACCCGCTGACGGATCAGAATCAGTGAGATGTGGCTTTCTCACCCGATGGCACAGACACGGTCGGGGCTGAAAGCTGACAGCTCGCTGATTCTGATGTTTTGGCGGATCCGCGCTTTGTGTTTACGCAATTTTTGCGCTGATTCTAAAGCTGATAATTTTATCTCTCTCCAAACAATATTGACCAAACCAGCAGCAAAAGAAGATCCAAACTACGCTTTACATAAACACTGTCATGGACTCCCTCTGACTTTTACTGTTTTGCTTCCAACACGATAAAATCACACGTCATGCACAGCTCTCTCCCTCTTGCTCTCTCTGTACTTCAAGAACAGTTTCCCGTCTGAAAATCTGTTTTATTCGCTTCTTTGTTACGCACAAGTCTACCGTTGTTTACAGCACTGTTGGACACTGTTTTTTCCTTTTACTTACTTCCGAAAAGAAAACATAATTTCTGCTGTTCAATGGGCTACTGAACAAATTGAAACTTTTTAAAATTATGCAAAATGCAAAATGCTTAGCCGTGTCTCTACTAAAACCGCTGTAACTTCATAGGTAATGTTCATATGTTGATTAATGGTTTTCTTTCGTTTTTGATATACTTTTTATAAAATCCCAGGCCAGGAAAATCACCTTCATGTTTTTCTGTGTTTTATCTTCAGCTACTTTGACACAAAGGCGTCTGCTGTGATGCTTACACGTTTGATAAAGTCTTGCGAGTGACAGACGATACTCAGCCCTATATATGGGACATTCCTTTTATATGAACATACATGTAGAGCAGGGGTAGGCAACCTTTGTGATGACAAGTGCCATCTAAAATTTCCTCAGAAGTCAATGTGCCATATAATTGCATTAGCAATAAATTTAGTAATGCTCTATATTAACAGTTGCTGCGCTGAGCGGAGAGCTCCTGAAGCATTTGAAGTGTCGGAATGTGGAAATTTCAATATCACTTGAAAAAACTGACAGCTAGCAACGTCCCTCTCACCAGTAGGCTAAGTGATTTTTAGCCAATTACAAGCTGAATCTGGTAGTTGGGGGTGTTAGCTAAGATACTGTCATTAAGAAGCGGTACAACAAATGTGTCTATGTGAGCTAATTTGCGATGTGCACCGCTGGCCCGGCCATTTATTTTTTTATTGCACCCTCTCAGATTAATTCACTGCGTGTCGTGCCCAGGGCTGGAGTGGGACAAAAAATCGGCACGGGCATTTTGACTAGAGACCGGCCCACCAGGTATTATAGGAAAAGCCATAAAGCCTTTGAATGAAAACAAACGCTGTTTTGACAGTGATGTACAGTCTTGTTGGTATATGTATGATTTCTATACGTTGTACATCAGATAAAAAGTTTGGTTGTAAGATTCAGATAATTATTTAATAAAAGCTAGACATTTTAAATGAGAATAAGAAAGAAAAGTATTTATTTTGCCCCCCTTTCCCTGTTAATGCCCTACCTGGCCTCCTGGCAAAACTTTGCTAGAGCTGCCCCTGCACAGTTACCAGCTGTCAGCTACTTAGAAAAGGATCCTGGTGTCATTTGTCTCTCAGAAACAGCTCATAACTTTCCTTCAACTCATTTATGTCACCTAAAAGGTAAACCTATTTCTCCATCACCTGTTCGGCTCTGATGATTCATCTTCATGTTTCGCTCTCACCAGATATCCAAACCGATACCATGACCAGCAGCTTTTACAGCTGTGGCTCCAGCAAATATCAAAGAGGGAGGGTTCCTGGGGCATGGAGAGTTCAGGGGGGTGACGCAGCAGATTTCTGTTGAGTCAGTGCTGAGATGACGCACGTAGGACTCATTTTCTTCACTCCTCCTCCGATGACACAGGCCCCGCTGTCTGAAGGTACAGGCCCAAATCTCTTAAGGAGCCCTGGCGGCACTTTCTCTGTTTCCAGCTTAAGTATGACATAATCTGATTCTTGGTCTTCAAAGTTAAAGACCATGGTAACGTTTACAAATTCATGCCAGTTAGGTGTGTTTGATTTAACCCAGTAGTCGAATAAGTGGGCGTAGGTCAAGATAAAGTTGTCAAATAGCACAAAGCCTGTGCCTTGCTTTATGAAGGAACCAGTTATGAGACAAACTGACTCGCTCAGTTCAAGCAGCAACATAACACTGCGAATTTCGGTAAAAGACTGTCGGCTCTTTCCAAAGGTCTCCTTCCTGTATTTCAGTGCTTCCAGAAAAAATTTTTTAGGGAATCTACTCTCCATCCATCGTTTCAGACGCGGATACTGCTGACAAAGTAGATCGTAAACCTCCTTACGGTCAATGCTGCTGCCCGTTTCTTTGATTGCCATTTTTAGACTCAATCCGTTCTGCCGTGCTACATCTAAGACTGATGTCATTCCACCGCTGCGCTTTGCATTATTTGATGCGTGTGGAGGTTTCTACTGCCCTGGGATGGCTACATCTTTTATTTCCGTATCTGCTCCCTGTGGAAAACATATCTGGAATTTCTTATTGTCTTGACAATCTATTATGTCTGTGCACTCAGTCTTACGTTCGTTAACCAGCTCAAAGTAGCCCAGGTCATCGGTGAAGCGTCTGTCTCTTTTCAGAGCCTCGGCCGCAGTTATTCCCTTCTCCCCGTAAACACAAAGATACTTGAACTGTTTTAAAGCTTCATTTTTTTAAAAACTTTTCTCTTTTTTATGTCATTTAGTCCTCCCTTTGTACCGATGTAAAAGACAGAATAGCAATCTCTCGCCTTAACCATCTTCTTATATTTAATGAAAGGCCTCCGTGCAAGCTTGAACATGTTGCGTGTGCCGTCTGAACTGGATTTCAGTCTGAACTGATGTCCGTGTTGGTCCTGCAGAGAATCAGAGTTGGAAAAGTTGTTACTGTAGTAAAAAACAAAATGTATTGCATTTTGTTCATAATCTCTTTAAAGTCATGATCGTTTTTTTTATCGCTTTCACCGGAGTGGGTAAATGAATCTGCAAAGTTAAAAAAACTGATTTACATTTATTGTTTATTACTTTTATTGGACATCATCCGATCTCATTTATACACATTCAAGATATAAAGTGGAAAATATCCTTTTGTTTGCATTTGGAGACTCGGCATTTGAACCATCCCAAATATCTGGACCAGGGAACTCCTCAAACTGGTAAAAAGGTCAAGGACACAGTTACACGATTGCTAAACTACTGTTTTTGGATAAAAGAAAACCATATAAGCATGAGCCCTGGAATCTCGGTTTTAAAAAAAAGAAGCACTACCCAATACTTTTCTTCTGTTTAGTATACAGGAGTTGCTGCTCACACCCTGAGTTACACTGATGAGTCTGTCAGATGTCCCAAATGGGATGTCTGGCCGCACGCATACTCACGCCGGACACCTCCTGACCTTATTTCCACGAGCCTTCAACTCAGCTGCAAAGTGCTTACGGGGTCATTTTCCTTTTCATTAGAATTATCTGCCGTCATTCAGACATAAGTTGAGCAATGGTTTAACCAATTTTCCCTCAAAGGGATTAAACAGAACATAGGATGTAAGTTAAGGAAATATAAGTTTGACTATGGAGCACATCTCCTTCAGCGTTCACAATAATGGATTGCATTTCTCTCAGTCAACTGACTGTTTAGGGGGGAAAGCAGCTAATAGTGGGCTCTGTGTTTGCGGTTATTGTTTTTTTTAATCACACTAGGAGTGAACAAAAGCAGAAAAAAAACCTATAAAGATGCAGACTGTGAAAGTCTGGTTTATACCATAAATTTTTTCACGAAGTCTATAACACTGTGCGGACTATTGGTAATACAAATATTGTAATTGGGGGAGATTTTAACTGGGTCAGGGATGTATTTTTGGATAAATCCTCCCGTCCTGGACTAAGTAAGGACCCTGTAAATGCTGCGGTGGACGTGATGTCAGAGGAACTGAGCCTGGTAGATATATGGAGACTTCTTCATCCTCAAGAAAGAGACTATACTTTCTTTTTGCATCCTCACTCAACCTACTCTAGGATAGATTACTTCTTGGTGTCTCGCTCTCTGGTGAGTCAAGCTATTGGGTCCTCTATTGGTAATATTGCTGTAACGGATCATGCTCCCATCGACCTTGTTCTTTCTGGTAATGATAATATTAAACCGTCACCTAGGTGGCGTCTGAATAACTCATTATTGAAGAATAAGGGTCACTGTGAATGTATAAGGGAAATGATGAAGGAGTTTTGGTTGCACTTTGAGGGCTCTATTGATGATGTTGGAATGACCTGGGATGCTTTCAAGGCCTACCTGAGGGAGCGTCTTATCCAGTATGGCTCCTTGATTAAAAAAGCTGAGAGGGACAAGCTGATGAAGCTGGAACAGGATATCAAGGAGCTCGAAAAACAGCACATGCTGCACCCAGAGAGGGAAGTGTGGAACAAATTAACTAAATTTACATTTGAGATGAATAGTATACTGCAGAAAAAAGCAGAATATGCAATGTTTGGCCTAAATCAAAAGTATTTTTAACAAGGGGAGAGAACAGGTAAAATGTTCACACAGTGTTAAGCAGGTAAAATCTAGCAACCTTATAACATCTATTTTTGTTCCTAGTAATAATAATAAGTTGACCACCAGTAAAAAAGAAATTAATGATGCTTTTACTAAATTCTATCAGGAGCTTTACACCTCCAATGGATTTGTGGAGGAACAGAGGCTGTCAGATTTCTTTTCTTCTATTCCCAGCCTGTCCGAAGACCAAAGAACTGTATTTGAAGGTAAGATCACACTAATTGAAGTTAAGCAGGCAATTGGTAGTCTTAGATTGGGCAAATCTCCAGGCAACGATGGATTTCCATCAGATTTTTATGAGGTGTTTGTGGGCGAATTAGCTCCAAGACTACTGTCGGTATATCAAGATGCGTTTCAAAGGGGGAGATTACCACTTGTATGCGATCGGCAGTGATCACGTTATTACATAAAAAAGGGAAAGACCTACAGCATTGTGGGAATTACCACCCAATTTCATTAATTAATGTGGACGAAAAGATTATTTCCAAGATACTAGCCTTTAGGCTTGAGAAGGTCCTTCCTTGTTTGGTGCATAGGGATCAGGTCGGTTTTGTGAAAAACAGAAGCTTTGCAGATAACTTACGTAGGTTATTGCATATATTCTGGAAGAGCAGGAATAATTTAGATCCTGTCGTCGCCTTCTCCTTAGATGCAGCGAAGGCCTTCGATAAAGTTG
Organism: Astatotilapia calliptera; assembly: GCF_964374335.1. Classification (NCBI taxonomy): domain Eukaryota; kingdom Metazoa; phylum Chordata; class Actinopteri; order Cichliformes; family Cichlidae; genus Astatotilapia; species Astatotilapia calliptera. The sequence continues at coordinate 35,717,469 of NC_137436.1, read as the reverse complement.
AGTATCCCTTTCTGTTTTATACGCTGAAGAGATTTGGTTTTGGTCCCATTTTCAGGCAGTGGATTCAGGTGGTATACACAGATCCAATGGCTACAGTTACTACCAATGGGATAATGTCACCCTCCTTTTTGTTAAGTCGGGGCACTAGACAAGGTTCACCCTTATCACCTCTCATTTTCGCCCTGTTTTTGGAGCCTTTGGCTATTGCACTACGTGAATGTAAGAAAATCAGAGGGGTGGATATGGGTCAAGAAGAACATAAAACTTTTTTGTATGCAGATGACATTTTATTGATTTCAAGTAACCCAGAACAGGCCGTTCCTGCAATTTCCTCAATTACTGATTCCTTTTCTGTAATCTCTGGCTACACCATAAATTGGTCTAAATCGGAAGTTATGCCCATTTCTAAATTGTGTCCTCCAGTCATTAGGAGCTCATGGCAGTTCAAGTGGATGCCCGAGGGTTTAACCCCTGGTCTAGATAACATAATGCAAGTAAATATCTCCCCAGTGATTCAAAACATTCGTCCGCTGTTGCAGAATTGGGTTAAAATAAATCTGTCCCTTTTGGGCGGAATTAATTTGGTGAAGATGATTATTGCTCCTAAACTTCAGTACTTTCTTCAAGTTACCTATAGCAGTCCCATATAATTTGCTAAAGCTTTATAATACATGTGTGTAGGGTTTTGTGTGGGCAGGCCAAAAGCCATCTTTTAATGGGTCCAAACTATATGCTGCTAAAGATAGTGACGGGTTGGCAATGCCCAAGATGGTCTGGTATCACTATGCTTTCTCCCTCTCTCAGTTAGTTAAGATACATAATTCCCTTACGGAGACGCCATCATGGGTTGCGTTTGAGGAAAGTCTTGTGGCTCCCTCATCTTTAGAGGCCTTCCTCACTCAGAGGTGAAGACCAGTACCATCTAAAAATCCAGTATTGGCTTTCATACAAGAGACCTGGTTTAGAGCTCACCAATTTACCAACATTAGCCCCTATCTTACCTCTAGAGCCTCTATCTGGTATAATAAGAAAATATTAATTGGTAAGAAACCGGTCAGGTGGGAGGCTTGGGCTAGGGCAGGTATCAATCGGGTGGGGGATTTATTTGGGCAGACTGGCATGAAATCGTTTGCAGAAATCAGACGAGAATTTAATCTGGATCCAAGGGAAATTTGGAGGTTTTTTCAACTTAGATACTGTATTAAAACCATTTTGAATAATAACCCAGACCCTCCATCTAGTATTCAGGAGATGTTTGCAGCTACTGGCATTAATAGAATCAGGGCATCCAAATTCTACAGGATCTTCAGAGAGGCGCACTCTCCCAATTTGGGGGGGCTGAGGCAGTGCTGGGAGAAGGATCTGGGAATTCAGATTTTAGAGGACAGTTGGAAGAAGCTGGTTTCATCATGGTATGTTTGCTCACCTGAAACACAGTCTCAACTTATCCAGTACAAGTTGCTTCACAGAAATTACTGGACTCCCAGTAAATTAGTCAGGCTGAAGCTTGTGGATAATGACACCTGTTGGAAATGTCATGAGGAAGCCGGGACCCTAGTTCATATGTTGTACACATGCCGGAAAAATGATTATTTGTGGGACGGGATCATTAACTTGGTGAATGATATTTTTAAACTTAATCGTTCGAAGTCTCCAGCTGTGTGTGTCCTGGGTCTGTTACCTGACAACAGTATCCTCTCCAGAAGACAGAGACTATGGATGCGTCTGGCTTTCATAACAGGATGCAGGATAATACTGAGGCACTGGAAGTCATCCAGCCCCTGTTCTCTCAGGGAATGGACTGAACAAATGTCTAAGATGGCATTATATGAACGGGTTGTGTAAAGAATTAAAGGGAGAGAAGATATTTTTGAGCAGGTCTGGGGTTTTTAGGCACCTGGGTGTTTTGCCCCTTTTGCTTTTGTTTTTGCTGGTGTTTTTTTGTTTGTTTGTTTGTTGGTCTTCCTTTTGGATTTCTTTAGTTATTGTTAGCCCTTATTTGTCGGTTGTTGTTAAGAAACGGACAGAGAACTGACAATATGATTATTCCTTGTTGTATATCTGTTAATGTTTCTGTCCATCCAAAACATGAATAAAAAAAAAAAAGGAAAGACATCCGGTGTAAAAATCTGCCAAATCAAACATGTGGAGCTACCTGCTGTGGTGACCCTTGGTGAATATGGAACAGCTGAAAGAAGTTTATTTTTTCTTTCATCTATCTTTTTATCAAGCTTTGTTCCTCCATCATGGGTTAATATTGCCCAAACTGTGGGCACAAGGAACAATGCACACAATTAAGCACCTAATATGTAGTAACTGCCCTGCAGTAGTATTCTTAAAATAAAGGAGTCGAAGATGTTGTTATTGTAAATGAATCGAAGGGAAATATGGGAGTCACTGTATATTTCTATACAGCAATATTTGTTTACATCTATGCAAGATAAAGGGATGAAATTGACCATCCACTACCTGAATAACAAATCACACACATTTTTATCTATCTGTCAGCAGCGTGCACCTGACAATAACATGCATGCTTTTTGATATGGAAGGTAACTTTGTATTGTGGATGAATGCACCTTGCTTTAAAACCCAGCACATTTATATATTTATTTATCTGAAATTAAACTTATGATATTGTTCCTAATTACAGTAAACCTGGCTTCAGTCCATCAAATGATGCAATGTAACATTTATACTGTAAACATCACCATTTGGGGATGTCTAAAACGTAAACAGTATATGCCAACATATTTAATACAGATGTATTTTTCATTTTACTAGTGATGGGATTATTATGTAACTAGATTATTTTAAATAAAATTGCTTTGAAGTATGTATAGGCGTGTATATATCTACATTCATGCACCAGCTTTTGTATGGTGTTAAGGGTGCATAAATGCTACAAATGGATCATTTCAGCCAGTTGGTATTTTGTTTGTGAAGGAGGAAACATCATATGCTGCTTAACTGTGTTTGAGTACCTGGTTTCAAAAAACAGACAGAGATGGTTGTGCATTAGAAAAAAATATATACTGTCTGCATTAATGGTAATACAACAGACAATAATGAAATGTGATCATCAAATGTGTTACTAGGGTGTAGCCTTAAAACCAGCAGTTAATTTGTTCTGCTGTGAAAGCTGATCTTAAATAAAGGTATGAATGTTGAAATGTTGTCTGAATAAGTGTCTGCAACACCTTTATCCTAGAAAGAAGACTACCTAATAGGATAAACACACAATTATGAATGTACTTGAATGTCTGGGAATGCACTAACTGTGCTTGAGATCCTGTTTAACTTAGAATAGGATGAAGACCTGGGGCTTCAGGATCTACAATATTGGATTTTTTCCACATTGTCCTGACTGGACTGACTGAGTATCAGGGGGATACTGATATGATTAGTTCTGCAACTACAAATATGTTTGGTTAGTAGTCTGTAAAGAAAGACTGATGAACCTGGCCAGGATTTACCCCCATCACCTTGTAAAATCTGTGCCAAATGACTTATGTCATCATGATCTTTTGGGAAATACTAAATCAAATGCTTTAATGACATAAAAGGAATAAACTGAAAGGTTCAGAAAAAACAACATTTTTACTGTTTAATATCTGGACTGCACTTAATCTATGGCTGAGATGTTAGAGCTAACCTTACAAAGCAGTCACCATGTTTACACATGTTTTTGAGACGTTAACCTTTTACTGCTAAAACTATCTAGTCAAAATAATAATGTCACATTTTTATTCACTTGTCTTGATTAGTCTTTGCTCCTTGATATGTGTTTTAAACACTCATTCCAGTACTTGATGTCCTCTATCAGTTTTCACATATACTTCTTGTGCAGTTTCTGATCCTGGCCCACAGAGCAGTTAAAACACAGAATACCAGAATATTATTTCCATTTAGCATAAAGACTTAATGAACGCTCACTAATTAACAGTTTTACGGAGAGTTGTGTGCTCAATTGTGTCTTGTCTAGGGACAGAAATGAAAAAAATAAAATAAAATTTAATGATCATGGAGTGTACTACGCCTCTGCCGAACCCTAATTCCCTCCTGGACTTGTTCCCCACATCTTTTGGACTGGGTGAACTCTCTGTTGCCCAGTCTAACTTCACACAGAAGATCATTTTCTTCAGACTCCAGCATTTCTCTTCAACTTTAAAGCATTAAAAAAAAGATCAGTGTTATCTGTTGGATGTTTGATTTGTTGTCTCTGTCCATCCAAAATAATCAGACTTCTCTACAAAACTCACCCAGTGAAATAATGAAAATGTAATTTTATGGGTGTCATAGATTGATCCATCAGTGAGTCTGTCGTGTAAAAGGATGTATGGCAGTTGTGGAATTAAAAGAAAATATATCGTTGCAACATGGCTTGCATTTAGCATTTATTTTATTGTGTTTAATAAAATCATTGTTTGACTGAACTAATCTGGGACAGTGTTGGTTTGTTCTTATCCTCAATATTAAAGAATCAGGACACAGTGTATTGTAGAATGAAAAAGAAACTTAGAGATCATGCTGTAACAAGCAAACTCCCCTCAGAGAGACAGAGATGCAGGAACGGGGAGTTTTATAAAAGAGCTGAGCACACCGGACTGAAAACGCTCCACTTTAAACCATCATCAGTATCAACTTTCTTAATGCTTTTATTGTGTTTGTTAATGTTCAGTGAGGTTACAGAATGTGGCATTTGAAACCAACTGCTACTTAAAAAATGTTGCTCCCTTCTGTAGGGCTAGCTTGGTGCTGATACCTGCACTTGCTCTGGTGACACTTTAGCCTTATAGTATAAAAGCTATAAAGGATACTGTTTTGAACATTCAAGCAGGAGAAAGTAAAAATATTTGTATAAAAATGTAGGGAGTAAAAGCCAATGAAGGTAATACTGGACTTTATAGACTCATTCTTTCAGCCATGCTGGCATTGTTGTGGATATTAATGCTAGTCTGTCAGTCCGTTAATAAAGTGCTTTGGATTGTTATTTTGTCATGACTTGGCTGTTCCAGCCATTCCTCTCTTGCTTCCTGGCAGTGTGTGACAAGAGTCTTCATTTCCTCAAATCCTGCTGGGAATTTAGGGACCAGGCTGTTACATCAGCCTACATTATTGTACCTAGTTATGCAATCAGTCCTCTCTTTATCCTACTTCTCTGTGGATTCCTGTTAAGAAGATTAAACTCTTACTTGACGTAACTTACCTGCCTAACTACTCTTGATAGCACACACTAGAAGAACTTACCTCTACACTAACAGTAAACACCACCTGGTCAGTATGAATGCTGCATGCATCAGAGCTTAACACCCATGAATCACCTTTTTTCCAGAAATGATGACAAACCAAGCAATGGCTCAATGGCTTCAGTTTACTGGAGCTGAGGTTTGAAAGGGTTTTATGTTGGATTTATCAGTCTTAACAAAGGTGTTTTATTTAATTTAAATGTTAACTGTAACCTGAAAATTGACAGCTATAGAAAAAAAAAATACTAAATGTGTCAGAATAAAAAGTTTCACAGAACAAGAAATTACAAGTATTGCCTAAAGTGCTAAAATGTTTGCTGTTGTGAGCAGATGGTTTTCTCAGAGCTATAACAGGAAACTGCTCAGAAACCCAAGAGCTGAACAAGGAAACCACAGTTTTCAGCTGTTTCTCTTTTCCTGTAATGTTAGATCAGTCGATTTTCTTCTGTTGTCGATCTGGAGGGCCCACAACCCCTGTACAGGAAATTTCTTTTGATTATTAAAAAGTCTGAGTCTTCTGTGCTCAACCATTACAACATTTAACATGATTTCTGTTGTTCAAAAGTATAACAGGAATCAGAGACATAGTTCTTATCTCCTTGGTCCGAGACAAGAATATAAAAGGCTAATGATGGATCACATTTACATACACAAAATCTTGAAATTTCCACTACTCGGGATGAGCAGTTTTAAAGTCCGTCGATGAGACAATGCCTCTGTCAGTGCGCCCCAGGGTGGCTGTGGCTACAATGTAGCTTGTCATCACCAGTGTGTGAATGTGTGTGTGAATGGGTGGATGACTGGATATGTAAAGCGCTTTGGGGACCTTAGGAACTAGTAAAGCGCTATATAAATACAGGCCATTTACAATGGTTATACTTACACAAAGAGGCCTGTGGATTTTGGAAGAAGTAATCAAATATTTGCAATTCTGCTAAACTTTTCCTGCTGGTTGTGGTTTGAAAGAGGAACATGGGTCCATTATAATACAATAATATAGGCTTATGACTGAAGGAAAATAAATTTGGTCAACATCCTCTAGGAAGCATAAATGTGTTCAGTATATTTTATTGCATTCTGTATGTTTCATTTGCTGGTAACCAAGAGAAACAGCCACACCACTCAGGGGTAACCAAAATGTATTAAGTTCATCCAACGGTGATGGTGCATTACAAGGCGTTTTTTGAACACTATTGGAACCAATGATTATTAATTTAGACAGCTGGAATGAGAAATATGCTAATTCTCGTGTAATGTGCATCATAGGTCCTTGAAATGTTCCTTGAAAAGTGAATTCTGAAAAGAGAAGTTGCACAAGTTCTGACATCAGTATTTCACTTTTGAAAGTTGTATGGGTTTGTATGTGTGGGGTGACAACAGCCTGGTGACAAACAGTTGATGAGTTTTCTGAAAATCAGGAAATCCTTTTAAACTTCCTGTCTCACACAGACAGACACGCAGCGCAAAAGTCAGAAAAGTAACTCTGTGTTTGTGGCTACAAAGTAACAAAATGAGGACTTCTGATGGTCGCATGTGACAATACACGACCCGACCAGTGATTGCACATATTCCTGTAAGTATAAAAGATATTTTTACATACTTCCTACTCAGAAACATCCACTTCCACTGTATATCGACAAGTATTATGTCACATTATGAAGAATGTGTTTGATCTATGGATTAATCTGTCTTTAGCTCTTTATAAATGGCTATTCAAAGAAGCTTTTACAGCATGTCCATATTGTGGGATATTTTTCTATAACAGTGACTCCTTCTTAAGTTGTTATGGTGATCTTTAAAAAAATAATAATAAAAAAACATTCTTAAAATTGATCCTAATATACGGTATTTGAAAGACATTGAAAGACAAAGTCAAATAAATGTACTTATTACATTGAAACGTAAGTCACATGTTCTCACATAGTGTTAATTTGGGCTACGGCAAAGCGTGGTAACCAGTTTCACTTGAGGACGGGAATCCCCGCAAAACTACAATTGACTTTTCAAAAGCTTTCTGAATGCTTTTATATGGATGTGAATACTGAATATGGGGTCTGTCCAGGTTTACATCATATTCGGTATATGATGTTTATCTAGAATGCAGGGTTATGCATATTACTGTATAGCATACGACTTCATCCTATACAAGCAGGAGCCTGCATTAAGGTTTACAAACACAAATTGACATTTAAGGACTTACCTTTAATTAATTTGAGTGCTACTGAAAGGAATAGTTATCCTGTTAATATTTGGTAAATGTTTCCTGTGAGCTCTCTGTCACAGATCAGTATTTGATCTCTTTTAACAAAAGTATTAAGCAAAAATTTAAATATGATCAAAAATATTAATTATATTAAAGAGCTTGGTGGAAAAACATAAAAAATAATGTTGGCTATTACCAATAATGTAAATCTATGACATAAACCTTACATTGGATGCTGGTCTAATTTATCTGTGTATATATAATCATGCAATATATTTGCATGTGGACAATATTTTTACAGCTCCAAGATTATGTTATTTTCTCTTTTTATTTTATTATTCTCTTTTTCATCCTTGCAATTATTTCCCATACAGTCATTTCTTGCAGCCCAGAGCAATATTTAAGTTTATTCCCAGTATTTTACAAAACATTAAACATTTTTTGTTATTTTTAAGAAACACCACAATAACAGGTTCTTGATCCTAACAGAATAGTACACTGTAATTTTATCAAGCATTGTTTACGTAGACCACCAGAGAGTTCACTGCTACAGTAAACTGCATAAACACTTCACTGAAATTGTCTTGTAAAAGCACTATTAGTGTTACAAGCTAAAAAGTTAATTTAAAAAAAGCATCCACTGATCTTGGTAAAGATAATATTAAGAAAAGAAAAGACAGCCAAAGGGTGCAGCACCTCAATAGTGATGCACATGATTCCACAATAAAGTAAGGTGCCATCATAAATCACTCTGCCCCAAGTGTGCACACTGGTTGACATAAGAACCAGTGTTAAAATCACTACTATAATACCATTAATCACCAATAGAAACAAAACAAGCAATGTATTAGAATTAGAAGGACAATTAAGATACTATTAGATAATAATTGGAGCTTAATTGGAATTCAAAAGAGAAAAAGACAGTTAGATTCACAGGTAACATAAGTATAACAAATATAAAAGTATGCTATGTCTTTTGTTGACACAGACCAGGTAGGTACAGGTCTGTTTTGTCAAAAGAAGACCTTTGACGTTAATGTATACATGGGTACTGCCTGATGCATGGCTTTTTGTTACCTCACAGTCTCCCACTAACACACCCATTATTCCTCAGCACTAATGAATCTATGAAGGACCTGACTAATCAAGAAAACTACTTAGGACTACACCCTCCTGTGACTTTTCTCCTAATTTATGTTGTTTAAGGTCACAAATTCCTATACAGTTAGCAAGAAAATCCAGTGGTAGTTATCTTTGTAAACAGTCTTTCCAACACATCCCAGTCAGCATTTATATACATACATTTGGGAAATAGGATATGAAACATTTCTTTGGTTTTTGTCCAAGATTTTAATTATTAAGCATTTGGGGCTTTTCCAGGCGTCTGACACCATGTCGTAATGCACCAAGGTACCTTAAAACCTGATTTGAGCCATGACACTGATTCTTATGACACGATGAGTCATAAGCCTATACTGTAAACACTACTGTGATACAATAACACCTTATAACAATAATCTAGGTTTTTTTTCCTGAGTCAATGGGGTTTTATAGAGCTGAATCACTCCCTTGTCATGTACGTGCTGTGCGAGCAGCCAGATTTGGAACCCACAATGCAGGACTTCAGAAACAGAAAAAAATCCCTCTGAACCTGAACCACACAGCATGTAGGTATGAGGGACGATGCAATAAAGGGAGATTGAGATAATATATACACACCGAGTAACAAGGGAAAAGGAAACACTGATTACAGGGGAGGGGACAAGAAAAGTTAAACTGAACGTAGCACGTATTTGACAAGGGGCTATAAAAATAACACACCAAACTAACAATGAGACGGAGACTGAGACATGCAACCTTGACACTGACCAAAGAGGAAAACAAATGTCTGACTAGGAACAGAAAGGGGAACGAAATATAGGGAGACACAACTGAACGAGAAACCTTGGTTAACTTAACAGAGGAGAACAGGAGGACGTGACAGGGGACATAGGGAGACAAACAGCGAACAAATCAGGGAAGATGAGACAGAGAGAGTAAAACTAGAGTTAGAGGACAGGAGGACAAAAGACCAGAGGAAATACCAGGTGACAGGCCAATAAATGAACCTAACAGGGAAACAGTAAAGCATATAAGATGCTGAAAGGTAAGGCTGATGCACATATGAGACAAAGGACAAAACATAGATGAGACAAGAACAGACAGGAAACCAAGAACAGACTAAATAAGAAGCTGGACCTGTGAAACAGTTCCTGACTCAATGACTCAGGAACATTACTAATCTAAAATGGATGAAGTCAAGCTTTGTGGACGTCACAAGAACAGAATAACCTTTTATTGTCACTGTACGTGTACAACAAAAAACAGTTGGAAAACAACTCAGTTATTCAGCATTAGTTATTTAACTCTCCATTTTTTTTACTTTTATGTCAACGCTTCAGCCAATCAAGTCAAAATTGAACCTTCCATGTCAGAACATAAAATGTTCAAGTTATTCCAAGGATTTCTGATTTTCAGTGTAAGTTAATATAAAAAAGGTCACCTGACTACTGACCTCTAAATACATTTTCTGATGTTTATCTGTTGGCTTTATTTTCTGAAGTAACCATGGATCTCAGCGAGGAAGAGTCAACTCCTCTGGTGATCAGAGACCGCGGAGGCAGCCAGAGGTCCAGTTCAAGCACTGTTCCTAATTTACAAGTCAACTTCTTCCCTGTCAAAAAGGAAGCAACAACATTACAGATCACATCTGGACAAATATCTGCTGAAAATGTCTGCATCCAAGCAGGGAAGAAATGTGGTAAGACTGTAATGCATTATGTATTATGTAAGTCACTAATTTTTGTCAGCCATATTCATTATTGTGGGGTTTTTTTCCTCCAGGAATCTTGCCGGTATACCTAAGTCTATTTGGTTTGGCATCTGAAGACCTCTCATTTTGGTATCCTCCTTCTCACATGTTTGACACTGATGAAAACTTAAAAGTCCATTTCAGAGTCAGGTGGGTGTCAAAATGCCTTATTTGATGAGAAAATATATATATATATTTAAGATTCAAATTCAACTTTTCAAATGCTTGTTAATGCGCAGTTTGGCATGTGGACACGGTTAAAACAACTTGCTGAAGTTCAACTCAAACGTCAGAATGGGGAAGAAATGTGATTTAAGTGACTTTGAACACAATATAGCTGTTTGTACCAGACGGACTGATCTGAGTATTTATGAAACTGCTCTACTGGGATCTACCCCACACAGTCATTGCTAGTGTTTGCAAAGAATGGTCTGAAAAAGAAATAAATAACCAATGAGTCAAAGTTCTCTGGGTGAAAAGGACTTCTTGATGTCAGAGGTCGGAGAAGAATGGCCAAAGTGCTTTGAGCTGATAGGAAGACAACGATAACTCAAGCAACTGCATTACAACCAAGACACAGAAGAAAATCTCTGAACCGGGTGCCACTCCTGTTAGCTAAGAACAGGAAACTGATGCCACAGCTCACAAGAGCTCACCAAAGTTTGACAACAGAAGATAAAGTGACAGACAGATAAAGTGGCTATTGAATATTCTTTCATTTGATGAATGTTTAGTGCATCAACTCCTTATACTTAGAATGTTGCTATAAATAATTAGAGTTTGGAGTACTAGTTGAAAGGTTTTTAATGGATCCTGATGTAAAGGTTAGTTTTATATGATTTGATATGCAATGGGGTTCTTTTGTGTTTGAAGGTACTTCTTTGGAAATTGGTTTGGGCAAGAACCAAGATCTTCATACCGCTACAGTTTGACTAGAGACAGAATCAGTCCAGTACTCGACTACAGTGTCATTGACTATCTTTTTGCCCAGGTAAAGTGCTAAATAATGATATTATTTTCAAATATATTAAGTAAAGATTTTTATTAATTAACATAATTTATTTAAATTATGTTATACTTTATGAAATTCTTTATTTTATTTTAATTTTAAGAATCGAGACTGATAGAAAGTGATTAGATAAATGTTTTTCTATTTTAAGTACCGATTTCTAGTAAGATGAAATATTTACAATTTCTATTATTGAAAATGGTGAGATTCTTCAATTTAATTCATTAGCAAAAGTTTATCCAACCATGTACTGTCTTTGTTGCTTTGAGGTGTCTATTAGTTTTGGTTTTTGTAAAACTGATAGATTAATGTACTACTGCACAATGTAACACAAGTTGTGGCCACAAAAAAACTGCATGCTTGTTATACTAGTAGATGTGACGATAATAAGATTTCTTTTGGTGTTTAGCTTCGAAATGACTTCATTGAAAGTAAGGCAGGCATAGCCCCACCATTGACTCTTCAGGAGGAATGCCTTGGCCTTGCAGTGCTCGACTTGTGGAGAATGGCCAAGGAGCGCAACCAGAGTGTTAGAGAGCTCTGCAAGACTGTCAGGTATTTACAGTTGAGACTGTATCATTGCTTATACAACAATCCATTCTAGTTTGCAATCATTACACCAAATATTATTCCTCTTTAGCTACAAATCCTGCCTTCCCATGTCACATCGCCATGACATCCAGAAACGAAACCGGCTGGACCGCTACCGAATTAGAAATACCCTCAAGCGTTTCTTAAAGAAGCTTGGCAACTGCTCCGTAGATGAGTGCAGCCTGAAACTCAAGTACCTGATTGAGCTGTCTGGCATTGAGCCTTCTGTTGGAACGGAAACCTTCCAAGTGAATCATTCTTCCTCCCATCCAAAGTCAGACTTCTCTCTTGTGCGGGTCACAGGGGAAACAGGAATCCAAACCGCTGGAAGTATCAATAACAGCCAGGTAAGATGACTGAAGAAGATCGAGTTTAGTTTGTAGTTGGTTAACTGCTATCATTTTCCTGCTTTAATATCTCTACTACGCTACTAAACAGATCAAAATGCTATTTGGTTGATAGGTTTTGTCAAGAGTTGAGTGGCAGACCTTCTGTGATTTTCAAGAAATCATTGACATCAGTATACAGCGGGTATGCCATGAGCAGGTTCCCCAAGACAGCAGGATGGTGACTATAACACGAAAGGATGACAGCTGCTTGGTAAAAAAAACAACATATTTTACACTTAAACCATTGCAATATATATATGTGTGTATATATATATGTATATATATATATATATATATATATATATATATATATATATATATATATATATATATATATATATATAAACACCCAGCACGCCCCTGCGGGCAGTTTATCCTTCAAGCTCGGGTCCTCTACCAGAGGCCTGGGAGCTTGAGGGTCCTGCGCAGTATCTTAGCTGTTCCCAGGACTGCGCTCTTCTGGACAGAGATCTCCGATGTTATTCCCGGGATCTGCTGGAGCCACTCGCCTAGCTTGGGAGTCACCGCACCTAGTGCTCCGATTACCACGGGGACCACCATTACCTTCACCCTCCACATCCTTCTTCCTGATATTGCTGTCATTCGGAACCGCTACATCGATCACTACGGCCGTCTTCTTCTGTTTGTCTACCACCACTATGTCCGGTTGGTTAGCCACCACCATTTTGTCCATCTGTATCTGGAAGTCCCACAGGATCTTAGCTCGGTCATTCTCCACCACCCTTGGGGGCATCTCCCATTTTGACCTCGGGACTTCCAGGTTATACTCGGCACAGATGTTCCTGTACACTATGCCGGCCACTTGGTTATGGCGTTCCATGTATGCCTTGCCTGCTAGCATCTTGCACCCTGCTGTTATGTGCTGGATTGTCTCTGGGGCATCTTTACACAGCCTGCACCTGGGGTCTTGCCTGGTGTGATAGACCCCAGCCTCTATGGATCCTGTACTCAGAGCTTGTTCTTGTGCTGCCATGATTAGTGCCTCTGTGCTGTCTTTCAGTCCAGCTTTGTCCAGCCACTGGTAGGATTTCTGGATATCAGCCACCTCCTCTATCTGCCGGTGGTACATACCGTGCAGGGGCCTGTCCTTCCATGATGGTTCCTCGTCTCCCTCCTCTTTCTTGGGTTTCTGCTGCCTGAGGTATTCACTGAGCACTCGGTCAGTTGGGGCCATCTTCCCAATGTATTCTTGGATGTTCCTTGTCTCATCCTGGACTGTGGTGCTGACACTCACCAGTCCCCGGCCCCCTTCCTTCCGCTTAGCGTACAGCCTCAGGGTGCTGGACTTGGGGTGAAACCCTCCATGCATGGTAAGGATCTTTCTTGTCTTTATGTCAGTGGCTTCTATCTCCTCCTTTGGCCAGCCTATTACCCCAGCAGGGTACCTGATCACGGGCAGGGCGTACGTGTTGATGGCCCGGATCTTGTTCTTACCATTCAGCTGACTCCTCAGGACTTGCCTGACCCTCTCCAGGTACTTGGTGGTTGCAGCCTTTCTAGCGGCCTCTTCATGGTTCCCATTTGCCTGCGGGATCCCCAGGTACTTGTAACTGTCCTCTATGTCTGCAATGTTGCCTTCTGGTAGTTCAATCCCCTCAGTTCTGACTACCTTCACTGTCTTTAATATATATATATATATATATATATATATATATATATATATATATATATATATATATATATATATATATATTTTTTTTTTTTTTTTTTTTTTTTTTTTTTTTTTAATTTATTTATTTTTTTTTACTGTTTGGATGTAAATATGAACAATTTAAAAGCTATTCGCATCAAATTAGTGTCCTCGGGCAACTGTATCCCTTCTACTTTTGTATTGCTTCTCCAAAGCTCCCTGTTCTGGCTACGTGGATGACATTTGGCTTGCTGTGGTGGAAAAGTTGCAAATTTGTACCATCTGGCCAAAACTGGTCATGGCATAACACCAAACCTTTAATCGTAGATGGACCGATGTTGGTGATGTTTGTATGTTGAATAGAATTCTACCCAGACCATCTCTGGACCAGAAGTGAGAAATATTCATCAGATAATGTCATTTGTGGCGGGTGAAGTTAATGTGTTGGAGTCTTACAATTATCCCCATTCTTTCTGTGATGTGAGGAAAGCTGTTATATCCATAGGAAGTCAGTTAACGAGTTAGGACAAGTGGTGGACCCAAATGTATGAGACATCAAGTTTCCATCACCACTGAAAAATGCTTTTTCCCCTCCTCATTCTTTTTTCAAGAAGGCTTTCAAATTTTGCTTAGTTGAAATTAATTAATACAGAGATAGTAGAGAGCAGTTTGTCTTTCTAGAAAGTCTAACAATGGTGTCCATTTCAGGAGTAACTTGACTGAGCATCATTGTAACACCCCAGACATTGGTTCAACTTTTAGTTTGGAAGTATTTTTGTACCATGACTAAGCAAACACTTGATGGTTATTCAGTGTTGTAATGCTTGCTGACGCTGTCAAACAATGGTCCTTTAACTTAAAGCTAAAACTAGAGAAGAGGACAAGAACACAGAGGGCCAAATGCAGCAAGCAGGGTGTGCAGTGAGTAATAAATGTCTGCCTACAAATGGTTCATAGCCAGAGGCCCAACTCCCGTGACTACTGATGGTCCTTAGGATAAATGTTGGCTAGGTTTGATCCATAATGTGATGTGGGAAGTCCATGGTAAGACTCCACGGTACACGTGGCATCGGTCAGAACGGGAGTTTGAAAACCTAACTTAGTCCCCTAAGTGGTCCAGTAATGCAACAGGAGACTAACAGGAGACTAACTTTTTTTGTGTGTGACTACTTTCATTACAGGAAGTCAAGTTCCAGAGTCTCAAAGAGGCACTTTCGTTTGTGTCACTTGTTGATGGTTACTTCAGACTGACCACGGACTCAAGCCACTTCTTCTGCCAAGACATTGCTCCGCCAAGTATTCTAGAGGGAATCAAAAACCATTGTCATGGCCCAATAACGTGCGTCAATTTAATCATTACTTAATCAGACGCCAGCTTTTACACACACACCCACCCACCCACACACACACACACACACACACACACACACACACACACACACACACACACACACACACACACACACACACACAGATAGATAGATAGATAGATAGATAGATAGATAGATAGATAGATAGATAGATAGATAGATAGATAGATAGATAGATAGATAGATATATTCTGATTTGTTTTTATGCTGTTTGAGCAGATCAGAGTTTGCAGTCAACAAATTGAAAAAGTCAGGATACAAAGGTGGTACCTTCCTTCTGCGGCAGAGTCCGAAGAACTATGACAACTTTTTCCTCACTGTTTGTGTTCAGGTACAGATATAGACAAAAACCTTTGTTTAAATGTTTTTTGTCACCCACTTCATGTTAAAGAAGCATCTGCTCAATCCGATGTGCAAGAGTGTTTCCCATGGCTTACATTTTGACTCAAGTGTTTGGATTCTTGCTTCTGATCAAAAATCACCCTCTTATTTTTGCAGACTCCACTTGGACTTGATTATAAAGACTGTCTCATTAATAAAAATGAGCACTACAGCCTCTTTGGTGTCCAGAAATCATTTTCCAGCTTGAGAGAGCTTACCAGCCACTATCAACACAATAAGCTCCTGCTGGCTGAAGTACCTGTCAAGTTAACCTGCTGCTGTCCACCCCGACCCAAAGGTATGTTTCTTCAAGCTACAGATGACATTATCTGCCTTGATCGCCAAAAATACAAGGGCAAACACACAGAGAGATGTGACCCTGATACTTCATTTTGGCCATCTACTTCCTGAAATTCAGCACCATGACTAGACAAGAGGCTAAATTAATAAGCTAGCTTATCTAGTTAGCTAGGCGCCGTGAGTAAACACTGTGACAACTGGGATGCTTGTTTTCACTAGTGAAAAAGAAACATAAAAAGTACTTGCCAAAATAAGTTCAGAGCCAACTACCAAGAGTATCCTATAGTGCAACTTCTTTCACAGAGGAGCTGCCACCTGCTGGCCATTAGAAACAGTGCAGATTAATGGCACTGTAAGACTTTGCTGTTAAGAGCAGCAGGTTATGTCCATGTTTTTTGACGGGTCTGTTACAGGAAAATCAAAGTGTGATTACATATTTGCATCAACTGCATGCCAATTTTTGCAATAGAGTACATACTGTTCTGATTTTTTTTTAAATATGAAATTGTCATATTACAGTTGTCTCATAATCTAAGTTTTATTGTTTCAATTAATCTGTGCAAGCTATCAATTGTAGCAGTAGAAACAAATGAACATCCACATGGTTACAATGTGTAACTGTCACATTCAGTATTCTGAACTACATCAAGGATATAGAAAAAAACATTACTAGGACACATGTACTGTCAAATCTACAGTTGCTCGACAATTTTCTGTGCACTCATCATCATTCAATTCTTGTTTGAGGTAATATATGTCTGAAAGATTGAAGATTTTATAAGAAATATTATGTTTTCTGCTGTTTTTAAAGAGCTCACAAATTTGATCATCATACGCAACTGCAGCTCTGTAGAAGCTCCAGGCTCTCCAACAACCGAAAGGAACAAATTCAGTCACATCCAGTTTCATATGATCAAATATGAGGACCTGAGCTGTGTAAGTTGATCTGCATGTTGTGCCAATCAAGCCAGTTGGTACTTCTGATGACTGTCAGTACAAAACTTCTTCTACTTGTTTTCTTCTTTTTCCATCTACTCCTTTTTTAGTGAAAGCAGAGCAGGAGCATTAATGAAAAATATACCTTTATCCTAACATAACAGGCATTTCTTGCTTGCTAGCTTTGGACAAGAAGTGGTGCATACCTATAGTGGTGAACTCATTTTTTAAACAGTAAACGGCAATTATTTATAAACTATCTGTATCATTAAATTTCTATTGAAAAATTAATGTTAACTCAGAGGTAGGCAACAGCAGCCCACTTCCCCCAGCTGCTATCCTTCATTTTGGATTTATTTTCCTGCATTGTTCTATTGGGGTAGCTCTTCAGCCCCATGTAGAGAGAGGGATTCTGGGAATCCAAACAATGCTATAGCTATGATGTCAACCACATCTCCAGTGATTCCTCCTGCACCTTTCACAAACAACAGACTAGATGGATATGGAATAGTTGTTGGTTATTTTTCTTTGAATTGTAATTTTTAATTGTTTATTACCTTAACTTATTCCTTTCTGACATGAACAGTAGCACCCTGTATTACAGCTTCCATGTGTTTATGATATTTCATAACTGCAACAAGATTTGCAAAGATTTGCACAGCACCTATGTACCCTGTGAAACTGTCCTGAATTTCAGATATCTATCTATAGAGAGAGAAAGCATGTGATAGGGTGCCAAAAGAGTAATTGTGATAGTGCACAAGGAAGTCAGAAATATGTAAGGATGGTGTATTAGGACTGTGAGACATTGGTGAAGTGTGCAGTTGGGGTGATAGATGGGTTCATGGTGAGGGTGAGATTATATAAGGGATCGGCTCAGACCCCCGTATTGTTTGCTATGGTGATATACAGCTTAACAGATGAGATCAGGCAGGAGTCTCTATAAATTATGATATTTGCAGATGATATTGTGATCTGTAGTGAGAGTGGGGAGAGGTGGAAAAGAGTCTGGAGACATTGGGGTGTGCAATGGAGAGAAGAGGAATGAAAGTCAATAGAAGTAAGACAGAATACATGTGTGTGAATGAGAACAGGGCAGGTGTAACAGCGAAGCTCTGAGGAGCAGAGGTAGTGACGCTAGAAGAGTTTCAATACAGACAGTGGCACGGACATAAGACAGGACGTGGAGCTAAAGGTGCTTGAGTGTAAGATTTCTGCTTGGAGTGACCAAGATGGATAAGATTAGAAACTGGTATTTTAGAAGGACAACTTAGGTTTAGATGGTTTGGGCATCAGAGGAGAGATCGTTGCTATATTGGACAAATTATGTTGAAAATGGAGCTGCCAGGCAGGTGGAAAAGAGGAAGACCTCAGAGGAGGCTCATGGATGTAGTGAAGGAGGACATGAAGAGGGTTGGCGTGACAGAAGAGGATGCTGAGGATAGGGTGAAATAAAAGCAGATGATCTGCTGTAATGACCCTTAAGTAGCTGAATGAAGAACAAGAGCTGGCACCCTTTATCGTGATTTCTGGAAGACTGATTCAGAGTTGTGCTTTTTAACAACAGTATAATCATTAGCTGAATTTCATACGAAAATAGTTACACTATATGGGACAGTCCCAATATTCTGTCAACTGACACAGTCACATCAAGGGGTTCTCAACAGGAACAGTCCTACACGAGTCTTCTTCAGCAGAGATTTGTTGCAAATCTATTATTCTAAGGAGACACAACTCGAGTATTGTGATTAAAATGTTTATTCTTTATCTCAACAATATGCAACGTATCTATTCACACTTTCTTGGTTTGAGCCGAGACCTGAAAGTGTAAATGTCTGCCCCTGCTTCTTCTACAACTGCTCATACCTCCATTACAGCTACAGTTGTATCTTTTTAAATGAATAACGCTGTGGCACTAACAAATACTGCTAATGCTGCTACTGTGACGCTATAGCCACGGTAATCTAAAAAGAATCGCTGAGCTATAATGTTGTTTATGATGGATACTTTCCCAATCAGGACGAAAGCCTCGGTCAGGGCTCTTTCACTCGAATCTTTAAAGGCAAAAAAATCGACATTCATGACGGGGAGAAACGTGTGACCGAAGTTCTGCTGAAAGAGCTCGATGCGACTCACAAGAACTGCTGGGAGGTGACTTTATACATACCTAAGTATTTTTTTTTAAATGTATTTGTTTCTTATGACTAACACATGCTTTTTGACCATTTCAGTCATTCTTTGAAGCTGCCAGCCTGATGAGTCAGATTGCACACAGACACCTGCTCCTTGTATACGGTGTTAGTGTTCACGGAGCAAAGAGTGAGTTAAAACTAAGTTCCATGAACGCATTGACTGTTTTTGTTGTTTTGTGTTTTGTTGTTTGCTAGTAAGCCCAGTAAAGCTGAATGTTGTGTTGCTGAATGTTGTACAATCAGTGTTTCGACTGACACAAGTAGTTGTAATTTCAAAGCTGACAGTTATTTGGTTAACTTTGTCTCATATCATGTGGCCCTAGCTCAGGCGCTGCTCTGCGAGTGAGCGCTCTGTGTTTTGGTTTGAAGTACAGCTGTTGAAACAAACCTTGTTGTGCCTTTCAGACATCATGGTGCAGGAGTATGTCAAGTACGGGGCCCTTGACCTTTACTTGAAAAGGGGGAGATCTGTATCAGTGAGCTGGAAACTTGACGTAGCCAAACAGCTCGCATCAGCCCTCAACTTCCTGGTAAGGAAGATTTACCGATGTGGAAATGAGAAGAAGGCAGCCTAGAGCAGGCCTGACTGTAGATTGCGTGATGTGCAAATAAATGTTATTTAAAATGTCATGTTTTACCAGGTATTTTAAAATACATAACTGCTGTGAACAGTAGAATTAATGCAAAGGATGAAGTGTTTCCTAATAACACTAAACAAGCAAACAGGTATTTTTCTGTCCTGCTTACTTTGAAATGTAGTTGCTAAAATCACATGTAACCCTCGTACAGGAAGAGAAGAACATTGTTCATGGAAATATCTGTGCCAAAAATCTGCTGCTGGCTAGAGAAGGTGACCCCTCTCAGGGGAGCTCTCCTTTCATTAAGCTGAGTGATCCGGGCATCAGTATGGCCATGGTGGGCAAAGATGGTAAAGCCTTTTTTTTTATTTAAATTGACTCATTATTTACTGTAATGTATGTATCAGCATTTCTTTATGCAATGGTAACCAATTTTAGCTTTATTCGTTTTATTTTATACCCATTAACATGCCTTACAAAATAAAGGATACTTTTAGCTGCTTCCTTATAGCCAAACAAACAAATAGATGAAGAAACTTAATTAATAGAGTTGTCGTTTCTCCAGTCATTCTGGACAGGATCCCCTGGGTGGCCCCCGAGGTGTTGGGCGCTCCAGAAAAACTGACCCTCGAGTGTGATAAATGGAGCTTTGGCGCCACAGTGTGGGAAATCTTTAACAATGGAAACTCCCTGCTACGAGGCTGGAACCTAGATCAGGTAGATTATCGTATTCCCTGATCTGCAGTTTGTGGTTTTGGAAGGCTTTAAACACTCTAAACTTTTTAGCTGTCTGGGTCAGTGTTACATGATCCCTCAAAGCTCATTGCTGTTATGCAACAATTGCAGAAAATGCCTAAACTAGAGGACTCTGTGTGTGAGTTGTAGCTCTGGTTTTGGTTCATAAAGTTCAGCATGCAGAAAAACTGATGCAGTTCAGAATATTATATTAACTTTTCAAGTTGATGTAAATAAAATGCAACACTGTGAAAAGACTACTGAGAATACTGTGTAGATTAAATGAAAATTGCACTTCCTTTTCTGTGAATTTTCAGTCGTTAGAAAAATTGTTGTACAAACATTAAATGGTGCTATGTGGTGCTAAATGTGTTGTGTTTGTTTTTGTTTTTTTTTGCAGAAGAAGCAGTTTTATGAGAGTTTCCAGCAGCTGCCTCCCTCTCAGTGGACAGAGCTAGCAGATCTGATCAGTCAGTGTATGGACTACCAGGCAGACTTCAGACCTTCATGTCGCAGTATTATCCGTCAACTCAACAGTCTCATCACTTCAGGTAAAGATGCATACCATACTGTTCTGGTAATCAGCTGACACATACATGTTAAAACTGTCCTTTAAAACATAAATTAATTAGATAAATAAAATTAATTCAGTTAATACCACAATACTTTGACTAACTTTTTGTATCAGATATAATCCTTAGAAAAGAAGACATAGATAACAAATTATGGTGTTTTATGAAATGTAAATAAAACAGAATCCATGATTTGCAAATCTTATAAACCCGTATGTTATTCAGAATAGAACATAGAAAACATAACTGATGTTTAAAGTGAGACATTGTATTACTTCATGAAAGATATGAGCTGATTTAGAGTTTGATGGCAGCCAAAAATCTCAAACAATTTGGAATGCAAGTGACAAAAGTCAGCGCTAATAAAGAACAGCATCCTAAAGAGGTAACATTTCTCTGAAGTGAAGACGGGTGGAGGTTCACCAGTTCTGCAAAAAAATACCTCTACAAATTATGGGTCAATTTCAGAATAATGTTCCTCAATATAGAATTGCAAAGACTTTGAATATGTCATCACATGATGCCATCAAAAGTTTCAGAGAATCTGGAGAAATCTCTGTGTGCAAGTGACAAGGCCTAAAATGAATATTGGATGCCAATGATCACGCGGCACTGCATAAGAACAGGCATGATTCTTTCATTGAAATAACTGCACGGGCTCAGGGACATCTCCAGAAATCGCTGTCTGTAAAACACAATTAACTCTGTCATGCAACTTTATAAAAAACAAAGTTATACGTGAACATGACCCCGGATCATCATCTTCCCTGGATCAGAGATCATTTAAAACAGACTTTGAAATTCTTTTCGCAAAAGTGACCCGAAATAGGCACTCTGGTGGAGTTACTTTGTGTGTGTGTGTTTATAAGTAGTTTTAAACCTTGTGATCCACAAAACAGCATAAGAGTAAAAGAGTAAAAGAAGAACTGACTGCGTTACAGCATCCGCTGCTTGTTGAGAGTAAAAGCGATACGCGCTTTCACGTCTTTTTTTAGCGACTTTTCTTTAGAAAAAAAGTCGCTAAGGGGTCTGAAAACTCGCTAAATATAGCGACAAAGTTGCTAAGTTGGCAACACTGCTTGGCACTTGTGCAGGTGAAGCCAAAGGGAAGATGTGCTTCACCATATTTTCTAGTCTTTGGCTTAGAATGAAGTTGGTTTGGAAACATATTCAGCGATGCTTCATCTCCTGCCCTGTGTGGGCGCCCCGTCAAAAACCTGTCCATTATGCTAGCAGTGTCCAAGTGTTTTTTGTTTTGTTTTTTTCCTTTTCATACCCCCCCCCCCCCCCCCAGGGGACGGGCCCCACACTTTGGGAAGCTCTGAGATAACACAATATAAGTATGTGCATTTCAAAAAATGCTCTAATATACAGTAGTACAGTGAACCTTTTAAATGTAAATTATAGAATAGCAAAGAGAAATCTTTGTTTGTCCTTGTGTTTGTGTGTCTGTGTGATTCGTCCAGGGGTAGCTGTTAAACAGACTACTGTTGCTACCAATAGCTGTTTTCCAAATGGATGATGTTTTAGGTATTACGCTGAGATTCACTGAAGTGAAAATACTGCTGACTGCTAACGTTGCCTTGTTTTTTGCCAGACTATGTGATACTTCATGCTACCGAACCTGTCACACAGAGCCCCGTGTGCAGATCTTACAGCCACCCTCAGCACGACCAGACATTGTTTGAGGAGAGATACTTGCGCTACATCTCCCCTCTGGGAAAAGTAAGTGTGAGGTGACATATAATGGACAGAAGCTTTAAACTAAATAAATGTGTCAAGCTGATGTTATGCTACACAAGCAGGACCTACTATTTGTGCTCATTCTTTATCCGTCTCTTTCATGCATCTACTTTAACTTCAGTTTTTACCTGTGACTTAACACATTTGCAGGGGAACTTTGGCAGCGTGGAGCTTTGCCGTTATGACCCGCTGGGTGATAACACTGGTGAGCTGGTGGCTGTGAAGAAGCTGCAGTCCAACAAGCAGTCAAACCTGGAGGACTTCCAAAAGGAGGTCAACACCCTCCACGTCTTACACTGCGACTACATCGTCAAATACAAGGGAGTCTGCTACAGCATGGGTAAAAAAAAAAACTAAACAATAATAAAATGATCTGCCCCCTGCTTAGACTGTAAAACTCTTAGCTCTCCCTTTCCTGTTTTATAAATGAACTCATTAAGGATTGCTGTGCCACTTCAAAAACATGTTTAAGGTGACTTGTATGACTTTTTTGTAAAAGGTGTAAATGTAAGTGAACCAAGCAAAAGAGCTCGTTGCACTTACTCATTTCCTCTTAAAGCATGAAACTCACACATGTCTCTGTGTTTCAGTGACAAAGATTTGAAAGGACATTATCTGATGAACAACGTCATGGCTTGTCTGTTCACAGGTCGCCTCAGCATGAGTCTAGTGATGGAGTACCTGCCCTATGGCAGCCTTATTGGCTACTTAGAGAAGAACAAACACAACATCAACACCAGGCGGATGTTACTATTTGCTTCTCAAATTTGTAAGGTGCGTGAGCTTGCAAAATGTTAAAAATATGACCTCTGCTATATGGACAGGAATTAATTGTTTGCCCACACAATCATAAATGAGTATCGACTGCACATTCTATGACTTGAAAGTCTTTTGCTTTAACGTGTGCTTGACCTGCTGCTTTTGATAAAGATGATGAACATGTCTTCCCAAGCAAGTGTAAACCAGCAGGATTTAAAGCTGCCTGTGACGCAGCAGGATTACAGATCTGATTGGGCAGGATCTGAAAATTGACGTGACATATGTGAAGCCATTCCTGAACCAGTGCTCACGTTTTCCCTAAGGACCCCAAAGCGCTTTACACATCCAGTCATTCACCCATTCACACACTGGTGATGGCAAGCTACATTGTAGCCACAGCCACCCTGGGGTGCACTGACAGAGGCGAGGCTGCCGGACACTGGCGCCACCGGGCCCTCTGACCACCACCAGTAGGCAACGTTTGAAGTGTCTTGCCCAAGGACACAAACTGTCCAAGCCGTGTGTGTGTGTGTGTGTGTGTGTGTGTGTGTGTGTGTGTGTGTGTGTGTGTGTGTGTGTGTGTGTGTGTCTAATGCAGAATATTTCTCTCTGCTGTGTGGACCGGTTCAGTTTTGGCAGTTTATTCTTATCTGCTGTGTAACGATGACGCACATTTTAGAGTTGTATTAGAAGGTGACAAGAAGAATTAATAGCTAAAAATATTTACCTTTTAATACCATATAGCTTATTATATTTCCCCCACAGACACACACAAATACATAGACTTTCCACAGTTCTACGTGTTGCAAATCTTTAAAAAAAAAAACTTAAAACACAGAGGGAGATTGACAGAGCTAAAAATAAAAGTGTCTTTCGTTTGTTTCTAATTCTGTCAGGGGATGGAGTACCTGCAGAGCCTGCGTTATGTGCACCGAGACCTTGCAGCCCGAAATATCCTTGTAGCCAGTGAGACGCTGGTAAAAATCGCTGATTTTGGGCTGACCAAGGTCATTCCACATAATAAGGACTACTACCGTGTCACCCAACCAGGAGAGAGCCCCATCTTCTGGTAGATTTCCACTAGTTTCACCAATAAAAATCTAATAACTGCTTTTCAATGAATCAGCTACTTTCTTGTGTCGATGGTGTGGTTACTAGCTGTTAATACTTCCTAATATGACTAAATGAAAGACACGAATAAAACCAAACATGAGACAGTGCTTATTTTTAAAAGAAATGCTTCTCAGAAAAGAATATGTAATGTTGAAAAGTGAAGCATAAGCTATGAGATAGATTTCCTCTGCTTGAAGATCACAGTTGCCCCATTACTCGGGATTATTCTGTGCTCTAATGGTCATGCATTTACTGCAGGTATGCCCCAGAGTCCATCACTGAGTCCAGATTCTCCCAAAAATCAGATGTCTGGAGTTTCGGGGTTGTTCTTCATGAAATCTTCTCTTACTGTGATATAAGTTTCAATCCGAAAAGAGTAAGAAAATGTACAATTGTTACAAATGTGTCTGGAAAATGCTTCAGCTTAAATATGGATTCCCATGGCTTACTGTTTTGTTTCAGCTTTATATGCAGGAGATTGGGCACAACGTGCTGGGTACATCCATTTCAGTGCATCTGGCAAATCTACTGAAGGGTAACTGGAGGTTACCACCACCTTTAAACTGCCCGCCCAAGGTACGTTTGCTCTGTGCGGTCGAAACTGTAGTTTTTTCGGAATACTTTTTGATCTTTGCTATTGTGAGTAAATCAGACCTTTGGAGAAACGACTTTCTTATCTGTCTTACATCAGCAATAAAGTAATTTCCCTTCTATCCTTTTATTACACAATGTTTATCCTTGCTCATATTACTTTCATTGTAATGCCAGGTGTACCTTATGATGAGGCAGTGCTGGGCACATGACTTTGATGAGCGTCCATTTTTCTCCAACCTTGGAAACGAAATTGAAACTATGGTCCAGGATGAAAGAGAGAACTCTAAAGGCTGACGAGGATACAAGATACTTACTCTTTGTTCAAAAGGAAATCAAGTTTAAATGAGTACATGTTCACAAGTTCTCAGGAGTGAACATCCAATTATGGGAGTATGCGCAGGCTGACTTATTTATGATAGATCTCTGGGTACACTGGTTCTGATAAGCTCTACTTAGGCTCTTTCAAGTTGATATCACAGCAAAGCCTAGGTTATTATATTTTTATATTTTTTATATTTTATATTTTTCCAGTTTTCACTCTGAACTTTTTGCAGAGATTTAATGGTTGCTAGAGATTGCTAGTTTTTTGTTTGTTTGTTTTTTTTTTGGGGGGGGGGGGGGGGGGGTTGTAAGTGTTTTGTAGCTCAGAACGTTCACAACGTTTTAAAAGTAGATGAAAAATATATGTTACCTGGATGTAACTTTAGTTCTCTGTGTTCATGCGTTGATCGCACTTACGAAAGCAGCAAAGCATAAATAAAGCTCTTTTCCTAAATCAAAATGCGTTTTTTGAGATGAGCGGGAGAAAGACAAGCTGGACAAGCTTATATAAAGCTAATAATAATAATAATAATAAGTTTATGTGGTAAAAAAAAATATATATATATATATATATGTATGTATTAGAGATGGACCGTGTGTATTTGTAGCCTCGCTACCAATCCAGCATTTCATCTCCGAGGAAGTGATCCCAGAGAGAAGTAAAGCAAGTGTGTAACTTCATCTCTGAATGTTTATAAAGCATTCCAGCGTTAAGCTTAACAACGGATATATGGAGCGACTGCCTCTCTCTCTCCCTCTGCTCATAGCTGGACTGGCCATCGGCCCACCGGGCAATGGTGATTTTTCGTTTTTATGGGCCGATGATTTTTTATTTTTTTCTGTTAACGGTATAAATAATGAAAGGTGGTGGATTGGTCAGATGCTGGCCAGTGTGTAAAAATAAATCAGTTGTTTGGGGGTGGCTATCACAGAGCTTCCACAGATTCAGTAACATTAGCAAGTGGTGGAGGACAGCAGCTGGATGAGGGAAAGGGGAGGCAGGAGGAGAGATGTCAGTAGTACAATCATCCAGCGACGAGAGGATCTGTGTTCCAGCCTCAAATAGTGCTCCCGGTGATGACAGGTGATTGTTGTCAGGTGTGTGTGTGGGCCAAGGGCGGGAGCCCACAGTGAGCTCCGCCCAGGCAGAGAGGGAGAGAACAGAAACAGCAAATGTAGCCTTGTGGGGCCGACCGGGCAGGCACGGAGACCATGACAGCGCCAGAAAGAGGAAACCAGCGGATGTCGTGTTAAACAACAGCTGCAAGTTTAAGCTTTATCAGCTGTTGTTAGAGTTTATTTAATATTAATTTCAAGTATCAGCTGATGTTTGCTGGAGCCACAGCTGTAAAGCTGCTGGTCATGATATCGGTTTGTATATCTGGTGAGAGGGAAACATGAAGATGAAACCAGGAGATGTCCTTACTGAATCATCAGAGCTGAACAGGTGATGGAGAAACAGGTTTACCTTTTAGGTGACTTGAATGAGTTAAAGGGAAGTTATGAACTGTTTCTGAGAGACAAATAACACCAGGATCCTTTTTTACGCTGACATCTGGTAACTGTGCAGGGGCGGGTCTAGCAAAGTTTTGCCAGGGGGCCAGGTAGGGCATTAACAGGGAAAGGGGGCCACAAAGAAATACGTTCTTATTCTCGTTTAAAATGTCTAGCTTTTAATAAATAATTATCTGAATCTTACACCCAAAGTTTTAATCTGATGTAAAATGTATAGAAGTCCATTACTGTATATAGTAACTATTAAGTCTAATATACCCTAGTAAGCTGTAGTACTTTTTCCTTTGGGAAGATACCATCTGTGCAGTCTGCAATTCTGTTGAAGAAAGATGTTGAATCTATTTAATTACTCTTGAAAAATAATTGATTTCTGTGCATTTGTTTTCACACTGCATCAAATTAAAGTTGATTATTTTGATTAAGCATCATGAGGTGGGGGTGGTTCCCTATTTTTTTTTTTTTTTTGCTGGGAGTTTTAGAAGCCTATTAGTTAGGTTGCTTACTCTTTAAAATACCAGAATAGGAAGGATGGAGTAGGTTTAAGTTTTTTAGATTGATCAGTTTTGCTGAACTATTAAATATTTTGGGTGCAGTGTATTTTTTGCATACAGGTATAACAGAATAGCTTTAATGTTTGTTTGTTTGTTTTTTAACTTGAGTATGAACTTATACAAAAAGCAGCAAGATATTAAAAAAACAGTTATATTGATTAAAAAACTCACTATATCGGATTCATATCGGTATTGGCCGATATCCAAATTTATGATATCGGTATTGGACATAAAAAAGTGGTATCGTGCCATCTTTAATATGTATTAAGTATTATTTCAGAATAATTTGCACTTTTTGCTTTTGCCAGTGACTGAAGGAGAATGTAAGGCTGAAAAGCAGCTTGTTTAAGTTTTAGCTGTGTCTGAACGGGTTTGAAATATTACAGAAACTTAAGCTTAAAAATGTGCAGATTTTTTAATGCAATATTGTATTTTCTTCAGTGTACACTGTAATACACTGTGTTTTGCATTCCTGACTTGTATGAAATTCTTAAAGCTTATAGTCCAGTTACACACAGTGGTAGAAATAAAGTAAGTATATTTACATATAAGTATATTAATATAATTCAGAATTTCAAGACATGCTTGTTTTTTTTCAGTATTTTGATTTTATCTTAATTTCACCCCAATACATTTATGACTGACTGATACAATGATTAACCCAATACATTCAAACCAGTTTGACATGGGTCGACTTACACAGATGTCAGCTGTTAGACATTATTCTTAAAAGTGACTCTCTCTTACAAAACTTGTATTATTATATTCGTATTAGAAATAAACCACAACAAAGACTAGAGAGAAGTACCAAAAAGTACATACAAATTTGTTTTTCACAGTGTTCTCTCTATCTCTCATTACCTTTGACTCCATAGTTTTATCTTACCAAGCCTTTGACAGAATAATAGTGGGTAATAATTCTTCTGTGCTGTTACTCAACCATAATTGTGATAAAACTGCTTTTACTTATGTGTGAATGGGTAGTGTAAAGCGCTTTGGGGTCCTTCGGGACTAAGTAAAGCGCTATACAAATACAGGCCATTTACTTGCATCGAAATGCTACTTAAAATGTCTTTGAAGTTTTCACTTAAGCAAAGCACTACAGTTTTTCTGAGATGCTATAACAAACACAGTATTGACAAAAGTCAAAGAAAATATGAATCTTCAGCGATTGCTACTATCGCCACATTTTAGATTAGGATCGTGTATTTTATGCCACATAAAATACATCCTAGCCGGGAGAAATCTGTGTACTAGTAAAAAGTCTTTGTAATAACAGGGGTCATAAAGATCCACTTTATTTGATGGGATGTGCAATCCAGCAGTCTTGAAGCCCATGTGGGACACAGGACCAAGTCCTGCTTTGGCCAGACATATCCCCATGTAAACGTCATCAATGGGAAGAAGGTTAATGGATTTTGACATTTTGTATATGACCAAAGCTGTATAGTGAGACAGGAGGTAGCCTGCACCCCCACAGTAAGGAGGGTATGAGTCGGACTCATGCACCTGAACAGGAATATAGTACTTGCTGTTATTCCCTCTAATAGGCCCTTTTCCCTGGATAAGATGGCCAGTAAAGAGGTGCTGGCTTCCGTCATTGTCCTTGAGGCTTTGCAGATACTCGACCATGTTGTCTGTGTTGGCAAAGACGTCGTCATCACCATTCAACAGGAAGTGGGCATTGGGACAGTTCCTTTCCATCCATTCAAGAAAGAGTATCTGCTTCAATGTAAGGTTGTAAAATGTGTCACTGAAATCCCATTGGAGGATGTCGTTGTGCTCCTGTTGCTCCAGCTCCAGGAGTTTGTTCAGCCTTTCCTTCTCAAACCCGCTCTCTGTCGTTCCTGAGATGAAGATCCGTCGAATCCACACACCGTTGTGTAACCTCTCTTCACCCTACGTTTTGCGCAGCACCTCTCTGCGTTCATAGTTCCCCGGAGAGCTTTTAATGACCAGAAGAAGAAAGACTTCTCCAGATTTATCAGCTCCTCCACATTTGTCCGGAATGTCCAGTAGCATGGGGAAGTGGCGACAGTGGCGATAGTAGAGGAAATCTTTGATATGCTGAGGAAGTGTTTGGAATCCTGGGATGTTGGCGGTAGATGTGTTTTGTTGACATTTTGGCCACGAGGACATATGAGAGTTTTTCATAGGTGTCTTCTTTTGAACGCCTTTGCTTCTGGTAGTCACAGGTACAAAGTCAAACCCACGGTGGAAAAATCCAACCCTCCAAAGAAGGAAAATCAATAAAAAAAGAACTCCAGCTATCGGGAGATTTTTTGACTTTCTTATTCTCATCCTTTAAACTCTGCAAACCAAAACAAGGAAGAACTCTAACAACAATAACAGCAAAAAAGGTACGCATCAAAACCATTAGGACAAGTAATTACTAAGGCACAGCCGAGGAACAAATCAGTTACTGACTCACCGACCTCATTTCAGTTTTCTCTAACTGTCAGGTTGATGAAAATAGATTCATCTTTTGCTATAATATCAACATGTGACACATATATTTATATTTTTAAAATAATAACCACATTAACTCATACAAACCTTAATGCAGTGAGATGTGGTGAAATGTGATAATTGTCTGATTAGCTTCATCAAAATCCAGATTTAATCCAAGTTTCAATTTCCCAGGACAGGCATAGTATGCTGATCACTTAAGAATCCAAAATTCACAGTTTAGTTTTGCAGTTTCTGTATAGTTTAAATGTAAGCTAGTCACTTCCTAAAAAAGATTTTATTCTGTCTGCTGCCACATCTTAAACCTCATAGCTGCAAGAACGGATGTTTGTTCTTGCGCCCAAAGATATGAGGGTTGCACCGAGCCGACTAGGCGGTGCTTGCATTAACGTAGACAGGATGATAAAGAAATATATCTGCTCTGACGTTTTCAAATATTTTAATGGGATAGACTGTGCACTCCCACATTTAATAATATATGTATTTAAAAAGGGCTAGATTTACAGGTTTTAAGGTTCTGATAAACAGACAGAAAAGCACACTCTCCATGCTATTCACTCTTTCTCTTCACCATGGCCTCAGTACTCTTCTCTCTAGTTTTTATTTTTCTTACCCTCTCACTAACCGCAACTCTCCATCAAACACCCACATTTTTGAATGAAGTCTGAGGGGTTTATATCGCTGTCATATCTCGCGAAAAAGTTGGAATCACTTCATGAACCAGTCACGTGGTACAGCCGGGCAGCGAGGCTTCGGACGTCATCATTTTCAGCTCCTCCCATAAATGAAGCAAGCCTCGATACGCGCATCGCGGAAACGCCCCCTCCATTACTCGACACAAGCTTCGAAGCCTCGATACAGAACGTCACATCACTACTGACAGTGGTTTTTGGTTCAGATTAAAATGACTTTCAGAGCTTGTTTTGTTGCCATGTTTGTGTTTCCTTTATACCAATCTTCTTGCTCAACACTCTGAAATGGTTGAGTTGTAAAAATCGTGTGTGAAATTAGGACGCCAAACAAGACTGAATAGCAGAATAGCAGATTTCCTTACTTTTTGCGTTACGTTTATATGGACTGTTTTTCCACTGTAATAAAAAAAATGTTTCTAATGTTTTCACATTTGTGTCATTTAAAGCTGTTTGTGGAGCCAGTATGCAGGACTCAGAGGCAGAACTGAACTCAAAAGCAGCTTTATTGCTTAAAGGAAAACTACAGACTAGGAGACAAGGAGGAAACTGGGAACGGAAGTAATAATCAACTTAATAATCAACTAGGAGACTGAAACACGAGGCAGACATTCAACATGATGGAGTTTGCGACAAATGACAAGAGGAGACAGAGAGCTAAAATATACCCTGGGTAATCAGGGAGATGGAAAACACACAAGTGAACTAAATCCACCAATGAACCGAGGAAGGCAAAGCATAGCATAACACACAGGGGATAAGGGACTATCAAATTAAAAGAAGGAAACAAAAGCAGGGAGGGAGACCCAGACACAGGGAACAGATAAAGAAACTAATGAACTGAGAAGCTCTAGGAAAGAGAATATAATTTCTTAAATCCAAGAAAAATAGAACACACTGAAAATACTGGTTCAGAGGCCGAGGACCATGACAGTTTGATTAATCCATTTCCACATTTTAGTTATTTCATGAGCATTAGAGGAGAATATATAGATCAAGATCCAGTATGGCAGAATAGGTGTAACACTGCTTGTGCAATCGTAAGATAAAGAAACTACATTGTTTCTTTAATTTAAGGTTTTAAATATGATAATAAAACTCAGTACAACACAACTGGTTCCAACCAGATTCTCCTCCTCAAATGAACAACAGTGTAAGACATATTACACAAAGACTTCTGGAGCAGTGTCCTTTGGAGAGACGAGGCCAAAGTGGAAATGTTTGGACATAATGGACAACACCACTTTGGACAAAACCAGCACATCAACACAAACACCTCTTACCACCTGTCAGCACAGGGGTGGGGAGGTGATGATTAGGGCTTGCTTTCCAGCCACAGGACCTGGGCACCTTGCAGACACTGAGGTGAACATGAACTCCTTTATACCAAGGTATTTTAGAGTCAAATGTGAGGCCCTCTGTCTGATAACAAGAGCTTGATTGAAATTGTGTCGTGCAACATCACAGTGATCCTAAGCAAATCAATAACCACATGTCTGAAAAACAAAAATCAAGGCATTGCAATGATTCAGTCAAAGTCTAGCTGAACCATTGCAACACCATGCACTTCAAGTCGACTGAATTGTTGTGGCGGGAACTTAACAAATGCTGCAAATCTCAAGCTTTTGTAAAATCATATTATCTTGCAAAGAATAAAGAGGCCCTTTTATCTTTATTCTTTAAAGGTAAACGAGGAAGAAGATAATAGAAGGAAATAGAAAATGCAATCTAATTTTACTAGAGACCTCATTTATCTAATCACAAATATTTTCATGATGCACTTTATTCTATGCGTGGGTGACTTATCTGACTTTTACACGAGGCACTTATACACTGAACCAACAACCAGTCTACTAATCTACAGTTGCACAATATATACTATGTACTCAGGAGGATTGTGTTTCAGGAAGTAGACTGGTGTTATACTGATCAGACCAGCGTTTCCTGACTACATATCATTGTCTCAAAGAGCAAGATAATGAACTCCAACGTGCAAGTATAGTGGCGATAGAAAAAAAAAACATTGTACAAAGGAGTATGTGTGACGGGGCGTGGTCAGCTGCCAGGCCCCCCTCATGGGTTTAGTACCGATGATGAGTGAGGCTTCCTCCTGACATACAAACACTCCAATTCAAGGAGTTCAAATGGTTTATGTTCCAGTTGCCTTTTGATGTTTTGATTATGTTTTGATTATTGTACAGTGTGTCCTGGGCCCTGTTTCAGGAAGCCGGTTTAGAAAACTCAGAGTTAAAAATGATACGCAGGGTTGAGTAACCCCGAACTGTCCAACTCGGAATATTCGGTTTCAGAAAGGCTGATAACAATTAGTTCAATCAACGCGGAGTTGCTTTAACCCCAAGTGAAGCGCGCGGACGAGGATACATAAAGCCCTGATAAGTGGAGCACAGATTAAGCGAGTCACCATGGAGACGGAGGGAAAGAAGGCGCGGTCAATGTATTTCACAGCGCTTGAGGCCGAAATTCTGATGGCAGCATATGCCGATAACATGCAAATTTCTCAGAAAAAAAGTAACACAGCCTCAGCTGCAAAACAAAGGGAGCATGCATGGCAAAACATAGCCGACAGAGTCAATACGTGAGTGTTAATATAAACATTGATCTAGGGATTTCCACCCATTTAACACGTTATTTTATCATATGTTATTTTATTTGTTATTTTATACATTTTATTTTGTGATGTGATGTGAGCGCAGGTGCAACCCAACAGGCCCCAAACATGCCTGGCAGCAAGTAAAAATGAAATATAAAAATATAGTCCAAACAGGTGAGGTGTAATTGTATTATGAGCCATGGTGCTTGGTCTGTTTGTCCGATGTAAATCGATTGCAGTTAGAGGCTACATTAATTTTCTTTCTGTAAGCACTTATTGAAATTATCTGAGCACATTACAAGTACATATTTGCTTACTCTGTATGCTCAAATGTGGCCCGTTATAGCCAACAGAAAAAAAGCGGAGGCCCGAAAAACAGGTGGGGGTCCTCCACCACCACCACTCACAGAGGCTGAGCAGTTGGCCCTCAGCCAAAACAGTGGGCGCCCTGTGGCCAAAGGCATCTCTGCGGGGACATCCTCTGAGTCAATAACCCCGCAAGACACAAGTGCCTACATAGGGGGTAAATTCAAAATAATACATGATGTGCATACATCCTTTCTTCACAGTCACCTTTGCAGTGCGACACATTCATTTGATAAACTCTTTACCATAATGGATTATTTTGTAGTGAAGTTATTTTCCTACTGATTTTGCCTTCCCTCAGCCTTGGTTGTCTTTGAGAGCATAATGACAATGAAGTGTAAGGTGATTGGTATGTTTGTTAATTGCCATTTGGTCCCTTGTAAGTTATAAGTGACCTGTATAAACCTCATATTCTATCAGTTGATGGTGTACTGCATCTGGTGCAGCCTCCTGTTGAGCCAGACCAACATGCAGTTGTGAGTAATACTCCACAGATTATATGAGTTTACAGTAGAACAGCAATGTTGTTTATTTCTTTACTACAGGAAAATAATGAAGAAACATTGACAGCTGTTACAGAGGAGGAAGCAACAGAGACACTTTATGAGGTGTACATCTTTTAATACTTTGTGTACAGGAAACACAGGCGACCAATAAAGCCAGTTGAACAAAAAATCTGTTTATTCTTCTTTCAACATGTTGAGGTGATGGGTCAAAGGAAATGATTGTGACATATGGTGTCTCTGACTGCTCTTCCATCTTGTATGTCCGTGGGAGGGTCAGGATGTTCATGGTTTGGATCACTGCTGATGTTTGGTTCAGAAGGACAGTGTTCTCCTCTAATTGTGGCAATGTTGTGAAGAATCACACATGCCACAATAATGTCACATGCCCTTTCTGGGGTGACCCTGAGTCTTTGCAGGCACTGGAACCGGGCCTTAAGCATTCCGATAGTCATTTCAATTCTGGCTCTTGTCCTGCAATTAGCCAGATTATATCGCTGCTGTGGGCCCGGTTCAGGGTCAGGGTAAGGGGTAAGCAAATAGGGTAAACATGGATACCCCCTATCACCAAGCAAGTAGCCAGTGAACTCTCCTAAGACAGAAGGATACACTTCAGTTCAAATGTCCCTGAAGCAATTGGTCTTTATATATTTTAAAGTATTCTCAACTCACCATGTCCAAATTTTGTGCTCAGTGTACATTCACGGAATATTTGTGAGTCATGGACAGAGCCTGGCCACTTGGCTTCCACATTTGTGATAATGTTGGCAGCATCACATATGATCTTCACAGTGCAGAGAACACAAATTAGCATCCATTACTATAATGAAATAATTTGTTAGTTTGACATGCTACAGGGAACTATGTACCTGTACATTAATGCTGTGGAAAGACTTCCTGTTCACATAGTCTCCTTCATTTACTGAAGGAGCAATGATTGGAATGTGAGTGCCATCTATACAGCCAATCACGCCTGGGAACCGTGAGAATAAATGTAAAATTTAAGTAGTAGTCCAAGTATCACCACATCATAAATTAAGTTTTGGTCATCCTGATACCTGCAATTTTGTGGCATCCCTCTTTGATAAATCTTGTGGGTCTATGACCGGGGAACACCACAAACGAGTACAGGAGACGTTTCAGTGCAACTGTAACATTCCTGACTGCCCGACAGACGGTAGCCTTGGAAACGTGCTCAGCGTCACCAATATTATACAGAAAGCTCCCGTTTGCAAGAAACCGAAGTGCAATACAAATAATATGTACAGAACTGAGAGGATGTCCACGATGTGTCACATGCGTAATATATGGCCTGAGGATGTTATCCAAATAAATTATAGATTGTGCTGAGAAACGGTAACGTTCACACAGAAAATCATCAGGAAATGATAAAATGTCCAAACGCGCTCTGATCACTCTCTCCCGGCGGAGAGCTCTGCGGAGAATTTGGGCTTCACGATCTACTGGCTCTTCAAGGAAGGGGCACGCCATGTCCGACACTTCCTACTGTCAGGTTTCCGACAAAGGGGCGGAGACAGTCAGGGTTAGTTGTAGTAAACCTGCTAGGGGGCAGGTTAGCTTCACGGAGTGTGTCGTCATAGTGACTCACTGAGGCTTCATCTAAACTCGCTTTGTGAAACCGAAAACCCAGAGTTTTCGTTAACTCAGGGTATACTTACTCAGTTTTTCCACTAAACCGGCTTCCTGAAACAGGGCCCTGCACTCGAAGCCACAGATAACCTGGAATCAAATGAATTTTCAAAATGCTACCTCTCCATTTTCTCAGAGCAAACAAATTTATCTGATACAGTGACTTCAACACTGACTAATAAAGGAGCCACCCCATATTTAAATAGAAAAGATGTCCTGGAGGTGGAGTCACCTAGCAAACCCTCATCAACACTGTGGCAAGTGAAGCTCTCGCTGTTGCACAGACAGCTGATGCATGTTTTACTTCTATGCATGAAACAGTTGGGAAATGCTGCTCATGTTCTTACTTTCTGCAGGAAGAAGTTCGAATGCACACATTCAGATCATAGCAGAACTGATAAAATACAAGTCTGAAAAGATGCTGATGGGACACAGCGTGTGACTGGAGTGCTGTGTGACAAATTGTGGTTTCTTCGTACCTCGCAAGTCAAATGTTAGATCTCGGAAGTGACGGAAGTTAAAAAATAATTTTAAAAAAGGGTTTGTTTTGCTTCTTAGCAAGTATGACTATTTGGGCATTCAAAAATGGCTGATGTGGTGCATTTTTGCCTTTGGAACATGCTAAAGAGTTCTTGTTAATGATACACACTTTAACACTTTTTCCAGACAATTGACTTTTATACAACTTGCTATTTTCTGGTACATGAGATTTGGAGGGGCAGCAAACAGGCAGGCAGTTATCCAACAAGGAAGTCCTTGTCCATGCTGTCATTTCCATAGAGTGTTTGAATCAGATTAGCAATACCAGCTATCCTCTTCAGTCTACCCGAGAAAATGCAAGTAACTATTTGAACAGTTATTAAAGTAACCTATTTGCCATTAAAGACATCCTTAAATACCAAACACTGATTGGGCAATGCAAAGCAGGTGCTGAGTTAAAGACCGAAAAAAGGGCACAGTAACCGCCGGCCCACCTCTTCCCCTGAGAGGGAAAAAAAACAAGCCTTGTAGGCGTTGCTTTCAGTTAGCGTTGCTTTGTCTGTTATGTTGGCTTTCATCCTCCCTTAATTTAATTCTTAACATCTTTTAAAAAACCTAACGAATTTAAAACGGACCCAAACAGTCTCCTCACATTCCTCCACCTGGTGTTAAGTAAGGTTAGAATTATATAACAATTTTTTTTACAGACATGAACAAAATCCAAGGCAGCTTATAAATATTTATCCCAATGTTTATTACAAAATAATCCTCCAAAATGTCTTGCGCAGGTACACCCAAACAAAAAAGGTCCAAGGACATTATGCGTACATCTTATTTAAAACGATTGTGTACTGCCAGTGTATGCAGTTCACAGTTACCATTTAAAGCTGTTTAACCGTACAACATATAGCCCCTTACTTAGCAGCATTAAACCC
Organism: Astatotilapia calliptera; assembly: GCF_964374335.1. Classification (NCBI taxonomy): domain Eukaryota; kingdom Metazoa; phylum Chordata; class Actinopteri; order Cichliformes; family Cichlidae; genus Astatotilapia; species Astatotilapia calliptera. Next base: position 35,680,163 of record NC_137436.1, on the reverse strand, counting down.
AAACAGATTTGAACATTTGTGCATATATTCGATTCAGCATACTGAATCTGCAACAACAGATATTGATTCTTAATGAAACAGTGATCCTGCATTGGATTGCCTACTGGCAACTACTTGTAACGGCTTTTACCGACACCCAGTTGTTATGTTCTGCAACACTGATGTAAGGCACAAATCCCTTTGTGTAACAGAAATATTGAGGCTGAAACAAACAAAATAAAGAAGGCTTAACAGAACAAAGAGGATTAAGAATATAATATATATATATATATATATATATATATATATATATATATATATATATATATATATATATATATATATATATATATATATTACACCTTTTATTCTTAAGAAACCCTGAGAAATTATTTTGGATGATATCTGCGGCAACACAAGCGTCAGATCTAGAGCTGGGCATTGTTCAGAAGTTTACAGGTACAATTAAACTGCAGTGTAAAATTTACCAAATGTAGAACTTAAAATATCAAACCAACTCAAACATGAGTTCAATCGTTCTTTTTAGGTGATGAATTGCATTGTTATTTGTCCTGTTTTATTTAATGTATGTATTTATTTTTGGAGAAGTCTCAGTATATTTTAAGCACTTTGTAACTTTGTGCAGAAAAACAATACATAAATAAAATGTTTTCATATCATTGCTGTATTTTATTGTAAATAAATACCCAGCTCTTATAACCAATTTAACCCGCAAAATGTACTTTCCTCCATACAATCGTAGCATGAAAAGACCCATACAGATGAACCATAGTACTCTGCAATGCTTTACATTTGAATTGGTTGATTATATGTCATCTGTTCATGATTTTCACACTGGCTGGCACGCGACATACAGAAAAACTCCAACAGAAAGTATGAATTAAATATTACAATCAGCTCTTAAAATTCACATTTGATTTACAGGCAGCTAACATTAACTTGGTAACTCTCCTTACACCTGGCTCATTTTCTACGTGATGGAAATTCAGTAAATTATGCAATATAGAGCCAACTTTTCAATTCTTGGCCATTTTTCATGTCCTTAATCTCAGGACAAGGTAGCTAACACACGGCTGCACTCTAGCTGGCAGCTTTTGTCTACTAAAACATGGCCTTTATTAGTCTGTATCAGCTGTAGCTATGCTGAACTTTATGTGATACTAAAATATAGAAAATCAGACCCAATGACCTTAAATGTGGACTCATTTTCCAATGAGAATTCTCAAAATGAGGCGTAACTTTACACTTGATGGCTACTTAAAATTCACATTCATTCTTTCTGTGCAGTAAGTGGGCATTTCAAGCAAAAGAAAAATCTAGCAATCCAACCAGTATAGTACCTATTAAGTAATATTAGACAATCTGGTAAAGAAAGGTACAAGATTTGGTGAGACAAAGACAAAATATAATGCATTGTATTGTAACGCAACAGCCAGTCCTGCCTGTTCAAATGTTGTCAACTCATTTGGTATGTGCCAGTCCCTTCTGTCCAGCAAAAGTTTTTTCTCTTTTCAGTATGTGAAACAAACACTTACATGTTCATTTGAGCTGGAAGCAGGAGGAACCGGAACATCACTAAGCTCTATTATTGCCTAGAAGTTAAAGTTTGGTGCTACAAATGTTTTTGGCTGGAGAGACCACATCTTAGATTTGGATCATGTACTCTGTGCCACATTAGATACATCTGAGCTGGAAGGAATCTGTGCACAAGTAAAACCTCTTTATAAAAGCAAGGATGGTATTGGTCTAAACTGTGGGATGGAACGCGTTGTCCTGCTGTCTTGACGCCCATGTGAGAAGTGGGGCCAAGTCCTGCCTTGGCCAGACACATCCCCATGTAAACATCATCAATGGGAAGAATGGTAATAGACTGGGACATATTGTAAATGACTGAAGCTGTATAGCCAGAGAGGAGGAAGCCCCCGCCACCACAATAAGGAGGGTATGAGTTTGACTCCTGCACCTGAACAGGAATATAGTACTTGCTGTTTGGTGATCTAATAGGGCCAACATTTTGGATCAGATGGCCAGTAAAGAGGTGCTGGCTTCCATCATTGTCCTTGAGGCTTTGCAGATACTCGACCATGTTGTCTGTGTTGGCAAAGACATCGTCATCACCATTCAACAGGAAGTGAGCATTGGGACAGTTCCTTTCCATCCATTCAAGGAAGAGTATCTGTTTCAATGTAAGGTTGTAAAATGTGTCACTGAAATCCCATTGGAGGATGTCGTTGTGCTCCTGTTGCTCCAGCTCCAGGAGTTTGTTCAGCCTTTCCTTCTCAAACCCGCTCTCTGTCGTTCCTGAGATGAAGATCCGTCGAATCCACACACCGTTGTGTAACCTCTCTTCACCCCACGTTTTGCGCAACACCTCTCTGCGTTCATAGTTCCCCGGAGAGCTTTTAATGACCAGAAGAAGAAAGACTTCTCCAGATTTATCAGCTCCTCCACATTTGTCCAGAACATCCAGTAGCATGGGGAAGTGGCGACAGTGGCGATAGTAGAGGAAATCCTTGATAGAATTAGGCAAAGAGTTGAACTCAGCGATGTTGGCAGCAGATGTTTTTTGTTGACATTTTGGCCATGAGAATACATATGTGCTGTTTTTGGTGTTTTGCGTCAGTCGGCTGTGGTCCTCTCTAACATCTACGTGGAAACTTATAGTTTTATGGTCAACAAAATCTTTGCAAAGGTGAAGGAGCAAAAGCCCGAGTGCTACCACCATCAATACATTTCTTGCCCTGATGGTTTTCATCTTCAAAACTCTGTAGCGACAAGACAAAAGACAGAGATTAATTAAGATCAGAATGAAACTAGACTAACTTATTGAGGAAGTTATTGATTAGAAGCAAGTACAAGCATGCAGTGAACACAAAGATGTGAGCCAAAGCCTTATAGATTTACGTACTACTTGTGCAGTGCATAAGACCCTCGCATTCTTCTTGAAAGTTCCTTTAGGGTGATGTGGTTAAACCCGCAACTGTAGCATACATTGCACTGACAAGGGCATAACTTGCAGGGAACTTGCAATTTGTTTTGTCAGAGTATTGCTGAACATAAACCTATGTTCCCTTTATTAGCTAACAATACAGTGGTTTTTAAAACACTTGTTGACTTGTTTGTATGTTACAATTGCTCTCTATATCTGTGGCATAGGCATAAGGTGAAATTATTTTTCAGAATATGATCCTTTGCTCTGAATGTGGTTTTAAGAGTAAACTTGTGATTTCCTGAAACATGAGGACAGAGTGCACTTTAACTCTAGAATGATCACGTACCAGTGTTAGCTCAGTGATCGTTACAATGGGCCTTATTATAATGTTGCCTTTGTCTTGTCTTGTAATGTGATACTGTATCAGTAAGGGTTGTGTCACTTTGGTGTGATCGTGTTTGCAGGCTGAGATCTACACTGAGGTTTCACCTGTTAAAATCAATCCTCAAACAGCTTAAAATGCAGCAATGGGTGTTATATTCCTTCCAACAGAGCTAATGCTGGTGCCTTAATGGTAGACCGTGTGGTGCACATGGGTTGACCATTCAAAGCATTCATCTTCCTGTTTTAAATTAAACAGAACATGTGTTGTGTTGAAAATATTTGTGCATGCACACAAAATGCGACACGCATGTAACAGCATATGTTTTTCACACATCCTTTTTACAGTACAGTTGATGTTTGTTTTGCAAAAGACTGAAGCATCATTTTAATTATCAAATTCTTTGCTGTAGCCCTGACACCTCATGGGCTGTGGCTTAACACTTATGCAAAACTAACATTTTGGTTTTAATTTGAAATGAAGGCAACACCCTCCCACGAAAAAACATACAAAAACACTTGGGCAACAGGAATGCAAACTCACCTGCACCACGACATGACTCTCAGAGTGACAAGCCAGCAGGAGTGAGGAGACCGAGCTTCAGAGCAGACATGAAGCAGCTGGACATGTGCCTGAAAAATCCACACACAGGATGCTGTCACACAAAATAAAAATAAATCAAATGTTGTTTTGTGTCCTCAGAATGGATGGAATATGTTACATAGGTGGTTTCTGACATTGAGTAATAAAACCACACAGTCATTCTGAAAGAAGCGGGGGAAAAGAAAGAAAGAAAAGGGAGTTCCCAGTCCACACAGGCTTTTGTGTGTTTTTTAAATGCAAATCTGACAGCAATAAAACTCAAAATGTGCAGTGTAACAGTGTTCAGCAATCCTTAAGCATGTTAGTGCGGTAGGACAGCTGCGGCAGATTGCTTTATGTTGTTATTAACCTCCTAGGACCTGGTGTCCACATATGTGGACATCACATTTTGGGTTATTTAGACCAAAATACTCAATTTTGCTCAACATGGGCCTGATTTCTACTTACAAGGACATTATATTGCTACTGTTCTATCAAAATTTTAAACAAATATCCTCATATGTGGCTCTTATTTTTCTTTTTAAAAAAATCTGGTAATTCTTTGTTTTTACATTAATTGGGCCTCAACATGCCCAAATATCAAGGAGAAATTAAAAATGCATGTCGTGGAAGAGTTCGGGTCTTAGGAGGTTAAAGCAGAATTTTCAGTGTTGACCATTTTAACTGTTACTAGTTTTCTTCCTCTTTGTCATGTTTCGGCTGTGTGGCAGGCAGGAGAGGACCCAAACGCAAACTCACAGAGACAAAAGGTAAACTCAAAAAACACAGCTTTATTGCTGGCGTGAAGTGGGACACGAAAAACAATACAAAATAAACTAAACTGGGAAAACTAAAGCACAAAGAGCCACAGGGAAAAATCACACAGCTATGATGGAGACTACGACACTGACAAAGAGAAACACAGGGCTTAAATACACAGAGGGATAACGAGGGAATGAGACACAGAAGGAGGGCACAGCTGGGAGAAATCAGGACTGGACGAGACAGAGACGCAAAACTAGAAACACTCACATGAGGCATGGACCTTCAAAGTAAAACAGGAAGTATCACACAGAGACGCGAACTAGACACAGTGGAGACAGCAACTAAGAAACAGAGACAAACCATAAGGCAGAGGTCTAAGAACCAAAATACACAGAGGGAAATACTCAGCTTTGAACACAAGAGACTAGACTAGAGGGAGTAACAAAAGACCAACCATGAGAACATAATGCACAATGCAGGGTGACAGAAAACAAGAAACTCAAACATGCAAAGACACACCATAAACAGAACAGAGGGGGCACAGAGAGACATGAAGGGCAGGGGAGACTTAACATGGGTTGAAACACAAGGGGGAACTAATAAGCAAATCAACATAGGAGGCCTAATGAGCTAAACATACTATAAACATCAAAATGAACTAAAACTCAAAACACTGGGTCCTAAGACCCAGGATCGTGACACTCTTTTGTTTTGCGTGATTTTTGTGTAGTTGGCACAACATCAGGGTAAAGTCAGGAACAATGGGCTTAGCTTTGGATTCCACAAAAATGGACTGGAAAACGGAAGTTAACTGCACAGTGTCGTGAGTATTTGATTTGTGACAGCCACGACATCAAAAACAATTAAAAAGATGAATAACATATAGGCCTATTTTAAAATTATTTTTGCTGTGTGTGAAAGTGTTATTTACTAGGATCGCTGAATATTTCTATGCTTATTTCAATTTCCTGTTACAATACAAAGGACAATTGTTAACCAGTTACATACTGTGCAGACTCACGAATACAGAAGGCTAGTTTTGTAAAAAGCAAAATGATAAACAGCAGTCAAATTAGTCTTCTGGACAAGGTAGAGAATGATTGCACAGGTTTTAAGTACACTTGTCTGGTTAAGACTTTCACTTGTAATGTGGTTTTTACTTTGTGGTGTTTCTACTTTCAGACAATGAGAGCTCCTTTCAGTCTTGAACATGTCCAGGTACAACAGTCATTTGAAGAGATTTAGAAGATATGCCTATTTACTTTTTAATCTGCAAGTCCGATGGTTATTATATATATTTCTTATTAAATCCTTTCATAGTGTATTGTCATCAAAGCATCAGTAGCCACAGGCTGTAATCTTTTTGCCAAATATTATATTATATTTTTGTTGTTTGGTCTTTGTTGTCTGTGTTCTCCAGTTTGTTTTAATATGGTGCCATTTAGTATTTAGTTAATATCTGCCAGCTCCATCACACAGAAGGCGTATTAAACAAATGTAATTTTTATAAACCATCGGGAGATTAAAAGAAGCATTGGTGAACATTTAAGTCCATTTTTTGATTTTTGATTTTTTTTTTTACATAGTGTCATATTGTTGAATGGACAATAGTCGAGCTTTAAGCGACGATTATTAGTTTGTAAAAGGAATTTTTAAATTCCTTTGGCTTCCACAAACCAGACAGAGTTTGTGGAAGCCAAAGTAAGCAGAGTAAGCAAAGTAACACGTCGCGCATGGCTGAAGCATCAGAAGACATTTATCTTTAGCTTTCGTCGAGTTCTCAAATAGCGAGTCATGCCTAAACTATTGTAAACTAATCTAGGGGACAGTTAAGATTCATAAAATAAGAGATTTTAAAAAGCGACACTCCAAAAAAAAATTTTTTTAAACAGCATTTGTCGTCTATGCGTAATTTCTCAGGAAACTGTGTTATTATAGCCAGTAATATATCCCAATTACGCCGAGTACAAACTAAACATGTGATGCTCCCTATGCCAGATCCCGTTACTTTACGGAAACTTTATTCGAGGACGCGCACGGGCACAGAGACAGCACTTCGCGAAGCTGCTGTGTACAGTACTTACAAGTTTAAGAAGATCGCCCCTCTCCTGTGTCTGTAGTGAAGTCAGACTAATAGTGAATCCAGAATCCGGTGGCTGAAAAGCTCAGGTCCCTGCACTGCAGGGCGTTGTTCTGTCCGCCCCGTGCGTCATCTCCTCATCTATTGCCTGTCGGTAACGATCTGCGATCATCCCGCTATGACTATTTTCTTTCACAATTTCAATTACTTTGACTGTTGATTAATAACAAATATCTATAGAAATAATATTACTTGTGATTATTATAGGATATATGATATTATAATACTTTAAATGAAGTATAAGTATTACAATATCATTAAGACGCTGCTTAAATAAAATGTACTATGATTACCTAATAATAAAACCTTAAAAGTAAAGGTTATTCCCTATTAGGTTAGCTGTAGCTGTAGGAGGTGGAGCACGTCATCAACTAATCAGAAGGTTGGTGGTTTAATTCCTGGCTGCTCTGGTCTGCATGTTAAAGTATCCTTGGATAAGATACTGAATCCACTGGATTTTGAATGCGTGTGGATGTTTGATAGAAAGTACTTAGAAAAAGTGCTTGGGTGATTGAGGTATTCACCATTTATACATCCACTAGTAGCATTTTACACAACGCAGTCTAAGGAAATCCTTTAGCAGAATTTATGAAAGATCACATTATCCAGTTAAAGATTTGAGCTTCCTTTTCAACCAAATGGTCGGGCATTGCACAGCTACAAGCATTTAAATCTCCCCAATTACATACAGACCAATTGTCTGTATCATCAACTCGGTCCCCTATAACATGTCAAAGTTTCTGGCTTCAATCCTCAATCCGTTAGCAGGCAGCTCTAAACACCATATCCAGAACACCTTGGATTTTTTTGAGAAGGTGTTGTGTTCTGTAAACACACATGGATCAGTGTAATCAGTCTGACTCTCATCATCCATTGGAGCATAAACTGGGTGTCATCAGGACACTACAACACAGAGCAAATTACATCCCCACAGACCGAGTGGCCAGGAAAGCAGAAGAACATCACATCAAGAAGGCCCTGAGTAGGCCCAGCTGAACATTTGTCAAAGCCTTCCCAGCTTTGGCAAAAAGAAAGCTCCAAGGTATCCAGGAGAGAAGGACAACTGCTGCCTAAGCACTTTAGTGATCCCTTGTGTGTCAGGAGTACGGGAACAGCTAGGACGCATTTGAAACTGATCTCACAGCCCATTGCTGTTATATCTTTTACTATTTTACTTGCTATGATTGAGCATGCATCAAGACTTTAAAAAAATGGAATTTCCACAGGACACACAAGGCAAAATAAAAGTAACGTATAGAAATGTTTACAGTAAACACTGTTAAGAACTGGGAGCACCAGTCTAATGACAGGAACTGTTGTGAAGTCCTCCCCCCAGACATTAAATGTGAAAATGACCTTTTATTTTCCTGGTACAGAGCTCAGATAAGGCCATATAAACATTTTCTTTTATCAGGCATCAAGCAGTGAGTGTAAAGAAACTGCACAGAAAATGCAACTCTCTTTCAATAAACATCTATTTTAAGGACAGTTTTTAAAAACTGTTGGTAATTTATTACTTAACCTTTGAGGCTAACATACTGCAACATAATAGATGCAAGTTTTGTTGTATTCATTTGTTTTTATTAATCCCAAGTCATTTGGGAACAGAGAGAATACATTTTCCTCTTGGCACATGTCAAAACCTGCTCACATTTTATCCAGAAACGTTTGATTTGACCTTCACCAAAACATCGTGTCAAGGTCGTTATTCCTTAGTACAATTTTGCTTTAGCGGGAAATCTACAGTGTAACCTATATGGTAACCAGAAACCCCTTTTAGCCCTGTTTGGTATGTCGCAGTCGCATGTGACACATACTTAAAAAAGAAGGTGTCATTGGCAGGCATTCATTATTTATAATTCACTGGTGTCAGGTGGAAGATAAGCATCACGATGGATTCACCTGAGGTTAAAATACCTGGGTTGGACATCCAGGCTCCTTTTCAATCGCATGAATTACTTACATACAAGATACATACAAAATGAAAAAGAAACAGTGGTGCATGTGGTAGTTGTGAAACTACCAGGCCTGAAATTGCATCAGTACAAAGAAACTTTCCACTTCCTCTTCCTGCCCTCGTTCACATGTGCTAGGTTTAATTTTTTTGCACCACATTTTAACTTTTGAAGGCAGCTTGAGGCTGCAGCACGTTCACAGTACACAGTGGTCATGTATGAGATGCACTTAGCATGGGGGATTGGGCTGTGGTGTCATCTTCTTCAAAGGGATGGAACCATGCATCCATTTTACGCTTGAGTCTCTTCTTAAGCTGAAAGCGGCGCTGGACTGAGGTAGAATTGTAAGCTTGGGTCTTTAGTTTGCTGTAGTAATCAGAGAACTTGTTAAACAGGAAAGAAATCGGCATGCCGTTGAGGATTATCCCAAAAGTAATGCATCCAAAGGCCACGATGCGGCCCAGGATAGTTACAGGAACCACATCCCCGTAGCCCACAGTGGAGATACTGACCTGAGAGAGAAAAGGGGAAACAAAATCCTATGTTCAGTTTCCAGGAATGTTTCCTTTAATCAGAGTTATTTTTGATTCTAAGAATGAATTAAAAGTTTACACTAACAAGTAGTACAGCTGGCCTTGAAAATGTCTGCTGAATCGACACTTACTTGTTTAATTTCACTTCAAAAGCAACACAAAGACATTATCTGAAGTCTGCAGTGCAAGTATAAACATTAAAATGTGTAACTTTATTGGACAGTTCTGTACAATCAGGCTGCTGCTTCCATCAAAACCTACACCCTAGCCTCTTTGTGGCTCTAGCAGGTGTCAAAATACTTAAGAAAAAGCACAGACAGCAGACCACTTCCGTTGACCAGTGTTAGGATTGCCATCTTCTAATTCTTTATGAGAAAACAGTTTGGGCAGGGTTTGCCTTTCATGAAATGACATTTAAGAAATTTATGCAAATAGACTAAAAAAATGCTGAGAAGAATTTAGTTTTTTAAGCCAAACATAAGTACAGATCACTGCATGTTACATTTGTGAAAATCAATTAATTTCTGTGTTTGACTAATAAGTAGTGGAATAATAACCTTTGATCTAGAGAGTATTTACATTTCTAGACAGGTGAAAGTCACACTTGTAGGTGTTAGAACGTTCAACTTATTGCTCAGGGGAAGAGTAGGTAGGTGAAAAAAGACTGCAAAAGGAAATAAGCGGCTGGTTTGGGTTAGGTGCTGTAGTACACATTTCTTTGACACTTAGAGCCCCCGAGAGCAGCCAGTTGGCTTTTCTACCTTTAAAACCTACCTTTAAAACCCGCCTACCAGTCAAATGGCTTTTAGCTAGGCTTTAGCTTCAGCCAAGTGGAAGCTAAATTGGCTAGTCATTCATATGTAAATTAGGTTGTTACCTGAGAATTCTGGAGGGGAGTGGGTGTGTGAGAATGATTGCTAATTTCTAACTGCCAACTGCCTCCATGGCAGTGCCAGGATTGTGAGTGATTGCTGAAAATGTTGAAATGTACTCACTCACTTTTTATTATTATTTGTAAATATGTGTACAAATGGTTGGTTTTTTGTACTGTTTTTATCAATAAATCTCAGCAACAAAGGACATACACCCATGTCTGTTGATTTCTCCCTAAGATGGCAAACTGAAACACTCCAAGTTGGTGACTTTTGGAGATTTATTTCCCTGGATGATTGAGAATGCATCAAGACGAACACAAAAGGAAGTTCACAGCTTTTAGCAGCTCCCCCACCCCCTCATTCACACACCCCCACTCCCCTCCAGAATTCCCAGATAACAACCTAATTTACATATGAATGACTAGCCAATTTAGCTTCCACTTGGCTGAAGCTAAAGCCTAGCTAAAAGCCATTTGGCTGGAAGGCGGGTTTTTAAAGGTAGAAAGGTAGAAGCCTGGCCGGCTGGTGTTGAACCTTTCTTTTATTAGCGCACATAATAGGCAGATGTTTGCTTAGAAAGAAAAAGTCAAAGGCAGACGTGGAGATGTGGAGTTTATAGCTACAGACAGTGATACTTACTGCTGCCCACCACCAGGCGTACGGGATACTGCTGATGGGAGAGCCTTCGGTTTCCCTTTCTGCTGAATGCAGAAGAGCAGAGAATGTGAAGATTCCCAAGGCGATAAAGAGAAAAATGCAATAGGCCTCCTGGTAGCACCTCCGCAGAGTAAATGCAAAGGCCCTCATGCCGGTCGAGTGGCGGGCTAGCTTCAAAATCCGAAAGATCCGCAGCAACTTGACAATTTTGAGGACGTGGCTGAGCTTACTGACCCGGGCCATGGCCCTGAGGTCTTCTTGTGCACTCACATCCTCGGAGTCAGTAAAGGCTTCAAAGATGATCTGGACAAAATAAGGCATGACTGAAACCATGTCCACAAAGTTAAGTCCGCTCTTCAAAAATAATACAATGTCAGGAGTGGTGATGAGACGAATCAAATACTCAAAGGTGAAGAACACAATGGTGACGATCTCTCCCCACTCCATGTAGGTTTTGTCATCGATTCTGTACGACTGTAGTTCTTCCACAGTGTTGAGACACATTGAAGCGATGGACAAGAGCACGAAAAGGTTAGAGAGCAGAGTGAAAGTCTTCGCAAGAGTTGACGAGTACGGATTCTCCACAATGTTCCACATAGTCATCCGAACGTCCCCAAACATCATGTCCTTGAAATAATCATCATTGTACTTTACCTCGACCTCAGCCATTAGTTCTCTTTCCACCTCCAGGTTCTCCTTCAACTCATCTACCTTCTCCTGAAACACCATCCAACAGCAGAGCTGTGTGTCCTTCAGGCTCAGGCCCCAGTATGCAATTTCTTCCTCAAAGCTGATGGGACACATTTCCACTATGATCCAAAGCACTCCGGTTGCATAGAAATGGCAGATGTGGTGAAAGAAGGCAGGATCCCGGTCAAAGAAGAACTCGTTGCTGCACACAGAGTAGTCATCACAGAGGGTGAGGAGTTTTGCCTGGTCCCGGCAGAGAGCTAAGGAACCTATTCGAGTGTTAGGATATCTAACTGCACACATTCTTGGAATGTAAAACACTTTCCCTCCTACATTTAAGTTCATGTTTTGCTGGGGTTTGGGTGTCTTCTCACCTTTAGGGCAGTCATCTTTAATCCCAGGATAGTCCAGATTCTTCAGTGAGCTCCACGCTTTGGCTGTTTTTTCCTGAGAAAATGGGAATGTTTTATTACCCTTTGTGCACTTTGAGAGAGAGCTGACACTATAGCAGGAGCTCTGCAAACATGTTTGCAGCTGAGCGTTCTCTGAGCAAGCCATATCAGCTGTGGTCCAAGACAGGAAATGCAACAGAACAGAAAGAGGAAAACAACCATTAAAAGAAAGACTCTGAGAAAGGGATGTAATCAACACATGGTAAATCCACGAATATCTGATCCTGCAGCCACTTCTGACATCCCAGGGAAAACGGGGTTTTCCTGTTTGATGGCTCAGCTGTGGCTGATATGGTGACTCCTGGAAGTTAGGGGACAGAAGGAATTTCCTCTGTTTGTTACAGCAAAGACAACACATTGGACTTTACGACCAGAAGATCAGGACAAGCAGCAGGGATTTTATCCATTTAATCTCATTGGGACCTTTCCAGGTGCCTTTAAGTAGTTGTATATTTAGGTGGGAGGGGCATGGAGGGCAGGATTAGTAAACAAAGTTGCTTTAAGGATTTTGAACCTACGCAGGTACGGGGAAAACAAGCAAACCTCACGCAGTAAGGCCTCAGCCAACCAGGAAGTGTAAAACCAGAACCTCCTTGACGTGTAGACAACAATACTAAACACTGCACCACTGTGCCACCCTCAGTGGTCATTTTTTTTTAAATTAATATTGAAATCACAGCATCTAAATTTTATACACATAAAATACAGGATAAAATGAAATGGAATGAATACTACAGAATGTACATAAGGTGCAGTTGCAGTCTGGCAGTGTGAGCAGTGTGACAGTTCAACTGTTTAAGAGGGAGATGGTGAGGGGAAAGAAACTGTTCCTATGTCGGGTGGTCCTGGTCTGCAGGCTTCTGTACTGTCTGCCAGAGGGCAGCAGGTAGAGAAAGTCTGTGTCCAGGGTGTGAGGGGTCTGTGATGATTTTCCCCGTTTCCTGGTTCTTGAGAGGTACAGATCCTGGATGGAGGGCAGGGGGGCGGCGATGATCCTTTCTGCTGCCCGTACAGTCCGCTACAGTCTGCTCCTGTCCTGTTTCAATGACTGCAGTGTAGAACTGGATAAGCAGCTCCTGTGGAAGACTGTACTTCCCCAGTTGTATCAGGAAGTACATCCTCTGCTGGGTGTTTTTGAGGATGGAGGAGATGTTGGTCTCCCACTTCAGGTCCTGGGAGATGGTGGTACCCAAGAACTTGAAGATTGCCACAATTGACACCGGGCTGTCTGATATGGTTAGGGGGAGCAGTGTTGAAGGATGTCTCCTGAAGTCCACTGTCATCTCTACAGTCTTCAGCACAGATGGCAGAAATGTGGAGTTTTACATAAATAACTTAGAGTTAACCTGACATCAAAACTTCAGTATCTTTGTCTTGAACCCAACAAGGTTTATCAGCCTTAATAAAATGCAGTCCAATTCTTCAATTTCTGCAAAACAAGTAAGTAAAGTTGTATTTATATAGCACCCTTCAAGACAAAAATCACAAAGTGCTTCACAGAAGCTAAAACAAAAATAAAAATCAACCAAAAGCAAGTTTAAAAAGATGAGTTTTTGTAACTAATTAGGTTAATCAAAAACACATCAGTAACACGACTGGGTATAAAAGGAGCATCTTAGAGATGTAGAGTTTATCAGAAACAAATATCAGCAGAGGCTCACCAATCTGCAAAAAAGAACAACAACAAATCAGAGAGCAATTTCAGATTAAGAGAGACTTTGAATATCTCTTTTACAGTGCATACGTACTGTTGTCAATAAGTCCAGAGAATCTGGAGAAATCTCTGTCCACAAGGGACAAGGCTAATACTTGTGATCTTTGGGCCCTCAGGTGGCATTGCATTAAATGAGAGAGATTACTGTCTGTGAACACAGTTCATAGTGCCATTCAGATACAGGTTAAAACTCTATAATGCAAAGAAGAAGCTATCAGTTCTATTTGTATGGCGCCAAATCACAACTACGTATGACTCAGGGTGCTTTATATTGTAAAGCAAAGACCCTACAAAAATACAGAGAAAACCCAACAATTCAATGAACCCCTGTGAGGAGCCACTTGGTGAGAGTGGAAAGGAAGAACACCCTTTTAACAGGAAGAAACCTCCAGCAGAACCACACTCAGACAGAGTCAACCAACCATTGTCATATACGTGTGCACTTACAGTTAAACTGCACATCAGTCCACTGAAGCAGAAAAAAATCTTCCCACACAAAATGAGCACAATGCAGCACGGTTATCAGGATAGACTGTGGGTGGTTACATTCTCTGCATGCTACACTGATGAGGTTTGAACTAGTTCACTGACTTAGTAAATTATTTATGAATGTAAGTGGATGTGAAACTTAAAACATGCTTTGACTACACTAGGAATAAGTCTCTTCTACATTTGTCATGAGACAGCTGTGTTGCTACCAACACACACTCGTTGGTTAGATAAAAAAGGGTGTGTAAATCCTGTATATGTATATGTGTTGCCCTAGATTGATGGCTTATGTGCTGTGTTGTGTTGAGGTGGCTATAAAAATGAGATTACACAAACTGCTGAGGACCTGAAATCCTACATCAGAGCTGCAGGAACTGCTGTCCTCACTTCACAGACACTTAAAGAATAGTTTTAAAATACTGACTTCTAATAAATCCCTCATATTAAAGAGACACTACCAAGCTATTCTGTTTTGCCTCTGCACTCTCTACCACTCACTGTGACACAGAGTAATCTCTCAGCTTAATTAACTAAGCGTGATCTTCTCCTTCTCCTGCTAACCTACTTATCTCACTTCAGTGAACTGATCACAAGATGAAATCTGCAAGGGACAGAGGGGGATTGGGCAGCTTTATCGGAATACTACAAACATAACACAAACTGGAAACATGGAGTTGGTAGTGGTGCAGTGAGTGATGATGTTTCTAAACGTACTGACAGGTGTGTTTGATGTGCTGGCCAACCAGAAGCTTGAAACATACAATTTCACTAAGGTAACAATGTTTCATAAGCGACATCACTTCACAATACTTTCTGCAAGACCTCGAATGGCGTGAGCCTCTTCAGCTGGATGAAGATAAAATAGAAACAGTTCCATCAAAGGTTTTTTTTTATTTAGGCAAGGCAAGGCAAGGCAAGTTTATTTGTATAGCACAATTCAACAACAAGGTGATTCAAAGTGCTTTACAGAGACATTAGAAACAAGAACAAATAAAAAGCATGATTTAAAATTGAATAAAACAAGCAAATAAACTAACTAACTAATTAACAAACAAACAAACAACAGTATATAAAATCAAAACAGATAAAATCAGAACAGTAGATAAAATCAGTAGTTAAATGTAAGTTTTGAAATTTAAGCTTAAAGTGTGGATTTGGTGCTTTATTCAAATGCAGCTGAGAACAGGTGAGTCTTCAACCTGGATTTAAATAAACTGAGTGTTTCAGCTGATCTGAGGCTTTCTGGGAGTTTGTTCCAGATATAAGGAGCATAAAAGCTGAATGCAGCATCTCCGTGGCTGGTTCTGACTCTGGGAACTGATAAAAGACCGGATCCAGATGACCTGAGGGATCTGGAAGGTTCATACTGGGTCAGGAGGTCATTGATGTATTTTGGTCCTAAACCATTCAGAGCTTTATAGGCCAGCATCAGAACTTTAAAGTCTATCCTCTGACGGACAGGCAGCCAGTGTAAGGACCTCAGAGCTGGACTGATGTGGTCCACTTTTTTGGTCTTAGTGAGGACTCGAGCAGCAGAGTTCTGAATGAGCTGTAGTTGTCTGACTGATTTTTTAGGTAGACCTGTAAAGATGCTGTTACAGTAATCAAGCCTACTAAAGATGAATGCATGGACTAGTTTTTCCAGGTCCTGTTGAGACATCAGATCTTTTATCCTTGATATATTCTTGAGGTGATAGTAAGCTGACTTTGTTATTGTCTTAATGTGTTTTTCTAAGTTTAGGTCTGCATCCATCACTACACCCAAATTTCTCGCCTGGTTTGTGGTTTTTAGATGTATAGATTGAAGTTCTCTGGTGACCTGTAATCGTTTTTCTTTGGCGCCAAAGACTATTACCTCAGTTTTGTTTTTGTTTAGCTGGAGAAAATTGTGGCACAACCAGTCATTGATTTCCTCAATGCATTTACCAAGAGCCTGTACAGGGCCTCGGTCTCCTGGTGACATTGTGATATATATTTGTGTGTCATCTGCATAGCTGTGATAGTTTATTTTGTTGTTGTTTATAATCTGTGCCAGTGGGAGCATGTAGATGTTAAACAGAAGGGGTCCCAAGATGGAACCTTGGGGAACTCCACATGTGATACTTGTCTGCTCAGATGTGAAGTTACCTATTGATACAAAGTATTTCCTGTTTTCTACGTATGTTTTGAACCAGTTTAGTACAGTTCCTGAAAGACCTGTCCAGTTCTCCAGTCTTTTGAGTAATATGTTGTGGTCAACTGTATCAAATGCTGCACTGAGATCCAGTAAAACTAGGACTGACATTTTTCCACTGTCTGTATTCAGACATATGTCATTAAACACTTTGGTCAGAGCGGTTTCAGTGCTGTGGTTCTGTCTAAAACCTGACTGGAAGGCATCGTAGCAATTATTCTGTTTTAAGAAGTAACTGAGCTGTTGGGAAACTGCTTTTTCAATGATCTTACTTAAAAACGGGAGATTTGAGATCGGCCTGTAGTTGTTCATTTGTGTCTTGTCAAGATTGTCCTTTTTCAGTATAGGTTTGATTACAGCAGTTTTTAGTGATTCTGGAAACACACCTGATAATAAAGAAAAGTTGACGATCTGTAACAGGTCTGACTCTAAAGTCTTTGAGACCTTTTTGAAAAAACTTGTTGGCAGGACATCTAAACAGCAGGAGGAGGAGTTCAGTTGACCTAAGATGTCCTCCAGGTCTTTGCTGTTAATAGGTTGAAACTGTTTCATGGTGTTTAAACAGTTTTTTGGTGGACACAGTACATATCCTGGATCTGCTGTTGATGTACCAATTGCTTGTCTAATTTTTTGGATTTTTTCAGTGAAGAATTTGGCAAAGTCATTGCAGGCCATGGTCGAATGAAGTTCAGCTGCCACTGACACAGGGGGGTTTTTTAGCCTGTCAACTGTAGAAAATAAGACCCGAGCATTATGGCTGTTTTTAGTGATGATGTCAGAGAAGTAGGACCTCCTTGCATTCCTCAGTTGTAAATTATAATTGTGAAGTTTCTCTTTATAAATCTCATAATGAACCTGGAGGTTTGTTTTTCTCCATCTGCTGGTATGTTTACTATGTTTAAAGATCTTTTAGAGTGCAGCTCTCTGTGTTTTGACCAGGCCACATGTCTCCTGTCACCTAAAAGTACAGAAATTTTAAAACCTTCTAGTAAACAGGGTCCCAGCTTCTCCTGGGAAAAGTCATCACTGCCATAATCCTCACAGCCCGGACCCTTCACATATCACATATCAGACTGCGGAGACAGGGCATGAAGAGGAACTAAGGGGGGCGAGGCTGGGCAATGTGACTTCGATTGCTCTGTTGAGGGTGGGGCTCGATGGCGAACCTTTGGCCGCTCTGGTGGGGGGTTTATGGGGGACAAAAAGGGATTGGGACGGGGGGTAGATCTGAGCCCAGCATTGACCCGCTCCATCATCTCCTCAGTGAATTTCAGGTGTGGGGAGGAGGGAGAAAGGGAGGGGGAGGAGGGTGATGGCCTGTCAGGGGTTTGGGGGACTGGGGAAGGTCGTGGTCCCTTGTCCTGGTCGTTGGTGTTGTTGAGAGAGTTGGAGGCAAATAGGGACCCCTCTTCTTGCCTTAGATGTCTCTCCTTTCTGAGGCTCTTCCTCAGATGCCATGGATGTCTCTCCTTTCTGAGGCTCTTCCCGGGTGGGGGCAAATGGAGCTCCTCCTCAAGGTTTCTGCTGGGCTTTGTCTGTTCTTGGAGTACTGTTTGTTCCTCTTTATGAGATAACTCCTCGTTTATCTCAGCCTTGGCACCAAGCACAGATGGATGACGTATGGAATAAAACAAGTTGGAGGTGAACAGTTTCACCCCTGACTTGTTAAAATTAAATCCATTTGCTTTGAACAGATGCCTGCGTTCCCAAAAAATATTAAAGTTGTCGATAAAATGCACTGAGTGGTCAGCACATGCTGATATAAGCCATTTATTCAGTGTAAACAACCTGCTGAATCTCTCGTCTCCTCCTCTGACCGGCGGTACAGGTCCACTGATGAATACAGCTGCATTCAGAGAGTTTACAGTATTTAATAATCCAGTAAAGTCCCGTTTCAGAACCTCCGACTGTTGTTTGGACACATCGTTTGACCCTGTATGCAGAACAATGTTTGTCACAGTTGGATATTCATCTGCAATTTGAAGAATTCTCTCCTTCAGGTTGTTGACCATATCGTTAGGAAAGCAGAGGACTTTAGTGTTCTTACCGCACATCCTTTGTACATCCTTTACAGCAGAGTCACCCACAATCAGAGTTTCAGGCCTAGCCTTTAGCTTTCCCTGTGGCCTTTCACTTTTCAACAGATTTTCAGACCTTATTTCGCTGCTTTTAGATGGATGGTTGTCCGATATAGATCCAGGGTCCTTTGATAGTGGAGCAAATCTGTTCTGCAGTTTCACATTCAGTTGTTTTGGAGGTTTGTTGTTAACCTTCCTATTCACGGTTGTCCAGTCCTGTTTCCTCCTGTATACAGGGGTAGAAGAGCTTCTCTGTCTCGTAGGAAGTGAAGGCCAGTCGGTTTCAGAGATTTCAGCTCGCTGTGCCCTGCCTGTGATACGTCCTCCCCCTTCCAGGAGACATGATTTATGTCTTGGTTTTGCACCAAGACAGTCTAAGGGGGGATTATCACTTGAGGATTTATAATAATGCACAGAGTCTACTTTCTTGGTCATGTTATCTGTGCTCCTTAGCTGTGTACTAGCTTGCTCATCGCCATTGTTTTGAATCAAAGGCAAGGTTGTTTCATTTCCACACAGTCCATTTACCTCCACGTTTACTTCTAAGCGATGAATTTTTGTCTCCAGTACTGCAATCTTCTGCAGGAGGCTGTGGTAGTCATCTGTGGAGAGGGAAGGCATCTTGTTGCTAGTTAGCCTAGCGGTTAGCACCTTTCCAGGCTATTGAGGCTGCTCGGTGCCCAGACGCTGTAATCAGGCTTCAGCTGTGTCTAGGCCACAGACACACGGAGCGCTGAGGATAAGGTAACCATAAAATGTTGCTGTTTCTGTTAAGAACACTCTAGTCCTAATGATCTACAAGTGTCCAGAAGTTATCGCAGGTAAGCTCACACGGAAAAAAGGGAAAAAATCAGCATAAAAATCAATATAAGAAGCAAAGCATTCAAGAGCAAAGAGATGAAGTGTCCACACTCACAAAGGGGAGGAGCAAAAAAGGATAGACTTTAAAGTTCTGATGCTGGCCTATAAAGCTCTGAATGGTTTAGGACCAAAATACATCAATGACCTCCTGACCCAGTATGAACCATCCAGATCCCTCAGGTCATCTGGATCCGGTCTTTTATCAGTTCCCAGAGTCAGAACCAGACACGGAGAAGCTTAAGATTTCAGAATAACTCACGCTCAGTTCATTTTACACTGGTTCCTGTCAGTCTCTGTCCCCCATCTCAAGATATTACTGCTAGGTCTCTCACATGCGCCCGAATAAAGAGATCATATCGTATCTGTTTTAGCTTCTCTCCACTGGTTTCCAGTGAGGTTTAAAATTGATTTCAAGGTCCTCCTGTTTGTATACCACTACAGGATGTATGTCTACAGAATGTGGTCCTGTAGACCTAAAACTAAAGATGACTCACTCACATTTTTGCTCATCCTAGCCTCGGTGCCTTTTTCTGTTTAGCACCTACTAACATGTGCTTTACTTATTTCTTATCTATTCCCTTGCTTTGTTTTTCTCTATTCATTCTAATTTTTGTACAGCATTTCTTTTTTTTTTAATAGATATTCTTTATAAATAAAATTTAAGTCGAGTCATGTTTTACAGTCTTGATACATGCTGGAATTACTGAAAGAGCATCTCAACCTCTGACCTCATTAAAATCGAGAAAAACTCTTAAAGCTGGAGGCAAAAATCAGTTTTTTTCAAGTGTGTAATAAGAAACTACAACGAGATTTTATGAATGATTGTGACGTGTTGATTCCATCTCTAATTTATACATAATGTCTGTGACATCACGAGCCTCATTTTGCTAAAATGCAAATTGTTGTAATGTTACGGACATTAGACACCAACAGTTATTATATTTTCAGTTACTGCCAGTTAATAAGGCAGAACATGCTGCATGCTGCATGAGTGAACGGTAAGAGCGACATTTAAGACAGCAGCCATTTCCACTTATGTTTGGCATGCTAAAGATGAGCTGCCGAAGTTCAGACTGAGCGTCAGAACGGGGAAGATGCTGATCTGCTGTGGTTTTCCCACAAAATCAGCTCTAGGGTTTACAGAGGATGGTCCAAATAAAGAGAAAACATCCATTGAGCGGCAGTTCTCTGAGAATGTTTGCTAATGCCAGAGGTAATAATATAATCAGACTGCTTCAAGCTGCTGGGATGGAAATAGTCACACAGGATGCCACTCCTATGAGTCAATAACAGGAAATTGATGCTATTGTACCACAGAGGCTTTATCTAGTTTCTATTTCTGCTGCAAAATAATAATAATAATAATGATGGATTAGATTTATATAGCGCTTTTCAAGGCACCCAAAGCGCTTTACAATGCCACTATTCATTCACTCTTGCATTCAGTGCTAGGACCAATTCTGTTTACATTATACATGCTTCCCTTAGGCAGCATCATTAGAAGACATAGCATACATTTTCACTGCTATGCCGATGACACCCAGCTCTATCTGTCCATGAAGCCAGATAACACACACTAATTAGTTAAACTGCAGGAATGTCTTAAAGACATAAAGACCTGGATGGCCGCTAACTTTCTGCTTCTTAATTCAGATAAAACTGAGGTTATTGTACTCGGCCCTGAAAATCTTAGAAATATGGTATCTAACCAGACTCTTACTCTGGATGGCATTACCTTGGCCTCCAGTAACACTGTGAGGAACCTTGGAGTCATTTTTGACCAGGACATGTCCTTCAACGCACATATTAAACAAATATGTAAGACTGCTTTCTTCCATTTGCGCAACATCTCTAAAATTAGAAATATCCTGTCTCAGAGCGACGCTGAAAAACTAGTTCATGCATTTATTACTTCCAGGCTGGACGACTGTAATTCATTATTATCAGGATGCCCAAAAAACTCACTGAAAAGCCTTCAGCTGATCCAAAATGCTGCAGCAAGAGTCCTGACAGGGACTAGAAAGAGAGAGCATATTTCTCCTGTTTTGGCTTCCCTTCATTGGCTTCCTGTTAAATCCAGAATTGAATTCAAAATCCTGCTCCTCACATACAAGGTCTTAAATAATCGGGCCCCATCTTATCTTAATGACCTTGTAGTACCATATCACCCTATTAGAGCACTTCGCTCTTGCTCTGCAGGCCTACTTGTTGTTCCTAGAGTATTTAAAAGTAGAATGGGAGGGAGAGCCTTCAGTTTTCAGGCCCCTCTTCTGTGGAACCAGCTTCCAGTTTGGATTCGGGAGACAGACACTATCTCTACTTTTAAGATTAGGCTTAAAACTTTCCTTTTTGCTAAAGCATATAGTTAGGGCTGGACCAGGTGATCCTGAATCCTCCCTTAGTTATGCTGCAATAGACGTAGGCTGCCGGGGGATTCCCATGATGCATTGAGTTTTTCCTTTCCAGTCACCTTTCTCACTCACTATGTATTAATAGACCTCTCTGCATTGAATCATATCTGTTATTAACCTCTGTCTCTCTTCCACAGCATGTCTTTTATCCTGTCTTCCTTCTCTCACCCCAACCGGTCGCAGGAGATGGCCCCGCCCCTCCCTGAGCCTGGTTCTGCCGGAGGTTTCTTCCTGTTAAAAGGGAGTTTTTCCTTCCCACTGTCGCCAAAGTGCTTGCTCATAGGGGGTCATATGATTGTTGGGTTTTTCTCTGTATCTATGAAGCGCCTTGAGGCGACTTTTGTTGTGATTTGGCGCTATATAAATAAAATTGAATTGAATTGAATTCACACACTGGTGGAGGCAAGCTACGGCAGTTGGTAGAGTCACTTTGGTGTGAACAAAACAAAAGCATAGATCCATCCTGCTCTGTATCACCAGTTTAGGCTGGTGGTTTTGGTGTAATGGTGTGAGGCAGACCTTCCTGGCACACATTGGACACCTTAGTCCCAACTGAGCATCATTTACAACACCAAAGCCTACCCGAGTATTGTTGCTTCTTATGTTGTAGCTTCTTGGGATGTGCACAAACTGTGTGATGCTGTTGTATCAACATGGATCAAAATCTGAGGAAAGTTTCCAGCACCTTGTTGAATCTGTACCATGAAGAATTAAAGCAGTTCTGAAAGCAACAAGTTGTCCAACTCGGTACTAGCTAGGTGTAACTAATGAAGTGGCCAGCGAGTGTATAGTTAAAAGAGGCAAACATAAACGCACAAACACAGTGAACTCAGGTCTGTTTGGAGTTATTACTTAAAACAGATCATTGCAGTGCAGACAGAGGTGCAGGAGGCTCCTGACATATAGTACAACTGGTGGTTTTTCACAATTGGATTAGCTAACATTTTCATATTTTCCATGCAGAGAGCAATGAAGCCAAAATGCAAAAACATCAAATGTAGGAAAACATAAAATTCTTTATTTGACTCATTTACAGCAATTAACAGAATTATGTAAAGTACAGAGACAGCACTAAAGCAGCTACAATACTACTGCAAAATAAATAAACCCACCAAAATAAATACTAACCATACAAGTCAGCAGTTTGTACCAACAGATATTTTTTTTAAGGTCCAACAGAAAAAAACAAATCAAGAGACTGAAATCAGATAAGGCATGTCAACCATTCAACAGCATCAACCATAACCGCATCAACACACAAACAAAAACATGAAGAAACCCCCAAACCAGTTATAGGTTTTCTAACAGTTGGTAATAGACTAAGAAAAAAAGCCCTTTATGTATTTATTTAAGGTCACTTTAAACTGAATTGAGATTCCAAATGATGCCATGAGCTGGGTTAGGAATGTTGAAATATTTAACTCAGCCAGCTTCTGAACTGGTAATAAAACGTGTGCTGCACAAAAGTGGCTGCTAGATAGTTGATGTTATATTGTAGAAAATAGGAAAGCGGTCTAACACTGAGGAAAGCTCTCAAAAGTTTATCGAACTAAGACGAAGAAAAAAAAAAGGTGACCATTTAAAAACAAAAAACAAACATCCTGGTAGGGATGGATTTTTTAGATCAATATTTAACTTTCAGCTTTAATCCAGTCTGTGAAAACACACAAGAGTGACCTTCTGCACTTTGTACCCTGCAGGATTCACACCAAGTGTGTAAACAGGACCATGCATACATTTGGTGATGCTCTTTAAAATGTGCCAAACTAAATGTCTATTAAATTAACGCATTTTGCTCGCTTGATTCCTGATTGATGTGAGGAAGTAAAACTTGTAGTACTGCTGGAGTTAAGTTTGGTGAATTGAACACGAGGCAAAAAGTATTCAAAACATTCAGTAAAACGATGCAACTAAACTAAAATACAAATATGAACAAATATTAGTGACTAAATAATTTCATCTGTGAAACCTCATCCTACAGTTTGCTCATTCTCTTTGATCAAAAGTGCAAAACATATCAAAGAAACCAGCAAACTGTGTTGTCAATTATCAGAACGATCTCACTGCCAGTGTCCTTCATACACATATTTTCACCTCGTCTTCAGTTCACATGGAAATGTGAAGACCTTAACAGTTAACCTGATGAACATTTCTTAGACATACTTAAAGAAAAAGAAACTGGATGTGCTTGTTCACCATTAAGTAAATAAACTATGACTTTAACAAAAACAAAGTGAGTTGCGAGAGCTATGTGAAAAATATCCTGAAAAGTGAAGGACTTTCCTCCTCTTCAAATGCAGATATTTATCCCAGATCACAGATTTAAACTTCCAGGGGAGTTGGAACTCTCAGCCGGGCCTGCTTGCAGCCTTGATGTCCTGTCAGCTCTGAGGTCTTTGCCAGGGGTTAAAACACCACCAGGTTCACCGGGAGAAACCCAGTCAGCTGATCACTTGTGTCAAACCTTCACTCACCGTCCAAGTCCCGCTTAAGCAAAGTTTCCTGGCAGCAAAGAAAACACGACTTAGTCAACCTGCTGCATGGGATAAGCCTCTAACTTGTGAGTCAAACTGTGTTTCTATATATTATAGGATAAATTCCACATAAACAAACAAAAGAAACTCATTGATGGGACAGCCTGTTTGTTTATATTGTGATTGTGTCAGTTTAAAGTCTAGACAGGAGGAAGAAACTGTAGCTTAACGGATGTATTCTGTAAGCCTTTCAAACAGCCCACATTTGCAGTTCTTTCTAACTATTTTAAAAGCTGAGATGCAAATTAGAAAATCTGAGGTTGCTGGCTTCAAATCTTAATAGTAAGACATGCGTGTGTGCGTGTTTTTCCTGAGGAGGAAACACCTGTTGATTGCGTCGCTTCAGAAGCACGAGGCTGTTTTTTTTAAACTACCAAAAGAGAAAGTTGCTGCACTTACCACAGCTTAATTCAAGGACAACACACACATGAAACATTTAGGAGCAAGGAGCAATATTTAGAAGCACTAGGTTTTTTGTCATCCATCCCAATTTTACCCTCAAAGAAATCCACTCTTCTTCACCAGAACTGCTTACAGTGGCTTTTTCTTTTATTTTTTTATTTTTATTTATATTTTTTTATTCTGCAATAAAACCAAAAGTCACATTATGCAACTCTAGGATGTTCATAAGGTCACAATAAACTGTTGTTTATACCAGATCTTTAAGGTTCAAAGTGTACTCAAGTGAATGAATGAAATGGATCCATTTGAAAGTGGAATACTGTGTTATTTTCTTTTTTCAAATGTTAAAAATGTCTCACTTCTCAAGACGAAACAGTAAAAAAAAATCTGACAAATAAAGCATAAATATACTAATGGTCATGCACAGGAGTAACCTCTGGAGATGATGGGTTGCAGTAATTTCATAATCATTAGTATTTCTGTATACTAATGATAAAGCAACATACTAAACACAACACCATCGCATTAATCTAGCTAAGTGTAAACAGCAGTAAATACTAAATATTCGATGTTGTTGTGCAGCACGCAGGACAGACAGCGCACAATGTGCTTTGAAGTAGCAGCCAAGAAAGGTGTAATTTAAGTCTACGAGCAGTAAACACCCGTGTGCATACCTGTGTGGATCAGCGCGCTTGTATTCAAATGGTTTCCACATGTAATGGTCTGCAAGAGGATGTAGCGAGCCATAGCCCCATCCCCCAGGGCATGAAGCAGGCATGGAGGAGATCCAGGCCCCAGACATCCAGAGGCCTTAGAGTGCGAGAGCCCAAGGAGGACCACTGGAGGGGCATCCGTGCCACCCTCATGGGAAGGGCTGAGGATCCCCAGACAAGGCGTCACCCAGTAGCCACCGAGCAGAAGCTAGAGGGGGCTGCACCGGCGTGCCCGCCGGCTCTGCCGGCAGCCAGCTGTGCCAGAGTGAACCGAGCCGCAGGCCCAGAGGCCGGAGGCCCCCCGCACCCCGGAGGAGGCCTGACCGAGCAACAGGCGCCAGGCCCCGCCAGGTAGCCACCGGGAGTGAGCTGGTACATACCTGAGTGCCCAGCCCTGGACACCAAGAACCACCAATGCACTGACCCCTGAGGGCATCAGTCACCGGCAGGGAGTGTGGTGAGGGGAGATAGGCCTTGGAGGGCCTGGGAGTTCCCAGAGAGGTGGAGTCTAAGACCCGACCTGACATATAGACACAGACAAACTGGCACACACAGACACAAACATGCATTCCCACCCTCATGCACACATATACAGTGGCTTGATAAGATTTGACTGACTGTAATGAAATAACTGAAGAAGGATCACCAGGTTTCAATCCACATTAACCCAACCCCTGATCTGTGTATCACTACTGAACGCGGCTCGAGTCAAAGCAGCAAGCAGAGCCCAGCCAAAAACAAACAAATGCATAAATGTATAATGGGGGGGACTCCAATAAATGGGATGATCTTAGCCAGCCTCCTTATAGTGAAAACATTGTTCAGGGCTACTAAAGGCTGAGTCAGGGACCTTATGATAACACATTGTGCTGTTTGACAATCCTGTTTCCTCTAATAAGAGAAGCCTGCACATTAGCCACAATATACTCCCTCACATCTACTAATTCGCTCCTTCGAGCATGCAAAGCAGGCCTCTTTAGACGTTAATGCAAGCCTAAGCTCTACTTCTTTGCTCTCAGACTGCAGGCTTGCTTGTGGTTCTCAGGGCATTTAAAAGTAGCTTTCAGGCCTCCTCTCCTGTGGAACCAGCTCTCTCTTTGATAATCCAGCCCTAACTATGTGCTTTAAGTGACTCTGTTGGAGGTTTCTTCCTGTTAAAAGGGAGTTTTTCCATCCCACTGTCACAAAGTGCTTGCTTATAGGAGGTCATCTGATTTTTGGTCTTCTCTGTAACATTGTAGTCTTGACCTTACAATATAAAGCGCCTTGAGGGGACTGTTGTTGTGATACGGGGCTGTATAGCTAAACTTCAATTGAACTGCTAGATTAGATAGCACCCCTCCGTGAATCGCTACTTTATCGTGGTGGAGGGGTTTGTGTGTCCCAGGGATCCCAGGGGCTATGCTGTCCGGGGGCTTTTGCCCCCTGGTAGGGTCTCCCATGGCAAATTGGTCCTGTGAGGGACCAGACAAAGAGCGATTCAGAAGTACCCTATGAAAAGACCATCGAGGGAACAGTTCACCCTGCCCGGGATAGGGTTACTGGGTCCCCACCCTGGAGCCAGACCTGGGGAGGGTGCTCGAGGGCGAGCGTCTGGTGGCCGGGTGCGCCGAGTGGCAGTTCAGAGTACCCAGCCTTCTTAGAGTCCTTGGGTAGGGTGCTGGAAGGTGCTCCACCTGGAGACTCTGTTGTCCT
The DNA here is from genome assembly GCF_964374335.1 of Astatotilapia calliptera. Classification (NCBI taxonomy): domain Eukaryota; kingdom Metazoa; phylum Chordata; class Actinopteri; order Cichliformes; family Cichlidae; genus Astatotilapia; species Astatotilapia calliptera. The sequence continues at coordinate 35,653,130 of NC_137436.1, read as the reverse complement.
ACTGGGAGACTTCAATGCTCACGTGGGTAACGACAGCGAGACCTAGAGGGGCGTGATTGGGAGGAACGGCCTCCCTGATCTGAACCAGAGCGGTGTTTTGTTATTGGACTTCTGTGCAAATCACAGTTTGGCCATAACAAACACCTTGTTTGAACATAAGAGTGTGCATAAGTGCACGTGGCACCAGGACGCTGTAGGCTGCAGGTCGATGATCGATTTTGTAATCGTATCACCAGAACTGCGACCATATGTTCTGGACACTTGGGTAAAGATCAGGGATGTAAAGCACTGGGGGAAATGCCGGTTTTTGTTTGGCGTTTTCTTTAAGGAATAGTCCAATAAACGCAATGAACAGTTTGTTTTTGTGTGCAGGAAAAAAATGGGAATGACAAAAACATTTGAAAATACGACTTATATGGCTTAACGCACGTGCATGTGGGTCCAGGTTCAGTTTGCAGTTGCATGCTACCTGCCCAATAGCTATGGTTTCCCTTTATTGTTTATTATGTAGTTTCCTTCTTTGGATGTGTTTTTGCAGGATTATTAAATCACTGGGAGCAGTGAAAAAGAAATTTTAAAACATTTTTGCTAGTGAGGGTTGCATCTTATTGTCCTAAAAAAGATAAAACAGAGGGTGTAAGATAGCCATGAAGTGGGAAAACAACATGTAAAGCAGTTAGCTGTATCTCTCACATGTGCACACAAACACAAACTACTGGTTTTACCTTCAAAACTCCTCTCACCTTGACTATACGTGTGTCTGAACCCATTGGTGGCTCTTGAATGACGAGGGGGTCCTGGGATTCCTTCAGGGAGAAGCTCTGCACAGTGAGAGATCTGTAAGGTTGGAATTCTTTCCTCCACCACCATGCAGCCATTCCCAACAGCAGGACACTGAGGAACACTTGGAAACACACACAGGAAATTCATCAGTTTTTTGGAGTTCCAGACATGACATAGAAGCTGAAGTCATGCATGATGTCACTTCTATTACCTCCACTGAGTGGACAAATGGGTGGCTGCATGAATGGAAAAACACTTGTGGAAAAAGCCCTTTGGATTAACAACGCTTCATAAAAACTTGAAAACATTTACTTATGTGTGGTAAATGAAATGCTTCTTATTTTGCTTTTCTACTAAATTTGGGCATTTTTATAAAACAGGTCTCGTTCACGCACATTCATATAAGCATTTTTTGCAAAGATATTCATTTGCAAGCTTGACTTCATACATGTAATCAAGCATTATATTATGACCACACAGGTGATGTGAATAACACTGATTATCTCTTTATTATGGCATCTGGTAGAGGTGGGATATTATCAGGGAACAAGTGAACATTTTGTCATGTTGGCCCGGGTCTGCTGTGGTTAGTATCTATCAAAAGTGGTCCAAGCAAGGAACAATGGTAAAACCAGTGACAGGGTCATGGGCGGCCAAGCCCCATCAATGCACGTAGGAAGCAAAGGCTTCCCCGTGTCGTCCAAACCAACAGATGAGCTACCGTAGCTCGAATTGTCAAAAAAGTTCATGCTGGTTCTGATAGAAAGGTGTCAGAATACACAGTGCATTAGTTAGGTGCATATGAGGCTGCAGAGACACAAACCAGTCACGGTACCCATGCTGACCCCTGTCCACCCTTTCATGGAAACCGTATTGCCTAATGGCTGTGGCTGCTTTCAGCAGGATAATGCACCCTGCCACAAAGCAAAAAATAAAAAATAAAAAAATGTTTCAGTGATGACCAATGGAGACCTGTTGCATGTTTATTGGATTACTAATTACTCTGGTAAACTGTAACTAAAAGAAAATCAATGATCCATTCATTTTTGCACTTTATATAGCCTCTGTAGAAACTATCTACACCCTCACTTATCTTAACTGCACTACTGTATAGCTCTGTGTAAATAATCATTCTGTACATTCGATAATCTTTAATCCTACAACTGTTTACAACTTGCATAGTTCCCATTTCTGTATAGCTGTATATCCCAGATTCTGTAAAGTTATTTATTTCATATTCTGTATAGTTTTTCATATTTATATCCTGTTCATATCCTGTACATAGCTTGTACTCACTACAGCCTGTACATACTTATAGTTATAGAATATTCACAACATACTTCATACCGTGTACATTATAACATACCATAATAGACCCATTTCTGTAATATACTCACATATCTATATTATTGCTAATATATATTGTAATATATCTATATCACTAAAGCACTTCTGGATGGATGCAAACTGCATTTCGTTGCCCTGTACCTGTGCATGTGCAATGACAATAAAGTTGAATTCTATTCTATTCTATTCTATTTTATTGACTCTGGTGGAAAAATTTGTGCCGCTGCTAATGAAAGACGACCTTTCATGTGCAGTATGGATCTGATTTGTTTAAATGTTTTGAGACTTTGACAGGTTCTTACCAATCAGAGAAAGGATTCCCAAAAATGTAGGATCCGATAAAGCTGTTGCAGGAACTGAACGGGAGATTGCAGGAATTTCCTCTGTTTTGTTTCTTCCTATTTCTGGAGAAACACAGCTGAACTTTGGACCCTGGGTCAGCAAGTCAATGACACACTTGTGATGGCAAACTGCCCTTGGACGTCCACAAACAGAGGGTCCTTAGAAGAAATCAGCAACAGTTATCAGTCTGGGACCTACAGTGTGAAGAAGTCCCTTTTTGATTGGGCATACCTTTTGGTTGGAGAACAGGCTGTATGATGAGCACACCACCTGGCGAGGTGACGTTAGACAGAAGTGCTTGGAGGTCTCTGCCGTTGTGTTTGTTTGCTCGGCAAATGGACCGCGTAACTTCGTCACTCCAATATACAAATCCCTGAAACCCAGTGAGGGAAAGCTTTAGCAGCACACAGCAGAAATCGGGCTTTGCATGCAAGAAGAAAGCTCCATATCTCATCATGAAGTGATTTTCTTGTATACAGTATATCCAGGAAGTATTCACACTTCAATTCAGCAAGTGGTGCAGGCCAAATATTCTCTTTCGTTTTAAGCTGCAGCTGCTGCTGCTGCTGAACTCTTTAACTCAGCTGTGATGAAATTATAAAAGGGGAATGATCAAGCACCGGTGAAATGTGCAAGCAGCATGTCTTCTCAGTGATAGCCAATGGCACAAGTAATAGATCTTTTAGTGGAAATTTAGGCACTTTTGTCGCATGCGTGCTGTGTTAGGAGTATTGTGTGTTGGGTTTTAAGGTGAAAAATGAATTGAATGCACTTTGAATAAGCCTACAAAATAACAAAAAGTGGAAGAAGTGAAGCACTGTAAATCCTTTCTGGATGCACTGCATTTAGTTTCCTTGCATATAGCTGCCTTCAGTATTAAAATGCATTTGTTGTTGCCCCCCGGGTCTGACACAGGATGTCAGGCAGCACAGACCATAATGTAATTCTTGTACCTCGAACACAGACAGTCCAAACGCTCGGTCTAGATAGCCGTTAGACTCCACCACCGTTTTACGCTGACGACCGTCTAGATTTACTCTTGAGATTCTTCTCATTCCCTCATCAAACCAGTACAGCAGCTGCCGAGGCATATCTAAGGGAACGTGCAACATGAATACCAGCACTAAGTGACTCAACATAAATATATTCAAATGCTCCGAACTGAAGGTCTGACTTCTGCCTGAAGTACAGAAAAATGAACTCATGTTGTTCCTAATTTAAGGACGAAGATGTTTTTCCTCTCCTCTGATTTCTCTAAATAATGCCAGTTTGACAGCAATTAATTTGAATGTCAGAACGTACCTAGAGAGATGGCTACAGGCTGGCGTATTGAGGAAGTGACCAGAGCTTTTCTGTCGCAGCCGTCCAAACCGGCACTTTCGATCTTTGGGGAGACACCACAATCTGCCCAGAAAAGCAGCCTGAGAAAATAAAAGCACCCATGTTTTGATCTTCTGTAGCTTTGATTTTTAAGACTTATTTTACCTTTTGGTGATGTCTTTTTTTAATTTAGGAGACAAGCTATTTGCCAACAAATAACACTTCAATAAAGACGAAACAAGCAAAAAGAAATATGCAAAACTAAAGGAAGTGGTTGGACCTACTAGCATAAAGCAAGGAAGAGAATGTATTATTTGAATAATTCAATGCCTTCAAGCATGACATGGACACAGTCATGCTTAAACACCATTTAAACTGTATTAATGTAGGGTTTTGTAATGTGCTGCCCTTCCCTGGACAAGTAAAGGTGTAAATGTTTAACCAGCTCCAGCGTGACGTGCTGGCTTTTAGCTTCTTTGCTTTGAAATGCAATCATTGCTATTTAACAACCATGATGCAACAGCCCCTTATCACAGGTGAAGCATTTTTTTTTCCTTATCTTGTGCTGTTAACCATTAAAATGAAATGCAAAATCCCAGAGCCTCGTACCCTCGGAGAGGATCCACGGCCACTGCGGAGGGCTTGTCGAGCCCTGCGATGAGCCGACGATGAGCTGAACCATCCAGAAAGGCCACGCTAACCCACCCCATCTCTATACTGGTCCAGTAGAGAAGTTGGTGGATCCAATCCACCACCATGCTGGTTACCGAATCTTGAACTTTCAGCACCAACACAGCTTCCTGTGGCTTTCTATCCAAGGAGATCCTAAAAAAAAAACAATGCAAGAGTGAAAATAAGAAGCCCAGACAACACATTAAAAAAACAAAAAAAACAAAAAACCCCCACCACAACAACAACCACAACAACGACAGTGTGTTTATTGAAATTTCAGCTCTAACAAATCCAATCAGACTCCATCCATGCCACTGGCGCCATCCCACAACAGGCTAATTCATCAGAACTCGGCCTAAACATTATTTTAGCAACATTAGCAACAGTAATGTTAGTGTTAGCACGTCTCAGACTGATGCATCACCACAGTCACCCCCACCACAGAACAATTCATGACCAACATTTCCTTCCCCTCCACTATCAGGCTGATGTTTCCAGTTCTGTCTCAGTGAAATATTTTAGCAGTTACTCAAAACACTTTTTTAAAATTATTATCTTATATCGTATATCTTATATCGTGGCTCAAGAGTTGGACGTTCGCCTTGTAATCGGAAGGTTGCCGGTTCGAGCCCCGGCTTGGACACTTCACCCGTTGCCTACTGGTGGTGGTCAGAGGGCCCGGTGGCGCCAGTGTCCGGCAGCCTCGCCTCTGTCAGTGCGCCCCAGGGTGGCTGTGGCTACAATGTAGCTTTCCATCACCAGTGTGTGAATGTGTGCGTGAATGGGTGGATGACTGGATATGTAAAGCGCTTTGGGGTCCTTAGGGACTAGTAAAGCGCTATATAAATACAGGCCATTTACCATTTACCATTATATATACACACATTTTATTTTTTTCAAGTCAAATTTTTTATTTTACTTTTTAATCCACTACTAGAGGCCAGTACTTGTGCACTTTAACAGCCTTAGCTGTACTTTCTATATAGGAGCAACTGGCATAATTTAGCATTCAAAGATTCTGTGTTGTGATTTTGGAGTTACATAATGAGAAAAGAGAAAAAAAAAAAAAAAACAAGAACAAAAAATATAGACAAACACAAACAAATATTCACAATATAGAAACGGCACACACACATAAAAAAGGGAATACTATTAAAAAGTGGTATTGTAAAGTGCAGTGGCCTTGTGCATGTCTTCAGGTGTGTGTGCAGGGGGTGTTAGATTTCAGAGCTGTAGGAAAGAAACTGTCCCTATACCTCCTGGGAGACAGAGGGGCAGTTTATTAGCCAGGGGGGTGGAGACCGTGTAATAAGTTCCCTTTCAGTCGATTCACTCGGTACAACACATGTATGGGATATCATGCCCTCGCGTGTCCTGGCTGAAGAGACCTTTATTCACGCCTTTAAGGCAGATGACGTGTGATGACACACGCACAGCCCCGCCTGCACTTATAGCCGCTGTCATCACAGTTGTGGAATACGGGAAATATTTTACTGCTACTCATACTTATCATTATTACCATTGGATTAATTCACTTTGCATTAAGACATAATCAAATTAATCATCATTTCATTAAAGCATTTGTTGAAGCTGTTGGCATTACATTGACATTTTTATTACAGGTGCAGCTATAACCATTTTATACACATTGCATTTTGTGCTTATTAAAGAGTTGAAGCTCAGTCAATTAATTAAAGGTTGTAAGCTTTGTTTGGCGCGATGTCCAGACAATCTATTGTGTAAGTGACTTGGAGCTATAGAAGGTTAAAACTGCATACACGCCTACAAAACACATATATTACATATAATCTAGAAACAGGCTTGAGTGAAGGCCTGAATGTATTCAGCTTCTTGTTGCTTTTGAGTTTGCCTAGTAACAAGTGACAGAAGATGGGCCAAAGAAGAGGACAAGTCCCAGTGTACATCTTCCCACGCGTGTGTTCAATAAACTCATCTGTTTGATTGCATCCTTCTGGGCCTCTGGTATTTTGTTTTGGTTCTCAACATCGCGAATCTCACCTCGCTGAGAACACCTCTGCTGAGTTGGGCTAGCTAGCTGCTGCTAGTTAGCTCCGTTGTCTGCTGACTTGAACTTAGCTTAACTGCCCCTGTTGGTGTTAGCCTCCATTGCGCAGTTGGTGCGTGGGCTGCCCGCAGAGCACTAATTTCGAGTTTTAACTGTGCAGCGTTTTGCTTTGCTTTTTAAAATGGACTCCAAACTGAAGCTAGCAAAGCAGAAATCTTCCGTTCTCCCGTCCTCTCTTTGCATGATAGCGACCAGCACGATGCCTGCACTGTCTGCCTGGGGATCGTTCACGCTAGGAGAGTGTTGACGGAGCCCGAAGCCTGTGCGTTTTGCCGCCACCTCTGGCGCTCGACCCTGGAAAGATGGGTGATGTTTGTGGAAAAAGTGCTGGGACGCTCAGCTGTCGCACAGCATGGCCCAATGTGCCGCCACCGCTGCGCCAGTCAGCCACGATGACACCTTTCTTTTCTCCCTGTTTCGCCGTGCTGCTGAGAAGCTGCAGGTGGACTGGTCCTCTCCTCCGCCAGCTCAAAAGCCGTCGTGGTTCGCTAGTTTTTTCCTCCTACCAGACCCCGCATCGGCCAAAAAGGCGCCTCCCATGTTCCCAGACCTTGTCTGCGAGCTAACGGCATCATGGGACAAACCTCTGTCTAGCCGCATCACTGTGCCCGGCTATGGAAAGTACATGGAGTTGGACGGCGCCGAGGAAGCTGGCTTAGTTAACGCAGTCTCTGGCTGCTTATCTGGCCCCATCCCATAACGATGGTGTTGGCGGCCCCGCAACTCTGCCATCCAAACACTGCAGATTCTCAGCTTCGCAGCTGGAGAAGATTTATCAGGCTCGGGCTGGCACTGCTTGCGCAATGAGCTCCGTCACCATGCTCCAGACGTACCAGGCTATGTGCCTGGTGGAGCTCGAATCGCTGGTTCCTGATGACAGCCCGCTGGTACCTCTTCCTAACGAGGTCAGAGTTGCCACAGATTACATCCTCTGTGTGTCCCGCTGTGCAGCGCTCTCCCTGGGCAGAGGAATGGCTTTGACAGTAGTGGCGCAGGGTGGCTGTGGCTGACCCTCTCAGATGTCCCAGATAGAGACAGGGCTGTATATTTGGACGCACCAGTGTCTGCGGCTGGGTTTTTTGGACATTCACTTGAAGCCATTCAGGTTAGATTCGATCTGAGGAAGAAGCAGACAGAAGCTCTGCGCGCCATCATCCCCAGACGTCAGGCGAAGCCCAAGCCCGCAGCTAGCTCTCACAGGCCTGCCGCTCCTCTGCCAACTGGCAAAAGACCAGCGCCCACTGCTACAGTGGGTGTGCCGCTAGCAAAAGCACATCCTACAGCCCGAGCTCCACACCAGTCGGCCTGGAGCAAAGGCCCACCCGACGCCCAGGAGAAAGAAGCCTCAGCCCTCCTAGCTGTGGTTCTGAGGGGAACAGGGGGCCAGCAGCAGGGAGACGCTGCTTTTACCCCTCTGTTGCCGCCCAAGAGGTGCCGCTTAAGTTCTGTTTAGGTTGTCAGCTCCAGAATGCGCTGCCTAACACTGTCTCCCAAGCACAAAACCCGTGCACACAAAATGCCTCAGGTTGTAACTCCCTGTTCAGGTGTGTTAAATGTTCAGGTGACCACATCACGTGTTACCGCTGTTTTTCATTGTTGTGCCCCAGGAAAGGTGCCTCCAAAAAAAAAAATGTATGAATGTACATCTTTCCATGTTACAATCAATAACACTCAGACAGGTCTTGAATGAAGTCGGCCCAGGAGATTGATTGTTGCAAACCAATCTAACAGATGCTTATTTTCATGTGGCTATAAACCTGAAACGCAGGCAGTTCCTGATATGCTTTCGAGGGCTTAGCTAACCTGGTGCTGCCGTTTAGGGCTGTCGCTCGCTCCTCGCACCTTTGCTAAATGTGCCGAGGCAGCGCTAGTGCCCCTCAGAGAGAGGTGATGCCGTCTGGCCCCGGCGCTTTCCTTGTGTTCACTCTCCTCAATGCCGCTCGGACGTCATGCTCCGCGATGATGGTCACCGGTCTCTCGCTGATGACGTCACTGTCCTCGGTAGTCAGGCGGTAGATAGCATTAGCCGCCTGGCTAACCTCGAAACGGGCGTAGAACTGATTCAGCTCGTTGGCGAATGCAGAGTTGGCGTTGATTGGCGCAGTGTCCCTGGCTTTGTAGTCCGTAATGGTGCGTAGTCTGTGCCACATACTCCGTGTGTCGCCCTGGTGGAAGCGGGACTCCACACGCTCCCGGTACCGGCGTTTGGCATCTCTCACCGCGCGCGCACGCCGTATGAGGCCGCTTTGTAGGCGCTCATATCGCCAGTGGCAAGACCCGCGTTGTAGGTGGAGGTCCTGGCGTTCACTGCAGTGCGGATCGATCTCTTCATCCACGGTTTCTGGTTTGGGAATGTGGTGACTCTCGCAGTGGGGATAATCTCCTCCGCTAGCATATTGACAAAGCATACTGCTACTTCCGTAAACTCGTTGATGTCGACTGCGCATGCTCTGAACATGTCCCAGTTGACGTCGTTGAGTGCGTCCTGTAGCGTAGCTTCTGATTGGGCAGACTACCGTTTCACCTCCCTCGTGGTTACTTCTTCCCTCCGTATGTTATAGTGGGGAATGAGGAAGATGGCATTGTGGTCAGACTTCCCAAAAGCCGGGTGTAAGACAGCTTTGTTGCCCTGCTTGTATGGCGTGTAGCAGTGATCCAAAATTCGATCCCCCCTCGTTGGACACGAGACATGCTGGTAAAAGTTTGGCATGACTTGTCTGAGGTTCGCTTTGTTAAAGTCTCCTGCTACAATGAGGGCTGCGCCCGGGTCCTTGTTTTGAAGCGAACTCAGCACATCATGTAATTCGGACAAAGCCATACCTGTGTCCGCTTGGGGTGGGATGTAGACCACCGTGGCGATGACCAAGGTGAACTCACACGGCAGATAGAAAGGGCGGCACTTAATGCTCAGGAATTCCAGATGTGGCGAGCAGCTGCTGGAAAGAGTAGAAATGCTCCTGGCATCACACCACTTTCTGTTTACCATGAAACACACTCCTCCACCTTTGGTTTTGTTCGACTCTGCCGTTCTGTCCGTGCGGAGCACAAAGAATGAATCCGACGGAGTTACGGCCTGGTCCAGCACGGTGGGGGTCAGCCATGTTTCTGTGAAGCACAAAATGTTGCATTCCCTCATGTCACGTTGGAAGGTGACTCTTGCTCTTAGGTCATCGAGCTTGTTCTCCATGGATTGTACATTGGCCAGTCCCCCGGCGCTTCTTTGTTCTACGCCTCGGATGAGCGGCCCGTCCTTTGTTGTTCTTCGCGCCGCGTAGAATCTCTGGCGGCCAGGATGGGTCGGGTTTAAAAGTGTCCAAGATTAGATGTGCAACCTTGTCACCGATGTTTACAAGTGATCTGCTGTCGTATACTATAAAACTAGAGGATTTTGGAATGTAAACCAGAGCAAAAAATAAGAAAAGTGGATAGTCGGAGCGGAGCGGTCAGGAAGGCGTCTGGACGTGGCCGCGCCATCTTAAATCTAGTGGCTCAGATTTGGGATCTATTTAGCAAGGCGCAAATAGATCTTTTTCCCTCCAAGGTTAATACTCACTGCCCCCTGTTCTTCTCCATAATCGACCACGATGCACCCTTGGGCATGGAGGCGCTGATTATATTGTTTTATGTACTTTAGTAATGAAGGTTTGTAAAGCAAGGCCACTTTTGACTCACAAACCAAGTGCTCAGCCAGACTGAAAAACAGGAAGTTAGTGTAGCGCTATACAAGCATATTAATAAATATTTTAAAGAAATAAATAAATAAGGGAAGCCAGGCAGAAAAGAGGAACTTGTACCGTATATAAGGAGTTGTTGAAACTATGTGTGACATGTAAAGTACCAAAATAACATCTATATGAGACTGTGACAAAGTGGGTGAGAAGACCATTTGTCTACATTCTTAGTTAACATTCTTGTTTTGATTTAACCATATTTCACATGTAATCTGCAATAGGCAAACATCTACTATCTCGGGTTTGTTTATGTTCTGCACTTTTACAGATTATATGATATAACATCTTGGTTTAAATCAATTCCTACAAGTTTGTTAAGTTAACATGTTATTTATTTCAACTGTTAATTGGTATTGTTTAGAACTTACCTTACCTACCTGTCTTCCAGAAGCAAAAGGAGGAAATGTAGTTTTACTTCCTGCTTTATACCTTCTGGGTTCATTTGAGGTCACAGGAAGAGACCAAGTGCAGAAGGGGAAGAACTCTTAATTTAATAAAGTTGATTTTAGAGGGTTTATAAAGAAATAGATTTACTGTTGTGATATGTATTGATTACACCACAGAGTTTATGTTGCCAGTCAAGAGGAGTAGTAGAGGATTGAATATAATAATGTTCATCTTACCTACCTACTGAATGGAATAGTCCAGAGGAGAAATTGTTTGATTAAGTGGACTATTTAAGCAGACAAACTCAGGTGTTTGAGGAGAAAGGTTCAGGTCAGTGTAGCTGTGTGCAGTTTGACCTTAATTTCTGTTGATTTAAGTTCAGTTATGTTTATTTGAACTGAGTTAATTATAGAGTTGAGTTTCTTATTTGTTTCTTTGTAAATATTGTTTGGGCCACAAAATGGTGAATAAATCACTTGCTACACTGGACAGCATCAGTCTCTTGCATTTCTTTGACCGCTTAAGTCGAGTCTTACCACAGAGACACATTTTATGATTCTGTTAGATATCCTGCAACTGGCGTTGGGCTGTGCAGGACTCTCTCTTCCGGAAGATGATTGAATAAAGAATTAAATATAAAAATGTTTTGACCACTCTGAGTCAGGTTTTCTCTGTTCTATTATGGGGATCAAAGAATCGGGTTTTAATATGCACCAATGGCCAGACGTGCTTCTGTATCATTTCCACTGGGGGAAATGCACATCCAAATCTAAATAGAGGTAGAGCTCTGTCCAAACAGAGGCTGTCCCACTGGATTATAGAAGCTATCTCACTGGCATACGGCACCAAGGTCTTGCTTTGCCCCACGGGGTGAGAGCTCATTCCACCAGGGGGATGGCAACCTCATGGGCTCTTTTCAAAGGGGTGCCTGTAGGTGATATTTGTGCGGCAGCTAGTTGGGCATCACCGCACACTTTTGTGCGGTTTTATCGGTTGGATGTTACAGCCCCATCGGTGGCTCATACTGTCCTTTCTGCTAGGTCTACCGCTCACTAAGGTGGTGGTGGTCCGATTCCGGTTTGGTGGCTGCTCTGCGGGGCGTGTATATATGTCCCATACCTATATGTTGTACCGAGTGAATCAACTGAAAGAGAACGAATAGTTATGTCTATAACTTCTGTTCCCTGAAGGAGAGGAACGAGGTACAACACAAGGTGGCCCCACTGAGCAGTTTGGCTCGTTGAAGCGCGGCTATCAAACTGAGGAATGACTGTGATGACAGCGGTGAATAAAGGTTTCTTCAGCCAGGGCACACGAGGTCGTGATATCCTATACTTATATGTTGTACCTCGTTCCTCTCCTTCAGGGAACAGAAGTTATAGACATAACTAGAGATGGCACGATACCACTTTTTTATGTCCGATACCGATATCATAAATTTGAATATCTGCCGATACCGATGTGAATCCGATATAGTGTTTTTTAATCAACAAAACTGTTTTTTAAATATCTTGCTGCATTTTGTATAAGTTCATACTCAAGTTTAAAACAACAACTACACTAAAGCTATTCTGTTATACCTGTATGCAAAAAAAAACATTTCATAGTTCAGCAATACTGATCAATCTAATAAACTTAAACCTACACCATCCTCCCTATTCTGGTATTTTAAAGAGTACCTAGCATAAATATTAAGCAACCTAACTAATAGGGTTCCAACTCCCAGCAACAACAAAAATAAATAAATAAAAAATAGGAAACCACCCCTCATGCGCCACCTCATGATGCTTAATCGACGTAATCAACCTTAATTTGATGCAGTGTGAAAAAAAATGCACAGAAATCAATTATTTTTCAAGAAATATTAAATAGATTCAACATCTTTCTTCAACAAAATTGCAGACTGCACAGATGGTACCTTCCCAAAGGAAAAAGTACTATAGCTTACTAGGGTATATTAGACTTAATAGTTACTATATACAGTAATTGACTTCTATTCATTTTACATCAAATTAAAACTTTGGGTGTCAGATAATTATTTATTAAAAGCTAGACATTTTAAATGAGAATAAGAAAGAAAAGTATGTCTTTGTGCCCCCTTTTCCCTGTTCATGCCCTATCGGCCCCCCTGGCTAAACTTTGCTAGATCCGCCCCTGCACAGTTACCAGCCGTCAGCTACGTAGAAAAAGATCCTGGTGTAGAAAGTAATATTAAATAAATTCTAACAACAGCTGATCAAGCTTAAACGTGCTGCTGTTGTTCAGCCGCTGGTTTCCTCTTTCTTGTGCAAAGTGGGCCAAAAGCAAACTAGAGACACGACTCGTGACAGAAAAGCCGATCAGCTGATCATTAAGCAGTTTCATGATTGAAGTAGCAGCAAGAAGAGGCAGTCGCTCCATATATCGTTTGTTAAGCTTAACACAGGAATGCTTTACAAACATTCAGAGATGGACTTACACACTTGCTTTACTTCTCTCGGGGATAACTTTGTCGGAGATGAAATGCCGGGTTGCTAGCGAAGCTCCAAATGCTATCCAGACCACCGACAGGTCCTGCATGCCACAGCCGCTCTATCACGTGACGCATACTGCTCCGACATGCTAACGTTCTGAGGTGAGTTACAGCGTGTTGCAAGTTTTGTGAGGTGCTTTCGTGATATTTAATGGATCGGATTACATTTTTTTATTTTTCTCCGATATCCGATCCAGTAATTTAGGTCAGTATCGGACTGATACCGATACGTAATATCGGATCGGTCCATCTCTAGACATAACTATTCATTACTCCACTAAAAAAAAAACTAAAAAAAAACTATGGTAAACGATATATGTCATTGTATCAAGTTTTTAAAACTAGCTAGCACACAAGCTATACAACATCACTGCATAGGTTGCACCGTAAGGTGAAAACATACGTATACTCTTTGTTTGATCTCTACAGTCAATAACTTCAACAGGAACAACAGGCTACAATCGTGGGAACTGTGACTAACCTTTGCGAAATACAGTATCACTTCTGTTATGTTATGCTGATGATACACAGATCTACTTTGAACTAGCTGATGATTCCACTCTGTCTCTGCACTGCTTTCAAGAGTGCATGTGTGAGGTCAAATCATGGCTTTGTTTCCCTTAGTTTTCATGTGTGGCTAAGGCTACGTCCACACGTACATGGGTATTTTTTTGTATTATCGTTTAAAAAAATAATCCCATCCACACGTAAATGCAGAAATGAAGGAAATGTATTATATCAGTCACACATGGGCAACCATTTATTTTTTAAGAAGCATCCGAGCACTAATCGCTTTATAGGAGAAAGCAATCTGCAAGATAAAGTCTTCACTTATACAACAGTAGTTTCTCAAAACTTAACACTAAGTACATGACATAGGTGATATGTGATTTTCTCTCCATAACTTGAAGAGCTTGTTTGAGATGTGGAATTTGACTCTCTTGTTTGCCTCTGATCAGTCATTTAAATGAATCAGCATAAAGTAAAACTTCCCTTATAGCCGTATCAGCAGACTCATGTCACTCTTTGATGCTTCTCAGAATCACTTTTATTCTGAAATGCTTTGCATAATGAAGGCTGTTGAACTAGAAACATTTCCCCATAAATTGCATTTCCTTATATCAACAACACCGACACACTTGTATGCGGATTATTATCACTGTGTGCCATGAGAGAGAGAAGATATTTGATACTGACACAACTAAATTACCTATTACCCAAATAATCTGGTCAGGTGAAGGTTATTAGCTTTCTGTTGCCCTAATCTGAGTCAAAGCTGTCTAAGAAACACTCTTTGAGAATCAGAACATATATTGTTTGGTTTGAATCTGGAGTTCAGTGACAGCGGTAGTCACACTGATATAGTGGCGCCGCAGCATGTGGCTGTTTTCACCGTCCCATAGCGTTTTTATGTTTGGGTCACGTTTCAGACCATGATGCTGTACCGTTTCTATTTATACTGCAAGCATTGGTGGACAAGTAAGAGTGTGTGAGCACAGAGTTTATTTTAACACCTAACCAAAATGAGCTATGGGCCACTGCTGACACTGTCATCTCGCTTGAGGGCCATTTTGGTGTTCAGGTAATGCAAAAAACGAAACAAGAAAACACACAGAAATATGTCCTAAAATGCAGGGTGGGGGTGGGGGGGGGGGGTGTTTGTTTGTTTTACAGACACATGGCAGCACTTCTGCTATCATTTTGTTTGTATTTAACAAAATAAAACTGCAGACATAATTGTACACGTTAGTTTTTGACTCTCTCACTGAACTAACACAGCCAATTACTCAGCGTGTTTGTGCTCTCTGCTCACATTAAATCATTTTTGGCTTTTTAAAGAACTTATTTTAACATTGTGCTCAACAATAAACAAATCATCCCTAACAAAAAAAAAAAAAAAAAAAAAAAAAAAAAACTTACTTCAAGGGCCAAATTGCATTATACTTCTTCACGTCGGTATACAGGCCGCAAGTAGGGATGACATGGCCCGCAAGTTGTCCCCGGGCCACGAGTTTGAAACAACTACCTGACACATTACTGTAGTCCAGTGAATGTGTGTTTATGAAAAGAGACCAGTCAGGTTTGCATACAGATAGGAATATTAAAATCCAGTCTCTCTGCTCTGCAGCTAATCAGTTTTGGTCCACAGACAGGAAACAATTTCCAGATTATCAAAGTACCCTTTTTTATCTGATCAGATCATATTTTGTATATCTTTAATAATAAGGAAGTTGCTAATAATACTTACGAAACTAAAACTGATACTCTGAAAATGGGTATGGGCTATCTCACTTATCCTGCTGCCACACAGATCCACATCAGCGTTAGGGGAAAAAATTTATTAATAAATAATAAATTAAAAAAAAAAAACAAAAAAAAAAAAACAGGTAAACATCCATGTGTATATATTTTTTGGACCTCAGATTTTCTTGCAACTGTCACATGTGACTTTGGAAAGCAGGTCATATTGAAACGTGCTGGTTACCTGTAAATGGAGCCTCTTCCTTGTTGGGCCCAGTACAGTGTGCGATTAGAAATCATGACAGCCAGGGGACCCGGCACATGCGGTGCCAGTTCCATGTACTCAGACCTGCTGATGTTTTTCAGCTGGATCCCTTTGGAACTGGTGAAGACCAGCTGAGCTTCATCTCCTGAAAAGATACACATTATTTACTGTGTACAGCAACCACTTATAAACAGTAGAAATTATTCTGTATTCATCTCCATTTTCATTGTGCTGCTGTAACAAGTGAATTTCCCCTGTCTATGTCTACTTATCTTCAATTTACTCATTCATTTAAACCAGATGTGCCATCACTATTTATTTTTTAATGACTTTTCTAAATGTCCTTGAAGACATGTGGAAAAAGTGACAATGTCAGCGGGCCTGCTTTAAACTCTTTGACCTTGTTTTTTTCCCCAGTGGCAGCGAATTAAGTTTCAGGGTCATTTTACAATAGTTTGCACAACAGGAACATTGTAAGTCACATAATAACAAAATGGAATGGAAAATGCCATTGACTACGGTAAGTGTATCTATGCTAAAGTTACGGATTTGAGCAATATGTTTGTACAGTTGTGTCAACCTATATAGTGTGACTGAGTCAATATTTGTTAAGGTGTAACCTTTGTGAACGTGACATAAAAGTTTGATTGTACTTACAGATAGTGTTGATAATCGAGAAATACTGGCAACAGCCAACGCTACCCCTCACCCCTCCAGTAAACACGCCTGTGGTATCTATTTGAAAATCCTAGCTGACTTCCTTCTTTTGGACCACAGCACTAACAAGTCTTTGTGCAAAAGATGAATTCAGTCATCCACTTGGGGTTTGCCTATTAGTGGGATCTGAGCCAGACTTCATAAAAAACAAAAAAAAAACCAAACACCTTATCTCAGATAAAAAGGAACAAATATAAAAACAAATAGACTTTTTACAGACTAACTCAGTGAATGTGTCTGTGGCTATTCCACACTATTCTCAGCCTACAGTCAAATCGTGTTGGAAAACCATCTTCAGCTGCTCAAAACATCATAAATCGCAGATTATTTGCAAATACTTGCTGCTGGCATTCTTTAACTTGGTATCAAACACTGGAAACTCTGCTCTGACATGATCTGCTCTACGTGTTAGTGTGAAACCAAACGGAAGACGTGACCACTAAGTAGAGACTCGAAGCCAGTTGATAGCCTGCGGTCATCTTTGTGAGCCCTTCTGTGAAAACAGCACTGAAACAGGGCAGAAGAGTTTTCATTTTTACGAATTGCAACTGCGACAACTTTCTATGGTATGATAGTAAATTTAAGGTGGAAGGGGGAACAAAATGTCTAATAAAAACTGTTTAAAAATCTAGCAGCTCCACTGATGGCACACATCTGAAATTGTTGTGAGATAATTTGTTGTTCACCTTCAGCTTTGCACTCTCCAGTTGTTGCATTCGTCCTGTAGCCCTCCTGGCACTCACAGGTAAGGCTGCCGTTATTGTGAACACACAGCTGATCACATGTGTCCCTCTCTAGGCACACATCCACCTCTAAAGAATCAAAGAGATAATTTACTAGAGTAAATAGTCATAGCTTGCATTGTATTATAATATGTATGTAAGACGAATGGTACAACCCTGACTTATGAATACAAAATAAATAAATCTTCGGGCGGGGTTGTTTTTGCAGCTGCTCCATCAGGCTGCCACTCACCCTCACACTGGCTGTCCCTGACCAGCTTCATGTTGTCGGGGCAGCGGCAAAAGAAACCCATCGGCTGATCCACGCAATGATGAGAACAGCCGCCATTATTGACCAGACACTCGTCCTGATCTGCAACAAGAAGAAAACACACACACACACACAAAAAAGAGCACATCAGCAGTGGTTTCACACCAAAAAGCACCCTTTTATCTAGATATGACTAATAATAGTCGGGTAATGCCAGCATGATTAAACTTGCTTAAAATCAGCACAATGTTTAGCACATTCATTTTGCTTTAGTGTCTTCATATGCCAACATTCGCTTACTATTTCTAAACATATCTGAAGCTAACCGAGCAATTTGAAGGAGTCATTAATGAAAATGAGACGCTCGACATTTTATCTCGGCAGCTGAACTTGAGAAAAAGTAAAACATGAGAGTCTGCAACGAGAACATGATAATCCAAACGGGTGTGTCAACCACAGGGGTGGATATCACTCGAGCTGCACTGTGGTTAAAACGTAAAGTAACCACACCAAAACACAATGACCCACTGAGCCTCTACCCAGCTGTTCATGCAGATGATGAGCGACAATTATGAAAAACATTCAGAAGCCACAACTCTCAAACTTCCTCCAAACATTAATATGTGAGACTATGGACTGCACCAGCTTAACTGAGCTGAAGTGCTTCTACCACGAGGCAGCGAAATGAAGTTTACTGAATGCATTTGCAACTCTAATTTCAAAGAAGCCTTCTGGAAGTTTTCCAAGACAAACTCACGCGCCCTTCTCTTGAAACTACAACACCCTTGGTGTCCAATTATTGGGCATGCCATCCTCCAAAAATTAAAATTAAAAACCCCCAAACACCTCTCTCTGAGTTCAACCCAGTAAAAAAAATAAACAGTTACATTTTTCTCATTATCTTTTTCTGACTTTTTCACAAGTCGTTGCTGTAACAGATCCTGTGTGAATCATTACCCAGCGCCACTGGTGTGTAAAGAGTAATGTAAAGAGTAACATGAGCAGGTATAAAAAAGAGCATCTTGGAGAGGCAGGGTTTCTCAGAAATAAAGATGGGCAGAGGTTCAACCAGTCTGCAAAACTGTGGACTTTGAATAATGTTCCTCAATGTCCAGCTACAAAGACTCATAACATATCATCAAAAGACTCTCTGGAGAAATTTCTGTGCGCAAGGTACAAGGCTGGAAATCAACACCGGATGGCTGTGATCTTTGTGCATTTAAAAAAAAAAAAAGAAAAAAAAAAAAAAAAAAAGAACAAAAAGAACAAAAACACACACACACACACACACACACACACAAATACAATGTGCCATGATACTTCAAAGGAAATTACTACATGAGCTCAGGAACACTTACAGAAGTCACCGTCTGTGAACATAGCTCACAGTATGATAGACTAAATCTCTATCACACTGATCAAATACAAAAGAAATTTCATCTCCCTGCACATCACTCCTTCAGATACCGTCAGGTTCAGGACTTCATAAACAAAACAAAACAAAACAAAACAAAAAAAACATACAGAAAAAAAGTACTTTTTAAGACATATCATGTTTTTATAATGTGCTGAATTGATCTATGTTGAACGTGACCAACATTCATTGACATTTCACAGGATATATGGACCCTGTGTCTCTCCTGTTGGAACAGCTGAGTCAGGATAATATCACTGATGCCAGCTTGAACAAACGTTATCATATCCTTGCATAGGTTGCAAGGAAAAACATTTTTATGTCTCAGATAAATGACGAAAACCCCACAGAGACATCTTGGCACAGAATTCTTATTCTTTTCAATCATCTTTGGGGCCTGTACTCCACTACTGGGCACATCTGTCACTACTGGTTTGCTCTTTGTTTTAAGCCTCATCTTAGTATCCAGAGTGTTCCCCGGCTTCTACCCCATGACAGCTGGGATAGCTTCCAGCACATTTTCTCAGTTCCGACATTTTAATGTTGGAAACATCTCAACTTTTGTGGAATTTTTTTGTACACTTAAGGAGGTGCAATAATTCATCAGCACGCCATATTTTATCCCATCACAGAAGCTGAGAAATTTTAGCACCTTGTTATTATATTTGATAACAAACTGAAAGCGCAATTCTGCTGATTAACTCAGCTTTCCCACACACGCATTAGTAAGACGCTTGCGTTGTGTTTAGTCTCCTAACTGTACAGGTGACCAACAACTCAGACACTGATGAAGGTGCAGCAATTTTTATCAACTCTAGTCTGAACAGAGCCTTCAGCTAAAATGTTTGGCTGTTCTAACTTCAGTACACCAACTCTGCAATACAGAGCAGTACAGTGCTGCCCTCTGCTGGATGACGCTGTGACACGTCACCGTTTTGTGACTCAAAACTGTGAGACCTGTCTATCTGTTTGAAAGTTCGGAAATTCTGAAAACCCCTCAGGGAGTAGAGAGATCGTCTGTGTGACAATTTTTCTTTCCGTGACACCAACATTTCAAACATTACACCCACTTTCTGGACATCTGTGTAAAAGCTCTTCCCAGCTACCATCATTCTACCCACCTTCAACTTCAGGCATCAAACGTCACCAGTTACAAGAACATTATCTTGTATTACAGTAGTGTTAACATGCACATTATTAAAAATGAATCAGACGTGATTGCTGCAGGCCTGCACAAATTGGATTAGCCTGTATTCTTTTTGGCTTGTAGAACTCGAGTATCACCATACAATATTTATTCTACTTCCCATTATCATCAGTGTGCAGCAGCATCCAATATGGCTTCATTCTGGGTGGCAGCTGGAACACTAGAGGTCAAACGCATTGGTTAACTTTTAAAACTACAAACTTTATACACTTACCAGCTATATTGTTAGCTAATGCAAATATCTAATCAGCCAATCACATGGCTGATTAGATATTTCAGTGCATCTATGCACAAGGACATGAACCTGCTATGAAAGACAGAAAATATCCAGAGAGCAGCAGTTCTTTAGGAGAAAATGCCTTGCTGATTGGAGACAAATAATTAGACTGCTTCAAGCTGCTGGGAAGGTTGTTAAGGTGTGTACTGGTTAACCTGTCATTCAAGCATTCTTGTGGGATGACACATCCAGGTGCCAGCAGCACCTGGATGTGGAATTGGTCTTAAGAGGTTTGATTTCTGCTGCAAAATTCAGTGGAAATGTGAAACATGAAAGAATGGTAAATGGCCTGTATTTGTATAGTGCTTTACTGCATCAGCCTTGCATCAACAGTTTAGGCTGGTGGTTTTGGTGTAATGGTGTAGACATTATTTTCTTGGTCCACTTTGGGCCTACCTCATGGTCATGATCAGCTATTACAGTATTGTTGCTGACCATGTTCAATCCTTTATGACCACAGTGCATTACCCAGGAAGATATTGTGCCACGTCACAAAGCTCACATCCTCTCAAACAAGTTTCCCCTCAATATGCCCCCAGCAGTCACCAGAATTCAATCCAATAGAGCAACTTTTTACTTTAATATCACATCATGGATACGCTGCAATTATGTGACGCTATCAAGTCAATATGGACCAAAATCTGATCTGCAAAAAATTAGGGTTGTTCTGAAGGCAAAACTGGGTCTAGGTGTTCCTAACAAAAAGGTAGATAGAATCGCATTTTTCTATTCTGCGCTATGCCTTAAAAAAAAACAAAAAAAAAAAAACAAGTTCAACAGAGCCACTATAGCTTTGCTACTGACAACTTCAACATTTTATCCAAGGAAGTGGAGCTGCACAGCACATCACATCACTCACCGCAGTTTTCCTCGTCGCTGCCGTCAGAGCAGTCTTTTGAGTGGTCACACCTCCAGGCGTGACGGATGCAGTGGCCGTTCTTGCACGGAAACTCTGACGCAGCACATCTCGGTGACGCCTGCGGGAGGGTTTGAGCTAAACCACACAACTCCTCGGTCTCATCACGTCCATCTCTGCAATCAGTCTGCCTGTCGCAGACCCTGTTTCTGGGCAGGCAGGCATCAGACGGCCCACAGGAAAAGAAACCAGCAGTGCAGTTCATGCAGGAAGCCTCGTCGCTCCCATCGGCACAGTCATCCACACCATTGCATAAGAAATCCATTGATATGCACCTTCTGCTCTGGCAGGCAAATTCACCTTTGGTGCACCACACATGGCCTGTGAAGAGTCACAGCTAAAAGTTAAAACTAAAATTCAAGCATGCATGTCTATTGTGCGTGTGTAATTTATCTGAAACAGACAAGAAAACAAGAGCGTGATCCGACATAGTAAATGTGTCTAATGCTCCTAGTTATACTGGATTAACCTGGACTGGATTAGTCTCTTTAAAGTCTCCTGGCCTAACTGATGAACCCTGCATTTCTTAGTAGGACAGTGAGAATAAATTACTCACTTTTTTAGTTTTCCTGGCCAGCAGTCAAACCAAAACCTTTCAGGTTGGACTCACACATCCCCAAGCTCTAAACAAATATTCCAACCTGCTGGCTTCATTCACGTCAGCAAAGTTTATGTTTAACCTAAAATCACACCTAATCCTTTCAGAAGTACTCCCTCCTGCAGGGTTCTGTTTGGCAAACCCGCAGGCTGATGTACGTGATGAACACTAAATCTCTCTGGAATTCGATATCAAAGACTCTCATGACTTCAGCAGGATTAGAAAAACAGAATCTCAAATGGCATATTCCCACGCAGCAAGAGAACAGAAGATAATCTGTTCTGCAAAAGAAGTCCAAAAGGTGCAACAGTATACAATATGCCATAAATCTTGAGTAGGACAATTATTAACAGTGCAGATTTAGATTTATTAACATTATTAAAGTATCAGTCATGCATGGAACATAACATCTCAACTATGCTGCCTTATTAAAATTAAAATAAATAAATGGATAAAATGTTCAATTTTATTTTTAAAAAAATCATATTTAGAAAAAAAGTAAATTCTGCATAAGTTGCTGAGAAAGTTGTCCTAATGTTGTAATAGGCCAAACAGATTACACCATCTGTGTTGCTAAACACAAAGCAATGAGCATGTGTGTGATGAAGCGCATGTGTGCACTCACTGCAGTGGAGTTCGTCCGATCGGTCCTCACAGTCTGCATGTCCATCACACACCTTCAGGGTGGAGATGCATGCGCCATCGCTGCACGTGAATTCTCGCTGCTGGTGACAAGCGGGCACAAAGTGACCTGCAGCGCCTGGAAACGAGGCACATTGAGTGTTTTACTGCTGTGGGAAAGAGCTGATAAATTAATGAATTATTAAAAATAAGAAAGGACTTGTTCATTACATTGCTGACAAAAGAGGTATTTTAATAATATCCAAGAGTACTATATTTAATTTTTAAAAACCCATTCATTAACCTGCTAAAATCAACCGGCAACACGCACATTTTCCAAAAAGTTTCCCCCCCAAAAAATCACATTAAATCAATCACAATGTGACAGGCTCTCGTACCAGGTTTGTTTCATGCAAATACATCATAATGATTCATTCTGCCCTAACAGACTGTGACTGTGCAAACATCGCATAATATAATTTTGTTTTTAGTGTTTTATGTTGACAGACTCGCGCACGCAACAACCCGAACATAAAACGCCTCGGCTTCTGAAGCACTGTTTGTCTATGGTTTAGTAACAGTAAAAGCATAAACACGTCATGAGTAACAGACCAAGAACAACCCCGCTCGCGCTGCAAGCACGCTTCATTCAAAGTAACAGGCGCTCTGCACGCGCCCCGAAAACGACATGCCGGTTCATTTCACACACACGCAGAAGCAGCTTTTTCTTTCCACAACATACCCCAAATATAGAAGGAGAGACCCACGACCAGAAGAAATACAGCTCCAAGGTGTCCCATGTTCAACGTCCTCCACAGAAACGAGGCAGATGGCGCGCAAATATGACGCAAGAGCCGAGCCTGTCAACCTGTCAGGTCTCCGAGTTGGTACTTGTTTCGTCCGCCGTTCATACTTCGTTTCTTCGTCTAGTTGTGTTATTTTTATGCTCGTGAACTGGCTCGTGTTGAGTAGAAACTGCTGTATGTTTTGTACTTGTTTATCTTTATATCGTCGCAGGTTTTAACATGGAAATGCCTCAAACGGTCCACTTTGCTTTTCCAAGCTTCTCTGCCTTTTTCTGTATATTCAACATGTTTGATTATATTGATAAACAAACTTTAATAGAATTTGTGAAAAGGTTGGTTATATAGAAAATAAAGAAATTACATATATGACTCTGATTAATGTGTCTACATTATAATCAGTCCACGTCTTTGTGGACATTTACAGTATCTTCATGCAGCTGTGATATTTGTTGAGATCTCTCCTCGACGTTCACGTGAAATAACACCTTATAAAGTGCTTCCAGCTGAAATGATGACAAAATCCGTGCTGCTTGTTATGTGAAAAATCTGAAAGATGTGGCTGAATTGGACACAGTGAAAATCTTCTGAATTCTCAGTGTTTCCCTGTGTGTTCACGCAGTCTGCGCGCACACAAAAGACTTAGTGTTAGTTATCTATTTATTTATTATTTGCACTGCATTAGATAAGGTCAAAGTAGGGGTTTCAAAAATGACAATGTTCTCATTTGTGTTATTTGTGTGTTATAATCTTTATGAAAAAGTAAAAACAAAATGTAAAAATAAAAATTGGCATATGGATTTGTGAATGCAATAACTCAAGAACGAGGCAACGTATAATTTTCAAATCAATACCATGGTTGCATTTACTGAAACTCTCTGTAAGGTTTAAATCTTAGGGACCTTGACTTCAAGGCTAGAGCTCAACTTTTCTAAAAACAAAAAAACCCAACCAATTATTTAATAAAATCAATTTATTTCCAATTTGTATCAAATTAGGTCTGATTAAAGGACTGATGTGATGGTAAGTTGTCCGCTGCTCCGCTTTGAATATTGTTAAGAACTTGACACAGAGATTACTTAATGGATTTTATGCAAAATGGTGCCTAAATTCAATGGCATATTTTGGCAGCTGTTTTTTTTTTTTTTTTTGGATTTTCACAAGAATTGCTAGTTCTCCTAGAGTTTTGGCCACCCCAACAATCAAGTGATTCCCTATGAGCTAGCAATTAGCGACTCTGGGAAGGAAAAATTCCCTTCTAAGAGGAAGAAACTTCGAAAGAACCAGGCTCAGAAAGAGACAGCATTCTGCCGCGACTGGTAGGGACGGGCCTGTGCCTTTTACCCATTTCCAGGTAATGGATTGCCGAAATGTGATTTCCAATATTTAGACTATTGCAAATGGCTCGCCTGTGTACGAGTTTTCATTTTGAGGGACATTGAGCGGTCACTTGGAGAGGATGAGCAGAGCTTCAGCTGGATGTTTAGCTCATCGCTTCCCCCACTTACTCTCACATCTGTTCAGTACACGGTTGACCAAAACAATGAGCAGAAAGAGATAAACATAATATTTTATTCACATCTTCTATTGTACAAGATACAACCAACACTTGCTGTAGTCAGGGCAGGATGGAGACATAATGTTGACCCTGCAGAGTCTTGTCTTGCTGCTCAGAGGTAGGGCTGGTCTGTGGAGATTGGTGGCTCTTTATATACAGTGCCGGGAGTCACTGGAAGCTTTGAGGTCTCAGCAACTTGACTAAAAAAAAAAAATTTAAAAAAATTTAAAAAAAAGGAACAACAACAGAGAAAGAAGGGGGAAAAAAAAGACCACAATATTTCAGCTAAAAACTACAAATAGCAAACTTCCATTGTCAGTCACAAGAAGATGTTTTGACAGGTGACATCAAATAGATGGATTACACTATTATTATTATGTATATGGCGCAAAAAACAAACACCTGAACTTGAAATACATGAAAATGCAGTGATCATTAACAAACCTGCCAGCAGTAAGAGCTTTCTGTGAGGACATCACGAGTGTGGGAGGGGCTGATTCTCTCCGTCCATCTCTGCTGTAGTAGTAGTTGTTGGCATACCTGTGGCTCGGGCCTACTGGCAGTTTGGGTGGTGGTTGTGTCCTGTTGGGATGAAGAAAAAAAAATCTATTTTAACAGACTTTAACAATGTTGGTGACTTCCACATTTGCAGGCAAAATGGAAAATAGGTGCAGTTTACTGAAACGTGCAAAGATACCTGGAAATATAGAATTTAAAACAAAAACAGAGTTTTTGCTTTAAAGTCAATATTTTGTATGACCACCTTTATTCCTCCACACATCAAGAAACTCTTAGTCAAACTTTCTTGTCATTTCTTTATGTAGTCCTCAGGAATAGTTCTCCAGGCTTCTTGAAGCTCTGGAGAACTCTTCTTTGGATGTCGGCTGGCTTTTGTTCTGTTCTCTGTCAACATGATTCCACGCCATCTAAATAATATTGTGGTTCGGGCTTCAAGGAGGCCAATCAAAGCCTGATAGTGTTACATTGTGTGTTTTTCTAACCAGATTTGTTAATACTACATTGGTAGTGTGTTTGGGATCATTGTGAAGCTGTTGCCAGTCAGACACTGGCAGTGATGATGCTTTTTGTGCAATCATAACTCTAGCATTTTTGAGAAAATCTCAAAATACAGCCCCAAACCAGCACAAAGCTTTGATTTTTCTTTTACAGATGGCTGTAGACATTCACTGTGGTACTTCTCTCGTCCATATACATTGACAGCGATTTATACAACAAATTTGAATTCTTCGTTAGTTTTAAGTGGTTTAACAAACAAAATACAAACAAAAACAAAAAGCAAGTCTGGCAACCCACAGAGTCATTGCATCTCTCTGTTAACGGGGTTTTAGTCGTTGTTTCTAATATGTGAACACTTTCATTCGTGAGCGGTACGAGGGTAGCGCCTGTGGTCTTACCTCTTTGCAATCTCCTCATATCGCAGCTGCAGTTTGGCTTGCAGGTCATGCTGAAAAGGAAAAGGAAAGTCAATTTTCGACGAGTGCAAATCCCACACTGGTGAACTTCACCTCCTTCATAGTGTTTAGCTACCCCACAACGCTACTGCTAGCTAACGTCAGTAAGGGTTAGCTGGCTGTTAAACGTTTCCTTTGATAAAGTTTATTGCGACAAATCGTCCGGAGGGCTATTACATCATATTTAGAGCAGAAAACTACTCCGTTTTAAAGTGTGACGAATGTTGTTGCTTACCCCTGATAAAAAATTTCGCAGCCTCTGAATGAATTTAGTAGCAGTAGCCATGTTAGCTGTTGTGAAGGACACGGGTCTTCTTCGTTCCTTTTCCCAGGTTTCTCAACACATTGCTGACACCTGCCGACCAGCAGGGGAAACTGCAGCGTAAAAACGTGCATTTTAGAGACTTTTGTTGTTTTACAATTTATGTACTCCGAGGGCCAAATTAACTTAGATAAAGTGGATGAACACAGACACTCTGTACAACTAATCTTTATCTTCTTTAGTAAAGGCCTGGCAGAGCAGCTCATAATTTTTTTTAAAAATTACAGTATTTTGTCCAATTACTTTTGAGCCTTTAAAAAAACAGGACGTGTGTATAATTTTCAAATCCCTGTATTTAAAAGATGATAATCTGCATATTGATTACATCTTTGATTTACAGTCCACTGTGATGGTGTACAAATCCCCAACTACAAACATTGGTGTCTTTGTTCAAGAATTATGGCCCTAACTATTGCTATGCCAGTATGGACAGTAGTAAATTTTGACCGAATTCAAGTATTACCTGCTTGAAACTGCAGAACTCCTACGGATTTTAAAGTAAAACATTTTTGTTACTAGGTTAACCTCTGGACCCTTTATCCTACAAGTGATTGGTCTATCTTGGACAGACATGCATACATTTTTATTGGTATGCATACAATACACAGCTTGATCTATTATCAGTAGGTAAAGTTGTAAAACTTGTGAAAAAATTCAAAGTCCAGAATTTATGGCCTCCTTCAGATTTTCCAAAGTGATCTGTGAGCTGGATCAGAGTCCAATTCTAGACCCTGGCCCTTACGTTTGAGACACCTGCCTTAAAGGGAAGCCTTAATAACCTTCACAGTGTAATTTTGCTTCATCACATTTGTCTATTGATGAAGTATTTATATAGTGATATAGTGGAATGGTTGCTTGTAGAATTACAACACCTATACTGATGAAAAGGATTTGAATGGTCTGATCTGGTACATCAATGTAACAATAAGGCAGATAACTGTACGCAACACTCAGAGAAGAATCAAAGGGAAATACAAAGTTTATTTGTTGCACAAGAAAACACAGTAGAGGGCGACATCGCCGGTATACCATGCAGTCAAGTATTACAGCTGTGTGCTTGTCTCATGCAGCATGCACTGGACAGAAGAGTCCACAGGAGAACAAATGCACTTGTACGACACTTTGACCTGCCAAACTTGTTCTTTAAGAGTACGCTCAACAGAGGCTGAAAAATCCCTGTGGTGGACTTCAGCAAAGAATTTTTTTTTAACACATACAAGGTTATTAAAAAGCAACCAAAACATTATCCCTCATCATGTTTACATATTTAAATTGGCTTTTCCTGTATGCAAAAAGAAACCTCTAATGTAAATATATATTTTATTACTCATCTTTAACACTTTTACTTTTGGTGTAAAGCATTTTTCTCATGCACATAAAAACAAATATGCATGTTTCCATCCATCCCTTTTCCCCCACCTCCAATTAATTAATATTTAAAGCTTCTTTTTGAAGTCTGAACAACAAGTCCCAATGATCTCGTTCTGCAGGTACATGCAAATATCGAAAATGCTTCTGAGCTTGGTGCCAAACTACTCATTAAGAACAGTGTCTTTAAAACTAAACATAAAAAACAAACGGATATGCAGCTTCTATGAATGTCGTTTCCTTTGCGAGTATCAAAGAGGATAGTTTCATCGTGTACAGCCACAGAATATAAAATGTTTGTACAGTACACAGCATGTTTGTTCATTGTAAACAATTCTGTCAGACTGCAAAAATAACTGAGTGGTCCGTCTGTTTGCGTCACTAACACAACAACATCATCCCGTAAGGTTTTCATCACAAGATTTAAGGTTTTTTTTTTTCCCTTCTATGGTTTTTAAGGAAGAAGAGGGGTTGAAGTAACACAACAGCTGTTTAGAAAGAGAAGACTCAGAGTAAAGTTAGTACAAAAGCCAGGAACAGCCACTTACAAAGAGGACGACAACTCTCCAAACGTCATGTCTGTTGTGGAGAAAATGTGATGTGCAGCCAGTCTGTGCAGCTGTCAAATACTGCCTGAATTGAAAAGACAGAATTCCCAAAAACTCCCTCTTGCCAGAAATTGTCTTCGTGCATATTATGTCCTTCAGTACACTTGGAATTATACACACTCTTGTTACCAAAATATACATCAAAATTTGCACAATACAAAGACAAAAAACCAAAAACACTTGTTCAAAGAAGCCCTGATTTCACTGTAAATATGTTTATCTCAGTTTACCTTTCACATTCGGTTACAAAAAACTTATGTCTAAATGTCATTAGTGCACTTTTCCCCTTTGGATGTAAACAGCACTGCACAGCACATGAAGTAGGACCAGGGCGTTTACGGATGGTCTCTTTCACATGCACATGTGGGAAAAAATAATGATTAAAATGGAAAAACGCTACAGCTTCTGGAAAAGGTGAAAACAACAACAACCCCATAACGCACTTGTACATACTTGTGCTTGCAAAAGTCCAACACGTGTCAGAGTAAGTAAGGAAACCTGGCCAAAAAACGAAAGTCAAATAAAATGAGTGTTTTAAACGCTCCCTTCCATGTTCTGAAGTAAAACGGCGTGCTGTGAGATGAACGCGCCCGATCAAAGAGTTCGACTGATAAACTCACAGCACACAGAAAGGTGGACGTGGATCATCCGGAGCTTCAGGCTCGGCGTCTTTTTCCACAATAGCAGTGGAAACGAACAAACAAAAACCCCAAACAAATCTTCCTAGTGACTGAAAATTACAAGTAACATTTCTGCCTTCAATGATATGGCTTAGAGGACATTGCACAAGATGCCATGGCACATAAAAACCCTTCGGCTCCGTATCTTCATAAGAGAAGACAAAGGTGGGTAGTGTCTCACCGCGTTTGCAACATTATTCTCAGCAAGAATAAAAAAAAAAACAATGCCGTTCCCGTGAATTCACACTGTGAGGAACATGACCAACACAACAAGCTGTGCAAGATTAAAGTACATGAAGGGATAAAGCCATCAAGGAAACATGGACCAAACATCTTCAGAGCCTCTTCTTTGATACGACCGTTTTATTAACAGTTGTTTTTCTCCCCTGCATTCTAGTTTGAGCGTAGTAGCTTCAGTTTTACTCCTTCTAAAGGATGCATCAATACAAATCCATGCAGTACTGTAGCCATCAGCTGCAGAGATAGATCCAATGACGTGTCAGTCATGTTGCTCACAGTGTGAACCAGAGATCGTTTTAGGTTCAGGAAGACCTACAGCAGTACTACAAACACACACAGACACTGAAGAAGAAAAAAAAAGCGACCTTGACTCCTCGTACCTTTTGGTCCAACAGTTTTACGCAGCATTAACACTTCTACTCTGTACCAGAATTTATTTAAAAAATAGACAACTTTTGTTTGTTTTTTTAGAAAACAATCCATTCAGAAGACATAAAACCACATTTTATGGATACAAAAATGTTGAGCCTTGGCTGGTCAACCCATGAGAACTTCTTTCTTTTCCCCTGTTACAAACGCATCATGAAATGTAATAAATAAGACCAGAAAGGTCAGCGATGCCTGAAGGCAACTGTTTTTTTTACAAAACAAAATTCAAGTAAAAGTTTCTCCCGCTCTTTCAGCCCGACAACTTTGAGAATGACTTAACATCTTCGTCACCCTTGAAAGACAAGAGCAGGTTTTAGGAGTACAACGGCGAGCTGTCACTTTCTCAGGTGCCCTTTTTGTGTTTGCTCTCTGCACTCTGGTGTCTTCTCTGGTGCAATTTTAGGACCCGTGGAAGTGGTTTCTGCTCCCTGCCTGCAGCTCATGTTGGTGAGAAGACATCCTGTTTGTTCCCGCGGAGATGCTGTGACGTCCACCTCCACCTCGGGCTTCTCACCAGAGTCCTCTCCATCTGAACACGGCTCCCACTCGTCTTGCTCCTCGCTCTCCGTAGAGCCCTGCACAGCTATCTGCGGCACAAGCGTGAACCTCCTCACCACGGGGACGTCCATCTCGATGTCCTGACTGCTTTGGGGTCGTGTCACAGTCCAGGCCGCTCTGTGCTGCGTTTGAGCCCCTGGAGGTGTGCTGCTCCCCGCTGCATTACTGCTGCTTTTCTCCTCTGGCTCGTCGAAGCTCACTTCCTGCACTGCCTCCTGCTTCTTAAAGGAGTCTCTCCGCTCTGACAGGTTCAGCTTCCGCATCACAACCAGCTGCTCTGATCGTTCAATCCTTTGGCTGCTAATGTACGGCCCAAGTCTGCTGTGGTCAACCCCAATGTAAGCGATGCCACAGGCTGCGTCCATCTCTGAGTCGCCCAGCAGGTCAGCCTCACCGTAAAACGGCACTTCCAGCGTGTGCCTGCGGGGGGCTTTTGACTTCTTGTCAGCGTGATATACTCCAGACAGTTTCTCCGCTGACTGCACCCTCTTAAGCAACGGTGAACGAGGCGGCTCTGCACTGCGTGGCCGGACGACATGCCTAACGATGGTGGGGGGAGACAGGGTTTTTCCGTGGTATGTGTGAAGGTTTTTGGCGAAGCCTGGCAGAGGAGAGGGCGAGCGCTGTGGGGAAAGCGGCTGATTAGAGGATGAGGAGCTGCTGCAGGCCAGAGGCGAGGGGGGGATGTTGCTGGTGGATTTGCGGCGGCCCACTTTGCTGTAGCGTTGCGGGCTGAGTTTAGAGCCCAGGCCGAGCGTGATGGGCCGGCTGTGTGTGGCGGGAGAGCTTGGAGAGCTGGAGCAAGGCGACGTACTCTGTGGTGAGTTATTCTCTGGAAAGTAGAGGCAGGACTGTTGAAATACTCACACTACAAGCTGCAGTTTGCAGCAGGGCAAACAACACTTTTAAATTTCAATTCTATTTCAGTTCAGTTTTATTTATGTAGCACCAAATCACAATAACAGTCACCTCAAGGTGTTTAATATTTTAAGGTAAAGACCCCACAAAAATACAGAGAAACCTCAACAATCAGACGACTGCCTTTCACAAAGCACTTTGGCAACAGTGGGAAGGAAAAACCCCCTTTTAACAGGAAGGATCCTTTAGGCTGAGGGAGGGGCAGCCATCTGGGTATTATAAGACCTTCAGTGTACCTGCAGAATCTCAAATGACTACATTTCCTTAATTACCGTGGCCCTGATGGTCAGGTGCGGGGCTCCGGCAGGGTGTGGAGGGCCCCGGGGAGAGGCTGTGGGTCGGGGAGCCTGGAAGACTCTCACTGGAGGAAACAGAGTGATGAAGACCTGAGGAGAAGCTGCGACTGCAGTGCATCACTGTGCTCTGCTTGGACAGCTTCTTAAAGATGGTCCGTCGCCTAGAAGGGACGATATATAATTCACTGTTGTAGCTTACACTTGAAGGAGAAAGAGCCTCCCAGAGTAAACAGATGATGAGTAACACAGCAGAGCTGCAAAGACAGAGAGAGAGAAAAAAAAGAAACCCAGAACCCAGTCAGATGCTCACCTGTCATAATTATCTCTCCTCTTGCTCTTCTTGCTGCGGCGAGCCATCTTCCCTTTGTGTTTGGTCTTTCGTGCAGGACCGACTTTAATAGAAGTGTTCTCGAGCGCTATGGTCTGAAGGGCCACCTTGTTGCCGCTCTGCACGTTTCGTGAGAATGAAAGAATTTTTACAGACCTTTCAACACAGAAGCAACTTAAAAAGCAAAGTTCAAGTGCCACGCAGCTCCGAGCTGTACCTTCAGCAGCAGTTCGATCATCTCTGTGTGGACCAGGCCTTGGACAGACTCTCCGTTCACGTGGGTGATGAGGTCTCCAGTGCAGAGGCCTGCCTGGTGAGCCGGGCTGCCCTCCTCCACACTCTGTTGCGATGGTGAAGTGAGTGAGTTTCAAACTGAGCATTACATAACAACCTTTTTATATCACTACCTTCTAGTTTTGGATCACCAAAGCAAAGCAAAATATTTGGAACACGCTACAGTTTACAAACACAGGTTTCAGATCTTTGATCTGTTTTAAGGCTTGTGGTTAAAACCTACCGACACCATGTGATGCACGGTGTAGACGTCGCTGTCGCCCATGTACACACGGATGGCCTGCAGGGTGAAGCCGAACTTCTTCCCTGAGGTGTGGATGATGATTGGTGGCCTCAGGCTGCCGGGGCTGAATGACAGATCCCGGTTTGGGGACGAGTCGCGGGATGAGGGGTTGGAAGACAGTGAGCGTGGGGAGATGGGATCGGGGTGGAGGCCACTGGGTGAATCGTCTGAAACAAACACACAGTTTAGAGATGAATAGACTCATAATCTCACATTTTATGACTCAAATTAGAAGGCCAGTTTTAATTCCACAATTAGAAACAAAAACTGCTGTCTATGGATTACATGTTTAGACTATATCTGCAGAGGCTCTCTGTCAAAGCGGAGCAATAAAAACCAAACTGATTCTGCTGGATTTAAAGTAGTTATGATAACCTTCTGCACCTGTAGTGATGATGAGAGACAGGGCTGAGACAGAGGCAGACTTGGGAACCTTTCCTCCGCAGGGAACCCTCTGCCTGTCTGGCGTCTCCAGCTGGTTACCGAAGCGCCGAGGGCCTGCCGTGTCCTTAGGGGATGACTGCTTCCCGCCGGTACTGTTGCTGCGAATCCTGATCCGCCGAAGATTTGACACCACCACCTCTGCTGCGGACAGAAGGTGTTAAGTGTGAATGTTTCTGGCAGAAGCACCTGGACGTGTTATGAAGAGATGTGTTAAAATTAAAAAAAGTGGATTTACCTTCATCATCAGTGGAGAGGGCAAACCGGGGCATCGTCTCCAGGCTGTGAGTGCTGCTCATTACCAGAGGACTGGTGCTTCTGTCAGACTGGGAGGAACTGGAGGAGGCCCGGGGGCGAAGACTAAAAACAGTAAAAGCACACAAAAAAATGTTGAACTCATAGATCAGCTGATTGAGGATCTGTTTTCATGCAGACCCACAAACTCAGCCACCTGTTTATTATATTATGAATACTATGAAACGTGCAAAAATACGAAAAAGAAACAAGAATAAAGAGGAATAGCAGGTGTCCACATCTTCTGTTTACCTGGCCATGCGTCCAGACTGCCTGTGCTCAGCACTGCCATCTGCTGGGCTTGGCGAGGCTCCGAGCCCTGCCGCATCCCCGTGGTCCTCTTTGTCCTCGCTGTGGCTGCGGTCGGAGGAGAAACTCAGGTTGGACGGTGTTGCCAGGTGTTCTGTGCTGCTGTAAACCTTGATGACAAACAGGTGAAAAGGTGTCAGTTAAGATCTGACTTTTCAAATTTTTTGGCACTCTTACAGCAGATTCTTACTGCAGCGGTCTTTACCTTGCTGAAGCGATGAGACCAGGAAGCAAACTGTCGGATTTCCAAGGAAGACTCTTCGTCGTTAGTTTCGTCGTCTTCGTCAGAGGCCAAATGATGATAGCGATCCAAACGAGCTGAATATGGCAAAAAGGGAAGATGCTCTCATTTAAGAGAATGTCAAACTTCATGGTATAATCCCGAGAAAAACTCATCACTCTGCAGTTTTATCTTAGCTCGCCCGTATTATATTCCAGCTAAATTTAACCTGCATCCCATCTCCAACACCCACAATTATGGACAACGTTTTGCTCTCACTACCATGTGAAGTCAAGATTACACAGAAAAATAAACCACAAAGAGACTCAGCAGGAACTCACTGTCAAAGTAGCTGGTATCATCCTCGGCCTCCAGCTGAGGGATGAACTCGGCTTTCTGTCGGAGGAGTCCGTTCCAGTCCAGCCCCAAGAAGAAGGGGTGCTGCTTCACCTCTGAGGCTCCACCTAAAAACATTCAGTTAAACACTGGATTAGGATCAGGGTGAAACTCCTCTTGCAAACATGTTTACTTCATTCTTAGTTTCACTTTTTTAAAATTATTAAAATGTAATGTCCCCCTTGCTATAAACCTTGTTTTTCTGATTTAGCTGTACAGACCTGTATAAAAGATCCCTGCTGTAATTTATCAGCATTACCTGTTCCCAGCCGGTCCAAAGGGTTCTGCCTCAGCAGGCGGGTGATCAAATCCTGTGCATCAACAGGTAAGGCATCCTCTCCTTCAGGCCAAATGATTTCATCTGACAATCAGAGAAGATAATAAATAAAAGTACAAAATTAAATATTAATTAAAACCAAATTTACAGTCTTACAAAGACATTAAACAGCAAGTCAGAATGTTTGTGTTTGCCAAAGCATAAGCTTGCCCAGGACTGATGTGGTTAAGATTCTGAGAGTGAAGCAAAGTTGTAGACTTCTGTGCCTACGTCACTGCTTGTGTTTTCAATTCAAATAAAAGGAAAAAGAAACTAGTTTAACATAAAGATTTGATCTCAGTGGCTATTCTATGCTGTGATTCTATTTTTTAAACCTGATGCTCGATTTTTAAGTAGAGAATTCATTCATTTCAAGACGTACCACTGACAACTTGTCCAAAAAGCTCTTCGGGAGTGTCTCCAAAAAACGGGACGCAGCCGACCAGAAATTCATAAAGGATGATCCCCATCGCCCACCAGTCCACTGGCTTCCCATAGCCCTGTCTGAGGATCACCTCTGGGGCAATGTACTCTGGAGTCCCACACACCTGAGGAAGTAAACCAGCAAACATCAGTTTGGATCAAGTGCCTCTACAATCACTGCTGTCCAAAAGTGACAGGTGATTCATCTCTTACACCTGAAGTTGTCTCACCTGCTTGTCAACAAACTCTCTTGTGTCTTTCTCTATGTGACCTTCATACAGGTTGGTCGTCATGTTCATCAGGCCGATTTTAGAGAGACCAAAGTCAGTCAGCTTGATGTGGCCCATAGATGTAATCAACAAACTGTTGGGGGAAAGAAGACGTCAGTGTAAGCGGCGCATTTTACAATTTGTCAAGAAAATGAGGATAAGGGCTGAATTACAGAAAAATCAAGACTCTACATGTGCCCGCTCACAGACCCAACTATGTCAACGGATCCTAATGAAAGCAAGAAAAGCAAGACGGAAGAGCTGAGTGAAGGTGATGTTGGAGATGTCCTTACTTGTCAGGTTTAAGATCCCGATGCACGATGCCGTAGTTGTGAAGGTACTCCAGAGCCAGGACCGTCTCAGCAAAATACATCCTGGACATTTCCACAGGCAGTGGGCCCATGTTTTTCAGCAGGTTGGCACAATCTCCACCTTAAAAGAACAGAACACCTTAAAAAACAACTAAAATCCCAGTAACAGCAGTGATCCTAACACACCAACTGTCCGAGGCAGTAATGCACAGACTTTTATTCTCAGACTCTCTGCATTGGCACTCACTGAAACCGGGTCTTGTTTAAGCTAAGCTAAAATGTTAGAGACATAAAACTGTAACAGCCCCCGCAGCCTCTCCCTTCTTTACCTTCTACATACTCCATGACCATGCAGAGGTGACGTCGTGTCTCAAACGAGCAGAACATGGAGACAACAAAGGGGTTCTCAGCAAAAGTTAGGATGTCCCGCTCCACAAACGCCTGCTGGATCTGGTTCCTCAGCACCAGGTTCTGACGGTTTATCTTTTTCATGGCAAAGCGCTGACGGGTCTCCTTGTGGCGAACCAGATACACCGCCCTGCCAAAAACCAAACAAACCTCATTAGCTCAATTACCTGGAAACGGGTAAAAGGCACAGTCACAGTGGCTCACAAAAACGTGCACAAAAAAAGGTTGAAATTGAGGCAAACTGCATCAGAATAACAACAATAAAAACTACTTCCAACTAAATGTATTTTCCGCTTCCTGACACCATTTAATCTTTCATCTTAGCTTTGCGACACTTTGCAAATAAACAAAGTGTCGCAAACAAACAAACATCATTTCTAAGATGAAGCAGTGAAATGCAGTTAAACAGACTTGTGCTCTTACCCATAAGCTCCGTTACTTATGAGTTTGATGGTCTCAAAATCACTCTCAAGAGGTTTCCTTCGAGTTGGAGTCAGCGTCTGTGGGCTCTTATTCTGTGGCTGTTTACGCCCATGTGAAAAATTAAATAAGCAGACAGAAGCAATGCTGTGATTAATGCTGATTGCAGATTAAAAGCCAACTACTACTCCAAATACTAATTACACCTGCAATCTACTTAACCAAAATAACATTGATTTTAAATATTTTTGGCATCCTTTCACAATAAAAAGAGTCACCGTTTCCTGATCCTCTTTAAACACATTCAGCACAGCACGGTGGGCAGATCTGAAGAAGCGTGTGCACTTTTCATCTTTGGTAAATGGACTGATTCTACTTTACCTGAGCACTCAACATTAAATCATCTCCTCTCCCAGTATAAACACACTAAAATATAAATAATGGCTCCTAATAAATGTACAGCAGGGAACAGCGGCAGTGTGAACTCTTCCCTGACACACACTGTCCAATACTGTACATTTATTAAGATCCATTATTTGAATTTTAGCATATTTCAATACTTGGTTTTTGTATTTATTCTAGTTATTTATACTGTTTTAGCTATTGTTTAATAGCACGCTGCATATACTGAGACCTAAGATGCTGTGTTTAATTTCTAACATGTCAAATGGTTGAATAAAGCTCAGCCTGAGTCTGTAATATTATTTGAACTTATTGAATTAGTCAGTTCACCTCCACAGAAGCATCTGTTTCCACTGACACTGACGCTGAGGGCGAGGGACTGGCATCATACTGTTCAAGCTGTACCATGTCTAGAAATAAAAGAAGAAGAGGCTTTAATTTGGGTTTCCAACATTTCTGCACCGATCACTTAAAAATGCAGTCTGCTCTTCATCTAAGTCAGGACTGTGTATTTGTTGCAGTATCATAAAGCATAATAATAATAATCACCTACTCGGGGCAGCATGTTACTTAACCCATGTCTGAAACAGGCTTTAAAAAAAACATCACATATGAGCCACATCACAGGCTTCGCTCGATAACTGATTAAATTTACCTTCTAACGGGTCGCGTGTGAGGCCCAGCTGGCTGATGATGTACCGCGGGATGTCGGTCTTGATTCCCTGGCCGACTTTGGCGTGGCCTTCTGCCGCTTCGAGTAGGTGGTAAAACTCTTCTGGATCAAACTCCTGTCACCAGCATCCAACAGCAGTGTAATTAATGCAGAGTGTCGGGAAACTGAAAGGCATCCAAGATGCCATTTGATTTACTACTAAAAATCCTAAACAAAGCTATGCGCAGAGCTGTCGGGGTAAGGTTGCCGACTCAGATCAGATTTGTGTTAATAAATGGCTGATTGTTGGAGATGACAAACTTGGTATTCGATTGACAAATTTAGGTAGCTTACCAGACATTCGAGGAGCCGAGCCGGTCGAGAGATTATGATGAGGATCTTTCTGACTAGCTGGGTGATGACGGTTACCTCTTCACTTTCAGAGCGCTCGTAGGCCTGGAAAACACAAGGAGCCATCAGGAGACTCAACTCAACAGATTTCCAGTTTCAGAGAGGGACTGCAGACGGTTTGGGTCTGAGCGGCAAAAACATGGCTTACATTTACGATAAAGTTTGACCAGTTATTTGTGTGAACATGAGGCGACTGTGATTAAAATGGCTTTAATTTAAAAATGTTAAAATCGCTGAACGAGCGTCTACATTTTAGTCACAACTTGATCTCTGTGCTTTTAATCCACCGTGGAGGTGCACAAAAGCAAATACTGTGTCACTGTCATTTAATATTGAGAAACTGCATGTGCCAAAAGGATCATCAGGGATTATACAGTGGGGCAAAAAAGTATTTAGTCAGCCACCGATTGTGCAAGTTCCCCCACCTAAAATGATGACAGAGGTCAGTAATTTGCACCAGAGGTACACTTCAACTGTGAGAGACAGAATGTGAAAAAAAAATCCATGAATCCACATGGTAGGATTTGTAAAGAATTTATTCGTAAATCAGGGTGGAAAATAAGTATTTGGTCAATAACAAAAATACAACTCAGTACTTTGTAACATAACCTTTGTTGGCAATAACAGAGGTCAAACGTTTACTATAGGTCTTTACCAGGTTTGCACACACAGTAGCTGGTATTTTGGCCCATTCCTCCATGCAGATCTTCTCGAGAGCAGTGATGTTTTGGGGCTGTCGCCGAGCAACACGGACTTTCAACTCCCGCCACAGATTTTCTATGGGGTTGAGGTCTGGAGACTGGCTAGGCCACTCCAGGACTTTCAAATGCTTCTTACGGAGCCACTCCTTTGTTGCCCGGGCGGTGTGTTTTGGATCATTGTCATGTTGGAAGACCCAGCCTCGTTTCATCTTCAAAGTTCTCACTGATGGAAGGAGGTTTTGGCTCAAAATCTCACGATACATGGCCCCATTCATTCTGTCCTTAACACGGATCAGTCGTCCTGTCCCCTTGGCAGAAAAACAGCCCCATAGCATGATGTTTCCACCCCCATGCTTCACAGTAGGTATGGTGTTCTTGGGATGCAACTCAGTATTCTTCTTCCTCCAAACACGACGAGTTGAGTTTATACCAAAAAGTTCTACTTTGGTTTCATCTGACCACATGACATTCTCCCAATCCTCTGCTGTATCATCCATGTGCTCTCTGGCAAACTTCAGACGGGCCTGGACATGCACTGGCTTCAGCAGCGGAACACGTCTGGCACTGCGGGATTTGATTCCCTGCCGTTGTAGTGTGTTACTGATGGTGACCTTTGTTACTTTGGTCCCAGCTCTCTGCAGGTCATTCACCAGGTCCCCCCGTGTGGTTCTGGGATCTTTGCTCACCGTTCTCATGATCATTTTGACCCCATGGGATGAGATCTTGCGTGGAGCCCCAGATCGAGGGAGATTATCAGTGGTCTTGTATGTCTTCCATTTTCTGATGATTGCTCCCACAGTTGATTTTTTCACACCAAGCTGCTTGCCTATTGTAGATTCACTCTTCCCAGTCTGGTGCAGGTCTACAATACTTTTCCTGGTGTCCTTCGAAAGCTCTTTGGTCTTGGCCATGGCGGAGTTTGGAGTCTGACTGTTTGAGGCTGTGGACAGGTGTCTTTTATACAGATGATGAGTTCAAACAGGTGCCATTCATACAGGTAACGAGTGGGGGACAGAAAAGCTTCTTACAGACGACGTTACAGGTCTGTGAGAGCCAGAGATTTTCCTTGTTTGAGGTGACCAAATACTTATTTTCCACCCTAATTTACGAATAAATTCTTTACAAATCCTACCATGTGGATTCATGGATTTTTTTTTTCACATTCTGTCTCTCACAGTTGAAGTGTACCTCTGGTGCAAATTACTGACCTCTGTCATCATTTTAAGTGGGGGAACTTGCACAATCGGTGGCTGACTAAATACTTTTTTGCCCCACTGTATGTCTAAGGGAACCCTAACTGATCCAACAGGCAAGTACAGTTTATCACTATTAGCACCATTTCATCCACCCCTGAAAAAAAAGCTATAAAAAAAAGAGAAATACAAGAGCACTGCTTTATGGGGAAACAGTGAAATAAAAATAAATATAAAATTCTAAGGAAGTGGATAGGGCTTTAACAAAAACATGAAAACAGGTGCCGCCTGATAGAATTACATCAGAAATGACGCCACTTCAAACGAAGAGCAATTATCAGAATAATCCGCGGTGGGTGGGCGGAGTCTTCGTGAGTCATTTTCAGTTTCTTCTATAATAACAGAGAAACACCCTGTTCTGGTGACGATACAGCAGCACAGCACACTGTGTATTTGTGATCCAGTCATATGAGAGCTAATTGAAGCTTCCTGCACAACAAGACTATTACTAATCTCAGCCACCTGTCAAATATGAGGATACAGACTCAAGAAAGTGGCCCTAAAGGAAATGTTGCTACTACACCTGTCTACCAGCATTTCTGAAACATGAGATACTCTTTCACAATCTGCCAAGCTTCCTGTGGCTGTGATCGTCATTTCTGTCTACACTTAGGTTTGTGTGGATTATATTTTAACCTTCTGGTAGTGAGTGTAGTAATGTGTAAGTTAAGAAAGACAGCAGTTACTCAAACCTTACGGTCACAGGCTTTCTCCTGCCTGCTCTAAACTCTTGTTAAAGCTTTTCTGTTGTACGTAACTGTGATACAGGCCATGTCTGTGCCTG
This sequence comes from Astatotilapia calliptera, assembly GCF_964374335.1. Taxonomy (NCBI): domain Eukaryota; kingdom Metazoa; phylum Chordata; class Actinopteri; order Cichliformes; family Cichlidae; genus Astatotilapia; species Astatotilapia calliptera. Next base: position 35,612,534 of record NC_137436.1, on the reverse strand, counting down.
AAATCACTGCCTAGTGCTATCCATATTTACAGTGAGTACTGCTATACCGTACAAAGTGCAGTATCCCCACAGTTCCTCGTGATCAACACTGACGAACAAAAGAACAGATCGATGAGAAGACAAAGAAAAGTGGATTTTAAGACAAATGTACACAAAAATATTTAGCCAATAAACAGACATTATTTTTGCTACTTAACAGCTGAGCTGAAAGGGGAGGCTCTGACACAGAATCAGAGGATCAACAGTTAGCCCAGAACAGGCCTAAATGGGGGTAAATGGTAAAAGTTTTACGTATTTCCCGGAATGAAGAGGAATATCTTCATCAGATAATTAATGATGCTATCAAAAAGTGTTTTTGTTACTGTGCCCTATGACCTCCTTCTATGCCGGACAGAAATCCTACTGTCTAGCACCTGGTCAGCCCTCTCAGGATTCTTTAACTGTTGTCAGAATCAGATGTAAATGTGCTGAAGGTGCTTTCAGCTACTGTGGTCCTGTTCTTTGGAACAAGCTGCCTGCTGACCTGAGATCAATTACAACTGTGTACAAATTCAAAAACAGACTTAAAACCTTTTCATTCACCCAGCCTTACAGGTGTTGTTGCTTTGTTGTTGTTTGTTGTTTTTATTTTGTTTTCACTGCCTTAAGGTATCATTTTTATGTTTTTGTCTTCTTCTTGAATTTACATGTAATCAAATGTAATCAATAAAATTGCTACTACTACAACACGTTTTTTTGGCAAACTGGAAAGCTCTCCGGGTGGTTCAAAAAGGTCGTCCAGGAAATCGTTTCCTTACTGCAGGAACTTCAAACACCCGCTGTCTCAGAAAAGCCCCCAAAATTTTGCATGACTCATCACACCCAAATTATAATTAGTGTAAAGTGCTCTCATCAGGCAAGATAATAAAATCAAGGACAAATAGACTAGAAAAACATTTTGTACCCCACAGCCAATAAAGCATTAAATGCAGTTTAAGCATAGTTTGTAATTGTTATGATGGGACCAGAGCACAATCACAAACCCGAAGAAGTCCAGATATGGGAAATAGAGAGCAGTGAATGATTATTAATAATTGTTACTAAAATAGGCTATAGTCTTTATGTTTATATCCTTGCTCTCATTCCCCTTTATTGTATCTGTAACATGCAACTTCTGCCGGTGCTGTGCTACTGGAAACTGAATTTCCCGGAGGAACACACCCGAGGGATTAATAAAGTTTCATCTAATCTCTAACCTCTAATCTAGTCCAGAGCACTGTTCAGGTGTTTCTTTCACAAAGCTACTTTTTGTGCATTGCTTCCTGTAATGTACAAGATTTTTATAACAAATTAATAAAAAATGTGTCACTTTTCAGGCAACACCGCAGCCGTGTATCCACGTGGAGGGCTGGAGCCTGCGCAGCTGTCACAGGGTGAGACGCGGGACACCCCTTGGACATGTCCCCAGCCTGTCACAGGGCCCCCTGCATATACTGCATGACAAAGACCCAGAGAAAACTTTCTGGAAAAAACTGTTGCCCTTTTTAACAAAGTGGCCTTGGCACACAAATCAAGTCGTGCGTGTGTGTGCGTAAATATATGACATTTGCTCCACTGTGCGGGAACAGACTTATCAGTTCAGCTGGAAGTACAGAGAGTTAGCCGTGCCTGCTGTCTGAAAGCACGCAGAGAAACACGGGAAGAGGTTGCTATAGAAACTAACACAACATGCATAAGACCTGTGACAAAAGTGCCTCTCAGCATCACTGAAAATTTCCACTAAGAGATCTATTGTGTGTGCCGTTGGCTATCACTGGAGAGGCATGCCTGATTGCACATTTCACCGGGGCTCGATCAATCCTCTTTCAAAACGTCATCACACCCGAATTAAAGAGTTCAGCATCAGTTCATCAGCTGCTGCTTAAAACCAGAGAGAGCATTTGGCCTGCACCGCTTCTCTCATCAGTCCTGCAAAACCTCCAGTGTAACTGGAAAGCATTCACAGGTCTTTACTTGTTCCACATTTTGTCATGTGACAGCTTTGTTCCAAAATGGATTCAGTTAATTAATGACAAAATACTGGTGGTGGCCAGTTACCCCTCAGCTTCCTAGAAGATACACCTCAGCAGTGTGGATGCCTTTCAGATGCACCCTATGTCAGATTGAGGGATTCTCACCTCGTGTAGCAGCTTGTCTAGCTTCTCCTGCAGCTCAACAAAGTAACGAGAGGTAACCAGGCCGTTCTGGGACTTATCCAGACAGTCTCTGACCAGCTCCACCAACTGGTGCTGGATGAAGCCCAACACCCCGTCAGCCAGCCGGAGGGAGCTGTCTGGAGAGTAATGTGTGACAATCTCCAACAAGCGCTCCTCCATCTGGGCTGTGGCCTGCAGGGAGCACACAAACACAGAGTTAGAACAATTAAACGAGCACTGATAATCATTTTTTAACCTCTCTCTACAGCAAATTAAAAAGAATTTCTCCAAATGTTGAAAAGTGGGCTTTAAAAGCTTGTTTAAAAGCATTTCTCCTTATTGAAACAAAACCAAAACCCAAAAAGGCTTCAGGACGCTCCACACAACAACAGGAGAAATGCAAAGTGTGTTTCTGGTTTGAATATGTCTTCGTTGAGAATGCAAAGTTACAGATATCCTGTACGTACCTTTGGAAAACGTTCTCTGTAAACATGGTTCATCATGACTATCTCATTATCGAAGGAAACACTTGATCGGCCCGGGCTACGAAAAAGCAAAACACAACAAATTAGTACATTGCAACTGATCAACACAGAGACATTTATTATTATTACTACTACACAGTTCATTGCATTTCTCTTCTAAGCTATTAAATGGCGATGAAGAGTGGTTATGTCATCGAGGCCATCGCAGTTCCCTCGAAATGGCCAGCAGTCAGTTTAGTTCAATCCAACCAACACACACACGTCGGCTCTTAACTAATAGCCTGAGTGTGACTGAACGAGGGTTTTGAGGTCAGCATCAACGATACTTTTGATGTCAGCCTGCGAGACAACATTCAGGTTTGGTGGCTCTTAAGCTGCTTAAGCTCCAATCAAGGTGGATTTCACTGTCAGGTTTTGATGTTTCACTTTAAGATGCTTCCGTACCGGCAGCAGCAGAGGTTTCTTCTAGCCAAAACTGTGTGAATCATCGACATCAAATAATTAGTCACTCGCTGCAGCACCACTCCAGCATTGAGGCCAAAGGGAAGGTGTATTTTTACAGAGAAATCTTGCTTGATGAAGCTTCAAACAGAACAGATGGAGGGAAAACCTATCACTTGCAAACAGACTCCCAGAGTCTTTTTTTTCTTCTTCTTGTCATAAAAGACGCCTCTGTTTTACTGGATGGCTTCTGCCCAACACACACTGCTGCAAAGCTCGCTGCAGTTCGCCGCATCAGACACCCACCACCCTCGACTACAGTTCAGCAGCTATGAGACGATGATCCCCGAGGCGCTCTGTTAGCTAGCACGCCCACGCGCGGCACACCATGGTGCCAGAACACAGAGCACTCAGGCACTGCACAAACAGCACGGAGCAGAGCCAACAGACAAAAGTTGTCAAAAACGCACCGCTTTGCAGTCAGATCTCCACCTGCCTGCCGGCCAACGGGCATGTGCGATCAATCGGAGGCAGCTGAGGTGCCAAAACTGGCGCTTGAAGGCGTCTTCAAATCTGACAGTCTATAAATGATACAACAGCGCTCGTGTTCTGTAGTCGCTGTCCAAAGTTAATCTGAAATGTAGGTAGTTAATCCTTTCGGACGGATTACTGCATTTAATCTGTGTGAAACATTACATGTTTTTAATTTGATGGTAGAACAAGAAACAATCTGAACAAAACAGACAGGAGGCTGTGAGAGGTTCTCCCATCTCCGTGTGGATCCTTCCGTCGGTGTCAGAAGGTCGTCTTAAAATAGTGATCCTGTCATTACTTTACACTTTATGTTTTCAGTAACTGAATAAATAACTAAAAATGGCTACCCTAAACAAAGTTTAATTGCACGTTTTTTTAGTTTGTTCAGTTCTGTGTCAATTATCCACCTGAGGCTCCGAGACCGCGGTCGTACCACCGGCGAGGGCCGTCCGTCCTCGTCTGTTATGCTGTCTGTGCTGCGGAAGTGCTTGAAGATGAAGTGAGGCTCGTCTTGTGTCGGCTGGTAGGGAAGCTGGTGGAGACGCTCCTGGGACGAGGAGGAGGACTGCGCACACAGAAAGAAATTAATCAAATGTCTTGAAGGATGTTCAATCATCAAGGTAAACAAACCCCAGAAAGTTGATTCTGTTCATCTACATGTTGCGGTTTCAGTGGGAGAAACGTTTTATCACTCAGCCAAGTGACTTGCAGCTGACTGCAGGTTTCCCCAACCTTATAAACACTACATAGTGACCGAAACTGGCACCATTGACTAACAATGGGTCGTGAGGTCAGTTTCATCATCATTAATATGCAAATTGTCATGAGCTTAAGTTTCTCCCGCTGAAAACTCTGCGTTCAGATGAAAAGAATCAAGTTTCTTGGAATCCATCAAATAAGAAAAATACATCTATTTTCACATTTAATACTGAGCTTCTTTTGAGGCTGATTTAACCAAAACAACGAGCAGTATCTCTTCAGCCCTTCTGAGCTACTTGTTTTGACATTTGAATAAATGTTAAAGTATCCAAATCTTTACTTCCGACCCATCATCTTGTGCAGTGCTTCTAAAGAGTGGGAAAATATTTAAATGAACTCAAAAATGACTTAAGACTGAAAATCCCCGAGAAAGGATCTTCACCTCAACACTACAAAAGCCCAACAGCTTCCCAAACTGGCAAAGATTTGCTGCTGTGTTCACGATTAGTAAGTGCAAGCTAAGCCAGCTTTACATGTTGCAATACGCAGCATCGGCCCTGTAACCACTGCGGGCTGCTTTCGCAAAAGAAGAAAAACAACTAATGTTGCAATTTGCCGGTCTGCTTTTCAGGTGGCATCACTCAACAAGGTAGGCTGCTAAGACTGAAGATCACAAACAGGTTCAGGCAAGTCGGGCAAAGCAAAGGACAACAGCAAACTGAAATTGGTCTGCATTGTGAGCCTGACTTAAAGGATCATCGAAGGGGAAAAAATAAAATTAAAGCTAAGCTCGTCTTACTAGGCAAGCACAGGCCTACGCATGTGCTGCGTTCTGGCTTCACTCGGGTTTCAAACCCTGCTCTCCCATGAGAAGGTGCTCTTTTCCTTTGCAGTACTGTGATTTTCTGCTTGGACAATCTTTATTCTTTGTATTTTACAGGCTCTACAACAGACTGACGACCTGTCCGAGGTGTACCCTGCCTCTTGCACTATGATAGCTAAAATAGGCTCCAGACCACCTGCAACCCTGAACTGGATACTGATGGATGGATGGATGGATGCACTACTTCAGTGAGAGTAACTGAATCTGGAAAGATCTGTGATATGCTATGAAACATAAGAGTCTAGTTTCTTTTCAGACCAGCTGAAAAACAACACACTGAAAGGTTATAATTGTTTAAAAGACATAACGAATGAACTCAGTGATTTAAAATAATTCCACATAGCATCTTTCAGATCAGAATATTCCACTTATGCATTCTCATAAAATAGATCAGGTACCTGTGAAGATTTGCCCGAAATCCAAATTCACAATGTATATGAATTTAGGTGACCAAAAAACCAAAAGCCTACAGAGGCATTATTATTATTTGCAGTCATCTTCCATGTCTACCGAGGCAGAGAGTAACATCTTTTCAAGCAAAATAGGGGACGGTGTCTGTTGCCGGCAATCTGTTTCATTTTGCGGTCCATGTGTCGTGAACAGAACGGGGCCAGAGGGACAGCATCTGCGAAGTCTCTTTCTAAAGCCTCAGTATAAAGAGGGCAGCGGGGGCCACTGAAGAGCCCTTTTGTCCCCACTGACCTCTGGGGCTATGCCCGGGTCGGCCCAATAAACCTCCTTATTAGAGCTTCACACAGCAGACTTTCAAAGACTTGGCAGACTGCCGCCATTACGAACTGTTCATCTGACTGCCGTCTGGTGACATCATCCAGTAAATACAATTATGGCTTTATTCTGCAATAAGACAATTCGCAGTCTTTTAAAAACATCTGGTTGAATCACTGTGACATCCTGTTGCTCAAAAATGCTGTTTAAAGCTACCAAACACTAATGTCTCAGTGTACTGTTAATGTGATGTTATGATGTTTTGTGTTTTTAATAAAGGCTGTCAAAAAAAATAAAAAGTTCCTGAAATTATTTAAATTTCCTTCCCCTCCTCTCCTCATTAATATGCATCCACGCAGACTGTGTGTGTGTGTTACTTCTTACACCGAGTTCCACAGACTTGGAGAATGACTCACTGAAGCAGACGATGGAGGAAAACAATTAGCGGTTTGTCATCATCAGTCTTGGCATTCACTGTCCCTTATTGCATAAACCAATGTGCTATTTGGGCTGAGTGAGGTGTTAGAATCGCCTGGCTGCCATGTTGTGACCGGGGGACGATGGCGCCATTTTTCCGGGTGTCTTACCGAGACGGTGGAGCTCGGCGGATTGGTTCCATAGCCAGACGAAGGGAGGGACGCCAGGGACCATCGTCGGCCCTCGGCTCTGAGGGAAGCAGACATGCACATTACATAAGCCTCAGCGGCATAGGCATTAGTTAGCATTTCATAGCATTTCATATGTGAAACCTGTTACATAACAGACAACGGAGGTGTCCTGTGACTACATGAGCATGAAATTTATGTCTTTTCCCCCCCACATATATATATCTAAAAATATAAATGCCCATTTCTCCCTCCCTCCCTCCCTTTCTCTCATCACTTGATTTCAATAATCAAGCAATAAGAATTTATGAAGGACAAATATTTTTTGTGTAAAACACACGACAGAAAAGTTTAGACATAAAGACAGGGTGCAAGAATTGGAGAAGAAGCTACCTGTCCGCGCGAGCCAAGTGGCTGCGATCACGACAGCAACGGAAAGAAGGACAAGAAAAAAAAGAAAACAAGAAAGAGAAAAGCAGAGAAGTGAGTTTCAGTGAGTTTTAAGAGTCTTGCACAAATGAACCTGTGACCTCTGGCATTCGGCTGAGGGATTAGTACTGACAATGTTGCCTTCCTTGCCACTTTTCATTTGTCCAGATACAAAGAGTGGAGAGCAAACTAAATTAATTTGAGGATGTGTGTTACATAACAGGAAGAGCCCTTCACTTCAAAGCTGGAAAGAACGAACCTGCAGATTGGACTGTACAGCTGCAAAAAAGGGTGGCGGTGGGAGTATGTTTATGTTATTTGGCATTTGCACGCAGAGAAATGATGCAAGGACTGCACTAAACTTTCACACAGATTGTATGGAGAATCAAGTGCAGCTGCATAGGCTGAGTGGCAAACTTCAAGAGCAGGGCTTTTCCTGCTTAGGCAGAGAGTTTTAGCCTGAGCCAAAGGAAAATCACCAGCATCAACACGCTTTAGTTTATCAAATCACACAAAAATACTGCAAAGGCGTCTGTCGTATAACGTAGCAGAAACTCGTTGCCTTTTTCCCCCCTTAAGAAAAAAAGCATACAACCCTGACAAATAGTGTTAAATAGATCGGGACAGATTTAGTAAATTAATAAAAAGCTTTGACTGCCACAAAAACAACAACAGCAGACGGATTATACTCATGAATCTCTTCTTCCACTAAAGGGTCTCATTAAATGGTGACAACAGGACAACCAGAGCTTCACGCAGTAACAAAAAGAGTTCTCTTCATGGCTGTGAGTCTATTTTATTGCAGCACAGTGACGGTTAGGAATAGATATATGACACAGGATGAGATAATAAGAAAAGTATCGCACAACAATTTATTATCGGCATGAATTTAGAGTCAAGTCTAAGTTCAGCTTATCAAGATAAGTCGAGGGCCATTCCTGTGTATATGAAATTTTTTTTTTTTTAAAAGACATTAACTGACCTTTAATTTGACTGGCTTTTTATACAACAGGAGGAAATCTAAATATTTAATGAATAAATATTTACCTAGTGCCTGTTATTTTGTTGGCAAGCTATGATGTGTTCTCAGAGCAGTCCACAGCACCTGAACCTGCTTATAAGTTTTTAATGACTGTTCTCGGGTGTCTTTAAGGTACTGCCTCACTTGTCGGCTACGCACGCCTGGAGCGAGACAAGCATGTTGCCATGGGAACCGGGCTGAATGATGCGTGAGTAAGGGGGGGTACCCTCCATCTGACTTCACTCATCCTGCCGAGGAGTCTGCAGCGTTAAGGATGGTGGGGAGCGCTCCCGGCTGAGTCAGCCTCAGTCACCTTTCTGCTGTTTTCCTCTCGCTGCTTTTATGAAGTCCGTGATCCTGTGTTAGCTTTTTTTTTTAGTCATTTTTTTAAGTGTGTACTTTTCTGATTTGGATTCACAGTAATAAATCACAAAGACGTAACGCGAAACAATGGCCCAGGTGATTCAGAGATCAAAAAACGACTACCTAACTCAATTCAGTTTTATTTATATAGTACCAATTCAAATCAACAGCTGCCTCAGAGGACATATCGTCAGGGGAGACAATGTAAAGACCCTCAAATATTAGTAAGAAACCCCAACAACTACACGACCCCCTACGTGTAGTGGGAAAGAAAAGCTTTCTTTTAACAAGAAGAAAACTTTGACAGGTGGTTTCTTCTTCTTAAAAGGGGAAAACCAGACTAAAGTTGACTTGACTGATGTGCTAGCACCATTAACTTCGACCACTGTTGACCCTTGACATCATCCTCTACCAGCACAATCCCAACAACCTTCACTGTAAGAGTTGCCAGTTCCAGGAACTTCAAAAATACATCATAAAGCGATTGATTTTAATTATATCTTTAAAAATACTCACTTGTTGTTGTGCTGATTTTACTTTGTATACAAGTGTAATATGATGGATTTTATGGTTCAAACTTTTAATCGAATGACACATGACCTTTTTACTTTTAAGTTTCATTGCAGTATTTCTGCCACATTCAACATGTGGCTTTCTCTTAACAGCAGTGATGCTGATTAATGTCCATCATCCAACAGAATACAAGCATGATTAAAAACGGCAATAAAGCAAACACTAAACTCCAGGGGAACAATTTTTAAGAAGCATTGCCGACATACCTTCGGGCAAATGGAAAGTTGAGGAAGGCACTGGTCGACACATTTCGTGGACTGTCTAAAGGACTGCTGGCGGCTGAAAGACATAAAAACATAAATGAAAGTTAGCACTGTAATAACATACGAGAAAATGGAACGGAAAACAGATAACATCATGTTTATGCAGTAACCTATCATCAGTGCAAAACTAGCACGAATGGTCCAACATATCATTTTGATATTACTTTTTCAAATGTTGCTTCCAGTCTACTAAGGCTCTCGATTCATGGAGAAGCCTCATCCTGCTTGGCTTTGTTTGAGTCTGCAGATTTGGGTACACTAGAGACCATAGTGTGTTTACATGCGAGTGTTGAGTGCCCAATTAGAGTGCGACTGCACTCCATTATTAGCTCATCCTTAGCGTGATTGAGTTCAAAAGGAAGCACAGCTACATACTGCTGTTATGAGGATACGAACGTTATTTTTTCCTGCTGCTTCATTGCATTCAGGGGCTTTAGAGCATCTGCCGCTGATTTCGAAAGCAGGAGGGCAACATCAAGCATCTCAGTATCTCCTGTCCCTTAACTAGGTTACAATTTCATGAAAATTGCTATTTTATGGCCTTCAAACTGAGTTATCTTTGGTATTTTTCATAAATTCATCTAAAGAAATTAGAAAATATTGTGTTTCTTACAAGGCAGCTCGTAACAAAGTGTTAAAGATACAACTTAAAACTAGTTCTTCACTAAGTTCTCTGTTATTTGTAGACTCAACAGTGATTCTTCTTTTTTTCTTTTTTTTAGAAGACAAGACGAGAATTCAACCCTGGCAAACAGCAGCCCCCATCTGTCTATCTGTGATGTTAGGCTGAAAATAATTAAGGTGGGAAGCAATACAGATGCCAGCTGGGTGAACAAATGCTGTTCTGCAGCACTTGATGTAGAAAATTAACGGTTGTAGTCAGTATTTTTCAGACTTGTAGACTAGTCGACTAGTCTGAAATACAAACAAATAAGTGGTCGGCAGTCTTTCACGACAGAACTTAGAAAACACGCCGATATGGAACATATCGAAGAAAAACACGAGGTCATTTTAAATTTGAGCAGCAACACATCACCAAAAGTTTGGAGGGGGCCATATTTACCACTTTTGGTTGCTTTTCATTTGTGTAGGAAAGCTTAGGGACCTTTAGGGAGTTGTGTTTGTTATTTTTGGCAATGCTCACTGCTGAAGCAAATAAATGGTTGCTTAGCACTTTAAAAGATACTACTGTTTGTGTTCTTTCTTGGGTGGTGCGTGAGTGGGGCCAATTTCTTGTTGCGTTCAATACACGCCTAGACTAAGAACGTAACAGTAGCATCTGCTCTTCTTTTAACAACAGTGTGAAACCGTCTGGGAACTGAGAACACCAGCTGTTGGACTTTTGGGAGAGCAATGTTGTCCAGTTCTTGTCTGATACAGGATTATGTTTGCTCAACAGTCTTGACTCTTGTTCAGTGTATTTTTCATCTCATGATGCACAAAATATTTTCAAGTGATGAAAGGTCTGGACTGCAGGCCGGTCAGTTCAGCACCCAGCTCTTGTACTATGAAAAGCAAGTGGTTGTAGGAGAAAGATGTACTCTGGATGAAAGCAAACGTTGATTTAAAACTTGTTAATACTTTTTAAGACTGATGGTGCCTTTCCATGGATTTCTAAAATAATTTCAAATTATGATTTATCTGATCACAAAACAGCTTTCCACTTTGGCCCAAACCATTTTAAATGAGCTTTGTCCCAAAGAAGACAGTGTTGTTTCTCAATCGTGTTCACATATGGCTTTGCCCATGTAGTGATTTCCATGACAGAATCATGCCTGTTTTTAAAGCAGTGCTGGCTCAGGGCCAGAAAATCGCAGGAATCTAATATTGATTTTTTTACCTTTGCCTTACACACAGAAATTTCTCCAGATTCTTTGACTCTTTTGACAATATTATGTACTGTAGATGATGATATATTTGAAAGTCTATGTAATTTTAGGTTGAGGAACATTATTAAGAAATTCTTTCACAATTTCTAGATGCGTTTTTTGCCAAATGATGAACCTCTGCCCATCTTTGTTTCAGGGAAACTTTAAGATGCTCTTTTTATACCCAATCGTGTTACTTGCCAATTACCCTAATTAGTTACAAAATGTTCCTCCAGCTGCTTCATATTAGTACCACTCACTTTTCCAGCCTTATGTTGCTGCTGTCCCAGCTCTTTTAAAATACGTCACTGCCATCAAATTCAAAATAAGCTCTGATTTTTTGCCACGAAACAGTAAAATGTCTCACTCTAAAAATCTGATATTTTCTATGTTCTAATGTGTTTTTGAGAAATGCAGATCATTGCATTATGAATTTATATACATTTTACGCAGCACTTTTTTGGGATTGGGGTCGTACAACTCTGAAAATCCTTCTTCTCAACACTGGTAAGGTGAGATGGAAACAAGCAAAGCAAACGCTTCTATAGCAACAGTTCATTCTTTCATCGGTTTGACTGGCCGGTGCAGTGCCGAGATTTTGGAAAACACTGAAACAGGTCTTACCAGTTTGGAGTGAAAGTGGAGAGAGCGGCCGGGAAAGCGTAGGCGACGGCGTCCCGACACCGAGGCTCTTCCTGTTGCTGCTGCGACAGCTGGAGCACAAACAGCAAAAAGAGAAACCTCAACAGCCTGTCACAGTCAAAACATATCACTTATCTGCATCTGCCATCACAATTTATATACAAGTGTTTCTGTAGTAGTTTGAATACTAAGTGACTGCTGTATTCTGCAGATGAAAATAACCTAACATTGGCCTCAGTAGGGTAATCTGTGCCCTGCAGGTGTAGCAGCATGCTGACAAATTAGTTGCAGTGTTACGTTCATGATCAGTGAATAACAAAGCTTTATTTCTTCTCATTATGTCCTCAACAAGGTCCCTTTAAAACCTGCAACATTCTCACTTTTAAAATAATGACAGCAGCTCCACACCTTAACACAGAGCACTGTATGAAACACACTGATAATACCAGCAGCTCTTTTAACTGACGGGAAGAACGATATGGCAATGCCAGAAAATAATAACCTGTTGGTTTCCTTCAAAGTGAGCGTAATCGCTGCTGCCCTGACTTCTTCCACCTATAATTACAGGTCTGAGTCATCTGAGTCTTCCAGTGTTTCGGATTGGCTTTAAGTATGTGTGTTGAGCAGCAGCTTGTCGACACAAAAGGCTCATGACAGTGTAACTCTGAGGAGATTAAGCAGACACTTGACCTCTATCGTAGCAGACCGTTATCCTCCAAGCTGTGACGGTTGAAAAAACACAGAGTAACACCAAAACATGTCTGTTTTGTGTGCACACTGGAAGGAGAAATGGGGGTAAATGGTGCTGTGGAGATAGGACATGGATGTAGAGTGTGCAATCCTCATATAACTACGTATTATTAAACAAAACAAACATAGCGATATTCCTGAAAAACACGTCAAAATTTGTTGTCGGTGTTTACCATCTTTAGGATGTCCTTACATTATTAATTTCATTTCAGTATTTTTTTTACTGTTTCTTGCAATCGCCTGTTTGTTTTAAAGGCAGGAATTTCCATCGTTAATTAGCAAAAAAGACCTTTTTCAGACATTGCTGCAAATCTACTGCAGGGTGCCAGCCTATCACAGGGCTAACTCACTGCGACATTCACGCTCACCATCACACCCACGCCTAATTTAGGATCATCAGCTGACCTAACATGCGTGGCTTGTGACTGTGGTGGGAAGCCAGAGTAAAACCATGTCGACATGGGACCAACATGCTAAGACCTGCACTTTAGGTCATCTGAAGATCATTAATTTTCTGGACCCATATACCTTCAGCCTGAGGCTTAATTTTTTACTGGTTTAAACACAACCAATAAACAACACTGTGTTTGGCGATTCTTGACCAAATGGGTCTGAAAATGATCTACTGTACTGTCTTTTGCGCAAGATTAGAAGGGTGTTTAGCATTCTGTTTAGTCATATGTTGCATCTGTTCGTTTTATTAGTATTTCTCAAGATTATATGAGAGAAAGAAACTAAAGAAAGTAGATCCCTTTTTAAACAATAAGTTTCCAATATTTAAATGCTAATACTAGCAGCAATGCTGTCAGACAAGTAAATAATAAACAGAATACCAATGTATCACCACAATTCACAGGTTACTGCACAGAAAATAACAAATGTGACCTTGATCTATACCACAGTTTGATAGAAGACCCGTTTGATGATCAATTGTGACCAATGCTGTAGGAGAACTAGCAAGTCTTGAAAATTGTAGACGGACGATTGACGCCTTGAAATGAAATTAGCTCCACAGTTCTTCAGCTGAATGACCTATTATCATTTTTTTCTTTCAGCTGCTCCCTTCAGAGGTCACCACAGCGGATCATCTGCCTCCCTCTCACCCTCTTCTGTCGCATCAACCCTCTGCATGTCCTCCATCCCTACATCCATGAGCCTCCTCTGAGGTCTTCCTTTTTTCCTTCTTCCTGGCAACTCCATCTCCAACATCCTTAGTCAAATAATTCCACTAGCCCTCCTCTGCAGATGTCCAAAACCGTCTCAACCTTGCCTCTCTGTCTGTCAACCTGAACTGTCCCTCTGATACCGATCTTCTCCATCTTTAGCTCTGCTTGTCTTCCTGTCAGTGCCACCATCTTCAAACAGTCCTCAAATTCAAATTCATACTCCAATGGATGCATTACAGAGCATCTTTGTGACCTCTACACTTCTCCATCAGCACCCTCAGAGCAAACGTGCTCTTTTTCAGCATGAAGCCATAGTGCTGCTTCTCTTCTTATCTACCTTTAATGACTCTTTCACCATATCTTGATAGTATGGCTGATAGTGTTACTACAGTCCTGCACATCATTCTAGAAAATTGGTATCAATACACTTCTTCTCAGTTACCCAGGCATCCTCTTGCTCTCCAAGATTGTAATTACCAGCCTGGTTAAAAATGCCACTGCCCTCTCTCCTGGAAATCTGCATACCTCTACAGGTATGCCAGCTGGACATGCTTACATAACCACCTTTTCACTCTTAATCTTCCTTCACTGCTGCCCTCACTTCTCCTCACTAATCTTCTTCACTTCCTTATTCACTTGCTTTCCTCGATCTGTCCTCAATCTCTCAGTTCCTTCATTCATTAGGCCCTCTAAGTACTCCTAACTTCTCTGCACACTCCATTCACTCGTTATTACATTTCCATTCCGGTCCTTTAATCACCCTAACCTGCTGCACATCCTTTCAAGCTCAATAGCTCGTGTTAACCTAATACTATTGATGAGCTAATTCTTTCTTTACTTTATTATTTTTTTTCCTCTTTCCTTTCTTAACACTTACCAAAAATACAGCATTCATAGCCCAATACAGATGAGCGTTAAGAACCACAGCTTGCGTTTTTTATGTGTTTTGTTTTTTTTCTCTGCCCACTGGAATTTAACTCAACCAGTGAGATAATTTCCGCCTTCAGAGCACCTCTGCCTTGAGACGCGTTTACGTAACTACAACTGTAATCTGCAGGCAAATGCATGACACACCAGCATGACAGATCAAGAGAGAAAACTCATGAGAGCCACAATCCAAAAAGGATGCCCTTCTGTCACCGGACTCAAGCCTGAAGGGGGGGGTGTGCACGCTGACCGCAGCCGCGGGCCCAGCTTGGTCAACAGATGTCCACCACTGTGTGTGTGTTTGAGAAGGAAAAAGGAGGGAATGCTAAATAATCCCCTAAAAGGAGGAAATTCGACATTTCAAAGTTGCTGGTCCAAGCACTCCGTTCCAAATTTATGATGCAGATAAAATGAAGCAAATACCTTCTGATGTTTTAGAGTCCACAAGATGAATTGAGAAAAATCACCTGATTAAATAACTTCTGGATGCACTGATAAAAAAAATCTCAATATCTAAGATGTCCAGCTGCACATTTAAAGTATTTGATAGCCAGAGGGGCTTTTTCAGACTGTGCCCGGCACGTTCTGGAGAGCATATCAATCACTGGATGACACTAATCACTAGTGATCCTGTGTGACATCCTGCACAAGGAAGTTAACAGGTGCAGACCTTATCTCCAGTCAGCCAACAGTAAACACAATACATTACACCTAAATATGACTTCCAGGCAGTCATTATAACCCTAATCCCAAATCCAACGTGCAGCACACCAATCTAAACAGGGATCCGCACATATAATTTTATTATTTAGTCTATCCACACAGCTTTATGTGCCAGCTGCAAAGTGCATCCACTGACAAACACATGCAGACCTGCTGTCATGCTACATCCAATTTCAACAAAGGAAACTGCACACCGCGCCTATTATTTTAAGCTCCTGCCTCTGAGAATATTGGCTTTATAGCAAATATTATCTGCAAACAGCTTCAGATACGATGTTTTCTTCATAACCACAAAAACAAAAGAGTAACAGAGAGCAAACACTGGATTAACGTTCAAGCGATCGGGTTGCTGCTCTGAAGCAGCAGCTAGCTCGTGTTGTTAAACGTAAACGGAGACGTTTGAGTGAGTTAGGATAGACTAATGTAATCCTATGTGGTAGCTTTTAAAGACTAAATAGCTATGTGGGCTAGTTTCAACCTCCGGTATGTCAACTTCTGATAAGTACCTCTTCGAGCGCTTCAGTAGCGACACCGAAACAAAAGGGGACTTGCTCTGGCTCGGCACCGCAGACCAGTGAATCGGATCCGACATGCTGGAGGATTTTCTTGCATAACCCCTCGTTTAAAGTTTATGCTGGTTTCAAAAAACACAAGCTCGACTTGATGTGAAATCCGCTCCCCCTCCAGCTGCTGCTGCTAATACTGCTTCTCTCCCCACCATCGTCTCTGCTTCTTCTTCGTCTTCTTCTTTTCGGCGGTTCCGTTTGTATTCAAGCCGGAGTCAAACCGCCTCGTGCCGTCCCAACATCTCCGGAGCAGCCGTTACATCCTCCGGTCTGACGGAAAGCGCTACACCCGGGACTTCACGTCCTTCGCGGCTTGTCGGTTAAGCGATACCGCTGAAAACAGCCTCTCAGCCCGCGGTACTTTGTCCACACCGTGTCCGCTCGCTGCGTGTCTCTGCGCGTGAGGAAGCTGGAGACAAGTGCTGCGTTCAAGCGCCGCTCGTTACGTTCGCTACGCACTGCCGCAAAAGTCTGCTCAAGTTTTAGGGCTTTTTAACTGACTTGTGTTTTTGTCGCTTCTCTTATGTTAGCTAATTCTTACAAAACAGTTTAAAATGGACAGTGGCAATCCCCTAAAAGCCTGACAAACAGTTCTGAGTCCAGTTATATTCTCATATGCAATGGTTTAAAAATGTATGTATATTGTATTCATATTAATTTTTGTGTGCAGCACTCGATTTAACAGCTCTTTTCCATATCTCCACTCTGTTCTCATCCATAAAGTGCTTTAAAACCTGAACATTATGACTAACAGCTGGATCTTCTAGTTTCAGTGCAGCTAGCCAAACAAGGAAGAGCCAATTGCTGCTAAACATACAGTTAAAGTGGACAGTATAGCCTTGATTACTTAACATGAAACTCATTGTTGGAGCCAAAGACCACACAACACACTGATTTTTAGTTTTAGTGTCTTTATTTCCCCCTGAGTTATTGGTTCTGTTAATAATTAGCTAACATAAATAAATGTAAATCTATCAGCACAAGGTGGCGTTAATCATGTTCTAAAAGGTTCAACTTTAAGCACTTAAATCCAGCTACACAAATAGTTGTTTTGGTATTTGCACAACTGATTGCTATTTCTGCCCAATAAATGTGACTGGGTATCAAAAACTGTGAGTGCACGTGGTGCAGTGTTTGATTTTAGTTTAATAGATAATCCTCAATGAGCCCCACATTCAAATATGCAACCATACTGTACCTCCTGATGAATAATACTTCATTTATGTGCGCTGTGGGTATATATATTTGTATTTGTGTGTACTGTAGTTAGGCTGTTGTGGGGCAGGTATATTGTCATCAGTGTCAACAGAGCTGTCTTTCAGTTTCAGTGCTTTCACGTGTATTGGACAATAGACAACTAGAATAGAAGCAGCTTTGCCTAAACTTGGGATCTGTTAATGTCCTAATTATTCTTATTCCATACCAATAATAACACTTCACTTTAGCCAGGACATGCACAAAAAGATAACATAAAAGATAACATTGATGGCAATATTTTAGTGTGCACTGGATCTGGCTAAGTAATTTCCCAGAGTGGAAGCAAAGGTATTAATTTCAGTTATAGTCAGAAACCCAGCCCCGATTTGTTGGTCCCAGTGCTGACTACAAATGAGACTTGCTGGCCTGTAAGGGGGTTTCTGTCTATCTGTCTTTGCTAAAGATGCAAAAGTAATATTATTTGTAAGACTGAAAGTGTGAGTCATGTAAAGATACCAAATAAATACAACATTCCTGTAGCAGATTAATAAAATAAAGCTTTCAGTCATGCTGTTTTCTGTATGATTAATGACCCTGGGATTTTGAAACAGAGGTGGGGGAGAAGTGTTGGTTTGCCATAACTGCAGCTAAAGACTCTAACAGACGGTGCTGCAGCTCAGATTACAAAAGCAGAGCAAAGAAAAAAAACTGACACCACTGAAGACTGGGAGTACAAATCCAAACCACGCTGACTCCTACCATGCAAACGTGCTAGAAACCTGCTAAAAGCTGTTTTTTTCTACTTTCTATCTTGACTATTTATAACCTACATTAGCCTGAGACAGCCACTCTTTTCATATAGGCTTCAGATAGGTCAAAACGTAGCTTGAATTCTTTTAGTATGTATGATTATACCTCTCTGTGTGGAAGGGTTATAATCATATAACTGCAAAATTAACATAATATTAAAAAAATAGTCGCGTAAACCTGTGTGTAAACGAGACAGGACAATATGCAGATATCAACAATCCCCCTTTTAAAATCATTTAATCATAATAATTAGCAATGAACTGGAAAATGAATCTAATTTTTTTTTGTTCTCCTGTTTAAAATAGTTTATTTTTTCTGTATTTCTTTAATAACCTGGTGTACTGCCATGTAAACAATAACAACAGTGCAAGATCATTGTTACGTTTTTAAGTTTCCATAGAAAATCTTGTCCAAATAGACCAAGAATAATTAAAACGTGTAATATAGAGAGAGAGCAGCCTTTATATGTTTTATGATTAGTTGTGCTGCAAACCTGCAAACTATCCTTTTATGATGTAATACGAGTAAACTTACAGATGCTGCTTGCATTCATACCTTAGGGATAATTTCCTACAAAACGTGAAAGCAGCATAAGATGTTGCTGGGGTATACCATTAGGAGCCTGGTAGAGGGAAGTTCCAGATAAACTTATTGAATAGTGGTACATTCCACTGCACAAACTACATCCAGTACTTGTGCACTTACTCTTGGCTTAGTACGCACGCGTACACACACACATACACACACACACACAGACAGACAGATAGATAGATAGATAGATAGATAGATAGATAGATAGATAGATAGATAGATAGATAGATAGATAGATAGATAGATAGATAGATAGATAGATCTGCAACTTTTTGTTTCTCTAGTTATACTGCAGCACATCTATTTAAAGTCATCATTAGAAGTTTGCATGTACAACAGTTATTTCCCGACTGTTTTTGTAGTTAGTTATTTTTTACCTGACCTTAAAACTTCATTATGTATAAGATTAGAAGTGTCAAGTTAGAGTCTCAGACCAACCAAGCCTAAAAATAAAACCTTCTTACACCTCTGCACATAATAATAACGTTACTCTTTAAAACGTAATCTCGTCATCTCTATGACCCAAAAACTAACTGAAATCTTTCTTTTATTGTAAGCTAACTGTAACCAAGCACCTTACCTTGACAAAAAGAGGCATGTCTGTGTCTGAACCTATCTGATAACAAAGATAGAATATTGCATATTTTCAGGCTTGGTCATTTCTGCACTTTCCATCACAGCAGCTTTAAGTGGAATTTTATAGATATTTTCAGTGAAATGACTTTGTTACCACTGACATACCATTCATGACTGTTAGTGTCTCTATGCACATTATTTCCCACACAGTCAGGCCATTTTTCATTAAAGGCTTTAACATAAAGTCATGTGAAAAACAGAGTTTTTACAGGATTCTGAGCAGTCGTGTCTAAGCATACCTTCATGTGCTGTGATAGGAATTAAAAGGGTAAGGACAACCGATCATCAGCAAATGTAAACATCACCTCTATAAAAGCAGACATTTGTCAGTTTGCCGGTCTGGAGCATTTAAGTGTGTATGGACAAAGTGCCACATTCTTCCAGGAGTGGGCGTCCAGGCAAATTCACCTCAGGGTAAGACAGTGAAATGCTCGGAAGAAGCTGCTTTCACTTGCTCCCTTACTCACAAGGGGTCACCACAGCAAACAGAATGTCTATAGGGTCATTTTCGAAAAACTCACAGCCGATCAGGTTACAGTAAGTATTTACAAGTGAAAACATTCAAGATATCTGCAAGTCTACCCAGCAAATTCACCCCAAGGTCAGACTATGCAATGCAAACTGCAAAAAACTCAAAAGCTACAACTCAAACTCTACAGGCCTTAGTTAGTGTGTTAGACGTTAAAGTCAATAACAGTGCAATTAGCAAAACACAAAACAAGTATAACTTGTTTGTGATGGTTGCCAGGAGAAAGCCTTTTCTCTATCAAAAGAACATGGCAGTACAGCTTAGGGTTTACAAAGGCATCATGTTTGGCAAAAATCAAACACAGCACATCAGCACAAATACCTCACATCAATTATCAAGCATGGTGGAGGAGGAGTGATGATGTGGGCTTGTTTTGAAGCCACAAGGCCTGGGCACATTGCAGTCATCGTATACCAAAGTATTCTAGAATCAAATGTGAGGCCATGTGGATGAGAGCTATGGCCAGAAATGGATAATTCAATGGGGCGAGCCAAGCACAGCAACAAATCTATAACAGAATGGCTGAAAAAGAAAAGAATCGAGGCGTTAACGATTTGGTTATATGCTGGCTATTTATGCACAGACCTTAAGAGAGCTACGCTAAAACGCCTGCAAACTTCAGTGAGCTGAAGCCACGCTGTAAAGAAAGGTAGACCAAAATTCCTCCACGATGATGTGAGAGACTGATGAAATCATGATTGCTTCAAGTTATTGCTGCTAAAGCTAATGAATAATTTTCACATGAAAAACTCTCTCTTTCACGTGACTCTACCAGATAGCTGGAATTTTTCGGTCCTGTTTCCAAACCTTTGGCACTTTATGTTATTTAATCTAATTTGAACTGGTTTCCAGTCAAATTTTAAATAAACTTCCATCTACCCTGACACAAAGAAACTCTGACGTGATTTACTTTTTTTGAGTCATCAAACAGGTTTTATTGGATATACAGCTCATACCGGGTGGCTATTTAGGGTGTGGCAGCTTAACATAATTTGTTCTTGTCTGTAGTTTAGGTTTAGGATTTGGCTATGCTGCCAAAAGATTAGAATGGGTAATACTGAAAATGAATCCTACGCCAGGCAAAAGGCATGTTGTCTTCTCACATTTTTTTTCCTTCAAGCCAAACTGCAGCACAATCACAGTATCTGATCCAAGGGTTGATGTTGGGAAATAAGAAATTTGCATACAAATACAGAATCTGATGCAAGAGAATGAGCATGTGCCTGGGTGGTGAAACAAATGCAAAACGGTGTTAAAAACACGAAGCCAGCAAATATGGAGCCGGTCATGCTGTGGAATCAGACTATGTCCATGTGCAAATGAATGCATGTTTTTTTGCATCCCTAGAAAAACTGTGCTCATTTTTCAGGAGAGCAAATGAGATTCATTACTGCTCAGTGTGTGGTGTGACAGCCTAGCGGTGCTCACACATCCAGAAACATGCTGGATGCAGCCGCCTCTGTTTGCAGTGTTGCCTTCCTCCACAGCACCCAGCACCGTTGCCAAGCAACCCACTAAGACTTAGAGACAACTAATAAACGACACATCTTCACTGGTGAAACAGAAGCACCTTCACATGCCAAAAAACAATAACAAGACAACAAAGAGCACACGACTCAAATGATATTTCTGACTTTTTCTGATCTCGTTTTTTTTCTCAAATAGGAAAAGCAACAGAAAAAAACACACCCAGATTGTGTTATTGTCATGTATATAAATGAGCAAATTATGATTTTTTTTATGTCATATCGATCCAGTCAGGAATGATTTGGTGCATTTTTATGCACTATTCTGAAATAATAGTGCATAAAAGGATCAAAAGCAACCAAATAATAAGAGCTGTATTATTCTGAAATAAATGAAATTTAATTACACTTGCTGGCCCATGTTAACAGTAACATTAACATTACCTGTTCAGCAAATTGTCAGGGTTTTTTTGTTTCTTTGTTTTTTAATTTAATTTAAAAATGGATAGGTTTAGTCCTTAGGAAGAGTTTACGTGTGACCTGGCTCTCTTACCTCCAGGGATGAAGGGTTTGTAGGGGGCTGCAGGGGCTGCATGGGCTGCATGGGCTCAGGAGGGTGGGGCTCTGGCATGTGGGTGACAAACTGTAAGAGCAAGACATGGTCACGTGCATTAGTGAGCTGGCTCAGCAACTTGGCCCGTCAGGTGTCTGTCATCATCAGTCAGTGCTGGAGCTTTGGCGCAAGGTTAGAGGCCGATGCCCGCCTCTCTCCAGCTGACATCACCACTGGGGCTGCCAAAGCCGATGCCCATCTGATAGCGCTGTTTATTTACAGGCTCGCTGGGTGCATCCCTGGATGCATCTGATTAGCCGGCTACTGATCTCGTGTGAGCTCTTACACAACAGGAAGTCAGCAGCTGCTTGTCAACACACCAGACAGGAAATTTCAGCATCCAACACACATTTATTGAACATGTAGCGCAATCTTTAACAGTGTTAGGAGATGCCTAAGATCAGATAAATCGAGGTTTGACTTCCTGAAATCAAAAACAACAATGCACTTGTAGTTCTTGCACACCCAAACCTGCACAGCACTGTCTCTAATGAATCTCAGCTACTACTTCACATCTTAATGCACGGTCGAGATAAGCAGGCCGAGCTTGCTCCAAAATCTGCATCTGTCTAACACTGACATAATGCGTGAAGTAATTCTCTCTCAGATTTAAGCTCTGCCTTCGGGGTTCCACAAAGCTGCTATTGTCTCAGTTCTGCAGAAGCTTCTCAGTGCTAAACACGGCCCTGGCTACCACAGCACTAATGAACATGTTGTCATAGTAATGCAGGGCGGACGGTAGGAAAAACAACTCCTCGCACAAAGACTGATCATTCTGTAGTGCCTCCTCATAATTAAGCAACATATGCGAGTCGTTCCACTGCATTTCATTTTGGCACGTCTTCTCCTTAAGACCCTTTAAAGAAAAGCCCCGAGTGGTGTTTGAGTGAATAATCTGTCAATTCCATACTGCATTTCAATTTTATCTCCAATCTTGTCCAGAGTGGAAAACAGAGCGGAAAATCTCAGACTGACTCATTTCAGATTTTCCTAAATGTTCAGGGAGGCTCTGATATTCAGACCGGCGGTAGCTACAAATCATCAGATAACATCCATTGGCTGTCCTTAAAAACTACAATCCAATTACAACTGTGCTCAGACCTAATGGCTTCTTATTATTCCACGTTATTCATATTTTACCTCATAAGATCCAAAGTGTCACTACGACTACAAATCTGGCTAAATACTCGAAGAGCACAATTCACCATAACAAAATCTATCTGAATGCCAGGAAAGTGTTACTTTTCACATTTGCACTTCCAGTAGTGGTTTGATTCAGCGGGTGCCATCATTAAGACCCTGAGACCCTCCCTGCTTGCGAAGCGTGAAACCTCCTCTGTATCTCAGAAGCTAAGGAGTGCCTAAAAATGAAATGAAACCAACGCATGCTCAGCCGAGATGGTCCACAGAGGAGGCAGATGGATGCATGGATCAGAGGATGATGAGGATGCGAGAAGGGAGCTCCTACGCCTTATGGATCAGCATCCCAGTGGGCAGCAGCAGCAGCAGGAACCCCCACCCCTCCCGCTCCCTAACCCCCTCCCTTTTCTCAATGCAAAAAAAAGGCTATATTCACTCAGAAGGAAGGGTGGGTGGACATAAGACTGCAGTCATGGGCTTTGATAGAGACAAAAATTACAGGTTAGCCAGCGTCTGTCCTGCTAAATAAAACACTGTCAGTGTGTGTTGTTCCTGTGGAAAGGCCACGATGTGATTCATGCAGGATTTGTGGACTGAGCTTTAAAAAAAGAGACAATAGAGAAGGAAAAAAACAGAAAGTCATATGAAATTAAACATTTGGTGAGATTAAAGGATTGGGAACCTGGATGAAGTCATTTCACGGACAAAATATGTCAACGCCATCACAAGTTTAGTGTTGTTTTCACTAGTTTGGCTTTACAAATTTAACCAGTCGTAAATTGAGCAAACACGGATCCAGTTCAAGGTTGGACAGCTTGATTTCTCCACTTCAGCTCAGTTTAAAGATTAACGCGCAGGGTGGGGGATCTGCCAATTTTAAGCCTGTGTCTTCCTGAGAGCACTGATGATGTTTCTAAAGACATAAAGGCTGCTGGTGAGACACCTGTTGACTCCTGAAGTCTCCAAAGCGCATCGTCTTCAAAATATGAGAATAAACCGAAGCCGTTACCAAGACAATGAGAATGCTATCACCCAGAGAGAGATTATTTTTACATCTTTCGTGCTCAGGTGGCTGTTTAACTTCACTGCGCAGCAGATAGCTGAAGGTTTGAATTAAAGCCACGGCGCATCTAAAACTCTGTTGACACCACGAGCGCGTTGTACACGAGCGCGTGAACGCTCCTATTTCTCACCTACTGCAACTTCAAATTCAGCAGCCACACAGGACAGCTAGTGGTTTCACATCTGCAGCACAGCACGAAAACATTTTGTTTGTTTGTTTGAAAAAAGCAGAACTTACTCCAGAGTCAGAGAGGGGATCTTCAGTTTATCTCGTCTCGACTTCATTCTTCCTGAGCACCGAGCTGGGGCTTCACTTACCACAGCGCAGCAGCGCTCGGTCTCGCAGCCGGCTTCCAGCCACTCATCGCCGCCGTGGGGGACTAAAAATAACCCCTTTAACCAAGTATCGTTTCCCGGCGGCTTCAGCGGATTCCGGGTTGATTCTCCTTAGCAACAGATACAATAAAAGAACTTAAAAAAAGACAGTTACTGCCAGTTTTGCGCTTTTTGTTTGTTTGTTCCCCCCGTGCGTCTTTCAAGAGCACCGGAGAGCGAGCGACTGCCACAAAGCCGAGGGAACGATGGGTCACCGCTTACCTCCATGTGACTGGTGGGAAGGGAGGGAAGGGAGGAAAGCGAGGGGGAAGGGGGGTGGCCAAATCAATTTGGGCGGTGGGTGACAGCCATGTCAGAGTCGAGGTTGGGTGAGGACGAGAAATTCATGTCGAGAAGGAGGTTTTATTCACAAACCCGATGAGTCTGAATGCGCCCTGAGGTTTGGTCATTTCGTGTATCTTTGTATTTATTTAGGTGCGTTACGCGTTTTTTCACATTTCTATGCATCATATGGCATTAAAAAAACAACCTAATACAAGCGTTTCTTTTTTTTTTTTACTGTCAACTCTGGAACCACGAACACTGGCAGGCTGCTGGTTGTGATGGAACTGGGGAATACCTCTGCCGGAGACCGTAACAGCTGCCGCACACCAAGATGCGCGCTTCTATTCGTGGAAGCGCCGTGCACGCGCATGCGGGGACTGTCTTGCTGTTACGAGCCTTTATGTTGTGCGGATGTGTGGCAGCTGTGGCCACACCGGTCACTGAGGTGGACACGCAAAGCCCACACCTAGTTGCTACTATGCACAGATCTGATGCCCCTGCTGCCGGTTATAACAGATTTTGAGTGCACATAGACTTAAAAAAAAATCACACTTAATAATAAGCCAGTTATGGATGGTGGCCCCTAGAGACAAAGCACGTGCAAAATCCAAAACACGTGCAAACGCCAAAACACATGCAAACTACAAATCACAACGGAAGTGCTCCAGGACGCTAGGGGCAGTGTTGAGCTGTGTTTGTTACCTAGTAACTACACAAGCCAGGAAGTACCAATGACCGGATTTGGGGTCTGCAGCCATAAAGGCCGCACAGTGTTGCCAACTTAGCGACTTTGTCGCTAGTTTTCAGACCCCTTTCAGACCCCTTAAAAAAGACGCGAAAGCGCGTATCGCTTTTACTCTCAACAAGCAGCGGGTGCTGTAACGCAGTCAGTTCTTCTTTTACTCTTATGCTGTTTTGTGGATCACAAGGTTTAAAACTACTTATAAACACACACACAAAGTAACTCCACCAGAGTGCCTATTTTGGGTCACTTTTGCCGGTCCAAGCCCGGATAAAGGAGCAGGGTTGGAATTGTGACATTAAAAAAAACAATAATTGCTAAAAGAAATGTAATTTGTAGTTCTAAATAAACTCTAAATGCATTTAGGACGTTTTTTACTCACTTTATGTCTCTTCCACGATGCTATTTCTCTCTCCAACAACATAGGTTACAATTAGATTAGCATGACCAATTATGCAAATTAGGTGATGACGTCATTTAGCAACTTCTAGCGACTTTTAGGACAACCAATAGCGATTTTCCTTACTGAGGAGTTGGCAACACCGAGGCCGCATTTTAAGGTTACGATTACGTCACAGCGACACGACAAAGGCTGTCCCAATTCAAAGGCTGCTCGAAATGCGGCCAAATGTTTTTATAATGAAGAACATTTTAAAAAATTACTGTTGGCCAAATGTCGGGAAAGTTATGTGACATTAGCAATGTTTGTACTAACTTGGTTTTAAAGCCTTTACTTCAAAATATACGCCGTTCAATAGTTGACCTTAATCTTACAGAGAATGTGATGATTTTATGGATAAATAAAGTCAGTCATATATCCACAAACACAACAAGCTGAAAGTCAGTGATGCTGCTCGGTTTGCAGTCCTGAATATCACGGCACAAGCAGGATTCACTGCACTGTTAATGTTAGCTATGTTATATTTCTGCCTCTGTTCGGTGGTGTCGAGCCAAACGGACTTTAACGTGTGTTTGAACGAGCTGACGGTTCACTCGTTAAGCTGAAAGAAAGATGCTTTAATCACAGGAGTCACACATGTGTCCACTGTACCAGCTGGGAACTCTTCTTGCACTCGTAATAACACAAACGCTAAATCCTCCTGTTTGTAGCAGTGTATACACCTGAGACTGTCACCTGTCTGTCTGTCCTGCACTTCCTCTCTGTTTCTTTCTCTCTGATTGTGGAATAAAAGTATGAACATGTATTTATAAGTTACACTTGTGTTTGAATTAGAGCTGGGCGATAGAACGATAACGATATGTATCGCGATATAACTTTTACTCGATAGAGAAATTAAGCTATCGCGATAGACCTCGTCGCTCTTGTCCTCTTAAAAAAAAAAAAAAAAAAAAAGATCAGCCAATCCAAATTAAGTAGCGCAGAGCCGAACCAATCACAGCCGCAGCGTCACGTCGCGTGACTTGTTACGTACCTCACAAGTGCCAAGCCGCACGTGTGTTTGTTTGGGAAGCAGCCAGCGGGTAATGGAGGAAATGAGTGTGCCGACTACAAAAATCAACCGAGCGTGACCGAAGAGAAAACAGATGATGGTTCCAAAGCCGGAGAGATTGTCGAACGGAAGAGCCATAGAAGTTCCGTAGTGTGAAGGTATTTCGGCTATTTCAAGTCTGACAAAAAACAGAGTAGCGTGCACTGTAAATTGTGCCGAAAGCAAGTCTGGAAATACAATAAACTGGTGCATGCGTCACACTGTGCGCCACGTTATTGTTTCGGTGAAATGAATTTCTACAATACTGTTAATTCTACTCTCTGCAGTGTTTAAATGCTTACATATACACACAGTTACTGTCCCTCCACACATACGACTCGGTTCTGCTTCTATGCCCCAGCTTTGTTTACTTTTTCCCACCGAGGCTTCTAGACTTCTGATTGGCCAACATTTCTGCACGGTTAGGAATCTAGCGCCACCTGCTGCTTTGGCATGTTCATAGCAGCGTTTTCCTTCATTTCTGCCTTTATGTGTGGACGGGATTATTTTTTAAAACGAAAACGGAAAATCTCCGTTTTCAAAAATACCCGTGTACGTGTGGACGTAGCCTCAGTCTCTGACTGGAAGCGCTAATTCGTCATTCGGCTTTTGTCAGACTAAAGTAACTGTTAAAACTGTTTGAAAAGCTAAGCTATACAACAAGGAGAGATTGAGAATTTCCTTTTAGTTCTCAGTTTATTTGATATTGACAAAAGTTAGTCAGTTTTGTCTGTTCTTCTGTAAAACAAACTAAGATTTATTTTTAGAATTAATATTTTGTTTCTAAGTGGAATTGACAATTTAGTCTGTTTCGTTTGTTCTATTTTGAAACTTAAACGCTTTAGCGGCTGCCTTTTGTGTAGTTTGCAATATTTGCCTTTATTTATCTGAAAAAGTCTCATGTTCCTTAAGTACATCTACCCTGTTGAACTTATTATGGGAAATAAATATTTAAATAAAAACAAGCTGCTGATTATTTCACATTTTACTTGTGAGCAACGGCACATTTAAATCTTACAAATATAGTTATTTGGCTTATATCGTGATAGATATCGTTATCGCCTGAAATGAAAAAAACATATCGTGATATGAAAAAATCTCATATCGCCCAGCTCTAGTTTGAATCCTGCGTGACATCCATGTGTGACACATTTGATTTCCATGTGTGACAACTGCAAGTGTCCAGAGTGAGGACAGACTGAGGGACCCACTGCTGCACATCATCTGTGAGGCTTTGCACCCCTGATGATCCACCAGGACAAACTCAGCAGTGTGTGAGGAAGAGGAGGAGGAAGAGCCAGCAGCAGCTGACAGATGGAGAGAATAGACAGACTGTTCCCTGTTTGTGAAGGACTGCTAGGAAAGTTTAACATAACTAATTGTCTGTCCTGAATCAGTCTTATTAGGTAATGTTCAAATAATTTTATCATTCCAGTGTTTTCAGTGTGGGAGAAAGTACTCAGGGCCTTCAAGTTACACACTATGAAAGGCAGCAACAAGTTTAATGTTCAGAAAAATAAAGTATGTATCAGCAGCAGAATGGACCTAAAAATAAATGTTTGTTTCAGTTCTATGAAGCTTTGAGTATTTTGGATCAGTAGCACTGCTGTGTTTGTTGCATCATATTGCTGTAATTGTTTATATGCTTTATATATTCTGAGGTAAGTTGATCTATAGTGTTACATCATATTCTATAAGGATGTTATGTGTTTGTTTACTTTCTGCTCAGTTTGACCCATTTAGCAGAAGTCAGCCTGTTTAAGGCTCTGATATCTATTCTGTATGACTAAAAGCAGTTATGACATAGTGTGATTTTCTCACCCAATAAAGGAATATTTCATATATCAGTCTACTCTTCATTTGATCAGAAACAGTTATCACAGCTTGTACATTTTCTTTTTATAAATATATGTAAGCAATGAGCCAAATTTAGTAATGCCAACATACTGAAGGAACAACATTTGTCTCTTATATATGATACACCTATATATGCACTGTCAATATACATGTTGAACCAGCTGCAGACGTCAGAGTAACAACTGACTGACCCCCACATAAAGTTTGTTACAGTAGTCCACAGGGGAAGAAGTGAAAACATGGATCACGGTTTCAAAGTGCTGCCTAGAAAGAAAAGATTTCACTCTTGCCAGTCACCTTAAATGATAAAAACTGGACTGGTCCAACTTAAAACCAAGGGCAGTAACAACAGGTTTAAAATAACCTTCCAAATCAAAAGAAGAGGACTCACAGGGGCCACTGGGTCCAAACACCAACAAATCTGTTTTCTTTTCATTGAAATTTAAAAAGTTTAGAGCCAACCAAGCTTTAATGTCATCTAGGCATGTCAAGAGAGGTTTTATTCAGATGCCATCCTTCTGCTTCAGTGGCAAATAAATTTGGCAGTCATTCCTATATACTTGTCTTTGAGTGAAGATTTAAGGTGATAAGACATGTAAATAACTACCACTTGAATCTGTACTGAAGCTCAGTATTTGACACAGTTCATGTTCACTGCTGTAATAGCTAATAATGATTAATATAATAATAACTATAATATTGGCCATATTATATTTACATTACCAAAGTGATATGACTTTAGTCTCATGAACAACATTAGCTAATTGTTATTTACTAACTAATCTTAAATGACTGTTCAGTACAGAAATGAAGCCCAAAAATATGTTTTACTGTCCTGTGGTCTCAGCCTCAGATACTTATTAAATCACACAAAGCTCTTGTAGAAACAAACAAACAAATGAACAAAATATGTTCTCCTTCATTTCTGTCAAACAAAGTTGTATGACACGTTTCCAGCGGTTAGTATCATGGTTGCTAGGCAACCTGGGAATTGCGATGGAGACTAGACTAGCCCATGTGTTTGCAACAAACTTGCCGTTTATTTTGCAAATCGAGCTCAACACTGCCCCTAACGTCCTGGGGCCCGTTCTTCGTACCTCGCTAAGTAAGTTAGCTGGATTTGATTGTTGACGATTTCGCCTGATCTTGGATCGTTCGGTTCCCCGAAGCTCATCCGGGACTTGCTGTCATAGCAACAGAGCCGTAAGCGTAAACCTGCTCGGGAGCAGGTTTACTTTATGTAAACAGGATTAGATCGCGGCCACGCAGGTATGTCCGCTTCACTTATACGAAAGCAACAGCGATATTCCACCACTGTTTCACCATAAATAAATAACATCAATGTAACTAAAGATAATGCAGCACCTGATCCATTTATTGATTTCACACATACATACAGGTCATTTCCTAAAAAAAGGGAAATGTACTATTAACATTCTATCACATGTATGTGATTATTACAGATGTAATTCATATTTCAGAGTAGCAATTGCAAATTACTTTGTGTAATCAAGATGAGAGACCACGGCTATAAAAGCGAAGGTGGATTTGGGAAGCCTGTCGCAGCCATGTCCTGTCCGTATACGCGAGCAGCCCATTGCGGAAGGTGCAAGATTGATAAGGAGAGTTTTCAGAATCCAGCGTATATTGCGGGACAGACAGGATCCTTTAGCTCAGCGCGACAGTGTGCTCATAGAGAGATATCGATTTTCCCGTGAGGATATTATTTACTTAACCAACTTGTTGACGAGGGGGTGCAGGACCACCACCTGTCTTTTTTTTTGCTCTGCCCTTTTCTTGGTTGCTGTTATAAACAAACAGATTATTCCAGGGTCTCTTTCCAAGAGACGAAAAGCAATATAAGTGATAAATATTACCATTCTGTAGAATATTCTCATATTTCACTTTTACCTGTTCCCATGTTCTAGTGGGTCCTGTTGTGGCTCTAATGTGTAAGGGGATATAATATAACATAATATAATATAATGTAATATAATATTGGATAATATAGTGTAATGTAATAAATCTACCCTACCGCCTACTGGTGTTGGCCAGAGGGGCCGATGGCACGATATGGCAGCCTGGCTTCTGTCAGTCTGCCCCAGGGCAGCTGTGGCTACAACTGTAGCTGCCTCCACCAGTGTGTGAATGTGAGAGTGACTGAATAGTGGCATTGTAAAGCGCTTTGGGTGCCTTGAAAAGCGCTATATCAATCCACTCCATTATTATTGTTATTATTAAATTACTTACGAGTTTAATTTGTCAGCAACTTTCTGCCAGCCCTCTCTCCTTGCTTTTGCAGTCTTTGCAGTGTTCCCTTGCGTTCTGATTAAACTCTGAAACTCCTGAAATCCCTCACTCAAGAGTTCTTGCTCTGCTGCCGAAAAATACCGAGCCGAGCGCGCTCCGTCGACATTTTCGCAGAGGGTTGCCGATCAATGTTTCCACTATCGATGCGTAGCCCCTTTTACGACACCCAGTGATGTCACATTACTGCGTCCAGCTGTACTAATCGTCAACAGCAGGTGTGTTCGGGGAACTGGATTAGCGAGCTCACGGTTAGCGCGATGGTTTGGTCTTGGATGTGTCATTTGATCTTGGATGTAGTGAGCGACGTACGAAGAACGGGCCCCTGGGCCCTGTTTCAGGAAGCCGGTTTAGAAAACTCAGAGTGAAAAACGATACGCAGGGTTGAGT
This sequence comes from Astatotilapia calliptera, assembly GCF_964374335.1. Classification (NCBI taxonomy): domain Eukaryota; kingdom Metazoa; phylum Chordata; class Actinopteri; order Cichliformes; family Cichlidae; genus Astatotilapia; species Astatotilapia calliptera. Next base: position 35,581,206 of record NC_137436.1, on the reverse strand, counting down.
AACCCCGAACTGTCCAACTCGGAATATTCGGTTTCAGAAAGGCTGATAACAATTAGTTCAATCAACGCGGAGTTGCTTTAACCCCAAGTGAAGCGCGCGGACGAGGATACATAAAGCCCTGATAAGCGGAGCACAGATTAAGCGAGTCACCATGGAGACGAAGGGAAAGAAGGCGCGGTCAATGTATTTTACAGCGCTTGAGGCCGAAATTCTGATGGCAGTATATGCTGATAACATGCAAATTTCTCAGAAAAAAAGTAACACAGCCTCAGCTGCAAAACAAAGGGAGCATGCATGGCAAAACATAGCCGACAGAGTCAATGCGTGAGTGTTAATTTAAACATTGATCTAGGGATTTCCACCCATTTAACACGTTATTTTATCATATGTTATTTTATTTGTTATTTTATACATTTTGTTTTGTGATGTGAGCGCAGGTGCAACCCAACAGGCCCCAAACGTGCCTGGCTGCAAGTAAAAATGAAATATAAAAATATAGTCCAAACAGGTGAGGTGTAATTGTATTATGAGCCACAGTGCTTGGTCAGTTTGTCCGATGTAAATCAATTGCAGTTAGAGGCTACATTAATTTTCTTTCTGTAAGCACTTATTGAAATTATCTGAGCACATTACAAGTACATATTTGCTTACTCTGTATGCTCAAATGTGGCCCGTTATAGCCAACAGAAAAAAAGCGGAGGCCCGAAAAACAGGTGGGGGTCCTCCACCACCACCACTCACAGAGGCTGAGCAGTTGGCCCTCAGCCAAAACAGTGGGCGCCCTGTGGCCGAAGGCATCTCTGCGGGGACATCCTCTGAGTCAATAACCCCGCAAGACACAAGTGCCTACATAGGGGGTAAATTCAAAATAATACATGATGTGCATACATCCTTTCTTCACAGTCACCTTTGCAGTGCTACTCATTCATTTGATAAATTCTTTACCATAATGGATTATTTTGTAGTGAAGTTATTTTCCTACTGATTTTGCCTTCCCTCAGTCTTGGTTGTCTTTGAGAGCATAATGACAATGAAGTGTAAGGTGATTGGTATGTTTGTTAATTGCCATTTGGTCCCTTGTAAGTTATAAGTGACCTGTATAAACCTCATATTCTATCAGTTGATGGTGATGGTGTACTGCATCTGGTGCAGCCTCCTGTTGAGCCAGACCAACATGCAGTTGTGAGTACTCTTAATACTCCACAGATTATATGAGTTTACAGTAGAACAGTAATGTTGTTTTTTTCTTTACTACAGGAAAATAATGAAGAAACATTGACAGCTGTTACAGAGGAGGAAGCAACAGAGACACTTTATGAGGTTTACATCTTTTAATACTTTGTGTACAGGAAACACAGGCGACCAATAAAGCCAGTTGAACAAAAAATCTGTTTATTCTTCTTTCAACATGTTGAGGTGATGGGTCAAAAGAAATGATTGTGACATATGGTGTCTCTGACTGCGCTTCCATCTTGTATGTCCGTGGGAGGGTCAGGATGTTCATGGTTTGGATCACTGCTGATGTTTGGTTCAGAAGGACAGTGTTCTCCTCTAATTGTGGCAATGTTGTGAAGAATCACACATGCCACAATAATGTCACATGCCCTTTCTGGGGTGACCCTGAGTCTTTGCAGGCACTGGAACCGGGCCTTAAGCATTCCGATAGTCATTTCAATTCTGGCTCTTGTCCTGCAATTAGCCAGATTATATCGCTGCTGTGGGCCCGGTTCAGGGTCAGGGTAAGGGGTAAGCAAATAGGGTAAACATGGATACCCCCTATCACCAAGCAAGTAGCCAGTGAACTCTCCTAAGACAGAAGGATACACTTCAGTTCAAATGTCCCTGAAGCAATTGGTCTTTATATATTTTAAAGTATTCTCAACTCACCATGTCCAAATTTTGTGCTCAGTGTACATTCACGGAATATTTGTGAGTCATGGACAGAGCCTGGCCACTTGGCTTCCACATTTGTGATAATGTTGGCAGCATCATATATGATCTTCACAGTGCAGAGAACACAAATTAGCATCCATTACTATAATGAAATAATTTGTTAGTTTGAAATGCTACAGGGAACTATGTACCTGTACATTAATGCTGTGGAAAGACTTCCTGTTCACATAGTCTCCTTCATTTACTGAAGGAGCAATGATTGGAATGTGAGTGCCATCTGTACAGCCAATCACGCCTGGGAACCCTGAAAATAAATGTGCAATTTAAGTAGTAGTCCAAGTATCACCACATCATAAATTAAGTTTTGGTCATCCTGATACCTGCAATTTTGTGGAATCCCTCTTTGATAAATCTTGTGGGTCTGTGACCGGGGAACACCACAAACGAGTACAGGAGACGTTTCAGTGCAACTGTAACATTCCTGACTGCCCGACAGACGGTAGCCTTGGAAACATGCTCAGCGTCACCAATATTATACAGAAAGCTCCCGTTTGCAAAAAACCGAAGTGCAATACAAATAATATGTAATGAACTGAGAGCATGTCCGCGATGTGTCACATGAGCAATATATGGCCTGAGGATGTTATCCAAATAACTTATAGATTGTGCTGAGAAACGGTAACGTTCGCACAGAAAATCATCAGGAAATGATAAAATGTCCAAACGCGCTCTGATCACTCTCTCCCGGCGGAGAGCTCTGCGGAGAATTTGGGCTTCACGATCTACTGGCTCTTCAAGGAAGGGGCACGCCATGTCCGACTCTTCCTACTGTCAGGTTTCCGACAAAGGGGCGGAGACAGTCAGGGTTAGTTGTAGTAAACCTGCTAGGGGGCAGGTTAGCTTCACGGAGTGTGTCGTCATAGTGACTCACTGAGGCTTCATCTAAACTCGCTTTGTGAAACCGAAAACCCAGAGTTTTCGTTAACTCAGGGTATACTTACTCAGTTTTTCCACTAAACCGGCTTCCTGAAACAGGGCCCTGGAGCACTTCCGTTGTGTTTTGGAGTTTGCATGTGTTTTGGATTTTGTACATGTTTTGGATTTTGCATGTGTTTTGGAGTTTGTACGTGTTTTGGATTTTGTACGTGTTTTGGATTTTGTACGTGTTTTGGAGTTTGTACATGCTTTGTCTCTAGGGGCCACCGTAGTTATGTAACCGGACTTAACTTAAAGATATAGTGCACCATAAAAATCAGACAGCAGTTCAAATCCTAGATGCTCTCAGTTCACTTTTAAACTCTCATTCCAGGAATAATAATGAATCATTATAATTTTAACAGCCTCCAAAGGTGACGCACAGGTGATAAGTGGTAGTTGATGGCAACAAAACCTTTAAAGATCAGGGGCCCGTTCTTCGTACCTCGCTAAGTAGGTTAGCCAGATTAGATTGTTGACGATTTCGCGTGATCCTGGATCAGTCGGTTCCCCGAAGCTCATCCGGGACTTGCTGCCATAGCAACAGAGCCGTAAGCGTAAACCTGCTCGGGAGCAGGTTTACTTTATGTAAACAGGATTAGATCGCGGCCACGCAGGTATGTCCGCGTCATTCATACGAAAGCAACAGCGATATTCCACCACTGTTTCACCATAAATAAATATTATCAATGTAACTAAAGACAATGCAGCACCTGATCCATTTATTGATTTCATACAGATACATACAGGTCATTTCCTAAAAAAGGGAAATGTACTATTAACATTCTATTACATGTATGTGATTATTACAGATTTAATTCATATTTCAGAGTAGCAATTGTAAATTACTTCGTGTAATCAAGATGAGAGACCACGGCTATAAAAGCGAAGGTGGATTTGGGAAGTCTGTCGCAGCCATGTCCTGTCCGTATACGCGAGCCACCCATTGCGGAAGGTGCAAGATTGATAAGGAGAGTCCTCAGAATTCAGCGTATATTGCGGGACAGACAGGATCCTTTAGCTCAGCGCGACAGTGTGCTCATAGAGAGATATCGATTTTCCCGTGAGGGTATTATTTACTTAACCAACTTGTTGACGAGGGGGTGCAGGACCACCACCTGTCTTTTGTTGCTCTGCCCTTTTCTTGGTTGCTGTTATAAACAAACAGATTATTCCAGGGTCTCTTTCCAAGAGACTAAAAGCAATATAAGTGATAAATATTACCATTCTGTAGAATATTCTTATATTTCACTTTTACCTGTTCCCATGTTCTAGTGGGTCCTGTCGTGGCTCTAATGTGACAGAGGATAAAATATAACATATTATAATATAATGTAATATAATATTGGATAATATAGTGTAATATAATAAATCTACCCTACCGCCTACTGGTGTTGGCCAGAGGGGCCGATGGCGCGATATGGCAGCCTGGCTTCTGTCAGTCTGCCCCAGGGCAGCTGTGGCTACAACTGTAGCTGCCTCCCCCAGTGTGTGAATGTGAGAGTGACTGAATAGTGGCATTGTACAGCGCTTTGGGTGCCTTGAAAAGCGCTATATCAATCCACTCCATTATTATTGTTATTATTAAATTACTTACGAGTTTAATTTGTCAGCAACTTCCTGCCAGCCCTCGCTCCTTGCTTTTGCAGCCTTTGCAGTGTTCCCTTGCGTTCTGATTAACTCTGAAACTCCTGAAATCCCTCACTCAAGAGTTCTTGCTCTGCTGCCGAAAAATACCGAGCCGAGCGCGCTCCGTCGACATTTTCGCCGACCAATCAGCGGGTTGCCGATCAATGTTTCTACTATCGATGCGTAGCCCCTTTTACGACACCCAGTGATGTCACATTCCTGCGTCCAGCTGTAGTAATCGTCAACAGCAGGTGTGTTCGGGGAACCGGATTAGCGAGCTCACGGTTAGCGCGATGATTTGATCTTGGATGTGTCATTTGATCTTGGATGTAGTAAGCTACGTACGAAGAACGGGCCCCAGGGCCCTATTTCAGGAAGCCGGTTTAGTGCAAACTCTGAGTAAGTAAACCCTGAGTTAACGAAAACTCTGGGTTTTCGGTTTCACAAAGCGAGTTTAGATTAATTCCGAGCGAGTTACTATGACGACACACTCCGTGAAGCTAACCTGCCCCCTAGCAGGTTTACTTCAACTAACCCTGACTTTCTCCGCCTCTTTGTCGGAAACCTGACTGTAGGAAGTGTCAGACATGGCGTGCCCCGTCCTTGAAGAGCCAGTAGATGTTGAAGCCCAAATTCTCCGCAGAGCTCTCCGCCGGGAGAGAGTGATTAGAGCGCGTTCGGACATTTTATCATTTCCTGATGATTTCCTGTGTGAACGTTACCATTTTTCAGCACAATCTATAAGTTATTTGGATAACATCCTCAGGCCATATATTGCTCATGTGACACATCGCGGACATCCTCTCAGTTCTGTACATATTATTTGTATTTCACTTCGGTTTTTTGCAAACGGGAGCTTTCTGTATAATATTGGTGACGCTGAGCACGTTTCCAAGGCTACCGTCTGTCGGGCAGTCAGGAATGTTACAGTTGCACTGAAACGTCTCCTGTACTCGTTTGTGGTGTTCCCCGGTCATAGACCCACAAGATTTATCAAAGAGGGATGCCACAAAATTGCAGGTATCAGGATGAACAAAACTTAATCCATGATGTGGTGATACTTGAACTACTACTTAAATTTTACATTTATTTTCACGGTTCCCAGGCGTGATTGGCTGTATAGATGGCACTCACATTCCAATCATTGCTCCTTCAGTAAATGAAGGAGACTATGTGAACAGGAAGTCTTTCCACAGCATTAATGTACAGGTACATAGCTCCCTGTAGCATTTCAAACTAACAAATTATTTCATTATAGTAATGGATGCCAATTTGTGTTCTCTGCACTGTGAAGATCATATATGATGCTGCCAACATTATCACAAATGTGGAAGCCAACTGCTCAGCCTCTGTGAGTGGTGGTGGTGGAGGACCCCCACCTGTTTTTCGGGCCTCCGCTTTTTTTCTGTTGGCTATAACGGGTCACATTTGAGCATACAGAGTAAGCAAATATGTACTTGTAATGTGCTCAGATAATTTCAATAAGTGCTTACAGAGGGGAAATTAATGTAGCCTCTAACTGCAATTGATTTACATCGGACAAACAGACCAAGCACTATGGCTCATAATACAATTACACCTCACCTGTTTGGACTATATTTTTATATTTCTTTTTTTTTTTTTTTTTTTACTTGCTGCCAGGAACGTTTGGGGCCTGTTGGGTTGCACCTGCGCTCACATCACATCACAAAATAAAATGTATAAATTAAAAAATAAAATAAAATATAATATAATAACGTGTTAAATGGGTGGAAATCCCTAGATCAATGTTTAAATTAACACTCACGCATTGACTCTGTCGGCTTTGTTTTGCCATGCATGCTCCCTTTCTTTTGCAGCTGAGGCTGTGTTACTTTTTTCCGCAAAATTTGCATGTTATCGGCATATGCTGCCATCAGAATTTCGGCCTCAAGCGCTGTAAAATACATTGACCGCGCCTTCTTTCCCTCCGTCTCCATGGTGACTCGCTTAATCTGTGCTCCACTAATCAGGGCTTTATGTATCCTCGTGCGCGCGTTTAACTTGGGGTTAAAGCAACTCCGTGTTGATTGAACTAATTGTTATCAGCCTTTCTGAAACCGAATATTCCGAGTTGGACAGTTCGGGGTTACTCAACCCCGAGTATCGTTTTTCACTCTGAGTTTTCTAAACCGGCTTCCTGAAATAGGGCCCAGGCACAGAGCCTTCGACAGTACAGGAGATCCAAAGGCACTCTTAGGCCTGAAGAGGGCAGCACGATGTGCCAAGCAGCTACTTTAGCACAAGCTTAGAACGTTTGTCGATATTTCAGAAAGCCTCTTGTAAATCTTATTTAATTGTGTAACATATCGTGCCAAATCTAGCTTTTTCTATTAGTGTGTGTGTGTGTTTGTGTGTGTGTGTTTAGGGAGGGCATGCATTACAGGCTGACCAGGAGTCTAAGAATTAAAAAAAAAAAAAAAAAAGAACCCTGATTTCGATAAATAGTGGGAATATTCTTCAGGGGTTTCTTCATTTGTTTATTTCATTTTGTTTTCAGGCATTTTCCTTCTGAAACCTTCATAGATCTGCCTCTGAGCCTTTCTTGCCTTTCTTGTTTCCCTGTGAAACAGAAAATTGCAGAAAGGACACAATTATTTATGGATATCAGGAGGTCTGTGTGTGTGCTTTTATTAATTCAAGTCAAAAGATGACAAATTCATGACACATTTATGATTTAAGACATTTGACAACTTGAAAGATTTAGACCCCCCCCCAAAAAAAACCCAAAAAAATATGTGGGAGGAACAAAAACTTGTAGGATAAAAATTTATAACCATAGTGGAAGACAAATAAAAGGACTGAGCAAAGAGTAATGAGATTTTACTGCATCATCTCTCCAGGTCAACAGTTTGCAGTTCTTATTTTTTATGATGGTGCTGTTGTAGAAAGATGAAATAAAACAGGAAAACAAAAATAATTACCGTTACAAGAAATTTAAGTTCTTCTGGCCTGAACTCTAAAACCCCATTAAGTCATTGTATTGAGTGCCTTACAACATCAAGCAGCTTTGTTTACCACCTGGTATCTACTACAGAAACTGTTCCTGACATCCCCATAAATACATCACCTGTCTACCAGAACCTTTTCTGTATTTTACACATTTTCTTCATGTAGAAAAACTGAGACATGCTATATAAGATATATCATGGATTAGATATGTCATTAAAAAGCTTTACATTAACAGAAAGCTTCACTCATCCAGACCCACTTAAGAGCGGGCAGTACACGTCATCTTTTTCCTCGATTTCAGCCAGCAGGAGTTGGCCATGGATTTTAAAAGCTGCCATTACCCTCTCCAGTCTATAGGCACACTTTTTAGTATCACAGATAACAAAAGTCACAAAAAACCCCATTATAACAGACCAAACAAAAACAACAACAAAAAAAACCCTCACTTATGGACATCAACCTAACCCACACACTACCCACCAGAGATGGGCAGTAACGCGTTACTGTAATCTGATTAATTTTTTCGAGTAACGAGTAAAGTAAGGGATTACTATTGCAAAAACGGTAATTAGATTACCGTTACTTTCCCGTAGGAATGCTGCGTTACTGTGTTACTAAAACCGTGATTTTTTGCGAGAATGTCTCATGACAGTGACGTAAGCAAGTGCGCCGTTAGTGACAACAGCCGTGTGCAGATCAACAGTGGATCACATTTCGATTGTGGGAGAGAGTATGAGCGTGCAGCGTTTAAAGCGTGGAAGTACTGACCTTACTTTGAGTTTGATTCCATAAAAAGTGACAAAAACATTAGCGTCCATCGTGCGTGGGAAGAAAACTTCTTTTTACAGCGAAAAAAACCCCTAAACTTCCAAACAAACACCGAGTGCGCAACGACGTAATGGGAAATTCACAGAGAAACTCACGGATTCTTCAACTGACCGCGGCACACCTGCACCAGGGTAAACCTCCGCCTACCGCAGTCCTGCTTTACAGGTGAAAATAGAGCAACAGGACCGCTGAGTCTTTGACTTTATTTATGTTCTGCTGTGTTTTACTTGCATCTATTTGAAAGAGTGAGTGTAAACACAAAAAATATTTTACTTTATGTGCTGGAATGTGTGGAATATAGTTTTAAATGTTAAACTAATTTATTCAACTCAGAGAATGTTGCATATAATTACATTTTTGCTTGATGCATAAAGTTAAAAGATTAAAACTAATAAAACAAGTTAAAAAAAGAGACTTTTCCATTTGATTACATTTTGTATGATGGATTATGTAGAAAAAGTAGAATTGGGCTGAAAGATCTATCGCTTTATTACCTCTTTAGGTTGTAAATCGTGTTTTTAAAAAGTAACTAAGTAACTAAGTAATTAATTACTTTTGAAAATAAGTAATCAGTAAAGTAATGGGATTACTTTTTGGGGTAAGTAATCAGTAATTAGTTACTGATTACTTTTTTCAAGTAACTTGACCAACACTGCTACCCACTGCTTCCTACCTTCCTGGGAGGCCTCCACATGCAGCTGTGTGTGATCAGAGGGACACTGGGGGGTCTCTTGCCTGAGTACTCAGACCCCCCCCCCCACTTCCACTGTTGCCCCTGAGGCTGTCCCCCGAAAGGTCATGAGTTCGCCACGAAGGCGATCAATCATTATCTGCTGGTTCACCAGTTGTTCTGTCTAAACATTTGCACAGAGGTGCACATTTAAAGAACAAATGATAACACAGCAGACATGCATTAAATTCATCTTTTAATTTTTTTCCCGTAAATAAAATATACTGATTTCTGCATCACAGAGCAGCTCTTTATTGCACTGTTCTCCTCCTCAACTGTATGCGTAATCGCTGCTTTTCTTCCTCTAACAACATAAGGTGAGTTTTCCTCTCTTGAGGGAGTTTCTCGAGTTCCCCTTTTACCCGTCTCAGTTCTGCATCTTTCTGCTGCAACAGTTGCTTGTCTATGTGGAGAGCTTCCTAAGCATACAAAAGAGAAACTGGATAGGATAGCCAGCCTATAAAATTGTACAACTTGGCTTTTGTCTATGTAAACAGTTTGATCCAGTTGAGCCATGCTGCGTTTATTCACATCATCTTCTCATAAGCTCTCAGAGGATAAGATGTTCCAGACGAAATGTTGACAACTTGTAACGGAAACAAAGGAATAACCAATGATATACCCATGGCTTTACTTCTTTCTACAGCCTCAAATCTAAACGGGATGCAGTCATTCTTAGTTTACATTAGCTATGTCTGTGGTTTTTAAAAAAAATCCATATTAGACTTCAGTTCTTTAACGGCAATTCCATCAGCAGTTTGAAATGATTTCAGTCTGAATACACTTCTCCTATTCTGAATAGCAGGTGTCACAGAACATGGAGTGTTCAGGTAACAGGACCCCAAAGCAGACTCAGCACACCGCAGCTCAGAACTATGTACACGTTTTTATTGAACTGAAGAATCTTTTAACAACGTTAAGGAAACGGAAAAATAAAGCCCACGCCACGGGGGGAAACGAGGAGCGTGGAGCCCAGGAGCACAGTAATCGGGACCGTGGGGAAACTGCAACAGAAAGGGGAGACAGAGTTAACAGCACGCAGATTGTTAAGAAATGAACAGCTAGACTTCATAAGTAGCCGAGGCTTACAAGTAGAGCAGGACTGTGGAGCTTGGAGGGGAGAGGTGCCCATGAAGGGAATCCTAGGGAGGGAGGCAGTCAGGCAGGATGACAGGCAGGCCACAGGCTTCCACGCCGAATGCTGGTCACACTGGGAGGAGACTTACAGACTGGCGAGGAGAAGCCGTCAGAGCTGGCTGAAGTAGTCCTCCGGTGATTGCCTCAGATGAGACGCAGGTGATTTGGAGGCGGCCCAGCCCGAGGGTGTGGCCACCGCAGCCTCCCACGGCTCCCTGGATGCTGAGCCACAGGCCGTGACAGCAGGTATCTAAGAGGGTACAGTAATATATCATGTATTCTAATTTTTGCCTCATAACTTTTGCACTGTCCACTCCTGCTGTGACAAAACAAATTTCCCACGTGTGGGACTAATAAAGGTTATCTTATCTTATCTTATATAAATAAAACACCAAGCTCATTTGTTGTTGTTTAATGTGTCAGGCATGTCCACATGTTGGAGACACTAACCATCTTTTACACTTCAAGGCAACCAAATAAAAATCTCAGAGTTTTTTTTGCTTTACTTTTTATCAATTGATTGTAATCAAAGTGTTTGCGATCTCTTAATGGCAACATCCCTTTTAAAATCTTTTATAGTTACCTGGCATTTTTTTAGCTCTTCTCTGAGGTTTAATGGAGCAAAATGGTCTCCCTCCTCCTTTGAACACTCCATACGAGTTGGAGGTGAGTGACTGACAGCTCTGAGTCTCTCCTGCAGCCGCTGCCTGAAAGAAGGACTTGGACGGTTCTGAATGTATCGGGCAGTAGATGCAAACTTGAGGACGCCCAGGGTCTCAGCTACAAAGTGGTGGGAGGGGCTTACACACGCCACCATTAGCGTGTGGGCGCTGCCTCCTAATGAGTCACGAAGGAGTCGAGTGATCTTGGCATTACGGTATGGTACGTGTGCACTGCCGGAGTTGTTACTGTGCCGATTTTGACTTCGGTCTGAAAGTGCACGGATAACGTTGCCCAGTGCAAACAGGCCTGTGTTGATATGAGCAAACTCTTTCAGTTGTGTGTGTGTTCTCAGTTTTTCTAGCACATTCCGAGCCTGCCAGGTCAACCAGACAGAGCTTAGAGGAGCAGACAGACTTAAAGGAAGAGTTCTTGCTGTTGTGGCAGGATAACACGACCTGAAGGGTGAGGATGGTATGAGAGCGACTGGAGCGCTCGTTCATTCCTGTGGTGCTGGTGTGCCGCAAAGCATTTCCCATCTTTACAATGCTGAGCAGCTCCTCTGCCAGTGTTGGGAAGGTTACTTTTAAAATGTATTCCATTACAGAATACAGAATACATGCCCCAAAATGTATTCTGTAATGTATTCCGTTACGTTACTCAATGACAGTAACGTATTCGGAATACTTTGGATTACTTAATATATTATCATGCTTTTTACAACAACGTGAATGTACTATTGCTGTGTGATTTATTACTATTACTGAATGTCCGCGACTCCGAACCGTAGTAAAGGGACCTCTGACTAATACCGGTGCGTCGCCCCACAGCCGGAGATTAGGACTTCGGAACTGCCGGCTGTGGTGAGTGGAAAAGACGCTCCGTCTGTTTCACCAGTTCATATGACTGTTTATACCGGGGCTGTGTTTGTTGAGTCAGCTGCTCAGCCGGTAGCTCGGTTAGCTGCCCAGCAGTCGCTAACTCAGTCAGCCGCTCAATCATCACCTCCATTACAGTCACAGTCAGACCCAGTAGACACCATGTTACAGTCCATAGCCCAGTCAATAGCTCAGTTGGCAAGAGATTCATCAGCCTTATTATCAGTTCAGCCAGCCACTCCACCACCTGTTACTACTTCGCTACCTGTAGCTCAGTTGCCACCAGTTCAGCAGCCTGTCCACTCATTTACCCAGCCTGTATCCTCACAGCCTCATTACAAGCAGGGAACACACTCCACACAAACTTTTGCTGGTTCATTTAAGCTGGCCATCTCAGAGACCGTTGCTCCCTCTAGGGCCTCCCCAGAGGCTGGGTGTCAGTCACCAGCCAACTCTGGACCCCTAGAGGTCAAGACGCCAGCACCAGCAGCCTCACCGGAGAACTCACCAGAACAGTCTCGGCTCTCAGCACCCCCTGAGAGTTCAAGTGAGTTCACCCGTCCGCCTCAGTCCTCTGCTGAGTGTATTGGGGAGCACTTTCAGCCCTCTGAGGACTGTATCCCACTGTTGCTGCCTGAGTCTAGCCACTGTGCTGCTCAGTCCCAGCCAGTGTCCACACTGGCAGAGGTCTCCGTACCTGCTGCTTCAGAGACTGGTTCCACTGGAGGGCCTGAGGAGCCCGTCCGGTCTCAAGTCATGTTAGCTGGGGGTTCAGGTGAACCCAGCCACCGTCCCGCCTCGTCGGCTGGAGGGCCTGAGGAGCCCGTCCAGTCTCACGTCATGTTAGCTGGGGGTTCAGGTGAACCCAGCCAGCGTCCTGCCTCGTCGGCTGGAGGGCCTGAGGAGCCCGGCCAGCCTCAAGTGTCGTCTGCTGGGGGTTTAGGAGAACCCAGCCAGCCTCAAGTGTCGGCTGCTGGAGGGCCCGTGGAGCCCGTCCAGCCTCAAGCCACGTCTGCTGGAGGGCCCGAGGAGCCCGTCCAGCTTCAAGCCACGTCTGCTGGAGGGCCCGAGGAGCCCGTCCAGCCTCATGCCACGTCTGCTGGAGGGCCCGAGGAGCCCGTCCAGCCTCATGCCACATCTGCTGGAGGGTCCGAGGAGCTCACCCAGCACCACGCCTCGTTAGCTGAGGGTCCTGGAGGACCCAGCCAGCACATCTCCACATCACCTCCTGCAGCATCACCGCCGTCAGGTTCCGCAGCCGTCCCGCTGCCGTCAGGTTCCGCAGCCGTCCCGCTGCCGTCATCCACGCCTGGTCCGGCCTCCGCGTCTTCATCATCTTCGCCTGGTCCAGCCTCCGCGCCTTCATCATCTTCGCCTGGTCCAGCCTCCGCGTCTTCATCATCTTCGCCTGGTCCAGCCTCAGCTCCGCCCTCGTCTGGTCCTGCCTCGTCTGGTCCTGTGGTTGCCACGCCGCCGTCGGTGCCAGCTCGACCCGTTCCGCCTCGCTTCTGCCGGCCGTTTTCCGAGCCTCTAAGATGGCATCATGGCCTTCGGGGACGGCCTCCGGAAAGAGTTCGTCGCCGCCGCTGGCATCGCGGCCGTCCTCCGGACCTGCTCGGTGGCCGCCGCTACCTTCCAAGAGGTCGGCCTCCAGAACTGTTTGCCCGTTGCCGTGTGCACGGTCTGCCTCCTGAACTGTTTGCCCGTCGTTGCCGTGTGCACGGTCGGTCCCCAGAACTGTTTGCCCATCGCCGCCATGTGCATGGTCGGCCCCCAGACTGTGTTATGGACTAGTGAACAGTCGTGTTTTGGTTCTGGACTTTCGTGCTCCTGGTTTTTTGTGTTTCGGGCCCTCCTTCCTGGGCCCCCTCCGCCCGCCCTGGCTTGGTGCTTGTGCTTTTTGTTTGGGGCTGTCGGGAGCCAGCCCTTTGAGGGGGGGTACTGTCACGGGTCTGGGTCCGTTGGACCCAGTATGTGGAGTTTCATGTTTTTGTTATTCCATGTTTGAGGTTATTATGTTTTGGTTTTAGTTTGCATCAGGGATTGTTTTCTTGTTCTCTTGTTGTGTTTATGATGACGATTATGATGTTTATTATTTGAGTTTCATGTTTAAGGATTTGTTCTCGGTTGTATCTCACGTTTAGTTTAGTTCAGGTTCCATGTGTCATTCTGTCTGTCTCTCAGTGTCAGGTCTGCATCTTGGTGTGGTGTTCTCATTTCCTGTTTTATTGTGAAGGTCTGGGTCTCATGTGAGTGTGTTCAGTTTTACCTCTGTCTCGTCTTGTTGATCATTCCCAGCTGTGTCCACCACCTGTGTGTAATTCCCCTGTGTTTCTCTGGGTGTATTTAAGTCATGTCCTCCGTTATTGTAGTTGCTGGTCCGTCTGTGTATTCCACCCTGCCTCATCTGCGTTTCTACCATGTCTCACCCGTGTGTTCTCCCTGCTGTCCGCCGTTAGTCTCTTCTGGTCGTTCTCGTTAAGGTTTGTGCTCTGTAGTTTAGTTGATCCCAGCATAGTTTAGTTCTAGCTCCATTTGCCGCTTGTATTTACTTTCATGTTCAATAAACCACCTTTACACCTTCACGACTGCCTGCATTTGGATTCTCCTTCATTTCCTCCACACGGCTCACCTCACTCGCCGTGACATTTACCCCTGGCCTCTCTTATATATTTATCAGAGAATGACAAAATTCTACCCCAATCTTCTTTAGAAATTGCACAACTCAAATCTCTCTGCCATATAATCCTCAAGTTTTCACATATCTCTTTTTTTGGATTGTTAAACAGTTTGTAGAAAACAGCTGCTCTATGTGCTGTACTGGACAATTCTAAAAACTCCACCATATTTGAGCTTTGAGTAAATTTTCCTTTGGTAATACAATCCCTAATTTGTAAATATTTCCAAAAATTATTTTCTCTTATCAAACCATATTTTTGGGTTATTTCAGCGAATGACATAAACACTCCCCCTGAGTAAAGATCACTTATCCTGTGTATGCCTTTGACAAGCCATACTTCCAGAACACTGTTTTTCGCCCAATCTGTACAGCGGTGTTGTTCCATAGCGAGGTATAAGGTTGTCTTAAATGAGATGCTCCACACATCTTGTGCACCTCTACCCAGACAGCTTTAGAATACCCGAGCACTGGGTTATTATGAAAGTCTTGTCCATTAATTGCTGAGCCCTGTGAGAGAACATCCAAGGGTGTAAAAGGGCTCACTAGTTCCTGTTCGATCTTCATCCAGCTCAGCTCAGAGTCCGAACCTGTCCAGTGCTTGGCCAGTCTTGACATTTCAAAAGCTAAATTAAACAACTTCACATTTGGGAGGGCCATTCCCCCAATGTCTTTAGAGGCCCACATTTTCTTTATGTTCACTCTTGGCTTCTTGTTATTCCACAAAAAATCTTTAATTAACTTCTCAAATTGACTAAATATGTGTAAAGGAATTCTTACAGGTAACATCATGGAAACATAATTGAACTGTGGGGCCACCATCATTTTAATCACATTAATTTTACCCCATAGTGTAAGATTCAATTTACCCCATTTATCCAGATTTGTTTTTATCTTTAGGAGGAGAGGTTCCATATTTGAAAGCATAATATCCTCCAGTTTGGGTTTTAATAATATTCCTAAATACTTCATACCTGAAGGTAAGTACTTAAAATTGAATGGAGTAATGTCATCTAGAATGACATGATGCTGATAGTGGCATGCCTTCCGATTTGTACCAGTTTATCTTATAACCTGACAACCTTGAAAATGACTCAACACATGTGAGTAGCGCTGGTAGAAACTGCATGGGATCCGTTAGTACTGCTAAGATGTCATCAGCATATAGAAATAACTTGTGCTCCATACCCCCTGCATGAACACCTCTGACATCCCTGTTAGCTCGAATAGCCAAGGCCAGTGGTTCCAGAAATATTGTGAAAAGCAGCGGGGACAAAGAACACCCTTGCCGGGTCCCGCGAATGAGATGGAAAAACTCTGACACCAATCCATTTGTCAAAACTGCTGCCCTTGGACTTGCATATACAGTTTTGACCCAATTACAAAATCCAGGCCCAAACCCGAACCTTGCAAGGGTTGTCATAAGGAAGCCCCATTCTACCCGATCAAAAGCCTTCTCAGCATCCAGTGAGAAGGCCGCAACCGGGGCTAGACTAGATTTGCTTTTGTGCATGAGATGAAGAAGTCTTCTAATGTTATCACCTGAGGACCTATTCTTAATAAAGCCAACCTGATCACCATTGATGATATCTGGTAATATTTGATCCAGGTAGAAGGCCAAAACCTTCGTCAAAATTTTGCAATCGACGCCCAAAAGGCTTACTGGCCGGTAATTTGATGGGTCCAATAGATCCCTATCCTTTTTAGGAATAAGGGAGATTAGTGCCTCATTAAATGTATTCGGTAAGGAACCTATTTCTAATGCCTCAAGGTAAACTTTATGCAAGACTGGAGCTAAAATATCAATATATTTCTTATAATAGTATAATATAAAAGTAAGGCGCTATATAAATACAGGCCATAATACTCAATCGGGAAGCCATCCAAGCCTGGCGATTTCCCATTTTTCATTGATGAGATCGCAGCTCTGACCTCTTCTTCAGTTATAGGCGCATCCAGCCTTGTTTTCTGTTCCTCAGAAAGAGTAGGTAATTGTAGACCTGAAAAAAATGTCTTCACCTCCCCCTCATTAAGTGCACCAGCAGAGGTATACAAATATTAATAAAATGATTTGAAAATTGAATTTATTTCTTTTGATGAGGTTACCACTTGGCTGTCTTTCTTAATCATAGATATCGTGGGTGGCTGTAGCTCAGGTGGCAGAGCAGGTCAGCCACTAATCAGAAAGTTGGTGGTTCGATCCCAGGCTGCCTCCTGGCTGCAAGCCAAATATCCTTGGGCAAGATACTAACCCCGTGTTTGCCTACTGGTGGTGGTCAGAGGGCCCGGTGGCGCCAGTGTCCGGCACTGGGGCAGCTGTGGCTACAATGTAGCTTGCCATCGCCAGTGTGTGAATGGGTGAATGATTGAATGTAGTGTGAAGCGCTTTGGGGTCCTTAGGGACTAGAAAAGCGCTATACAAATGCAGGCCATATATTATTTAAATTATCTTGCTGCTTCAGTTGCCTTGCCAATAGTCTACCATTCTTTTCGCCACCTTCATAAAATTTTGTTTTAAGCCTAAATAAGGCATATTCTGCCTTTTTGTTATAAATGTCATTCAGCTGGTATTTTAATTTACATATAGTCTGGTATTTATAATTTGAGTATTGTCTTGCTAAATCCTTCTCCAATTCTCGTATTTCTTTATCTAAGGTTTTTTCCCATTCTAGATCACTTTTCTTAACTTTTGTTGCATATGCAATTATCTTTCCTCTTATATATGCTTTAGACGCTTCCCAAACTGTGGCTACTTTATCTGTGGAACCCATATTGATTTCAAAGAAAATTTTAAGATCCTTTGTTAACTCCTCACTAAAACTTTTGTTCTGCAACAACATCGTGTTAAGCCTCCAGCGACCCCTCTTTGTTCTATCTGTGTTTAAATCAATTTGCAACTCTACCGTGGCATGATCACTAATGGCAATGGCACCAATCTCACAGTCGACAACTGAATCGACCAAAGACTTTGATATTAAAGCGAAATCTATCCTCGAATATGTTTTATGACAATTGGAGTAAAATGTATATTCCCTTGAACTAGGATTAACTAACCTCCAAATGTCTACTAGGCAAAGATCCTCTGTCAGTAAATGAACAGCCTCTCTGTCCCTGGGTGTAGACCTACCCCTGGGTTTCTAGTGATGGGATTTCAGGCTCTTTTTAGAGAACTGGCTCTTTCGGTTCGGCTCACTAAAAAGAGCCGGCTCTTTCGGCTCCGAACCGGCTCTTCAGGTTGTTTTGTTGCTTTAATTAATTTATTATTAACAACAATATAAAATTATGCACAAAAGGAATTACTAATGTAAAAAAAAAGTGGTTTTATTTATATATGTTTATATATAAATATATGCGGTGGCTCCTAGAGACAAAGCACGTACAAACTCCAAAACACATTTCTAGCATGAACTGAACTTCCAAAACGGAGCTACCTAGATCACTTAAATTACACAATTGAAAGCATGAAAGCATATGTGTATTGTTTGTGTATTTATACACAAGCATTCATATATAGTCAAATAATAATTTAAAAAATGTTCATTTACCTGTTATTACCACACACCAAATCCGGTCGTTGGTACTTGCTGGCTTGTGTAGCTGTAACGCTTCCAGCTCTTCATAAATCACAGACGCTCAGAAAGGTTGGCTTTTCACAGTTTATTCCTGCAGAAGACATAAAACACACTCAACAGGTGTCTTCTGATGGTATCAGCAATTGTAGCTCCCTCACAGTGCAAACGCGCACTGTGTTTACAGACTTACAATTAACTTTTTAATAAAGAAAAGATGGAAAATAATAATTTCTCCCATTTTACAGTCTGTCACACTGAATTTGTATATAAAAAGAAATCTTATGAATAATAAAATACATTTCACAATCGTATAAAACAAAATAACAGGATAACAGAAGTATCACCGACTAAACATTTCCCTCTAGTGGACAAATTAACAATAGCGCATTACATTTTCACTTGCTTGTGCTGTACAGACAAAATGACTGTTAACAAGCTCACGTACCTGCAGAAGACATAAAACACACTCAACAGGTATCTTCTGATGGTATCAGCAATTGTAGCTCCTACAATGTAAAACAACATCACAAAAAGCACAGAAAAACAGTAAATCCAAACACATTTCGTGCTATGCGCAG
Organism: Astatotilapia calliptera; assembly: GCF_964374335.1. Lineage (NCBI taxonomy): Eukaryota > Metazoa > Chordata > Actinopteri > Cichliformes > Cichlidae > Astatotilapia > Astatotilapia calliptera. The sequence continues at coordinate 35,562,679 of NC_137436.1, read as the reverse complement.
CAACCACTAGGGGGCTAACAAAAGCTTACTGCCAAAGAGCATAAATACGGCAGAAACACTGTTTAACAGCAACCAGCCTTTGTTTCGGTTACACAGAAACTTTTTAATATCAATATGAACCTATGTTCATATTGATATGTGAGGAGCGGAAGCCTTATGCTGGGCTTACACTTTGCGATTTTTGGCCCATTTTGAGCCGATTTTTGAGTCATGCGACCGTTTTGGCGATCGGCCCGATTTTGGCCTTCATCGTGCGTCGTGCATCGTGTAGTATACGTGGGGTAACGAGACGCGATTAACACCTCACGACGAGCTCCCGATCATCAATCGCTTGGTCGTGAGGATTTCGTGAGGGTGTCACCGCAGTTTGTCACACTGCGCACGCGCAAACACAAATGTCAGCGGAAAAGACGGCGCAGCACGGCAGTGCAGCGTGTGATCTGACACAAGCGATTCGGGATGGGTACCGGTGTCCGGTGCCATGATGGCACTGGTTCTGACATAAACGGTAGTAACCAGACCGAAAAGCAGCGCACATTTCGGTGCTTTATTTTGGTGCTTTTTTTTCCTGAGCTGTGATACACTTCTAGCCAATAATTTTACGTTTCCGAGGATAGTAGGCGGGTCCGGGTACGTGCGTTCTTTTAGAGCAGAGCTACAGATTAAAAATGTCCAAGGCGAAGCGGTCAAAAGTCTGGCTGTACTTCACAGCAAAATATGCAAACTCAGCAGCCTGCAACAAGTGCTTTAAGCTGATACTGTGATACTGTCAAAGGAGGTAACACCTCAAATCCGATGAAACAGCTGGCGACGCATAGCGTTTTTTTAAAAGCCCAGAAATGCGCCGTATGATAGCTTGCTGCGAGACCTCACACCGAGCACATCTACTGTGCGTGGGTTGCCTGTTATCGGACCCAGAGTTAGCAATATCCCCCAAAAACCCCGAAGAGGAGAGTCCTGGCCCCTAGCCCTGTCAGTGTAGCAGAAATGATGACGGATGATGATGGCAGCAGCAGCCATTCTTCTCTGCGTGAGTAGCTTAATGTTGTTCGTGTGTAATTTACGTTGAGTAGGCTAACCACGTTATTACATTAATGCATGTAAGGTGAACTAGCAAACATCATCATAGCTACATCCGGCTGTCTTCTTGTTTGATGGCAGATACTCCCTTCACCCTGGCCAAAAAGGCTAAAATGACCAAAGAAAAAGTGGAAAACAGTTAAACATGAGAGGTTTTGGACAAAGTTTGTGTTTTTTCCATTGATTAAGCACTGCTTCCAGCCAAGAGTGATACCATATATGCCCCATAGCTGCAGAAAAGGCTAACATTGTTATCTTTTTACAAAAAACCAGCTGAACATCAGAGGTTTTTGGACCAGTTTTGTGTTCTGTTTTGGAGTTTTTACATGTTTTTACGTGTTTTTTATGTGTTTTGGAGTTTGTACGTGTTTTGGAGTTTGTACGTGCCACAGGGTTCGTACGTAATTTGAAGTTTGTACGTGCTTTGTCTAAAGGGGCCACCGTAAATATACTTTTATTTATTCACTCCACATAAAATGTAATAAATAAATCATATAATACAAAAACCAACTATTCACATTTCAACTTTTAACTATTTCAATTTTCAGCTTTTTCCTTTTACAAATTTAAAGTGAAACAACACAAAACACTGCAAATCACAACACAATTAAATATAAATTATAATATGATAACAAAAAGAACATGCACATTCTCTGTCATATGGACCTGCATGAATAAACTTTTTGAATCCTTTATCATCTGCAACTGAAAATAGTTGTGGATGATTACTATACCTTTCTAATTTGACTTGTTGTCCCTGGCTCTCTTTCTCTCCCTCCTGCTCTGTTCCTGTGATACTGGTGTAACTACCGCCCCTCCCCCTTCTGCCCAGCGTAAAGCACAAGGCTCATGTGCTGAGTGAAGCGGAAAAAAAGTGCGAGAGAGAGAGAGAGGGTGAGAGAAAGAAAAAAACCTGACGGCTTGCAATAAGGAGCCGGGTCGCGTCGTTCACGTCAAAGAGCCGGCTCTAAGAGCCATTTCGTTCGCGACCGACCCATCACTACGATCCGCCTATTTGCCTTTACGTTTCAAGTGGGTGGGGTGCCAGCTTCACTCTGCTTTTATGTTCACTTTCACAGACACGGCGCATTTACACAGAGGGGATATAGCCTACTGGCTCTGTGAGCACGTGGCCACGTCGAGACCGTCCACATAAATCACAGTGTTGAGCGTCTCTAATTGGCTCCTCGGGTATGCGCGCACGTGCGGGCTTAAGTGGAGAGGAGGCGGGGGCGGGGAGGGAGGGGTAGTTTTACAGCCTGACTAAAGGTAGAATATCCTACCACGGGCAGTGGCGTGTCTAGAAAATTTTTGTTGGGGGGGCCAGGTAGGGGCACAGATTTGGAGAAGGGTGGCAGATTTAATTGGCAGATAATGTTTAAAAAAAAAATTCTACCAACCCTTAACCATAATTCAATAATCCTATAAACCTAATAACCAAATGCACTTTTAACTGTTATTAGAATGAGATTTTAACCACTACGGTGCAAAGTTTTTAGATACTGCGTTGATAAAGTACAAGAGATACAATCAGTGCTTTGTCAGTGTTTACTCAGCATTCAAGGACATCAATATTTGCATAGTATTTTTACTGACATATAGTGCACATATGTTTTGGGCAAAAACATTTTTGAAAATTAAAATACGAACATTTGTAACAAACAATTGACAAATTAGCCAATGCCAATGCAAAACTTTATCTGCCTGTTAAAAAAAGAAGATAATCTTCTCACAAACTGGTGTTTGATTTTGAAACAGGAAAAAAGTGGGGAAACAAATGAAAAGACTAACATTTGAATAAAACCTGAAAGCAAGTAAATACTTTCTATGCTGCCTTATGGTAAACTTTGCTAATATTGATAAAGAACAACACTGGCTGATGATGAAATACAGTCAGCTGGCATGGTGACACTGCCAGTATTAACCTGCAGGGCTGGACTGGGACAAAAAAATTGGGCATTTTTACTACAGACCAACCCACCAGGTAGTAAAGCCATAAAGCCTTTGAATGAAAACAAATGCTGTTGTGACAGTGATGTACAGTCTTGTTGGTATATGTATGATTTCTATACATTTTACGTCAGATAAAAACTTTGGTTGTAAGATTTAGATAATTATTTAATAAAAACTAGGTATTTTAAATGAGAATAAGAAAGAAAAGTATTTCTTTGTGCCCACCTTTCCCTGTTAATGCCCTACCTGGCCCCCTGGCAAAACTTTGCTAGACCCGCCCCTGCACAGTTACCAGCTGTCAGCTACATAAAAAAGGATCCTGGTGTTATTTGTCTCTCAGAAACAGTTGATAACTTCAACTCATTCATGTCACCTAAAAGGTAAACCTGTTTCTCCATCACCTGTTCAGCTCTGATGATTCAGTAAGGACATCTCCTGGTTTCATCTTCACGTTTCCCTCTCACCACATATCTAAACAGACATCATGACCAGCAGCTTTACAGCTGTGGCTCCAGCAAACATCAGCTGATACTAGAAATTAATATTAAATACATTCTAACAACAGCTGATCAAGCTTAAAAGTGCTGCTGTTGTTTAGCGCAATATCTGCTGGTTTCCTCTTTCTGGCGCAAAGTGGGCGATAAACAAACAAGAGAGAAAAGCCGATCAGCTGATCATTGATCAGTTTCATGATTGAAGTAGCAACAGGAGAGGGAGGGGGAGAGAATGAGAGAAGAGGCAGCTGTGCAGCATAAAGACAGAATAAATCCAGCTTTGTGTCTTTTTTCCATTCTAGCTAAAGTTCGGGACAAACCGCGTCTCTTCTCAGCTCAATACGAAACGCGTAATATTTTCTCTGAATGAGGGACCATTCCATTTTTTTAAGGAGCCGTTGGCAACTCTACTAACCTTATGAATAAAATAAAGTTCACTATCAGTAACATCATAGCACCCACCCAGCTGTATAAAAACTCCAAGCTGGCTAGAACGCAGTATGAGTTATTGCAACTGACAGTAAAAAGTCAGCAACATGAAAATAAACTCCACCTAAACTTGGTTTATATCTGACCCAGATAGACTGCAGGTCATAACTTCTTACCTGAAGTTCAGTTCACCTGACACTCGGACTGGCGGCTGCTTCGGGGCTCTCCTCCTGCCTCCCCTTCCCTCATCCACCTGTTGCCTCTGTGGAAGCCCCGCCATAGCCACCACCAAGCAACGGAGTTATTGCTACACATCGACCTGCATCTGGCCAATCCACCACCTCTCATTGTTCATGCCATTACAAAAAAAATAAAAAATAAGTCACTGGGGATATGCCCGATGGCCAGTCCAGCTATGTTAACCTGCAACCAAATTTGCAGCTCCATACAGCAATGTTACGACTTAGATTATATCTTATAACTCATAACTCTTATGTTAGCTGCCCTCAGTAGCATACTGTCTGAAATATTCCACAGCTGCAATAATTCTTTAAGTGTTATTTTTTTCCTTGGTATTCTAATTTCACCGAAGTTTACTAAACTCAACAAACTTGATATTACTTACCGGGACATTTATTCTGTCCTCATTTTCTTTCACCGAAAAATTGTTTCCTGCAGTGCCGTCTTTCGCGCTTGGCTCTCCTACCTTTGCTAACGTGATGCGCATAGCGCAGAAGCGATGCTGCATTCACTTACACTCGGATATCTGAGCGTCACCGTGAAAACATAATCGGACATTTGATATTTGATTGAATTTTATTGTTTTGCCTTTGGGGTGGCACCTGGGGTGGCCAGTCTGGTTTGGGGGGTGGCCTGTGCCCCCCCAGGCCACCCCGCTGGACACGCCATTGACCACGGGTAGTGTTTGTGTGCTAGTGTGTGCTTAAAAATCGATTCTCCTGCTGCTGTAGGTGGATGTACGAAGTGCCGTCCAGTAAGAACATCTAAAGGTGGAGGTTTAGCTGCTTCAACTGGTCACACCTAAGCTCCATCAGTGATGCCATCAAAATCAGAGTCCAATCCACACCAGCTCCACCATCATCACTCACATTTCCACACAAAACCTGTTAGACTGAGCAGCGTGCTACCTGTTTACTGTTCGATTACCATAAGACAAGCATGCACGTGTTTTTGAAACTTTGCAGTTCATAGTGATTCTGGTTGATTTGTTTGATGTTTGGCCTTTTTATTTTTATTTTTTTTGAAGAAAACAAGAAATTATGTTGTATATTTTTTTGGTAAATTGAGGTATCGTTCAGTTCATCGTTCATTTTGTTTGTAACAGTGTGTGTCTACTGTTTGGTGTTTGGCCAGCAGTGTTCAGTAACAGTAAAACTGCAGCAAATCAACGAGATGAGCTCACTACAGCTCAGGAAGCTCACGGATTCAGGCAGTAGTTCGCTTGTGGGATAGCAAAAAGCAAGGAAAGCACTCACCTGTAAATCTCCCACACCTTGATAATGACTCTTCATAGATAGATCGATAGATAATGTATTTATCCCCAAGCAGAAATCAAATATCCAGCAGCTCAATTTAAAAACAAACATCTCTCCAGTCATAAATCAACAGATTACCTCCTATCTCCCAAAATGACTCAAAAAATGATGGGTTTATTATTTCACCTATTTAGCTTTGTGCATGGTCTGTGACATCATCTTCAAGCCCTGCAAGGGACTTTAAATGTGGCGTATGGATGATGCAAATCCAAACTAGAAAGGTGGATGTTGGTGGGTTTTGGAGCTATTGTGTGGAAAGGTGTAAATGTACCATTGTTGACACTTTGGAGAGCCTGTGGCGTGCGTGTAGTGGTGGTGGTGGGGTTCCCGTTCTCGATTGCTTGGTAATTGTTTTGTTAAAGCAGCGTTTAATAACAGAGTCAGTTTCCATCAGAGTCAGTTACCATGGAGATGAGGGCTTTCCTGCTCTTCCATTCTGTGCGCCTCCTCCCATCACTGCTGTGTGAGATTCAGCTTAGCAAAATTAATGCCGTAAATGATTGCAAGGTGCCTCTTAATACATATTCTTATGTCATTCACACACATGCGGAGCGATGCAGTAAACTTTCAAGGGCATTATTTGTTAATATTAAAGCGAATACGGCTGTTTCTTCAAACACATACGAGCACATCTTTCCACAGACCCCCACTGAGGCTTTTTGTTGTAGCTCTCATCCAGAATCTCACCCACATATATCGAAGGCTTCACTAACAAGAGCGAGGACTCGCTGTGCACCCGAACCAGTGAAACGTGAGGCAAGGCTTTGCTTCAGTCAGCAAAACTGCATGGGAGGAGCAAAGAAGACGGGGCTGTTTAACTGCACGAAACAAAAACAAAAATAGCTTAAATAAGATGATTAATGCAAATATTATTTGGTTAAATACATTATGCAGACATTTCTTGTGGATCAAAGAATAACAAAGGCATGAAGCAGGGACAACAAGCAACCTGTTTCTCAAAATATAGAACTGAAACAGGTGGTTAGTGTTTACCCTCATACATTTGATTGGAAAATCAGAGCTTCCACAGGAGTAAATGTCTTATTGTGGCCAGACTTGGACTCAGTTATCTGAAGAGGATTCCCATGATGACCTAATAAAGGCTCCAGCAAAACCTGAGGTCTTCATTTATTTCCTCACTGACTCTATTACAAAGCCCCTCAAACACTGCAGATACAAAGTGAGCCATGGTTTAGTGCACTGCAAGTCAATTTGAACACACTAATGATATGTTAAAATGTACCATTACCGTAATTGAGGCCATGCAATATAAACAAATAAACTTGCATTCCTATTGCTGGGTGACAGCAACAGAGGCGTGTAACAGGACATGATGTGGTGTAAGAGGAAACATTTTCAAAATGCTGTGATGCAGGAAGTAATACCACAGGGGATTGGCGAGGTGTGTGTCTTGAGTGTTTCTGTGAAAGTGTATGTGAGGAGCGGGGGAGAAAGAGCAGTGGGTTATCACGTGTCAAGCAAATTTTGTAGGGACTATTGAGTCCACAAGATGGCGCATAAATGCAATAATGAGGGTGAAATAACTACATTAGTGTCTGCAACTGTAGTCAGTATTGCACGCTCTCTTTGGGGCTGGAAGTCGTTGTTGTGATTGCTCTCACTGACCCCTGATGGAGATGATTGATATAAGAGTCAAATCAGCAAACTCCTTCAGCAAAACAATCATACGTAAACTAGATTTTATCTAGTTTCATGACAACATGATGCACTGAGGACTTCTCCACTCACCTCATTCATTCCCCACATGATCATACAGCACTGCAGCACGTCTTTCTCCAGAATGCTTCAAGGTTTTATCTTACAGTATAAAGCATTGTCAGTTGACTATTGTTTTGATTTAACACTACATAAATAAACCCAAATTAAACTGGACCTGAATTATCCACAAACATACATTTGTCTGTGTTGTACAGGATTTTATAGAAAACTTTTGCTGGAAAGTTGCTGCATGAATAAATTAATGAATAAGTTCCTCTATAGAACTAGAGTTGGTTTGGGGCATCTAAGCTTCCTAAATGCCTAAGAGAAGAGTTATTTCAGTAATATGCACCTATAACAGTGATATATTTACATATGTAAATTTGTTTTTTCCAGCAGAAAGCAATGAAGGGTGAGTTCAGTTTCCCACTAGTGATGGAGCATCTCCAACAGAAGTATGTGGTGATATTTAAACCTAACAAACAGAATTTTATGCAAATGAAAAGAAATGTGAACAGTACAGTTCACTGCAGTACAATTGGAGAATAAAGGTTTTTGCATAATCTTAATGTAAAAATCCACCACTAAGCAGATACAGGACAACTTTACCACGAAGTAAAACTCTCTACAGGAGCGTTACGCTCTGTCGCAGGTAGAATTGTATTTATTTTTAGGTTTTTAATGAACAGTTATCACCACTAGGGGCTCCAGTGTGTTAGCCTATTGTACTTGTAAAAATACACACAGTGATTTTATGGAAATGATACTTCCATGTCAAACTGCCCCTTATCACATTATACTATTGTCTTGCCGATGCTCCTTTTTTTTAAAGCAAACCACTGAAAAACTTTTATTGCAAATGAGGAACAAAGCAAATGTTTGCCTTATTTCACTCTGAGATTAGGTCTGGGAAGTTGTTTTTTTTTTTATTAAAAAAGAAAAAGCAGCTGCCATAGGACAGAAGCAGGGTGCAGTCTAGACAGGCTGCCAGTCTGTGGCAGGGTTAACACAGAGACACACACAAACATGCACACCTGTGAAATGGTGAAAAACAACAGTCATCACACGCAAGTCACATCTGCACTGAAAAACTATGTGTGTAGGCCATAAATAAAAGGATCAAAAGCAATAAAAATGTACCTCACTTGAGTTCTTTTAAGGACAGGCTTATGGCTACGTTCCAAAACACACTCAGCTATTAAGAGATTTGGCGAAGGGCTGCAGCTATCCGACAGAAAATGCATTAAAATTTGCGCCCCTCACAACTGAGTCATCAGCTTGGAGACTAATCCACAAGGTCTGTCTTTGCCTGTGGAGATGCCACATGAAGAGCGAACAGGAGCTGCAAGTCGACGCCCAACTCCATCAACCACTGAAACATCCAACAAACAAAATCCCCCCTTGCAGTCTTCAAATTGTTACTTCAAAGCCCCCAACTTCCTCTTCTGTGGTTAAAGTGTTACAGTGTGTGTGTGTGTGTGTGTGTAATGTATCAAGGCCAGATTTTTAACACCTACAGTAATGAGGAAACTAATACGAGTTAATCGTGTAACATCAACTTTATAGTAAGTTTCGTTAGTGGTGGAACAGTCTCTATATCGTCATTTTTATTCAACAACGCACATTCATTAACATGAGCGTTTAAAAATGTGCAGTTGGTGTCTGTGTACAGCTGGCAGGTCGTTCAATCACAGACACTTCTTGGTAAATTCACTCTAATCAGATGAACTTTCAAAAAAACAAGTCTGGTGTTCAATAAAGATCAAACCTGCAGACAGCTGTGGTTACAGCGGTTGGTGTTTGAGCTCCAGCTGCTCACGGTGAACTATTGTAAACTATTGTTTGCTTCTTGAAATATGTTTTATTAGGCCATTCTTTGCAGTCTGTTAGTGGTAATGTGCGATAATTCACAATCACAGTCACGCACAGGGAAGCTGGCATGCACGTGGACCTAAAACGATGGCTCCTTTTATTTGAAATAACATTGTGTTTATTCAATCGTGAATACATGTAGTTGGTGAGAAACATGCAAATGTGCATTTATCTTCTAATCTGCAGATGTCTGTGGACATGCAGGATACTGAGTGTTGTTTCTTAGAAGAAAAGTTGCTGCTGGAATTCTTAGAAGTTCAGATGTTTTTTGATGTCGTGTTGAGCACTCCTGAACCTGTTCATACAAGATGAATGTTGCAAAACAGCAGAAAACAAGAAAAATACATTTATGTGTAATGAAAAGTGAAAAAAGAGTGCTGTTTGTTTTTCCGTGTTCTAAATTTAAACTTTAATTTGTCCTCTAAGAGAAACAGGATGTAAGAGTCTATGTTCTCCCCCAGAATATGAAGGAAACTATTTACTCTTCCTGACTTTACCCACATCATGTGAGTGACATCCTCCTCACAGTCTGCACCACATGTCCATGAACCCCTTTGAAGTCTTCCGTTACGGGAGGCGCTTATGATACTGAAGCTAGATAAATTGGTGTTGGTGTAAGTTCCTGTCTACAGTTTCCTCCAGGCAGGCACAGAAGCTGTCACTTGTGTAGAAGTGTAGAGTTTAGGCTTTACATCACAGGGGCAGCTGAAAAAAACGCACACACAGAAAGGTCAAAGCCCAAGTGCCGTCGCAAGAGGCCTCCGAGCAGCCTAACGCTTCCATCATGGGTGAAAACACCATCACGAAGCCTCTCGGGCTAGTTTTTATCATCACAGCTCACATGGTGTTCAACGGTAAGCCGTCTCATTCGTAACTGTTTTACTCCGTGACGTGTGAGAGGTTTTGTGTCCTGGCAGCGCATGATGAACTTGACTGTCTGTTACATTTATTGCTCCCTGATTCCTCTGACAGTTAGTTAATGCACTGAATATTTTGTATGTAACTCGTTGTAGTAGGTCTCTAACGACAACTCAGTTTCCCCCACTCAATTACCATTACTGAATCATAATTGGGGAGTTCCACAAAGCTCTGGTTTTGTGACTCAACTTTATTTGTCGGTAACCCTGTTTCCACAAGTGGTTTGTTCTAAGTTTTGCTGCGGTATCTGTTAGAGTTTTATCACAGACGAGCGATATTAAAACAGGGAACTGGGTGTTTCAAAAATGTTGAAAACACTGACACATTCTGGATAAAACACTGTGTGCTTGTGTCTGAGGTGAAAAAGGCATTGCAGCAAATTAAAGTTAGTCTGAGGCATTGTGAATTTAACCCTGGCTCATGATGTTAAACAAATATAGCAATCACACTTTTATGATGCCAAAAACAAGTGATCGTACTAATACCACATGCAAGCCCTCAAATCATTATGGAGACATCCGCAGGTGCTTCACACATGTTTAGAGAAAAAACTTGAAAAATAACTTAACTTAAAATAGATATATAACATAGATACACAGATAGAAAACGCTGATTTGGGCTGATTAATTTGGAAAAAGACAACGCAGTAGCTCCAGTCCCCCCGCCGTTCTGAACTTAATAAACAGAAGAGAATAGAAGGATAGTGTATAATAGAATATATTTGAACTTTATTTGTTTCCGTTACTGTTTTTAGTAGGTGTCCAAACACCTAGACTCCTGTTTAAATATAAGTACTTGCTATTTAAAGGTTTCTAATCAACAAATCACATAGTTTCTACAGAAGAGAGACTTTCAAACAGAGGAGATGACACATCTAAGAAAAGTTACTTATCTCATTTCTATATGTGAGCTAACACTGAACATTAGACACAGATGGCAGCTAGATAAATCAGGTAAATCAGTCTGAACTTCGCCTTGGTGCTGTTGCTGGTGGCTATATGGCTGTGTAGACTGATCCAGCACTGCTGGCATTTTACTGTGGCGGCTTAGCCTAGTTTAAACACTACCCTGTAGTTTTACTGTCAGTGATGGAAAGTAACTGTGGAACTTGCACTGAGGTAGTGAGCAGAAGGGAAAAGTGACCCGCCTGTTTCCTTTGTGGAGAGGATCAGTCGTCCTGTGCTGCTTCTGTGGCTTTTAGGTTTTTGAGGATTAAACCAACTGATGTCTCTAACACAGAATATGTCACATGGACTATTCTGTTTTCACTACTGCTTTCTTCCAGCTACCCACAGCTTACACTGTATACTGAAGAGCATCAGTTTAAAATACTATAGGATCACAAAGCGGGGTATGATCATGTGTTGATGAGTGGAGACTGATGCATCATTATGGATTTATTAAATTTAAATTGAATAACAGTAAAAGCATTAGAAAGCATTAAAAACATCAAACTAATTTCTCCACTAATCATAAGATAAGATAAGATAGAACTTTATTAATCCCTCGGGTGGGTTCCTCTGGGAAATTTGGTTTCCAAAAGCACAGCACCGACAGAAGTTACAGTTACAGAATGTTATATATATATATATATATATATATATATATATATATATATATATATATATAACATTCGGTTTCCAAAAGCACAGCACCGACAGAAGTTACAGTTGCAGAATGTTATATATATATATATATATATATATATATACACACACACACACACACACACACACACACACACACACACACACACATATAAATACAGAGACGAATATAAGTAAATTATACGAAGGGGATAAATAGAATAGATAGGAATAAAAATAAAAATACAAGTGAATTGCACATTTCAAGTATTGAGGTCTATTGCACCATTGACAATTTACAAAAGTATTGCACAAAGGTATTGCACAGTGAGGTGAAGAAGCACTACAGCTCAGTGTTTATAATGCAAATCTGCTCTTCTGTCTCCATACAGACCCCAGCCATGCACAAGTCATCGGGATCTTTGGCAGCAACATCACCCTTCAATTTACATTTAATGTTAGCATTAATGAAAACAGTCAAATTGGAATTTATATAACAGGCGAGAAAAAGATTGACGATTTTAAAAGTGGGAAAGGTTCCTTTGTTATTTGCCCCCAAAACAATTCTGTCTTTTACCACATCATAAATCTCACTCTAAACCACACTAACACCTACTGGGCCAGTTTATTTGGGGGCAACCTAAGAAAAAGTAATGAAGTGAAGCTGACTGTTGAAGAAAGGAACATAAGCTGTACAGGTAAGGACATTTGTTATGATTATAAGCTGCACATAATGAAAACGACTTTAACACACAGTAGAGCAATATCAAGAGCAGACTAAAGTGAAGTATGTTTCCATTATATTCATACAAACAGAGCAGCCATATATAGTATACACTAATTCCTCACCACCTTTACTTCCTCAATGTTTGCCTCTTTATTATAGATCCTGTAATAAATGACATCATCATTCCTAATATCTTTTAAAATACTATTCCAAATTAAAATGATCACTTTAATTAATTGTGTCTGCTAGTATTGACTGCATTAAATATAAAAACCATATAGTGTGTATAAGTGTCATGGATCCAAGGTTGTTCTTAACCAGTTAGTGAAAAGTTTAAAGCCCATATGAAAATAAGTCACTAACACACTATTAAAACAGTAGAACAAATTAAATATGATTGTCACAGAGTCCTGCAGGTTATGTTTTTGCCACATTGTTGATAAAGGCTCAGTTAGAACAGAAATATTTAAATAAACAAACAAAAATAGCTCCTCGTTCTCAGATCATATTGCTGGGCATTTAAAGGATAGCTGACATTCAGTCAGTCCCATCTGCTGTAGATACTTACCAGAGCAGTAGGGCAATAATACTGCCTTCCTTTCCTAGCCTGTTTGAATAAAAAGCACTCTGTTGCTTTGACCTAAATGCTAAATACTGATGTCACCATGCTAGCATCTTGCTATCCAGCAGGCGTACATTAACCAGCTTTACAATGTAGGCAATCAAAGCTATCTAGCGTGTCAACATGTTCTAGCGTTAAATATAAATTATGTTTGCAAATATTTGGTCAGAACTGGGCTACTGAGCAAATTTACCTCTCTACCTGACAAGGAAGCCTGCTTGAAAATCAGGCACATCAAAGGGTTTGCAGTGCATTCACGGGGGACACAAACAGCAGTGTCAGTTACATTTATCCTCACAGAATCGCAATTTGCGTCATTCGTGGAGCTGCTGAGATGTTTGAGCGTAAAGCAGCTGATATGAGATTGACTGATGTACAGTCCCATTATAGATAAAATAATGAGCCTTTTGTAACCGCTTGGTTACTATTCACATATTCAGTATGTTATTTGTTATTGATTACAGAAAAACTGAATACTGATCACTGTTTCACATTCTCATTGGTTTACAGTGTCAGCTTACAGCCCATAAGAAAGAGTCGAAGTGTGTAATTTTACTGCCTACCATGCTTTATTTCTGTTGCTGATGTATGTTATAAATATGTATTATACTGCATTAGTCTATATGTACTGGGGAAATATGCATAGATCCATTGGGATCTAAACTTATTCAGTATCTTTAATCATTTTTATTTTTTGTTTCATTTCTTTTCATAAACGTGGTGCGAAAATATGAGTGAAGCTCACATATTTTCATGACTTTCTTTTAACTCCTACAGCTCCACCGCCGTCGACTAAACCCACAGTTTTCAATGAAAGTTCCAATTCCCTTTCCATCAATAAGATCATCATCATCTTCGCGGTTTTACCTGTGGTCCTGTTAGCAACAGTACTCCCATGGTTGATCTGTAGTCTCGTGAGACCCAAAGGTAAGCAAATATACGGTCCAAAAACAATCTTTACCTTCACTTTTCACTGATATGTTGTGTTGTGTCTGTTATCAGAGTGTGGCCAAAACTTTTATTATTTTTTGGAGACGTAGGATTTTATTTCATTTCCATGCTGTAGTCTGAACGTAGTGTCAGCTGAGTTGGAATAAAACACATCAGGAACCTTTAATTCAATATTCTCCACATATAAATAGTAAAGGGGTATGAAGCCAAATTGCGTGTGCGGGGCTACAGTCAGTAGTATTTTCTAGTTTTTCAAGCAAACAAAGTAATGGTAAGGAAACACTTGTTATTCTGTGGAAAAAATTTGCAGTTGTGTGGTTAGATGCTCAAAAATGCAAACCAGATTGCAGTTTCACATCCTTCTGATAGATGCGATGATTCATCTCTTTTGAAAATAAGTCCTCCTTCAGTGCATGTAAATCTAATTGTGCCTACTATCACTGAGAGATGGGTGGAAAGAAAGAGCTTGCATTATTTGTTCACTAATACGAGTGCGCTTTCACTTCAAAGACAAACCCCTCTGGCCTACTTTGAGTAGGAACGCTGCCACGCTGAAATAATCTGACAGCCCCCGTGACCTCAGAAACCGCACTAGAAGAGTTCCCGTACATGTATACAAATGCAAGCAATTGCTGACTGCGCACTCCTGCATCGTGCCGTGCTAATTGGGCCCGGCCGCTGTCCACGAGTAGAGGTTTTGCACAAAACCGACAGATGCTGAAGAGAAACTGCTCTCTGTCTTTGGCAACTTGTCCTGGTGCATTTGCACCGCTAGAGGATAAAGACAACGTGACTTGTTCGGCATAAACTTACAAAAAGCTTAGACCTAAAACTATATTATAAAAGTCAGGCTTGACTAAAACATTTAGTCACAAACTTTAGTTAAACTAAAACAAAATTAAAACATTTTACTTTAGCACAGCTTATTATAATCATTATTCGTTGAAAAAATATTGTTAAGCATTAAATTTTTCGTCGTCCATAATTTTGGCTTGCTATCACTTAATCTGAACGCTAATTTGTTTAATTATTGGTATTTATGTAAGAATATCGATAGCTTTTTTTATATCTTTTTCCAGAGGCAGGATCAGGAGGTGATGCTAAGCCTAGCTTAGCATTAAGTAAGTAAAAAGCAATCGTAACTCTGTGTAAAGGTAACAAAATGCTGATATTAGCGTGAAAAAAGCTCAGGAATAAACATGCAATCTCATCATTGAGCTCAGTAACTGAACATTAACATTATCATTGCAATGATAATGTTTAGTTTGTGTTTAGTCTAAACCGGCAAAGCGAAACCCGGTCTCCTGCGCAACAGCACAAACACTCTATGTGGTTACGACGTATTTGACGTGGATTCGTGCTTTTGATGTATTTGACGGTTAATTGCTTTATTTTTATGAACGTCTAACGTTTTTTTTCCTTATCTGATGAATCAGAAACTTATCTTGGATGTTATTTCCTTTATACTCCTGGGTGCTGTGGCATACTCCTACTCCCTACTTCCTATGAGCTAAAAAATTCCAAAACATGCGGCATTTATGTCTTTAATATTGAGATTTGACTATTTTCACACTTTTTTAAAAGTATGACAATGGAAAATATGTAAATCGGGGATAAACTGACGTGGTTGATGGGCTGTAACAATAAATTTGATAAGAAATTTTTTATTCGAACGTCCCACGAATGCTTCTTCTGCAAAACTCAAAATATAGTATACATGACCGATTTCACCTATTTTGTAACATTTCACCTGCTTTTCTTCTCATGCAGACAAACAACAGCAACAACAAGAAAGGCCGCAAAGCGCCACTCCCACAGTGCAGGTAAGAAAGATTTTGATCTGCTGTTAGAGAAAAAAATAAGCCTGGAAATTCTTCAGCCTGACTCGAGTTGCCTTCGCAGGAATCAGTGGCGTCGTTGAGCAGCGTGTCTGCACCCTCGGTGATCTACAGCGTCTTGGACTTCCCCAAAAGACCTCCGACAATTGTTGAGATCAACCCAAGAGATACAGAGTATGCTGCCGTCAGCTATCTCACAGAAAAGAGACACATGTGATGCACAGCTCACTGTTCAACTAGTGTACATAACATAAATCTAAATATATATAAATATAAATTTCTTGCAAGTGTTAAAAATCCTGCTTTTGTTATACAGGGATGTCTTATTGCACTATATCTCAAACAAAAGAGTTGGGAGAGGAAGAGTCTGCATGGGTAGTGTGTATGTAGGTGTCACTTTGTGTTTGGTGGTCTCGAAATTGAGATGCATGCTGCTGCGGCAAACCTCAAGCCAGAACATAATACAGTTA
Organism: Astatotilapia calliptera; assembly: GCF_964374335.1. Lineage (NCBI taxonomy): Eukaryota > Metazoa > Chordata > Actinopteri > Cichliformes > Cichlidae > Astatotilapia > Astatotilapia calliptera. The sequence goes on along the minus strand of NC_137436.1, from coordinate 35,546,464 downwards.
CAGTGACAACCCAGCCTCGCAGTTAGCTTTCAATTTTTCTTTGCTGTTAATTTGTGTCGGGGGTATCCGGCCGCTAAGGAATACTTAACAGGCGATAAATTAGATTTTAGATTTTCTTCAGACCAGAAACACAAAGCAAGCACTTCCTGTGTACCCAGAGTCTACTGTACATCACTGCTCTGGGTCTCACTGTGTTTAATAGCTTCAGTGAACCACACTGATGCACTAGGTGATAACACAGGAGATGTAGTGACCCCTACAAACTTTGCTCCCTCTGTAGAGCACCAAATTTAGGTTGTTCTACCACTGAAATAGCCTCACTTCTGTTGACTAAAAACTACACTGAACAATTCTGATGCTTTTAATATTTAAAAATCTTTAAAAACCTGCCAACTAAGCACATGAATTTAGAGACAGCTTTGGAAATGTGGATATCCAAACCTGTTTGAACGGGATATGTTACCAAAACTCTGCAGCTGACACTGTCTTAAGTTATAAAAGTATCCCAAATGACAGAAATAACTAAAGCACGGTATCCTTTGTTAGTTCCTGTAAAACAGGGATGCCAAATTAATTTTACATCATGGGCCACAGACAGCCCACCAGTGAAACTACATGATAAATATGTAGACTAGAATCAATTACTAATATCTACACTTAATCACTCTGGTGTGGTATGAATGTCAGTTCCTATTTATCAGTTGGAAAAGCTACAAAACTCACACTTTGTAGTTTTGTAGCTTTTCAGTTAAAACTACAAAATCTTCCAAAGCTGTCCTGTGGGCCATATTGGAGTCTTTCCTAGGCCAAATCTGGACCCCAGACCTTATATTTGATGCCCCTGCTATAGAACCATAAATGACCTTGTAAGTGGAAAAATAGGAGTGTTTCCACTTTAAACAAATGCCTAAATCCACATGTGGCTGTGATTACACCTCCGAGTTCACTTGGAGTCTGGTTGAAGGAAGCGCGTGCTGGCACGTGCCGTTGGTGTCACTGTATTGTAGTGGCTCATGAGAATCCCAGCACTTACTTGCACACTCTTGTAGATGCAGAACATATAATAAAGGTGTTATGCAGCAAGAAAATAATGCAAAACTTTCACTCGCTGTTTCTATAATTTAAGAACCAAAACCACTTGGTTAGTGTGATGAAGAGTGTGACACATGCCAGTAAGCTCAAATTTCTAAATTACCAAGTTGATAATTTCAGATGCAATTTGCACAATCAAACAGCTGCTAGAGGTCAGTTTTAAAATGGGTCCCAATAAGTGGCTGCACACAGAAACTAGGGGCTTTTATTTTGTTTGAGTGGAAAGTTTTGACTGAGAATGCATCATCATGCAATCCCAGGCTGAAAGGTTTTACACTTTGATGACATTTCCAACATGAAAACCTTTCATTTTCCGCTTCACCTCATCTCCAGAATTCATCTTCACTCCCATGCTGATAATCGCGTGAGAGCTTAACAAGCTCACTTTTGACTTTCAGGTTTAGTGACTTCTTTTGCATCGGGGTATTTATCACAACACGGAGGAAAAAGTTTCAGGGACACCGTCCATACATGCTTATAGATCAGTTATAGACCTTTCAGCTTATCAGTACTGTATATTCAAAGGTCACTGGTGATTTTTCCATGAGCTGCTGCATCAGCTCGCCACTATCATGCAAATCTGACAACAACAATCTGACACTATGTGCAATAACTGCATGCATGGCCTCTGAAGTTCTCTTTTTGAAAGCTTATTGATGTCTTTGATTTACTCAGTTCTCATACATCTTTATCATATGTTAAAATGTATTCTCTGGTTTATTGTTCACCAGCTACTCAGAGAAAGAGCAAGTTCATTTTGAAACCCAGCAAGCTTTCAAAATGTACCGTCCTGTCACGTGCTACTTTATTACATACTGCTGAACTGTTTCTAATTGAAATACGCAGTTTTTAAGATGTAAATGGATGTAAAATTATCAACTTTATTGTGTGTGTGTATGTGTGTGTAAATACTGTCTTCAGTTCCTGAATGTACTGTACTGGATCTGTGTCACAGAAGGAACAGAAACTGCTCTTTATTTTGATGGCAGCGGTGCATGCTGGGAGATGTGTAAAATAAGTCTTCAGAGTGTTGTTTTGTTTTTAAAAAATCTAATATTTCTGAATTCTTATCCTGTAAAAACACCTCTAAAATAAAATAAAAAGTTTACCTGAGATTCTGGTTTTCTTTATGGTTTTAGTAACTAAAGTTGACGCTCACCACACACAGTTGTGTATTCAAAGAATGCACTGTTTTATCTTCTAGTCTGTGTTACAGTAGGTCGTGGAGTCTTTGGCATGTAAAAATAAGCAGTATTTTAGCACGTTGCAGGGACTTACCCAAGTAAATCACCTATAACGCCAACTTTATTTTTCTGTCAAGACCACGTAATAAAGCGTGATCTTAGGTTATACACAGACGTGGATGCTTTTTCACCTTAGAATAAACTGAAACCTACACCGAAACATTGCAAAGTGTCTTTTAGTGTGCTAAAAGACTTTCGTTTTTAGTGATGCCCCAAACAGGCGTACGGCATCAGCCCTGCAAGGCTTTTGCTACCTGTATTGGCTGATTGGAGTAGGAGGCTGAATGGAAACCACTCAAATGACTGATGAGACAAAAATAAATTCTTTTGGTAGAACCTGAAGCGCTGCGTCTGGTAAACACCCTTCTGCTTAACCCCGAGATGACTGAGATGAAATATTATCTTGACAGCATCACGCTGTTCACACTTCTCATCAGCAGGGACAGTGAGACTGGTTAGAGCACACAAGGAAATGAAAGCAGCAAAATACAGAGAGGTGTTTGAAGAAAAGCAGAGCGACGCGCAGGTCTGGAGCAGCGTGTCTTAGGTTGCATATTCGACTCATACAGATTGTTCCGAAGCCAAGGGACCCTGATGGCAAATCCACAGACATATTTGAATTTAAGCCTCATTCTTTGGAAACCCAGAAGGGCCCCAGCTGAAAATCTAAGGCTTTGAAGTGACATATGGGAGTCTGCATTTCTGATAACGCAGCACAGTGCAGTCTCATATGAACAAGTATAATGAAATCATACAAATCAATCATAAGAAGATCTTAAAATAAATTCTAAAAGATGAGCGAAGCGCAGTCAATAGAGGTGATGTGATGCCATCTGCTGAAACCAGTATGTGACCATCAACCATCAGTATGTGACTGAACTGCAGACTTTATCTTTTATTTGAGATATTAAGCATCACGCCCCCCACCCTCAATGATCGCCTGAAGTCTGGAGCCCATGGATATCACCAGTTGCTTTGTTTCCTCCTCTTTGATGCTCTGGCAGGCCTTTCCTGCAGCCGCCTTCACTTAGTGCTTATTTGTGTATTTATTAACTGATAAGCAGCTCTCTTGGGTTCCGGTTAGGTGGTTGATTTGACTTTTTCATCGCCTTGAGAAACCTTTGGGTTGCTTTTGCAGTTTGCAGTGCTTTGGGTCTTTATCCATCTGCACTGTTTGCGGCATTTGTGAATGTGAGCATTGAGTACTCCTTCACCTGCATCAGCATCTCTTTTGACCTCAGAATAATGAGAGTTCAAGCAAACAGCTACCAAATACAAGTTCCACTGCAGATGTGGAATAACTGTCAGTCTGTGGTAGTGAGTCTCTGAAGTCGGTGTGCTGTATATAAAAGAAAAGTTGTCTTATTGTCCAGATCCTTGTGGACCTAACTGTAAACATGCAGTTTCAAATGATAAATTTCAGGTTTTGGTTATAATACATTTTGCAAAAGTGCATCAGTTAAAGTTAACTCTACAACAAAAATATTTTGCACACTGTCAATCTAAAATCCAGATGAAGTAACAAGCACATCTAAAGTTTGATCAAAAGGAGAACACTTGGTCTATCCGGTGGTACAGCCACAATAACTGAGCTCAGTGTGTTTGGAGTAAACACTTAAGCTGATCATTCGGTGAGTGAGTTTCTGCCTCCCACGTGCTTGAGGTAAAGGCTTCATTGTTTTCTGTTTGTGTGCATGTTTGCTGCTGCACTCAAGCAGTGGCCTGAGCAAATAATGTGTCTGCACTTTGCACTTCTTAACACCCACCTCTACTGTATCGAGGTTTCTCATAAAAAAAACAACAACCCTACATTGCATTTTCACAAGTGAGACATTGCATTTTCTAACCCAGTGCATCAAGAATGCAGAAAGTGCAACCTTTGATTTAAACTTGTGTGTCATCATTTTGATATAACTGACAGATAGATAGATAGATAGATAGATAGATAGATAGATAGATAGATAGATAGATAGATAGATAGATAGATAGATAGATAGATAGATAGATAGATAGATAGATAGATAGATAGATAGATAGATAGATAGATAGATAGATAGATAGATAGATAGATAGATAGATAGATAGATAGATAGAAAGTGCATTACAAAAAATATGTACACTATAAATGTAAGAAAAACAACTGCATGATGGTATAATACAAAAATAAGGGGTCTTTTGTGTGCCTGACACTGAATGAAGAGTCATTTTTCAGTTTTAGAGAGGACAGTAGGAATGATTTCCTGAAGTGTTCTTGTCTCAGTTACTCATTTGACACTGAGACTCATCTGAATCTTAGTTTCTCCTGCCAAAGACAGCAGGGTCAGAATTTGGGGTTAAACAGCATGAAACGTGGCTGCATCCCTGCTGGTTCAGACTAGTGGTGGTGGTGCAGTGGGGTGGGGATATTTTCTCAGCACAAACCAGCTTGTTACTAATTTTGCCCATACCTTTTTCAACATTGTACCAAACATTTGATGGCTACTTCCAGTAGGATAATGTGCCATGTCATTAAGTAAAAATCAACTGCTGAACATCACAGTGATTTCTTTGTACTCACATGGCCTCCACAGAGATGCAGTGGAACGGAAGAACAAGATGATATCGTCTCTATATGGACCAAACATCCTGTTGAATCTGTGCCATGAAGAGTTAAGGCAGTTCTGAAGGCAAATGCTGTCCAACTAAGTACTAGAAAGGTTTACCTGATAAACTGGGGTACATTGGGACTGACTCTTGTGGCCGTTAGAGTAGGACGTAATTTTTTTTAGCTCTAGCTCTAGCTAATTGCTTTGTGCTAAAGTGGAAACTCTTACTTCTAAGTTTATGGATATGCAAGTGCAGTTGTATTTGGGTGGTTTATGCTGATGCCTCACAACAAATAGGCTCAGAGTTCAACTCTCAGCTGGATGGTGCCCTTTTACATGGATTCTGCATGTTTTTCCACTGTCGGCTGAAATTGATGCCATGGATGTGAGTTAGAGAGTGTGCAGTTGGTGCTGTGATGGACTGGCTCTGGATCTGTCCATGGTGTATCCTGCCCTGTTTTTCAGCCAATGACAGCTGAGATTATGCTCCAGCCTGTCTGTGACCCTGAACCGTATAAGCAATTAAGAAAATGGATGGAGTGGATGGATTGACTGTGCGATCGTTGTGCATAGTTGTTACATGCGCCTGGCCTGGTTTTAAAAAACCAAGCATTTGCTTGAACAATTACGGAAAAACTCAGTGTTTACCATTCAAACAAAGGGCAACAGCTGATCAAGTGTTTTGCTTTCCTGAGAAACTGATTCTTTTATCTCTAATCAAATCTTATTTTGTTGATAAGGCGTAACTTTCCTTTTCATAAAAACATTTTCCTTCATCCAGTATTAGGTTTGGTTTTCACACCTCTGAAATACTGCCTACACCTTTGATTTTTTTTTTTCCCCCAGTAAGTCAAACAGAAAAGTGAATCTCACACAAAAAAGGGGAAATTCATTTCATTTACGGCCTCAAGATAACCTTTTTCTACCTATAAATCATTGCCAGTAGAATTCATACTGAAAGCCAGATTTCAGATTATTTTCTGCTGCTGGATTATACTGCCAGAGAAAGCTTACTGCAAGTTTCTCTTAGCTGTGTTCTTGAATTAAATGAGTTTATCTACTAATATTGGTGGTTTTGAATGCAAGCCAACATGCAAATCTCCAGATTTATGATGACAGCTTTACAAGATATGCCTTAAATCTGATAAAACGGGAGAACACCGGTGTACCACAAGGCTGTGTGATGAGCCCTTTCCTCTACTCCCTCTTCACCCACGACTGCAGACCTGCTGATGGTTCCAACACCATCATTAAGTTTGCAGATGACACCACGGTGATTGGCCTCATCAGTGACAACGATGAGGCCGCCTACAGGGAGGAGGTGGATCGTCTGGCTGAGTGGTGCGACAGAAACAACCTGCTGCTTAACACCGAGAAGACCAAGGAGCTCATCGTGGACTACAGGAGGAATGCTGACCCACATCCACCCATCCACATTAAGGGGACGGCTGTGGAGCGTGTGAGCAGCTTCAAGTTCCTGGGAGTCCACATCTCCGAGGATCTCACCTGGACGACCAACTGCTCCAAGCTGGTCAAGAAGACTCACCAGCGCCTCTTCTTCTTGAGGACTCTGAGGAAGAACCACCTGTCCTCAGACACCCTGGTGAACTTCTATCGCTGCACCATCGAGAGCATCCTGACCAACTGTATAACAGTCTGGTACGGGAACTGCTCTGCCTCGGACCGGAAGGCGTTGCAGAGGGTCGTGAAAACTGCCCAGCGCATCGCCGGAGCACCACTTCCTGCCATAAAAGACATCTACAGGAAGCGGTGTCTGAAAAGGGCTGGGAAAATCATCAAAGACCCCAGTCACCCATCACATGGACTCTTCACCCTCCTGCCCTCTGGGAGGCGCCACAGGAGCCTCCGGACTAAGACCACCAGGTACCGGAACAGCTTCTTCCCCACAGCTGTCAGACTCCTGAACTCTGCCTCCTGACATCTGACCCACGTTAAACTCATGGACTGAACATACACACACCCACAATGGACAACTGTACCCTCAAACACAATAATAACATGGAGTGAACCACCACTCACAACCACTAGCACTTTATATAGCCTCTGTAGAAACTATCTACACCCTCACTTATCTTAACTGCACTACTGTATAGCTCTGTGTAAATAATCATTCTGTACATTCGATAATCTTTAATCCTACAACTGTTTACAACTTGCATAGTTCCCATTTCTGTATAACAGTATATCCCAGATTCTGTAAAGTTATTTATTTCATATTCTGTATAGTTTTTCATATTTATATCCTGTTCATATCCTGTACATAGCTTGTACTCATTACAGCCTGTACATACTTATAGTTATAGAATATTCACAACATACTTCATACCGTGTACATTATAACATACCATAATAGACCCATTTCTGTAATATACTCACATATCTATATTATTGCTAATATATATTGTAATATATCTATATCACTAAAGCACTTCTGGATGGATGCAAACTGCATTTCGTTGCCCTGTACCTGTGCATGTGCAATGACAATAAAGTTGAATTCTATTCTATTCTATTCTAAAATGAAAGTTAAAAAAATACATTTCTCTTCATGTCTTTCCTGCCTGTTTTTGCCACAACCACTGAGTTTTCTGTCAGTTGCTTCGGATGCTGCCACCCCCCTTTCCTGTACCTGCTGCTCCTTAGCCTTCTTGTTCCTGACCGAGCTTCTGTTTGTTTTTTGTTTTGTTCACTTGAGATTTACCTTCTTGTTGGCATAGCCTCTAACACTGTTTTATTTTTTTCCTGAAATACTCACCTCAGAAAAAAGGTGAACTATTTTAGTTTATTTCCATCACCCTTTCCACAAACCTGTCAATATTGGTCTACTTGTCAGTTTCCATATCACGACTGCAGCTTTTGTTCCTCTCGCGCTCTAATGGGAAGCAAAAAAGTCTTTGACATCTCAGAGCAACCATGTCAGTTTAAGTAAACAACTCTAACTCTAAACTCTAAACATTTTCCAGCGAGCAGTAAATCTTCACTGCAGAAGCAAAAAGAGACTAAGAGGTTTCGCTCTTTTGTCCAAACTTTAAGAAGGCACTGCCCTCCTGTGGCTGTGAGTGACAACAACACAGCTTTTTATCTACCCTTCAACCTCGTTTCAATTATTTTGTGAGTCTGCGCTCTCGAGAAACAATCCAGTATGCTAATATGTGCTAATATGCAGAGAAAAAAACAGGACCTAGGCGAGGAAACTAGGTTGTTGCAGAGGAATAATAGCAGCTGCAGATCATGAAATACAAGCAGTCGTAAGCAAAACAGATGAAACTATGTAGAAAACCTGGTAACAGATTAGTATTATGAATATGTTATCAAAGTGTTGCATCATTCTCTTACTGGACACTTTATTAGTTGCACCTTCCTAATGCTATGGACCAACTTTTGCCTTCAGACCTGCTTTAATTCTTCATGGCGTAGATTTAACAAAGTGCTAGAAATGTTTCTCAGAGCTTTTGGTCCACATTGGCATGACAGCATCACACAGTCGCCAACCAAGAAAATACCCCACACAATTACACCACCACCAGAACCATTGGTGGATCCATGCCTTCATGTTATTCTGATCCCACTGTCTGAATGTCACAGCAGAAATTAACACTCATTGGATCAGAAAATATTTTTCCAATCATCCGTTGCCCAGTTTTGATGAGCCTGTGTTAGCCTCAGTTTCCCGTCCATAGAGGACAGGAGTGCTCAGCTAAGAACAGGAAGATTTCTGCTGACTGGGTGCTTGATGGTGTGGGTCTTCTGCTTCAAGCTTCCATTGTGCATTCAGAGATGCTCTTCTGCAGGCTTTGGATGTAACGAGTGTAGTTTGAGTTAGTGTTGCTTTCCTATCAGCTCAAAGCAGTCTAGAAATCCTCCTCTGATCTCCAGCAAAGGATTTCTACCAAAAAACAGCCACTCATGGATATTTTATGTTTTTTAGACCATGCTCTGCACATCTTACAGGTGGTTGGTCAGGCACAGACACAGGAGAGGAGGCAGAATTAACTTTAAACAAAAAGCAAGTTTTCATTAGGGCTGATGTGACGTGAAACATAAAACAAAGCACGAAACAAACTTGAGCAAGCAACTAAACTGAAGGCAATGACAAAACTAAGGAATCTATGAATAAACTGTGACACTGTGACTAGATTATGACGACAATGAATGCTATGAAAACTGTGAGTACTAAGAACACAATGACATCTACGACTGGACACGGGGAAGGTAACACGGACTACTAGACAGAGGACTTAAATACACACGAGGTGATCAGGGGAAGTGGAGACACAGGAGGACACAGCTGAGACACAATAACAAAAACTAAAACTAAGGAACCAAGAAAAATAAAGCAGGAAACGTGGACATGACATGAGCAACATGAAAACACACAGACAGAAAATACATGACGCAGAAGACTGGGACAGACTTACACCAGGGGACATGAAGAGACTCGTAACTATAGAGACATGAAAGAATCTAAACTATACTGCAACTCAAGGTAACAATAATAATACTAAGACTTGGTCAAAGGAGCTTGCAAAGAAAAGCGTCTGGACTTCTTTAAGTTGCTTGAAGACGTTTCACCTCTCATCCGAGAAGCTTCTTCAGTTCTAAGGTCAAATGGTGGAGAGTCCCAGATATAAACCTAGTGGGAGTGACCCCCCACAGAGGGACAAAAGGACCCCCTGATGATCCTCTAATCGCCTGAGCCAAGGTGGGAAACTGGGCGTGGGTCCCAATCAGCCAGAGTTTCGGGTGTGTTCATTGTGAAACCTGGCCCCACCTTATCATGCGAATTCCTGAGGTCAGATGGCCCAGGATGTGAGTGGGCGTTAAGGCGTCTCGGAAGGGATCTCAAAACTGGATTATAGATGGCAGAGAGTTGGTGTCGTAACGTGGGGCCAGGTTTCACAATGAACACACCCGAAACTCTGGCTGATTGGGACCCACGCCCAGTTTCCCACCTTGGCTCAGGCGATTAGAGGATCATCAGGGGGTCCTTTTGTCCCTCTGTGGGGGGTCACTCCCACTAGGTTTATATCTGGGACTCTCCACCATTTGACCTTAGAACTGAAGAAGCTTCTCGGATGAGAGGTGAAACGTCTTCAAGCAACTTAAAGAAGTCCAGACGCTTTTCTTTGCAAGCTCCTTTGACTACGATGACCTGGATGACTGAGAACCTTCACAGACATAATACTAAGACTTAACATAATTTCATAAATAGCCCAATAATATAAAATAACTCATTAACCCTTAACTTAAGAATAGCACATGGATAGAACACAATGTAAAAATAAGAAAACAATAAAAAAAATAATACAAAATGCTGGGTCAGAGTGTTATGGTGCAACGTGGGGGACTCAAGCGCAGGACTCCAGGATTGACTGCACACAAGAATTTATTTACAGAAGTCACCGGGTGTATATACAGGTAGTGCAGGGCAGTGCTATATACAACAAAGTGGGGGACGGGGCTCCAGGGAAATCCAAGGGGTGATCACTCGCTCTCCGATTCTCCGCACACGACCGTGGGTCCACTCTTCACACTCGACACAAAGATTCACACAGGGGAGGTATCCAGGAGGTCTGTAGACAGGAAACAGGGCTTAATTACAAGATTCTCAATAGATTCTCAACTTTGCTGTGCTGTGCTGTGCTGTGCTGTGCTGTGCTGTGCTGTGCTGTGCTGTGCTGTGCTGTGCTGTGCTGTGCTGTGCTGTGCTGTGCTGTGCTGTAGCTTTGACTCTCACTGACTCATGGCAGACAACGATCCAGCAAAGACCAGCAGTCTCCTCCTGGCTTAAATGCAGATCGCCTTAATGGGCATCAGGTGTGTTCCTCCTCCGTGGGCGTGGGCCGAGGGCGTGAACCCACAATGAGTTCCGCCCCGGTGACAGAAAGGTGGAAAGAGAGAACGAGAGACAAGAAATGGTAGAAAAGGCTGATCAGCGTCCCGCTGACCCCCCAGGCCGTGACACACAGACCCAGCCCCTCACACTTCCCCATTCTGATTCTCACTTTGAACATAGTTGAATCTACATTTACATGCCTAACGCGACTGTGCTGGCGAGCAGATATAGGACCCAAATGAAGGACAAGGCTAGGCTAACAGTTTTAATGCTATCAACTCATAAGAATAGCATTTTAGAGCAGCAAATCTAAGAAGAAGGAATTTTTAGGAAAACACAGGGACCTGGACAAGACCAAAAAAAAGAACAGGGAAAGCCTCGCACAGTATACACACACACACACACAGGATAATAATAGGGGGGAACTCAGTTTAGGATAAAACACACTATGACTGTGGAGGAAGTTAAACTACACACAAGACACGGAGACAAAGAATCACCAAAATAAAACAGGAAGAGAGACATGACTGACTGCGAGACAAGATTAACTTGGCATAACAAAACCAGGGAGCATGAAAGACAAAAATACAAAGACAAGACCAGAGGATCAGACTGAGAACACAAAAGGAACTGACTAAATTAATCTAACAATCAGCTTCCTTTAAAAAAAGAAAAAAGGAAAAGGCTAGCACTGTTTTCATGATTTTTAAATATAATGATTGAGAAGCATGTTTTCAAGTGCAGTGACCAATTAAAATCACATAGTGTTCTAAACTTATCATTTACAAACTACAACAATATAACTCTGATTGTTCCAAAATATAACCATGCCCACAATTGAAGCACATCAGAAACTGCCTCTAACCTGCCATCTGCTGGTCAAGTTGTGTTACAACATGTAATAAAAATGAGTGTGAGAGAAAGATGCTGAATGAAGCTGTGAGGTGCAACAAACTGATGGGTCACAGAGAAGCACTTCAACCTCCTTTAACAAGAGCAAGCATCCATCAGTTTAATGGAAACAGTGTAGAGGAAGTGGGTGCTCCCTCAATCATCGATTCATTTAACATCTTCAGAACAATCTGGGTACAAAGTTCCTGAGCTTCTTCTGGGCTTCAGCAGAATCCATATACCTGTTATCCTGGTGTCTCATTTTAGCAGCCTTTGCAAGTCTCCCTGCTGCCTGTGAATGACGGGCTACAGTTTCTAGTTTTCACCCACTGGTAGGTCCATCAGGGAGTCTTCCAAAAATAGCAGGAGTGCTGAGAGCAGATCTGTTACAGTGTGGATATGGAGAGGACCAAAGCCAGGCTTATGGAAACGAAAGGTAACCTTCATTAAAACATCATCAATTTTAAGGAAAAGGGGTTAGGAAGGCGATAAGGTGTACGGGCTTGGTGTCAGGGGAAAGGGGTGTTGACTCTGAAGGTTGTGTGTGTGTGTGTTGTGTGAGTGATTGAAGTGTAGTGGCAGGCAGGGGGACTGAGGGAGGGGCTGACAAGGCTTGGCTGCCCCAAGAGCACACTCTCACAGTGGGATCAGAGACACTACAGATAGAGACGTCGCCCTCCCGGCCTCACTCATCGCTCACTGGACCTTAAAAAAATTTGGATTCCTAACTGAGTTGTTATCCAGAGTGAGAGCTATCCTCACTCAAGGACAGTTTTCTTTAATGCCCTGCATTAATGTTACTTTGTGCCTCTGCTTTTACCGATTCCCTGAGGCACAAAGTGACATTAATGCAGGGCATTAAAGAAAACTGTCCTTCAAAGTAAAACAGGAAGTCCAAAGGCAAAACAGTGTACACTAAGGTAAGGTCCACACTGGATCTAAGCACAGTGGATGAGTAACAAGACATGATTGCAAAACTGAAACTAAGCACAAGAATATTCATAAAATAGAAACCAAAGATTTGAAATGTTACGAGAAGTAAAACTAATAAAATACTGAAATAACAGAGAAATTCCAAACAGGAAACAAGAGCACAGGATCAACTGTGAAACCAAATACAAACCATGATTACAAGAACTCAGGACAGGAACTAAAAACCAGGGACGAGGATACCAACTTCAAATGACAGCTAATTAAACTTTTTTTTGCTTTTATGGGAAGAGTGACAAAACCTTTGAAATCCACTGCATATATTTGTCTCTTTTAGTCATATATTTCTTATATTCTCATATTTACTTCTCCAAAAACTGCTGACATTACACCGAGGCTGTACCGTGCTTTCATAATGAGGGGGACCATCAGAGGGGGAACCATGCCATCCTCCTGGGAAGAGCTGAGGAGAACCCCAGACGAGGGGTCACTCAGCAGCCACGGAGCAGAAGCCACAGGGGGCTGAGTGGTAAAGCTTCACAGGAGTGACCGGTCTACCACAACTGCAGGCTTCACGTGCCTCAGTTAAGGTCAGACTTCATGATTCAACAATAAGAAAGACACAAGGCTCCTTAATACCGAGACATGTCAAAAAACACCTTGACCTTTAGACTTTTGGTGAAATGTTCTGTGGATATGACGAGACAAAAGCTGAACTCTTTGGAAGGTTCGAGTTCCGCCGTGTCTGCAACCAACCCTGCGTTTCATTTAAAGAGTATCAGACCAACAGCCAAACATGGTGGTGGTAGCATGATGGACCTGAAAGTCTCACCATAATTGATGGAACCGTGAATTCTGCTGTCTGTTCTGTTCATGCCCTGAAACTCAAGAGTGCAGGGGAGCTGGACAATGATCAGAAACACCACCAGCAAGTCCACCTCTGAATGCCTTAAAATTTTTTAGAGTGGGCTAGTGACTCCAAAATTTAACAGCCTGTCCATGCTCGAAAACACTCCAGTATGACTGAATGAAAACAATTCTACAGATAAGCGCATGCAGAATTCCTCCACAGTAATGACAGTGGGGACGAGGGCTGAAACACTCATTGCCATATACTGCAAACACTTGATTGCAGTTTGTGCTGCCAGTGGTGGCACAACCAGGTAGTAGGTTTAAGGGACAATAGCGTTTTGCTCCTTTTTCACTTAATAAATGAAATTATCATTTAAAAACTGCATTTTCTATTTACTCAGATTATCTTTAAAAAAAAATCTTTATTTGGAATGGACAGGAAAAATCCATCAACATAGCAATACAGGGAGTGCAGAATTATTAGGCAAATGAGTATTTTGTCCACATCATCCTCTTCATGCATGTTGTCCTACTCCAAGCTGTATAGACTCGAAAGCCTACTACCAATTAAGCATATTAGGTGATGTGCATCTCTGTAATGAGAAGGGGTGTGGTCTAATGACATCAACACCCTATATCAGGTGTGCATAATTATTAGGCAACGTCCTTTCCTTTGGCAAAATGGGTCAAAAGAAGGACTTGACAGGCTCAGAAAAGTCAAAAATAGTGAGATATCTTGCAGAGGGATGCAGCAGTCTCAAAATTGCAAAGCTTCTGAAGCGTGATCATCGAACAATCAAGCGTTTCATTCAAAATAGTCAACAGGGTCGCAAGAAGCGTGTGGAAAAACCAAGGCGCAAAATAACTGCCCATGAACTGAGAAAAGTCAAGCGTGCAGCTGCCAAGATGCCACTTGCCACCAGTTTGGCCATATTTCAGAGCTGCAACATCACTGGAGTGCCCAAAAGCACAAGGTGTGCAATACTCAGAGACATGGCCAAGGTAAGAAAGGCTGAAAGACGACCACCACTGAACAAGACACACAAGCTGAAACGTCAAGACTGGGCCAAGAAATATCTCAAGACTGATTTTTCTAAGGTTTTAAGGACTGATGAAATGAGAGTGAGTCTTGATGGGCCAGATGGATGGGCCCGTGGCTGGATTGGTAAAGGGCAGAGAGCTCCAGTCCGACTCAGACGCCAGCAAGGTGGAGGTGGAGTACTGGTTTGGGCTGGTATCATCAAAGATGAGCTTGTGGGGCCTTTTCGGGTTGAGGATGAAGTCAAGCTCAACTCCCAGTCCTACTGCCAGTTTCTGGAAGACACCTTCTTCAAGCAGTGGTACAGGAAGAAGTCTGCATCCTTCAAGAAAAACATGATTTTCATGCAGGACAATGCTCCATCACACGCGTCCAAGTACTCCACAGCGTGGCTGGCAAGAAAGGGTATAAAAGAAGAACAACTAATGACATGGCCTCCTTGTTCACCTGATCTGAACCCCATTGAGAACCTGTGGTCCATCATCAAATGTGAGATTTACAAGGAGGAAAAACAGTACACCTCTCTGAACAGTGTCTGGGAGGCTGTGGTTGCTGCTGCACGCAATGTTGATGGTGAACAGATCAAAACACTGACAGAATCCATGGATGGCAGGCTTTTGAGTGTCCTTGCAAAGAAAGGTGGCTATATAGGGTCGCTGATTTGTTTTTGTTTTGTTTTTGAATGTCAGAAATGTATATTTGTGAATGTGGAGATGTTATATTGGTGTCACTGGTAAAAATAAATGATTGAAATGGGTATATATTTGTTTTTTGTTAAGTTGCCTAATAATTATGCACAGTAATAGTCACCTGCACACACAGATATCCCCCTAAAATAGCTAAAACTAAAAACAAACTAAAAACTACTTCCAAAAACATTCAGCTTTGATATTAATGAGTTTTTTGGGTTCATTGAGAACATGGTTGTTGTTCAATAATAAAATTATTCCTCAAAAATACAACTTGCCTAATAATTCTGCACTCCCTGTATATGAATAAGATGAAAACAGAGTCCTTCTTCCAGGTTTTTAGAGTTAAGTCCAGGAGAGCAAATGATAAACACAGTGATCGGCAAGTGCATGTTATCCTCTAATGGATATTACTAGGAGAGTTGCCTGATAACAAAGTTCTACGAGGTTCATATGTTCTCCAGAAGGGGACTCATATTACATAAAGGTAGGACACATTATATGGAGCTATAAACATGAACTGGGGGGTTGCCCATGCTGCTGTCATGGAGGGAAAAAAGTAGGGAAAAAAGTAAATAAAATACATTGTTACGGCCTTGAGCCTTGGAGGAAGTGAGACTGCCTTTTTTGTTCATGCAAATCCAAGTGTGCTGGGACTCGTGGATGGTTGGTTACTTGGAGACCTGTGCCTGCGCCGCTCCTTCCGCTCGAACCCCAGTCGCTCTCAGTTAGCTCCCCCGTAGCACTGCTCTTTATTGTGTTTAAATGAATATGTATAGGTTCATTAACATATGACGTCTTACACAGGCATACATATGAACAAAGAGTACCAGTCTGTGTATACGTGTAGGTGTGCGTGTGTGTGTATGTATGTGTGCGCAGGTGTGTGTGTGTGGTCAAGATGTGACCTTGTGAACGACTCCCCAAAGCTGGTGCTAGGAGCCCAGCGGTCCGCCTAAACAAAGGTCTCTTATACTAAAACAGATACAGAGCAGGTGTCCTCCTATACCATAAATCAGTCAGAGAAGGTAAGGCAAAAAACCCTTTATTTTACTCAAGTTTCGTGTGGGGGCTTGTGTATGTTACTCCCCTCTTGTCGCCTAGCAGAGGGGGGGCTCGTCCATTTGGAGCCCGAGGAGAAGGCTCGGGTCAGGCGAGCTTAATTAGAGCTCGAGATCAGAAGGTTGGAGATAGAGGCAGATAAAGCAGTGAGGCTGCGTAAGCTGGAACTGGAGTCTCAAGCCTCATCTGTCTCCGCTGATCGTCCAGATTAACAATGGTCAGAAATTAGATAAGTAGGTTACAAAAGTACAAGTAACAGTGAGATCAAATAAAGTTAGCTCTTGTCGGGGTCATTAATATTATCCAATTGTTCCAAATTTGGTAGAATTTACCTTTTGATTTCTTAATAGATATGTCAGTTTTTCTATCCTAAATATCTCTAAAATGATCCCAAACCAATCATCCAGGGTAGGCTGGACTGGGCTTAACCATCTTCTTGTAATTGTTTTCTTACTTGCCACCAAGAATAATTGCACCAGCTTAATCTCACTCCTACATTCCAGAAAAGGGACCAGACCCACATATAGAACCTCAAAATCTAGAGGTATTTGAGCGTTAAAGACTGTGCTTAAGGAGGCCCGGACAGCCATCCAGAAATTTTTTAACCTGGGACAGTCCCAAAAGACACGAAAATGATTAGCAACAGTCGAGCCGCATTGTCTCCAGAATGCATATGAGCACTTTTATATCTCTCCTGATTTGGTGTCTTGAAGTGTCTAATAACCTTCTGATCTCGAGCTCTAATTAAGCTCGCCTGACCCGAGCCTTCTCCTCGGGCTCCAAATGGACGAGCCCCCCCTCTGCTAGGCGACTTCAGATCTCGACTGAAGTCCCGGGGTGACCGTGCGTTTGCTCTGGCTGCCCCGGTACTGTGGAATACCCTTCCTCTCGACCTCCGCGCATCTGATTCCATTGCACTGTTCAAATCACGATTAAAAACCCACTTATTCAATCTTGCCTTTCCCTCTAGTTAATATTTCTTTTATGATTTTATATCATGCACTTTTATGCTCATTTAAATTCTTGTTTGCTCTGTACCTGTTGCTTTCCTATGTATTAGTGACAGTTATCTGCTTGCATATTTAGTACTTGCTTTGGTCCTATTTCTATTATCCTCCTCCTATACTCTATTTTACTTGTTAAGCACCTTGGCATACCCTTGGTTTTTAAGTGTGCTTTATAAATAAAGTTTATTATTATTATTATTATTATTATTATAATGTTCTTCCAGCCATGTTCCCTCCAGCTAATGGAACTGGATGTGGATCACTGGCAGGACCAAATATTTTTCCACTCCCCCACAGAAATATCAATCCCTGATTCCCTTTCCCATTTATCTTTAATGTATAAAGTGTTATCCTCGCTGGCACTAGAGAGAGCTTTGTATAGGTCGGAAATAGATTTAGTAGGGGTCATGGTTGTAGCATTCTTCAGGATGGGGGGAAAAATGCGACTCAGCATCTGTAAAGTCGGACAATTTGCACTCACGATCAATATATGATCTCAGCTGTAGGTATCTGTGAAAGGCATATTGCGTCAGGTTGTGTTTGTCTCTCAAAGCTGAGCACAATGTTTCTATAAGTAAGATTATCAGATTGTCAGATTATCTTTGTCTAATATTAACATTTCTTTGATGATCTGAAACATGGAAGCGTGACAAGAAGGGGGCAAATTATTTCCACGGTGCTGTACGTGTGACCGTGAATCACCATTTCAAAATGAAAGTGAACTCGTTATGAAACTGGATAAATGGGAAACAGTTAAAGTAATGAGGATATAAGATGGGGAGGAGTTGTGTGAAAATAAAACAATTATGCAGGACAACACAAGCTTAATGTACGTTATTATATACCATACATATGAGAGAGTGTATTACTATAGAGTCTTACTGCTGAAATGGTTAAAATTTGTCCAGATTGGAATCATATAATCTGGAATTTCCAGATTATTTCTCACAGGAAAAAATGCAGGACCCTGCAACCCACAGAGCTTCTCTTTATATCACTCAGTATGTCATCGTCTTCACCAATCTTTAATATTATTATTAAATCTTTATTTATAGACATATTTCTAATCCTTGGACTTTACCGTATGATATTTTTAATTTGAGTGGAAATCTGTTGCTTTGCTGACTGTAAATGAAACGATTCAGCTTCTTATACTGTTACAGTATAGGTGCAACTACACGATTCACAAAGTGAAACTTTACATTTTAATTTTATTATTAACGCACATACATGTGCAGTTAAGGTGATGGTGTCACACGCTCCTTTCAAAGGAAATCTTTCAGTCTTTATCAAATTTATTTTGCTTTTTCAAATAAAATAGATGCACCGTTTACACCTGTGCAAAAGCCTGCACTATTTTTAGGAAACAGACAGGAAGTTGTTTGTCTGGAGCTTGTTTTTAAAGATTCAAAAGTCTCACACACACACAAACACAGACACACAGCAGGGAGGTTAGATAGCGTTAGATATAAGGAGGTTTTAATGACTGCACACTTCTACACGTCGACGTGGGTTTAGACCTCACACGTAAAATTCAGAAAGGTTCCCTCTCACCTGATTCAAGACACTGAATGTAGGTGTGGTGAATCAGTTGCTCTAGTTTCTAGACTTTCCACTAGTTTTTCTTTGATGTGCAGTCTGGAGACAGCAGAAAACGGTGGCAGGAAAATAAAAAATGTAAAAATCAACAAATGATTTCAGTGAGTCATACAGTATACAGTATTTTGTGTATGACTGCCATTGTGACGAGCACAACCTTCCCCCACCCCTGACGCTTGTGGTTTTGTTGCTCTTCATATGAAGTGAAACAAGCCGAGACATTCTGTGACATTTCGGAGAAATACAAGTGAAGGCAGGTTATCTACATGGACTCTCGCAAACTGTAGAACGATCACCTTTCTAGACTTTCCACGATACCTCATGGAACTTTTTAAGAACAGGAGCTCACTACATGGATACGTTATGTTTATGTTCCTCACGACTCTCAGCAAAGGTAGATACAACTATGAAAACCTTTCTTCTTTGATGACCTTAAAAAGTTTACCTTCATTTAAGTGGCTTTGTGCTTTGGATTTGAGATTAACTTCATTCTGATTATATCAAATCACCTTCAAGAATGCTAATTACATGCATGAAAGTGATAGCACAATTTAGTAAAAACATCAGCCACAAAATTTTGGTTATCTTATCAGCAGTGTGTGGTTTCCACACTTTGCAGTTCACATCCGCAGTGTGCAGCGTTTCTGAAGTGTTGGCTTTTAGGTTTAAAATGTATTTGACCAATTAACTCATTCAAATAGAATGTAAGTGTGAATTTTGCACTTGTAAAGGTGAGGTAAAGTGACAAATAATGATTTAGACGTTAGATGTAGGACAACAAAACAGTGAGAAGAGTGAAAGAAAGTGTTCACTTACAGGTGTATTTCAAAAAAAATGTAAATAGTACAAGAAAATTCCAGCTTGAAATGGGACATTTGAAGCTGTTTTCTCTAAAGTGATGTGTGGGGTAACGTGGCAAAGATAACCCAGACAAATCAAAGGTCCACCCGATGACATCAGTTTACATCATTTTCAAATATGTTTCTTCTTAGGTTTTGCATGCGAGGCTCCCTCGAGTCCTCAGTGCTTCAGACGAAAAGCTGAAGCTACTGTTTACACGTGCGAGTGGAGCATGAACACGACTCAAAGCGACATGACGTTTGAGCTTTACTTTAAGTGAGTATTGCTCAGTTTCAGCTCTTTGTTACTGATGTGTCCATAAAGATGTTCAGTCTGTGAAAAATACTTGATTCTACACATAAACTGTAAACCTTTGTGTGACATTCTTTTAAAAATGGGCCCATGAAGTTGCCACAATCTTGTATATTTCTGACATTTGCTTTCTGGACATCCAGCTTCTTACAGTGAACAACTGGTTGGGTCGTTTGATGTTTCATAGTGAAAGCCAGGGGATAGGTGGGATCTTGATACCACTCTGCAACACCTGCGACTGTGCTGCAAGCCAGAGGTGTTATGTTAGAATGTGAGAAACCGTGAGGGTTTCAGCCAGCCCAGAAATCGTGAGATTTTCACATGACACTGGAACAAAATGAATTTATGATCTGAGAGGCTGTACTCCTTCAAACAGTTTAGGTCAGCTATGTAGGGCAGCTTTCATAACATGTAATCAAAATAAAGCAAATGAGGTCATGTCAGTGCTATGTCCTCTTTGTTTTTCATTTTTTATTTCCACAACAGCGAAGCCCAGAGAAAACAATTTAAGGTCACAGATTCAGCTTCTATTTTATGATGAGCGCATTTTAAATATAGTAAACTTATTCTGTCATTTTAAGTCTGACAGCCTGTGTTTACACACTGTTAGCTGGTGTTTTCATGACTGCAAACATTAGAAACACCTGTATTCAGTTTTTACATTTTACTTTATGTCAAGAGATTTATTCTAAAAAACACGTCTTCAGCTGAGAGTCAGAGAGTAGAAAGACACACGCTGCAGTTTTTACTTGCAAGGGTGGTCACAGAGTGCTCACACCAGAGTGGGGGCCCTGTGATGTGCGCTCTGTTCTTGCACTTGTCTTTATTTATATACAAAAATAATACAACAGTGAATATGTCTGCTCATAGACAGAGGAAAGTATGTGCGTATGCAAGTGTATGTGTGTGTGATTCTGAAGGACGCGGCCCCTCTTCTTGTTAGGGAGCGCAGATAAAAGTGTCCAGCTCTCCAGTGAAATTGCTTGTTCAGCTATTATCGCTGTGGGAAAGAATTTATAAAGCAAAACAAGTCTTGTAGTCGACAACAGTCTAAGTCATAAAAAGGTCATCATGCAGTATTCTATCACATGTAAACTTATATCATTAAAAGCTTATACTGACTACTTAAGTACAATTTTCCATTGACACTTTATTAGTGACTTAAATACTTGCAGTGCATTGCTTGGCTTCTGTGCATCATGCGCAAACTGCAACAGCAACAATGAAAAACAGTTACCCTGGGAGACTCATGCCTTCACTCTTGCAACCAAAAAAACAAAGAGGTGTGCACTGCTGGCAGCTGAGACGTTTAACGTTAGTAGCACAGTTTGCGCTCCCATTTGCATTCACCTCAGAACAAGCAAGTGTGCGGATGTGAGAGGAATAGAAGTATTATGCAACTTTTATTTTACGCCTCAGATTAGAAAAAAAAATGCACAAAAGCACTTTTGCAACATAGGAAATTTTGTGTGTCTGCATTGTTCTGTCATCATGAGTGAAACTGCACTGCCAAACTACATATTGATAGATCTTCAAGAACAGTTACTTCTACTAAAATGGAAGGAGAGCCTACATGACCGATTAAGTCTTTTCATGATCAGAGTTATGAAAAAGAGAAAAACCTGATGAATGGCTTTGAAACTGGAAGAATACCAGATTTCAGGATTAGCATAGAGAGGGGATACTGTCATGTGAAAGAGAAGGTTTTCACAGTCCTGTTAAATACCAAATACTTTCTGCTTCCATTGGAAATAAGAGGGTAGCTAGTACCCTATAATAAATGCCCTCGATTAACTGATCATTAGCATGTGCGAGCACCTCTGCAAAATCCAACATTTCAGCATTTTGGTGATCTAGTGGTATTGATACACACTAGTCTTTTAGGCGTGAACGTCCCAACAAATTCCCTCCAAGGTCAGTCCATGCAATGCTTTGAGAAACTGCACACAAGTTGTCCCGCGTTAGAAATGTATGCAGGTGTCGCTTGTTTGGAAGGGTCACCAGGGTGACCAGGTCACCAGGTGAGCTAAATTATCGTTTGTTCTGAAACTAGAAGTTAAAATGTGTGAAGATGATTGCAAGTGAGGCATTTACTTATGGAAGCTTATAACTTATAATGTGTACCACCTGTTTAAAGCTGTCCATGACCCTAAAAATCCCCCACAGAGACTGTCGAGACCTAGTCAACTGTTTAAGAACAAAATAACGCATTAATGAGCACAGCAACAAAAAATGTCTGATGATCAGAGATACTTTACACAGTAACGAACACACAATATTTAGCCACGTACTAAACACTCTTTCATTTTGAACAGACCAGGTCATTGTTGTGGCTCTTCGGAAGGGTTTAGCGTACCAGGTTCAGCAAAGCTTAGGCTTTCAAAGCTGCAACAAACCACAAGACTTCTGTGACCATGTTCTTTGGACAGACCACACCAAAGTAGAGTTGTTTGGTCATAATGTGCCACCTGAAAACCAAACGAGCTGTAGAGCCCAGTGCAGGACTGATGATGACTTGCACTTGTTTTGCAGCCATAGGGCCTGGACACCTGGCAATTGACCACAAACTCCTCGGTTTACCAAAGTATCCTAGAGTCAAGTGCAGTGTTGGTCAAGTTATGTGAAAATAGTAATTAGTTACCAATTACTGATTACTTCTCCAAGAAAGTAATCCTATTACTTCACTGATTACTTATTTTTAAAAGTAATTAGTTACTTTATTACTTAATTACTTTTAAACAACATGATACACAACCTGAATACACAATAAAGCAATAGACACTTAAGCCCAATTCTATTTTTTCTGCATAATCCATCATATAAAATTGAATCAAATGAAAAAGTCTCTTTTTAGAACTCGTTTTATTAGTTTTAATCTTTTAACTTTATGCACATTGAATCAAGCAAAAATTAAATTATATGCAACAGTCTTTGACTTGAATAAATTCTTTAACATTTAAACCTATTTTCTGCATATTCCATCATATAAAATAAAATCATTTTTTGTGTTTACAAGTAAAGATGCAAGTAAAACACAGCAAAAATTAAATAAAATCAAAAAGTCATGGGCACTGAGTCATGTCACTCCTAAATCTATTTTCACCTGTTTTAGCAGGAGTGGGGCCGGTGGACATTTGGTGCTGCAGCAGTCGTGTCAGTGGAGGGATCCGGTTTTCTGACAAAACATCTTACTTTGGCAAACCGTCCTACCGTACATAGTATATGCACATTTCTGCTGTCACACAATAATTCCAGCAAAAATTTAAGTATGTAGGACGGTTTGCCACATAAATTAACTACCAATCAGAGTATGCTTCTAGCTCATATTCATAAAGGCGAGACGGTTTGGCACTTAATTTCACCCCTCCAAGTATACTTGTAGCTCATACTCACAAAGATAAGACGGCTTGCCACTTAATTTTGTATTGTGCGCATGCGCAGCACACGCACAGAAACAACCAGTAGGATGGTTTTTGAGGTAGGATGGATTCCCAGAATACCGGGGGTTTCTCTGGGAATTTCACATTCCAATGACAGCGTGCTAGGTGCTTGTTCAGATTTGAAGTTAGGGTTTTTATGCTGCATGGGAAGGAGTTTTCTTCCCATGCAGAGTGTACAGCAGACGCTAATGTTTTTGTCACTTTTTACAGAATCAAACTCAAAGTCACGTCATACTTCCAAGTTTTAAACGGCGCATGGTCGTTCTCTTTCGCGCACTCCATATTATCCATTGTTAATCTACCACAGATGTCGCACACTCGTACGTCAGTGTCATGAGACACTCTCACAAACAAAATCACATTTTAGTAATGCAGTGTGCTTACAGGAAAGTAACAGTAATCGAATTAATTTTTTGCAATAGTAATCCCTTACTTACTTGTTTCTTGAAAAAAGTAATCAGATTACAGTAACGCATTACTTGTAACTGCCCATCTCTGGTCAAATGTGAGGCCATCTGTCTGACAGCTAAAGCCTGGCTGAACTGTGTCATGCGACAGGACAATGATCTCAAGCACAGCAGCAGATCTCCAACAGAATGACTGAAGGGAGTTAAGGGTTTTCAATGACCCAGTCAATGACCTAACCTCAGGGACCTTAAGAGAGCTGCGCATAAACATGCCTGCAAACCTCAATGAACTGACTATTAAAGTCATATTTACCTGAGAGATACAGGTGATACAGGTGTCAATCATATCATTTAAGTTCAAGCAAGAATGTAAAGAGGTGTACTTTCTAAAATAAGAAGCTATGAAAACAGACAATGGAAAACAAACGAGTGAAACTGGACGAGAAAGGGTTAATGTACTCACGAGTTTAATGCTGAGTTTAAGTGTTTCTTTCTCCGCTGCTCCCGGGGCAGTAATGCTTTTATGTTTTTCTATGTAGTGAGACAAAATTTGGGAACATTAAGGAAACTTTCCATAATGTTGTTGAGGAACAACTCATTCAGTCGCGCAGCGTTATGATTTGGGTGGAAGCTCACATAGGAAACTCCACATGCAAATCACCAAAGACGTCTGTCATACTCCAGGACATAGGTAATGGACACCCTTTTTTTAATTACACGATTATCCATTTTGATTCACCAAACTGACACAGCCCACATTTTAATCTTGCTTTGCAGTTGAAATGTGTATTAAGCAAAGTTTCGCTTTCATTCAACAGTAAAATATGAAGCACCACAAAATATTTCAGCATCCTGGTTGAAAAACAACCTCAGCTTGAGCTGGATAGCTACAGAGAAGTATCCAGCTGTAGCAGAAGTTTGGTTCAGACGAGACGAGCACCCCACAGAACCGTGGGGAAAAGTGAGTCAGTGTTTTGTCACCAGATGTAAATTTTTGGCCTTTTTTAAACAAATCATTATTTAACCTAATTTCATTTGCTGTTACAGAGAATAATAAGTACCACCATTAACAACAATAAAGATCAGCGTGAGTACAAATATGTCTTATAGGAGTTAAAATGTCTGAAGATTGCAAGTGAGGCATTTGTTTACCTTTGTAACACCTGTTAGTGTGTGTGTGAAGCCCTCCTAGACCCTAAAAATCCCCCACAGAGACAGTCATCTGTTTAAGGACAAAGTAATGCATTTATGAGCACAGCGACAAGTATTTCTGGACAACATTTAGCCAAGTGAAACTTAGTTGAATGAGCTAAACTCTCTTTTTCTTCAATCTGAACAGACCAGGTCTTTGTTGTAAACCTTCGGAAGAGTTCAGCGTACCAGGTTCAGATCAGACACCGATCCACTATGGTCAAGAAACCACTGTGGAGTGCCTGGTCTCAGGTTGTGGTTCCTGCAGGTGAGCTAGTGTTATATACACAACCGAAGTGATGATTTTAAAAGAAAATGTGAATCTCAATGTGAATGAAATGCATATTTACACTACAATCTAATGATGCTGCACAGGATGCAATTGAAATGTTTGCCTTTTATCGCATGGAGAAAAAAAAACTACATCCTCTTTCAAATTGATGGTTTCAGGATATAAAAATAATCATTCTGACCTTAACAGGTCTAAAAAAACAAAAGTTGGTAAATGTAATCTCAGATCAACAGCCAGTGTTTGCCACAGTCTTCCCAGTGAACGTCCCAGAAATCGTCAAAAAACATAGCCCTCAGTCAGCATATTAAATGTTAAAGTCCCTGACAGTACAAGTAGAAAAAGACTAGACAAGTATGGCTTGTTTTGAAGTGCTACCAGGAGTAATAATAATAATAATAATAATAATAATAATAATAATAATAGATTGGATTTATATAGCGCTTTTCAAGGCACCCAAAGCGCTTTACAATGCCACTATTCATTCACTCTCACATTCATACACTGGTGGAGGCAGCTACAGTAAGCATCTTCTACAGGTTCAAAAAAAACAGGGCAGCACAACTTGGGTTTTGAAAGTTGCATCAAGTTGCATCACAAACCACAAGACTTCTGGAGTACCAGAAGTACAGACAGCATGGCACAGATGTTTGCCTCTAATGCACAGCAACACATATGGTGAAAACCAAAAACAACACATCAACTGTCGAGCACGGCGGTGGGAGGGCGATGATTTGGGCTTGTTCAGAAACCACAGGGCCTTGCCGTCTTGCACTCATTGAGTCAACCATAAACTTCCGTGTATACCAACGTACTGTAGTCAGGAATGTGAGGCCATCTGTCTCATAGCTTTCTTTTTTAAAATTGTGTCATAATGATGCCAAGTAACTTCTGCCCTGTTCAGTCCACTCTAGCATTCTTCTTATAGGATGGTAAATTCATGCATCTCAAAAAAGTCTTTTTTGTTTTCATTACAGAACTTGTACATGAGCCTAATGTTACCATGACAATAACACATTTCAATGGCACTCGAAAGGTGACACTAACGTGGATGGTAAGTCAACTCACGATAAATGGTCTGTATTTATATAGCGCTTTACTAGTCCCTATGGACCCCAAAGCGCTTTACACGCCCAGTCATTCACCCATTCACACACATGTGATGGCAAGCTACATTGTAACCACTGATGCACTGACAGAGGCGAGGCTGCCGGACACTGGCACCACCAGTAGGCATCGGGTGAAGTGTCTCGCCTAAGGACACAATGACCAAAGCTGTCCAAGCCGGGGCTCGAACCGGCAACCTTCCGATTACAAGGCGAACTCCCAACTCTTGAGCCACGATTGCCCCAAAAAGAGCAGGAGCGGTGGATGGAACTGAATTTGTGAAAATACTTGGCTGTAAACGGCACTTCATCCATCAGTTTCTACCATTTTTTTTACATTTTCATCCACTACTCCCTGGACAGTGTTGAAACAGTTGAATACAGTATTTTCTTGTCTAGTCGGTCAAGCTGCATTTGTCTCAACAAAGCGCCATCTTGTTCTTCAGCCAATGCCAGTAGGAGCAGCAGTGAGAAATGTGACATCGAATTCTTCGCAGTGTATTTGCACCAAGACCGTATATCACAACGACCATACTATTTACACATTTGTGTCGTACTCGGCTGCCAACATCTCTGTTATTGCCAGAAATGATGTGAGCGTGTCTCCTCCGGCAATCCTGCAAGTACCAGCTGAACCTGCATCAGATTTAGAAGGTAGGCGTGTAAAATGCATAGATATCAATATTGTGTATATTTATGTTCAAGTAGACCACAAAGCTGAATTTCTCTCTGGCAGCTTGCAACAAAACTTTGGCAGATGAAGAAATAAACAGGAGAACTTGTCTTGAGTGGTACGAGCTTCAAGATGCAAGTCCAGTGCCAAAAAATGTGATAACCTTAACAGGAAAGATGGGTAAAAAGAAGAAAAAAGAAGTTAAAAAGAGTAAGTTGTCTATTAAGTATGTTTAAGTTTGTTCCCTTTGTTCATGAAACGATTAAGATTTTACTCTCATTCATCTATGTTTATGCCACCTTGTTTTCAAAATGATGGCATTAAAAACACCGTAGACCAAAGCAGCCTTTGTGTTTCTGTTACAGACCTGAAGGACTACATCCGTTACCTCTACTTTGAACACAGATGTCAACATGGGAGACCACAGACAGTTAAAATGTGCTTCTTTTATCAAAAAGAAGGTGGTAAGTGCTTTCATGAAAGCATACATGTGCAAGGTTTCTACAGACTTTCCCTACCAGCTAGGAGGACTGCAACAAGTCAACCACATTAAAGAGCACATGCATGCACGTATAGATTAACTAAAGGGGAGAGCGAGGCCGGCTGGCACATTTTTTACTGTGTGATATTTCTCTGTCATGTGGTGAGATAAAATGGTCAAACCAATACTGACAAAAAGATAAACATCTCAGAAAGAAAAAAATATTCAAAGATGACTGCTGAAAGGGGGATTCATGAATAAAATTACTCAGTCACGGCAGGATTTGTGAAAAACACAGCTTGTTTTCAGCTACACATGTCCGACCTTAAACATCAGTGAACAGCAAAAATATTGCAATATTTTTCCATTCATTCATCCATCAGTTTATTTTTTTAGCCAGTTGAGGGTTGTTAGGGCTGGGCGCAGGGTACACCCTACTCAGGTCGCCAGTATATCGCTGGACCAAGAAACAGACAATCAGTTTGCACCGATTACACACTAGTTAACCTAACGCACGCCTAAGTACCCACACAGTGTGAGCATGCAAACGGCACACAGAAAGCCCCCAGGTGGCCGTTAGATGGGCACGACTTGTAAGAATGATAAAACGTTTTCATTAAATGAATACGCCCGTCATTCTCCAGCTCAAAATGACCTCTTCAGGCGTCGGTGATTTATTCAAACACAACATTAATACCACAATTAAATCCTTTTTTTTTTTTCAATCTTAACGCTATTTGCTATTTAATCTCAGTATTTAATATGAAATAATGAAGTCATGCATCAAATGCAACAGCACAAAAAGCTCTCAGCATAAAAGCATGAATAAATATTGTGCTGCAGTAGATTCAGTCTTCTTTGAAGACAGACTGCAAACTAAAAGATTACCCACAAACCTCAGGATAGGCAGGGAGATGACCCCGCTCACTTTACTGAGATAATCTGCAAACTTTTGGAGACTGAGAGTCAATGACTATGTAAAAATATCTCAACTCCGTAATGTGTTTGACAGTGACATGAATGTTTTTAATTATTCTGGTTGATGCAGTGAAAGACTCAATGGCTGCTCTTCTCTATCAGCCTGTCAAGGCAGCTGCACCTTCAGCTGCAATGCCAACAAACCATGCATATAGCATTTCGTCAGAGATGCCCCAGATAGTGAGGCTTTCTAAGATCTCACGTTTGTAGAGAATTCAGGTGTTGTTTGGGCTGTAAACTCTTTCAAGGTGCAGTACTCAAAAACAGAGGGGAAGATACATTTTTATTCACACTAGGGATTAAAGAAGAACAGAGACACGTAGTTCAAAAGCAAAGGGAATCACCCATCATCGCCAGGAATTATCACTAATAATAATACATTTTCTATATCGCTGTGGGTAGAAAAGGTATTTAGAGGGAGGGGGCTTTTGATTGTTTTGTGTTCACATTGCAAAATTGAAAAGTTGGACTCTTCTCAAATTTTGCAACCTTCAGCAAGCTCTCAGCTCCTAGCCATCATAATTACGGCAGCAGATACAGACCTTGGTCAGTTTGAACAACAGCATCACTTAAGTATTGAATTGACTGATTTAATTAAGCAAATAGGTAAAAGCCTTTCAGTAGAATAATTACTGCAATGATTAATATGTTTTAGCTAGCAAAGGTAAACTATCGTGATGACTGTGATCAGATATCACTTTAAATCATAAACAATCAACAGTAGAACACAAGGCTAAGATTAGCAGTGAAAGTAAGAACATTAACACACAGTGTAAATGGGGTAAAGGGAGGTGTACTAAACAGCTGTGCAATCTTAAGAAAACCACTTATTAGTGAGACAGTGCTTTAGTTTGCAGGAGAAAGATTGAAGTAAAGGTCATGTGGTCTGATGGGCGATTAGGTAATAAAATGTAATGATGCACCAACCTGTGGGGCCAGTGTTGTGATCTGTGGGTGTTTCAGTTGGTCTGGACTAGGTTCTGCTACTTTAAGTACCGTAGTGCCCTTTACCTGCTCAAGTACATATTAATTGTGAGTTGTGGGCCAGTTAGCATGCGTAAAATTTAGTTCCCAAGATTTGCTAAAGTGAGAAGCTAACATGCTAATTACGATATATTACTGAATCCAAGTTTAGACCAGTTCTCTAGGCAGTTAACATTAAGCTGAACAAAAAAAACGACGTGCACCACACACTCATCGAGTGCAAATCAAAATCACTGAGCACAATACATTTTGTTTCCTTCTGCAAAAGGATTATTATTTTAATTCTTTTTTTAAATTTTAGTACCACTGAAGGAACCTCAGGAGGTCGCCACATTTGACGAAACAGACATTTCTGCTGACCTGTCCTGGAAAGCGATTCCTCTTGCATACCAGCAAGGCTTCCTGACACATTACCGCCTGTGCTGGGTAAAAATCAGTTCACAGGATGAGCCCGAAGGTGTGAAAATCACTTCTTTGAACTCTAACTGCTTCTAAGTTCTGCAAAAGGAAACACTAACTGACATTGAGAAACATAAATTTCCAAACTGTAATAACGAAATTGTTTGTCTTTTTTTTCCCTGCTTTTTTTTGGGGGGGGGGGGCTGTTAGCGTGCGACAACATACCAGCTTCAGAGACTAGATACCACCTGGAAAACTTGAAAGCTGGAAGCAAATATAACATCACCCTAGCTGGGGTGACACAAGTGGGAGAAGGGCCTGAAGCCACAGCAATCATCAACACCAAGCCAGGAAAACCAATGAATGGTATCAGAGCAAACTCTCACGTTAAAATAATTTGTTTTTAGTAAAGCTAATATATGTTAGCAAGGTTTTTTCCTTAGGAACTCTAACCAGCTTTGATTTGCATAAATATTTTATGGTACAAACTTACCATATGTAATGATTGCTGTGAGATTTTAGCTTCATTTATCAAATACGTTTCAATATATAGTTTTTGAAAAATTGTCATTGCTACCTTCAAGATATTCACGCTCCACGCTTGAACATGAATATCTTAAGAAGTAATAAAGTGAAACAGTTTTTCACAGAGCTGTGGTATAAAGTTGAGTTCAAACTTTATATTTCAAAGAATGAACTCATTATATTAGTTCAAACCTTGGAGCTAATTTTTTTGTAAAACTCAGATATGGTCTAGCAGAATTACTAATTTTCTCCTCTCCTCCCCGTATTAGTGTGGTTGAGTTTCGGCTTGCTGTTTGTCTTCTTTTTATTCTCAACAACGTGCACCGTTGTCTTGAAGAAGTAAGTAAACTTTTTTTCCCATTTTAAAAACAAACCTGCAGACTACAATATGCATACAGTATGTTTGTTTAGTACTTGTGAAAGACAAGTGAAACATGGTCAGCAGCCACTGTCAATGTAACTTCTGATCATCAGACGTGTCTCTTAATTGTCTAAGAAAGTAAAAGTTTCTCATGAAGTTCTTGTTTATCTGTTTTTTTTTCATCTTTAGGATCAAAGTCAAGATTTTTCCTCCTGTGCCAAAGCCTGTTATTACAGATTTCATCCCCCATCAATCAAAGACTCAGGTAAAAGGCCATTGCTTGGATTTGCAGCTGTTAAGGATTTGATGTTCGTTCCCAGTGTGGTTATTTAGGTAGTTATAGTCAAAGAAATTTGGGGGTTTAAACAGTTTTGCTAATTGGTTGGCGTTTTGGTGGTTCTGTGGATTGGAGGTGGAGAGCTTGGCTTTTTTGATCCCTGATTACTGAAATATCATCCTCTCAGGGATATTTGAGTGTGTGTGAGAGTTTGTCCTGCAATCTTAATGAGAAGGCATTCAACTGCGCACTTTGAGGTCCGTCGGAGTATGGGGTATCAGTCCCTGTATAATCACTGTGAGAGGTCGGTCTGCATCTCCAGATGTCACTGATTCTGTTTATGGGGAGGTTAAGGGTGTTTGTTTTGGTGGTCTCGGGATATCTTCTCTGCTCTTTGCAGATGATGTGGTTTGTTATGGTTTAATCAGGTATGTCCTCTCACTCACACTGGGATTGTTTGAGGCTGAGTGTGAAGCAACTGGGATGAGAATTCACAGTGACACTCCTTGGCTAAGCCGCTGCAGCTGGAAAAGGGTCCACTCTGGGTTAGGAATGAGTTTCTGCCACAAGGGGAGAAATTTAAGTATCTTGTGGTATTGTTCATGAGGGGAGAGGGGACACTGGTAGATAGATTTCTGCAGCGTCTGCAGTGAACTGAATGCTGTGACAGTCTGCTGCAGTGAAGAAAATGGATGAATGGTTTCCAAATTTACACACTTGTGAAGGTCCACTTGATGCAGGTATCATCATCAGATGGTGAGCATGAGACTCTGTCCATGTAGACATTAAAATACAGTGCAGGGGCCCTTCGGTCAAGTGGAGTTGTAAAAGTATAATAGTACTGAACTCATGGTGAGCCTTGTGCAGGACTTACAGTCCTACAGTGTGTCCATCATGCACAGGACTTTGGCTACACAGTGAAAGACCAAAGTAACCAAAGCAGGCATGCTTGCATGCAACCCTCAAAAGCCAAAAGCGTGTAGCCCAACTACATGTAGGTGCAATGCAAACTAGCTTAAAGCTGGGCTTGAACAGGAAAGAAATTTTGATTTCACAACAAGCATGGAAAAAAATTAGAAATTTAAAAAGATAAGAAGAAGATGAGAAGAAGGATATGGACTGATTTTAATATAGTGCTTTTCTACTCTCCCGCAGCACTCGAAGCACTGGAGAGCTTTCATTGTTTTCAGTACTCGGCAAAGAAATATATCAGTTAATACTTCTGTGCTCTTCATGGGAGAGGCGAAGCAAATGTAACAGCAAAAGCACAAAGACAAGCACACTTACTCCCCACTGCACAGCACATGTAGACGGGTGTCTGTAAAGCTCTGTGCAACACCAATGCACAAAAATGTTCCATGCATTATGGTTGATGTGTTGGTCCATTTTATACTCACGTTTATGGGACGCTTTGCATGCTGTAGTCTCCAAAACGATGGTTCCCGCTTCAGTTTTGTAATAGAAACAGAAGAAGTGAAAACAGGATGCAACTTTCCAAGTTTTTCTGCAGAACGTGTCATTATTTTTAGTTTTTACTGCAGTTTCAACTCTTTTCCTTCTCAGATTCTCAAATTTATGCATGATAAAAACCAAAATGACACCAAAGCACACAGTGTAGCATTTGGAGTTTAATTTTTTCCCACGTGCTTCCATTAACAACGGTGTTACCAGTTAGCATAGACTGGTAACTGGTGTTACCAGTTAGCATAGACTGTCTATTAGTCTGGGGGCTTTCACTCCATGGGACCATCATTCACTGACTTCTATTTTTCATTGTTTTCTTTTTTCTTTACTGTTTGGTTGGACTTTCTGTCAGAAAGCCCTGAGGCAGATTTCTCTCAAGTGCAACAAGTTCCTCTTCTGTTTTCTCAGTTACCAGCATGACTAGTCCAAACCACCCCAGGTACTGTGAAGGCAGCTGTTCTCATTTACATGACCACAGCAGGTTTTGACCTGCTTAAAAAGCTATTGTTGTTTTCTCTTGTGAGGCCGGGCTGAACTTTTCATGTTTCTGAAGTCTGCTCCAAATTGTTGCTCGATGCATCCAGTTTGCTTTAATTAGCCTTTAACCTCCTAGGACCCGGCATCCACATATGTGGACATCACATTTTGGGTTATTTAGACCAAAAGTCTCAAGGGCCTGATATCCGCTTATGAGGACATCATACTGCTACTGTTCTATTGAAATTTTAAACGAATATCCTCATATGTGGCTCTCATTTTTCTTAGAAACAAAAAATAGGTAAAAAAATAAATAAATCTGGTAATTCTTTGTTTTTACATTCATCAGGTCCCAATCACCCCAAATATCAAAGAGAAATTAAAAATGCATGCCGTGGAAGAGTCTGGGTCTTAGGAGGTTAATATTGATCACAGTGTTCTCAGGCCAAGAAAATCATTGCACATACATTGGAAAGGCAAGCACCTGTATATATAATTTACTGAAGTTTAAACAAAGAACAAGCAAAGAGGTCCAGGAAACTGCAGACCTGACTGTGATGAGATATTATGCTCTCAAGATCTAGACTATAAAATCGATTCCCCACTGACCTTTGTAACTGCTAAATGGAATAAGTTTGAAATCATAGGGACGGAGGCCATTCTTGAATAAAAGGCATGAGACAGTCCATGTGGAGTTTGGTAAACTGCATGTAAAGTTCTCAAAACGCATGAGAAAAAAGATCATCTAGGTCAAAAACATAACTATGAGGGCAGAACTCAAAGCACTATGTCTGGGAAACAGTAACAAGAAGTAAAACTGCAAATGATGGAAAGTTGAATGTCTGTGGTTGCTAAGTGGGCATTGCTGAAATGACTGGATGCTTTGGCCAAATATTTTTCCAGCAAATACTCTGACCGATCTATTGAAAGCCAATGTGGCAGAACCACAGACTTTTCATTTGACCAAAAAGCAGAACTGTCGACTGCGTGCAAGAGAAGTATGCAGCCACAGTACCATGACCAGTGATGGGTGGACCACTGTTTTGACCAATGTCAATTTATTTTTGCCGAATGTGACATGTGCCCTATTGAAAAAGACAAAACATAAGCAACTGAGACAAAAATGAGCTCAACTCATTGCGTCAGTGAAAACAGTACACAAAGGGTGTGTATGTATAAAACCTGTACGTACCTTTCAACACTGATGGTCCTTTTATCAGATGTGCACACTGGTCCCCCTCCTTTTTTAGGACACCGCTTCGATGTTTTCCAAAAAGAGTTTTAAATTTTAATTTGTCTGACCACAGAATATTTTCAATGAGCTTTAACCCACATTTTCATATCTACAACTGATAAAACCTTTTATCCCATGTAATTACAAATACTTACTAAATCTGTTCTCTGATAATGTGATAAAACAGGAAATCCTAGAGAAGAAAGAGGAGGTGCACGATGAGCTGACGCTGCTCAAACTTTATCCAGAGGGAAAGTCTGTCTCAGAGGAAGCAGAAGATGTCCGCGTTCTCAGGGACGAGTGGGACGATGGGACTGATGAGGACGTAGACCACGACAGGAGTACCTTGGAAGAATGCAGCGACGACTGTTCGAGCCCCGGCTCTACAGATGAGGAGCAGAGGAATTCCAAAGGAGAAATTACGGACCTTGAGCAAGTGGACAATGAGCTTGCCATGCTGATATACAAGAACGGCTTGGTGTTTGACATGAAGACAGAATTACCTTAAATGGATTTAACTAAAGACTTTTCAGCATCACAGCACAAAAGAACCTAAGCACTTGCTGACCGAATGAAGGATCTTAGCAATAATATATTAATCAGCAAAAGTATTTTGCTGTTTTTTTTTATTTGACATTAACGGACTATCTTGTTTGTTCATTGACATACAGTAGGGGAAATGATTATTTGATCCACTGTGAATGTTTAAGTTTGCTTACTTTGCAAAGACATTTTTATGGTACTTTCATTTTGTATGCAACTGAGTGAAATAGGTATTCAATCATAACTTAGTACTTAGTGAAGAAACCCTTGTTGGGAAGCACAGCGCTAAAACTTTTCTTAGGTTTAGACACATCCCAGGAAAGGTTTTGGCCCACTCCTCTTTATGGACACTCTCTAAATGCTTTAGGTCTTTTTGCTGCCTCTTGGCACAGACGCCTCAGCTCCTTCCACTCAGGTCTGGAGACCGGCTAGGACACTTCCTGACCTTAATATGCTCCTTCTTTAGCCACTTCTCTGGCAGTATGTTTTGGGTCGGTGCCATGCTGGAAGACCCATCCATGACCAATCTTCAGTGTTTTGTCAGAGGGAAGGAGGTCCTCATCCAAGATTTTATGGTATATGGCCCTGCCCATTGGTCCCTTAATGACCTGAAGCCGTCCTGCACCCTTAGCAGAAAAACAGCACCAAAGCATAATGTTTCAGCCTCCGTGCTTCACTGTCGGGATGGTGATATTTGAGTCATACTCAGCATTTCTCTTTAGTTTCATGTGAGCACTGCACTTTCTGCCAGGCCTCCTCTGAATCATTTAGATGTTCACAGATATTAACTTTAAAACAGGCATGTACATGTGCCTTCTTAAGAAGGGGGAACTTGCAGGCATTGTAAGATTTCAATCCATTGTGGTGTAGTGCATTGATGGTTAACAAGCTCTTCCTGTGTAGTTTTGGGCCAATTCGTCACCTTTCTCCTGATCATCCTCACCCCACGAGACAACCTCTTGCACGGATCCAGATCAAGGGTGATTGATGGTCATTTTATATTTTATTTCCTCGATTTCCCACACTTGTCTCTGACGTCCTCTGAAGGCTCTTTGGGTGTGGTTTATACACATAGTGAGTTGAGATCAGGAGTATCTGTACTTGATTGATTTACTGTCATTGAATCAATTAATCAATCCATGGGAGTCAGAATTCTGGCTAGGTTATAGGGTATCTGTAGAATGCACTCCACACACACTGGTTATGCTCACAAGTTTATTTAGGGTTTTATGCAACAACCCACAGTCTGGTCAGCACTGGTCTCAGCTTTTCCAACCCTCCTCTCTGGTCTTCCACCTCACTAAAAAGGGAAAAAGACTGTCATCAGTCCAAAAGCCACCAGCTGTGCTCTCACCTGCCTCCCCAGCACCGCCCCGTTGAGCTCACTGCACCACTCCTCCCCTGCAGCTAAGCCAGGGACCACACCTCCGTCACAGTATCAAATACTTACTTCACTCAATGACGTACAAATGAATTTATAACGTTCATGTAATGTGTTTTTTTTTCACCTTTCTACACTAAAATGAAACTTCCATAGAAATGAGAGACTTTAATTATTTTCTTTGTAAGGGACGACATGTGCAAATTCAGCAAGGGGTCAAATAATTAGTGCCCCCCACTGTAAGGAGGCCAGTACATGAAAGAAGGAGGGTTAAACATTCTCATACTTTATCACTTTACAGTGTCAATAAATGTTTGTTTGTTTTTATTTGTGGAATAAAGAAATCTTTGTTAATACTTGTTTGACTTTTTCAAACTTTCTAAAAAGCAAATTTGCCTCAGTGGTTTTAGTTCATTGCCGTTATCTTGAGGCAACAACGTGAAACTGTCAGACACAAGCTACCAAAGGATAATTCAGTCAGTTGCAATTTGCTTTAAGTGCTGACTTTAATTATCCATCATACACTTGCTGTGAAAGAAAGCAGATTTGTATTATTATTATTCAAAGCAAAAGTTAATTCACTTTTTGCAGTATGTTTTTGCAATGACAAGAAAATAAAACAAAAACAACTCATGTTGGCCAGTGTAATGTAACAGGAAAGACAGAGAAGCTGTGTTTATGATCGCTGAGCAGTACAAATGTGAGCCTGTTGAGAGGTAATGGTATGACAGGAAGTGGTCGCAAAAAAGAAAACCCAGTGACCTTAAAAAAGGCAGCTCATCAAAAACCACATTACTCATTACTAAAGAGACTTCTGTGGCATTCAGATCGAAAGTTACATTGTTCAGAGTAGAGCGTGTCCTGTTTAATTCTCAAAAAGTGATGACAACCTACTTGCGTTTCCCACCCTGCTGCAATTTGCATTCCCAGAACTGGAAGAAGAAAGGATTTTCCTACTTCAGATTTTAAGAATAAAAGAAGCAAGATGATCACTCTGTTCTGTTGTGTGTTCATTTCTTACCACAGAGATTAAAATCGTCTGGTCAGAGCAGAAGATTTTAATCTCTGTGGTAAGAAAAAAAGCCATCTGATAAGCAATGCCTGTGGTTAAAATACTATCACAGGATACCATAGTGTATGTATAAATAAAGTACAGTCATGCTCATAGTTTAACTGAAGTTTCAGTTTTTATCAACACAACTATTCTTACATTTGATGTTGCAGGTTCAGTCAGTTTTTGCTTTGGTGACGTCAGGCATCCAATACCTCTGCACTTGTTCTTGTGCACACAAGCATTCACTCCTCTGCTTTCACACACATATGGACTTGAGTGACATGCCATTGTTAGTCTATAGGGTTTAATATGATGTTAGCCCAACCTTTGCAGATATAACATCTTCAGCTCTTCTGGGAAGGTTTTCCACAAGGTTTAGGAGTATTTATGGGAATTTTTGGACCATTCTTCCAGAAACACATTTGTGAGGTCAGACTGATGCTGGATGACCAGGCTGCGTTCTCTCAGGTTGAGGTCAGGACTCTGTGCAGGCCAATTGAGTTCTTCTACATCTTTATGGACCTTGCTTTGTGCGCTCGTGCACAGTCATGTTCTAATCCAGAAGGGGCCATGCCCAAACTGTTCCCACAAGCTTGGTGTAAAAATGTCTTGGTATGCTGAAGTATTAAGAGTTCTTCTCACTGGAACTAAGGAGCTGAGCCCACCTCGTGAAAGACAACTGTACACCATAATCCCCCCCTCCACCAAACTTTACACTTGGTACAGTTCTCCTTGCCAAACCCAGACTCATCCATCGGATTGCCAGATGGTGAATTGTGATTCGTCACTCCAGAGAACACATTTGAATTTTAGATAGAAAAAAGTGTTTAAGCACCTTGTCTAACATTCACACACACACAGACTCAAACTCTGATGACTGCATGAGCAAAGATGTTCTGAGCCTGGTTACGCTGGATGTTTCTTCCTGTTGAAAGGGAGTTTTTCTTTCCC
This sequence comes from Astatotilapia calliptera, assembly GCF_964374335.1. NCBI lineage: Eukaryota > Metazoa > Chordata > Actinopteri > Cichliformes > Cichlidae > Astatotilapia > Astatotilapia calliptera. The sequence continues at coordinate 35,508,250 of NC_137436.1, read as the reverse complement.
ACTGCTGCCTTGCTTTCTGAAAGTTCAGGTTTTCTCTGTATTATTGTAGGGTCTTTACCTTATCATATAAAGTGCCTTGTGGTGTGATTTGGCGCTATATAAATAAAAATGACTTGAATTAGTTTCATATGGTCTTAGACAAGTTACAGTCTTTTGCTTTGACATCATTTTAATGAGCTAGACTTTTTCACTGGAAAGCCTCATTCATTTCAACTCAACAATGTCAAACCACATTCTCTACATATTAGCACAGTCTGTGTGCAGAACTGGTCTCTCTGCATTCCAGTCCTATCACATTTACTGCACAGAAAAATCTGATAAAGGAGGCCCCAGCTCATATACTATTGTATTGTTTACATACAGGCTTTGCAATTGATACTTTTTTTTAATATTCGCAACATTTTACACATATAGACTTAACTGGCAACCAAGAAGTGCTACTTTAATACAGGCCTACCGTATGAATAGAATGACAGACACATTTTATGGATATTTACTGTTACAATCTAATTTTGTCTCCTATAGGATCAATGCTTCACACGGGACATCTCAACTGAAACACCTGTGCACGTGACTGTGGCGCCCTCTAGTGGTCGGCACAAAGGAAGGAGGTACAGCAAGCAGCCGGTAGGTGAGGTCACCACCGTGTTCGGCACAGGACTACAGACAGGCAGCTGTTTACCATCCATCCTGGAACAATCGACTTTATTCAGACTTGTGAAGCCATGACCGGGCCAGTCGTGCCATTGGCATCCTGTTAACTCTGCTGAAAATGCCCTATGCGTGTTGCTATGTGCTAGAAGATGGCGGAGTCAGATGGTGGGGAATTTGCTCCAAAAGATACGCAGAACAGGTGGGTGAGGGCGTGGGGAGTCCACGGTGTTGTCTTGGGTGTCCGGTGTTTCCCTGATGGGAGTTCCCACGGCTCCGGGACTCGAGCTCGATCCGAGTCCGTCAGAACGGTTCGAAGCGCCGCGGCGTAAATCAAGGAAACACCGAGGCGGTGTCCGGGCCTCCAGGCACCAAGACTACCTGCTCCTTTTTATCGATACAGCAAAGAAAAAAGAAGTTCAGAATGGAGGCTAGACAACCGTAACACAACCTGCTATATTTTAACAGTTTTATTAATAATTTTTATGATAGACTAATAAATAGGTCACAACTTTGAAGCGATGCTAGTTTGCTTTAAATGTCACCACAAAACTGCGAGCACATCCGTGGAAAGTCTGTTTCTGTTTTGTTATGGCTCAAATATCTTCTTCAAAATCAGATTAGGCATGTTTTTAAAAATTCTGATATTTAAAAAAACAAAACAAAAACATAATGCAGACCGTAAGCATTTCGTTTATTTTAATGAGGAGGTTTCCCCACTGGAGACATGCAGGTGCACTTAATTACGTCAACGTGATAACCGTAGGACACGCCATCATTAAGTATTAAGAGTAACACTGCCAAAGCCAAATGGAACACGTTTGCATTTTTTATTATTTTACGCGGGCAAACAACCACGTTAGTCCAGATATATAAAAGAAGACTCTCCGTTTTCTTCCCTTCACCTGTTTTGTGTGCGCGCATGTGCGCAGTTTCCACTTTGTTTTCCTTTTATTTTGACATGCACAGACAGAGATGAATATTATTTGCTCAGCAGATACCCAGGTACTCGAGCTTTTCTACAAACAAATAGGAAATTTGTCAGGAATTAATTTTCCCATGCACATACACAGGATCAGTCATACAACTACTGCAGGGATCCTCGCACTGTTTTAAGCTGTTTATTCCAGACCTGCACTTTTTTGCCGTTTTATTTTTTTACCAGTACCAACCAGCAGCGTTTGCATTCTCTAAATTATTTTGTTGGCTCTTGTGAGATGAGCTAATACAACCTCCAAAGCAAGAAAATGTCTATTTGGGCTACATTGTATTTGTTAGCTTTTGACAAAATAAAGGTGAGAGTCAGAGGAACGAATCTTTTTGATCATATCAGCATCACTTGATATTCGAGATCAATACTGGGGTATGAAAATTGCAAGACTGGTTATTTTTATACACACAGTTCTCAGTTCTCAATTACTTTTTTAGGATTGAACAGATTTTATTTACACCAGGGTGATTATAATTTCTCCTATTAGGGCAAGAAAACTGATTTCTGAACAAAACACTGATGTTGGAAGAGAAGGCCTGGATCATTGTGTCCACTCTAATGGAGGGGTGGGGTTGTTGAGCTGGTTGTCAGGTTGAACCTCATCACTTGTCTTTGACTCAATTTTAATTTTTTGACTTAATATAGGATAATTGTTGGATTTGAAAAACTCCTATCGTTCCCATTTAGCCCCATTTGGTCATTTTTAACCTTCTTGCTGTGCTTGGATGCCATTTTTGAATCTTGTTAAATGAAGCATATCAGGGGGGAAAAGTGCAAGCAAAAACGTATGTAAGCTTGTCGCTCGTCTGAGGTTATATATGTACTTTGAATAAATGTGTTTGCAGTGATGTCAGGGAGAACTTCCTTTTCCTTGAGTGCTGACAAAGTGATGCTTTTTCATGTACCTATGATGGTGTGTCCACCAGATATACTTACTTGCTCTCAGTAAGCCACTGTAATTGTGGCAGATAGATTTCAGTTTTTTATGTCTAGCAGTAAAGTGCACAGCACTATCTCTTCCCCTCACCATGACTCCAGTGTACAGACACATTCTCGCTAATGCAAAGACACCGAACAGAATGCATTTCTCCCTGGCCGACTCTAGCAGATTAGATTAAATTTTCATCACAGCAATGCTTTCACCAGACGCAACTTATTGATCTCTTGGACTATGCAGCATGTTTGAAAAGGCGGTAATAGCTTTTAGTAACTGAAAAATTAAGCTGAGTACAGAAACTAAGATCAGGGGAGATGTGAAAAAAGGAACAATCACTTGAGTGACTTGAGGCCTTTTTCTCTTTACAGTATGGCAAACAAGAATAGCACCCTTCGCTGTACTTTCTCAGCCCCGAGCCACAGTTCCACCCTCCTTCAGGGCTTGTCTGTGTTACGGGCTCAGGGCCAGCTACTTGACGTCGTGCTGGCCATCAACGAGGAGCGCTTCCAGGTCCATAAAGCAGTGCTGGCCGCCTGTAGTGATTACTTCAGGTTAGTCTAAGGCATGAAACTTCACACTGCCTAATTTGCATTCATAACTGGAAGCTTTTAGCTGGAATGGAGGGAAAAAAACAGTTACATCCATTTAAAGTTAAATACACATCTCGGTAATGTAAAAATACATTCTCAGTCTCCTGTATGTCAGTGAATTCATATTTGCCAAATGATATAACGATATCGTATATTAGAGAAGCAGAAATTGAGAAAGTTTTAAAACATATTAAAACATTTTAATATTTAGATAATTGTACAATAACATAAAAATGCAGGAAAAGGTAAGCTTACTGCTTTGCACACTAGTTTTTGGTTCATCTGCACCAGACCTGAAACAATGAACAACTCAAGAAAAAAAGGGCCTTTTTTAATTTATTTATTCATTTTATTTTACGTAGAGCAATGACTCTGATTCCATTGCCATTCAACAGTAAAGTAAATGTATGCAGTTTTGAATTCCAAGGGACCGTAAAATATCACGTAGTTTACTTACACGTCCTTGTGTTTCAGAGCTATGTTCACGGGAGGCATGAGGGAGTCGAACCAAGATACCATTGAGCTGAAGGGTTTGTCTGCCCGTGGGCTGAAACACATCATCGACTTTGCCTACAGTGCAGAAGTCACTTTAGACTTGGACTGCATTCAGGATGTCCTCGGAGCTGCTGTCTTCCTCCAAATGGTTCCTGTCGTGGAGCTCTGCGAGGAGTTCCTCAAGTCAGCGATGAGCGTTGAGACCTGCCTGCACATCGGCCAGATGGCCACCACGTTCAGCTTGTCCTCCTTGAAGGAGTCGGTGGATGCCTTCACCTTTTGCCACTTCCTCCAGATTGCAGAGGAGGATGATTTCCTGCACATTCCCATGGAGCGCCTCACCTTCTTCCTTCAAAGCAACAAACTGAAGAACTGCAGTGAGATCGACCTCTTCCACGCCGCCATCAGGTGGCTCCAGTACGACGAGTCTCGCCGGGCTCAAGCCAGCAGCGTCCTCTGCCACGTGCGGTTCCCCCTCATGCGCTCTTCAGAGTTGGTGGACAGCATTCAGAGAGTGGACATCATGGTGGAGGATGTTCAGTGTCGCCAGTATCTCCTCGAGGCCTTCAATTACCAGATCCTTCCCTTCCGACAGCATGAAATGCAGTCCTCACGGACACTCATTCGCTCTGACGTCATGTCACTCATCACCTTTGGTGGGACGCCCTACACCGACAACGATCGCACAGTCACCACAAAGGTGTACTATCTTCCAGATGTCGCATCCCGTCAGTTCAAAGAGCTTACGGAGATGGAGACGGGGTGCAGCCATGCTTGTGTTGCCGTACTAGACAACTTTGTCTACGTCGTCGGCGGACAGCACTTACAGTATCGTAGTGGCGAGGGGGCGGTGGACAGCTGTTTCCGCTACGATCCACATCTGAACCAATGGCTGCGCATTCCACTCATGCAGGAGGCTCGTATCCAGTTTCAGCTAAATGTGCTGAATGGACTGCTGTACGCCACTGGAGGGCGCAATCGATCTGGCAGCCTGTCATCTGTAGAGTGTTACTGCCCAAAGAAGAATGAGTGGTCATATGTGGAACCATTAAAACGCCGGATTTGGGGTCATGCGGGGACTTCCTGTCAAGAGAAGCTGTATATCTCAGGAGGATACGGCGTCTCATTGGATGACAAGAAAACTCTTCACTGCTACGATCCGGCGACAGACCAATGGGACTTCAGAGCTCCCATGAATGAACCCAGAGTGCTGCACACCATGATCAGCACCAGGGATCGGGTATACGCCCTGGGCGGCCGCATGGACCATGTTGACCGTTGTTTTGATGTGCTAGCAGTCGAGTATTACATCCCAGAGAACGACCAGTGGACCACAGCCAGTCCTATGAGGGCCGGCCAGTCTGAAGCGGGCTGCTGCCTTCTAGACGGGAAGATTTACATCGTCGGAGGTTACAACTGGCACCTGAACAATGTCACAAGTATCGTTCAGGTGTACAACACAGAGACAGATGAGTGGGAGAGGGATTTGCATTTTCCAGAATCCTTTGCTGGGATTGCTTGCACACCAATTATACTTCCACAAAATATCACACAGCGCTAAGCAGAAGACCTACGACTGTGAAGATTTATTCCATGTGCTCTTTCTGCCGACTGTTGAGTCAACACAAGGTGTGATCGTTTTGTGTGCGTGAGTGTGTGTGCGTGTTTATATGTTCATATGAAGAAATTGACCTAAAAAGCCACAGTACTGTTATTTGGGTATTACTCTGTAGCTTCAGAGGGTTCGTTCATATTTATTCCACATGAAGGGTCTTTATTTTGAGTTATTCTGAATTTATGAACTAAAGTTATAAATTACACTTGTAGTTGTCTGAGATGTGTTTAATACATAAACTGAAAAGGATTTTTTTTTCAAACATTTGTACCATTTGGAAAATAGAAGAGCGGATACTTTAACGAAGCGTAAACGGTAATAGTAGCACTAACTACCCCAAGTTTTATTGATCAAGGGCTTCAGTTACACACAGCACAAATGTCTCTAGACATAATTATCATTTAGAGTATGCTACAATTTTTCCAGTGACAACATTTAAACTCAACCTTTATAATGTTGGACAGCTTGATTGTACATTGGTTTTTTATTTAATTTATTTTTTTGTGCTATGTTGTAATTATTTAACAACCGTTAGTGTTTTAAAGTCTATTTACTAATCAGCAAACCTCGTATCAATGATGGCACACAAACGAGTATTGTATGTGTTTAAACTGTGAATTTTTATTAGTTATTCCATGTTAGTCTTTTTTTCCCTCCTTTTCAAACTACTACTGCCCTCATTTGTTTCAGTTCTTGCTAATGACTCAGACAACATAACAAACCAGTATGGACCTCTTATGGCAGCTACATCAATACTTAATGTGTGTGCATGTGTGTCTGTTGACACTGTTGCTGCTCTCTTTATGTAAAGCAGCTTGCTTACCATAAAAGGTTTGTCCTTAAACAACAGTGACATTTAAATTTTCTGACTGTAATTGTCTGTTAAAATGTGACAAGCAACATTTTTGCACAAATCCTCAAAGTACAATTTATACAGAGAACATGCTCATGTTATTCACGTCCTATTCTTACTAGTTTTGCACTTTATATCTACAAATGCATATTATGAAGGCTGTTGTAGGTTTAAAAAATGGATGTTGAATTGGTGAATGAGGATTATTTTTAGTGTTAAAGTCAGAAATGCACAAGAATCAACTCTAAAAAAATCTTATTTGTCAAGGAACTACTTCACTTTGCATTTGTAGCAGGGTGAACGAGCATCTGTCAGTCTGTTCCCGATCCAGTTATCACCTCATTCGCACACGTGTTCTTCTAAATAACCATGGCTAGATGTCATTGTCACTGTAGGCTAAAATCATGTATCAAGTATTAAGGTTATTATTTAATTGAGACTTATACTGCAGGCAGATGGTCCAAGGTTCATCGAGCCATGCAAAGTGAAGTGTTATGGTTCCTTACCCCTTTTTCCTGAGGGTTTTCTTGCTTGTATATATCCAATTTTAACCTCAGTAAATTCCTCAGTCTTTCTAAGATTTCTCAGCAAATGTGTGAGTGTATAATCTCAGATTATACCAGGTTTTTTTGTGTGTGTGTGCAAAGAGACAAACTTCCTGTTTTTGTTTTGTTTTGTTTTTTCCAGGAACTGGCCGTGTGATGGTGAGAAGCCTCCTCATTTTTTTTCTTTTCTTTTTAAATTTTTATTATTTTTTTTAAACTATCAACTGTCTGCCTTAGTGTGTCTTTGTCTTGTTCTTACCTGTACCAGTAACAGCACATTACATCATTAAAGTGCAATATACAGGAAATTGCTGTAGTCAAAGGGGAATGTACACATGTGTAGCTTTATGTGCATTCTTTATTAAAGGTGAATCATGCTTTAAAAAAGGAACTATTGTTGTTTTTTTGTTTGTTTATTATTATTTTGTACACTCCCACATACAGGAACATTAATGGTTCAGCCAATATACTTCAGTTTTTTCTGTTGTGGGTGTGCAAAGTATTAATGAATTCATAAAGAAAAGTCAGTTTATTTGTTTTGTTTTTTTTCCCCCCCAACTAGTCCACTATTTCTTTATTTCTCATGCTAGTGGTGTTGCAAACCCAGGGATCTTCTGAGAAGTGCTATTGCCAACAAGATTGGCAGCTTTCCAAATAATCAGCCAGGCTGATTAAATTATTTAAAATTAATATTTAAGGTTCCATAACAGCAAATAGTTTTCTGACTTTAATTAATGTGTTGGTTAGCTGTTAGCTTCCTTCATACTGGCCTACAGTAATGTTCCAGGCTCTCCATTGAATAATTTGATCCATTTTTCCAGAAAGGATAATTAAATATTCAAGGGTGTGCAATGTTTTTTGTTTTTACACAAATTTTACCAAAAAAGCTACTGTTGCAGTAAAACCTGAAAACACACACACACTCATGCATTATATATGCCTCTCCAGTGTCTGTCCAGAGGCACAGGCCTAGGACAAGCTAAGATTCTGTGCAGGCAGATCCTCGGGCTGGTAAAGCACCTAATCAGCAAACAAAGATGGGGAGCAGGTGGATCACTCATTGATTCATATATTCAGGTTTCATTCCACATATTAATATAAAATAGCTTTTCCTTTCCCTTCAGTGTGTGATAAGTGAGTGTATAGTTGTTACCTTGTTTAGTTTTGTATATTTTTTGAGATCTACCATATTTTTGATGACCAGCAGTTTAGCTTCCTCCAGTGATCCTTTTAGTTTGATTTTACAGTTTGTCATCCAAGTACTTTGAATTTTTCCCAGTTTCTTAAGGTACAATGCTTGCTTGGCTCTTTGGTTAGATGTTCATTGATAAATACTTTATATGCTTTTAATTTTCTCCCTTGTCCCAGCAGTGCATTCTCGTGCTTCTTATTTACACTTAAGATAATAGCTGGTTTGTTGCTGGTGTTTATTCTGGGCACAGGGTGGCATGCGTCGATGTTGTCACAGTCCAGATCAATCCCTTTGGACTGCAGGAAAGCAGCAACCTGTTGTACCATGGAGCTAACGTCCAGCTCCCCTGGTTCCTCACTGCTATTGACAGTACCTGCCTGAGCGTATGAGCGGGGTTTAATATGAAGCAGTCATTTATCCTGGAATACCGTTGCAGGTCTGCAATCCTTTTCTCTTACTCTATGTTTTAGATGCAGAGGAGCTTTACCACCTCCACAATGTTAAGGATGCTGTTCTACTGCAACCTGATAGTAGACATTCCCTCCATTAGGAAATCAAGAGACTTTTTAATGTCCTCGACAGCTGTCAGAGTCCACTTGGCCCCGTGGTACCCTTCAGTGTTAGCCTAATAGCTCGTTGGCTAGCCTGCAATTACCTCTTCAACTCTTTTAGTCCAATATCCAGTATCAGGGTTGCATTCCAGACAGGGTCATACCAAAAGTTTCAAACAATTAGACCATTGTCCTTGATCCAATAAAACGATGGCCAGAAAATCTACAAAAACCAATGAAAATATACCACAACAGCTCACAATCTCACATAGTGAAGTTTAATTCAATACATTCAGACTTTCATTGGATATATGCAAGTTTTAGTCAGTATATTCAGACTTCCATTGCATATCTTCTAGTTTAATTCAATATGATCCAACTTTCTCGTCATAAACTAGAGCTTCATGCGATATATGTAGACTTTCCTTCCATTCTGGATAGTTCATGCGCAGTTTTTTTCTGTTGTATCCATTGCATTCATTACTGCTTCATTCCATGCTGTTTTTATTCTGTTTGAAAATCCTGTTCTCTTTTATGTGAACTTATTTATTTACTTAACTATTTATAGCATGCATCTGGGGCACACGATTTCCCTTGTGGCAGTGTGTATTTTATCTGCAACTCACCCTGCCGCAAACTCTGGCAATAACTGAAGCAAAAAAGAAAAACATCAACAGACACGTTGACTGTGCGTGATGACGACCGGGAGAGCCCGGAGTGGTGCGCAGCGTAACATTCCATTGAGAAGAAGAGGGGAAAGATGGCGTCCTCTAACAATCCTCGCAAATTTAGCGAAAAAATCGCTTTGCATAATCAGAAGCAGGCGGAAGAGACCGCCGCGTTTGAAGAAGTGATGAAAGACCTGAACATCACCAGAGCTGCGCGGGTAAGACCCCCACAGAGGGGCTGTTTACCTCTCGTTGCATCGCTGTTTGGCAGCTAACGAACACTGCGGAGATGTATCGGAAAGGTTGGGATGCTATGTAAGCTAAAGTTCATATTAGCGTCCTTTGCTGCATCAGTGCAATGCTGCGGAGCGACGTTTCCCCCGCGCCTGTTAAAACAAGCCAGCATTATTTGACTTCCAGCAGCACTAACCAGCTTAGCCTCGCCTGCTGGAGCTGTGGATAATGTGCACCTGTTCTCCCCTGCCTGTGGCTGCTGACATTTCGTTAGCTAATAGACAAATCGTCTGGCATGGTAGTGACCGCATTAGAGCACGTTAGGAAAAGTTAGCTGCGATTTAGAAACGGAATGGGAAGCAATGTTGGTTGACAGAGAGATTAGCCAAACAGATGTTAACCAGCTGTGTGTGTGTGTGTTTCTTATTTATTAAGGGGAAAGAGGGTAACCCCCACATTACCCGTAACATTATTTTCATAGCATACACTTACGGAGAGCAAAGTCAGCTCTGACTAAATGATCCACATGTCTCGTTTTACTCGCTCTATCTTTAGCAAAGTGTGAATGGCAGCTTTCTCACTACAATGAAAGCACTGGTTGCCTCAACCACTACAAGTGGAGCAGATGTTTTCATTAGGCTGCTGTTTATTATGCCAATTCAATTGGCTCTAACTGAAGCTGCAAGTCCACTGCTGATGAATAAAATGTGGGGGTTTTTTTTCTAACGCTGAGACATGATGTTCGTTTTACTGTCTGTCTTTTTTTGTTGTTGTTGTCATTTTACAGAAGTGAATATAACTGTGGATGAAAAGCTCTGGTTTAGATATAGCAGATGATAATCATGTAAAAAAAAAAACAGTAAAATGGAGCTGAAATGGGATTTTTTTTTTTAAAGTTTTAAAATAACTTCCAGAATGACTTGTCATCATTGTTGGCGATTTCTCGCAATTTTTGATGATGAACTAATTGTTTCAGGGCTGTTCGTCTCAAAACATATAAACCATATTGTTGCCAGGAAACGTTGGGGCTAATTGTTGGTCTAGTTGCTGGAAATGATGCCCACTTACCACGCTGCGTCAGTGTAAACCTGAGCTGTACTGTTATTTACTGCTAAGGGGGAGGGGTGGGGGGAATTGAATTTACTACTCAGTTTTATGGTCTCTGCCTGATTTCTTTGTGTTGCCATCCAAACATCCATCCATGGCATCAGTTCTGATCATTTATCCTCACGCATTTCATTTCATATTCGAGGCCTTCCATCACAGTGTTGTTTTTGTTTTTTAATAACATATATGGCTTTTGTTTTGACTACTGTTGTGTGGTTAATGTAGTAGCCAGGTGTGTTACATGGAAAGTGTGACTGTAATTACACCAGCTGTCAGTCAGGTGTCATTCACATCAGCTGATGTGATTTTTCTTTTCTTTTTATTTGCTATTAAAATATGTTCTCTGCCTCCTGATTATTCGTGGTACCGCCACATCTGCCTGGCTCATCACGTTTCATCTGTCAGTTAATGAATTCATCAGTCTTTCATATCCCACACTGTGGTCTGGCATGCACCATTTTTTTTAGCATCTCTTTTTTGTGTATTGGATCAGTCATTCACTCATGCTTTCATGCAATTTTACTTTGCACAGTTGCAGTTACAGAAGACCCAGTATTTGCAACTAGGGCAGAATCGTGGACAGTACTATGGAGGCTCACTGCCCAATGTCAATCAGATTGGAAATGGCAACATTGACCTGCCTTTTCAGGTGAGCCCCTGGCCTCTCTCGGCTGGTAAATCAATGGTTTGTTGTAGACCAGTGTGCCCTTCTCAGCTGTTGGTGATACTATTGGACATACAAAGGTTGCAGGTGTCTGTGGTGTTGGTGAAAGAACCCAGAAAATTCCTCTAAAGCCATTAAAGAAAGTCTGCAGGCTTATTTATGGCTGTGCTGACAGTAAAGTGTTTAGACATTACCTCGTCGTCAAAGCTGCATAAAGCATCAGGTTTTATCAGGGTCCAAGAGTGAAGGAGAAGACGTGCACTACAGCTGTTTTTTTTTTGTTTTGTTTTGTTTTGTTTGGGGTTTTTTCACCCTGATGCGTAATTTGGTTCCTAAATTTTAAATAGACCATTGCTTGTCATGGCTTTCCATTTTTAATACATTTGCCAACTCAAGCATCAGTATGGGGGGCCCATGGCTTGACTCATTTTGAAACAAACACATGTGCACCATTTATCCTCAGACATTATCCTAAGACACAGTTTTATAGTGTAAGCAATTTTTGTTTTTGTTTTCTTTGTGGGCGGGGCCTCATTCACCTGATGTGTCCACCTCCAGAACTCAGTGCTGGATACCAGTCGGACAACCAGGCACCACGGGCTGGTGGACCGTGTTTACCGTGACCGGAACCGCATCACTTCGCCTCACCGCCGGCCGCTAACAGTCGACAAACATGGACGCCAGATATCCTTTCGTTTCAAACGCACTGTGATGAGGAATGTGTTATTGTTTTGGTCTGATTTTTAAGTCAAAATTCTGATTTGTGTCTGGAGACAAGCTACTTCAGCGTAGCAGACTGCTTTAAATTTAAGCTTTTGGCTGTTTAATTGATCAGCTTTCATTAGTTTTCATGTATTTGTGTGATATGTTTTTTATATATATATATATATATATATATATATATATATATATATATATATATATATATGTTAGAATAACGAATGACTGAAATTCTGAAACAATAGCCTTTTGTTCTAATGACAGTTTTCATTGCTGACACTATCAGGACTATTTTAAAGTCTTTTAGCTTGTCGTCATGTTATTCCTAAACATTTAGCCAGTGCCATTGATGATAAACAGAAACAAAACAGATAGACATCAGCCACTGATGTTGGGAAATGTCCTCTTACTTGTCCTCTTAAAATGCCAATATGCAGCCTTGAGATAGGGGCTAAACTTTGTGGGATGAATAGTTTTGAATGTAAGTAAGGCCTCAGTTGCACAGGCCTAGAGACTGTTTTGAGATCCCCTAGCAACTTCTTTGTTGCTAGGGAAAGATGTGTATTTCCCAACTAGTTGGGCGTTGGTTCCTGGAGGTTGCAATGACCAGATAAAATGGATGGGAAAGAGGGCCCCACACCAGAAACCTCCAGGAGCAGTGGTTGCCTGTAGTTTGCCTGGAAAGTGGTTAAGTAGGGGTTAAGGTTATTTAGTCATCTGTGTTTTTATATTGTCATATGGACCAGAGATTGCTACCAGACTGGTTAACAATGATTGCTGTTTAAGGAACGCAATTACTATTCATCATATGAGATGTGTTAAGATATCATCTGTCAGTAATGGTGCTGAGTGGATTTTAAGAGAGTGAGTGTTTGTTATGCTGCATGTACTGACAGCCTGATATTGAACTATGTAACACGATGCGTTGTAGACAGTTGACAAGACCATCAATATATTCGTCTATTAGATAACAAGATATCAAAGTAAATGTATCAAAGTAAAGCTTGTGTGTGGTTATTTATTATTTAGCAGGTCTTTTGGGCTGATTAGGGTAAGAAAACAAATTTATTTCCCTTGACTAAATTCACATTGACAGCTGTCCTTACAGCTCAGTTTACCTCTCCCCACCGCCAGACACTAGCTGGAGAAGGTAAGGCACCTCCTTTTGTCCATTTGCCAAAATAAGAACTAGGACACACAGCCAGATACAGCGCTCTTCCAAAGATTAAATGACATGACTCTGTGCAGCCTAGTTGATGCACAACTTCTAAAGTAAACCAGAAGGTCTAGAACAGATTTCTGATAGATTTGATGCTGCAGAGCTTGAATTCTGCCAGTATTCATGAGCTGGCATTGGTTTTGCTTGAATTTCATCTGTCTCTCACGTACAGGACAAATTCAGACTCTGCCTTACACCAGAGCGCCATGAATCCAAAGCCCCAGGAGGTCTTTGCCGGGGGATCACAGGAGCTGCAGCCTAAACGAGGTAGAGGAAGATCCCGTTACAAAGACACAGAGCTGCTTTTATTTATTAATGTAGAATGTACTAATGCAGACAGGAAACCTCAAAAGACATAAAGGGGCTGGTGTCACACAGTAGTAGTTCTTGGTGAAATATTTATAAAGTAAATGGATCTCTAGCAAAGTTTCTGCATTCTGGTTCAGCCCTCGGCTGGATGTGGAGGAGTAGCATCTCTGAATGAGGCTGATTCAGGAGGATCTAGAGAGGAAAATCAATAATTAACTGATTATGCATTGATTATGTCTTTTTATGTGTGAAGCTCTGATAAAGCGAAGCCAAGATTAGCTGGCATCCTTTCAGTCTGTCTGATGGTCACCTTCTATTTTTACACTCTAGAATCTGGTGCACAGCACTAAATTCTGCATGACTGGCTCCGATATTGATGACTCATTTTTTTTGGTTTGTTATGTATTTTTGTCATGGCAAGCAACTGTGTCTTGCTGTTTCACTAATTAGTACTGCTGCTAACAGTGCCTGGAACGGAGAACTCGGAGACAAGTGCAGACAACGATGTGCAGAAACAGTTGTGGGATGACGAGAAGGTACCAATGGGACAGGGAAGGGCTGCAGAGTGTACACCAGTGACGCAAGACTTGTGTCTCATGATTGCATTTTCTTCTCAGGATGATTCATCAAAGCCCAACACTTGTGATGTCCCAGGAATCAAGTGAGTGGTTTACGTTGTTTGTTTTATTATTCTTCAATGCCACTTGAGTATTGTGCATGAAGCAATATGTGGACATTAGTTGTCTGCCATATTGGACGTGATACAGCTAGGTTGCTAGGGAGAAATGTGCGTTCCCCAATTGGTTGGCGGTCGTTCCTGGAAGTTGTTGGCTCTCACTGGGTGAAAGAGTTGCAAATGATTTGTGCTCCTAGTGATTTCTTTGGAGTTTGAATTTCTGTGACCTAAGAATTGACAAGAAAACTTTGGCACATGTTTTTTTCCTTTAGTTGGAAGAATAACCATCAACCAGATATAATCCTTTAAATCTCAATCTTAATAAGTAGCCAGGTTTTATTACTGGTGTGTTTTGTAGCGCTCTGGACTAAGTAAACAACAGTTCAGTATTAATCTGCTACTCTTTTTTTTTTTCTACAACTGCTTTTTTCTTTTTCATTTGGATGGTTGACTGAAGTTTTTTGTGCATTCCCCATGTGTCAGGTAACTGAGGAAATCCTCCAGATGTTGCTAGTATCGCCTGGGGGAAAGTCCTGTAGTGATAGGCAATCAGGTGCTACTTTTTCTACGAGCACTGTAAAGTACAAACATAAAATGCTTCATAATGACATTTAAAGCAAAACTCCTTTTTCGTGTTAACGTTGGATATTAGAAAAATGGCACTGAAAGAATTGGAAATAAATGGGAGAATTTTGCAAGACCAAATATGGATGGACCACAAAAAAAAAATGGGGGCAAAGTCAGCAATTTCTAACCATTTTATTATCTGATTTCTCTGGTGAGAAAGCCCATGTACTTTCCCATGTCCCAATTTAAAGTTCATTTAGATGATCTGTCAAAATAACAGCAAAAGCAGGTCGGAGTGCAAAGATGCTGAATAAATAAAAAGGCTGGTTAACAGACAGAATTACACAAAATAGAGCAAAACTTAAGTGATTATTGTCATTTATTGGTTAGGAAGTTAACATATTCTCCCATAAATCAGGTTAGGTACAGTTATTTTCACAATAGATGGCCATCACAATAAATCTTAATATGTGTGATTGAATCAATTTCCTCTGATCAGTAAACATTTTATTTGTTGACCTTTTCCACAAAGAAAGTCACAATCTTGTGAAAGCATAGAGTAAAATGGATCATTTACATGTGTTCAAAAGACAGTTTAGATCCCCTTTTATTTATCATCCCTCCCCTTATTGAAACTTCCCCACTTTGATAGGATATGAAAAATACACAGACAAATGCATGGTTAAAAAAGCTAGTTGTAACAACATAGTTACAACTGTAACTATGTTATGGAAGCACAGCAGCTACGACGGCCATTGTGACAGAAGTCAGGCTGATTTTGTTAATGACTGCGGTGCTGTTTGCTCTGGTGGTTGCATTTTGGGTTGAGGTGGCTGAACTTTGCATTGTGGTAGTTGAAGCTTGGGTTGGGGTGGTTGCACTTTGCATTGTGGTAGTTGAAGCTTGGGTTGGGGTGGTTGCACTTTGGGTTGGGGTGGTTGCATTTTGTGCATTCACTTCTGGTATCTGTGAAATGGCTGACATTGAAATTGATGGATTAACTTCAGACTCATTGCTACAAATTCTTCGACTGCTTATAATATAATTTGCTGTTATTTGCTAACACTTACTGACAAGCAGAAGCAGAATGAAACAGATCTTGAGAATCATTGTGGAAAAGTCCTTGAACCTTCAAAAATAAAATGATTGATTATTGTTTAATGTTAAATTCACATTTGTGTTTCCCAAAAATTTGGAAATAGCATTAAATATAATCTATAATGACATAGTTTAAATAAATAAAGTATAATATAACAATAGCTCAATAAAGTAAATCAAGTATGAAAAGTGAAATAAATACAATAAAAACTCACTTGATAAAAATCTAAACCAAATACATTCAGTTATTGTCTTATTAGTGTAATTTTCTAAATGACAGAAGTGTCTTTTTTTCTATGTTTCTAATTCATAATGCAATAACATCATCTTTAATTTAGAACAGCATAAACGTTTGTTTTTTTTTAATTACTGTAATCATTATACAGCTCTTTCTATAATAATTAGGGCTGGGTATCGTCACTGATTTCTAGAATCGATTCAATCCCGATTCACAAGGTCCCGAATCGATTCGATCCACGATTCGATTTAATTCGATTCGATTTAAATCTGGGAAATTTTGACAGTCAGAAATATTATAATTCAGATCAGTACATTTACATATTTTTGTATCAATAAAAAGGAAGCTGACACACGCAAGACTTTATCAAAGGTGTGCGCATCACAACAGATGCCTTTGTGTCAAAGTAGCTGAGGATAAAACACAGAAAAACATGAAGGTGATTTTCCTGGCCTGGGATTTTATAAAAATATTCTGCAGTAGATCAAAAACGAAAGAAAACCATTAATCAACATATGAACATCACCTCTGAAGTTACAGCGGTTTTATTAGAGACATGGCTAAGCGTTTTGCATTTTGAATAATTTTAAAAAGTTTAAATTTGTTCAGTATTGAACAGCAGAAATGAGGTTTTCTTTTCGGAAGAATGTAAAAGGGGAAAAAAACAGCGGCTGACAGCGCTGTAAACAACAGTAGACTGGTGCGTAACAAGCAAGCGAATAATGAAGAAAGGGAAACTGTTCTTGAAGTACAGAGAGAGAGAGGGAGAGAGAGAGAGAGAGAGAGAGAGAGGGAGGGATGGAGAGAGAGAGAGAGAGAGAGAGAGCTGTGCATCGCGGTGGAAGCAAAACAGTAAAAGTCAGAGTGAATTCATGACGATGTTTATGTGAAGCGTTTGGATCTTCTTTTGCTGCTGGTTCGGTCAATATTGTTTGGAGAGAGATCAAACTAACAGCTTTAGAATCGGCTCATAAAGGGCGTGAACACAAAGCGCGGACCCGCCGACAGATCAGAATCAGCGAGCTGTCGGCTTTCAGCCCCAACCGTGAGAAAGGTGACATCTAACTGATTCTGGTCCGCGGGTCGCGCTGTGTGTTTACGTCTTTGTGCAGAATCCGTGTACCTGCTCTCATTTACTGTCTTAACTGTTTGGTGGTTCTTGAAATTTTGTGAGATGTCACCAGAGATTCTGGCATTTCGGGCAAAATAAATTTATATTTAAAAAATCGATTCAGGATTTTAATGAATCGATTTTACGTTATCCAAGCCAGAATCGATTTTAATCGATGAATCGATTATAAAAACCCACCCCTGATAATAATGTAACTTTTAAATAAAAAAAAATCACTTCCATACTTTTGCTTTAACCCTTTGAAGCCGGTCGGAGCGGGCACGCTCTTTTTTGCTTAACTATTTTTAAATCCTGGTAGCTCTGCAACCGCATAAGCTAGCGCAATGATTTTTTTTTTGCATATGAAACCGGAGGAGTTGTACTTACATCTTATGCCATCAGCTTGTCCTAAGTCACAGTTTCCTTCCACATAAAGCTTTGCAAAAATTGCGTAAAAAGCGCTTGCAGGAACAAAAACATAATATTCCAGAAACAGCTTTGCCGATCTGATCAGCTGTTCGTAACACTTCCCACATTGAAACAGACGTCAGCGCGAACGATCGCATGTCCACCATTTCCTGCCCGAAACCGGAAGTGACGTTATTTTTGCGGAAAATGTAGTTTTTTACTTGTAGGCCTTAAGAGCCTATACTGGTCATGTTTGACTTTATGCTTTTCTGAATAGTTGCTGGGATGCTTAGAACTCAAATTGCACTGCTGGAAATAGTCTATTTTGATGCACCTGCTGTTTTCTTTGCAAATTTGCATCATAGGATTGTTTTTCATTTTTCCTGCAGTATATAAAAAATGGTGTATCTTAAAAATAAAACTATGAAGACACTCAAAATAAATTTCCTGTTGTTGTAAACTATTTTTTGCAACTTTTTTGTATTTAAAGTTTTAAGGGATAAGCCTCTTAAATTTCTCCAAGTAGAAATATATGTAAAAAACAATTTTTTTGTAGTTTATTGCACTTTTTTGCAATTAATGTAGTTACTATGGACTTAATGCATACATATTATTAAAATATGGGCTATAACAGTTGTATTGATGTATAGCAACTTGAAATGCTCCCAAAAATGGCACTACAGCATGTAAAAATATAAAGTAAGCTCTGGCGGACTTGGTTCTATGGTAGGTCTTAAAGGGTTAAAGCAAAACACAATTTTTTTTTCTTTTTTCAGGAAAAACCACATTGGCTTGACAGAAAAGATGGTCATGAACTAATTTTTCATATTTTATTTTCCATATTGTAACAAAGTAAAGTCTTCAGTAAATCTTTCCCTGACTCTAAAGTTTAGTCAGATATTCTAGATTTGAAAACTTACAGTTTAATCGTTCTGAGTTGTCTTCAGTCGTGCCGATGCTCACCAACTCCAGCTGTTTGTTGTTTAATCTCTGACGGTCTGCAGCTTTTATACTTGCACAATGTCGATGCGATGACATCAGGTGCTGAACAGAGACACAACTTGTAAAACTGGTTGACCATCTTTTCTTGCCAGTATCAACAACATGATGTGATGTATATGTGATTTTTATATCTATCTATATAACTATATAGCTATATCTATGTCTATAGATATCTATATTTATATAGATATATATATAGGTAGCTACCAATCTATATCTATCTTTTTGTTTGTTTTTCGGCACAGCATTTAAGTAAACAGTTAATAGGTGGATGGTTTATTTAAGCTACTGGGGGGTTTTATGTGATTAAACATACTGGTGAAGCTTGGATGTGTTTTTGTTTCTTTTTTGGGGGGGGGGGGGGGGTTCAGGCATATGTTGATGTATCTTTAGATATGCAAATGTATACATAAGAGACAGGAATGAAAAAATAGCATAATATAACATATGGCATAACATAGAACAGCCAACTGGCAGTCCATCTGCATCTAAAGGACAAAGGTCACTCCTTTGAGGATGCCAATGTTCACATGGTTTGATGGTTTGAAAGACGAGTAAAAGAAGCCATCTATGTCCACTGTGAATGACCATCTTTGAATAGAGGTGGTGGCTTACGACACCAACTATCTGCCATCTATAAACCAGTTTTGAGATCCTTCCCAGATGCCTTAATGCCCACTCACATCCTGGGCCTTCTGACCTCCGGAAATCACATGATAGGGGGGAGTTTCACAATGAATTCACCCGAAACCTTGGCTGATAGTGACCTACACCCGTTTTCACACCTTGGCTCGTGTGATTAGGTAGAGCAAAAACAGTCAACATTCAGTTTTTTGTATGAACACGTTTATTCTTAAACACAGCCCGAGCTCTAATACGGAAGCTTTCTTATCATTTCTTTAAGTGGTCTTCAGGAATAGTCCTTGAAGCTTCTTCAAGGACTTTCTAAGAAGCTCTTCTTTGAGTGTTTGCCGCCTTTTGTTTTCGTGACAGGCTGCTAGTTAACAAAGCACCTAAAGAGATAAAGTTTAAAACTGGTTCCCAGAAAGTTGATTCTGTTCATCTGGACGTAGTGTTCTCAGTGGAAGAAAGATTTCGTCAGTCATCCAAGTGACTTCTTCAGTCTCCGCTACCTGCAGGTTTCCCCAACCTTATAAACATTACCTTTGCACAATGACTGAAACTAGCCCACTGCAGCTGTGATGTCAGTTTCACGGTCATTAAAATGTTTCTCCCACTGAAAACGCTACGTCCAGATGAACAGAATCTTCTGAAATTTCTTGGGATTTACTTACCTGGATGATTGAGCATGCATCAAGATATTTTAAAACTGCTTCTTTGCTAAAAAACCTTGACTGGGGTGCCCTTTTTTATTTGAATGATTCAAAGGTCATTGTCTGAAGATGGTCAGGTTCAAGGACTGGACTGAAAATGAGTGAAAAAGCAGCAAATGTCCAAATAAGAACTTTGCAGAACTATTGCTCAAGAACACTTTCAACAAATTCAAAGAAAATCTGGCTCCTTGGAAGCAAAGTAGAACAAATTTAAGACTTTGCACAGTATTGTAATATTTTCTGTTATAGGCTCACAAATCACAAATTATGTTTTGACAGCTGTACATAAAAAGAAACACGAAATGTGCTGTCAGTTCTCAGAGACGTCACGAAAGAATTTGCATCTTTTTTGCTTCTAAATTCAAATAATATCCACGTTTAAAGGTTATACAAGAAAATAAACAAAAAAACTAAATGCACGCTCATTTGGTTAGTCAAAAATGAAGCAAACTATTATGAAACCCTGTCACTCCTGCTGTGCACTTCTGTGTAACTTGTGTTAAGCCTCCATATTACAAGTTTACAATTATGTGCTAGAAAAAAACTGGAAAAATTGCTAAAAGCAACTTTTCGGTGGGACACAATACCCATTAGGTAATTAATCTAGAAGAAACGTTATTACAAGATCATTATGTTGTGCTGTAACAGGAGTGGCTTACACATACTCGTTCCCAGGAGACACAAATCCCTTGGTGGTTGCACCAGAAACAATATCTGGCATCAAAATCTGCCAGATGAGCTTCCTTTGTGACCAAAAAATCAGCCAAAAGAGCCTTTTTTAGATTTCCTATTATTAGTAATAGATTATCGTTCCTGCTTCTCTCTAAATGAAGTCTGCTTGTGTTTGCTGTATTTGGTTCAAACTGACCAAAGCAAAGCATGAAACAGGTCTTGCAATGATTTCTCCTTGCTAGAAACTAAAAACATTTTCAAGAAAGTGAACTTACGAGACACAGAATACACACTGAGAAAGGATTGTCAGCTGATGGAAAATTCTAGCACGGCTGGGAATTATTTATCTGTGGGCATCACTGAGTGAAAGCACAACAGGCTTCAGTTTAGCCGAGCTTGTTGGTAGAGCGCTTTATGCTAAGGACAACTAAAAATACAAAAAGAAAAAATAATAATAATATTAACAAGAACAATACATAAAAATATATATTTAAAAACAGAAAAATTGCATAAGAAGCACAATCTGAGTATTATAATTCAAATTATACAGAAAAATGAAAATCGACTGTCATACTGTGGCACCCACCCACTGTAGGTGGGTTATAAGAAGTATTTAAAATAGCATTTAAAGCAAACATGCTACCCACTGTCACCTAGCTGTTGTTGCCTTTTATTAAAAATGCTCATATGCTTGGTCACAGTCTTGTTTCGCACAAGCTGTTCTTATGTCTGATAGAAAATGTGCTCTTTTCAGCATATTCCCCTCGCCAGACCAGGAGTTGAACCCATCCGTGCTCCCAGCCGCACATAACACCGGCGGTTCGCTGCCCGATCTGACTAACATTCAGTTCCCCCCACCGCTTTCTACCCCGCTGGACCCCGAGGACACCGTGGCCTTCCCCTCCCTCAGCACAGCCAACAGCACGGGCAGCCTCACCACCAACCTCACCCACCTGGGTATAAGCGCCGCCAGCCACGGTAATAATCAACATTTTGTGTTCATAAAAGGGGTAAAACGGGTAAATTTAACAAAGCGTCGGTATTGTACCGACCAGTGTTGTAGCACAGAAATTTAGCTTTAAGTGGAATGTGTTTGTTTACAAAGGAGAACCACTAAACACTTATGCAACTTTCCAAAGAAAACATAAAAACATGCCGGTAGTTTTCATACAAATGACAACAAAACAGCAGGATTTAATTTGATGCTCCACAAGTGTTGAGTCTAGCTCTGCAGACGGCACGCAGTGTGGCCAACAGGATCTAGTTCAGCATCAGTTTGTAACAGTCTCTTATGTTGTAACACCTAATGTGTAAAATACCAAATGTAGGGGCTTGTGCTTTATCACATTTATGCACTTTTACAGACTTTTACTTTGACTTAGACTCACTCTTCTGCACTCAGTATCAGTCCCTACCGTGCAGGCATTTAAAGTTGGTGGTTTTTTGCTGTTTTACTTTTTCTGATGTTTCTTATTTACACCAGTTGGTGCATTAAAGCTAAGTTGGAGACAAAAAACAGGTACGTGTACATCCATAGTTTCTTTTCTTCTTTTTTTTTTTGACTTCCCAGGGATCCCCACTTCCTCTCAGCCCACCATGACCGTGACTGCACAGCGCCGGCAGCCACCGGTGGTGCCGCTTACCCTAACCTCTGACCTCCATCTCCAACAATCTCCTCAGCAGCTCTCACCCACCCTTTCCTCACCAGTTAGCATTACACAGGTAAGGATTAATTAAAATTAGTTTCATTCTCTTTCAGGAACAATGTATTTGTATATCCAAGGTATTTGGACCAAAAATGGATGAAGTCAGAAATTTAAAAATAGTTATTGCACTTGCATCCCGATGTATTGAATTTGAAACAAATAAGTGTCATCACTTACTGCAAAAAGAGGTCACATTATATTAACCCTTAAGGATTTTTCACATTAGTCTATGGTGCCGTTTCAAGTCTTTTTCCATTAATGATTAATTATATTTTGTAGGTTTTGTGCACAGAATAAATTACAGAATAAAATACTGCATTTTAGGATATGCTACATTATGGTCAAACTCTCATTGGTTCAGTATTTGTTTATGTCCAGATAGTCATCAGTAGAAATCAATGACTGGTTGTGCCACAATTTTCTCCAGCTAAACAAAAACAAAACTGAGGTAATAGTCTTTGGCGCCAAAGAAAAACGATTACAGGTCACCAGAGAACTTCAATCTATACATCTAAAAACCACAAACCAGGCGAGAAATTTGGGTGTAGTGATGGATGCAGACCTAAACTTAGAAAAATACATTAAGACAATAACAAAGTCAGCTTACTATCACCTCAAGAATATATCAAGGATAAAAGATCTGATGTCTCAACAGGACCTGGAAAAACTAGTCCATGCATTCATCTTTAGTAGGCTTGATTACTGTAACAGCATCTTTACAGGTCTACCTAAAAAATCAGTCAGACAACTACAGCTCATTCAGAACTCTGCTGCTCGAGTCCTCACTAAGACCAAAAAAGTGGACCACATCAGTCCAGCTCTGAGGTCCTTACACTGGCTGCCTGTCCGTCAGAGGATAGACTTTAAAGTTCTGATGCTGGCCTATAAAGCTCTGAATGGTTTAGGACCAAAATACATCAATGACCTCCTGACCCAGTATGAACCATCCAGATCCCTCAGGTCATCTGGATCCGGTCTTTTATCAGTTCCCAGAGTCAGAACCAGACACGGAGAAGCTGCATTCAGCTTTTATGCTCCTTATATCTGGAACAAACTCCCAGAAAGCCTCAGATCAGCTGAAACACTCAGTTTATTTAAATCCAGGTTGAAGACTCACCTGTTCTCAGCTGCATTTGAATAAAGCACCAAATCCACACTTTAAGCTTAAATTTCAAAACTTAAATTTAACTACTGATTTTATCTACTGTTCTGATTTTATCTGTTTTGATTTTATATACTGTTGTTTGTTTGTTTGTTAATTAGTTAGTTAGTTTATTTGCTTGTTTTATTCAATCTTAAATCATGCTTTTTATTTGTTCTTGTTTCTAATGTCTCTGTAAAGCACTTTGAATCACCTTGTTGTTGAATTGTGCTATACAAATAAACTTGCCTTGCCTTGCCTTGCCTTTACAAAGTCAGGCATGAGAGAGCAACAGAGTCGGTATTGTAGGGAGGCCGTGGTGGATGAGCGTGACACATTTACATATTTATCAGCTTAGTTGATCTTTCTTTTTTTTCCAGTATTCATTTGCAGTCTGGTTAAGTTAAAGAAACACTACATGGCTATGTTGATTTTAGCAAACTTTTACTTTGAAGGAGACTTTTCACAGTTCCAGTTGAGTCTTTGCAGTCAAGTCGGCAAATTGCAGGCATGTGCCGAAGACCAAAGCAATCGCAAGGAGGTTGTTGGTGCAGCACTCCACCAACAACAAATTATCTTTGCAAATTATCTTTGCAGATAATTTCACCTGGTACTTTCAACTGGTTCGAGAATACATACGTTTCCTTATCAGCTAGAGGTTGCCAGGGGGGTCGCTAGGCCCTAAGTGACTGAAATCATCTGCAGTAATGTGTTCCTATGTGTAAATAGCACTGTTGGATGCTGAGAACAGGCTCTTAATGATATCTGTGTCTTTGTCCTTATGCTTTTAGTACAGATCCATAAATTGTAGTGCTTTTGAAACGTCAAGCTGTATACTAATGAGTATTCAACACATACTAGGTGGTTAAAGATAAGATAAAACATTTAAACACCACACCCCTACCCTCCAGTTCATGCAGCAGAAATCACTGCTACTTGGACTAATTTATCCCCATCGTTCTGCAGGTCATGCCAACAGAGTCATTGACCCTGGAACAGCAGCTTTCTCAGTACCCTCTGTTCAACCAGCTGACAGCTCAGGCTCAGGCCCAGCTGATCAGTGACCTCCAGAAGCAGCAGGCCCTGCCACAAGGCATCCAGCTCATTACCTTGCCAACTCTGGCCTCCGCTGGTACAGCGTCTGCCACTGCCAGCAGTCCCTCACCAGACAGCCAGACCACTGGCAGCATGAGCATCAGCTCGGTAAGATGCAGTTTAACAAGAACGTGGAAGCATAGATAAAAATCTGATGACATGATTGAGATAATTTTGCTTATTTTTAAGCTGCTGTTAATTTTACCACTTTAATGATGCTACCCTAAATACATCGCAGTAAATATCTGCACATCCTTTCTATGCTAATTTATTTCTAATTATATAGATTAACTTAGCTAAGAAGCATAAACACATATTACTCTTTGCTACACGATGTCACTGTAAAGTTGTTTGATGTTAACATCTTTGTAAATGATGGTTTATGAAAAAAGAAATATGCATTTGGCCGTTCTTTAAAACACAAGTGTTTGAGGTATAATCAGAATGTTTAGGCTTTACCCTAACTGAACATTACCCAGTCTCTTCAAGAACATCCTGGATCACTTTAAGCCCAGCTGGTATTTTATTTAGTTGGTTTACCTGGAACTCTTTTTCCGCCTCCCTTTCATTTGTAAATGGTTGGACTAGATGGACTGCACTAGACTAGGTGTTTTGTTTTTCACTGTTGAGTGCTCAAAGCACAGACTTTGAGCTTTGTGCCTGAACAGTGCATCAAACTTGTGTTTCTTTAACTTGGTTTTTTAAGGAGTCAAATTTAACAGGAGGAAGTGATCCCAAACATCCCGGACTTCACTATAGTCTATTCTAGCTTATACCACATTTGCACATGCAAATGTACATTTCCATGCGGGCTCCCACACATATTCCACAGTGGCGACTTTTGAATTTTTCCTTGGAAAATGTGGCTTTAGGTGTAAACAGCTGAAAACATGTATTTTGTGGAAACCTACCTAGTACCTAGTTCTCTTCAACACCGATAATCATCCACAAACAAAACATCCACACATTTGAGCTTGAAATAGAAGTTGATGAAAAGGTCAGAACAACATTTCCAGAGACCGGTGTAAAAATTGCAGCATTGCTGAAAGTGATCCAGAGATGCACTCAGATATGATTTTAAATTCTTAATAGATCAAAGTTTAATCAGCTAAGGTCTTTGATTTCCATGGACTAGCTTCCTGAGCTTTTTAGTCCTACCTCATATGTTTTGAGCAGACCCTAAGTTGATGCCTTCTCACATGTCATCGTTTTTAGACTTGTGTATGACAGGCATGAAGCTTAGTGCTAGCTAACCCTCTTCCCTCCAACAGTACCGCAATCAGACTGGCTCACCAGCCACTCAGTCTCCAACCTCCCCAGTCTCCAATCAAGGCTTCTCCCCTGGAGGCTCACCTCAAGTAAGGGCCCACCCACCGAGCTACCTGCTGTTTGGGGAAGGGCTTTGCTCCTGGGGGAAAGCTAATTGTAGAGAGTTAGGCTGCTTTTCATTCACTGTGTCCACACTTAATCACTCATGCCGTCAACAGCTGCATAGCTCATTTCTTCATCAGCACTGCCATCGTTCACAGCGTGCATGGCAACATATTGATAGCCTATTGATGGAGGCTCTGACACTTTGTAGCCTTAAAATATTCATCTTGTATCCTCAACCATTACAGTTTCTCACATGTAATTCACCCAAACTATATTCTCTGTGTCAGATATATTCTGAGGAAAGTCTTGGTTTGTTTGTTTTTTCATGGGTGGGGGACATGCCAGGCTGGAGCATGTAGGTGGCAAGATACGTACGTGCAGGAAAAAATATCTGCTTTGTTGTCACATAGTCAGGTCATCATCATGCAAACTTTATGCTAGGGAGATAACCTTGTTGGCCTAGCCTAGGGGTAGGCAACTCCAGGCCTCGAGTGCCGGTTTTAGATGTATCCTTGATCCAACACAGCTGATCCAAATTGCTAAATGACCTCCTCAACATGTCTTGAAGTTCTCCAGAGGCCTGGTAATGAACTAATCATTTGATTCAGGTGTGCTGACCCAGGGTGAGATCTAAAACCTGCAGGACACCGGCACTCGAGGCCTGGAGTTGCCTACCCCTGGCCTAGCCGTTCCATCCCAGTGATTTGGACATTTACACTGTAACACAGTGTAAATGTAGTTTTTTTTTAAAAGGCAGTTTAATTACAGTTAGTTTCCAGAACATGCATCCTTGTTTCATCTCTATTGTTTTTTCTTATTATTTGAAACCGTGGAAGGGGATCTTATGTTGTTTGCCTCTGTTTTGGACTTTATATAAAGACAAAGACTAGATGTAAAGCTCACAGGGGCTAACAGAGGCTAACATCAGGTAACAGAGGCTAACAGTAGCTAAATGAGGCAAAAACGGCATTGCTACTAACAGTTCAGCATATTCTCAACAGCTCACTTACTATGTGGAGACAGTAATTCATGGATGCCACTTGTAGTATCAGTAGCATTTTATTCACTACCCCTGCTAACTACATATGTGTTCAGTTCGGCTTTATTTATATAGTGCCAAATTACACCAACGAACGCCTCAAGGCACTTTCTGCTGTAAGGTAAATCCTAGGTAGGTGTGTATATTCAATGAGCCCAGACAACTTTCCAAATATACCAGAATATAATAAATATTATTTAAAAAAATAAATAACTTTACCTTTTTTGCACTGGAGTCCCTACAGTGGAGGTGAGTTGAGTGTTGCCACGGTAGTATGATGACAACAACCCATCTGAATTAGTTTTTGTCTTGATCTGGGCTGTCGTGGTCCTATCTACGAGGATGGGACAAACTGAAGCACCCTGGTTGTTTGTCATTTATAATAAAACTGTAAAGTGTGCTTTCAATTTTAATAATAAACTAATCATTAAAGAGTGGCGCTATTGCATCTTCTGTTAGCCTCCTCTTTTTGTGTTTAACCATGACAGTCGTGGTCACGAGGTCCATTTGCTTTGCTCGCTGCTCACTCTGACAGCTGTGACTTTGTGTGCTGCTTGTGTTTTTTGTTACTCCATCGCTGAAAGTGTCTGCTTGTGAACTCAGATATTTTCTCTCTCTGTAAAGATTTGTGTTATTATTGTAGCCACTGCAATGGTGTATTTCTCATATATATTTTTGGGGGTTGTTTGTGTTCCTCCAGCACATCCCCGTGGTGGGCAGCATATTCGGCGACTCCTTTTATGATCAACAGCTGGCATCGAGGCAGACCAACGCTCTCTCTCATCAGGTGACACGTAACGTTAAGTAAAAGGTTTTCTTTAGATTCTCTCTGACTTCAATGTGTGTAACGCGTACAATTGTGCTTTTTAGCTCGAGCAGTTCAACATGATCGAAAACCCCATCAGCTCCACCAGCCTTTACAACCAGTGCTCCACCCTCAACTACACGCAGGCAGCCATGATGGGGCTCACTGGGAGCAGCCTACCCGACTCTCAGCAGCTCGGCTACAGCAGCCACGGCAACATCCCCAACATCATCCTAACAGGTAGCCACAGCATCTGTGTGTGTTTGCCCTTTGATACATTAAAGGTTCTTTGCATAAATGCCAAGCATCCGTCAAAACATCGGTGATGAGCAAGAAACGAGGCCCCCCTGTGCTGGTGTGTTGCACATGACTGAGATTTCAGTCAATATATGCTCTATCTGGGCTAAGGTAAAGAAGTCTAAAGGCAACTGAGCCGAAACTAACAGCAGAATTCTCCAGAGACCATACGAGGGAACAACTTCTTTTAGACACTTCCACATTTTACTAAATTGCCAAGGTTTCTTGTTTTATACACTTCTATCATCCAGTCTAATAAACAACACCAAATAAGAGTCGATAGCAGAATAAACCGTACGTCTGTGCAGAGTTGGTGTACTATCATCAAAGTAAACCTTCCAGTGACTTGAACGTTTGTCTTTGGGTTTTAAAGGTACTTTGCAATCCACTTGTGCAGTAGTTCTAAAATAGGATCTCTGTGGTAGGGAAACATGTAGAAATACTTGTCCCAATTTCGCTTGAATCAGTAAAAACTCTAACCCGATTCTTGCCAGGCGTGCACGTTGTTCTCAGCACTTGTATTTCTCAGTCACAGGTGAGTCTCCGCCAAGCCTGTCCAAAGAGCTGACCAACTCTCTTGCGGGAGTTGGCGACGTCAGCTTCGACGCAGATTCTCAATTCCCTCTGGACGAGCTGAAGATCGACCCGCTCACCCTGGACGGACTGCACATGCTCAACGACCCCGACATGGTGCTTGCCGACCCCGCCACCGAGGACACGTTTAGAATGGACAGGCTGTGACGTGAAGAAAAAGAAAACTCGTTAATGGAGAGAACCAAAGGGCAGGATGATCCCTCTTCCTCGTTGCATGGCCGTCCAGCTGTCCGACTTTGCCCTTTGAAACAATGCGGCACCAAAAGACAACAGGGGGGAAAAAAGACATCCAGCGGCTCGCCGGGGGGAATGCCTCGCTGTCGTTTTGAATGAGATTGGTCGCTCAGTGCTTTTGCTAGCCTACTGTGTTTACAGTGTACCATTACATGCCACATATATTCCAAAAACGCACATTTGGCGGTTTTCTTTTCATATCCACTTTATTATTTATTTTGTTGATATTTGCTTGTAGCAGGAAGCTGCTAGGACATTGGGCGAAACTGCACCCGATATAAGCGGCCGTGTTTTTAAGAAAAAAGAGAGCGAGAAAAAAGAAACCGAAAAAAACATGGTCGCTTTGCTAATACCGTGCAATGAAATAGAACGGTTTTCCCATCATGCTATAACGGCTTTCTATTTCACACTCAAAGCTTTATTTTTGACAACCAAATGTTATTTTCATTGTGTACTTGTGTGTTTTTATGCTTCATCTATTTATATGTTCTATTTATTTATTTGGTTAAAGATTTTATATTCCATTTCATAATTTCAATTTGATGCCAAAATGTTTTCTGTAGGCATCGTGTAATATTGCACTGATGTAATTTGTGTCTATTTATTGATTACTAACATATTTATAAATGTGTTTATTAAGCTATTTTTGGTTTATCGAGGAGTGCAAAACCTCCCCATAGTTGCCCTTCGGTGTTCAGTGTGCCATTTTCTGATGTAAGATGTGGCGACCGTTAACCATGCTGCAGCCCAACAGTCCAATCCAGATACGACAGTTTTTTTTAGCACCGCTCCAAAAAATGCTGCGTGCTCCGGAAATGCGTTGGCTTAAAGCCACACACGTGATCTTTAACTGAGAAAAATCATCAGGAAGAAAAACAGAAGCATCTAAATTTATTTTCTCCTGATGAAAAGCCAGAATACATACATATATACACGTTCAGGCCGACCCTCTTCTCAGTGAAGGAAGGTGTCTGTTTTTAAACCAGAGATCACTGAAATCTTTTAAAGTCGTCACTGTGAAATCACCTGATTTTGCCTTACGGGAGTATTCTACTGTTCTACTTAAGTGTCTAACGTGACAGCGTATTTTCGTAACTTACTGTAACGTTTTCTCGTATTTGAGAGAAACTTTTGGTCAGTGATGTTTGTGGTTATGTTGTGTAAGGTTTGACAAATCAATGTACTGTATTTTGTAGCGGTACACTTTATAGCCAAATTGTTGGATGTTTTCTAAAGCGGGGCAAAAACGAGAAAAAAAAAAGTCAAAGGCGTGTTTGAAGTGTTCGAGATGGAGCGCAATTGTGGGGAGGCTTTTTGCTCCTTTACAGGGAAGCTCTAACAAAAACGCAGCTGACTCGACGCGTGGGTATTTCTTACTGAACTACTTGGTTTTCATAAGCTCCACGCTTCTAGTTTATGAGAGGATGGGATAAAGTAGACAAAGTAGAATATGGCTATATAAATCTATTTATATGCTAAGTATTGTGTGCAATCTGAACACTACACAAATCGGCGGTGTAGCAGAGTCACATCGTTTGAATACGCAGACAGACTTTAAGGGGTCAGTCAGCCCGCCTAAATCTTTTGTCAGAGTTTCCCTGAGAGTCACGTGCAGTCTGTGGGATCATGTTTGTTATATTGTAACGTTTGTGTACAGATGTGCTAATATTTTTACTCACAGCGCTGATGGGAAGAGTTCCCAAATCCCCCTTGCTGAAAAAAGAGAAAAAGGAATCACGTTTGGTTTACCTCTACAGCTGGACGGTTCGTCTCAGTTGAAGTGTTTTCTTGTCTGCTGTAAACCTCCATCAACGGTTTTTGTTTGCCTTCAACGGGCCTGTGATTCCTATGCAAAATGAGACAAATAAGATGCTTGAAGGAAAAAATCCACCTCTGGTGTTTTATTAGCTAACAGAGTTTGCACGTTAAGCTGGATTTATTCTTTTTGCAGGCGAGCAAGCAGTGTGACTCTTGTATTACAGATGGTAGACTTTGGAGATGTCAATTTTATTTTAAAGAGAAACATTATTGCAGATTAAAATGGAACCTAAAATGTCAAACATGGTAAATGTCGTGCAGGCCGTATAATATTTTAAGACTTTAAGGGCTTTGTAGTTTATGACAGAATTAAAAATCACCTCACTTAAAAACTGGAATTGGGCGGCATCTCTTTTAAAGACTAAACATCGTGGCTCTACGCTAGAAAACTGACACTATTGGGAGTGTGCGCGTGTAGGATGTTGTAGTGTGTCGTGGTGGTGCTAATGACAATCAACAAGTGGAATACAAATTCATTTCGATACCAGAGAAGCATAAATCCAGCTTACTTTTGAAGTTTTGGCCTCAAAAACTGTAAATTGTGATTTATTTAATTACCTGAATCTCCCTCTTCGTCCTGTGCGACTGTTGAACATGGTGCAACATTGCTGCTCTAGAAAGACACCCTTTGCCCCTGACCCTAAATGAACCCGTGTCACACGAAGAAAAATGCGACACACACTAATTCTGCTTCGTGTAAAGCAGCTAACGTTGGATTTTTCCTTCAAGCCTCCGAAACAAACGTGTAGAAAACACACTCTACGGATTACATTTCCAAAGGTTTGTGTACCTAAAAGATATTAAGCGTCACGTGCACTGTCGTGCTGCCAATAACGCCAGTGATTTGAGCTTTCCTGCCATCTCCTTCGTCCTGCTGAAGTCATTGATTCACTGACCTTGTACATATGCTATAGCTGAAACAAAATGCATGACTTACCTGACAGTCAAAACCTCTAAATGAAGGCCTTCTATAGCTCTGCAGGTTTGATTTGTGTAACGTAACACTACCACAAAGTCTAAAGGGATGCATGTAAGGGTTTCTCCTGTTCAGTGACTCTGTTACCTCCATCTCTGTACAATGCTACTTGATGAATGATAAAAGAATGTATTTTAAGTGGCAGTGTCCTAGTTTTAACCCTTTGCCAAATGAACCCGACGATGTTTGGTGCGTTTGGTCTGTCAGAGAAGGCGACCAGGCTTCCATTTCTCTCTGCACTCTTTCATTTGCCCCTTTTCTCCTTTTAAGGAATCAGACTGTTGCTTGTTCCACGCTTTCTCCTACTACTGTAGCATCTCTCTGCGTACGAGTGTAAAGCGGTCCCTTCTTGTATAGAAAGACCTTGCGGTCGTTCCGGCCCTCTCCTTGGCTTTGTTGATGCGGGATCCGTCCCGTGGAAGTTGCAGATTGGCACGTGCGCTGATCGTTTGCATATGTGAACTTGACTCTTCTGACGCTTCTGTGTTACGCAGTCAGCCGCATGACATGATAGACACGTCGAGCAGATTATTATAACATGTTATGTGCAGGACTTTGATCTCGCTATGCTGAAGTGGAGTGCTTTTCAAGACACCGGATATGATAGTTTTTGTTGTTGTTGCCTATCATGTCACGTTCTGGACTGGGTAAAAAGCAACTGTGTGTGTTGGGTTTTTATTTTTATTTTCTTGGTTTCTTTCTTCGTTTTGTTTTTTTGTGTATGTGTGTGCAACGTTTAGTCCACTGGTTGCTTCGCACTTTATTTGTGATTTCCTGGCTTTTGAGCAGAGACTGTTCTGCCTGACGTGAATGCTGACTGTTTCACACCAGATGTATACTCCGGAAATATTTTCATGTCAAAGAAAAGATGAATTCTCTATTTTCCTTTGTAAACTATATTTTGGCTTGTCTTGTTTTTTAATCTGTGAAGATCTTAGGGGATGCAAAACTAGAAAGGGCTTACTCCAGTGCAGCTTGTGTTGGAAAGGATAGGCATTCCGAATGTGTTTCTTTGTTGGTCACACCACACACACACACACACACACACACACACACACACTGATTCAAACACTAATTAGCTACATATGTCACAGTCACACTAGAGTAAACAGTGGTTTGAAAGTGGTATGCAAGCACTCAGAGTGCGTTGCCATCTTCACAGGAACTTACTGCTGTTAAGATGGCTTCAGGCTGGTATGACTTTGCGATTGAATAGGGTCAAAGGGACTATTACATGCAGTCTGTTGGTGATAATGAGACTTGGCTACATATAAAACTTCACATTGGGCATTTAGAGTCCAGTGAGAACCTCAGCGATATGAACAGAATACAAACAGTTTGCAACCAGCTGAGTCGAGCCCACTGTGGCAACTCACAGATGAGTTGTGCTCATCGCCGCAGACCGACTAAGATTGATTGCACCGTGGTGGCAGTTTTGGCTGCATTTGAAAATTAGAGACCAATTGCCCCCCACAAGGCGATCTGTGCAGAGGTGGTGCGCGGTCAGCCTCGGGTGCAACTAATTATGGTTGGTCTCCGACAGAAAATAAATAAGTCAATGCATTCATGGGGCAACCACCAATTTTCCTTTTCTAGGCGCAAGGAGGTTCCATCCTGTTTTTACTCTACTGTGACTGAGCCATTAAATACATATGCTGCCAGTAACAGTTCTGCAACACAGTCTGACTTTACTCTAGTAGCTAAAACTCGAAACTACTGGTTTGTCATATTTTTTCCTGTCTAAAATATCCACCCACAAGCCTAACAGTTAAAACAAGAACATGTACTAGAGAGGAGCTCGTGCTGAACTCACACTACTTAGAAACTGCTGATGAGGTGTGTTAACGCCTTCTTTGTGGTTTTATCTAAAAGTAATTAGAACTCTGGTAATAGACTTGACTTCATGCAAGGCAGCTAACACTTTAGTTTAAAATTAGTAAAAGAGACTAAAAATGTCAGGTTTGTTGATCAGATTTGAAGTAATTTCACAAAATAGGCCGATCCTGAGACGACATGGTGAAATGCAGAGAGCTGGGGGTCCATTTATTTCAAATATAAGATGCACAGGTCATCTGAAAATGTCTTTTTATGTCTGATACACTGTTTAGTTTTGAGACTTTTGCTTATTTTAGTCTGAGACGTCACTTACTTGAGGTACTTCTCGGCACAGCCCGTTCCCTTTTTTTGCCATAAAAAGGCACAAACTGCATTTTTGTCACAAACTGAAAAAAGTTTGATGAGTGATGCTCAAACAGGAGCGTGCGATTAAAGGTGTGCCCTCAGTCCCAGAATACAAGGAAAGAGTTGCTGCTTGTTCCCAGAGACTTTAGGTTTGACTCAAATGTCCCTTTAATAATATGGGGTTTTATAAATGACTCTACAGTTAATTAAAATGTGTAAACAAAAATAAATAAAACAGAGTTTAAGTTCCACTTAAAGCTTCTAGTGAGAATAGCATTATATCACTGTTGTCCTGTAAGTCGTAGTAACAGAACTGTAGTTATTTATTTGTTGCCATGTGATTCTCTTTACGTGACCATTTGTTTATAAGAAAAAAAAAAGTCAAATTAAATTGAATGTGGAAGACAGATTTTTCTCTGCACATAGTCTTGATTTGCAGAATATGCCGATTAAAAAGAAACTGTCCAGTGTCGCATCACAGCGTGTTGCTGTGGACATGCATGATGTTTCAACCCTGTTGTATATTGTCTTTGCTATTGTTTCTATTTTGTAATCTGTATTTCCAAATGCAAATTTAAAAGATTATTTTGGATATGTGCATGCTTGTGACTTGTTCAGAATGTTAATTTCCACTAAAAGCTGTTGAGTTTGAAAACAAACAGTCAAGTCTGTTACTTAAAATCACGTTCGGCTTGTTCCTGTTTAATAACATATAATACCTATAAAGCCAATTTTAAATTGAATGATCATCAACGTAATTTTACTAAAGTAAATGTAATTTACCTTTCTCTGTTATAGACTGTGCTATAAAACTTCTCGGTCTGAGAAGTGCTTTAAACTTGCATTATTTCTAGCCAATTTGTATAGAAGTCTATAAGAAACATGACCTTACTGCTCACTCGATTTATGCCCACAGTAAACAGTTTACTCATAAATGTATTGTTTCAGCTGCTAGCTTCAGGTTCTCTTTAATACAATTTAATTTTTATTTTGTAAATTATTTACCCATTTAGAGTAAAATTGAGAGAAAAGCATAGCCTGCTTTGGGGAGTGACTACATTGTCATATACAGATCCCTTATGGTGAATGTCCAGTGTCTTAACGACATCTAGTTTAAAACAAAAAACAAAAAAACAAGATGGTAAGCGCTATAATCCCCAAGTGGATGCATCTAAACAGGGATATTAGATGCATTGATATCCATGGTTTCAGTATGCACAGACATCAGATTCCCACACAACAACAACATTTATTCATTAGTGACAGTCCAATCTTTTCAAGTGGTTTTTCTGAAGTGGAAAATGTTATATAATTTTTAATCTAACATTATACCACTTCCCTTTGAACACATATTACCGTTGCTCTGCACCACAATCGATCAATTTTCACTGGAGACATTTCCAACACTTCTGCTGGATTTTTAATTAAACTTATCGCCGTGATGATCTTCTTTCTGAGATCCAGCTGTGCATTGGAAAGCGTTCTCTTTGGGCCTGTTTGTTGTCATCAGGCTACCAGCTGGACCTGCTGGGCTCTGTAGGCATCAAAATCCTCTGGAAGAGTGTCTGAAGAAACACAGTGGAAAGCCAGTTCACAATTCAGTTTGAAAAATCACACATTTTGTGGCAGCATTCATGGCTCTGCTAATAATAGCATACTTCCAGTCAGTGCATAACTGGTTAACAAAAACACACCAAATAACCAAGTTATCCAACATCAGACATGACTGGCTTCAAAAGCTAGCAGGGCACTTGGAGAGCGAATCCTCTGCAAGGTAAAAGCAATATTTTTCATATTTAAGAAAGTGTTCTAAATATAGCCACTAAAACTGAAATGGCTTATGTTTGATTGCTTTGTGAAATTTGGCTCGGTATTTCCTGCTGACAAAGAAACAAATGGCACTAGTTCTTTCCTTGGCAGAGGAACATTGTTGAATAAATGAAAAACGCTTTGTGGCTGCAGTCCAGCCTTTCAACTCTTCTGAATGTTTCACTCACCGTTGCAGCGATAACGCAGGTTGGCCCAGATAATGTTCTCCTGGGAGAAGCAGAAGACTCCCAGTCGGCCTCCTCTCATGGTCGCGTCTATGATGACGCCCGTGTCCGCTACCATTTGAGTGCCCTCGTAGAAACGAACTCTGCAAACCAACAAAGCGCAGCAACCAACATTGCATTAACAAAGTGTTAATAACACTTGCAGAATTACATTTTATGGCTGATTCTTTTTCTCTAGCACCACCAATGTAATCAAATTTTTACTTTTATTGAAATATTTATAAAACGGTTGCATGTATTCACTGTACATGTTCATCTATTCTCGACTACATGCCTCTGGCACTATCATGTTGAGAAAATGTTTCCACAGACACACAGATGTTTCCACACATTTGACTATGACACACGTACATAAATACACACGAGTTTGCATGGATATCTTTGGAAAGCCCCTTATAATAACCGTAACCATCCCAGCTACATAAGCCGGGCGATCGTGGCTCAAAGAGTTGGCAGTTTGTCTTGTAACCGGAAGGTTGACGGTCCAAGCCCCGGCTCGGACAGTCTCGGTCGTTGTATCCTTGGGCAAGACAGCTGTTTGTTCAGTGACCTCTTGTCCCTCATTGGCTCAGATGTCTCCAGGTTCTGGCTAGTGATGGTTCCAGCATTAGGGATTAATTTGTTGATCCTGCTGGCATCCCTGGCACTGATACTCATGATTACTCAGTTTTGTTGATCAGACCTCACCCAGTTCACACACACGCACACCTGTGACACTTTCATGCTGAGAAAGTATTTTCACAGGCACAGAGACATTTCCACATATTTGACTATGACGCACCCAATAGATAAATAAATACAAAACCTTTGTCTAGCCCCTTATCGTACTCTTAACCATCCCATCTATATGCATAACCATAAATTAAAACCTTATTCTAATGTTAAACCTAAAGAAAATCTCAAGGTCCTCAGTTTTTCAAAATGTCCCCAATCTAATGGTCCAATGCTCGAACTGGTCCTCACTAAGATGATTAAACAAATATACACACACACTCTCTATCATAAGATGAATGTTATTTTCCAGCCTGTGGCTCCTACAAAACATCAGCGTTAATTGTGTGTCACGGTACCTGATGTAGCCGTCAGCAGGCCGGTGCTGGAGGAACCAGCGGTACGAGGTCTTATCTTTCCAGCCAACATTGCGAGCGTCTTTCCACAGGAGCTTCACCTGATCGGTGGTGTCGCCCGTGTGCCACAAAGCGTTCCGCAAGTTTTCACCTGGACCTGTGTTTGATTTCACTGCCTTAAGAAGAGTAAAAAAAGGGATAACGTGTTTGCGATCACGTTTTGTTTTTGTTTTTTTATTATAGATTATTTCACAACTCATATGAGAGAGAGAGAGAGAGAGAGAGAGATAGCCTTTATTTGTCAGTTGCAGGTCTTTTGCCCACAACCGAGATGACAGACCTTGCCGACCGTACATACAATACACAAACATCACATTGGGGAGACAGGTCAGGCTAGGTAGCGAGGAAAAAACATCGAAATGTGTAACACAAAAAGATGCACAGATATCAATCAACACACCATAGCACAATAAACACAGACAAGCAACATGGGAAAGAGTTCCAGTGTGTACATCTGATCTGGGACCGCTGCAATCTTTCGACTGCGCCTCCAACTGACCCGATGTCCACATCAGAGGGGAGGTAAGCGTTGGAGGTGGCGTTAGATCCGGGGTAGGGAGGGTGATGCGTCGGTGAGTGCTTATCAGTATGTGTATGTGTGTGCGTGTCCATAGTTCAGCTGAGACAGTGTCCTTCGCCCTGCTAGGCTAAGTAAACAGTCTTCCAGCCAACCCTGGTGGCCTTGCATGGAATGGGAAGAAACAGACTAAACACAGTCGTTATCAGGGTGTTTTGTTCAGCTCCGGCCTTGCAGCTGGCGCCAAGAGGGTATCCGCATAAGTGATGGTATTTTTTACTTTAGTGCGAACAGCTCATATGAATTTCAAAGCAGTTCTACAGTCCAACACTGGTCTCTCAATCTCCCGTTGGAGAGCCGCGAGCTTCGCCATACTTGCGTTCTGTGTTGTCATTTCTTGTGCTCAAGGAGCCGATTTCTGAGAACTCACGGCAGTGTGTCTCCCCGAGATGTCATCCAATTTTGCGCCCAGAGATGTTATTCCGGGTTAGCCCTTCCGAGATGTATCCAGTCTGCAGTCAGAGATCTTATTCTGAGTATTCACAGCACCCGTAGCCTCTCCAAGATCTTATCCGTGCTGACTCAATGAGCCCATTTTGAGAAACTCACGCCTCTCCCATCGTTCCAATCCCAGCGGGCAGCCTTGTGGGGGTTTGAACAGCTGGTTCCGCTTCCTTAATTCTTCGATAAGTCAGGGCCAAGCCAGCTCTGATCAGCCAGAACCCTGTTACCATGGTTCCGAATAGGTCGATATCTTCAGCACTCAGGCTCACCCAAGCCCAAACTTCTCGTTGAGAAAGGGGTGTCAATTGCATTTAGGGACCAGTTGATCCAATCCATAATTCCTCTTTTAGGTTTTAGAGAACAGACTGTGAGAGAATGTTCCAGGGAAAATACAAAAATACCAAAAAAAAACGAGACTAGACAAGGACATAAGCAGGGAAGATAAGGGAGAGGAGAAAAAGTGTGTCCGGCTCCTCCGAGAGCCAAAGAAGAGGCTGTTTGTATGCCTCTACTAAATCTACAGATTATCAACAAATTTACTACCATTTTCTGACCATGGCAACTAAAATTGTTTTTAAGGTTTAACTGGTTGGTTGTAAGCCACAAGGCAGTGAAAATAATCGTCTTTTAGCTCATTATTTCATTATGGACACTTCTTCAAATGGACTGTGCTGCAAAACCTTGACCCTATAAAGCATTTAAACCATAGATTAAATATTAATACAACTACTAGTTACAGCTCAAAGTCTCTTTACGACTAATCCGTTATCCTGAAGTGGAGCTGGAATTTCTTGCAAACAGTACGGCAGTGACATACCTTCAGTTGGATTCCTGGTTCTGCCACGGCTCTGAATGGGTTTGCCTGCCAGTAGATCTGCTCCACCTGCTTCCACATCACCACGTAGAAGCTGGAGCTGTCCTGGTACGCAAATATAAAACCTGCATAGTCGTCGTCCGTTACCGTATTAACATGAAATGTTCCTTCAAAATCTACTCCGCTGAAAGCTGTGTAACCTGCAGGACAAATTATTTCACATCAGATTTTGTTTTTAAAATGTAGCATAGACGTATAGCTCTATGTGCAGTAAATTAAAGCAACAGCCAGGGGCCTATTAGTAGGTGAATTTGGTTTCCTTTAAACAAATCCATGCCATTTTCGGTCATTTCAGATGGCAGTTTAATATTTATATTTTATATTTTCTTGAAATGTCAAACAGTTTTTTACCAACAGCCAATCCAGGATCGCTGTTCATAGTCTGGACGATCTCTCTTCCCTGTACAAACAGAACAGTGGATTGTAGAGAAATGTTATTTCATGACATGTTATTCTGGCAAAAAAATAGAACAGCAAAAATCAAAGAAGCCATAATCGCTTGACCTGGTTCAGCACCACCCAGTTAGGATCGATTTGTGCGTCTCCTTCTGGATCTAAAACGACTGTCTGGTACTCCCTGAAGTCAGTGAGGGTGACCTCTGCGTTTTCTGGACAGACGTCTATTGGGTCAATTATGGTGTCGTTGTCGAAATCCTTCTCACATACATTACCCACGCCGTCACCTGGGAGGATAGGTAGATATTAGGCGTAAGTAAAGCACAAACTTTTATTTTAATATGTCAACAGTGTCCCACACCGTCAGAGTCCTCCTGTAGAGGGTTGGGGATCAGACGGCAGTTATCAGGACCAGGTGGCAGCAGGTCTGGGATCCCATCGTTGTCATCGTCATCATCACACTCGTCTCCCTTTCCATCTTTGTCAGTATCCAACTGAGAGCTGTTGATGACAGCTGGGCAGTTGTCCCGAGAGTCTTGGTGACCATCGCCATCACTGGACAAGAGACAGATGTTATAGCAGGTGCAAATTTGACTTGGAGAATGAAAACAGATCCAGATAAATACAAGTGACTTGACTGATGAGCTCACACAATACCTGTCCTTGTTAGTGTCACAGGGGTCGCCAATCAAATCATTGTCCGCATCCATCTGAGAAACATAAGTTGAGTCGAATTTCAGATATGAAATTTTCCAAAGAATAACAAGCAGACAATGGCAATGATAATCCCAGCTAGGAAAGACAATGTGGACTGAATAATGCACCATGAGTGTGATGCTACATCCTGGAGTACACGCTATACCAAATTACTGTTGCAGACTAAAAAGTTAAACCACTAGAGGCCATTAAAAGAAAGATTTTCTACTTAAGATTAACTGCTTAACTTCTCGTGCCTTTTTGCAAGATATTGATGTAACGTGTGAAGACATTTCTCACCTGGTCAGGGTTGGGATCATAGGGACAACTGTCGCAGGCATCTCCCACTTTGTCACCGTCTCGATCTTTCTGGTCAGCATTTGGGACCCTTTTGCAGTTGTCAAGGTGATTGGGAATTCCTGGGGTTAACATTGGGAATGTTAGAAAATATTATAGTAACCCGAAGACAGGCACATAGCTTTAATGTGTTGTCAGTGATGGACAGCAGTTTGTTCACTGTCCTCTTGACTCAGATGTCTCCAGATTCTGGCCAGTGATGGTTCCAGCCTTGTGGATTAATTCGTTGACCCTGCTGGCATCTCTAATGCTCACGATTACTCAGTCTGGTTGGTCAGACCATACTCATTCTCAACTACACACCTGTAGCACCACCATGCTGATAAAGTATGTTTAAAGGAAACCAAATCCACCTACCAACACGAAGACATTTCCACACATTTGACTATGACAGACCCAATAAATAAATAAATACAAAATCTTTGTCTGACCCATTATCGTAATCTTAACCATCCCATCTACGTGCATAACCATAAATTAAAACCTCATTCTAATTTTAAACCTAAAGCAAATCTCAACCAGGCCTTTACAGGAGTGTGTGTGGCCCACAGGTCCTTATTTTCCAAAATGTCACCAATCTAACTGTCTAAAGTTCAAAATGGTTCTCACTAAGATGGTTAAACAAGTGCATGTGCATACACACACACACACACACTCACACACTCAT
The DNA here is from genome assembly GCF_964374335.1 of Astatotilapia calliptera. Taxonomy (NCBI): domain Eukaryota; kingdom Metazoa; phylum Chordata; class Actinopteri; order Cichliformes; family Cichlidae; genus Astatotilapia; species Astatotilapia calliptera. The sequence continues at coordinate 35,467,351 of NC_137436.1, read as the reverse complement.
AGTCATAACATGAAAATGATTCCAGTTGATAGGTTGTAAAAATCTCATGTATCAAATTCACATTCAAATCACATCTCAAATTAAAGGCATATCAATACATGTCAGTGTTTCTAATTAACAGCCAGAGTAAATAGGTCTTGTAATTAATATAGATTTAAAATCTATTTGCACAAAGTCTTTACCATCGCCATCGATATCTTCATCGCATTCATCTCCATATTTGTCCACGTCTGTGTCTTTCTGGTCATTGTTTTTGACGGCAGGACAGTTGTCGCAGGCATCGCCAAAGTCATCCTCATCGATGTTCCTCTGGTCCACATTGGGCACCAACACACAGTTATCCTGGGAAAAAGATGTTTTAGTCCCTGAGAGCAAAGTTACATGATTTTACTATATTTTCTTTCAACCTCAGTATCCTTTGTGTATGAACCTGTGTATTTAAGATCCCATCCCCATCTGCGTCTTCATCGCAGGCATCTCCAATTCCATCACTGTCAGCATCTTCTTGACCAGAGTTTGGAACAGTGAGACAGTTATCCTGGAAGAAACATAAGCAGATGGGTAAGTTTTAATTAATACTTTTGTTTTGTATAAAGTGATAAAGAGCTTCTTTGATCTGGGATTGAGGTTTGAATTTAAAGTATGACAACATCTTCTTTTATGTCACATTTTTATAAGATCTTTGATCTTCTTCACAGCTAAATAAACTGTTTTAATATGGGTAACTTTCAAAGAGTTCTCTTAGATATGAAGGAGATTTACCTTGTTGCAGTTACTATCAGGACAGTCCAGTTTTTCATCTGGGAAACCATCGATGTCGGTGTCAGGACCACACACATAGCCATTGCCAGCCCATCCGACTCCACACTATAAGGATGGAAAATGTTTTAGAAGCTGTACATAATGCTTTTATTGGCTCTGTTTTGTGGTCTGCACAACATGAGCATAAGTGCTCAAACAGCTATTTCCCAATAGCTGCTATTATTGTTATAACATGATGAGGAAGGAATGTTGTAATAGCTTTGATAACCCATCAAAGCTAAATCCAAGGAGCTAAAACATAAAAGTTTTATTTGCTCACCTGGCACTCGATGGTCCCCTCTCGGTGGACGATGCACTCTGCGCTGGCGTGGCAGGGGTTGGGTTGGCCATTGCCACAGGCTCTCTCAGGCTTACAGCCTTGTTGCTGATCCCCAGTGTAGCCTGTCTTACAGGGACCACATCTGAAAGAGCCCTGATAGAACCATCCCACCAAGTCACAGGTGCCCACATTGGTAGTGTTAACATGGAACTTAAAACACAGTGCTTCAGACAGCAAACGGAGAAATATTGGTCCTAAGATTACACATACATTTGGCATGGGATATACTGCATTTATACAAAACACTGAGTTCACCGTGGGCTTCACTATGCAATCTTTAACCCTAACTGATAACCCTAGACTGGAGTTTGATGCATATCCACTAATGACAGGTTAGGGCCTTTCTATGTGGAGTGTACACCTTCTCCATGGGACCAATTATCAGCTATCACTATCCTGCGATGTGCATTGGGAATTTTAGAAGGATGTTTGCAGTGAGTAAAAACCCCTCTCCGCTCTCCGTTCAAGCTGAAGCACATGCACAACCACAAATTAGTCCTGGTGACCTGCCAAAGCTGTACCCTGTTTCTAGGCTCCAGCACCCCTGCAACCGTGAACTGAGTAGGCAGTTAAGAAAATAGATGGATGGAAATTGTTTCCATTTAAATTACCATTTTAGGAATAAAGTTTAAACCATTAAGAGACTGCTCAAAAACATTCTGTTGCAATTCGTCTTGGACACAGTTACATGCAGTTAACCCAGAGGATTGTGTTTCCAATACTGTATCAGCTGTAAGGTAGGACTGCTGCTACTACGGCCAAAAGTGATTAAGGATGAAAATAAATAAAATATTCAGCCAACACAAAGAATGACTCTAACTGAGGCTTAGATCTAATCAGCAATTTCATGGAAATTCACTTTGTTCATACTTACGGGGGTGTTCAGACACACGGAGTTCGCCACGCAGCCTCCATTGTTGGGACCATCACACTCATTAATATCTCTGCATACCTTAAAAAGGACAGAGATTTAAAGACAAATGCAAAGTCACTTGAATGGTCTTTACCATTAAGACTGAAAAAGGAGGCAAAAAGAAAAATAAGTCGGAGAGAGAAGGAAGTTTGTTTTGGGCGGCCACGTAAAGTCCAAATTGATCTCATGTTGAATGGAACCATAAACTGCTGCATGGTGCCGACCTGTTTGTTGGCAGTGGCGTAGGCAAGACCGACGCCCTGGACCTGCGGGCCAGTGTATCCAGCGGGGCAGGAGCCGCAGCGGAAACCTGGGGATGTGTTGATGCAGCGAACACCCATGTGGCACGGTTTCACAGTGCACTGTTCGTAATAAGGAGACACACACACGTCAGGATGTTTTTAGGATGAGGACCTGCATTCATTTAGATGAGCCCTTTACTGGGTTTCTAGTAAAGTCTAAATTTTAGCCATTTCGTCTCCTTCTAGTTGACGAAGTCAGGCAGAGAGTTTTCTGACCTTACAATGGTTATACCTGTAACACTGTACTGTCAGCAACAGTTTATCAAATCTCTGCTCGTACCTCATCCACGTCAGTGCAGTGGGTACCGTTTCCTTCCATGCCGTGAGGACAGGGTCCACATTTTACACCCTCTGGTGTTTCCACAAAGCTCACCCCAGGGTGGCAGGAGTTGGGCACACAGGTGGGTTGAGGTTGCATACCCCCCATTGCTGAGAAAAGATTACATCAAAGCAAATTATTAGTTGTTTCCTTTTGTCTTCAAATCTCTCTCCCATTTCTTCTAATGGACTACATAATCATAATATTCATAGTTGTGGAAAATTATGGATAATGGCTCAATTTCGATAAAGATAATTAAATTTCAATAATGATGTAATAATGTGTGTATTCTCAGACATAAACATAATTCCATCATTGATAAGCGAGCTTGTGAACTCACCACAGGCTTCACACTCCATCACTGTGTTCTTTAAGAATACAATCTCCTTAATCTGGAAAGTACAACCAACAGATTAAATACCTTTTTGCATTTCCTCAGCACCCTGAGTCAAACTGTTATCAAATGCAAGTAAAGGTAGTTAAATATATTTTTATGACAGAGCATTACCTGCTGCTTCAAAAGCTCTTTAATCTCACCCAAGACGAGATTAGTCATTTTAATCTGACTGATAATTTCTCCATCTGGGTTTGAAGAGAGAACAAACCAATTAGTAAAGGAAATCTTTTATATTCCCCATGCAAGGTTTTTAAAATTTATAATTTATATTTGCATTTGAAGTTATGAAAATAATTCATTAAACATGTTTGTGGTTGTTACAGTAAAAAATATAACTTTTCTACTCAGATTTTATGTTTTTGTCTTATTTTAGATAGTTACTTTTCCTAGTAATTTGAGGAAGTAACTAGTAACTATAACTAATTACTTTTTCAAAGTAACTTGCCCAACATTGTCTACAGTGCTTCAAAGTTTCTCCTGTTTTACCTATTCACAGGAATAATTTGTTTTCAATTACCCATTTTTCTCTCGTCTAACCTTTAGTCAGATCAGTTAGCTAGAAATAACTAGTGTTAAAATTTACCTACTGAAGTATTGTATTTAAATAAAAATTTGATTTTTGATCATTCGGAGCATGATCTAGGAAAAAAAAGTGTGACCTTAAATGTACAACCTGATTCTCTGAAACTAAAAACAAAAGGAAAAAATAAGAATAAATAATCACGAACAAATACAAGCAGAAAACCTTTAAAATTAATGAAAACATAAAAGTTTAGACAATGTAATTTTATATACAGAACAAATTCGAAGAAACAGTTAATAAGAACTTTGCAGTAAAAACAAGAACTCAAGTTATAACTACACGGAGCAGGTTTGGTTTCTTGCTGCACTGCTTCACTTTTTCTGTGGAATTGTTTTGTTGGATGAACTGGCAGCTAGCTAGGGAGCAGTGTTTTGATATGTGTGTGGAGGGTCCTGTACAACATGATCCACTGCATGTTTAATGCCAAAGTCTAATGCCTGGCATTCCTCCACCACCACAGGACTCATTCGAATCCACAGCCCACACATTAACTGGAGTCAGAAGTCAAAAAAAAAAAAAAATATTCCGAGAAATAGAATGACACAAGATTATCCGGAAGATATGGGACATTTTTCCTGCTCACATGCTTTCTGGAATTAAGCTTATGGGTATCCTGGGATGCTTGGTTTCAGTATGATCTGTAGTTTTGGTGCAAATTGCCTTCATTTAACTACAAATCAACTATCGAGTGGGAAGCTTAATTTATAGATATAATCACAGGACTTTAACTGCAGGAATAAGAAGTTATAGGTTTCTGAATTACTTTTATGTTTGTGGAATAGTTATATTAAAGTCTAATATGTCTATCAAACTGAAACTCAGTGGTATATATATGTATGTGTATATATATATAATATTTATTATACTTATATTGAACTTCTGTTCTCTAATTAAGAACCTAATTAAGAACCTGTAATCTGATTCATTCAGAGGCAATAAGATGAAGCCAAAGCAGTATTGATAATATTGATAGTCTCTTAGAGGATACATATAGTGACTTGATCTCACTTTTTCACAAAGCCTAGTTAACAAAATTTCACAGTGGGGGAAATAATTATCTAATCCTCAGCTGAATTTGTAAATTTACTCCCTCACAAAAAAACAGTCTATAATTTTTCATTTATTGGAGAAAGACGGAATATCAGGGACAAGATTGTAGATCTGCACAAGGCTGGAAGGAGCTACAACTCCATCAGCAGGAAGCTTGTTGAGAAGGCGCTAACTGTTGGTGGGATCATTTGGAAATGGAAGAAATATAAAATGGCTATTACTTGCCCTTAATGCATCCATGCATGATTCTACCTCATGGACTGACAGTGATCATGATAAAGGTGTCATATCAGCTCAAAACTACACAAGAGAAGCTTGGACCACAGACACTACGAACATCATTGATGATACACCACACCATGATCGGCTGAAACTTGCAAAGCCTCCATGTTCCCCCAGCTCAGAAAGACACATGTACAGGCCTGTCTTAACATCTACATCAGTGAACATCTAAACGATTCAGAGGAGGCTTGGGAGAAAGTGCTGTGCTCAACTTGACCCGCTGTATTTGGAGAAAGAACAGCATTCCCACAGTCCAGCGTGGAGGTGGAAACATTACGCTTTGAGGCTGTTTGTCTGCTGGGAGTCCAGGATGACTTCAGCGCATTGAGGGGACAATGGGTGGGGCCATGAAGCATAGAATCCGGGATGAGAAACTCACTGAAGATGTCTTAATGCATGCTTAGTAATCCAGGTAACCATATATCCACATGAACAGAATCAACTTTCTGGGAACACTGAAGAGAGTTTGTGAATGGATCTTCCATCATGCCAGTGATCTAAAACACAGTGCCAAGGCAACAAAGGGGGGGGGCTAAAGAAAAAGTAGATTAAGGACATGAAGGACTAGAGATCTCAGTCCTACAGAAAGTCAAGGAACCTAAAGGATTTAGAGAGTTTTTGTAAAGAAGAGTGGGCCACAATCGCTCCTGCAACCCTGGTGACCAACTGCAAGAAACATCTGAAAGCTGTGGTTACCAGCAGGTGTTTCTCCACTAAGTATTAAGTCATGGGTGTCCAACTCCAGGCCTCAACGGCCAGTGTCCTGCAGGTTTTAGATCTCACCCTGGGTCAACACACCTGAATCAAATGATTAGTTAGCAGGTCTCTGGAGAACTTCAAGACATGTTGAGGAGGTAATTTAGCCATTAAAATCAGCTGTGTTGGATTAAGGACACAAAAAACGTGCAGGACACCGGCCCTTGAGCCCTGGAGTTGGACACCCTGCTTGCTTGGGGATCAAATACTTTCACTCAGTGAAAGCAATTCAGTTTATAACTTTTAGTTAAATTTGATCTTTCAAACCTTTGATCAGCAGTTGATTCTTCATATATCCAGCTTTTGAGATTCTTCACAACATTCATCTACTAACAGCATCTGTCTTGAACAAATTCTATAATGTGTTTTTTGGAGGCTTTCCTCTCAAAACAACCTCCTGCTGGGGCCATAAATAACACGATGAGAGCCGTGAGAGTGAAGCAAAACATTAAAGTGCGGCTAAAAGACAGAAAGACCTGATAATAAGTCTGAATAATAATGCAGGCGACGACACACTGTATCCATACGTTTATTGTTGTTTTAAAAATACCATTTGCAGGTCAGTTCAGCCGCATGTACCGGGCACCAAAAGCAGAAATCTCCTGAGCGTGTAGAGCAGGAAATGTGTTCTTGTCGTTAGCGGCAACTGTGTTTACCGAATGAATTCCACAGCAGAGAGAAGAGATACTCGACATAAATCACTGTCTCTGCTAATGGAAAGGAGGCTGAGTCCTGGACGACAGGAATCTCACTATGATTGTTTTCCCTTGTTGTGTGCGCAGAACTTTCCAGCCCTCGTGAGCTTTGAGCTCCTTTAAGTCAATTTGTGTTCCTGCCCGACTATTTTTCTAATTTTTCATAACAAAAAGCTCTACCTCCCCTAAAAATAAATATAATAATTAATTAAAAAAATCATATTGAAATAATTAATAAAATCTGGCTTTGAATTCATTTCATTTGCAGCTTTTTGTCATTTGTCTTATGTAACACCCCTTTCTCTTGTTCTGCATAGCAGTTTCCATTAATAACATTTCATTTATCAGATTAATTACTTAAGAAAACACTAACCTGTCGCCAGAAACTACCAAAAGCTGTAACATCTTCCCCAGATGGATAAATCAGTTTATATTTTCTAATGTTTTAAATTATGCCTTCTTTCTCTGCTGCGTCTCCACATCAGTCGTCATATATTGTTTGTGTTTCTTTCAAATTAAAACTCTGAAACTTTACCCTTTACTCATATTTACTGCTAATGCTCTTTAATCTTCCGATATCAAACGTATTTCTCACCTCTCTGTCCTGCAACAGCGCTCCCTCCTATGCAGAGCACACAGGTCAGCCCCAGAAACCACAGCATGTCTTCACCTCTGCAAAAAGCACCAGTTCAGGTACAGCAGGTTACTCTCTTCCTTCCCTCTGTTCCTCCTGCGATCCTTAACCCAACAAAGGTTCTGGGGTATTTTCTTCTCTACTTTAGGTTTTATACGCCACCTTCTACCCCCCCTCCTGTGGTTTACATCTCCATCCCTTCCCTTAAAGCTCCAAGAAAAAGGAAGAAGAAGGCGTCTGGTTACACAACAAAATACACCCCCACAATGCGGTGTAACAGCGGCATTACTTGCTGTGTTTTTTGGTCACGTCACTCCAAAACGACACAAGTAAAGATGCTGAAGAAAGTGTTTCGAGGGTTGTTTGGCTGCTGCTTTTGGATTTCTGTGTTGATTATTCCTTAAATGGCTGAATGTTTCTAGAATATCCAAGGATCCAAGGTTCAACTAACCACATAATGAGTACAATGAAAAGAAATGAGCAGATGTACTGAAGCTGGTCCAAACACTTTTGTGGATTGCTCCATTACAAAAAAGGTCAACATTTTTTCAAACTTTGTTTAAACTGTGATTAGAACAAAATGAAAGAAACTCTCCAAAGAAGAAAACACCAAGATCAGTTAAATTATTAGGAAATTAAAATTTCCATCCATTTTCATATTTCAGTACGGTGATCAAACATGTAATCTCCCCACAGAACACCCCAGGCTGTCACCATATCAGCACATTTACTCACAGTACCATTTTAATCTGTAGCACTTACACAGACACCTCTAATGGTCTGCAGATGAGATTAAAAGCTAGCAATCAATCCTAATACATGGAAGCACGTGCAGAATAAAACACCAACACTTTCATCATTAATAATTACGTGCAATGACATCAGCTACGTCTACAGGAACTGTATTATCATCACTGATGACTGTCAGAGTTGTTTTACTCCTGCAGTAGGGTTAGTTGTCAGTAATGAGATCAGCAGATGTTGGATGTTTTGCTCCAGATCAACTTAAAAGCTGACAGCAGTCAAAGTTACATTCATACAGTCAAAGCACAATACGAATGCTTGCTTGTTCTAGTCTGTATGTGTGAGAAATCAGACAGATAGATAGAAAATGCATCGAGCAGATATTTTACGTCTCTGATCTTTAGGAATGTGAGGAATGTTAGGGTTAAAAGCCGAGTGGAACAACCTCCTGCAAACTTCATTAGTGATGGTTTGCTGCCTATGCTACAACAGTTTGTGAACACATCAGGGGGCTTCTCAGTTTCTGAAGACATGACTCGAGGTTCACCTCTGCCCTTTTCTGTTTTCTCTTTCTTGTTTTTTTGGGTTTGTTTGTTTCTTTTTTTAACCTTCCAGCAGCTTCAGGGTTACATAATATCAACTGAGTGCCAATGCTGCATGTAAAAAGAATTATATTTTGGCCCTGGACATGTCTTTAAATGATGAGAACTAAGGTAAGGAATAATAGTAATGAATACTGGCTTTTGCACCACGCTGTAGCACAAAAAAGCTTCACATGGAGAAACAGGGTGTACCTCTGAATTAGAATTCCCATAATTCGACATGGACCGGCCCCTGCTTAGGGCAGAGCTTCTGAAACATTCTATAGTCGAGTCAATTGCAGTCTTAAAGCTCGAGTTGATATGGGAGTTGATCACTTATACAGTTGTCTATGGGGCTTTGCCACCAGAGAGGAAATTCCCTTTCATAGTAAAAAGACCATTTCATTGTATACTGTGTTATTTCAAAATATATGCTGAGGACAGTTTACTTGAAGCCTGACTGTGTCACATCCTTACATATGTAACATCGAAAGCCTAAAATGCTTCTTGTTACCTCCTAAAGACCGGGTAAAAAGATGGATGTAGCTTCCAGAAAAGTGAAGCCGATGTCTAAGTGCCTCACCTGCTGGCAGTAAAATATATCTGCATCTAAAACCCTTGCTGTCTGACCTCAGTAAACACTTCATGGACAGTTTTATGGGCTCAGTCGTTAGTTTCATGTCCCATTAAATAAACTGAAGTACATTTTGTCCCTCAAGCTAGCTTCAACAGCCAGGGATCAGACCCCCAGGGCAGGCCACATGGGCTGAGGCCTCTTCTACCAGAGACTCTCCTTCAGGCTCCCTCCACGGGCCTGGCTCTGGGATCAATCCCAGTAACCCTGGTCCTTTGGTTTTCTTTTTTTCAGAGGGATCACCTGAACACCTAGGATGTCTCCAGGGTGATCTGGGTGTGTCCTTCCAAGCGGAGGACCTGTGATAGACCCAGGATGATACAGCTGATGTCCTTGTGTTGTTTGTGGATCAACATTGCATCTGACCAAGTTCATTGTTATTTTGTTGTAGCTTTACAACTTGGAAAAAAAATCCTGCTGATGGCCATTTAGGAAAAAAATACAAAAAGGGACTGGTTAGGGTTTGGGGTTAGGTTGTGATTGTGGTTAAGGTTAGGGTTACTGGGCTACAGTTTGGGTTACAGTTATGGTTTAGTGTGTGATGTGATGGTGTCTCCACCTGCCACCAGACCTGGATAAGATAGATGGATTTCATGGTCATTATTAGAGTCAGAACATGCAGATCCACTTGTGCATTAAGAGGATACGAATGGCACAGACACGAAACAGACACCATGTTTCTCCTGATTTTATTGAAAGATATTAATTTGCTTTCATTTCAGTGTAAAAATCATCCGTGTTCTTTCACATAATGCTTTATTCACATTAGAATTTCAGATTAAGAGTCAAATTAATTAACATTTTCTGCTGTTTCCTTCATGAAAATAAGAATTGGTGAACTAAATAAAAACCACTTGCTCCTGGTAACAACTACTGATGAGGAACGAAAGCTGTCCTAAGGGCACGCTGCAGCCCCTGACCGTGGATCGCCACACAGTGTTGCACGGATGCAGATGTTCACAGACACATAAATAAATAGGTTTCAAAGGTCCAGGTTGGGTGTGAAGCTTTTGCTGTGGTATTTACAGAGTCCTCGGGTGATGTCAAATGTCGAAAGCACCATGTTGCTCTAATAGAAAGGCTCTCACTTGGCAAAACATCAAACATCATCAAACTGCCCCTCGTCTTAGAAAGGAATGGGAAGTCCGATCGTTTCGGCAGTGCAGCACGGCGCTCTACTCAGCTTTCTTGACCTTCCTCTTGCGAGCACCTTCGCTCAGATCCTCCTTGGTCTTGAGAGGTGAAGATGGAGCACCTGCAGGAGGAGGATGATGGTGGTCCTCCTCACCACCAGCCAGAGGAGAGCCGAACAGCAGGTGGCAGATCCAGGACTCAATGAGAGCAAAGGGGGAGCCGTGAGAGTGCCGGGCGGTCATCACCACCTGAGAGGAGAGAACAGTCTGATAAATTCTGTTCAGTGTTCCCCCGGTGTTTCCGCTCTTCAGTAATCTATGTTGTTTATTTAAACCCTCAGTTTGCTTCTGTTCTTTGTCGGGTTCTCCCTCTTGCTTTGTGTTCCTTCATTGTGCCTAGTTGGTGTTAATTTGTTTCTTTAAGTTCAGCAATAAAGCAGCCTTAGAGTTTTATGTTTCAGAATTATTAAGTGAAAAGTTCCAACGGAAAAAACTAACCACATAATACGAAAAAATGTTAATTTTACATTTAATTTGTTTTACTTTGGCTGGTTAAAAATGTATTGCGCAATTTATCACACTGATTAAGTGTGCCAAAGGTTAAGTGTTTCAAATGTGATACACTTGATGTTACAGGTAAAAGATCTCCTGTGATAATAACACTTATGTATTTCACATTAAAACCAACAGGTTAGTTGTGTATTTCCCATAAACCCTGATTTGTGTAGTACAAAACATGTTTCATCAGTCCAACGAAGCAAAAGAGAGTGTTTTGACACAGTGCAGATGTGTTCACAGAGGTGGATGGTTCTGAGTTCAGTCATTGAATTGCTGATCGTACCTTGCTTGTGGCCATGAAGAGGGTGAAGATGAGGATAAGGGTGCTCTTGGACACTGGCAGCCAGTGGGCCTCCTGCATGGTGAAGAGGATGGCACCGTAGAGGCTGGCTTTGGTTGGGCTGTAGAGAGAAAAAAAACAAACAAAAAACACAAACTGGTGGTAAAACGAACGCTGGCAGCAAAAACAGAGAGCAGAAAGGGCTGGAGTGGAGGCTGGCGCAAAGCCTGCTATTTAATTTGAATTCAACTCTTATTTGACACTGTAAGTGGGTGCTTTCTGCTGTTACGTTATTTCACGAGGGGTCACCTCAGCAGATTGGAGCACATTTTTGATTTGGCACAGGTTTTACGCCCTGACTGCATTTTCATTCAGGCTTGGGGAAGTCACTAGGACTACACTACCTTGTGACTCCTAAGTCTCAGTTTGTGTCTAAAGTGGGGGGTATTTCACATGTAAAGCAAACAGGTTACCCACTCACCATGGAACCATGGTGTTTAGAGTGTCCTTTTTAGGTCCCACCACCAGAGGGCACCAGAAGTCAGAACATGTTTAGAGCGCCACACGAATGACTTTAGCAAACTCAGCGTTATGTGCAGTTCAGCTTTAGGTTTTGTGTTTGAGGAGACACTGATCATTGTATTTCCCCCCCAGACTTACAATGACATGTTGAGGATCTCGTTGGTCTCGGGTCTCCACACACCACGCAGCAGCTGCTCAAAATTGGACATGAGAGCCACTCCAGATCCTGTGAGGATAAAAATAGAAAGGAGGATTTTAAAAAAGTCTATGTTGTGAGTCACTGCTCTTATCTGACTTCAGCTTCTTACGCCCATTTTCAACAAGGACACCTGCAGGGCCTCCTTATTGTAACTGGGACAGGAGGCTTTCATGATAAAGAGCCAAAGTAGAAATGCGGTTTAACATTTTGCACAACCGCATCTGTCAGGCTTTGCTTCTTTCTTTCTTTGGCAGGTTCATGTCTGGAAAAGAAGTTAGACCAGAATGAACCCACACCTAACATTTGATACGCAGCTTTTCTAGCTGTTGGGCAGCTGTGATTGGATATTACAAAAAATACAAAAAAAAAGGAGTTGCTGGAACCTCTTCTTCAGACTGTGCACAGTTTATCTACTAAAATAGTTTCCTGACCCTTTTTAAACACATAATAAATCTCTGTTTCCACACAGGATCCAAAGGTTGGCTCGGAAAGCATGGCCCACATTATGGTTAACCACAAAACACAACCCTAGCTATGATCCTGTTACACTGGACATTTACTCCTGAGTGAATTATTTATCACATTAGTGAAAACCACTTGAGCCTGGAGTTTTCAAGGCACAGTTGCCTTGGTGGTAATCCATCCACAGAGGCAAGCACAAGTACAACTAATGCATGTTTAAATCATGCGACTGATGATCCAACAGCCACAGTAACAAAGACTGTAGATGCATCGAGTATGTGTATCTATGTATGCGTCACTAAATTAGTACCAAAGAGTTGGCAGTTGCCACGACTCACTTACAGACTAGTTTGTTCCTCACAAGCATAATCACCTTTCCATCACAATGTAAACATTGGTGATTTAGGGACTATACACGCACCAAAAGCCCAGTCACACCGACCTTTGACATATCCAACGATCACCATGATGAAGAAGCCGTGGTGGTAGGCGTGGTGGGCGTGGTGAACCCCTGCGGCGATCTTACGAGTGCGCACAACTTCCTTCAGGGCGACCAACACCAGCTTGATGGGCAAGAAACTCACACATTTGTAGAAGAGGTTCAGCGGGCAGTAAAAGAGGAGGTACCTGCAATTGAGATTGACAACCTTTGTGAGTTTATTCCTCAACAAACATAAAACATTACTTTTTTATTCCTGTTACATATAAATCTCCTCCCTGTGAATAAAATAAATGGATAAATCCATTGTGTGCGTTTGGTTTCCTGACCACGCTGCAACTCATTATCCTTGATGTCTAATGGAAGAGACAGATCTTTGTATCATAAATGTCATCTTGAAAGTTAAATAAAAACACGAGTGATGAGCAAACTGGTTCTGGGGGTTTTCTCACCAGACAGCTGAGGCCAGCAGGATGTGGCTGTTGTGCTGGAAATAGTCGACGGGGCTGCTTCCAAGCATGATGTCTGCCAGGATGTAACTACCAAAGCAGTAGAGCATGGCGCAGAGCCAGGAGGCCACGGGACTCCTGCGAGAAACTTCCACCGAGCCTGCAACACAGAGGACGAGCTGTCAGAAGGGTGTGAAGATCCAAACATCACAGCAGCTGGTCAATGAGTGCTCTCAGTGTGCGCATGAAGCTGATGATGATGATGATGATGATGTGTTCTGTGCTTTTATTAAAGAGTCAGATGCTGCGCATTCTTCTGTTTTCTCCAAGATTATACAAACAGAAAAACTTAACAAAATCCTCCAAACTTAAGCAACTCACCAACTAAAGTAACTATAGGATCAGTCAGGTGATTTATCTACAAACAGTTTATATATTTGATTGGAAGTCAATAGTTTTCTTTAGAAAAAGAGGAAAATTATTCAACTTTGGCGACTCCTGGTGGTGGTAAAAAAAAATACAGTCATTATTTATCCTTTTTTATCTGTTTGTAAATGTAATAAAATGATGTTGATTGATCAGTTGATTGATCTATTAAATGCTTTGCAAAAAGTCCTTGACAATAATACTTGTTATAATTGTCAAGTGAGAAAAACGTGGAGGCTGTGTTGGACCACCCCCTGCTCCTCTAAAACATTCAGTCAATATGAAACAATAACTTTGAGTAAAACACCACTGAAAGGTATAAAATCAAAGGTTTATTTATTCAAACAGAGGAAAATGTGCTTAGTATAAACCGAATGCATACCAGTCAAATAAATGTCATGTGAGCAGATTCCTGATTCCTTGTGTAAAATGTGCATATAATTAAATTAATTAAAGTCAGCACTTTGGGCAGAATGTTAACTTATTAACTATATTAATCTTTGATCATTTCTGCCAGCTCCTGCAGACCTAACTGTTACCAGCAGCCTGCAAATGCTAATATCAGTGGATCCCGTGTGTGCTGTATCTTTGTGCACACCCAGTTTATCATTCCAGGTCACGCCCTGATAGTACACATCTTTATCATCAGTCAGTGTTGACTCGGGATAACTACAGTCACTTTTGAGTTGACATATGGTTGCTTTGCTTAAGGATACAGACTAGAGCGGCTCTTTGTAATATACTGGATGCATATATCTTAAAAGATGCTACAAAGAAAGCCTGCATGACAAACAGTCATGTTGTGGACTCACGTGTTGTATCCATGTGAGTAACAGCAAGGCAGGCGCCAATTAAACTTTAAAACTCTGCAAACTGACACCGTCATAAGTTTTCCACATTTTCTAAATCAGTGTCCAGTGTTCAGGACGCTGCAGCTAAAAATGTTTCTGCTTCATGTTGTGCTACAGCTGATGAAGCTGGTGAAGCAACGGGACAAAAGCAAAACTAGGTGCCCAAATGATTTCAAAGAAGAAAAGGAAGTTAGACATGGCATGCATGCAGGAGGTGCAACAAGAAAACAGATGCAGCTATAAGTAAGAAATACAAAAGTGGAAAAATTGCAAACGTGTGACCACACAAAAGGTTACATGTCAGTTTTGAGACTGTACGCACATTTCGTGCGGGACAGAGCCTCGACGGCGTTACAGCATTGTTACAGTAAGTCGAGATGAGAGTGCAAATCTCCACCAACAGGTGGGTGGGGGTGTAGCGGTTCAACCGTTCCTCAATTTGAAGGCAACCTGATCCTGAGAAATACTGCCCTATAAATACATCCTGCTCACTGGCCTCTCCTGTATGCAACTTTGACAGGCCACTCATGACCTTTGACCCTACACTTCTCTCTCCTTTCTCCTGTCACATAAACCGAAAAAAGAAAAAAGCTCAAAGTTCTGGTGCAATTTTAGGCACAGACGTGTGCAGGATAAATGTGATATTGTGGGAGCCACAGCAGGACTCATTTGACTGTGAAATTGCATGCATGAAAATAAGGCAAGCTTTACAGTTGAAGTCGGCCTGATTCGTGCTGGCTGGTACTTTCTAACTTTAAAATACACACAAACTGCAGTCCCTCTGCTTTGGCTGCCTTTTACGTTTTTGCAGTATGTTCGTTTACTCCACACATTGCAGTCTTTTGGCCAGTACATCTTGACCCTGAGCCAGCTGGGAGATTCCCTGATCTACCTTATACAGCATACATATAAAACTTTGGTCCCCCAACAACAGACTTTTAACAACATGCTGACTTCACTAAACTTGATAAAAACATTTATATCGATTAACTTTATCCAAGTTGTTAGTCTAAAACAGGCTTCCAAGTGGCCTACAGCTGTGCTTATGTGACGAGTGACTCCTCCAGCTGAGGAAAATGTGAGAGATGATGCGTTTGTTCTGATCATGCTGTGCAAACAGTTTTAAATGGGCTCGATGGGCATGGCGGGCTTCTTTTTAAACTTATTATGAGGGTGAGATGCATTTTGTGCTCCTTTCATCAAGGATGAAACCTGCCAACAAGACCAAACCATCATATCAATATCACAGTGCGTGTTTAACTCTGTGGAGAGGCGAATGTGTTATTTCAAAGAATACACGCACACATTCCCAGGGACAAGTGTGCAGCAAAGGTGGCGGGGGAGTTGGCTCTGGAGGTCCTACTGACCGTCTATTTCAGGCCCTTCTATTTATTGCTTAAGTCACTGGTATGCACAGGCCTCAGGTTTCATCCTCCTCGGGCTCTGTTACTCAAAGTAGTTAAATCTTAATGGAAAAAATGGGCTTTAACCAAAGCTGGGGGGTTTAATCTACTCCAGTGATTTCCTAAAGGAGGTCAGGCTGCTGCAGCAACACACATTCCCTCACATAAAGCAAAGCAGAGCTGCAGAGCTGCTGCTGGAGTTTATGTAACAGGTCATTCTTTATAAGGACTATACGGATAACTGCAAGAGAAAGTCCTTGTAAGGGTATTTAGGCAAAGTGTGAGCTAAATGTAATACAAATAAAGCCTTCTGTTCACAATGAAATTACACATCATGCAAGTCATAGACTTTCTCGCCTCATTCGTTACTTCCTGGTTAAATTCCAGTCACAGGTGTATAAAACGTACTATTCTGGATATATTTTACTTAACAGCCTGTGGACTGTTGCACAAACAGCACGCAGACTTATATTCTAACATACTTATGACATGAATAATAAGCAGAAAAGTGTCAAGCACACTCACCTGGCTCATATTTGAGGTAGAGGATGGACACGATGTAGTAAGCCAGATCAAACACAGGAAACATTCCCATTTTGGAGAAAGCTTGGGCAATATCGCCCAAATTAAGAACTGCCAGCACGTCCATGTTGCCAGTCTGAGCTGCGTTTCTGTTTTATTCCGACTGCGCAGTCTGGAAGACCCCCCAAAACCCGCTCCGCCGACTGTCCGCCACAGAAAGCCCCCCTGGTCTCGACTGTGAAAGCCTGTGACACTCAAGCCCTCCTATTAATACCACTCATCTCCACGGCCTCTGCATATCGTCATCATCATCTGCGCTCAGTGCCAGCTGCTCCGCTTTTTCAGGCGACCTTTCAGGCGCTTCAGCTGAAAAACAAAAGGCTCGCTCTGCTGTCTTCATCGAGATCGTCGCTCAGCCGAGCCATAAGACGCTGCTGGGGGTTTACTGCAGCTCTGAGACACAGCAGGAGGGAAAATAAATATATAAAAATAAAGCGTCAAGGCTTCATATCAACAAATATTTATTCACTCGTTCATGAAAACACCCACAATCCTGATCTGATCCTGGAGCCGTTCTGACTCACGGCCAGATGATGCTTTAATTAATCCCAACATTGTTCACACTCATCGGGAGTGCAGAGATGTCGAGGTAAACGTAATAACACTAATAAGTAAATCAAGATTTCAAGTATGTATTTTTTTAATGGTTTTTAATTTACTATTCTCTGTATTTGCTTTAAATTCACACGATAATGGATGTAGTGCTTACTCTCTCCAAAAAGGGGAGCCAAAGACATACGAAAAAAAGCTCCTTTCACCAAAACAAAAACACCCAAAAGAACCTACGAAGTTCGAGAGCTACCAAAGAAATTATTTATCCCACTAGGAAGGAACAGAAAAAACAATAACACACATACCTGTCACAATAGAAGCTGCAATCAGTTTTTGGCAAAGTGGCTTTTATATATCTCTTACTTGCCCAGATAAAAGGTCACAATTACGTCAAAAATGTCTTTTTAAAGAGAGATCTGAGGTAGAGGGCAGCAGAAAATTTTCAACAAATACAACAACAGTTCTATAAACATATTTTAATTGGCTAACTGTGCGTGGTCGTTTTTAAAGTGCTTGAGTGCTTATAAATCTCTTTATAACCTCTTTATAAATCCTGTTCACCAAAGTCTATTTACACATAAGACATTACACATAAAAATACACTAAAACATTGAAAATCAATTTTGGCAGACGATCAGTGTTTGGTAAGGTTGCACCTTACAGTCTAAACCCGGGGAATAACAACACTTCGTATTTCTCTGGATACCGGATTTGTATTGGTCACATTTCTGATTACGTGCCGAACGCGGAAGTGAGGCGCTTCTGATGTGATTTGATCAAGATGATCGGGGATCTGTTGATATTCGGGTAATTTATCGAGTCGTGTGGCAGATGTCACACGGAATCACATCTTGTATTGAGATAATAAGTTCTCTATGTGTCTTTATGTGTCGCTGTGTAATTTTGTGTTAGTCAGTCAGCCGTGTGTGGCGTAAAATGACAAGCTAACTAGCTTGGTGCTAATGCCAGCTCAGCAGCTAATACGCTGCTGAGCTGACAACCAAACTCTCCGTGTTTGTGCTCTGCAGGACTTTACTGGTGAACGCAGGGGCTGTGCTGAACTTCAAGCTGTGAGTACTGTACTCAGTCATTAGTTTAGGTTTGTGTGTTAGCAGAATGTTGAAGGTTAACTGTGGGTGTCTTTTTTTCAGCAAAAGGAAGGAGTCGCAGGGATTTGGAGATGACTCTGGATCACCAACAACAGGTGTGTGTGTGTGTGTGTGTGTGTGTGTGTGTGTGTGTGTGTGTGTGTGTGTGTGTGTGTGTGTGTGTGTGTGTGTGTGAGAGAGAGAGAGAGAGAGAGAGAGAGAGAGAGAGTGAGTAGTATTGCCACAAACATTCACAGTCTATCTCTCAGGGGACAACATCAGAGAGTTTCTGCTCAGCCTGCGGTACTTCCGGATCTTCATCGCATTGTGGAACATCTTCATCATGTTCTGCATGATCCTGTGAGTAAGACTGTGTCAGTCGATGCTGATGGACCAGATGCAGTTTACTGAGAGGCACTCAATTACTTGTGCTGTGGGCTTTAGCTATTTTTATCCTAGTGTTTGTTTCATAGGGAGCATGATGGTTCAAATCGTGGAGAACGTAGAGTTTGCACGTTCTCTCCATGCTTGCATGGGTTCTCACTGTGTACTTCAGTTATACTTTTTTATACTTATACTTTTATCTACGACTAAAGGCTTTCTAAAATTCTGACACTCTCACATCGTTAGCAGCTCGCGATTCAGTATCTTACTCATGTGATAAGATAAGATAAGATAAGATAAGATAGAACTTTATTAATCCCTCGGGTGGGTTCCTCTGGGAAATTCGACTTCCAAAAAGCACAGCAACGACCGAAGTTACAGTTACAGAATTGTTATTTATTTATGTATATATATATATATATATATATATATATACACACACACACACACACACACACACACACACACACATATATATAAATACAGAGACAAATATAAATAAAATATACAAAGGGGATAAATAGAATAAATAGGAATAAAAAATACAAGTGAATTGCACATTTCAAGTATTGAGTCTATTGCACTGTTGACTATTTACAAAAAAGTATTGCATAAGGTATTGTACAGTGAGGTGAAGAGGCACTACAGCTTAGTTGTTGATAGACAACCACCACCATAGCTGCACAAAGACATGCATGGGTTTGGTGAATTGGTGACTCTAAATCGGCCTAAAAGGTGAACACCAGTGTGAATGTCTGTCTCTCAGTGTTAGCCTTGCAATAGATTAGCAACCTTTCCCTGTACCCTGCCAACCTTATGACAGCTGGGATAGGCTCCAGCTGCTGAATTGGGCACCGACTTGGATAAGCATAGGAAGATGCATAGATATTTGTTTCATATGTTGTGCTCCAAATATGAGAACGTGCTGAAGACTGATGTTGAGCCACATAAGCTTTCTTTGTGACACAGATTCCAATTGTTGCCAGAAACCTAGACCAGTGACAGTAATGGTTGCCACGACAAAAAAGTCCGAAGTTTTGAGTTTGGTCTTCTTGTGGGATTAGATTTTTTTTTTTTTTTTGTTAATTGAGGTTTTTTGACATTTCACACATCAAAAAAAAATCCCAGAAAGTTCATTTCGTTCATCTGGACGTTGCTTTTTTTTTAGTGGGACAAATAGTTTAGTTGCTCATCAAAGTAATTTTTTTCACTCTTTCTGAACTTTGTAAACAGTACATTTTCTCAGTAACAGGAAGAACTCTAAGCACCAAGCCAAAGTGTCTGCTCTTGGAACTCTGTTCTCATTCCACATATTTCACATAGAAGCAGAAACACGGGTCTGCAGTGAAATCCCCAGTTTCACCGACTTTGGCTAATTTGTAGCCAAAAGAACAAAGTGGAGAAATAAAGGGCTCTGTTATTGTATCCTGGAACACTGTTGAGCAATTGGTTCAGGTATGTGGATTATACGTGGGTGAAAAATCAAATTTCACGATGTACCACAAAGCATTTCTCACATTATCAAGTTCACCAGGGAGGAAATGAAAAATGGCAGGCTAGCTTTCTTAGACTGTCAAATTGCCATTAGTAATTGGGGACATTTAAAAGTCGACGTGTACTTTAAATCAATGCACACGGATCAGTATTTCATTCTTGACTCTCGTTCTCCATTAAAACACAAACTGGGTGTCATCAGGACACTACAACACAGAGCGAACACCATCACCACACAGACCGGCTTGGGAAGCTGAAGGTCATCGTATGAAAAATGGCCCTGAGGGAATGTGGTTGTCCCAGCTGGACATTTGTCAAAGCTGGGAAGGCGCCTAAAAATAGCTGCAGGCAATTCAGGGGAGAAGGACAGTCACTACCTAAGCAAAAACCTTTACATGGAAAGGTAGAGACCATCTCTGAATCCAGGAGGAGGCCCAGGGGTACATCTTTCACCACTCTGGAGCTGTTACTGTTACAGCTACAGCATTTTACCAGTGCTGTAGCTCTAATAGTGTGTTGCAGCTACTTCCCAACTCTCTGGCCATTAATCAACGGTCATGACAATTTGCATATGATCATGCAATGATCATGAAACTGACCTCGTGAGCTATTGTTAGGCAATGGTGCTACTCCTAAAAGCTTAACAAAAGAAGGCAGCTGAAGTTCGTCAAGACTTTTCCCCTCTCAGTCAAGAGGGCACTTCAGTTCTAAAAACAAAAGGTGGAGGAGTCGCAGATATTTAAACCCCTAGATTGTCCCTTAGGAGGTGGCCGTTGACACTATTGATCATGTGCGTCATCACATCACAAGGTTTGAGGAAAAAAAAAAGGCTGAGTGGAACCACTGTGACACCCTGCCCTGCCCTGCCCTACCATGGAAGCTATTGAGGTCAACTGAGACGAGGTGTGAACGGGCGGAGATGCACCTGGGAAGGATAATCAAAACTGAATTGTAGGTGGCTGATAGCTGCTGTCATTGTCACCACCTCTGTTAAGTGATGGTCATTCACAGTGGACATGCATGGCCTCTCCAAAAGTTGTTTCTGTTCATCTGGACGTAGCGTTTTCAGTGGGAGAAACGTTTCGTTACTCATCCAAGTGACTTCTCAGCTGACTGCAGGTTTCCCCAATCATATAAACAGTACATTTGCATAATGACTGAAGCCAGCCCACAGAAGGAACAATGGACTGGAAGGTCTGTTTCTTCATCACGATCGTGGGGGCGATCGTGGCTCAAGAGTTGGGAGTTCGCCTTTTAATCAGAAGGTTGCTGGTTCGAGCCCCAGCTTGGACAGTCTCGGTCGTTGTGTCCTTGGCATTGCCATTAGTTAGCATTGCCGTTGTGTCCTTGGGCAAGACACTTCACCCGTTGACTACTGGTGGTGGTCAGAGTGCCCGGTGGCGCCAGTGTCCGGCAGCCTCGCCTCTGTCAGTGCGCCCCAGGGTGGCTGTGGCTACAATGTAGCTTTCCATCACCAGTGTGTGCATTGTAAGATGGCGAAAGATAGGCCACCTCCTCAATTCAGAGATGGTCTTTCCCTATTCACGTAAATGGGTGAATAGGGAATGTGCTCAAACTAACGTTCCTCCCTGTCCAGGATGTGTACCAGTTGTCTTCTTTGTCCAAAGTGTGAACATTGGCATCCTCGATGCCAATCAGAGGATAGAGTGACCTTTGTTCTTTCGGTATAGATTTACAGCTGAGTCCTGTCCTGTTGAGTTGACTCTTCTATGGTGTGCCATGCATAGATTATATAATTAGGTCTTAGAATTAGGTTTTAGAAATGAAGAACCCTCTTGGATGAGAGGTGTAACATCTTCACAAACTTAAAGTCTGGTTGCCTTGTTTTTCAACCAGTTAAGACTACTGTGACCTGAATTACTGAGAACGTTTCTCCTTCTGAAAATGCAAGTCCATGTGAACAAATTCAACTTTCTGCGATACTGTATTAGTTTTCACTGACACATATAAATGCATTATATTTGGGGAGGATATTTAAGGATTACGGCATGTTTGCTTTTAAAGGTAAAATACGGTTGTGGGGTAGCAGTAAGCTGCAGACATGAGTCAGCACCTTCACATGTTTTTCAAGTTAAACATTATAACAAGAAAAAAATGTGACTGTTGCTGCCAATGAAGTCTTACTGCTTTGAAGGGGGGTAAAGTAATCCAGAAGCCAATTCTTTACAACTGGGAGCAGAAGAAACTTCTTACAATTCACATTATTAGTCTGAGTCTGCAGTCTGGACAAACACTGAACAACCAAAGCTTGGTGTGAAGAAACTTGAATTTGGCGTTTAAAGGATGAAGCCGTGGACCCAATCTGAGAACACTTCAGACACTTGTTTATATCAGTCAGTGTTTCTGGGGATCTCTGATGACCACGTCTAACTTTGTTATTACCACGGTTTTCTTATGTGCCAACATACCAAACAAATTGCCTCAAAATGCTTTCATAAACCTGATGATGGGTTCCCCAATCCCCAGATCTAAATCCAGTGGTGCACCTTTAGGATGTGGTCAATCAGGAGGATAACACCATGATTGCACAGCTGATAAATCAACACAGAATATGTGATGCAATCATGTAGACATGGACCAGGAGTCCTTTTGTTACAACTTGTATAATCCATGAGTCCATCTGAGAGTGAATGAAGTCCCAACTCAGCATTACTGAGGTTAAACCTATAAAGTGCTTGATGATTGTGCTGTCCTGTCTTTTTTGTGTGTGTGTGTGTAAATCAAACGTTTTTATGCCCTTTAGATGTGCGCTGCTTCTCCTGAAATTAGCAGAAGTGTGCTGCTGTTCTAACTAGCCAAATGTCTTCAATCTGCACAGATTGTTTGGATCATGATCGTGTGTGGCCAGTGGACTTCCTCCAAGATGCTTCCCTTTCCAGATGGATGCTGTCAGCTTCTCCTTAATGTCCTTTTTCCTCTTTCTTTGACCCTTTTACTAGTAATTATACTCCTTTTGGTTTACAACCCTTTGTGCTGTACAGGAATTTATGAATGGCTGTATTTATTCTTCTCTTGTTACATTTTTATTGATCTTTCTTTAACTGTAACACCTTTGCTGGAAACTTGTGGTTTTGTAGTTAGTGGTAAAGAAACACCAGAAACATCATTTTATTCCTTTTTCCTGCACAGGCTCAGTTCATCCAGATTCCACAGAAAAATCTGAATCTGATTTGTGAGTTATAAATAGGATTATTTTACTCACTTATGTGTTTGTTTTCAACTTCTTAGGGGGGGAAATTGTGCTATTTTCTTTATTCAGCAGCACATGTGCTGTAATTAAATATATATTCACTGTAAATGTGACCTTATTCTTAATAAAAAATAAAGTTTTATTATCAAATATGTTCTGTCTTTTGAAAGAAGGCAAGTCAAAAAAGGCAATGTGATTTTCTGGGCTATATTCTGGGAAGCCTCGGGTCTTGGTGTACATGTGGGTTACTTTAACATGCTGCACCTGCCTAAACATTGTTCCAGACCACCTGCATCCAGTCAACAGTATTCCCTGATTGCAGCGGCCTCTCTCAGCAGGATCATGTGCCCTGTCGCACTGCAGAATTTGTTCATGAGTAGTTTAACACAGATAAAGAGTTCAAGGTCTTGTCCTGGCCTTCAACCCCGCCCATATCTCAGTTTGAGCATCTGTAAGGGGTATGGGAAATACAAGTCAGACTCATGGAGGCCCCTTGAAACCTGCTGCTAACATGTTAATGTGCGATTCTGCACGACATCTGGAGTGGGCCTGTGGACTCGATGCTTCCAGGCATCCGGGTTTCAGCTACAAAACAGAGCAGCATAATATTCATTCACTGGCAGCTTCATTAGACACAACTAAGAGGCTTGTTAAAGCAGCCAGTCACATTGCAGAAACATAATGCAATCAATGCAGCGCAAAAAATCTGTCGTTACAACCAAGATATACAGAAGAGCATCCCTGAACACACATCAAACCTTGAAGCAGATGGGCTACAGGAACACAAGACCACACAAACAACCATGTCACAAAACTCAAAACATCTTAAACCATAACATGTCTCAGTGTCATGCTGCAGCATGTCTGAAGAGATATTTATCCAGGCTAGAAATCCAGTTTCTGGAGATGTTATGGTGACCAACAACCAGCAAACTCTCCTCATGCAGCAGCTCTTCATCTTAGGTGAAATAGAAAATTACTACCCAAAGAATCCATCGTCTCTGTGTACTTCTAGTGACTCAAACAGTTGGTGAGATTCTCTTCTAATCCACAAGTAACTTACCAGACGTGTGAGAAGACAAGTGGTTGTTATCGCCTCTGAGCAGGCTTGACACAGCCAGCAACAATCAGGGTTTTATGTCATTCCTCCTTGGCATTGTGTTAACACACCTGAATGCTCCAGAGTCGTCTGCTTTTACATAAGTGCTCACATTTGCTGATGATCAGATAATCAAGTGTGTTTGATTATCAGCAGTTTGCTGCTAATTGCCTTTTTAATTCCAGTGGAAGCAGTAAGGGTGGAGTTAGTTTTAATAGGACTGTATCTGTTTTGGAAAACATAGAGAGTTGTGCATTTTTAAATACTAAAATATAACTATAACAAAGCTTATCCCAGCTTAAAGAGATTAAGCTGTTTTGGGGAAAAGATTTAGTTTAACAAAACAAACATGTATCAACCTTAATCTGAATAAAACTGAAGCAATCATGTGTTTATAAAATTAAGAAATCTTTTTAAGGGTGTGTTCATGACTCTTTCTGTTCTTTGCCTTTCTCAACAATGCTGATTTAATCAACTGCAAACTCGGCCTGTCTATTAGCAGAGAACTGAAGAGATTTGGTGAGGAGGTTTTTTTTGGTTATCAACTATATGGCAACATCATGTGGCATACACTGTTTCTCATTTATAAATAGTTTATGCACAAGATTTTTGAAATTTAGTGTATTTTTCAGTTGAAATATCCATACTTATTTTTCATAATCATTTTTTAGTGAATAAGACTTGTTTTGTATGGTGAGATTTTGATGACCGTCCCTGACAGAAGAGATATCATCAAAGGTGGCTCCAACATCAAGCTTCAGTTTCAAGTGAACTGGAAGGCACCTTGATTTATTAGTTAGATGTGGAGGACGTTCAGACGAGACAAAAATATGAATTTGGTATTATTAAAGGTTATTTTTGTGTAAGAAAATTTTAACTATGGAGTCCTTTTATATACAGCATAGTCTCGCTTTCTATCTTTAAATTTATTAGACCACCGCCTAGTATACGGTTTATTACACAGATGCTCTAACAGTATTTGTCATTTCCATTTGTTATGCTTCTGTCATGATTAATCTAACAGAATGTATTTAATGCTAAAATATAATTATTGTTTTACGATACATTAAGATACAAAATACAGATATTTACTTGCATTCCTGCGTAGAAAAAATGGTTGAATGTTATGTTTTATTAATAGAATTCCTGACTTCTAAGAGAAGCCCCGTGTGGCGATGAACAACTCATTGGATTGACATGAATTCAGTTTCTTATGATTGTAATAAATAATACAGTTTTTTCTTTTACACTCATTTGATAGATTTCCAGAATATGTATATATCCTTGTTTTAGCGACAGCTGCTCTAATCGATTTCTTAGGACCACCTTTCCGGTTTTATTGTCTTTCTTTTTTTTGTTAAATTTACAGCTTGCTGCGAGCACGTGGATTTGACGCGGGTCGAAGCCGGTTACGTAAAGATTTCCCACAATGCTCTGCTGCCTCACAAAAAGCTCGGTGAGAAGGCCGAGAAGGAGGCGGCTACCAGCCGAGGGGGTAGCCGATTCCCGGAGAGGGTGTTCTGTCTCCTGCAGTTAGCGGTACCAAACAGGTGAGGGTGGCGATTGGAAACAAAGACAGAAGCATCATAAAGCATGATGCCCGCTGCTTCGGGGGAGCTTCCGTCGGAGTTGTGAGTGTCAGCGGGTTTCCCATCGCCGGCTCTTCGGGGGATTCTGCTGTCTGTCTCCGTCCCGACCCGCGACACCGCCAGGCGATGACAGCGGCTACAGCCACTCCGCAGGTGATGAGAGACCGGCTGCTACAGGCCATCGACGGCCAGAGCAATGTGAGTATGTCCACTGGTTTTAAGCGGAATTAACTGGGTGGAGAAGAGCAGACAATGGTGGTCGAGCTGGTGGCCTCGAGTCGCTATAGGGGAACTGACAGAGTGGAGGCATTCAGCGTCTGGACACTTAGTATTTGCTTGCTAATTAGCTGGCTAACGTCTAGTTAGCGAAAGTGAGTGATGAAGCAGGCATGCCAGAGCCCGGTTAAGTTGATGCTGGCGACAATTGTGTGCACTTACAGTAGAGTTCATCAGGGCAAGAGAGGGGGACGTGCTGAATGTAGTGCAAGTTCCCTTTAGACACAGAGGCTCTGCAGAGAGGAGACCTCCAGCAGGGCTCCGAGGTTTGTAACGCCTTTATCTAAGATGACCCCGGGATTACTTTAGGTGTGTTACAGCAGTATAAACAGCCAAGCCGAGTTAGTCAGCAACCTACAAACATGCATGGCTTCTCAGTGAGCTACCCAGCACCAGCGACCATTACAAACAAATGGATTCAGAGCTGTTGTTGTTTACAGTGTCATTTAAGTACTCCCAGTGTGTTACTGCTGAGTGTCCAACACACGCCTGATTATCCACATGCCTTGGGTGTCAAAATAAGGCCCAGGGGCCAGAATCGGTCAGCAAAGATTCCAATCCGGCCAAACTGGATGGTTTTGGAAAATGTGAAGGAGGGCTTTTAACTCATTCACTGCCAGCCATTGGCAGTGAATGAGTTAACTGTGTTTTCATGAGTTTTACAGCTTGTCCTACTGATAAAGCACCTCCCCTGTTGTCATTCATACTACACCTAAAATAATTAAGGTGGTTGCCTGGTGGAGGGTGAACGATCTTTTTCTGTAATTTTAGACATGCTGATAGGTGCCTTTCATTTACTGCAGCAGCAGCATTTCTTTATTAAATGGGATTAAATGTTTAGCTAAACTTCTTTACACTGACAGAAAGAGAGGTTTCACTGGTTTGGCCCGCTTTAGATCAAACTGGGCTGTGTGTGGCCCACAATGTAAAATAAGTTTGACATCCCTATTTACAATTTCTTATTTCAACATGCTTACCTGCAGTCATGCACTGGGGGTGCTCTCTGTGACATCCTGCCAGAAAGCCTTGAAATGCCCAGCATCCCACACACAGTTTACACCTGATTTATGCTTCAGCAGGATATCAATGCTGTAACCTGATGTGCACTTCGCAAGTAATGTAACTACACGTTGGCTGACGCAACTATTGCCATTGGCCTGTTCAGATGCGTCGCCATAGTATGAAGAATAATAATCATAGGTTCAGTATAAAGATTCACAAATGTTGGCAGACTGCTGAAACTGCTTGGATGCATGTGAGAGAATGTACAAAGAAAAGCTTGCCACCAAATAAAACTGACCACAACAAAGAGAATTTTCCACTAGGACGGAAAATTAGTTTCTATCGGCTGACACCAAATATAAAACACCGGGAGACGACCACGCGGTAAATAACACAAGAGCAGACCTGACCGTGATTCACTGCATCAATCAGAAGTCAGGGCTTGTGGTCCACATAGATGTAACGCATTTTATTCCAGAATCATCTACGTGTTACATTTTTGCCAACGACTCCTCACTCAACGTTTTTCGATCAGGGGTTTTTTAATGTCATAAGTTTGATCGCAGGCACACTACAGCTAGAGTTGGGCTTTGGCTTTGCAAAGGAAATCCTCCGCTGCAACACATGTTAACCAATAACCACATTGTTGATCATTGCAGAAGTGGCTGCAGATTAAAGACAACAATCATCTGAATACGTGGGCTTTCTACTATTTTGGTGGACTAAAACGGCACATTTGCATGCTTTCTCGTTTTGACAAACTGAGCCCGAAACTAGTAAATGTTTTCTAAACGTACAGGTGCACATTTGAAAGTTTATTCAAATGATTTCTCGACCTTTTGATAAGTTCTTTTTTTCCCCTTCTGAGGAATGTGTTTGGTGGAGTGGCAACATCTAGATACAGACATGTCTTCCTTTAATGCTGTTTTTGTGATTTCTCAGTAGGGCTGAGCGATATGGCCTAAAATCCATATCACGGTATAATTTGAAGCATGTGCGGTAACGATATATATCACGATATATTATTTTCTTCTGTATAACGTATTTTACACACTGTAAGGCACACTTAAAATCCTTTAATTATCTCAAAAATCGACAGTGTGCCTTATGTATGAATTCTGGTTGTGCTTACTAACCCCATCCAGGCATCCATGAAAACAGAATTTATTAAATTTAACGGAGCAGGAAGTTGGCTCGCTAGCTTCCACCTAAACATGATATAGCATGTTCTGATTGAGAGATTTCTGAAAAAATTAAAAAATACAGCTCTGCTATCACTTCCAACATAAATGAAGACAGAAAACTAAACAGCAGTGACTTTTACAGGGTTACTGAAGTCGGACTAGCTGGTATATAAAGATGTCCTATGTGATCGCTAGCAAAACAGCCACATTAGCATAACATTAGCACAGTGTTTCAAAAGTGTTTCATCTCTTTGCTGTTACTGTCGCCCGGCATAATTTGCAGATGATGTTGTTTGCAGCCGTTGCAATGCTTTCGACCAAAACAGGCGCAGCTTGATGACACCATCAACATGCGCTGTCGCAGTAGAGCGGTTTAGTCAAAATCTCTACCGTTGGCCAAATTTATATCGTTTCTACCATATACCGTTTTTACCGCCCACCCCTGTCTCTCAGTATTTTTGTATATAATTGGTCTTTCTTTTCCAGCAGATATGCAACATGGTGGTCGTCGTGGAGGTGATCTCCTTTTTGGAGAAATATCCTATCACCAAAGAGGCACTGGAGGTAAGTTACAACATGTGCCATCAGCAAATAAAGCAATCAAATGCAGATTTTTAGCAGTCAAGTTTCATCCGCTGTTAAACAATCATCAATCTTATCTCCTCTTAAAGGAAACCCGCCTGGGCAAGCTCATCAACGACGTCCGGAAGAAAACCAAAAACGAGGACCTCGCAAAGAGAGCCAAGAAGCTTCTGCGGAACTGGCAGAAGCTAATCGAACCAGGGAAGGTTGAGGTGTTGTCAAAAGGCGGCACCAGTGCGTCGTGGTCTTCCATTGGCGGTGCTCATCCTTGCATCTCTGCTCCAGCCACCAACCCACCGTCAGGTAAAACGGGCCCAGAGTTGAAGAACAGAAATGATTTCAACAACTGCTCCCTGAGAGTGGAAAAACCGAGCAACAAAAAACGCAAGGGCGAGCAGAAGGAAGGACCGATTTTACCAGCAAAGATACCTAAAACAACTCTTAATGATAAAATCCAAAACTCAAAGCAGCTGC
Organism: Astatotilapia calliptera; assembly: GCF_964374335.1. Classification (NCBI taxonomy): domain Eukaryota; kingdom Metazoa; phylum Chordata; class Actinopteri; order Cichliformes; family Cichlidae; genus Astatotilapia; species Astatotilapia calliptera. Next base: position 35,438,081 of record NC_137436.1, on the reverse strand, counting down.
AAACCAATGGAATTGGTACCGGCACAGAAATTTTTGCAGATATTCGTGCACATCAGTCTTTGGACAGGGACATTCCTGAGGCTTTGGACAACGACAAGCTAAATAAAATCCCTGTTCATGCTGTAAAACCTCACTCAAATTTCCCAGGATGCAGCAAGCCTCCTAGCACTTCCTCTTTGCTAAAAGCATCAGTTCTGCAGCAGCAAGCCAGACAGGAGCAAGCTGCCTCTGGGGGAAAGTGTCGACCCAGAAGCCCACGCTGTTCCTTGCACAGTCCTCAGACTCTAAAACAGGAAGCTGTTGTGAAACAAACTGCACCCCAAGCACAGAGTATTCCTACCCCCAGCGTGAGACCTGGGACTGTAGATAACTCTGGGCTCGGACTGTCTCCTCAGCCTTTCAGCGCATCTGTTCAGGGTTTTCACACTGACGGTTCAGGGTCTGCTGATTTGGACTCTCACCACCTGCCTCCTAGTATGTCTCTCCACGGCTCCACTGTCACCCCCTGCAGTGGCGTGGAGAGTCTGGAAGATGAGGGTCCTTCTTTTAATACAGGGAAAAGAAAAAGACAGAAATACAGACCTAAGGATTGCTCTGTTAATTTAGAAGGGCTGACTGTAGAAGACAGAACAAAACCAGTGAGGTTAAAAGACAGGAGGCTGACGTTCGATCCTGTAACGGGGCAGATCAAAACCTCCTTCCAGAAGGATTCTTTCCCAGAGGGCGAGGACAGACCGAATCACAAACCTGAGAATAACTGGTCAGAACAGCCGAAGCAAAATCCGCCAGTTCCTCCCAGTCCTTTCCAGCAGACGGACTGGAAAGAGCTGTCGAGGAGCGAAATCATCCAGTCGTACCTTAGCCAGCAAAGCAATGTGCTGACGTCGTCGGGCGCGCACACCCCCGGTGCACACTTTTTCATGTCAGAGTTCCTGAAGAAGGAGGAGCACCGGAGCAAAGATGCTAAGAAAACACACACGCTGGTTTCAGACTCGCCACCTGGAGAGATCCCTGGAGTCAGCAGAGAGGTGAATGGCAAAGACCTGAGCAGGTTACACACACAGCACTGGTCCGGGGTAAATGGTTGCTATGACACAATGGATAAATGGTACGACTGGACCGAGTGCATCTCCTTGGACCCGCACGGAGATGAGAGCAGGCTGAACATACTGCCCTACGTCTGCCTGGATTGAAACTGAAGTCAGGTCGGTAAATGAGACGTCGATCCTTGCCTTCCCTGCGCGGCAGAGCGGGCCGGGATGCGTGAAGGCTCTTCTTCACCGTGTATGCTGCTGTTGGAGTAAATACGCTGCCTGCTCGAGTGTTTGTTGGAGCACAGGAGGTGTAATCAGTGTTTTATTTTGTAAAAGTCTGAACAAAACGTGAGGACAGTGTGAAGGGGAAAGGCTATGCATCTTTGACTGTTTAGATGTCAATGTTTAACAAGTGTACAGAGTGAGTTTACAAAGCAGGGAGACGAGCGGCTCTGATACCCACGAGTTTATATACTGGAGAGGAGATTAAATATACAGATGCATTTTATCCATCTTAAGTTATCTTATTCTATCCACATGCCTCACAGAATGTGACTTTATTGCATTTCATGCAGTCATTCATAGTTTTTTTTTTATTTTTTTAATTGTTATTATGTAATTTTTATGCATTAACCGACTAAATCAGGGTTGCTGCTTTTGTCAGCAGGCAGTAGCACGATACATCATTGGAACGTTTGTTCATGCTTTTTGAACAAAGCGTTTGAGCTCTTAAAATTAAAACTGCTGCTTCCCGCAGCTGCACGCCTGCCTCTCGTTGTAACTTCTAGCAGATTGAACCGACGGATCGGTTTTAAAACATTTGAATATTTTTCTTGTTTGCTCTTTAATGTGATGTGAAACTTCCAGATGTGACCACTGTTTGTGGTGAGAGGGGGAGAAGGCTTGCATACAAGCTGATAGAGAAATTTGGCTGTATGTATATTTATTTACATATTGAGATTTGCATACATGTTTAAACTGTATTGAATCATCTTGTTAGTTTTTTTTGTTTTGTTTTGTTTTTTTGTTTTTTTTGCAAGCAACAACAGTGAGGCTGCTACGGTGTTGTGTGATCTCGAAGACACCTACCGTCACAGGAACTAACACAAACGTGGCTTTGGCTGTTTTGGCGGGCGTTTATCAATCTGTAGGCAAATGCTGTCAAAGCGGCAACGTCACAGTAGTGCAAGATTTTACAGATGTGTAGCTGACATTAAAATGAGGGGCCAGATTCATTGATGGTTTGTGATTTGACAACACTTTGGCATCTCATCTGTTGCAGTGTCATAATAGGGTTAGGAATAAGTTCACTAATTGACATTCCAGACTTTACCTACTGATCCATCAACATGCTGTACTTTACACACTCAAATAACACATCCTGATACTGTGTACTTTTTATTTTTTGGGCTTGCCTTTTCCCTTTACTGTGTATTAAGGTTGTAAAATATGAATCAGCACGGCAGAGCAGATTGTGCTACCAGCTTGCATCCTTGTACTGTCAGGAAGAAGTAAGAAATAAATTGACATGCTGGATAATACTTAATAGCATTCCTTTAAATATTATTTGCCTTATGGAAACCCGTGTTTTCCCTAAAGACAGAGCCTTAGTGAATGTACAGGTATGATCCTTTTGTGTTCATTTGAATGCAAAAGACAATATATTTGCTACCTAGTCCTTTTCAATGGACATGTAATGTGTTAATAAAAAGAAAATGAAGGAATTGTTATTATGTCATCTCTTTAACCCCCCCACTCACACCCACACTCACTCCTTTTTTTTCCCCTTTTTTAAGGGCTCTGCAGTTACTGATGTTCCTGACCAATTAAATCCAGAACAAGTTCAGTACTGTCTCTGCATGTAAATCACTTATGTACATTTCCATTCATCACTAAGAGAAACGATTTCCATGATATTTTCATAATATAACTGGACAGTTCCTAATAAAATTAACTGATACTGTCCTCTATAAATGGAAAGGAACTGATCTGATTCATCATTTAGTTAAAAACAAAAAAAAACTGGCAACTGATTGAATAATTCTCTCTCTTTTTTTTTTTTTACATGTAATTTCAAAAAAATCTTGGTTACAAGAATTTGCTACGTTTTCAGTTTGGCACCAGATTTTTTTAGACATTTTCTTACACTAAAGTAATATACGTGTACTGTACTTAGTCGCAGCTCTAAATACAGCCTTTAAAAATCATGTGAAATTATCATACCATTGTGTTAGATTGCCTGACAATGACTTTGTATGAGTCTTCTAAAATCTGAATGTTCAGTTCCCTTTTTAAACACGAACAGTCTGAGACTGCATATTTCTACCAAGGCTTAACATCTACATCAGGGCTGGGCGGTAATTTTTCCTGAACTCAGATCTCCTCACAATAAATGTTATATGTTTACAAACTGATAGTGTCAATGATGGTCATTAACTTTGTGACAATAAAAGAGAAAAGGCTGAGACTGACAGTTATACTGGCTTTTTACAATAAACATGTACAATAATGGGTTATGTTTAAAATGTCTATACTCAGCATGACAGTACTTTTTGATAAAGGCACAGAGCTGTGTTTGTTTTAAAGTTTTCACTAGAGTTATCGTAGTTTTGTATTTTTTAAATTAGCTTTTATTTTTATTTCATTTTGACTTCTTGGTTTTAATTCAGTTTGTTTCCAGAGTTACATTTGTTTCAGTTTAGTTTTTATTGTTTGAAAATGTTCAGTCTTTTTAATTTTTATGTATCGAGACCATATGTCACAGGCAAGGTTTAGAAAAATCAATCCAGGTATTGCAATAAAAACATTGAACTTTTTGAAAGCACTTAACTCACAGTCTCATCCAGAATCTCAATAAACACGACAATCAATCAAGCAAGTAGTAAGAAAGATTTTTTAAACCAAAGTAACACTAAATTAATTTAAATAATACTAAAGTTAAAACTATAGTATAAAACTTACTATAAAAACCTTGGTTTTAACGCGTATTTACAGATGTGAGCTGTACACTTCCGCCCACGGTGAACATCTTTCGACGGACACTGTTGTCTTTTATTTTGAAGGGTACGCCCGGAAGCGTTCGCGGCTGTGAGTGTGACGGATGAGCTTCTCCGGTGCATCCACACCACCGGTGACTCGTCACTCCGCGCTGGAAGATGGCTGCGGTGCAGCGGACCCCGGTCAGGGAAGGGATCCGGATAGTTTCGCTGTGTGTGTGCTGGTACACGGTCAGCTCGGGGGGAAATGTTGTCAACAAAATCATCCTCAATGGATTCCCGTACCCGGTCACGGTCTCTCTCTTTCATATCATCTCTATCGTCGTCTTCCTCCCCCCGCTGTTGCGGGCTTGGGGAGTCCCCAAAACAGAACTGCCGAGCAGGTACTACTGGTGGTACATCCTGCCTTTAGCTTTCGGAAAATACTTTGCCTCCGTGTCGGCTCACTTCAGCATATGGAAAGTGCCCGTGTCGTACGCGCATACCGGTGAGTACAGCGGCTTTGTGTTCGTTTTAATGCGCCGCCACCTGGAGCCTGTCAGCCGGGGTAACTTGATGATGTGTCCGTCCTGTCAGCCGATGTTAGCATCGCGGCTAACGCAGGGTGGCACGGCATTTAACCAGGCTGTGGGCCCCACGTAGAATCTGTGTACTGTAGGTCTTGTTTTAATGAGGCTAATTAATCCCGCTTCGTGTCCTCTTAATATAAACTAATTAGCTTTAGACTCTCCAAAGAATTACTAATGAGCTGCTGTTTGCTAGCTTCATAGCTAAGGGGGAGGGTCCATTAATGAGCCGCCGTGCTTCCCTAACTTAGATGTTAAACCACCATGTAACATGCGAGCCTCTGCAACTGATTTTTTCTCCTTTAACAAGCTGAAGTGACATTTTTGTGAGGCTACCTGCTGATAAATGTAAAAAAAACCCGGCTAATACTAACACATAGTCCTTTAAACATTGTTATTGAGCTGAAAGAAGCGAAAGCCACTATATAATAGTGTAGGAATACTGTTGGTAACGTAAAGGAAATATTAAGATCCGGCTGTGATTATGTTGCACCCAGGAAATGTACACCAGGCTGCTTAATCTATAAAAATGTATCATAATAATACTATCATGTCACTAATCTGAATGTTTTCTTAGTCCCTGTCTTAAGGGACAGAGCCATTTGGCACTTCCAGTACAAAGCATGAAAAACAGTTATTATCTGTTGCTAACTCAACCTTGTTTCTGGTTGAACTTTTACAACCACATTATACAAGCACAATGGATTTACAGCAACTAACTGTATAAAACCACAATATACTCTACATGCAAAACTAAAGTAAATGCACATGTAAGAAAAATATAGTGCAAGATGCATAAATTAAAGTATTAATACTAATCTGAATCACAAGGCTAATCTTTACAGACAGCTATCAAACAAATGTTGTAAATTTAAAAACCCTGTATGGAACTTTTGTCTTTTTTCCCCACCCTATTTCTTTTTCTTTTTTTGCAAATAAAAGGTGAACCTTCTCATTTAATAGGACCGCAAATTACAGCCCCCAAAAGAACTATATAGTTGATCTGCATTTTTAAGAAAAAAAGCAGGAAGCATGTGCCTCTTATCCTGTGAAAGATGGAAATACACATATTAAACCCTCCTCAAGTTCAATTCAAATATTTCCCGTGGTATGTATCAACTGCACCTTTTTGAACTACTTTCACCTTTTGCATCTATTGTGTCATTTAAAGATTATTCCATTAATTTAGTTTCCACTGACTCCTGGGACTTGTGGCAGATGAATTTCATCAGCTCTGATTTCTCCACTCTCTCTCTTATTACCTGCAGATTCTGCAAGTTAGCAACACATGTTGAATTTCTCATTAATTGCGCCTTCAAACTCCACGGCACTGTAATGTAGCTACACGTTCCAACTTGAAACAACTCTAAAAGTCTCAATTTTATTTACTTATTTCTGTATTAAGTCTAGCAGATACTTAATAACAATTGATTTAGAGCAAGTCTGTAAATAAAATGTCACTGTAAAATATCTTTGTCGCCTCTGACCTGAGTTTTGGAGCCACAGCAGTTGCATCAGTGTTTTTACTTTAGGAATGAGCTTCTAACCTTGTGAACCTACACAATGATCATTATATCTACTTTGTGTGACGCCAGTACTGAGCGCCTACTCTGGCATTGTTCTTCAGAAGAAAAAAAAACATAATGATAAACTGAGTTGCGCTTTAGTCTGTGTTTAAATGAAACAAGTGCAGTCGAGGGAGGTGTGCAAACCCAAGGTTTGTGACAGGTTGGATGTTTGACAGAGGTGTGGGCCTAGCTCTGACGTACCGTGCCTACTTGCTGCCTGTTAATAGTTCATGTTTGTTCAAGAAAAAAGAAACTGACGTCGTTCCTTGTCATGTCTTTTACAGTCAAAGCTACAATGCCGATATGGGTTGTGCTGCTGTCGAGAATTATCATGAGAGAGAAGCAGACCACAAAGGTGAGTAGGTTGAGCACGGCTAACGACAAGGCCTGCTCTGTCTGAGACTCAGCAGTGGTGATGTGGCACAGTGCTGCTGTGTCTGTCCTGGATCTCATATTACAGCCATCTGTAGGGGCTTTTGTCCACAAAGTTGATGAAACCTTCTGAGGGAGGGTGGAGGTGAGAGAGGAAGAGGGGCTTTTTTTCTTATACCAGGTGACCACACTCGCCTAATAAATTCCCATTTAACCCCCCACTTCTTCTGTTATTTAGACAGTTGTGTTTGGGGCCATGCATACCACAACACTGTGCATTAGCAGTACGTCAATTGGTAGTTCAACTAATATCAATTAAATATATCTTGGATTGCATTTCACTGCAAGGTTGCATTAAGGCTTTTTGTTAGTTTTTTGTCTCAGTCTGTGCAACAACAAATTGTCGCACTTTAATATCACAATTAAAATGATTGAACTGCACTGCAACTAAAGATGATCTGCATTGGTAATTGTTGCCATTCATCGAGTGCGCTTTGAAACGTGAGACAGTAGTGGTGAGTAGAGCACGGCGATATGACCAAAAATATTTATCACGATATACATTTGAAAATTTGTGATAACGATATAACTGACACTAGACAAAATACTTTACAACTCCACAACTTTATTAGTGCAAAAAAACCTCATCAATGTATTTTCACTTAAACAAGCAACTGTTTTTTTATGTGCAGTAAAGTTATATAAAAATTTAACAGTGCAAATGCAAATTCCTTGCTGACAGTGGAAATTGGCGGACATATCCTCAGCATAACCATGTATAATATCCACAAAACTTAAAAAGAGGTTATACACACACAATATGGTAATATTATGTTGAAGTGCAGTACGTATCACTCCGCGAGGCTCCTGCCTACGATAGCCGCAATGCTCCGACAATCCATCAAGCGGTGCGGGTTCGTAGCTTAGCATCGTCGTACTAAAACATTTGACAGATTTTCGAGCGACGTGTACCGCAGAAAATCGTCGATTTTCAGAAAAATCAAAGGATTGATTTTAAGTGTGCCGTAGTTTCCGAAAAAACACGGTAATAACGACTAGCATGGTCTACCAAAAATAGTGCTTTGATGTGTATGTGACGGACGAAAGCTAAACCAGTTCCACACCACTGAAGTTGCAGCATTTTTACAAACCAATTCTGGTTCATCTGTTTCATTCAACGATCCGCTTTCGCCCTTCTCATTCTCCGTCACCGCCATGCTTTTTCCGCCATGTGCGTATGAAAACAAAGGCACTGTGCATGCGCGTTTTACCCATATTCTATCACGATATTTCATTTTCTTATCATTGCCCAACATTATACCGGTATTACCGTGAACGGTATGATATGGCCCAGCCCTAGTGGTGAGTCAAAATGAAGATGCTGGAAGCAGTTTCTGTTCAGCATTTAGTTTAGCTTTAATTTTTCTTTTTTCTTTTTTTAAATCCAAAGCATAAATTCAGAATCGACTGGTTAGCGTTTGAGCACAAGTAATGCCTGGTTCTTCTTTTGCACTGGTTGTGGAAGGCAAGGAACAAACTAGTAGGACACATGTAGAGTGCATCCTCCAAATAAAAGGAGATGAATCCCCTCCAAATTGTAACAACTTTCCATTGTTTTTGTGCTCCACCTTCCCACAAAGTCTCACTGACAGACACATAGCAATGATTAAAATAGTTTGGTGCAGGAATCGCCCCTCGCTCATGACGAAGTATACACAGCTCTTAATAATAAACAAAGCATGATGGGAATGTAGGAGTACAGTAAGCTGTCCAACTGTTGATTGTAATGTGGGAGTTATCCTGGAGTCCTTAATGTCATGACGTTTTTAAGTAATTAGTTGTTTGGTTGATGTGTCATATAAACATATTAGTGCTGAGCTCATATTTCCTTAGAAAAAGAGAAAGCTGCATTGAATTTGATCAGACTTGTATTAAATTAGAGTTAAATGAGAAAACTCCCTTCGTGAAACACCGATCAAGTTTCTTATATTTCTTCATCAAATAAATCTTTTATATTCAAAAGAAACGATCCACTTTAAGACTATTTTAAATTCCATTATCAATAAAACTACTTGAGCTCCGTGCTTCAAGTATTTTAAATGTGATTTGCGGACACTCTGGAGTGCAGCTTGCAGACATAGAATAATGGATGCTTGAAATCTTCGAATATTTGGATCTGTTATCTCTGGCAGCAGATTTGAAGGTCTGTAGAAACCATTATAATACACATTGTAATGGCACCCAGCACATATCCTGTCTTCTTATTGGTAAAAGATAAACTTCCTGCAGGGATGTGAAGGTGCATAAATCAAACTAAAACCTTGTGCTCTGCCTGCCGTACATAAATATGAGTATTTCAAAAATTCATATTGGGAACATTAGAGATAATACCTTGAAACTTTTGGATGTAATAACAACAGAAGTCGGCTTTTGAAAAATATTAATTTCAATATCACATTGAACTTGGATATAAAAGTGTGTGTGTTTCATTCTACATTCAGGCTTTAACATAAAAACCAGGCGCTTAATTGTAATAATTTTAAGGAATGTTCTATGCCTTGTATATATGAGAATAAATATACTATCAGTCCCCTACCTGGAAAACATGTTTCTACTGGTTTCCATATCTGCTGTCTGAGATCAGACACTCCTAAGAGTCTACATTCCTAGCCCTGTAGTACCAGATATTTACCCTATAACATCTAAAAAAAAAAAAACCTAACTCTAGTAGTTAGGTTCTAACTACTGATAGTGGGATCTACATTGCCCAGTATCACAAATCCCAGAATTCCTTTCAAGTGTAGCATCCATTTACTGACTTTAGACTGAGCTGTCAGTTTAGTTTCAGTTCATTTCAATCCAATGTTATTTCTATAGCACCAAATGACAACAACAGTGAGCTTTATACTGCAAGAACATACAATAATATATAGAAACTCCCAACAACCAGGAAGCTCTTGGCGACAATGGAAAGGAGAAGGGGAAGACGGGTCTGTGGTATAGAGCCAGAATGCATCACTTTGCATTTTAATAGTTAGTAAAACAGTTATTTAATAGTTATTAAAATGCAAATTGATGTGTAAACACACAGTGAGTAAATAAGACACACTAAGTGCATCATGAGAAGCTCCCAGCAGCAGGAGCCTATGGCAGGATTCAGGTTGACCTTGTTCAGGCCCAACTATATGTTTTATCAAAAAGGGAAGTTTTAAGTCTAAACTTAAACATAGATGCAGTGTTCAAAACCTAACTGGATCCATGGCAATGAAATGTTTACACAGAGTTTGCGTCATGTGAAAGTCTTCAGAGTCTGAGATTAGCACGTAATGTTTATCTTCCAGTTCAGTGTTGAGACGGGAGGCAACATGGCTCTGATGACCGTGTGAGAACTGAAGTTGTATGAGACTTATTATAATACGTCTCATAAAACACTTTATCAATGTGTAATGTTTAAAACATGGACTTTAATTATGCTTATGGTTATAATTTAGGTAAAATTGGTAGACTACATGATATTGGATGGGTTTTATGTGGAGAGCACCTTGTCAGCACAATGCAATGCAGGCCACTGCAACACCACTGTGGAGTGTAATTTAAGCTTTAGTCTAAATCTCCAAAATAATTTGGAGCACCTGAATTAGGACACAAATCTGGGCCTTTACCAAAATAGAAAACTCCTCCCTGAAGGTTCAACGTTGTCCCCACTGTATATTTTTGTGATGCCAGTAAGTAGACCTGCATCTTTTTCTTTCTTTTTTTTTGTGGATGCACCTGCACTTTTGGTGTGTTATCAGAAGTTAACTTTTAACATGAGGGTGTGTGAACAAGTTTTTACTGGGAACTGTTTCCTTGTAGTGCATCCAGTTAAGAGACTGGTTAATTATTAAACAACACATTAATGGAGCTAGTTTAAGTATGTTGTGCTGCAGCAGTTCAGTTTGGGTCACAATGATACCAATGGAAATTTTGGGGGGTTTAGCTCAGTTGGAGGCTGTCTTATTGGTCTTGTGCGTTTTGCTCATGTGAGATGAAGAGTGGTTTGATAGCTTGAGAGCATTTATTTGCTGTTCGGTGTTTAGTTTTTGTTTTTTTTTTTAGTTTCAGAGTGGTTTGTTGGGGGCTGAGTGGGTGAGTGTGTAGGTGCACAAGTGGGTTTCATAACAAGTGATGGATGCTGTATTTCAGGATGCAAATGAATCTGTAGATGAGCTGTTCTCCTCAAGTGTATGTCTAAGCAGAGTTACCAGGTCCAGCTGCACACTCTGGACTAATCGCTGTGCTGAAGATTAGAAATACACTAACACACATTAATGTGAAATTATGTCTTCTTGTGCAGCAACCATTTTTGGAAATTTTCCACTTCTTGTTATCTCTTTATTTTTCAGTGGGTGAAAATGTGGTCATGTTTGGGTTTTATTAATTCAGTGTCGGAAATGTTGCTTCACATTTTCTCTGAGGTGCTGACCAAATTAACACGAACCAATGTTTATCCAGTCATATGAAAGAGTTTTTACATGACTCCATGCACTACACGCTTACTGCTTTCATAGGAGTTAAGAGGATAAGTAGCAGCCAGGAGCTACTAATCAAATGCCCTTCAATAACTGATCCTCAGCAAGTGTGACCGCCTCTATAAAAGCAGTCATTTTGGCAATTTGCTGGTCTGGTGTTTGTTAATACAGTGCAAAGGGTTCCCAGGAGTAGAAGTCCCATCAGATTCACCCCAGTTCATGATAGTAATGTTAGCAAAACACTGAACAACTTTGACTTGTTTGGAAGGGTTCCCAGGAGAAAGAAATTTAAGCCCCAACTTAAAAGGTTACATCTAAAAAAACTGCAAGGCTTCTGGAACAGTGTCCTTTGGAAAGACGAGCCCAGAGTGGAGATGTTGGGCCATAATGCACAACGCCACAATCGGCGAAAACCAAACACAACATATCACACCAACACCTCATACCTGCTGTCAAGCATGGTGGTGGAGCAGTGATGGTTTAGGCTTGTTTTACAGCAACAGGAGGGCAACAATAACCATGAACCAAGGCCACCTGTCTGACAGTAAAGCCAGTCCCAAACTGAGTTAACAGGCAGAATGGCTGAAAAAGAAAACAATCAAGTTATTGCATCACGCAAGTCAAAGTCTAGACCTCAACCTGACTGAAGTGCTGTGGCAGGGCATAAAGAGAGCTGTGCATAAACAAAAAAAAACACACACACCTCAATGAAGTGAAGCAATGTTGTGAAGAAGAAATTCATCCACAATGATAGTCATACATAGGGTTGTGCGATATGACCAAAATCTCATATCCCGATATAAAACATCTATCATCTGATAACGATATAAATCAAAAAAATGTAATATTTTCTGTAAATGCTGTGAATCTCGGGTAGGTGAAGCGTTTCCAGCTGGGCGTCGTGTACCTGGAGTCGAGTGTTTTAACCAATGCATGAAACTCCACATTTTTAGATATAAGTTGTAACGGCCGCCGTTTTCTTTGTGAGTATTTATTACATGGCGTGCTACGGGGAAAAGCCTGTTCTAACGTTTGAGTCTAAGATTTATTTTTTAGCACCTGACAACTTCTTTTTTGCTTCTCATCCGTCAATAATACTCTTTCACGTGATTCCGTTTATTTTGAATAGTCTCAGGATCTTGAGCTTTATTGTGAAAGGTTTATGTGGAAAATAAACAAGCGGACATGCGATGCTGTTACTGTCGTTGTTGCTAACGACAACCCATAAAAACAGGCGCTTGTCCGTCCGTATTGTGGTTATATTAAATATAAGAGAAAGAGAGAACTTTAAGAAATTAATATAGCCACTACAGTGATCATCAAAACGAAAAAAAAATATTGCCGTAAAGTTTATTTTGCGACACCATGAAACAAACGATAGCGTAAAATGAAACGATAGACGTTTTTATATCGTCATCCGATATATATCGTTATATCGAACAACCCTAGTCATACAGAAAACAGTTACTTTTAATTATTGCTATTAAAGGTGGTTCTATAAGCGATTAAATCATGGAGTATAGAGGCCTGTGAAACGTTTCTTTCACATCACTGTATCATTAGGAGGCACCAAGCTGCTCACATTCTTACTCATTTGGCTACAATTACTACTTTCTTTTTTCAGTTCATCTACAACAGCGGTCCTCAACCCCCGGGCCTCGGACCGGTATCGGTCCGTGACTCATTTGGTACCGGGCTGCGAGAGTTGAAGCTCAGGTGTGAAATGTATGGTTTTCAGGGCTTTTATGGGTTTTCAGCGTTATTTTGTTATCGTTTTTATCGTTAACTCGGTTTTCCTGGGTCTTTTCATGTGTGTTATGAATAAATCTTTTTTTTTTTGGTACCGGTACTAGTTTTATTTTGTTGTATTTATCCGCGACACCTTAAAGGTCGGTCCGTGAAAATATTGTCGGGCATAAACCAGTCTGTGGCGCGAAAAAGGTTGGGGACTGCTGATCTACAAAATGTATTCACTAATAGCTCAATCAGTGAATCATCTGGATGTTGTGAGACAACAGAAACTCTCTACTTGTTTATGTTAAAAGTCAATTTTACTATTTTCAAGACAAAGTTTCACCAGCTGTTCAGCCAAAACAGATATTTATAAACACATGTCATCTGTAGACTTTGAGTTTGTTCCTGATAAGCTACAGGCGTTACTGCCAGCAGTACATCAGCACAGTTTGTCATGGGAAATACTTCTCTCTCTATGTTACTGTTACTGTCTGTTAGACCATTATATTGATTGGATGCATATTTATGAATGAATTAAAGCAGTTCATTGATTACAAACATGGTTGCTAATTTATTTTTATAAACCTGCCATCTTTGCTAGAGAGTGCAAAATATTTCCTGCGCTGGAAATGAGATTTCCTAAATGTGTTGCTTTAGATGTAAGTGATGAAACAGTTTGTGCTTTGTGTGGTCTTAGGTATACGTATCGCTCATTCCCATCATTGGTGGGGTGCTGCTGGCCACAGTGACCGAGCTGTCCTTTAATATGACGGGACTAATCAGCGCTCTGGCTGCCACGCTCTGCTTCTCACTGCAGAACATCTTCTCCAAAAAGGTAATCCACCCTCATGTTGCTGTGTGCCACGTGTGCTGATCTGCTGATTTTTTTTGTTTTTTTTCTCTTCTCTGAAAAATGTCCAAATGAACCAGCAGACATTGTTAGAGACTTCCTGTTTTTTCATTCAAATCATAGCCACAGTTTAACTGCCACTTTTTGTCAATGTAGGATCTCCTTCTCCTTCCTACTTATGACACATTAACAGAGAGGAAATGAAAATGCACTCAAGGGATTTAATAACGCAGTATTATTATTTTTTTTTTTTTTGAGTGTCTGAGTCTGATGAGGAGGATTGTCCTGTTGCATTCAAACAACTTCACGGGTTTTTCCTCCAGCATCCCAGTGGCACGATCCCACTCAGGTTGCCCCAGTCTTGGAAATCTCACATGTCATTTTTTCCAAACCTGTGGTGCCTTTTTTTTTTTTTTTTTTAATAGGCTTGGGTGCGTTAGCCGGATAAAGGTTTTGTGACAACACAGGATTGCTCACAATAATCAGTCGGGTGTGACAAAGTCTCACATGTTATCAAAAAGGCAGCTATAGTTTTCTTAACAGATGAAAGGTCTTCCCAGATTGGACAAAAAATAGAGTGGTGCATTTTAAATCTCTTGAGTGTATAATAAAGAAATGGAGATTTCTGAAAGTGTGCTGAAATGCTTACAGAGTTCTTTATATCAGTTTAAAGATGCATTAACAGAGTTGCAGCCTAAGGTTTTATTGTGTTTTTACAGGTGTTGCGTGACACGCGGGTCCACCACCTGAGGCTGCTGAACATCCTGGGCTTTAACGCTGTGATCTTCATGCTGCCCACCTGGGTTCTGGTGGACCTCTCTGTGTTTCTGGTGAATGGAGACTTGGTGAGTAGCAGTAAGAGTCTGGCGTGAACTAGAGCCGCTTCGGTGACCGTGAGCTTTATCTGACGTAACTCCTTTCGTCTCAGACGGATGTTTCGGGGTCCATGAGTACCATTATCCTGCTGCTCATCAGTGGGTTCTGCAATTTTGCTCAGAACGTCATCGCCTTCAGTATACTCAACATCGTCAGCCCGCTCAGCTACGCCGTCGCCAACGCCACCAAGAGGATCATGGTCATCAGCATCTCGCTGCTAATGCTGCGAAATCCCGTCAGTTTGACAAACGTCCTGGGAATGATGACGGCTATCGTCGGAGTCTTCCTTTACAACAAGGTCAGTCAGCCCGAGCGAAAGTTCATTATAAAGATGTGCATTTAATCCATTAAGGCACGATGCAACATGCACTTGCTTCTGTTGTTTAAATTGGATGTGATGCAAAGCCTGTTTTATGTCATTGTTGTCAAAACACACACGCTATAAATAATTTCACCTTTCTTACATCGTGGGGTAAGAGAAACATACAAATGTTGCACTTAGAGTTCAGGGTCTGGAACTTACTGTCTCTAAGTGATCTGCTTCTCTACCAGCCCCCAAGTCCACTTACACTCCTGTCCTTGTTTATTTTCAGTCCACAGACTGCTTTGCTTTCACCCTTAAAGGACTTCTTCCAGTAGTTTTACCATCAATCCAACTTGAGCTGCTTTCCTTTTTTGCACTCATTTATCTTCTTTGACCATTGTGACCTACGTGGTCAGTTCAGGTGATCCAACATTTAAAACCTGGTTGATTTCAAATCTTTTTGCTCTTGTCCTTTGCCAACAGGCCAAGTATGACGCTAACAAGGAGAAGAAGCTGCTGCCGGGCTCCAAACAGGACCTGATGTCCTTTGACAACCCGGCGCTGGAGAAGATCCAGGCCAACGGGTCAGTGCCTTTCCCCCACAGCCCAGAGCAGCAGCAGCAGCAGCAGCCGCACAGCTGGAACCACGTCCTGACTGACCACTTCCAGTACAGCCAGCAGACCTACACGACAAACTACAGCAGCAACCACCAATATGTGGTGTAAAGGAGGACTCGTCCTCACTCTGGTAGCTGTCATAGACATTACTGCGTGTAGCCCGGCGGCTCAGAGGCAGGTCTCAATCACCTGGAGACTGAGGGCTGTTTGTGTTGAAGAATGAGGTGTCTGACATCACGGGCCAGTCATGTGACCTCCCACCCCTTCTCTCTCCCTGTCTAAACTTCATTTTGAGTCAGCTTTGGTGTAGGTCTTTATTTATTTTTTTGGTACTGACTGAACGCGACGGTTAGAATCGGTTTGTATCGGCCAGGAAGGTAGCTGGAAAAGGATCTCCACACAACTGTTTGCAGATGTTTGATTTTTGTTTTCACTACCAGCCATAACATTCTAGTTTGTTTACTTTGAGAGGAAAGGACGTCATGTGTAACCATCACTGTGAATGTTGACGTGCACCGAATTACGAGTCTGTCGTGTCTTTTAGTTCAGTCAAGATCCTTAAAATTTTTAGGTTTTGGCATTTCATGTCTTTTTTTTCTCTCTCTTTAAAATTTACTTGAGACAATGTGGGGAGATACAAACTGTTGAGTTAGTCATCAGTGAATAAATTATAGCCTTAATGCTGATGGGAGTTCTTGGGAATATAGTGGGTTTTGTAGGTTTGATCTGATATTGTGATTGGCAATGTTTTCAACACCAAGTGTTAGTCATTCATTCTTTCTGTCCAGATTGAAACATATCAACAATCAAGATGGGTTGTAATGATATTCTATATAGTTAAAAACCTCACAGAGCCTCTAGCGTAGCCACAGACTGTATACATTCAATCGATATCCACACTCCCACTAATAAAAGTGCCCAATTAGGAAAAATGCTCCAAATTAAAAGCGGATGAGTCCATTGATGTTCATAAATGTTTAATAAAGCCAAACACTTATGAAAACCACATCGTTGAACGAAGAGCGAGACCATTTCTGTTATCTAGAAAGGTCAGTGACCTCATACAGATCTGTGCTTCTCCCTGGTGAAACAGAAAATAGTTTACTGTATTATTTGTTGGTATAAATGTGGCTCAGGAGGTTGAGCGGGTCGTCTACTAATCAGGTTGGTGTTTCAATTCCCGGCTGCTCGTCAAAGTATCCTGAACACACCGACACTCCAGTTTGTGTGTGCGTGGATGTTAGCTTAGAAAAAGCGCTTGTATGATTATGTCTTTGAATGAATGAATAAGGCCTAAAATTAGATTTGCATAACAAAAGATGTGCAGCTTCATACATGAAGGATGTATTTGTTTCTTCTGTATCCCACCACATAAAATATAATGGAGGTGTTTTTGTTGTCATGGAGACTTTTTTTTTTTTTGGTTTATTTGTATTTATCAGTCTGCGAAGCTTCAAGCTTTGGTTCAAGCTCTGTCAGCCTGAACCAAAAGCTCCTCTGTCATGTTTCAGTTTTTAAAAACAGAACGCCGTGTCGAGTTTGCACGTCTTCAAACCACTTGATGCGTTTTCTTTTAATTTGTCAACACTGGCGTCATAGAGTCACTGGACAGAGGTTTGGATTGTGCAATGAAAGATTCACCTGTAATTTCAGGTGGGCTTTCTATCATCACTACTGTAAAGTGCAGGAAGACAGTTTTTCTTTGTTTTGACTCTGTTGCTTTCGAATCGAGCGCCGGTTGTGAGCTTGTTTTCTTTTTTGGTTTTTGGGGAGGGTTATTAATTAAATGCTGTCACAGTATTCAGTGATTGGTGGGTTTTTCCCCACCACATCTAGTGTCTCCAGAACGTGTCTGTTTACTCCTTTCTAGATTCATGGAGAAAACTAGCTATTAACTGCCACCATGTTATTTTATTTTTTATTAGATTACATACTGAAATTTAAGTCCTCTACTCAGTGTAAGAATAATTTTAATCAGAAACATTGCAATACAACCAAACTCGCTGTCCATTGTTTTGAAATATAGTTTGTGTGTTGTTGTCTGTTGTTCACTTTGAGGCTGTCTGTTGTTTGTGTTGGCCTTCGTGACATTTTCCCCACCGCAAACGGTAACCATAAATAAAAACAAACAAAGTGATGAATTCGAACTTCTATGACTTCAGCGTCCATTTCAAATGTTAGATTTAATCATCTCAGCTTTTATCTACTGAGCAGCATAGTTTCAGTTTTGCATCCGATGGGAAAAATGTGATTGTGTCACTCATAGTGGAGTGATGGCAGCAAATTAAAGAGCCCATTTCTTTACCTCTATGGAAGCGCTCAGTGGTTTTGCAGATGTTTAAAAAGTAGTTTTAATAAAAATCAGTTTTTAAGGAGGGGAGATTTTGTTTATAATAAAGATCCAGATATGTTTTAATGAGTTGGTGGAGCCCAAAACGGAGCTTAAAGATAAAGAAACGTGCGGTTTTATTTATTATTTCACTGCAATGTCTTTGCAGTTTCTGCCACTGCTAATGTGAACATTGACAAATCTGAAATGTTTCAGTCTTGCAAGATGCACGGGCATGATTTTAAATCTACAATAATACAAGTGTAAATTGTTTTTGCAGACAGCAGGAGGGAACTCTTCACCCATTAAGAAAATGACTCATCTTCTTACTAGACTGGTGCAGTAATTCACAGATCTCAGATGGGAAGTATCGTATTAGATGAAGAGCCAAGAAAATTTTAGAAGTGTGATTTACAAAGAAATTGACACGATCGCGTCACGGCTCAAGAATATTTTGCTTCCAGTCACATGCAGAGTGCAGCTCTAACGGTTTTAGACCATCTCGCCTTTCCTTCGTGCTTTTTTTTTTTTTCTTCCTCACTTATTTCTTCCTGTTGCCAAAAGAAAGGGTGTAATCCTTCTGATGCTGACGTGCCACCAGAGAGAGGCCTTCTGTCAGCTCGGCCACAAGACCTGAAATTCCTAAACGATAACGCGTAGGACACGTGGACGGTTCATGCCGGCTCTGTTTCTGAAAGTGGGAGAAAGTTTGAAAGGCGAATTATTTTAAATTTCCTCTCTCTGTCTGTCATAAAGCTTTTTAAAGGGATCTAAATGTTGACGAGAAAGGGGGAGAATACTTTGTAAAACTTGTATAATTATTTTTGTGTCTCTTCAATGGATCTCTAGAAAGAATTTTTACTTAACTGATGTTTTTAGATTTTTATTTATGGTGTCTGTGTACAGAAATGTTGTACAGGGGGGTGCACAGTCTTGTCTGCTTAAATAAATACACAATTGAAGACTGAAAATGTTTGCGTGTTCTCTTAACTGATAAATGTTTGATAAAAGAAGTATGAATAATGAATAGTATGAATAAAAATCCCAGTATAGTAAAAGTGTTAGCAGCCAAATATTCTTAAAATACCTCTGCAGTAAAAAGGTTTCTTTCTAATAAGGTTTAAATATTGATAATGTGTCTTGCAGTTAAGGATTACCATCTATTGCTTAAAGTGTTATAGGGAAATATATTATTCATGATATGAAACCGCATCCCAAAGATGCTCTGTTGGATTGAGATCTGGTGAATCCGTGAACTCGCGGTCATGTTCAAGAGACCAGTATGAGACGATTTGAGATTTTTATCCTCTGAAGCGTACACTGTACTCGTGAAGGGATGGACACTGTCGGCAACGATACTTGGATAGGGAGTGGCGTTTAAGCGATGCTCAGTGGGTTTTCCTGGGGTCAAAGTGCACTGAGATCATTAGACTACCAGCAGCCTGAACCACTGATACAAGCGGGATGATTCCATGCTTTTGTGTTTTTGATGCCTAAATCTGACCCGTCCATCCAAATACTGCAGCAGAAATTGGGATTCATCAGACCAGGTAATGCAGGGGTGGGCGATTCCAGGCCCCGAGGGCCGGTGTCCTGCAGGTTTTAGATCTCACCTTGGGTCAACACACCTGAATCACATGATTAGTTCGTTACCAGGCCTCTGGAGAACTGCAGGAGCTAATTTAGCCATTTAAATCAGCTGTGTTGGTTCAAGGACACATCTAAAACCTGCAGGGACACCGGCCCTCTGGGCCTGGAATTGCCCACCCCTGAGGTAATGTATTTCCAGTCTCCTGTTGTCCCGCTGCTGTATAAAATCTGCCTCAGGGTTCAGCAATTTTCATTCAGACATGTTCTTCTACAACCTTGGTCATCTCAAAACATCTGTTCTCCTTTGACCTCTGTTTTTGACAAGCCATTTACACTCAGAGAAACTCCCTTGACTGGATGTTTTAAATCTTTGTGCAGGAAAATCCCAGCGGATCAGCAGTTTCTGAAACACGATTAACGTCCCTTAAATCACCTTTCTTCCCTGTTGATGCACAGTTTCAAGTATCAGGTCCAAGTATCTTGATTATGTGTGTGCAGCGCTTAATTTCAGGAGAGCGTGTATAAATCTAACATGACATTTCAGTTGCTCTGTTCTGTCATGTATGTTTCTTCCTGGCCTCAAATGTGTGCTTCTTCACTTAAAAACTTTCCAGTATCTCTGCCACTGTTGTGCAGATAATATACAAAGTGGTGATGAATAAAATGGCAATTTGGTATTTGATTAGGAGCTAAAACCTTATTTATCTCCCAGTTTCCCAAAGGCAAAACCACATGTTGATGATATATTTTTAAAAAAAATGTCAGTTAGTTCCCCCTAGTGGGCACAAATTAATAATGCAGCACAAATGTCAGCACTTTTAAGTAGAACTGAATGATTTACTTGAAGCTCCGAGTGTACGCTGTCATGTTTGTTTACACCAGACTGTGTTTACAAGAAGTCGGTATGGTAACAACAGGCACAAGTTTCTTTTATGTGGCTCCACGTGATCTTTCAGAGGAGGACGCACATCTGCAGCGTGTCTTTGTTGGGCACACGGAGCTCACTTTCTCCTCTTTCCATGTTATGATGGATGCTGGCAGCCTCAGTTAGCCACCAGTGACAGCTCTTTAGTGTTCCTCTACACAGGAGTGCAGACTGTTAGCATTAAGGCGAAAGTGTTTTAGAGCTTAGCTGCCTACGCACAATGACTAATGACCTGATTTCCCTGCATTTGTTTTTTGGTGTGGTGGGGTTTTTTAGTTTTGTTTTCAATGTATTTGTCATAAAGAAAGAGATAAAGTGGATGTGGTTTTTTGCTTCTCTTTCATCCTATGTACTTTTTCTTTGTTGATGTGACCTGTTGATGTGACCTCTCACTATTTCACTTGGCTCTTTCTGCGCCCATGATTTCATTCCAGGACAAAGACAGTTGACTGATTTTCTAGTGCAAACATGAGTCTTTATTACAAACAGCCATCAGCATATTTTGGTCAGTGCTCTATTAATTTCATATGTTTCTCTTGATGAAAAAGAAATAACGAAACCCACACAAACCATCGGGGAGTTTTCCATAAACACTGTTGGAGCTGAGGGAGGATCCTGTCCATCACAAGAACCATCTGATGGCTCTTTGGCACTGTCAGAGACATCTGGAGGAAGGTGGAAGGGGAAAGGTGGAGGTGAGCCCCATGAGAGATGACATTCATCTAGCGAAAGAGTGTCTCAGCTAGGCGGAAGCCACAAGGGGAGGTTGGACAGAATGGAAAGGCTCGATCTATCATTGCACTTCAGTAACAACAACTCAATCAAACATTGTTTCTCTTTTCTTGTCAGCCCCGTGACATACAACTCTTTCAGTCAATAAATAATCCTCCAGGTGCTCTGGGGATCCCTCCGTGCTGTGGGCCCACCACATCTTCATCATCAGCGGCTCTGAGAGAGAGTCGCGTGTGAAGCTCTTCATGCCACCATAACGCAGCAAACATTCATCGGTGTCAAATATGTGCTCACTCAGCAGAGTCAAGTCTGCTGGAGGCTCTCTCCGTGTCGCGCGGAGTGAATGTGACAGTAGCGGGGAGCTGAGTGATGATGCTGGCATTGCACATCAGCTGGGTGAACACGCTGCTGTCCTTCACAATGCTGGTAGTAAATAGGGTGGTTTGCGTTAAAGGAGGGGAGCTGCTGCGGCTGCTGCTGCCTCGCCTGGATAAACCGAGGAACCGGCGGAACAGGGACTTCCTGAGGAGGATGTAGATCCAGGGGTCAAGGATGGGGTTAACTGAGGCTATCCTGATGGCAGCCAGGTCTGCTTTGAAGTTTTTTTCATCACTGAAGCAGTTTGCAAACACACGGACCTTAAAACAGAAGAAAGGAGCTGTTATAATATATTTCTTTAGACTGTTAACAGCTCATAAGCAGAAAGATTTCCTGTTTTGTCATCTTAAAAAAGAAAGGTTTGTCAAATCAAATCAAATTCCTGGATTCCTGGATTGAATGAGCAAACTCAACATTAAGGCGCTGTCCTCATGTAGACTACACCTCTGGTTACAAATATTTTGCAAGCTGTTGCATTATTAATTTCTGCTATTTGGGTTTAGCTGGACATTGTAAGTATAAAAAATAAACGTTAGCTTTGAGCAGAAAATGACTAATAAAGTCTGTTCTGGAGACAGGGACTTTATTTTCTAACACAATAAAATCCACATTGTTTAACACAGTGTAAACACTTCATGGCTTTTCTGAAAAGCCAAAATATAAAGTCCCTGTATGAGGTGAAGAGAAATGATCAAATTTTATCCAATTAAAGGCAGATTACACCCTGCACCAGTAACCAGCCTGTTGCAGACAACCATTCACAATCACACCTATAGGCAGTTTAGAATGAACCTAACCTCCTGTCTTTGGACTGTGAGAGGAAGCCTTAATACCACAGTACACAGGCAAAATAAGCAAACTCCACACAGAAAGGCTTCAAACTTCAAACTCAAACTTTATTGGTGTGAGGGAACAGTGCTAACCACTGTGACCAGGTAATGACTGGACTTTAGAAAACAATATAGATTATATTCATCAAATATACAAGAATATTTAATGAACTGGCATGCAAGTTAAATGCCTAAAATGTGAAGGTAGCCCTGCTAAACTGTCACCAGAAGTTTTCAGTTGTAGTCATTTTAATGATACATATTGTTGTGTGTGTGTGGGATATATATTTATCCAATTATATTAGGTTGAACTTCTGGAGTATCTGATGCTGAACGTACTGAACATATTTGCTGGAATCAAGCAAACTGAGCAAATCAAGCACTACGTTCGTCCACTTTTAGGTCCTTTTACAGATTTAAGTAGTTCCTCGTTATTTCACAGGCAGTTGTTGCCTGTGAAATTCAGGCTAACTGCGTGCATCGCTTTAGAGGAAAAATAAGATGGAAAGTGGGTAAAATTATTTTTGGCCAGTTTTAATTAAAGCTAACGACGTCAAAATGCATGTTTCGCACTGCTGTGTCGATACTAATCAGTACAATACTGGTAATCCTCGTGTTTATAAGTGCCAGGCAGTGTTACAACAAAGTTTCTCTGCGCACCACTCGTTAATTAAAGACTTCTCTTACCACTAGTGGGGCTGAGCAGGCCAGGACCACCACAGAAGTCATCACCAGCACCGCGATCATTTGAGTCTCTGCGGCCGAGGACAGAGCTCTCCACCTTTCGCGGACGCTGCCTCTGGTGACGGGCAGCTGCACGACCCTCTGGCGCATCATCAGCAGCGCGCCGCACACCGCCAGGTTCAGCAGGATGGTGCCGAGGATCAGCAGCAGGCTAACGACGCTGTACAGGACGAAGTAGGTGGTGGACACGGGGTCGTGTTTCCTCCAGTCGATGAAGCACCAGGTTTCGGACGGCTGCAGTGTGCTATTCGCCATGCCCATCATTGGGAGGCAGCAAAAGAAGATGTGACTGATGTAGATGAAGAGCAGAAGCTTCTGCGCGAAGCGTCGGTCCACTCCCCACCGCTGGTAGGTGTACGGGCAGCATATGGCCAGGTATCGCTCTGCTGCCATGGTGCATATGATGCTGAGTCCGGTCAAACCGAAAAACAGCAACAAAAAGGACTGAAACTCGCAGACATGTTGGTCCAACAGCACATTGGGGTTAAGGTAGTTGGCTATAGTTATCGGACTGGCCAGGCAAGTGCCCAGCAGGTCCGTCACCGCCAGCCCGCACACCAGCGTGTAGAAAGCTGAAGATTTGCGCTGCTGTCTTGATACCGAAAGAACGATTATTGCAATTAAATTCCCAACGGCGCCTCCAGCAAACATAAAAATCGGTAAATTGATTGATTTCTCGACACGGTCTGTTTGTGAATTCTGAGTCGTGGTCTCGTTTATTGAATAAGGTCCGTGCGTAGAGTTTGAGCTTTCCATTTCTATCCACGAGATAGCCTTAGTTACAGACGCTACCTGTGGTGTGTTGTGGGTTTGGAAGCGCAGTTCCTCTTCAGCCTACTGCAAGAAAAGATAATGACTCAGCAGGGGCATGTTCTCTGGTAGTCTCATCCCCTCTGCTTTCCAGTAATCCAGAAGTTACCGAGAGGTCGTGGCGCACAGTTGTGGGCAAAGTGGTGGGTTGTCTCTAATATACTGAAGCATCCAGCAGTCTGACAGAAGTGATGGATAGGATTTCCGTTCCCTTTCTCATTTGTCAGTGAGCCGTCAGTGATGTCTGTCAGGAAGTGAACTGAACAAGGGGGTAAAGAGACGACAGTGTCACAGATGAGACTTCAGCGGAATTTTCTGTGTTAGATATGAGTCACATTTGGTTACAAACAAAGATCTAAACGTTTGAGGCAACCGCTAGATTAAGTGATGTGCGTTCGATGCGCGCAAAAACAAACAGTAAAGTTAAATAGGATAACTGTGCCTATAGCCGCTTCCAATAACACTGTTGAAAAGTTTTCAGTTTGAAGAATAAAATAAAATTTAAATGCCAATTACACGTTTAAAGTGTGCCCCACCCAAACACTGTACGTTTGTTTTTATGAATGTGAGGTTAATTGATAATGGATGGATGTATGATGGATATTTAAATGAAAGAAATGCAACATATGTTTACGAGCATGGTACTCCAAACCTTTTGTCTTTAATAATCCACACATATTACTGTAAACCTTTTGCTAAAGTAACTTAATACTAAAAATCGTTTATAGTGGGGGTGTCAAATATGAGGCCTGGTGGCCAGAATTGGCCCAGCAAGGACTCCAATTTGGCCCCATGGATGGCTTTAAAAATGAATGATGGGCTTAAGTTTTGAACTTTTGTCAGTATTTTCATACGTTTGACAGCTTTTAATAAATATCTCTCCCACTGACAATCATAATACACTAAAGTAATAAAGTAACGAATCAATAATTAAATGACAGAAACGTTTCTGTTATTTCTTTACTTTACCTTTTTATTTACTATAGAAATTTCTGTTTTGTCTTTCTTTTACAGAACTTTTTTTTTGTTCCACTTATCCTTATCAGGGTCACAGGTTGGCTGGAGCCTATCAGGACTTTTACAGGGCAAGAAGTGGAGTACACCCGGGACAGATCAACACAGAGACACTCACATTCCCTCCTATGGGCAATTTTTATCATATTCACTTAACCTAACCCCACTAACTGCATGTCTTTGGACTGTCGGAGGAAACCAGACTACCCACTCAAACATGGTGGAGAGCCATCGAGCCAGATGGTGGAGTCGAACACAGGACCTTGTTGCCGTGAGGCCATAGTGCTGCAGCACCATGTTGCCCTTTTCTGTTATTCTGTAGTAAATGAAAGAAATGGTGGCAGCGTGAAAAAATAAATATGTTCTCTGTAATTTTACACATTTATTTCTTCATGCTGTTTAAGTCATTTAGAAAAAGATTTACTGTTGAAAATGCACTTTTTGTTTCTTATATAAAAAATATCGCAGGGATCGTAAATGTGTAGTTAACTGTCTTTAGAGTGACAGGAAGGGGAGTTTCACAGGTCTGGCTCACTTAACATCAAAGTGCGTCGTATGTGGCCAACCACATAAAACAGTCCAGTGCATGAGTGTAAGCATAAATACTGTACTCTGTACAAATGCATTGCCATTTTGTTGGTTCATATTCAGTGATGATTAAAGTCCCATACATTTTGGACACCAACTACTATCAGCCACAGAAAGCTATTAAAATAAGAGCACGTTGACTGCAATTGTTTTCCATGAAATGTCATCATCTTTCTCTGAGGAGTATTTCTTAACTAGAAATGGGTGGCTTGGATTTCCACATGTGGTCTAATTCATTCCAGAAATTGCAGATGTAATAAACAACATCAGAACTTACAAATCCCAAGCAAATTAACTACACATCTGTACTACTTCCTATTTTTCTTTTTTCTTTTTTAACTCAAACTAATTAATAACGTTTCTGTTTGTGTGTGATGCTCTTTCTTTGCTCAGCAGTGGAAGAAATTATATGAGCGGGAACATTACATCAAGTGGAAAAGCTTTTGTCTATCATTTGTTCCATAGGGTTTCTGAGGGTGCTGTTTTCCCAGTGATGAACCTCTGGGTGCAGCACGCACCTCTGTCCCAAACAGAAGTTATTGTAAATGGTAGTGAGGAAGAGCAGAGCCCCGACAGACAGCAAGAACACCCGGGACGTCATTGCACTTAGCCTGCTCCGACTCTCCAGCCGTCACACATTCATTACAGTGTGACTTATGTTTACAGTGAGGAGCAGCGGAGAGGGGGTCTCTGTCAGCAGGCGACCTTAAAAGACAAAACAAAACACCTCTCTGAGAGGTAAACTGCTGCTGCTCATGCCTGCTCATGCAGACAGAAAGGAGCTGGCAGACTGGAAAAACAAAGACACTTAAGAGATGCCAAAGCCTGGAAACTCCAAGAGCAGATGCAATGTTGCTCAGTCTACAGTGAATCACGGGATATTTAAGACGTCAGTGGTTTATAGACTTCTCGAATGCTGTAAAGTTAATGCATTTATTGTAAATGCACTTAAAATGTATTATCTCTGTCTGTGGTCTCAGCTGTGGTCTGGCGCTATAAAAGTGTCTGTGACTTCACCGTGTAAGGAAACAGCACAAAAAAATCCAGCCTTGTGCAAAAGTCTTGAGCCACCACACATTTGTTCATATTTTGCTTCCAACTTTCTTGTATTTAAGAAAAAATAAGACTTTCTGAAGGGTCTTCAAGCTTTTTCTTTGGACATTGGCTGCTTTTTCACTCATTTTCAGTCCAGTCGGTAAGCATGACCATTTCAGAGGAATCACTGTGTTTTTTTAAGCCACTTAATACTGACCTATGAATCATTCCAGCATAAAAAGTCACCTACACTACACACAACACTGGCATGAGGCAGTGTTGTGTCTACAATAACAGACAACTTAACAAAGAACTAGTTGAAATTATATCTTTAGGCACTTTGTTATTAGTAGTCCGTCACGTATGCCTGTTTCTTTTGTCGAATCTACAAAAACAAAGATAAGTGTGACAGGAATGAAAATGGTACTTTTATTTCTACAGTGTTGTTCAGGAATATTTCAGCAAGCTTTGGAGTGTGTCCATAAAAGAATGCCCAAAAGCTAGAACAGATGAACAGTATCTTAAAGTTATCTTCTGTTCACCGAAGCTTTGACTTCATCAGGTATGCCAGATTAAAAACACACCCCAAACGCAATAAAACAGAACAAAAGGCAGCCAACATCCAAAGAACAGCTTTGAAAGTAAAGAACTATTCCTGAAGACTACATCACAAGAAACTGCGAGAAAGCTTGTCTGAGAGAGTTCAGGCTGTGCTGAAGAATAGAGGTGGTGCTGTAATTTCATGTGTGTTTGCACGTTTCATTAAATCGCTGCATTGATTCTTGCTAGCAAAATATAAAGAAATGAGGGTTGGTTCAAGACTTGCACTGTACATAAAAGTCATTATGAAGACATTTTCATGAGATTTTTAGCAGTTTATCAAACACTGAACTTGTGTGGTGGTCATTTGTTGCCATGTTGGTGACGTCTGCACATCTACAGCAATACAGGTGTTGATGCACCGAGGACAAACTTAAAGAATCCCAGTCACCTTCTAAGATTACCTATGACCGATGACCTACGCAGACACACAGGACAGGTGTTTTCTTTTTTAATAAATACTCCCTTGAATATGCAAAATAATCAGATTTTAGTATGAACATGTCTCCAAAGTCTGTATTAAAGTCTTGAAATTTTATTCAGTCCACTCAACGGACTAAAGAATAATCCAGAATTAGGCGTCTTTGAGTTCTTTGGATCTTCCTGTTACCGGAATCTGTGTGTTGGATTCAAAATTAGCTTCTAACTAACTTTTTTTTTTTACATAAGAAAGGTTTTATCCCAAGGTTTTCTTTATTTAAAATTTTTTTTGTTTTTTTTTCTTTTTTTCTCACTTTAGGAGCAGACAGGAAGTGTGCATCTAACTTCAAATTGTTGTTGTCTTATATCTGTTTAGTCTGACCCTTTCTAAATCTGGACCCTCCTCACTCCTACTCCTTTGTGGAGTTTAACAGGCATGAGAACACAGCACTCACCCCACTGTGCCACAGTTATAAATATGTAGATTTAAGGCAAAAGTTACAGCTGATTATTTGAGATGCCAGCGAGTCTAAACACGACCCATGGGACATTGTGGCTGGTAAACTCACTAACAGCAACAAATGAATTCCAAGTGATAGTTTCATCAAGCCCCACAAAGTATTTGGTGTAAAAGGCGTTTGGGGATTTTATAGGGGAGGGAAACTGAGGAGAATTGGACTCTGCTGTTTCCTGGAAGTGAGTCAAGATTATCTCCTGGGTCCCCGAAAGCACAAAGGAATTCAGAGTTAAGGTCAAGCCTTGCATAAGCATGAGCATAACATAAGCATTAGATTAAGTTAGCCACGGTAACAAAAATAAAAAAAATAAAATAAATATCAGGGAATCAAGGAAAACAAAATCACAGCCCCCACGGACATATGAAGTTAGCTGAAGTATTGTGTTCTAAATAAACGATGGAAGAATAACAGGAAAGCAAAGGCATTCATACTCCTAATATGAGCGACCGCCGAGGTATGGCTGTCAGTCTCTACAGGATGTAGGATAAAAAGGAGAGCATTTACTAATATAATATAAAATTCTGTGACTGTAACTGGGGGAAAGCTGCCCATAACGTGGACAGAGTGGTTATCCAGATAGTTACAGTTAGTTTTTTCATTTTCATCTTCGTACACCGCTGCAGTGCATTTTCAGTGAATTAGAAAAAAATAATACAGATGTGACTGAAGTGCAGACTTTCAGCTTTAATTAGAGGGTTTAATAAAAGCATTGCAATACCTTTTTAGGAACATTACATCCAGTTTTTATACACGCTTTCCTGTTTTCAGAGGCTCAGTAAGTAAATTCGACTCTTGACCGGCTACATGAAACATGTTCCTTTGTTATTGCCTGACAAGTTAAGGAGTAAAAAGGAGGGTCTGGCATTGTGTTGAACCTGAATTTGATAGCATTTTACTGAAATTGCCCAAAATAAGGTCCACAGAGATTTTGAAGGATGGTGATAATATTAGGCTGGAAAAACAAAATAAACGTATCAGAGAAACAGAAAACACTTTAGGAGAGCCTCAGCAATCTGAGATGAGTGCACAATGGTGGAACATCCCCGAGCAGATTCGTCCGATCAGACAGCGCTTCACACCGTAAACTGATATTGACCCCAAGAGTACTGATAAGAGTTTCTCAGGGCAAAGAAATAGTCAGTCACCTGATCTGAATCCAATGGAGCAGATTTTCAGTTATTAAATACAAAGCTGGAGGCAGAGAGACCCACAAGCAAGCGGCAACTGAAACCAGCTCCAGTGGAGGACTCGCAGAGCTTGTCAAGGGAGGAAACACAACATGTCCAGGGGTGATGTCATGTGCAGAGTCACTGACTGCAAAGGATTTTCATCAAAGTATTAAGAACAGTCATTATATTTTAAATGATCTTAGCTTATTACGTTTCATCCTCTGAAAACGTCAGACTTTGTATAAGAATGGTTGTAGCTGCTAAACTGTTAGTTAAACACCCTCTGGTGCAGAAAATACATTTTCCAAAAACGTATTAACCTAACCTTCTAGTCTGAGAGCTGAAATCAGAGCTGAAAGCTGAGCTGAAATCAGATCTCGCAATAGGATAACAATCCCAACAATACAAGTGCACCAGAGCGGAGAGGGGGGGAAACAAATCAAGACGTTGTAATAACCTATTCAAATGAAATGCTGTGCATAAATGAACGTCCCCAATTCTCATGAACTGGAGCGGCTTTATAAAGTCGGTGAAAATTCCTCCACATAGATGTAAGAGACTGCTCAAGTCATACAGAAAACAGTTACTTCAGGTTATTTCCTAGCTTTATAGTGTACACACTTTGTATTACTGCAGTTTGCACTGTTCTCTTACACAATGTCAGTTTTACCTTTACAGTTTGCTTGAAACTAACATCACTTTTACTTTTTAGCTAAATCCCACAAAACCTGAAACTGCAGTTTTTTCTGTTTTTGTTTCTTTTTAATCAATTAATCAATTATACTATTATATTATTACTTGTTTGCTTGTTAGTGTGAAGTTTCAAAGAAAAAAAAGAAAACCTTTAAGAAATTATGAAAGAAAAAAATCTTCAGAAGAAGAATAGGGGGGTCGTGTTTCTGGGATATATAGTCTTTTGTTTCATTCTCTGTCAGGATGATTCCAGACTTCTTCAACAATGGGGAAGTTTGAGGTCTGGGGAGGCCAATCCACTGCACTGGAAGTGTGTTTGAGATCTTTGTCATGTTGAAAAATGAAGCTGTTGCCAATCACTTGTTTTCCAGATGGTATTGCATCGCGGATCAAAATCTGAAGGTACTTTTTCAGCATTTATAATTCCATAAATTTTGACAAGCTCTGAAACAGCAGTGCCTGAAATACAGCTCCAAACCTCCACCATGTTTTACAGATGGATGTAAACACTCGCTGTTGTACCTCTCTTGACGTCCTTACCTTGTAAGGACACCGTTGCACCTCTCTTGGCGACAGTGAACAGTGGATGGATCAACTGAGGGTCCAGATGAAGGTCTTAACTCCTGTGTCAGGTCTTTGCTGAATTTCTCCCTATTATTAAGAAACATTTAGTCCATCATTTCTTCTTCATACATGATGTGCTATTGTGACAAGGTGCTAGTAACAAAGTGCTTAAAAATATAACTTAAAATGGGCTCTTTGAATAGTAGTGTAGAAGTGTTACGTGGCTTGAATGGTCAGGTACAAGAACTGGACTGAAATGATTAAATAAGCAGAAACAGATCTTCAGAAATCCCGGAGAATGTACTTAATTATTAATTATTAATTAATTATTAATTAATTTAATTATTTATTTCCAAAGACCAATTTTTGAAAAATACTACAAAGTCTGACTCGTTGAAAGCAAAATACACAGAAATGAGGGCAAACTCAGAACTTTTGCACAATACTATAACATTGCAACCAAACGTGTACTTTATCCTGATATGTGCACACCAAATCTATTCAGCTTATCCCCTTAATGCTCATGATTGCTGCAGTGACAGGGGCTGGGTATGTGACCCAGCTTTTTGAGTTTATTTTAGATTTGTGATTTCTTATATTATATTGAAAATATGTTAAGTTCTTGTGTTGTTATTAGTAGTTAGGATTTAGTTGAGTTTTGTTTTAGTTTTCTTTCACCTGTGTCTCCTGGTTTATGAGTCTTTTCCCTGTCCTCTATGTAGTTTGTCTTGTCCTCAGTGTTTTTTCTTTTAGTTATGCCCGTGCCTTCCCTTATCTGTTCTCATGTGTCCCTCCTTGTGTTTCGTGTCTCCCCAGTCTGTCATGTGTTCCATCATTAGCCGTTTCCGGGTCCAAACTAGGCTTCGGGTCCCAAATTCAAACGAACACTGCAGCATCAATGAGAGTTACAAACTGTCTAAATTCCTTCCATCCATCCATCTTCTTCCGCTTATCTGGGGCCGGGTAGCTTCACACTCGGCTTCACACTCAGCTGCGAACCGTTCCAGTGCGAGCTTCATCATCTGATGAAACCAACAGAACCACTTCATCCTCAAAAAGCAGAGATGACATTCTGAGACCACCCAAGTGAAAGCCTTCTGCCACTTGGCCATGCCTAGAATAAATTCTTTCATTTTTAATAAAATGATCAGCGTTGCTGCTCTACCAGGTGTAACAATTAAGTCTAACATCCAGGCATACACGAAAAAGAATTTATGAAGTTTAATTAGCAGGGAGTTAGCTCGCTAGTTTTTATTTAAATATAATATACCATGTTCTGACTGAGAGATTTCTAAAAAAAAATAAAATAAAAATTAACTACAGCTTTGCTATCACTTCTGACATAAATGAAGACATAAAACTAAACAGCAGTGACATTTGTCGGGTTACTGCAGTTGGGCTAGCTGGTATATAATGATGGCTACCTACAGCTATGGTTACCATAATATAACCAAAGTGAAGCTAGAGGGTGAACGACAACTTTTTCCACTTGAAAAAAGTTAACGTGAGGGTTCCCGATGGTTAGGAGGTTAGGAACAAATGCAATTGCGTGGCAGGATGCTGTAAATGTACAATCAATCAATTAATCAATATGAGGTTAGTCATTAATATACTGCTGCATGGGCTGGGCTGTAGTTACAGCATAAGGTTTTAAAAACTAAGCTTTAAAACTTGCTGCAGATGAATAGTGGTAACAAAAACCAGGAGAGCTTGAGAGTGATCACTGACTTTTTTAGGGGCTTGTTCAGATGTGTATTTAAGTCCTGTGTCTCCTTGTGTTCCTTGTCGGGTCGTCTTTTTGTTTTCATGTCAAGTCCGAGTTTTTGATTCCCACTGTTCAAGTTTGAATTATTTCATTTTACGTTGTTGCACGTTCCTGTTCAGTTTCATGTTCTTGTCTCTTTTCATTGTCTTCATAGATAGTCATGGTTTTTCCCAGTGTAGATTTCAGTTTAGTTTCACCGCACCTTGTTTTTCTGGGTTTTTTGTATCAGACTCGCTTTTTGTTCAAAACACCAGTTCATTTCTCCTGTGTGTCCTTTTTGGGTCCGTTTCACAAACACACCGGCGTAACCTTGCCGTGACATGGAGTCTATCAAAGCAAGCCATTAAGTATACATACTTAATGACATATACATATAATTCTTTATTTATTCATTAAATAAAGACTTATGACACCAAACTGACCGCAAACATTACTCCTCTATTCATCAATTCCAATGAAAAACCACCTTGACCCACATGCGAAGCAATTTCAACTGAAAAAAAAAACAACTTTTGCAAAACCACATGTTGTTTCTGTAGCTTTACTCCATCTCGCTTACATTTATATAACAAAGAAAACTCCCTTTTAATCTCTCTGCAGCTCATATTTCTGTCAGCCTCTCTGTGACACATCATCCAGTTATAACCACTATGATGTATTTAATGAACATGATTAATTTCTTCCTTAATCTTTGCATGCTCCGATGAGAGCGACACCACATGAAGACATTCATGATGAACAATGTAGTTAGGAAACATCCACCATAGAGCAGCAGATGAGGATGAGAACATCCGCTGAATCCATAAATGTGGTTCTATTTAATTCTTGTTGGGCTGTTTGAAAGATATTTTTTGAGATGATAGCTTAATCAAAAAAGCAAATCCCTGTTGTCTTTCAATCTCCAGAAAACCCCAGCCAGTTTTCCAGCACATTTCTACTGATGTGATCAACTTTAAAGAATACCACAGAGGTTTTACTGTGTCACTTCCCAGCAATGAGCCAAACAAATGTTTTTTGTGTTTTATTTTTATATAAAGGTCAAGACACAATTCAGAGTATATAAGTCATACCGTGCTCAGTTGGGCATTGTAGCTATGTAATGCGTAACTGTGGCTTGTAATTTAGGCGCCAACACACTTTTGTCAATGGAGGGCAGCTCCTACGTCTGTTGAAAAATTTAGACGTCTTCTTTTAATATATGAGATTAAAAACTGTGATCCAGTAGCGAACAAACATGAAGTGATGCAGTGTGCAAGACATAATTACTTAGAGAAACTTTTGTGCTGTCAGACTACTAAGTGTGTTGTTAAGCAGAGCACTGCTTGGTAAAGTCAACATGGCAACACTTTGGCTTTCAGCAGTTATGAATTTGTCTTGTTCTCCACATCGGCTTAGTGCGTTTGGTCAAGAAATAGACTGTAGATAAAAAGTGGCAGTAGCCACTGTATTAGTACCCATGGTATAGACTTGATTCTGAAGTTCATCCTCATGTCAATTTACTGGAACCAAAACAGCAAAACCAGAACTTAACTTCCCAAAAATGGAGTAAAAACCTCTGAGGTGTTACACTGTTATGTTGTGTATGTTTTATAGTGCACTGTCAAAAGTGTAAAGAACCTACAATAATACAGAGAAAACTCCCTATGAGCAAACACTTGGCGACAGTGGGAAGGAAAACCTCCTTTTTAACAGGAAACCTCCAGCAGAACCAGGCTCAGAGGAGGGTTAGCCATTTCCCTCAAACTATCATCATTTCTCGTATGCACAGTGTCACCGATGTTTAACGTGCTGTTGTATTTTTGGAGGACTACAATCACGACTGTATAATGTAAATTCTGCACAGCGTGCAGGTATCGGCATCCTGTGTTAGTAAACTGGTTCCCTGAAGCAGCCACTCCCCTGAAAACTTTATGCCTAAATATAATTTTGCATAAGTGCCTACAGAGACTAAAATTTCACCACACCAAACAGGTGTTAAACAGATGTTTTGATAAATCTCAGTCATATGGCATCATTTTGATTTTGTTATTTTATCAAAGACTCCATTATTAAAATACAGACCCAACTCATTGGATTTTTGCAAATCGGTTGGGAGAAAAAATGCTGGAACTGCTGTTTTTCCGTTCCCTGACAGAGTAACACTGTGCTGTGTCTGGAATTCATTATTCTGACTTTTGTGATAACAAGATTAAGTGTTGGGGAAATAACACTGACTTTAATAGGGCTGCGGTGGTGTGAATAGCAACACTCCTGCAGTATTATGACGTATTTCTGTGCATGCCTTAAGTAAACCAGGTAAGAATGGAGTAATAGAAGGTTTAAGGGAACTTAACCTATATTCATCAGTCCAGCCGCTGACCTTTAATCTGGGAGAGACCATGGCTGTGAGCCAGCAGGAGGTGTAAATCTTTTTGAATTGCACGCACTACCAATTTGGTCACACCTTCTCATTTAATGGATTGTCTTAATTTTTCTGCTGTCTATATTGTAGATACAAACTGAAGACATCAAATATATGAAGCAAGAGGTATGGAATTATGTAGCAAAGAAAAAAATGATGAATAAATCTAAATATGTTTTATATTTTAGATTCCTCAAAGTAGCCACCCTTTGCTTTGGTGACAGCGCTGCAAACCCCTGGCTTTCTCTCAGTGAGCTTCATAATGTAGTCAATTGAAAGTAGTTTTCCCTTCACAGGTGTGCCTCGTCAGGGTTCATTTGGGGAATTTCTTGCCTTCTCAATGGGGTTGGGACCATGAGTTGTGCTGTACAGAAGTCAGGTTGGCACACACCTGACAGCCCAATTAGACTGTTAGAATTCATGTTATAGCAAGAATCAACCAGCTAAGTAAAGAGAAATGACAGTCCATCATTACTTTAAGTACTGACGGTCCATCAGTCAAAAAAAGAAAAAGAAAAAAAAAAAGAACTGAAGGTCAGTCAGTCTGGATAATTGCTTTCAATGTATTCCCAAGTTCAGGCACAAAAACCATCAACCACTGAGCTGGCTCACATGAGGACCACCCCAGGAAAAGAACACCAAGAGTCCCCTCTGCTGCTGAGGATAAATTCATCCGAGTCACCAGCCTCAGAAATTGCACCTCAGATTAGAGCCCAGACAAATGCCACACAGAGTTCCAGTAGCAGACACATCTCTACATCAACTGTTTAGAGGAGATTGATCAGGCATTTATGGTCAAATAGCTGCTAAGAAGCCATGACTAAGGAAAAGAAACAACCGGAGAAGATTTGTTTGGGCCAAGAAACACAAGGAATGGACATTACACCAGTGGAAATCTGTGCTTTGGTCTGATGAGTCCAAATTTGAGATCTTTGGTTCCACCCAATGTGTCTTTGTGCGATGCAGAAAAGGTGAACGGATGGTCTCTCAGTGCATGGTTCCCACCGTGAAGCATGGAAAAGGAGGTGTGATGGTGTGGGGGGCTTTACTGTTGACACTGTTGGGGATTTCTTCAGAATTGAAGGCACATGGAATCAGCATGGCTACCACAGCATCCTCCAGTAATATG
Organism: Astatotilapia calliptera; assembly: GCF_964374335.1. NCBI lineage: Eukaryota > Metazoa > Chordata > Actinopteri > Cichliformes > Cichlidae > Astatotilapia > Astatotilapia calliptera. Next base: position 35,402,418 of record NC_137436.1, on the reverse strand, counting down.
TAATCCCATTCTGTTTGCGTTTAGTTGGAACATCATTTATTTTTCAACAGGACAATGACCCCAAACACACCACCAGGCTGTGTAAGGGCTCGTTGACCAAGAAGGAGACTGATGGACTGCTGTACCATGGCCTGGCCTCCACAGTCACCTGACCTAAACCCAATGGAGATGGTTTGAGATGAGATGGACCACAGAGTGAAGGCAAAAGGTCCAACAAGTGCTCAGGAACTCTGGGAACTCCTTCAAGACTGTTGGAAAACCATTTCAGGTGACAACCTCATGAAGCTCAGAGAGAGAATGCTAAGAGTGTGCAAAGCAGTAATCAAAGCAAAGGATGGCTATTTTGAAGAACCTAAAACATTAAACATGTTCACTTTTTGTTTACTACATAATTCCAAATGTGTTTATTAATGGTTTTGATGCATTCAGTGAGAATCTACAATGTAAATAGTTATGAAAATAAATAAATATACATGATTTACAAATTTCATAAACCCATATTTTGGTCACGATAGAAAACAGAAAACATATCAAAAAAACAAAATCTCCTGGATCACCTGTTGAGAGAAGAAGAATAGAAAACAAGCAAAAAAAAAACCCCAAAAAAACCAAAGCAACATACTAAACACAACACCGTCGCATTAATCTAGCTAAGTGTAAACAGCAGTAAATACTAAATATTCAATGTTGTTGTGCAGCACGCAGGACAGACAGCGCACAATGTGCTTTGAAGTAGCAGCCAAGAAAGGTGTAATTTAAGTCTACGAGCAGTAAACACCCGTGTGCATACCTGTGTGGATCAGCGCGCTTGTATTCAAATGGTTTCCACATGTAATGGTCTGCAAGAGGATGTAGCGAGCCATAGCCCCGTCCCCCAGGGCATGAAGCAGGCATGGAGGAGATCCAGGCCCCAGACATCCAGAGGCCCCAGAGTGCAAGAGCCCAAGGAGGACCACCGGAGGGGCATCCGTGCCACCCTCATGGGAAGGGCTGAGGATCCCCAGACAAGGCGTCACCCAGTAGCCACCGAGCAGAAGCTAGAGGTGGCTGCACCGGCGTGCCCGCCGGCTCTGCCGGCAGCCAGCTGTGCCAGAGTGAACCGAGCCACAGGCCCAGAGGCCGGAGGCCCGAGGGCCCCCCGCACCCTGGAGGAGGCCTAACCGAGCAACAGCCCCGCCAGGTAGCCACCGGGAGTGAGCTGGTACATACCTGAGCGCCCAGCCCCGGACACCAAGAACCACCAATGCACCGACCCCTGAGGGCATCAGTCACCGGCAGGGAGTGTGGTGAGGGGAGATAGGCCTTGGAGGGCCTGGGAGTTCCCAGAGAGGTGGAGTCTAAGACCCGACCTGACATATAGACACAGACAAACAGGCACACACAGACACACACACATGTATTCCCACCCTCATGCACACATATACAAACACTCAGCACTCACCCAACGTAAGGATTGACATAAATGGACATGTACACACAATCACACTCCCCAAACATACTCTATACCCCGGGTCCAGGTACCCTCGCCCCCAGAGGGGGAAACAGAACCCAGAATAATGTTCCTAAATGTAAAATAGCAAAGACTGAATATCTCCTCATCTACAATAATACCTGATGATATTACAGTTTTTCTCGATTGCTAAAACACATTTCTTGAAACTACGCCTCATATTCTCACAACAGTAAACACAAATCCATAACATCTCACTCAATTTCCCAAACATCCTATTTCCAGGTCAAAATGAAGCTCTACACTCAAAACTATTCAGTCTTGCTGAAAAACCAAACTTTGCCCTCAGACATCAAACACAAGCCCTCAAAAAGACACACACTACAACAGAGTTTTGCACACTGGTACAATTAATTCAAAACAATAGTTCCAAAACAAATAGGTTGCTTATGGTTCTCCCCTTCAAAACCCTTGTCACATGATAAACACAAAAGACGCAACCAATGTATGTACAGTGGCACATTGTCATTCATGTACTATACAGTACAACACACACCAGAAACATTATCCCACCTCAGCATCTTGTCTTTGGTCTGGGTCAGGCCAGAGAATCTCATCCACATCACAGGCTATATTGGCCCCAGCCAGGCAGTGGGGGTAAAATCCTCTTGCATGCCTGATCCACCCCTGGCATGCATCTACTGATATGTCTAGGCAGGCCTCTTCCATGGCCTGAAGGAGGTGAACACGGACATAAGGTTCTCGGTCATACACTTTCCACCGCCATGCCGAAAATAACTCCTCTATCGGGTTTAGAAAGGGAGAGTATGCAGGCAGAAAGATATTAGAAAACCTTGGGTTATTGGTAAACCAGTCACGAACCAGAGCAGCGCGATGGAAGCTGACGTTATCCCACACAACAACGTAGTGAGGCTGCTCTGGCTGTGCTGGTTCCCTGTAGTGCAGCTGGAACATATGTTGTCTTAAACCATCAAGAAAAGCAAGGAGAAGCATAGTGTTATAGGGTCCTAGTACGGCATGGCGGTGGAGTACCCCTCGTTGGCTGATGGCTGCGCACATAGTGACATTCCCCCCACGCTGACCAGGGACATTTACAATAGCCCGATGGCCAATTATGTTCCTCCCCCTTTTCCTTCTTTTGGTCAGGTTAAAACCTGCCTCATCCACAAAGATTATTTCATGGGGAACAGGCCGTCCTTCAATCTCAAAGATTCTCTGCAAAACACATAACACAGTAGAGTCTATCGGTACCCTGAACCACAGTTCAAGAGTGCTGAAATGGCAGCATAAACTGCCATGCTGTGATGGTACACAATACTTTATACAGTATCAAAACTCATACCTGAACATATTCCACACGTTGGTTTTTCACTCTGTCAGAGTTTCGTTCGAAAGGGACTCGGTATGCCTGTTTCATCCGGAATTGATTCTTTCGGAGGATGCGGTCAATTGTGGAGAGGCTGATGGCATTTATGCCTCGAAAAAGATGATCATCCTCAATCACTCTCCTTTGAATCTCTCGCAGGCGGATTACATTATTTGCAATTACCATGTTTACAAGTTCCCTCTCTTGCTCCTCCGACAAAAGCCTTAACCTGCCTCCACCAGGTGGTCGTCTCTGTGTCCTACAAAAATAGAAGCACTCATTACTGTAACTGTCACACATTCATTTTACAGGCAAATAATGGAAACATACTGAAACTCAAGACACATAAGTTCAGTAACTTAAACGTTACTGTACAAAGCAGTCTTACTGCAAGTACACCTACCTGTTTTCCTCCCTGAAGGTTCTGATGATGGAGGCAACAGTGAAGCGACTCAAATTTGGTTGTACTCGTTGCCCAGCCTCCCTCATAGTCATCCCATGGACAAGGACATGGTCAACTAAAGTGGCTCGAATTTCATCCGAGACTGACTGTCTTCTTGCCCTTGCTCTTCCCCTTCCTTGTCGCCGTCGTTCTCCACCTCCACCTCCTTCACCACGTCCTCCTCCTCCTCCACCTCTCCCTCCTCCTCCACCACCTTCCTGTTGTCCTAGACCACCTCCTCCTCCTCCTCTTCCACCACGTCCTCCTCCTCCACCACGTCCTCCTCCTCCACCACGTCCTCCTCCTCCACCACGTCCTCCTCTTTCACCACGTCCTCTTCCTTTGCATCTCTTTGGATCCATTGTTTCAAACCTGAATGAGCTGACTTTGGCCCTTTTATCTATCCATCGCAGGTTCTGATTGGTGTGTGCTAAATTTTGACTCCTAGTGTTTCCACCTGGTTAATTGTGTGCTAATTGAGCTCAAGCTGTGCTGACTTAAGTTAACATTATTGCATGCTAGTGCTTTCTAAATGACTACATGGTGTAAGCACTGTAAAATGTAGGGATTTGTGTGTAGAGTTTTGCAGTAACAGTTCACCAAATTTGAGTCATGTGTCAAAGCAGGGAATAGTGTTTATAGTTCAGGGAAATGGGTGAGCTTTTTGAACAGTAGCGTTACGGTTTTGAAATTTTAGTTTAGAGGCCTGGTTACAGTGTTTAAGCAATCGAGAAAAACTGTAAGAGAATCTGGAGAAATCTGTGCAATACTGGATGTCCGTGACCTTCAGGCCCTCTGGCAGCACTGCATTAAAAACACGCATGATTCTGTCATTCGTGGGCACAGAAACACTTCCAGAACTCCCTTTCTGTGAACAGATCACAGGTTAAAGCTCTATATTCCACCACTATAGTCTCTGGACCAAAGTTCATTTAAAATGGACTGAAGCAAAGAGGAAAAGTGTTCTGTGGTCAGACAATTTGAAATCTGAAATTCTTTGTGAAAAACATGAACACCCTGCCCTCTGGACTATAAAAGGATAGGGACAAACACAGGTTGTTAACTGAGATTTTGGAGAGTTCAAATTCCTGCATCTCTGATAGTATGGGTGTGCAGTAATACCCGTTACACATCTGGAAACACATAATCAGGTTTTAGAGCAACATATAGTCCCATCTAGATTAAATCTTTTTCATTGAAGACCTGACATATTTCAGCAAGACACTCCTAAACCACAATTTAGCTATCACAGCAGCATGGTTCCATAGTGGAAGAGTCCAGGTGCTGAAGTGAACTTCTTGCAGTCCAGACCTTTGACAAATTGAAACCCTTGGTGGATCATGACATGAAAAATACAAAAAAGAAGACCTAGCACTGTCGAACAGCTGGAATCCTGTATAAGGCAACATTCCTCTCCTAGAAGTTCAGCAGCTGGTGTCCTCAGTTCCCAGACTGTTGCTACAAGAAGAGAGAATGTGCTTTCCCAACGTTTATGAGACATGTTGCTGACATCAAGTTCAAAGTGGGCTAATACTATTCTTAAAATGGTACATTTAAACATACAATCTGTTTGCAGAGTTATATTGCAAATAAAATATGAGTTTTCTAATCATTCCATTTTGATTTTATTTACGTTTTACACAGCGTCCCAGCTGTTTTTGTTTTTTTTTCAGATTGAGGTTGTGATACTTGTTGTGCTTGTATGGGCTAAAACTTCACCAAACCTCTGATAATCCACTAAAAAAGCTCTAATCTAATTACTCGACTTTTTTTTTTAGTTCATCCGGTGAGGTTTTGAATCCATTTCATCTGCTCAAAGGGTCACACTGTTTCCACAAGACACAGAAGAACATGTAATCCTTCAAAGTTTAAGCATGAAACGCACAACTACAGCTGATTTGTGGGATGTGGGAAACACTTGATCGCATTGATCACAGTAATATGATGGAGACTTATTGAGATCCAGATATCAAAGCTGCTGATGTATTTGCACCATCATTGCTGGCTTATGACGTCACTCTCCATTAATCGGAATGTAATGTTCCTGAATTTGCACTGTACATATGACCATCACCTCAGAGGACAAGCTGAATAAAGAGGACGTAAGTCCCAGCTGACTTTCTTAACCCCTGTGACTCTTGTTGAGGTTTGATGCACTTTTAGCACAGCGATATCAACTGCAAGAAACTTTGGCCTATATATAAAGTTACAATCACATGTGGTCTCAGTTTGGATGAGAATCAGCTCCAGTTAGCAGCACTTAGCCTAAATTAATGACTCACAGGTCTGGCATGACATCAACACCTTGGCATTTTGGTAGCCACTGAAATCATGTCCTCTTTATTTTATTTTAGCTGTTTTATGTGACTTTTGGAAGCTAAAGTAATGATACATTTAATCAACTAATTTGCTAGGTTTTTTTTTTTTAGATTGGGTATGCTTAAATATTGCTACTTCTTCTTTAAAACAAGTTCCTCTGTTTAGGTGAGTATAAAGAGCAAAATAGGAAATTAACTTCAAATCAGGCCAAAAAAAACCAACACATTAATAAAACCGTCCCACCCCAAGGTTGAGAATTTGGCAGAGCCCAGCCCAGCATGTGTGTATGTGTGTGTGTACAAATGTTGGGAAATGTCAGCATATGTTATCCCACACTTGTTCTTATTAAAAGGAAACTTGAAACCCCCTCGGTGCTTTGATGACAGCAGTCCATGTGACCTTTTTCCTGCTTTTGGTGCTTTCTGCAGAAAGCCTAAATCCTATTAAATCGGGCACTGAATATCCTCCGGTTACTAAAGTCTCTAACATGATGCCAGATCTGCCAGTCCGATCTGAATATTCTGGCCTTTGTTTATGATTTCGGCTTTAAATAAACCCCTCTCATTTAGAAGAGATCTTGGGAAAGACATGTCTAATCTGATATAAAACTCATCCTGTTTTGGGTGGTTTTCAACAAATCAGTCTTGCTCCCTGAGAAAATGTCTGTAGTTGGATTAAAACCTCTTTGCTAACCTAAATATAATAATAAAAGTGCACTAGTTCATAAATATTTATTCAAGAAAGTGCATCACTTGCATTTTGAACCCTTATAAGAGGCAGAGCTTTCGCTAGAAGAAAAAGCATCATGATTTTTAAAGAATGAAACTGACAGGATGACACAGACTTGTTAAAGCATTGAAGTAAAATCAAATTAATGTTTAATACTGAGGGAATGTTTTCATTTTGAGGAATGATCCCCGCCCTTCGCAGGTCAGCACCTGTTTCTTTTTAAAATGAAATGAAAACTAGAATACCCAGAACTGCTGACTCGCATTCCCGTAGTCTTTCAGACTATTTTCCTCTTTATAAATTTAATTTCAGAAGCATGTGTGAAAGTCGGTGTGTCATCTCCTGATAAACTCGCCCACGAGGGAGTCTGCAGTCAGAGGGGCTTTAACGTAGGACACCGGATATTCAGGTTACTCATCAGGAGCGGTACTCAGCTTTAACAACATTTGAGTAATGAGTGTGACTGAAGGGAGGTCCTCAGTCTGACAAAATAAATATGATGATGATGTCATTGTGATGTCATCACATTTCATACTGAATGCTTAATGAATGAGTTGAGGGGCCACAGTGTACGTTACATAGTACTGTCACCCCTCGCTGGGTTATATTTGGCTTCCAGGAAGCCAGACTTCCTCTTCTCTTTTAAAGCGGTCTTTAGGAACAGCTCTCTGTGCTTTCTGAAGGACATTGGCCACTTTTTCATACATTTTCTGTCTACTCCATCTATCTGACCTTTTTCAGAGGAATTTGTGGAAATCATCAATCATTCAAGCAAAAAGAAGAAGAAGAAGAAGAAGAAGAAGAAGAAGAAGAAGAAGAAGAAAGTGCTCCTAGCTCAAGAGATGAATCTGTGCTGTCTACTTATAATAGACAACTTAGCAAATAATTACACAAGAACTGGACTGAAAATTAATGCTAACAGTTCACCGACTCCAAATTTGAAATTTTATGATTTGAATGGTTTTTAATATGTATGGCAAAGGTAAGGTGAGACATACAGCAGGTATCTGTAAAATACAGTCAAGAGCAGTGGGCGAAGAGGACTCAATGGCAGAGCTCGGAGAGGTCAACTTAAGTGCATTTATTTACAGTGAAACACCCAGGTGATGTTACAAGTTGTGATGGGGAAACAGGGGCTCCTGGGATGCAAGGATCAGGGGCATCCAAATAATCCAAACTCTCCTCACTCAGCTCAGGCACTCTCTCCAAGCAATCCAGGGAGGGGGAATTCCAGGGAATGTCTGTATACAAAGGAAAGAACAGGGGGCAGGCAAAGAGCACACGCCACACTAAAGAGCTGAGGCTTTACTAACAGCATAGTTGAACAGTCTAGCAAAGAACAAAGCTCAGCCACTCGCCTCCTGATGAGCTCATCTGGAGCAGGTGATTGACTGTTGCAGGTGTGTTCAGCCAGAGGTGGGAACCCGTGATGAGTCCCACCCATGAACACAGACACACAACCACAGAGAGAGGAGAGGGAGACAGAGAGTAAACAAAGCCCGCAGCAGGCAGCTCAGGAGGACTGAGGGACGATGACACGGTGAGACTGTTTGGTTTAGGGCTACATTTCAGCCGGAGCTGTTGGGGATCTTGTCAAAATCCATCTTGAGCAAAAGGCAGCCAACATGGAAAGAAGAGCTTTGAATGTCCTCCAAGGAGTCTGGAGAAATATTTACTTCACCTGCTACCCTCCTGCTGATCTCCCATAATCACCCCAGTGTGTATAAATAGTCCTGTCTGCCTCCTTGTCCTAGTCATACTGTTTCTATATTGTTGAAATCTAGTACACATTGTCATGCCTCTCTCAGTAAGGTTGTAATGATCATTGCAAATCTACCCGCATCCTCCCAAATAGCAAACACTAGCTTAATGTTGTGCATATGGTAAACATAGAAAAACTCAACAAATATCAGCATGTTAGTATTGCTCTTGTGAACGTGTGTGAGTAGTCTGTTCCCCCAAACTAATAAAAATGCTCAGAGTGCCCCTTTAAAATTAAAAAATGCACGCGAAGCTCTCAATTTACCGGTCGATCTACGTCCCTACCCTCACCTATGGCCACGAGCTGTGGGTAGTGACCGAAAGAACGAGATCGCGGATATAAGTGGCAGAAATGAGCTTCCTCCGAAGGGTGGCTGGCCTCTCCCTTAGAGATAGGGTGAGAAGTTCAGCCATCCGGGAGGGGCTCAGAGTAGAGCAGCTGCTTCTCCACATCGAAAGGAGCCAGCTGAGGTGGTTCGGGCATCTGACAAGGATGCCTCCTGGGCGCCTCCTGGGTGAGGTGTTCAGGGCATGTCCCACCGGGAGGAGGCCCCGGGGCAGACCCAGGACACGCTGGAGAGATTATATCTCTCGGCTGGCCTGGGAACGCCTTGGTGTTCCCCTGGATAAGCTGGAGGAGGTGGCTGGGGAGAGGGAGGTCTGGGCCTCTCTGCTTAGGCTGCTGCCCCCGCGACCCGGCCTCGGATAAAGCGGATGAAGATGGATGGACGCTGAGATACCAGGTATCACATTAAAGCTACATTTAAACCACAAAGCTTTAATCTGCCAAGCCCAACATTGTAATTAAAGCATTTTAATGAGGGGTCCAGACACTTGGCATAACTGAATGTGTCCATCTTTTTGTTGACCGACTTTCATGAAGTTCATGTTGGTAGTTTTTGCATTGCGATGAGTACAAACAGAATAACAATTTTAAACGAAGGGAATCCTTTTGTGGTATTATGAGGGATTACATAACATTGCAATTAATATTTCATCTACTTATTTCTGAAAACATATCTGTCTGATATGTTTGTAAACTTTTATCCTTATCTTTCCTTTGTTTTCAGCATTTGCTCTTTTCTGGCTTCTCTCAACCACCCTTCCTGCAGAGTTTTTCAGAGAACCTCAGCTGTTATTTTAAGAAAATACCACCCAAATCTGTCCTTGAGGGAAAGGCATGACCTCACATTCATCCCCTGAGAGGGAAATTACCATGAACTGTCTGTCCTTCCTATTAGACCTTCTTCAGTCTACAAGGATTCCCATGTAATTGGGCCTCCCAGCGGATGTTAATATATCACCAGTGAATCTGCAGCCTGACCTTTGACTCTGAGATATTGCAGACAAGCCAAGCAGCAGGGAGAGAGCAGAAACACACTCTGAGCAGGTGAGGTGGATCAAAGGTTTTAGTCTTCTGCTTTTAGATTCAAAAAATCTACAATACTACCAGAAGTACTAGAGGGATTGTTTTACAAAATACCTTTGGTTTTCAAATTCTGTTTTGCAGCCAGCAATTGTGACGGGCTCACTGTTTTCACGGGATCCTCTGTCCTGCTTGCGTTGATTTTCTAAGCAGACGTCATCGTGATGGAGACACAGCAAACGGCTGGAAGTTTTCCTGCGCTGAGCCAAACCACTGTCACAGCAAGTATAACAGGTACAAGTGTTTGGTCTCAGCTGACCGTAAGGTTCAAAGTTAATAATGTCAGTAAAGAGTGCTCCCTCCAGAATGACGCAAAGCTGCATGAAAGGCTAACAATGCAAAGCGTGGATGTGCTTAGACTGTAAGCAAAGGCATATTTTACTGCTGTTCAGTTGCAGTGTGTGCTAAACGCCTCTGACTGAGTCTGGCTCTGGATCTATTTTCATCCAGGCTCTTCAAACTGTTTCCTCTAATCGCTGCACATTTGAAGCAGATACATAAAGCCTCAGAGACTAATTCAGTTCTCAGAAGTTATCTTCAGCTTTCACATCAGCTGCCCAGGTGAACTCCCTTCTGCTTGCTTATTTTTCCACTGGCATTGCATGTTGTGGCACACAGAGCTCATTTCCAGCTGGGCTATTTTGGGCTCAGCTGCCAAGATTCTGATCTTTATGGGATTTTAAAACTAAGCACCAGGAATAAACCTTTAAGTAAAATGAAAATCTTATGAGCTTTTAAAAACAGACTAGCAGTTCTGCCAAAGAGCCACTATTTACTTTAAGTTAGTGGGTCTAAATTGCACTTTCCATGCATAATATAAACAGCGCTGACAATATCACAGTATGTTTGGCTGTTAGTCCTAGCACAGTGAGTTTGTTGAGATTTGATGGGAACTGAAAGCTTTTGCAGGTAACGCTTTGTTTTGTTCTTCTGTTATGTCCTGTTCCAGCTGTGGGAGAAAAATATGAGCTTACACGGTGGCTGTAAATCATTTGGCACATTTCCAGCTGCAAGAAGCTTTCATGTGAAGCGGATAAATGTCTGTTTATGAGGTGTAAATTTCAACAGTTTAGGCGTTTCCATTTGCAAAGCAGCTGTGTGGTCAGCAAAATGACGGACCGTCAGAGGAACTTTAATCTCCGACAGTAGATATTACATAATCTTTTTTAGAGACGTCTTTGACACATTAACTGCCATCAAGAGCAATCATGATTTTATGAGAATATGATCACTTTAGACTGTAGCTCTCAAATAAAACCCACAGCCACTTTATAAGGTACACCTCTTTAACTGTTCATTAACACATATCTATTCAGCCAATCACACGGCAGCAGCTCGGTGCATTTTGGCAAGTAGACATGATCAAAATGAACTGCTGAGACTCAAACCGAGCATTAGAATCAAGCAGAAAGGTGACCTATGCGACTTTGAATGTTGGCGCCAGATAGTCTGAATAATTCAGAATCTACTGGGATTTTTCCCATATGGCTTTCTCTGGAAAGGAGAAAATATCCATAGAGCGGCAGTTCTGAGCAAAAGGGTCTTGCTGATGACAGAGGTCAGAGGAGACTGGTCAGATGCAAAGGGAGCCAAAAGCAGACTCCAAAGGCAGGCGGGAATAAAACACAAAGCACTTGAATGATGGCTAGTTTGCGATCCAAAATTAAAATCTGCGAAAGAAAAACAAATGTAATCCAATTTACTGCCAATAAATGGGAGAAGACAACAGAGACTCAAAGACAAAAAGCAAAAGGAAGGCAGCGCAATAAATACACAAAGGGTTCATTTGAGGAAATAGAAACGGGGGAAATGAGACAGCTGAAACCGACATGAATAATGACACAAAGGACGTGAAACTAAACGCAAGGACACAGGAGACAAATGCATACACACAATAACTTTACACTAAAGGAAACACAAGAAACTCTTTTTTTTTAACTAAGAGCATGAAAATAACTAACAAATCTTCTAAATAATCACAACATTGGGAAAAAACTCAAATAAAGAAAGCTTGTTACATAGTTGCATACAGTAGCTTGTTACAACCAAGCTACTGTACGCAGAAGAGCTCTGAACTTACAGTAGCAGACCACACCTTGGAGCCAAGAGCAGGAAACTGAACCACAGTTCACACAGGTTCACCAAAAACAGACAACACAAGACTGGAAAAGCATTGCCTGGTTTGATGAGTGTCAGTTTCTGTTGTTCACATGATAGGGTCAACATTTTGCATAAACAACATGAAAACATGGGGCAAACCTGCCTTATATCAACAGTTCAGGCTGCTGAACAGCTCGTTGATGTGATGGTGTGGGGGGGTATTTTCTTGGCACACTTTGGGCCCCTTATTACCAACTGAGCATCGTTAAACAGCCACAGCTTACCTGAGTATTGCTGCTGACCATGTCCATCCCTTTGTAACTACAGGGTACAATGATGGATTTATGATCTTAGACTGGTTTCTTGAACACGACAATGAGTTCTTGGTACTCAAATGGGCTCCACAGTCAGCACAACATTGCTACAACTGACCTAAAGCAGCTCTGCATCTTTTGTAGTTAATATTTTCTAGACAAAGTGCTTTACAGTTTCAAATAAAACACAAGGCACAGAAAATCACAAGTTTTAAAGCCATGTGAGTTGCAGCTAATCTGGAACAAAAGCAATTTCTGAATAAATTTGCAATTAAGATTTTCGAGAAATGCAGTCTCAGTGATTCTGACTTTAATCAGAAGAAAACTATGTCTTAAATTAAAGTATCTGCCAAGTTGCGAAATATTCCAAGACTTTCACTCATTCGAAGCATGATTCAAAGCTCTTGGGAAAAGATTCCGGTCTACGTTATCAAACACTGCTTAAGTCAGAAGCGGCTAAGAGCAGAAGAGCAAGTGTGATTAAAAAGATGTCGGACCCTGAAGTGAATATTGGATTTCATGGGCTGTAAAGTCCAAAGCATTCACAGATGTCTGTTATCTGAGCCAACAGAAGCAACATATTTCTAAGTTCTGATCTTATCCAGTTCTCTTTTTTTTAACGATGCTATGACTGCTCAGCACTGGTATTTTCCTACGGTGTAAATCAAAGTACGACAGCCTGTGTTAGCTGGGAAATTGTTACCAAGCACCCCGATGAAGGCCACAAGTTGAAACGGGCTGGTCAAGCAGCAAAGTTTATACCACGAGTGTTGCAGGAGCTTCGACTTCTTTAGAGGACCAAAACTACCAAATTCTCACAAGAAAACTATAAATCAGAACTGATGAGTTCATGAAGTGTGACACAGATTGGTAGTTCAACTTTTATTTGCCAGTGTAGCTATAACATCTAAATGTCATCCACTGTAGCCGTTTATAGCTGGAATGTGTGTCTTCAAATGAACACATAGAAATAAAAAATTAATATAGAAGACTTGCACACAAGCTGGTGAAGTGAAAGCTCCTTATTGATTTGATATGTAAAGAAACCCAACGCACCTTTCCTAGAGGCCTGAGCATGTCAGTGCAGGGGTTGATCTGACCGTGTCAGCAGAAATAGTCCATTGACAACAACAGAGAGGTGAGGCATTTCTATACCAACGGCAGTGAAAGCTACCTGGACAATTCTGCTAACACGCTTCCTGTTTAGTTGTGATGCACTTTGTGATCTTTGTCTCAAAAGGTCATATAGAAATAAAATTTTACTTATTTATATTGCTTAATTTATGTCACCCATAGGGCATGAGTGGAGACTGAGTGGAGAGTCAGTCATGTGCTATGGGCTTCACGGTCACCAAATGTCAGCCCAGCTAGACACTGGGCAGGTTTCTGGGCTGATCTTTTGAGAAAAATATCCTGCAGTCCAGCATCAAATCAAGCCATCAGATAGCTGCGGCTCCCTAAGCCTGGTTCTGCCAGAGGTTAAAAGGGAGTTTTTCCTTCCCACTGTCGCCAAGGGCTTGTTAGAAGGGTCATCAACTGCTTTGGGTTTTCTCTGTATTATTGTCGATTGTTTACTTTAACATATAAAACACATTGAGGCAACTGTTGTTGTGATTTGGAACTATAGAAATAAAACTGAAATGAGCTGAATTGTGTTGATTTCCCTTTAATTTGTTGCCAGTCTGTAGCTTTGTGTCGGTCTGTTTGTGTTCACCTTCGAACTAAACAGTGACTAAAATCCCGTAAAACTGTTACGTGACGCAAATGAAGCCGTTTAGGAGTCGACCTTTGCTACAGTCACACTTTTGCATTATTGCTAAATTACCTGTTTCATGTCGGGAAATGGATTGAAACACTGACTCGGCATCAGTTAGATGCTTGCTCTGCAGTTTGCTTACACACAAGGAACGCCCTGTGTACACATACGCATAGTTTTAGATACATACACACAAATATTTACTCATATAAACCACAAATACTGCAATCTTTGTAAACACATGATTTGAAGGCGTGCGGACATCAAATACACAAATACACATAGGTTTTAGTGAAATTGTGACACACAAACATTATCCTAAATCCGTTAATTAACCAAAATATACACATGTAAGAATTTCTGTGCTCTCACACAAATTCATCCTCATAATAATTTGACCCTTTATGTCCTCTCTTCGTGGTTCCCAGGGGCTACCATGGTATCCATGGATACTATGTCTCGCTTCCACGGGGAAGGAGTTCGCTACAAAGCCAAGCTGATTGGCATGGACCCAGTACCCGACGCCCTCGGAGAAAAGATGTGCAGAGACTCCATGATGAAACTAAAGGTAGTCCACCGCCAAAGTAAACTGACTTCTGTCTGCTCTTGATTAAACTGGTTGATTTCCTATAAGATCAATCTTCATTTTTTCACTTTATCAGAGAAAAAAATCAAAGATAAACACCAGACGTTTAATATTTCATGACTGCTGAGATTAATGTTATCATTTGGAGGTACTTGTATTTCACAGACCAATATTTTTTTAAGCATCACAGCAAAAGTATTTAAAAGCTACGTCAAGATCTGGGAGGATATATTTTTTCTGTCCTTCTGTCCATTTCGGTCAGCGCTCAGATGTCTCAATATCTAATGGAGGATTTGCATGAAAGTTATCACAGACATTTTTGGTTCCAAGATAAAAATGAAAAATAAGAAAGTCCTTGTTGTCTTGTGGTGACCCTTCCATCTAAAAAGAAAGGAATAAATCTTTAAAGTAAGTTAGGTGACAAGCAACAGAAAAGAAAATCATGTGCTATACTGTACTTAAAGATCCCAATCTTAAGTATTCAGATTCAGTGGTGTTGACAGTTAGAACTTACTTTCTGTCTTCTGTTTTAGTTTTTTAACCATAGACTGTATATAAAAGAAGGCCAAAGCCACTACACCGTTTGGTTTACTGACTCCGTTTTTGACTTGAGCTCTGCAGGTCATTATAAAGATCTGCCTTGCTTTTAAAGTGAAAACAAAACATCACATGTGTTAAGGTTAATTTACACCTCAGAGCCCTACTCTAAAAAACTGTCACAGCGAAAGAAAAGACACTAAACTGGCAGTTCAATTACAACTCAAACATTACATTACATTACATATAACATTACAGCTAACAAAGGCAGCTAGCCAACAAAGAAGAGCCACTCAGAGCTTCAGAGACAGAGAGTGAAAGTGGACAGTGTATCCATTTTTTTGTTTATTAATATAAAACCCATCTGTGAAGCCGGGGGCAGTACAGAAAGGACTCCCTTAGACTGCTTTTTAGTTTCAGTTTCCTTGTTTTCCACTGAGATATCAGTGTTATTAGTTAGCTAAATGTAAGTCTTTTAGCAGCAACACATCTGTACTAGCATGTGACGGTGCTGCACAGGCTCTAAAAACTAACTTTAACCACTTAAATCCAGCTCCATGCAGAGTGTTAAATCTATGGTTATTTTTAGAGGAAGCCTCTGTGATGTAAGTTAACACGTATTGTTTCATGCACATTTTTTATGCACTGTCTATGATATGAGTCATACGTAGGAAAAGCTCCTGATTGCTGTTTGTTTCAGTGGAAGAGCATGCATCAGTGAGTTCAGATCTTAAAGTTTTTCTTTGTGTTTGAGTTTATTTGCTAACTACAAGGTTTTAAATACTCACAGACTGCAGACTGAAAACTGTCAGAAACAGACTCGATGTGTAGTTTTTGGACCTTTGTAGACCTTTCTGATGGCATTTGAATTTGACAAAGCATTATTATTAAATATTTTTTAAAAAGAAACTCTTCCTTAACACAGTTTTAACTCTATGTTTGATGAATGAGCAGTGTCTTTGTTTTTTCAGAAAGAAAATGAGTTGTGGGAACATTCCTGCTGTGGAAAAATGGCTTGTAATGCCTCTGACATCCTGTTGACTCCTGACGTGTTCTTCTAATCTCAAAGGACTTTGCATGATGCAGTGAGAGTTTGTTTGGAGAAGCGCGCCACAGCTTTTGTAAAAAGTCAAAAAAGGGGGGAAACAATAATAAACGATAAAAAGACACGGTCCACGGGGAACGGACAGAGCGAGGTCACAATCACTCAAAATTGTAATCACACTTGTGCGATCTGTCAAGACCGTCAGTGTCAGCATGCATCTAATGTAGTGTGAATAACTTTAAACTGCAATCAGCGATCACACACACACTGCTTTGAATATAAATGTTTATACCATACACAATACATTACAACACAGTTAGAAGAAACACACTACAGCACTGGTGTGAGTCACCGATCGCAGTCACAGGAAGGACATCATAGTAACGAGTATAAAAATACAGACGGCAGGAGCCAAACCACAAATCACTCAGCAAATAGAATCAAAGAGTGAACTTTGTGCAGGTGACTGTGGAGTAGCTCAGGATGTGTTTGACACAGATCTGACTGCTGTGAAGGCCAATTCAGGGTCTCTGGGTGATTGTTTGATAGCAACTGCAGAATCGCAGCTTTGCATATGAATAATGTAAGCTGTGTACAGTACTGTGCAAAGGTCTCGAGCCATGCCTGATGTTTGTCAAGACCAGTTTTAAAAAACCGCGAGAACATCTGGCTGCTTGGAAGTGTGACTCAAGACTTTTGCACGGTATACTTGTTGCATGTTTTGAGACCTATATATTTTATACAATTTAAATATAATAATTTATCAATAAAATGTGTATAATGCTGAGAAGAGGACACCTTTATGAAATATAATATAAAAAGCAACCTGCGAAAACCACCCAAACCACACACTCAGCAATAGCAAAGACAGCTTCCAGTAGGAAAAAGTGCTTAGAAAACCTACCCAGATCGATTGGGACTGAAAGAGATCCACTGCCAATGTTTTTGTGGCTATAAATCATGGATTAAAACAATTTCACAAAGTAAACCATCAAAGAAAGCACTTGCTTTTTTGTTAGCAGCAATGATCTGTACATCCTGGTTTGTAAGAGGTCCTTTCAGCAGACCACTTCTGGCTGCAGATACAATGTTCCCTCCGGCTGTCCCGGCATGCTTACTGGTGGTGTTACATCAATCGTAGACACAATGACTGTGAAATATGTCAGAACTGCTCTGTCGGTTAATTCGTTTAGCTTTACTCCTTAATGTGAGATTCATCTCGCTTTTTATGTGTGCTCTGACTTATCTCATTGGAATATATGTCTGTCATTTCATGTTTACTTCTTATTCAGCTCACCTGTGCTGTGCTGTTGTGTGAATGTGTGTGTGCTAAAGGGCTTTGAGGTAGCAGGAAGGAAACAGGGAATCCACAAGAGGAGAATTTGGTTGAAAATTTCCTCCAGTGGCTTGAAAATTCTGGATGAAAGGACCGGGGTGAGTCAAGCAAGGGATTTCCCAACATGTGTTGTGTTGTCCTCAAATTGTAGCGCCCCCTTTAGGTTGATAGTTAGTCTTAAAATGACTGTGATTCTTCAGTGGACAGTTCATGCTTGGATTGCATAATAAAAGTATTTTATTACACTGCAGTTTATTTTCCAAAACTGGAAAATCTTAAGAGGTGGAGATGATATTTACACAAGTGCTGAGGATCAGTATCATAAAGCTGTTCTTATTTTGGTGGTTAGAGTTTCTTGTATAATAAATAAAAGATAAATCCTCATTTCAGGCTGTTCTTCACGACCATGAGAGGAGCAGGATCAGCTCTTTGACCAAAGATGAGTCTGACCCCAGAGCTCTGGCTTACATCTACCAGCATCAAGACAACTACATCCTCTTCTACATCAAGATGGCTAACCTGGTAACGAAACACAGTACTAAAGCAGAAACAGGTGGTGTTATTAAATACTGCTAATATTAATGCTAATACTGCTAATACTGCCACATAACATATAAACATTTAATAGATTATTATATAAAAATGATTTAATAAGTCATTTATTAGCAAAAATGTTTACTATAACTCCTCCAGTGGGCACATATAGCAAGTATAGTTGTTTAAGCACATAAAAAAATACTGAGCCACCACAATGCAATTTAATGCTGACATGATTTATCAGCATTATTTAACTTCATTTAACCATCAAACCATCCATTCTCTTCAGCTTATCAGGGTCACAGGGGGGCTGGACCCTATCGCAGCTGTGAGAGGTGGGGTACAGAATGGACCAGTAACCTTCTGATATATTAAAAAAATTAGATGAAATTCAAATGAATTCAATTTTATTTATACAGCGCCAAATCACAACAACAGTCGCCTCAAGGTGCTTTATATTGTAAGGTAGACCCTACAATAATACATACAGAGAAAAACCCAAGAATCATATGACTCCTATGAGCAAGCGCTTTGGCGACAGTGGGAAGGAAAAATTGCCTTTAAACAGGAAGAAACCTCCAGCAGAGCCAGGCTCAATGAAAATATACATTTTCATGCAGGAGGCATTTTTTTGCAATTTACTGCTCACAGTAACAGTGCATGTTTGACAGATTCAGTCTGGACGGAGGAGAGAAACCTCAATTTCTGTGCAGTGTATTTATCTGTGTAGCATTAAAGTTCATTCTAAATAAATACAGTTAGCTTGCTCGAGCAGCATTCTAAACAGCTGGTCCGAAACTGTTTTTATCATTTACGGAATATTTCAAAATTCAGACTAATGGTGTCAAAGCCTGAACTTGAGATGATTATTCATGCTTTTATTTCCTCCTGTTTAGACTACTATAGTTGTGTCTTTTTACTTGTTTTGTTTTTTTCTTTTTTCTTTTTTAGCTTCTCTTTTCTTTTCTCTTTTTTTTTTTCGCAATGGGGCATCACACGCTGAGAGGCGTTTTTTCCATGACATGCAAACAAATAGGGTCTGTTTTGGTAAGCCCTCTGAGACTACTGTTCTGCTGTCTGCAGTCAGTCAAAGTCTTTATTGTGTGCAGCAATTTAACCACTAGTTGTGTTTATGTTAATGTTGGGTATTGTATGAAAACATGTCAGTTGATGATGAAATGCTTTAATTTAAGGGAGTTCATTTTGGGGGGATTCAAATTTAAAAGACAAAATGTTAAGAAGCACTAAAGAAATTGTCATGCATATCTACTTGTGATTTCTTCAGTACAGAGAAACCTTTGTGTTCACATGTTGTGGTGCTCAAGGGCAGGGAAAAGAGATAATTTACTGATACATATACATATGTAATACTGTGAAAAACTCTTGAGCCACCCTTGATTTCTTCATATTTTGTTGAAGAAATCAAGGGTGGTTTGGGGCAATAGCTCCTCAGGCTGTAGAAAAGTCTTTTAAAGATTTTCTTTGGACATTGGCTGCTTTTCCACTTATTTGCAGTCCAGCCTGTGTGCCTGAACAATGTCAGATGATTTATTCTGTTTGTTTGTTTGATCATAAGTTATAGAACTTATGTCTACACACAGCAAACAATATAGAAAGTACCGATTTTAATTTTTTTTTTTTTTTTTTTTTTTGCCTGTCCCGTTTGGCTCTTTTGCATCAGAATTGTTGTCTAAAGGCAAAGAAAGATGCCCAACGGATTTACTTTACCAAATTGACCATCCCAGCCTTGCCGTAATGGTCCATTTGATTCACCTTTTATTGTTTCTTTTATTTTCACTTACTGAATACGGGACAGACTTGACTGGGGGAAAGAAGGGGAGAAAGAAAGAGGGAAAGAGAAACAGCTGAGAAGAGGGACGGGGGAGAAGGGCAAAAGACAAAAACCAACAGAATGGGCAGAGAAGAAAAAAATGCATATATCAATCACCTGGATCACCTGCTGAGAAAGAAAAAAGAAAACAAGCAGAAGAGAACAAGAGCAACAGAACAAACAACATCACAATGATATATGGGAATATGACAGCAAATACCAAATATTAAACATCATTGTGCAGCACATAAGATCAACAGAACACAGTGTGCTTTGAGGTAGGAGCCAAAAAAGGTGTAGTTTGTGGGTGTGATCACCCGTGTGTACACCTGTGAGCATGGACGCGCTTGTTTTTTGTTTTTTAAAAGGTTCCTTCTTGTAATAATCTGCTAGAGGGTGTGGGGGGGCCACAGCCCCGTCCTCCAGGGCATGAAGCAGGTATGGAGGAGATCAAAACTCCAGACATCCAGAGGCCCCCAGAACACAAGAGACCAAGGAAGACCAACAGAGGGGCAGCCGCGCCACTGTCCCAGAAAGAGCTGAGGAGAGTCCCAGATGAGGGCTCACCCAGCAGCTGCGGAGCAGAAGCCAGGGGGAGTTGCAGTGCCTCCTCTGCACCCTGGTGACATACCCCTACTCCAAGGTCCTGCATGTGTGGGTGGTTGTGGTGGAGCGGGAAGAGGGAGGCAGCTGGAGATGGGGAGGGAAGGAAGGGAGGGGCAAGTGACCCCTCCCTGGGGCCAGCTCCCACGCTGACCCCAGTAGGCACCCCCATACTCCGCGACCCACCAGGGAAAGGGGGCCCAGGCCCATCCAGACCGGGCCCAGTGCAGCAGCGCCTCCCGGCCCCACAGAGCCTGGGACAGTCCACCCAACCCCACCACAGAGAAAACTGCACCCACCCCACCATCCACTCATCTTCCAGACTACATAAGACAATAAACACCCAGGCTGAGATCTTCCTCCACCTCTCCTGTATCTCCCCCTCCTGCAGAGGGAGCTCCTGAGGAGAGGAAAGCTCCTGCAAGATGTGACAATCTCCCCCACCAGTTGAAGAGCCCCCCAGGTGGCTCGATGCACCGGCGGCACCCTGCTCCAGGGCTGGGCCCCCATGCACCCACCCGCCCACAACCCCGGCAACACACCAACCAGGACCCAAGCCCCCGAGGCCCGGTCCGGGTCCCAGCCCAGAGACGGAGCGCCCCCAGAACCTCACGCCCATCCCGGACCCACCCAGGGGCAGCCAGGCTACCAGGTCAGTAACCCACGTCCGTCAGCACAGACCCTCCCCTAGCCCCGCTGCACGCAGCCGCGAGGAAACAGTCACCTGAGAGCCAACAGAGCCCCTAACCGGACATGACCGCTACCCCGGGTTGAGCCCCCCAAGGAAGATGCCTCCAGGGAACCCCCCCGACGCCCTAAGCCTGTCCCTACCCCCACACCAATCACAACAGTGAAGGAGGGACCAAACTATGACCCCCCCACCCCCACTAGGTGATGGAGCTGATCAAAGGAGCCCAGAGCAATTGATCTGATGTGGTGGCAGAGGCTGTATCAAGACTAATGTAATCTAATAGATAATTTCTATATTGGTTAGAATTAAGATTATTTTTATTTTTCCAGTTCATGAGGACTGTTTTCTTGGCTATGCATAGGGCAGTGAAAACCATATGGGCGATATTCTTTTCTGAAGTGACATTATCTAAGCTGCCCAACAAACACACTAAGGGGGAAGTTGGAATGTTACATTTCAGACACTTCGATAAGTCGTCACATATCTCGCGCCAAAACTTCTGAACTGGTGGACAGAACCAAAGAGCGTGGATGTAATTGTCTGGTGTATTGCCTTGACAGTGTGAGCAGTTGTTGGTAGACGTAAAGCCCATCTTGAACATCCGATGACCTGTATAGTGCACTCTCTGTAATATTTTGTATTGAATTAATTGAAGACTGGGATTTCTAATTAGATGAAAGGTTTTTAAGCAAATCTGAGACCAGAAGTTTAGGTCTAAGTTAACTGATAAATCCGCTTCCCATTTTGCAATAGGAAGTGATATTGATTCATCTGTTTTAGAAAGCATTCTGTATATTTTGGATAGTAATTTGGGGGGTTTAAGAGTAAGAAATTGAACCACACTTGGTGGTGTTTGTAGTTCAACTTGACCCGGTTTAAATTTCTTTTTTACTATGGATTTAATTTGTTGATATTCTAAAAATCTTTTCTTGTTGATCCCATATTGTGTAACTAGTCCGTCAAATGAAATAAATTCTGTTCCTTCTAGTATATGTTCTAAATATTTGATTCCTTTACCACTCCAATCTGAAAAGTTTATCATATTATTGTTTTGTAATATGTCAGGGTTGTTCCAGATAGGTGTACGTTTGCATGGGATTAATGAAGACGCCGTCAATTTTAGAAACTCCCACCATGCTGTCAGAGAAGAGCTGATGTTGATGCTTTTAAAGCATTCATGTCGTTGGATGTTTGAGCTGATAAATGGTAGGTCTGAGATCTCTAGATTATTGCAAAGTGCTTGTTCTACATCTAGCCAAAGTTCATCTAAGAGGGTATGTTTTAGCCATCCTGAGATAAACTGAAGCCTGTTGGCTAAGAAGTAGTGCTGAAAGTTAGGCAGTTCTAGTCCTCCTTTATCCTTGGTCTTTTGTAGTGTTTTTAAGCTTATACGTGGGGGTTTATTTTTCCAAAGGAATTTGGACATACATGAATCTAGCGATCTGAACCAATCTTGTGGCGGTTTAGTTGGGATCATTGAGAATAAATAATTTATTTTTGGTAAGACCATCATTTTTATAGCGGCAACCCTTCCCATGAGTGATATGGGTAGACATTTCCATCTAGCCAGATCATCTTCTACCTTCTTTAAAAGTGGGATATGGTTTAATTTAGTTAGATCTGCAAGCTTGGGAGAAACATTAATACCTAAATATTTTATATTTCCCGATTGCAGTGGTGTAGAAGAGGAATTATGGAAGGAGCAATTAATCGGTAGGACTGTAGATTTTGACCAGTTAATTGAGTAATCTGATATTCTTGCAAAAGAGTTTATCAATTCAATCAATTCTTTTTACTTGTTTTAACAAATCAGCCTTAAATCGTCTTCAGACTGTGCAGAATGCTGCAGCCCGTCTCTTAACAGGCACCAAGAGAAGATCTCATATTACTCCAGTTTTAGCCTCCCTTCACTGGTTGCCTGTAAGTTTTAGGTTTCATTTTAAAATTTTAGTTCTAACCTTTAGGGCCCTACATGGTCAAGCTCCCCAATATTTATCTGACCTGCTGAAACCACATTCATCTTCTCGAGCTTTAAGCTCATTAGATGAGAGACTGCTGGTGGTACCGCGCACTCGTTTTAACCCTCTTGAGGCAGGCGTTGCCGATTTGCAACAGTTAAAAACTAACAACCTGATTACCCCACAAACATATTTTATGAGGTTTTTTTTACTCAGAAGTACCACTGCAGGACTTGGTTGTGCATTAGCAACAAAAAGTTTAATTTGAGCCTGAGAGGGTTAAAACTCGTGGTGATCATGCCTTTCAGACTTTGGCACCACGGTTGTGGAATTCTCTTCCACTGTCTCTACGCTGCACGTACTCCATTGATTCTTTTAAAAAAAACAGCTTAAGACATTTTTATTTAGAAAAGCATTTGAATAATTTCCTCCTTTGTTTTTTTATTGTTTTATTGTATTACATTGCTGTTTTATTTACTGTTACATTGTTTTATATTTCCATTTCTTGTGTTGTAAAGCACTTTGTGATTTTTATCTGTGAAAAGCGCTATATAAATACATTTTACTTACTTACTTACATTCTCCTCAAAACAGGCATGCAAAGCAAACTTTAAAAAGCCAGCTCATCGTGAACGAGAATGATTGTCACTATAGTTTGTTTTGCATGTGGCTGCATTGGCCTGTTAAGAGTTTGCACAGCAGTAAGATGTTTTATCTGTGTCTCTCAGGCACATCCAGTGTTCCTCGACATCCAGGAAGTTTGTCAGCATGTGGACCGAGAGATCTCGCAGCAGCCTGCAGAGACACCAACACAAGTCAGAAAGAAGTTTTTTTTTTGTCCCTGTGCTTTTGGTTGGTTTATTTGTTAGCTTTCACTCACCACTGTTGGTTTTTTTTTCTGTTTCAGGGCGCTTCTTTACTGGTTCTACACAAGAGCTCAGCAGCAGAGGTTCATTATTTTTAATCATCTTCACTTTTTCTAAATGAAGGTGATCCCAAATTTAAACAAAATATTTCTGTGTTTTTATACATGGACTTGCTTACTTTACAGGAACCAGCTCTTGAAGATCTGTTCAGCCCACGGCCAGATGTTTCATCACAGCAGACAAAGCAGGTATAAAACAACAATACAAGTTTTTATGTGAGATAACAGCCATATTTCACATGAAATAGCTGACAAAAGCAAGTGTCCAAAGTTGGGTTGAAATGGTAGGAGGCTAAGTGGCTAAGGAGCAGTGTCTCCCAGTTTCTGATTTTTCCCAGGGGATCCTGAAGTTGTCCCAGATTAGATATGCGATCTCTCCAGTTGATTGTGGTTTTACCCTGGGGTCTCCAAACCTCCAAAGGGAGGCTTGTCCGAACTCCTCGTCCCCTCTCTCAGGCTGAGCGCAGCCTGCCTGAGGAGGAAAGTCATTTTAGACACTTGGGTTCATGACCTTACTCTTTTAGTTATTCGTGACTATTTTTAGTTTAGTTTATATTATTTTCACAGTTAGTTTCTTTAATAAATTGTGATTTTATAGTGCTATATGTATACATCTTTCTTGTATACTTGTATATGATATTATTTGTATATTATACTTTTACAGGTGCTCAGTGTGTTTAAGTTTAACTTTTTAACTAAAGTCTAGCTTTGATCCTAATTAATAATTTTTTTCACCCCCAGTGTCACTTATTAGTTTAGTAGTAGCTCATTATAATAGCTTTGGTGCAGCATTATGGAATCTCGCAAAATAAGACGATTGTAATACAACTACACTTCTGTCTCCTCACTTTTAGGTAACATGTAGGTGAGAATTTATATTTTATTCTCTCCTTGTTTCTGCCAGCAGCCCTCATCCACCAATGAGCTGATGGAAGTGTTTTCGACCCCACTGGGGGAGCCTCTGGCACAAACTCAGATCCCAGGTATCAGTAAACATAAGGACGCGTTCCTCTTAAAAACAGCAGATTTGTAATAACAGTACACCTCATAGTGTAGCGCTATTTGAAAAACAAAAACTATTTTTCTCCTCCGTCAGAGCCTCCACAGCAACAGCAAGTGCTCTCCAGCTCGCAGATTCTCTCTATGTTCCCCACACATCCTGTAGGTGGCTCTCCATACTCATCTCCCACATACCCTCCAGCCAGCATGCCTTGGGGCCAGCAGGTGCTTCCAGGAAACCAGTGGGCGGCCCCGTGGCCCACTGCGCCTGGCAACATTTCACCATGGGCACCACCAGGTGTCACAGTAGCCCCTACATTAAGCCAGGCTCCCAGCATGGCCAACCCTGTGCCCGGTTTCATGATGGGAGGAAACGCAGCCCCTACGCCCTCTGGTGTTAACAGCTACTCCACCCCTTTAAACTCCTTAAACTCCACCCCTATAGGAACAACAGCAGCGCCACTGTCAGTGTCCTCACCCTTGGAGAACCCCTCCCTCCTTTGAAATGAGTGTAGAAATATGAATTTATTGAGTTCATGTTTTGTTTTTAGAATTTTTAGTAAAAGAAAACACCACTACACACCTACAATGAAGCTCTAAATTATAGCACCAATATTCTTATATCATTCATTTTCTTATATATTTAACTACTTCAAGGGCTGCCATGAGATGAGAGGTGGAGAGGTTTCAAGTCCTTCACAGGGGCTAACAGAGATAGACAGACAACAGTTCGTGCTCATATCCACACCTACGGCTGATTTAGAGTCACCTGTAAACCTAAACCGACTCTAGAAGCCAGAGAGCCCATAGAGAACCACACAGGCACGACCATGAGCACGCAAACGCTACTCAGAAAGCCCCCAGACTGAGCCTGAATCCTCTTGCTGTGAGCCAACAGTGTTGACTCATTCGCCAATATTGTAAACTGAAGTACAGTTATGGTACAAAGTTTACATCCACTCAGCATGGGCATGAATATTGTGGTAATTTGGAGGTTTTAATCATTTATTTGAACAAGAATTGCGTGCACAAGTTTGAATTTATTTTGGGGCTGGGTTTCAAAAATATACATACACAACCATTAATATTTGGTGAAACGTTCCTTAGCAGGTTGCACTTCAATCAGACCCTTTTGGTAGCCATCATCAAGCATTTGGCATAATTCTGACTGGACATTTAACCATTCTTCTTGGCAGAATTTATAGACTTCAGAGTTCAGTTAATTTTGTTCGTTTCCTGGCATGGATCCACCTGTTGAGTGTAGTCCACATATTTTCAATAGGGTTGAGGTCAGGGCTTTGGGAAGGTCATTTAGTTAGCCTGCTTTATCCATTAGGATCATTGTCCTGTTGGAACATCCAGTTGTGTCCAAGTTTCAAGCATCTAACTGTTGATTAGAGATTAATTTGATGAGCTCAGAGGTAGTGCTTCTCCTTCATTATTCAATCCACTTTGTGTAATGTACCAGTACCATTTGCAGCACAACAGCCCCAGAGCATGATGCTACCACCACCATGCTTGACAGCTGGTACAGTGTTATTAGGCAAAAAAGCTCAATCTTTGTCTCATTTGACCATAAAACTTTTCTCCAGAAACTGTTTGACTTGTCCATGTGGGCAACTGCAAATTTCAGTTGAGGTTGAAGTTGCCAGTTTTGCAGCAGGAGCTTCTTTCTTGATCAATACCCTCTCAGACAGCAATACTCACTTTACTGTGGACAGTGATGCTGCTGTTCCAGACGTTTGCAGTTCATGGCAGGCTTGAGCCTTTTCCTTTCATCTGAGGGTGACAGTTTGGGTCTTCTTTAGACCTTCACAAAGGGATGATCCTGGGATCATCCCTTTGTGAAGGTCTAAAGAAGTTAGAAATGCCCCATTAAACGTCTGGAATAGCCTTCAGAAAGCCCCGACTTTAAACGTCTTGAAAAGTTATGGACTACTCTTAAAATCCAGATCTTTGAACTCTTGTAGCTCAACATGGCAACAGCAAATAAAGAAATAAATATTACAATACTATTACTAACATTAATAAAAGCTTAAACAGACTAACAGACAAACTGTACAATTTTTATTTCTAATGAATATGTAATAAAATGTTTGTGCTGAACAGTGAAATCTGTCAATAAATGCTCAGAACTTCCAACTTTATTTTTTCATACAAATCCTGTAGTCTGTAAATTTATGAGGACTTGATGTTGATCACTTACCATGTTCAGTTTTTTAAACAGGACTTTTTGAAATGGACTGTTTAACCATTTGATTTGTGAAATTTGCTGATATCAAATGAATTCCGACTTTCTGTCTTGTTGAAAGGGATTTTGGGGAAGTTTTTTCTCCTTCTAAATCAGAGTTTGAGGAAGTCTAATTTACACAATATAAAATCTTTTTAAGAAACTTGTGGCTTCCTCAGATTTTGGCTATGAAAAGACGGCTGACTACATGACGTGTACAAGATGAATAAATGACATAACGTACGAGGAAACCCCGCTCTTACTTCACTAAAATTCTCGTCCTTTCATGTATTTTTCAACATCTCCTCGTCTTATCTAAATAAGGTTATTTTATTCTTTCCTGCCCTAATTAATTTGCTTTTCTTCACTTCATGCGCTCGCACATAATCAAACACAAAGAGTAGATCAACAAAAGCACACAGTGAGATTAATGCCACACTTAGTAAGGCCCGGTTGGATGTTGTTGTGCACATTATGATAAGGCTGACCTTTCAGGGCGAAATGAAACAAAGTGGTGCGCCTATTATTTTCTGCTCTTATTCTTATGTTGTGTCACTATCAGTCACCCTCTTGCCCACACTGAATTGCAGAGCATTTCCTCATTCGCAGTAAGCTCAGTGTGGTTGTGCATGCAGCAGCACACACAGCTACATCGGCCTGGATACTGGTGTTACTACTAGACATGGAACGTTTTGACCACTAATAAACTATCACTGAAGGAAAAGATGGTAAGGCATTCTTATTTATTCTTTTTTTGAATGTACTAATGATGGACTAATTAGGAAGTCCTCCACTGAAGCTTACACAATCCTCTTCAGGCGCTGTGTGTTTAACTCTGACCATTTCCTCCTGACCACCAAGAGGTTTATGAATAACTAGACTTTTGTAGAAGGAACCTCAGCAGGTATTATTGTAACACTACAGGTCTAACCTCAGTTTCTATGTATCCTCCACTTAGAACAAATGTACTTTTATAACTGAACCATCTTTAAAACGTTCAAGTTTTGTAACACAATATCCACAAAACATGACAAGTATAGTTTGGCACAGTTTTTCTAAACAGCGTTTATTGGATCAGTTTCACAGGGGAAAAAAGGGGAAGTTGAAGAGAGGAAAAAAAGAAATGTTCATGGTCAAGCGGATGAAAGCAAGTTTTATTACAAGGCTGTTGCTGGTTAATGATTCACACTAAACTTTATGGCTACCTATTTTCTAATGTATCTGAATGTTAAGCACCCTAAGGCTTTTTGTTAGACAAAAAAAAAGAGTCATAGTCATAGGTTATGAACTCTTTTAGGAAAGGATTTTATTCTTCCATCACTTTTCTTGTTTCTTTTTTACTCATCAGCAGGGAGTATTAACCCTGGCCACTCTGATTTTACACATTAGTATAATTCTTGGGCTTCATGGGTGACTGAAAAGCTGAACTGGGGATAAAATAAATCAAGACATTTTACTTGTGAATGGTGTGGCCTTTAAACTGGACGTCATTGCAGACAATTGGTAATTATTTTAAAAAAAAAAACAAAAAAAAAACTTGGTTTTACCCTGACCATAAGAATGAAATTTGCAGTAGCATATGTATTTTTAACTGTCTTGTTTGTTACAGTAGAGTTACAGTAGTACTGTTTTCTCATTAGGACCTGAGTGCAGCACACCTGCACAAGCAGTCTGTGGTTTTTAAAATAATCTAGTTAACTGTGTCAGCCTGTGTTTGCTCTGCAGCAGGCGCGCGCTGACTGAAAGTGTGCGAGCATGTGAGTGTTTCTTTTTTTTTTTTTTGTGGTTTGGAGGGAAAGTTTTTTGTCTGCTTCCTTTGTTCCCTGTAACAAAGGCGATGCTGCCGCCCCGAACTGCGAACGGAGCTTGCAGCTTATTGGTGCAGGAGTGACAGCAGCATGCGTTTCTATGGTAACCGGGTGCAGGATGCTAGCTGAGGTATGGAGGTGTGTGGTTGCGAGCACTTCCTGCTCTTCAGCTACTTTTTGACTTTGCACAGCTCACAGCCTGAACAAGTGACACTGAGTGATGGTGTGATTCGTTTATTGTTTTTATTTTGTCAACAGCTGAGATATTCATTCCTCATGTTTCACAGCTTCCGTTTCGATTGTATCTCCCTTACGGTTCTTTTGATGCTGTGAGCATTTTGAAAGGCCGGGTTACTGGGAAATAAGATTTAAATCTCAATGTGACTTTTCACCTGAATAAATAAAGGATGATAATAATAATAATGATCTCTAAAATGTTTCTCTCTCTATTTCCGCTTCTACCATCCAGCACTACGCAACCTCTCTTGATTTACTTCATAAGGATTCATTTAAAAACCCCAATGTCTACAAAATATTTTAAATATAAGCTTCACAGAGATGCTAATTATTATCCATTGTTTCATCCATATGAAACATTTTTTAAGAATAACATGACTAAACGTAAAATGCATAAAATGCATAAAAATCTTGAGGTTATAGGGGAAAAATAATATATTTATTTTAATTTTCTCATCTGTTTACTTGGAAATATTAATTAAATAATTAATATTAGTTTGCAGTTCTGTCCATTTTCATTTTCAGCCATTTGGAAATATTCAAATGCAGTGGATGTCTAGTTAAAACTGCCAGTATGATAGCAACCAGCTAGCAGCAGTGCGTTGTGGTTCACAGAGCGATCAGACGGGAAATGACCTCTGAAAAGCTGATTAAGCGTTGGGAGATCCGTGCTCAGTCACCAGCAAAGCAAAGCAAAACACCCTGTCATGCACAGATGAAGCGCATGCCAGTAACTTCTAGAAACTCGTGCACCAGGGTCACAGGTGCAAACCTCTCTGTCATCAAGGTGCTTTCCTGCAAGTCATATGATTGTTTTTGTGAGCTCTGGAAAACGTGCCAGTACCTTCCTCCTCTGTCCCTTGGCTTAAGCCTTTTTGCACCCCTACTTGGCTCATAAACATCTTACACAAAAGGTGAGCAACAACATGTCACATGTTGAAGACTGTCTGCCTTGGTGTGAGTGTTCTGTTCACGTAGAAAGAGACAACAGTAAGTACAACGTATTTATGTAGTATCCCAAAGTGCTTTACAGAGGTATCAATAAAAACGAACTTGTGCAAGGTTAACATGAACACACATGTAATGAATGTTTCAATGGCTCTTCAATGGCATGTGTGGCATAATGGTGCAAAGCATAAAAAAGCGGCTCCACCTTAAACAGTTCTGTAAAAAACGAGTAAATAAATAAATAACTTATTGGACAGTTGTAACCAAGATGAACTTGTACCAGAATGATGAGGAAAAGTATGAAGAAAGGGAGAAACAGATCATGATCCAAAGCATTATGTGTCAAACAGAACCATACTCTCTGCTCAGCTTAAGCCAAATGCTGCAGAAGCAATCAGAAAGCACCTCACTGTGAAAATAGATAATGACCCAAACCAAGCAACAAGAGTTTCTTGAGGCCAATTAAAGAATATTCTTCAATGGCCAAGTAAGTCACATGATCTCCACCGAATAGTGCATGCTTTTCTATTATTGAATACAAAACTGAAAGCAGAGAGACCCTCAAACAAGCAGCAGCTAACGGCAGGTGCAGTAAAGGACTAGTAGAGCAACTCAATGGAAAAAACAGCATTTGGTGAGTTGTTCTTTCATGCAAGCATTCAAAGGAGTATTTTTTATATATATGTTTAAATTGATGTTAGTTCACTAAAATGTGAAGGCTGTGCATAAAAGTGACTGTCAGTCTCAAACAGCTCATGCTAAATTTGTGATCAGTCATCAGTTCAGTGACATCTTTGTTCTTTGACATATAATCCACTGCAGTGGTGTACAGAAGCTACAACTACAATAAAATGTGTCTTCGTCCCAAATGTCACGGAGAGCGCCGTCCTCCTAGTTCTCAGTCTGGTCCCTTCCTCACTCGCCATGCTGACTTTTAAAATACAAAGACAAAATGAAAGCCTCGGCTAACAGCTTCAAGATGGGGCATTAATCAGTGAGTGATGTTGCAGTGATCAGGCTATGAGTAATGTACTTTTTAATTTTTCTTTTCTTATTGTTGTCAGAGCGATTAACAACATTAGTTTAACGAATAGTTTACACAGCACACGTTTAACTTGCATAAGTTCCCTCAGATCTGCAGATCTTGAGGTACAGTTTCCAAGAAGAAGTAAGCAGCTCCCTTCGTGACTGCCTTTTTCAGTGCAGGTGTCACGCATGACATCACATCCCGTGTTTGTAACACTAAATGTCTGATTAATGCTTGATAGTACATCAGTGAGATCTACTCACACTCACAAGATCTACTAAAAATGATTGAAAAACAACTTTGGAGAAAGATATTCTGATGTTTACGGGGTTTTTTCTCACTCAGTGGAAGCCCTCACTGGAGTCAGCAGTGTCTTGATATGTCTTGGCTTTACTTTTAGGGAGCAGTGAGGTCATCCACCTTTATAAATAGTCTACTGCCAGCTTGCTAGAGAACATGTGAAATACTCTAAACTGAACTGAATAAAGTGATGCAGCAGAGTAATTTACGATTTCCAACTCATTCCTTTTAAAAATGGACATTCACCAGCACACATAAATAAACCTTTACATTGATACATATATTTGTACATATATTTATTATTATTTTCAGATGTAGCCATTCTTGTATTTTGCTTGTTTACGTTATTGTATTTTGCACAACTCTGTTGCTTGTGAAGCTCGCACACAAGAATTTCACTCACATGTGCTGTACCAATGTACCTGCACATGTGATGTGACAATAAAAGTGATTTGATTTGATTTGATCCCCAGCAGGTTATATGAGGTCATGTGGCCCGCTGCATGTGGAGCAGACGAGGCTGAGAACTAAAGCTTTTGGAGTAACGGTGGACTCGCTCCCATTGAACTCCCACTAAAAACTTTGTTGTTGTGAAGCACTTTGCAATATTTATCTTCAGTCATCTTAAGTCATAATTTCATTTGTACTTACTTACTTAGAATAGCTGCAAGATGTGCAGTTTAGGTCTCAATACATCAACATTAAAATGACTTTAACCAGTAATGTGTTTGAGGAAGTGTTGATCCAAACAAATCTGCTCGGATTATGCTGCCATGATTGTCATAATAGGTTATTTTGCAGCATTGCAGGGAAACAAACAGATTACAAATATGGACAAAACAAAGCGCTGGTATCAGACTTGGTTTTGGCACTGATAACTTTATTTTAAAATGCACAATTGCAAATTGGTCCACAGTTTTGATGTGAACCAGTCCTATCCTATCTTCAGTCATCCGCAAAACCGCAACAACATTTTTCCAAAGTTTAAGCTTTGGAAAAATGGATTTCAAAAAACAAAAAGTCCTGATCAAAGACAACAGACCGAACGAGGTCTCAGCAGGATTTATACGTGATGAACGACATTTTAAAACGACCTCTAGTTCATGCAGGGAAGCAAGAATATGGGTGATGTGGCGTTTGGCTGCTGCATCTAAACCAACCAGAGGACTTAGAAACACGCATGAACAATGAGTTCAAATAATCGAGATGGGAGAAAATAAAAGTTCAAACTTGTTAAATGACAGCAGAGGTTTGATTTGTGCTTCTTAGATGAAATAAATGAGACTGGGTGAGCTCGGAGATCACGTTCAAAATTTAAATTCTTGTCAAAGATTTCAAGGAGGTGATTTGAGGTCGCCGGATAAGCTAAACACAGCCAAACACAACAAGGTCAGCTGTGATGGTAAAACTGAGGATTATTAATGGTGAAGCACTGAGGCACTACTGTTTATCTTCAATATAGCTGAAGTACGAATTAATGAGCCTGTTAAGATGACCCAAGGGTAAGAAGTAAAACAGCTGGTCCCAGGGTTGAGCCCTCAGTGCATAACATTGTGTTTTATTAGAAGATGCTTTCATTTAGCATATTTCTCAAGAGTGACAAGATTTTTGTTTTCCCCCTGTGTTTACTTTCACCAAAAATCTCGGCAAACAGGACTTTAGCTCACATGCTTTTTAAAAATGCATTTGTGCTGATCTACTTTTTTTTTTATTATTATTATTATTCTTGACTAACATCTAATAATAATTACTTCTCACATCATTTGGTTCTTTGGTGTTCAGAGTTCACCAAGAAGTTTCAAGTGCTGCAAAGAGAGCTATCAGTTCTGTGAACATCAAAACAAACCAGGAAACAGTGTTGTTGCACGCTGCATTCTCACTTTGTAAAGATAGCGTAGGGGTTTGATGTGTGTGTGTTTGTGTGCGTGGGGGGCATGCCTTGCTATGTGCTGCGCTGCTAACTTCCTGCTTTACAAGCAGAGCTGCTGCAGTTGAGATTCTGCTCTTGTGTTGTTTTCAGGGGGACAGCGTTGATGTCAAGGCTCTGAGAGCCAAGTTCAACAGCAAATCCAGCACCTCGGATACCAGCAGCCGGGACAGCGGCTCGCCGAAATCTCCTCGACCTGGGTTTGGGAGAGCCATTCTTCCAGTGGCAGAGAGCGAGCTGACACAGAGACTTTCACCCACGATTCCTCCTCATCTGGCTGGCCCAGGCCCGGTGAGACTCCCGAGAATTGAGCCGATGGCGGCTTCGATCCCTCCCAGACCGGGTTCGTTCCCTCGACCGCCTGCCTATGCTGGACTCAGAACCCCCATTCAGCCAACAGATGCTACCAAAGTCAAGCAGACAGGGGAGATGCTACAGAACATGATGCTGAGGCATCAGAAGTCCCCGGTCCCCCCGGTCCCCCAGGTACCCCAGGTACCCCAGGTACCCCGACTAGGAGCTGGAAGCTCAGCTCCTGTTCCACCTCCCACCTCTACCCCTCTTCCACTCAGACAGCAGCCTCGACAGAGGAGCGCGGGGGAAGTGACCCCACTGAGGAGGCCTCTGCCCCCTGAAGGACCGATGCCCGTGAAACCTAAAAGACCTCCGACTGTCAACTTGGAGCCGTTTCGGAGGAACAGGAGAGGGCTTCCTCCTGCTCTTCCTGCCCCGAGGACGAGTGATGGTAAGTCTGTCTGGTTCAGGTGTTCAAGTCCCTTAATAAGGTGCACCATCATATTAAGTTAACACAGTAAGTGAGACCATCTTGACTTGTTTGTGTCTGCTGTACTGTGACTGTGGCTGGTGTATAGTTTATGGTAAAATGGTAAATGGCCTGCATTTGTATAGCGCTATACACTACATTCAGTCATTCACCCATTCACACACACATTCACACACTGGTGATGGCAAGCTACATTGTAGCCACAGCTGCCCTGGGGCGCTCCTAACTGAACTCCCAAAAATACAAATAATAAAATGAATGATGACTAACTTCCTTTGAGCTGCTCAGTTAAGTGGACCTGATGTTCTTCACGCTGTCATGTCCTGTCACGGAGATGGACAGAAACATAACCGTGTCTTTAATTTTCTTGCTACAATGGCTGAAAATGTCAGAATTGTCCAAATCAAATCTAAAAGGGACAACAGCAATCTGCGGTGAGGTAAAGCTCCGAACGTAAATCAAGCATTAAGTCTGATTTATTGGAAAATAAATCAGACTCTTAAAAGGAGGAGAGACTTTTAAAAAGAATCTGTTTTCAAATCTTGTAATGAGACAGATTCTGACACTGACAGTCCTCAGTGTGCTTTGTCAGTGACAAAAATGTGCTAAAAACTTGATTTGTTCAACCACTTTAAAGGAAAAAGCAGAACACTCAAACAGAGCACCAAACATCGCGTGTGTAAAGCAGTAATTTCTGCTGTTTGTGTGATTGCTTTTTGTGGGATTACACTTCTTTCATCCATTTCATTTTGTCGTAACGTCATTGTGCAAAGATTTTTTTCTCTGCTACTCTTTGTAGGCTCAGGAAGCAGAAGGATGTCTTTACCTGTAGCACCACCGGCAGTGGTCAGTCCTCCAAAACCTCCACAACGCTCTGACAAACCCAACAGACTGCAGCGGCAGATTGCCTCTGCGTAAGTATTTGGGTTAACACAACGATGATGTGAAGCCCTGTTATGTCTGGTTTTGAGCCTCTTATGTAAGAGGCCCAGTGCTGCTGAACTGATGCAAAGGAAACTGTGTGAAACTCTTAGTGTTTTAAACCAAGTATTATAGGACACCTTAGTTTCAGCTTTCAAATGACTTCATTTACATCTAGTGCGGGCAAGAGATGCTGAAGAATTACGAAGCAGAGGGTTTACCGCTGCTGCAGTCGTGACCCGAGATTAGAAAATATGTGCAAGGATTCGCCTGTTGCACAGCAACACTGTTTCTCAAAATGCATTTTGAACACACCTAAGTATACTTTCAAAGAAAAACCTTATTGACTGGATGATGGTTTTAACAGTCAAATTAAGCTTTTTCCTACTGAGTCAATACAGATGTAACAAAGCACTTGCTGACCAGTAATCAGAGAAACCTGTCTGATTGTCGATTTCAGGGACCTGGACGAAGACGAACAGGATCCCTATGACGATATCGACATTGACAAAAATGGTGAAGACTTGTTTTGTTCTTGAAGCTTCTCTGACACATTGTCTGAGCTATAGTCACTGCTTGGTATTTTTAACATTGTGTTTTCTATTAGAGGACATGCCCTGTTTTCACATATCGGTTTATAATTTATATTTTGCGTTACTTTACAGAGAACTGCAGCGAACACAGTTCACAGTGTGTTGATGGGGTGAGTAAAGAAAAGCAAAAACGAAAAATTTACCACCGTGGAAGTCTCGCTTTGCAAGAACATAGTGCACATTTCCCTGAATCTGTTAATAGACTAGGTTTAAAACCAACATTGCACTCTTAGAAAATAATAAGGCACAAAAAATAAACAGCTCTGATCATTTTTTGATTTAAGCTTTGAAAATCTACAAAAAGGCACTCTTTTATCAGAAGTAATCAGAAGTGCCGCTTTTATCTAATAATCCCGTACAAGATGACTTGT
Source organism: Astatotilapia calliptera (assembly GCF_964374335.1). Classification (NCBI taxonomy): domain Eukaryota; kingdom Metazoa; phylum Chordata; class Actinopteri; order Cichliformes; family Cichlidae; genus Astatotilapia; species Astatotilapia calliptera. The sequence continues at coordinate 35,366,540 of NC_137436.1, read as the reverse complement.
CTTTGCTCTTTACGGGTACAAATAAAAGCTTTTCTCTTGCAGGATGATGACGACGAGGTGTATGAGATGATTGATGAGTAAGTATGAATGTTCTGTCTTCCCCATTAAACCACTGAGTCTCTATTTAATAGAAATGTGGCTGCAGCTGCATGAACAGAAAGCAGTCTACAGTTTCTATTGTTTCTGTTGCTGCTTCTGTTATTTTTGCAACTCATAAGTGATCTGTGGTGCAGTATTTAAGTTACAGTGCAACAAATGGTACCTTGGTACGATATCTACATCTTTATTTATCGTTTACTATAAAGAGTAAGTCACACTCATTTCCTGTGATTCAACATACAGAATTTCCTGTTAAAGCAAAAACATTGTGACAGAATTCAGGCAACGTCTGTCGAAATGTGGGAAGACTGGAGAACTTGAAAAACTTTTTGTGTAAAACGCTTATGTGTGAAACATTTATCTGCCCAGAAAACGAAAAATAAAGGCACCTAACTCAAAATCTGTGAAGGGGGAATTCTTTTAAAAGGTGGCCGGTCTTCGTTTGTTTATTTGATTCTTCTCTTATAGGGAGCAAGAGAAAGCCACCATGAAAGAAGTTAAGAAGAAACAGGAGAAGGACATGAAAGAGATTCAGAAAAAAATGAGTGAGCTCAAGAAGAAATTTCAGGTAAAGACACGGAGAGAGAAAAGATGACTTTTAAGTTAGCCTGAATGGTTAATGGTTAAGTTATCCTGCTCCGCCTCATCCCTTTGGTGTAAACATTATATCTTTCCCCCATGCAGTTACAAGGAGAGATAGAGGTTATTCACACCGCCAAAGTCCGGTACGACTGGAATGGGGAAGGGAAACTGGACCTGAGCGTGCACCAGGGGGACAGCGTGGAGATCCTCCGTGTGACGGGTAACCCGGGAGGCAGATGGTTGGCACGCACTATGAATGGAAACTGTAAGTTTACATTTCAGTCAATCACATAAAGAAAGCCTTTGAATAAATTGACTTGTACCAAAATATCAAAAGAAAAAAGAAAGCAAACAAAGTAGAGACTTCTGCATCAAAGTTTTCCATCTGAAACACTGGTTATTGTCGTCGGTGGTGATATTATCGTAGCTGTGGTTCAGGAGATGAAGCAGGGCGTCTACCAATCGGAAGTCTTGATGGTTTGATCTCCGGCTCCTCCAGTCTGCATATCAAAGTATCCTGGTGCAGAGTGTGTGTGTGAGAATTAGGCAATAATTAGGCTTAGAGTGAAGGACTGTATGAAGGTGTGTGTGACTGGGTAAGTGAGTTGCTTGGTGAGGACCTCTTGGCGTCGTATTTTAGCACAAGGTCCCTCTTTCATGTCAGATTTATTCAGTTTCTTCCTACTGATTTTATTTTTTTTCATTTGTTCATCAAAAAAGCAAAGTAATGCCAGTAACTGACAAATGAAAACTCAAATAATGCAGCTTTCGCACTTTTTCCCCCGAAAGTCGTTAATTACGGTACTTCCTTCTGTAAGATATTTTTTCTGTTCCTTACTTCCTCAAAGGGCTCTGGCAACAACTTTTCACTTTATTTATTTATTTTACTATGTCCTCAAAAATATAAAGTATCTGCAACTGAGCATTTGAGACCATAACGTCTAAAGTATCACAAAGTTACAATGTAAACAAAATGCAGTTAGTGTGACAGAACTTTAGCACATTATGGTGTAAGCGTGCTTATGTAGCAGGAGAGTGATGCTGTTGCTCCCTCTGCACGGATTCATTTAACAATAGTTGAACTCTCATATGGAACTGAGAAACAACTGCTTCCTGTGTTAATGTTAGAAATGCAGACTCTGGATATAAATATACATTCACTGCTCACTTTGTTAGCTACCCCTTTGGATGTGCCTGTGATCTTAGAATATCTTTAATTCTTTGTGAAATTGAGTAGAAATTCAACACGACTCCTTGGAGATTTTGGGGCAGCTGATCCAGATTTGTAGCTGTGCATCTGTAATGTCTCCCATTCAATCACATCCCAAAGGTGCTCTACTGGATTGACATCTACTGACTGTGGAGTCTATCTGAATACAATGAACTAATTGTCATATATTTGAGCTTTGTGACTTGTTCCTGCTGGAAGCACCAAAGAATACTCAGTTGGTACTCAAGATCCCAAACTGTGCCCCCACCATGAAGAGAAGCCTGAGCCATTGATACAATCGATCCATGCTTTCAAGGTGTTTATCCCAAATTCTGATTCTACTACCATAACGTGGCGGCAGAGATCAGGACTCATCATCAGACTAGACTTTTATCCAATCTTCTGTTGTTCAGTTTTGGTGAGCTCGTGTTAATTGTGGCCACAGTTTCCTGTTCTTAGCTGACAGGATTGCCAACCAGTGTGGTCTTCTGCTACTGTACCCCATGTGCTTCAAGGTTTAACATGTTGTGTTGAAAGATGCTCTTCTGCATCCTCTGATTGTCATAAGTGGTTATTTCCATGACTGTTGTGTTTTTATCAGCAGTCTGGCTATTCCCCTCTGACCTCAATAAGGCATTCTCACCCAGAGGACTGCCATTCACTGGATATTTTCTCTTTTTTGGACCACTATCTGGGAAAATCCTGGCACCAACAACCATGCCATGTTCAAAGACACTTGATTCATCTTTCTTCTAGGATTCTGTGCTGTGGCTATTTAGCATAAATCTAGTTTTATTAAGTAATAAAATAAGTAATAATCATCTAATATACAGATCAGATTCTGGGTATTAGATGATTATGTGTGGCTAATACGTATCGTATAATCATGAAATGTCACAATCAAGCCACAGTGCTTCATTTTGTTGTTGCACTTCTCTGCAGATGGATACATCAACAACTCGTGTGTGGATATTGACTATGAAGCAGTGAAGATCAAACACGGGTACAAAAAATCAAACTCACAAGCGTTACCTCCACCACCCCCGGACCCACCACAGATCTTTAATATGGACTCCGACAACAGAGACAGGTGCAGGATAAGAGATTGCTAATTCTGCTGCAGCTTCACATCTGTTCAGTTGAATTTCATTTTCAGTTTTACTCACGTCTCTTCCAACTAAACCCTTGTTTGTATGTTTCCTCTAACTTGCAGCCTGATTCAAGATGAGGGTAAGTGACTGCAGACCACAGTGAAGTGCAAATAACAATCTATGCCAAGTTAAGATGATATAAAAATACAAAAGGATTTTTCTCTTGTATTTTTCTCTAGTGGAAAAATGTATAGGGATATATTTGGTGCCTAATTTGTCTTTTCTAGAACATTTCTATGAGCTACTTGGCAATCTTGCAGTATGCAAGTGATAGCTATGTACTTTTAAAATTTTTTAGTTTTAATGACAAATATTTGAAACAGTTTCTTTCATCAGATAATATTTATTATTATTTCTTATTATGTAGCATTTATTATTTACTATTATTTATTCCTTTTAGCATCTGTTTTATGGACTTTTTTTTGGTTCTCAGATGACTATGATGATGTCCAACCACTACCTGAAGATTTCCCACCTCCGCCACCTGAAATCAGGTATCAGTTAACCCCCAATTAATTTGAAGAAGGCTGAGATATTGATGACTAAGTATTAGTGAATTTTCATCATAAAAATAACTTTTACGTGTGCAGATCTAGTCACTGGTGACATCAGATGGTGTTAAAGAAAAACTAAATTTAACAATGAGAAAATTGATAATGAATTCATTTGTGATTAACTGTTATACCATATTATATTTTTCAGCATAGACCCCAAAGTGGAGAAGGATTTGAAAAAAAAATTTAAGGTAAACCTTTTTAAAAACTTTGCAGAGTGCCATCTGCATTGCAATCAATTCAGATGTTTGTTTGTTTTTTACTCATGCAATGGGAATCGCCCTTTTCATTATTTTTTTTAATTCGACCACTGTGACTGTTTCCCAGTATGATGGACCACTCAGGGTGCTGCACACCATGTTAGTGGATCCTAACTCCATCATAAAGAAACCAGGAGCAAAAGATCTGCCTGTAACACAGGGAGAGATTGTGGATGTCATCCAGCTCACCAACAGCAAGAAAGCTCTGTGTCGCAACAGGTTTGGGAAATGTATGTAAAACCATCAGCATCTCATTCACTTTTGTAATTGTAATTTGTAGAATTTGCAGTTCATTGGTTTAAGAAAACATGAAGTACTCTGGGATTTTGTTTGTTTGTCCTTTTTCAAATATATGATGTCATGAGCTTTTCTTACTGTTCTTTTCATATGTCGTTCATTACGGCCTCTGGAAAAAGAAATAAAATTCCTGTAAAAGATGTACGCATCTTCTAAACCTTTCGCAGAAGAGGCTTTATAATTAAAACATTTCAGCCATTTGTATGTTTATGTGTTTGAACATGGCCCAGATGGAGTCAATGGTGACTTAAAGACAATATTAAAAACAAAGATTAGACAAGAAACTGCTGTGAAGATTATAATAATAATAATAATAATAATAATAATAATAATAATAATAATAAGAGCATGCTGGAAAAACAAAACAAAACAGTGCAATCACATTCCCAAAAATATTAATTAACTAAATAAAAAATTACCTCAAATGAAAGCCAAATAAAACATTATTTCTAGTAATAATAAAAGGGGATGTCACACAGTTTTAGTTTATTTCTTTATTATTTATAATTATTATAAAATGACATCTTCTCTCTCTACAGCACAGTATTTGCTGAATATGTTGATCTGCTGCTGCTTGATGAAAGATCAGGCCATTGACATTTCTTCCTATATCCTTTCTTGTTGGTTAAACCTGACCCAAATATTACCATAAAACTTAAGACATTTCAATTAAACACAAATTTGTGCCACAGAAAGATAAAGCCAAGAGAACAACAAAGTTACAAGAATTTACTCCTTTATAATCACTGATGTTCAATGAAAGTCTTTAAAACATAGTGTCACAGTCACAGCAAAGAGGGATCCAAATGCAGGATATGCAGACAAAGTATAAAAAAAATAACTGTTAATTAGACTGACGGTAGAAGTCTATGGACAAAAGAAGCAAAATTCACAGTAACACATAAAAACAGCAAACTCTTAAAGAAACACATGAAGCACACAATTATAACAACAACAACAACAAAAGAAAAGACACTGACAATGACTGTAGTGAGACTAGTGATCTATATGCACTAATGAGGTAATCAGGGAGAATGGAAACACTAGAGTAACAAAACACAGCTGAAGCTAATCAAGGTAATGACAAAGAAAGAAAAATGAAATATAAGACACGGGAGACAAATGCCTACCAAAATAAAAGAGGAAGCGTTATTACACAGCGACAAGGACTTGACAACATGACACAAGAAGATTAAGATTTGACAGGATACAAGAAGATACAGTACTAGTGAGGATGAACTAACATATGCCAATACATGAATGAACTCCACAGAGAACAATCCCTCTAACCTAAGTAAAGATGTACTGGTGGACTTCACCTTGATTTTGAGGTCACGTCACTGGGATTCGAACTCGTTTGAGATTTTTAGTAGCTACACCTACGCTATATAAATTTGAAACTCCTACGTCGGCTCGGTCTCAAGCTATCACATTCACATCGCCTGCCAGCCCAGCAGGGCAACAACAATACCCATCGGCCTTTTAAGTCTTTATGGAGTAATAAAAACACAACACAGATCATTTTTGTGTAGTAATATCAGACAATAATTCAAAAAGTATTTCAATATTTCAAATGATGATAATAAATAGTGATAATTTCTGTGCTGTCTCCTGTTTCACAGATGGTTATGTGTCCAGATCTCTTCTTCTTCCAATGTAAGTGAATCCTCCTGACTTCATATGTGACTGACTATGTCAATGTACTTCCTTAAAGTGTAAAGAAGTAATAAATCACACTAAATGTGTGTTTTTTGAAGATTGTCAAAGATAAAAGCTTAGTGTATGAAATGTATAATATAAGGGTCATTGATGTGCACATCTGTGTGTCCGAGTGCATGATACTGTTTAAAAAGATCTGTTGAAACTAATTTAATCCGATCATTGCATCTAGGAATTTATTATATAAATTCCCATCTTTGAAATTAAAACTAACACTAATGTAGTAGACAGTGTTAGAGGTTTAAATAACATTAATTTAATTGCATTTTTTTTTTTGCACTTTTTTCGTGCCTCCTGAGTTTTGCAAATATTTTCATTTTATACAGGCTGTTACTTGAACACCTGTATTGAAGGACAAAAGAATTTGAAATTTTATAACTAAACATATTCCTAGTTTTACATTGGTTGCCCCCCGACCTGGCAAGTATATTTGCATGTATACTAGATGTGTGAGGACACACGCTGTCTGTGTGCATGCGAAGCAATGTGCAAGCTAGGACTGTGTCGTTTTTTCATTACAACATGCAGAACAGGAAGTAGAAACCTTTTAAGTGGAATTCAGGTACACACAAATGTGCATAACCACCTAAAAGTTTGATTTCTTCAACTATTTACTGATTTATATAATTATTAATGTATTGCTAAAAGTGCATTAAACTGCACCTCTCCTTTCTTTAGCTTTATATTATTCTGGGTCCTATTAATAGGTTGAGACAGATTCTTCAACATTAGGCAGTCGATCACAGTAACAAATAAGATTGATAACAGGGGAAAGAATAATATCCTCTGGAAGGGGAAACCTCACTTAAAGTGTAGAGTGCCCGTCTAGATGAGCTGATGTTTCCCTTCCCACAGCTTCAGCAGCTTCCACAATGCTTATTATCCACAGCAGATTTCAGGCATTGTCTTTTTCCCCCGATTCCGGCTCCTCTGAGCTTTCACTTTTCTTCTATTCTTCTTGTTTCTGTGTTTATGAAATAGGAGTACATATGAATGAGGATCATTTTATCACATTAAATCGTTTTGTTATCAAGCAAGAGCCAAGATGAAAAATCATAAATAACCATTAAAAAAAATGTAACAAAAGTTATTACAGTTTTGTATTTTCTAATTTGTTTTTAGCTTTATTTATTTATTTATTTTTTAATTTTAACTTAAAAAAAATTTCAGTCTAGCTTCAGTTCATTTCAGGAGCCAGTTTGCTTGTTTCAGTTTAGTTTCAATTGCTTAAAATGTTTAGTTTTGCTTCAGTTTTTATTAGTTTCAGTGTTCGTTTTAATCCTTTATTTAGTGTTTCTGGAGAACAGAAGCAAGAGACAGGAAACCCAGTAAAACACAAAAATCCAATACACACAAACTGCCCATCAAATCCTCATCAGCCAAATGCTAATAATACGTTTTACAAAATGTACAAGTGCTAAAACTAAAGATACTCGCTTCATGTTTTTGTTTTATTTTAGTTGAATAAAATGTTTTTTTCACATGTAGTCTTTGTGAAACTGTCTTTTACAAATCTTATCTAAATATCCAAACCTTGTTTTTGTCTGGGCCTCAGAAGCATATATTATTATTGGAAATCTATTCATGTATTCATAAACTAACATTAAAACTGAAATTATCCACTCAGTTACAAAAAATATGCACGTCACAGCAATGGCTTGTATATAACCATCTTTTCTGCTTTTAACTAGTTTAGTTTAAACCTTGTTGATGAAGCTTATGGAATATCACAAGTTCCAAATATTCTTTTGCAGGGAACAAGACATTTATGATGACGTCGACTATGCAGATGGTAAGTTTCCGTTTTTATACTCTGCAATAAAATCCAGTCAGACTGAGCTTTTGTCATTTGTAATTGAAGTGCAAGTATAAAGGCGCATTTTCTTTCTCTGTTTTGTTTCAGATGTCTACGACAACGATTCTCTGTAACATGATTATTAAAGTGTATCAAACTAAACATACAAGAGAGAAAAGGAAACAAACAAACCAAACATTTTTTAGCTTTATCGAACTATAACCAAAAACTGGATGCTAGAAAATCAAGTAAAGACAGAATCTGTCTGGATACAGATGCTTTATTTGATTGCACAAACTTCAGAAATGTGTTGAAAAGTCACAGGTTTGTAGAGTTTCTGTAGATTTGTTTGTGCTAAGCTGTATAAAAGTTCAAACTTAATCCAACTGTGTAATTATTCAAACTGACAAAATCAAACGATATATCAAACTTAAATATAAATATAATAATTTATAAGGACTTGGGGGTTTTTTGTCCACAAAAGGTCACTCATAATAAGACTGTGTAAACAAACTTACTGTAAACCTTCACTCACCTGCCACTATATTACCTGCTCAACGTATCAACACGTGATGTCACAGAGCTCACTCTACTCAAATGGCCTCCACAGTCACCAGATCTCGGTCCTGTTCATGGACTCACAGACTCACAACATGGATGTGCAGCCAACAAAATCTGCAGTGACACTTGAATCTCTGCCATAAAGAATTAAAAATGGTTTGAAAAACAAAATGTGGGCTGGAACCTTATATTAGTAATGTATAGCTAATAAAGTGGCTGGTGAGTGTAAGTGCACACAGATTGTCGAAGGTCAACAAACTCATCAGTGTTTGTCAAAGTGCTTGTATAGAAAATAAATACACTATTACTGTTGATGTGTGTATTTTTCACCCTCTGAGATAATTTAAATAAAATAGTTTTTATCTGATGATTGATTGTTTTGTTTTGTTTGTTCCTTAATAAAAAATAAAAACAGAGCTCAACTAGTGAAAATGTTTGATTATGTTTAGTCAAATGGGAGTTAAAGTCCTTTCCTGCTGTGGTAAAGTTTATTTTCTAGAAAGACTGAGAGGTTTGCCATCACTAAGGTGAGGACAGCTACACATTATCTGTCTGGGTAGGTTTACATCAAAGCTGAAATAACTCAGCAGTTCTATTCAATTCAATTTCATTTATACAGCTCCAAATCACAACAACAGTCTCAAGGTGCTTTATATTGTAAGGTAGACCCTACAATAATACTGTTATGATATTTTGATACCACGGTAAGCATTTACAGGATATTGTTTTATACAGGAAAACTGTTACTCAATAAGGCCCATATACTAGTTGTTTTTCTCTTTCTATGTGACCCAAGAATTAATGTGTAGGACTCACAAGCTGGTACCTCAAGGTCGAAAACACCACAGAGATGAGACCACTTCCTTACTCCCATCCTCCCTTTTTCTTTATCTCCTGGAAAAGGCTCGTTAAAGGCTAGGTGGTTTGTTTCAGAATTCACTAATGAAAGAACTCTGTATTTTATGTCTAGGAGTGTATTTTGCTGGGATGATCATAAATTGTAGCTGAACTGATAAACTACACAAGGGATACTTTGCTCAGAAGGCAGGAAGACGTTTCCTTATTTGGTCTGTACCGGTTTGAACTGGGAAAGCTGACACACGAACCTTTTTTCATCTATATAAACTGCTGTGTATCAAATAAACCTTTGAGTTGATTCTGGGAAAGCAATCTGAACAGTTTCTGTATCACTTTGTTCTCCTAACTGCTCCCGATATCGTAACTAACCCCGCTGAACGGCATACCTGAGTGTTACTTTGAATAATTAGGAGTCTTATAAGGAAAGGACAAACTCTGCTTATCGCTCCCGCCACGGAGGAAACCCGGGAAGGCAATTTCCTTCAAATACATACAGAGAAAAACCGCAAAATCAAATGACCCTCTATAAGCAAGCACTTTGGCAACAGTGGGAAGGAAAAACTCCCTTTTAACAGGAAGAAACCTCCAGCAGAACCAGGCTCAGGGAGGGGCGGCCATCTCCCGGGACCGGTTGGGGTGAGAGAAGGAAGACAGGATAAAAAACATGCTGTGAAAGAGAGACAGAGATTAGTAACAAGTATGATTCAATGCAGAGAGGTCTATTAACACAAAGTGAGTGAGGAAAAAGCGCCCAGTGCATCATGGGAATCCCCCAGCAGCCTACACCTATTGCAGCATAACTAAGGGAGGATTCAGGGTCACCAGATCCAGCCCTAACTATATAACTTAGCAAAAAGGAAAGTTTTAAGCCTAATCTTAAAAGTAGAGATAGTGTCTGTCTCCTGAATCCAAACTGGAAGCTGGTTCCACAGAGGAGGGGCCTGAACACTGAAGGCTCTGCCTCCCATTCTACTTTTAAATACTCCAGGAACAACACACAGGCCTTTGTTTCTGTTTCCATCTTGTGGTGAAACCTCTCACCTGCATCCTGCAGAACACTCGAGAAGCGCTTTGCAGACAGAATGAGGTTTATGTCCATCTCGTCTAAAATTATTTTCCTTTCATCCACAGTCATAAACCATAAATATTTATAGATGTTTGCTTTTTATTAAGAAATGCTTAGTTTGTACTGATACTTATTTATTCTTTAAATTAAACCCTCCTAATGCAACAATATTCATAATGCTGAAAAAAAAACTAACAAATATTAAACTGTATTTGAAGTCGTTCAAGTTCTTCCAAAACTGATTTAAAGCTCATCATTTATGTCAACAATGCATGTGTTTAAGCAGAGACACTGAAGAACAACAAAAATATTCAAAATGTCCAAATACTTACAGTCTGGGCTGAATATTTGTTCTTTAGTTTTTAGTTTCTGTCCAAATGCTTCTACCAGTGGCTCTTATTTATTCTTATTTTTATTATCATTTTGTTGGTGCTGGTTGAGACAGAGAAATGTGGAAAGCCCAGTCACAACAAACATACAAACAAATCCCTCCTCATGCTAATAAAATAAAAATACAGCCATATTTTGGAAATCTTTAGAAAACTTAAAGTAAAAATGATAGCACTATTTATGAAGTTAATAACAAACTGAATTTACTTTTTCATCCCCTAAGCCAGCCCGCTGGACTTTAAGACAACCATGATATCAGACTACTAATTTCATGTTTGTTATGTGACGGATGTGTGAAGGCAGGAGAAGGACCCAAAGTGCAGACTCCGGAGAGTAACTCAAAACACAGCTTTAATGCTGAACTCAAAAGGGTAGCAAAACTAGAAAGACACTTACACAGACAGAACACACAGCTAGATAAGGGTAGATCACAACACAGACACAGAGAAACACAGGGCTTAAATACACAGAGGGAGCAATCAGGGAATAGGTAACAGGAGGGAAACACAGCTGGGGCAAATCAGGCCTAACGAGACAAAGGAAGCAAAACCAGATACATTAACATCAGACATAGACCTTCAAAATAAAACAGGAAACATAACACAGACTGAACTAAAGACACAGACTCACATGCAGGCACTGCAACAAAGGGAACAAAGACATGGTACCAGGGCAGACAGACACTGACTGGACACGGGGATATAGCAACTAAGGATTACACAGAGACATAAACCATAAGACATAACTCTAACGAAGAAACCAAAGAATAGAAATGATACCGTTTTTCTCAGTCGCTTTGGTGCGTTTCTCAGATCAGAATTGAAATTCTCATAACTATTAGTTCAACCTCCACAACACTCAGTCATTTGTGCACATCATAGTAGCAATTTCTCCTCTCTCTGAACAAACTGCAAATGATTTTGGACATGAATCAGTTGCTTCCATACATTTCCCTGCTGCTTTCTGACATTTCCATTTGCTTATGTCATGTCAGTCAAAAGTAATCATACCTATGGATGCTGAATAGTCGTTCCCAATAAAACTAATAGTCATACATCCATTGCTTGAGTCATCACACACAAAATTGTTGAACTAGTTATCACATGCCAAATATTGGCCATCTGTCAAGCAAATCCTATACCTTTCTGTATCATTGTTCCTGGAAATGTCTCCGAAATTGAACAATTGATCTCAGGTGAATTACAGCTGTCACTCATGAGGAGGCGTGTGAAAGTTTAGTTGTAACCAATGACAAACAACTTGTTCACTGTCAATAATGGATGAATCCTGTGAATCCCCAATTGGCAAGCATATATAAACTGCGCAGGAGCTAGTGTGTACCATTTCTACACTTCTGTGACACAAAATGGAAGGTCAGCACCGTGGAAGAGGGGTGAGGATGGGGGGAGGAAGGGGAAGGGGAAGAGGGAGAAGAGGCAGATATAGGCGGATTCCTAATGAAATAAGGGCTACAATTGTGGACCATGTTGTCAATCACGGCCACACCATGGAGGAGGCTGGTCGAAGAGTGCAACCCAATATTGGAAGAACTACTGTCAGTTCAATCATTCAAACATTCTGTAGGGAAAACAGGTATGCAAACAGTAATACACTGTACTGTACTGTGCCATCTCAGACACATCACATGTTACTGTACTGTATTTGCAATTTCACAAAAAGTTCACTCTGCACCACATAGGATTGTAAGACAACCTCGCGGAGGCGGAAGAGGGCCCCTTTTTACCCCACAGCAAGAAGAAGCCATTTGTGCAATGGTCATTGCAAACAATGCAATAAAGCTGAGAGACATACAAAGCGCTGTCATAGAGAATTACACGGTATTTGGCAATATTGAATCTGTTTCAATTTCAACAATTGACAGAGTACTCAAGAAAAATGAAATCCACATGAGCAAATGGCCCTGCTAGCAGCCATGGATGCAGCATGTGACGACATCACAGCAGGGTCCTGCAGAGGATGGATTCGCCACTCCAGGAGATACTTTCCTCGCTGCATTGTGAGGGATAACATCTGTTGTGATGTAGATGAAAATATGTGGCCAGACAGACAGGAACGTCTGGATGTGCAAGAATGATTTACTGTACTGTTACATGTGCTGTTTATTGTTCACATTAGTGCACAGCTCTACCAAATGGGTGATTTTATGTTTACATGTATTCTACAGTGAACAAGTGACTGTAGCATATTTTTCTTTTGCACAATTCTGTAGGATTACAAACACTTCTACACAATGGAAATGTGAAACGTACGTATTCAGTGTCTCAGTTACTCCCAAGACTCCCATAACATCTACAGTAACTTTACTGCACATTTCAGATGGCTGTACAGGTAGGCCATAGTGCTGTCGTCAGCATTTTCAGGTGTCACCAATTGTTTTTGCAATGGGAAACACTGAAATTATAAACTGTCATAGTGGAAACATGACAATGCCATTTGACTATCTTGTTCATAAAGATGGTGTCAAGACTTTTCATTTTGATGGCACTGACAGTTTCATTGACATGGATACTTGCTTTTGAGGTATGGATAATCAATTCTGTGCATGTGACGTGCTTTTGCAGGCTATCCACTAGGTTTTGCGGTTTGCACTAATTGTTTTGGGAAATGCACTAACTGCTGTGCAAATGTTAATGGTGTTCTAAGAAACGCACCAAAGCGACTGAGAAAAACACAATAAACTCAAAACCCTGGGTCAACGACCCAGGCATCCTAACAATGTTCAGCAATGAAAGTAAGTAACTTTAATTTCTTCATCAAAACAGCAATAATGTTGTGCTTTACTTTATTTCACGCTTCTTCGTTTTGTTTTGGGGGTTTTTTGGTTTGGTTGGTTTTTGTAAAACTGTAAATTTGAAAATTCATGGATAATAACTATAATAATATTTTATCGTTAAAAATAAAATTTCAATTAGAGCTTGCACGTGCAAGTGGATTAACCATCGCAGAAACAAAAATATAATTACAGTACTGTAATATATCACAGATAGATAGATAGATAGATAGATAGATAGATAGATAGATAGATAGATAGATAGATAGATAGATAGATAGATAGATAGATAGATAGATAGATATGTTTAAATGTTTCGTGGTGGTTGTACTTGCTTTTACTTAAGTGTGCTACTTTAAAGAAAATGATTTTAATTTGATTTGCATATTTGCAGACATTTAGTATATTTACATTTGACATTAATCCACAGCATAACATTGTGTCAGCCCCACAGTGTTGGGGAGTAACGGAATACATGTACCGCCGTTACGTATTTAGAATACAAAATATGAGTAACTGTATTCCGTTACAGTTACCGTTTAAAAAGGTGGTATTCAGAATACAGTTACTTTGTTGAAATAAATGGAATACACTGGGGTACTTTCCTGTTTCATTTTGTCGCGGGTCAGGACTGTTTGGGTTTTGTTTGACAGCTACGTTCTTTTGTTCCAGGCGGCAGCGTTACGGTTGCCATGGTTACAGGGCGACGCTCTCTCTCTCTGCGACTGTGTGTTTCCTGGGTGAGAGAGCGCCTTTTCGTTGTTGTTGTTGTTGTGCTAAGCTAACAGGCAGAATGCTACAAGCATAGCTCTAAAGAATGTAGCATCATGTTCAGTGTAGTCCGTGCTGCTGGGAGAATGGACTGCCATACACATTATGTGTCTGTGAGCGCTAGGAGGGAGAAAAAGGGGAGTGGAAAGGTACGAGCAGTCATCGAGCAAAAACGGGAGCTGGAAGCATGTAAATATAATAATAACCACTGCAGCCAAGAAGAGAGCCTGACGAGCCCAGTTGTAAGTAAGCTATTAAGACTCGACTGTACACTGTGTTCGTGTTTTCCTCCGAAAACAACAAGTTCCGTTGGAGCAGTCTTTCAACGCCTCTCTCTGTCTGTCGCAAGAAAAGTTGACCCACACAACAAAGTAGAGCTATTTTTCGGCTACCAGCCGACAGGGACCCCGCCGTATTATGCTGGGCTTACACTGTGCGATTTTTTCAGTCGCGCGATTCAGCTCCTGCTCAAACTGTACGATTGACTCGCAGGGGTTAGAAGTTCATAGGTCACGATGCAGGGTCTCACAATATACGGCCCGATGCTCTGATGCGACCTGAGTGCTCACACTGTGCGTCCATAAAAATGAAGGTTATAACAAAAATTCTGTCGTTCGCTCTCCCTCTCCGTCTTTCACTCACACAGACACACCACCACCATCAACTTTGCTAAATTGCTAATGAAAAACATTGGTCAGGCAGCTGTGATTGAGCAGCAGTGTCGATCCAACTATTTTCACGGTTGTTGTGGTCGTGATAATTTTGTGAGGCCACATCGAAAGGGCTCGGATGGTTCTACAGGTTGTGCCTCCATCGCTTGTGTCCAGATCACACGCTGCACTGCCGTGCTACGCCGTCTTTTTCGCTGACATTTGTGTTTGCGCGTGCGCAGTGTGGCAAACTGCGGTGACACCCTCACGACCAAGCGATTGATGATCGGGAGCTGGTCGTGAGGTGTCAATCGCTTCTCGTTACCCCACGTATACTACACGATGCACGACGCACGATGAAGGCCAAAATCGGGCCGATCGCCAAAACGATCGCACGACTCAAAAGTCGGCTCAAAATGGGCCAAAAATCGCACAGTGTGAGCCCAGCATTAGTCAGAGGTCCCTTTACTACAGTTCGGAGTCGCGGACCTTCAGTAATAGTAATAAATCACACAGCAATAGTACATTCACGTTGTTGTAAAAAGCATGATAATATTGTAGCGGGTCAGGGCTGTTCGGGGTTCTGCTTGTACAGTTATGTTTTGTGTATGTTGCCATGGTGACGGGTGACGCCCTCTCGCTGCGACGGTGTGTCCTTCCGGGGTCAGAGGGCGCCCTATGTGTGTTGTGGTTGCCGCGCTGAGCAGTTAGCTAGTGGCAGTGTGTTCTTCTGCAAATGTAATAAACGGCTGTGCTCCCTGGCTAGCTCACGGGAAGCAAGACCAAACGATACCTCCGTCTCCTCGTTGTCTGAACTCGCCACAATATATTAAGTAATCCAAAGTATTCAGAATACGTTACTGTCATTGAGTAACGTAACGGAATAGGTTACAGAATACATTTTGGGGCATGTATTCTGTATTCTGTAATGGAATACATTTTAAAAGTAACCTTCCCAACACTGCAGCCCCACCCCACCACACACACCATTTATTTATTTATTTATTTATTTATTTATTTATTTATTTATTTATTTATTTATTTATTTTTAATCAATTCCAGCTCCTGGCCGGACGAAGGAGACGCTCGATTGAATCGACGATCTTCTACTTGAGTCTGCTTTGGGTGCTTCCTGTTTCAAAGTCCAGCTGGGGGAACAGATCACGAGCAAAAACAGCAAATCTAACTGGAGATGGTGTTGGCCTAATAGATTTTCTTATAAATCTAGCAGCGCTTCGACAGAGCGGAGCAGACATGCAGCGGTGTCTGGAGTCTCTGGTGCAGCTGCTGGAGTCCTACAGAGGCAGAGATAAAGTCGTGAGTATTCACTCGGTCACATTGTATCTGTTTAAAGTGTTTCACTCGGTATAAACCATTAATAAAAACAGTGGTTACACGCTTACGAAGTGGATGCCAAGTGGAGACTGATATGTAAGTACTAGACTGTGGTTCTATAGAAACTGCTCATATTTGGTGTTGTTACATTACTTAAGAGCAATGAGCAAACATGCTCTGTGTTAGTTAAAATTAAAGCATCAGCCTAGTAAAGTATGTCTGCCTGAAGTCCACACATTCACTAAATCTCTGACAATAAAATGTCCTTTCTGATTTTAAATAATAATAATAATAAAAAGCTACCCACAAGTCTCTGTTTGTCTTCTTTGCAGATCAGGACAGTGTGTTATGGATCCCAGCTGGTTGGAGGAGTTCTTTCCCGGAGAGCAGAGGCAGATGTCCGGTCCCAGCGGCTCGGGAAAAGCCTGCTGCTGTTTTCTGCTCAGCTCAGTCACTGCAGGACGGTGCTCAGGTTGTTCGATGACCTCTCCATGCTGGCCTACTCCCACAGCTACGGGTTTGGAAATGGGGTGATTCACACAGCGTATGCACTGCATCACTCTGTGCTAGCCTGTAAATCCCACTGTAACGCTTGTTGCACGTCTTTCCAAGGAGGAGGACGCGGCCGTGCGCTGGATATCCGTGCTGAACAACGTAGCGGACCAGCTGTACTACCCCTGTGAACACATCGCCTGGGCCGCCGACGCTGAGCTCATCAGAGTGAAGTCCGATAAGTGGTGGCTGTTCAGCACAGTGCTGTGGGGAACCTCACTGCTGCTGGGAATCCTCAGGTGAGATCACCTGTTCACATCCATACATTACTTTTCTAATGCTGCCTTTATGGCATGCTTTTCTTATTTTTGTTTTTTAAAGGCCAGAAAGAAGGAGTCTTATGTAGTTTTTCTGCACCTGTAAATGTAACATATGCAGGACATCTGCTGGCCAGAGCTCCTTTAAAGAACATGCATAGACAAGCAGCCCGTATCTGTCTCTCTGTGTTAGCCCTTTTTCTGGTGAATTTGTGCCTTTTTCAAATCCATAAATCTTCAGTGGGAACTGAAAGGGGAGGGGGATGTGAGAGGAAAGTCAGAGAGAGATTAAGTCAAGCACTTCTACGTCCTACTTACATAATGACCAGAAACTCCTTAATTTCATTATCCCATCTCTTTTTTTCCTCAGCTTAGAGCTTTGTTTATTTTCCAGACCCTCTTTCTTTTTTATCTCATCTGTTATTTCATGCAGTTTTTAGAGAAACCTGTGAAGCATGTTTTAAGTCTGAGCACTGAAGCAGACATCAAACCCTTGCAGTGTGAGTTGATGTACGATGTGAATCATTTGTCCTTTAGATCGCTCCGAGTTCTTCTGCTGCTGAGGAAGAAGCTGAAGAAGAGGCACGAAGGCAGAAACAGGTATTTGATTCAGTTTTCTTTCTGTTGTCTCGTGTGTTTCTAAGCACAGTTACAGTAACATAGAGAGGGACTGACCGGTTATGAAAGGTTAAACCACACGTTTTCTCCTGCAGTCGCTCTCAGCTCCGCCGGCAGATGCGAGGGGAGCTGCTGTCCATCCTCAGCAGCATGGCTGACCTCAGTAACGCCATTCACTGGATGCCGCCCGGCTTCCTGTGGGCAGGACGTTTCCCTAACTGGCTGGTGGGGCTGATGGGCACCACGTCCTCTCTGATTGGTTTGATCCAGATGAATGCCGGTAGCGGTGATCAGTCAGACACTACACAGTCTTCACCAGAGTGAGGAAGAGATGGCAACACTAAACGACTGACGGATTTATGGATAATAGTGGAAAATGATTAGACTCCAGTCAGACTGTCTGTGGAGATTAACTGCAGTCCTGTAGCTTGTAGCAACAGGAACATAAATTAAATTGTGGCCTATTACTGCTTTAAAAGCAAAAAAAAGTCACTGCACTTGTGCTTAATTAGGAGTAATTAAAGATCTCTTGATGAATTTGCCAACCCATATTCAATTTAGTAGCTTTTGATTTACACTTGGACATTTTAGTCATGAGAAATATCATTAAGCTCTACTGTTCATTTCACTACACTAAACATGTTCAGCAGTAAATTCAAGCCCTAACGACCCTGAGGTCAACAAGAGGGAACTTCTGCTGTAAAACTTTTTTCTTTGTCTTTTGTTTTTAATGATTTTGTCTAAAGAATCATCAAAACAGAAGAAAGGTCAGGCAGGTCACAGTTTGATTCTTGAGGAAACACCAGTGGTAACATAGCCTTAAAGTTCCTGTTTAATGGTCAGCTTCACTCTGGAATACGTCCACCCAGCTTCTTAACTGCTTATCCAGCTCAGTTTCACCAGGAGGCTGGAGCCTCTCCCAGTCTGCACTCTGGAATGGGATTGTAAATGATTGCCTTTAAGACACACTCCACGAACCTGGCTTTGAATATAGCATAGAATCATACAAACTGTGAATATAGTATTGCGTGTTATGAATGTGGTGACTGAGCTGTTTCAACTTCAGTCCCGCATTCAGTCATTTTTAAAATCTGTTTTTTTCCAACGCGTTACGTCCTCGAGTTCACACTGTATCAACCAGGTTGGTTAATGAGTTTCCCAGGCATTGAAGAGCTGTCACAGAACTGGAGAAATATCTCAGTTTCATTAAAAAAAACAAAAAACAAAAACATTACCACACAGTTACCACTGAAAGTCCAAATGTTTGAATGTGGTTTTGTCCGCTAACGATGATGTTTGTATGACTGGTGAAATGAAATAGAATGTGTCTGAAATGTGTTGCTAATTTAAATGTAATATAATTTTATATCATGGGAACAAAATTATCTGTTTTTCAAGAAATAAAATAAAATGTTAAATTGTTTGTCTTCTCAGATCATTTAATAAAGTACACAAGTTCTCGTGGGGGTAGATTTTGGGCGAAGTTTCCATCCCTTTATTTTGTGCCACTTAACCAGGATCTGAGAAGTGGCAGCAGTCTAACCCCAAAAGGCCAGGCACTCCTGTAAATACATTTGTATAGAATTTCATTCATTTATGGGCCAAATTGTGTGTGTGTGTGTGTGGGGGGGGGGGGGGGGATAAGCACTTGAATTCAATAGCTTTTCATGATGTCTCTTATGTGACCGGTTTAAGTAAAATCCGTTTGAAATATAAACTCAAATGCACGTAAAATAATTGTAAGTTTCCTTTTTTCGCGATCAAAAATTCGACGTTTGATTGAGCGGGACTTGAACGTAAATCCCGTTGACGTCAGCGTAGGTGAGCGTTGCTTTCAAGTGCTAAAGAACAATAAAATAAATGAGTTTGTAACTACTACACTCCTACATATAAGATTAATATTTTATTCTGCCACATTAGACCCCAATACTGCATAAACTGTATTTATAAACACATTCATATAATATTCCAATTACTTCTACGTCGTTAGGTTTTTGTAAGTGTCGTGTGTTTAATTTGGTTAAAGTACACGGTTTGTTTGTGATCAGTTGTTTAGAAATTTGACTGTAGCCCTTCGTGGTCCAGTCATTTGTGTAGACTTGCACAATTTGCAAAAGAGGAAGAAGAAACTAAAAGAAGAACAAACTATCTCGTGGCGATGTGAGACGCTGCGGTAGCACGTGAACGCAGCACGACTACAGAGTCAGCCGATAAATAAAAGCTGTCAGTCGGCAACTGACGGAGCAGCAACAATGAGTAGCAAACTCTGCTTTAAACACTAAAAGTGTCTCATCTTCGGAGTATGTGACATTGCTGAATTTAACAGTGTCGGTATTATTAGTATGAAGAATAAAACGAAGCCAGAGTTTTGGAAAACGTTCAAATTCCAAACCACGTCAACTCATCTGTCGTGGCACCTACGGGAGTCTGAGTGTGGACACAAAGAGAGCGACAGAGATTTAAAATATCAGGTGAAAACTTCTCTTTTAGCCGCTTGTACTCTCATATTTTGATTGAAGTGTTGAAATATTAGTACTGCTGCTGTTAAGCAAATGCTAGCTTTGCTGTTAGCCTGAGGCTGCTTCAACTGCTAACTTCGGTTAGCCAAACTCATGTCTTTCTCGCACCCTGAA
This sequence comes from Astatotilapia calliptera, assembly GCF_964374335.1. Taxonomy (NCBI): domain Eukaryota; kingdom Metazoa; phylum Chordata; class Actinopteri; order Cichliformes; family Cichlidae; genus Astatotilapia; species Astatotilapia calliptera. The sequence continues at coordinate 35,346,391 of NC_137436.1, read as the reverse complement.
AATAATTTTCGCTTGTTTGTGTGTTTTACCCTGCTGTCAGTTGTTTGCACTACCGCGCCAGTGTTTTTAATAACATGCCATGATTATCTGATCTAACGGTGGATTATTCACGCCATGAAAGATGCGTCGTCGAAAAGATCTGATCTGTGTGCTTATCTGTACAAGAAGGAGGGATCATAAACTTTTCTTTAATGCACGGCACTGCCAGATGGATCACGTACATGTTAAATATAGTGAAAGACTTAAATATAGTAGCTGACGAGTCCCGAGTCTTGTTTATTAAAAACATTTTACCAGTAAGGACCATAATTAATAAATATGGCATTTATTAAATTAGGTTTGGTGTGTTTTGATATTACCATGATGCTAATCTTTATGGTGTAATAAATTACATGGTTGTTATTTATAGTTGTTTGATAGTTTTTATTTCTAAGATACATGGATGTGAAGGACTGTGCTCCCTGAGCCTGTTGGATGTTGCACTATAGGCCTGCATGCTCTTCGAGTGCATGATGTTTTCTATAAGCCTGAGACGGATTTTTCTATTTCGGTGTTTGTGGGTAAATGAGGACAAGAGGGTGCATAGATGGTGCATACTTTTTCGCTAAGGCATTCATGCTGATGCAGCCTGGAAACTATAAACACACTGTGTAGATCTGATATTTAATAACGGTGTTTTGGAGGTAGCTCATGTGAATTGTGAGTCTGGTTGAGGCTCGGCATAATTTTATTGTATTGTTAGGCAGAGCTGCTCTGCAGTCATGAGGTATTTTAATGGAGAGAAGCAACAGATAAGCAAGGTACAAAATACAGAAAGCAAGAGCTAATAATAATTTTGAGCACCATGTACCCCACAAAGTAACAACGCTATGATTTGTTCTTCTGAGTGATGGCTTCTGGAACAAAGCTATTTTTAAACATGGTCGTTTTACACAAAACTATCATCAAGAAGGAAGAACTGAAACTTACAATGGAAAGGGTACGATTCGTCAAGAAAAATTAAATCGGCGAACCACTGTAAGTGTCTGGTGTTCAGGGATGCTGTGGTTCACCAGTCAGCATGTTGGACCACTTCTGTCCTTTACAAACCTCGAGCCAAGACAAGGATAAAGCAGATTGCAATAAGAGCACATTAAAAATAAAGTCATAATGATTCTATCAGTGTAGAAATGATAAAGCTTTCTTAATTTGCTTTGAAATTCACCTACTGTTCCAAGATATTTATAACACTGAACATGTTCCACCATCTGACCCTTAATGGATGTGACCTCTTGTACAGGAGTGCATTTCTTAGAGTCAGTGACATATCTTAGATATGTTTAATTAAAGGTGCGACTTGTCGTCATCCTGGAGCGGACTGACAATAACTGAGTCGTCTGCACTCTCTAAAATGACCCTCATCTTAGATCTGCTTTGATCAATATTTGTGTACAGGATAAAAAGATAAATATGGAGCCAGCCAGACTCTTTAAGTAAAAAAAAAAAAATCAATAATTTAGATTTTTATTGTAATCAAACTGTTCTAAAAGCTTTCTGATTCAAATATGAGGCTCAATTGTATTGAAGGCTGAAGAAAAATCAACAAGCAGTAATCGTGCATGAGCATCTTTTCCCTCCAGCTTTTTAATAACCAGGTTCAACAACGTGCCATTATCCACTCCTGTGTGTGGAAAACTGCATGGGGATAGGCGCTTGCTCAGTTTGGCTTAAAATCTCTGACTTCACCAGTTGTTCAGCTCAGTAATGCCAGTTTTTCTCTGACAGGCTTTCTTACAGAATGGACTCAGACTGCCTCCCTGCATCTACAGACTCCCTGCTGTGTGATCCGGTTCCTGTTCATGGAGCCTCGGGGGTTGAGGTCAGCAGTCTGGCTGCAGTAGCTCTGCCAGGTTCAGAGGCAGAGGATCTGGATTCGTACAACCTGATCGAGCCTCCACCTTTAGACTGGAGGTCAGACACCTCTAGCGAAGCTGGTTCAGCAGACGATCTGGATGATGCCAGCCTTCCCACCTCAGCTGACTGTCTCGACAAGGCAGATCTGGGTGAGTCAGTATCGCTTCCTTTGGTTGAGAAAAACATTTTGACTCCAGTCGACGTGAACCAGCTGGATCTTGTCGGAAACGTTAAACAGCCTGCTGAGGATGTCGAGGCGAAATCGACAGACGAGGCTGAAGCAGGTGCGGGAGTATTGAGGGCTGAGGGCTTTAAGGACGCAGAGGAAGATCAAGCAGTGGTGACATTGGGGGATGTTGATCTCCACAAGAACAAGAGAGGTGAAGAGGAGGCTGCTGAAAGGAGATCAAATGATGAAGACCATATGCATATCCACACCCTGCTCAGTCAGCTCCAACTAATGGAGGAAGAGCCGCATCCCAGTCATCGGATGCCATCAAATCATCATTACTCTAGGCGGTCTGAGCTGGAAGCATGTGCTCCTTCTTCAATAAAAGAGGACAGCGCTGAAACCAAAGGGCTGCTCTTCTCTGAAAGCCACCAGAGAGACCTGCTGGGGATGCTGCAGTGCACAGAGATAGGCGCAACACCCCGCCCTACCTCTCTGCCACACAGAGGGGACGTGGACGCCGTGGTGTCAGTTTCCTACAGCCAGGAGGATGCACAGAGGTTCTGGAGGCATCATGGGAATGGTCAGCAACAACGGCACAGGGATGACTCCCTCACTTCACTGCCTGATGATGAGTATCCCGAGCCAGTGTGGATGAAGCTGGGAGAGCAGCCTCCAGAGGAAGAAGCTACTGCAGAGAGCGAGCAGGTTGGTGCTGTTACTAAAACTAATAATAAGGGTGGAGACGTTTGGTCATCCATCGTTTTTGTTATGATGAGTTAACTAATCCAATATTTGCTTTTTATTTATTTTTTTTCAGCTGATTAATGAAGCTATATAATGTCAAAAATAACACAGTCATCACTGGTTTCCAGAGCTACCACACATCTGTCCTGACTTCAGCTGTCTTTGGTCTCTTAGCAACACTAAAACGATAATCAGAATACTTTTTTTTTCCTACCACCAGCTAACCCATCACTGAACTTATCTGAAGCACGTTCAGTTTTTCATGGACTTAAATTCACTAATTTGCTGTGCGTGCCTTCTTTGCAGAGTGCTGATGACCAGCCTTCATATAAAGATGGTGAGTCACTTATTATTATTATTATTATTATTATTATTATTATTATTATTATTATTATTATTATTATTATTCACTGAAATTTGACATTTGTCAAATATCTAATGTAATATGTGCTAATGTTTTAGTGCCTGGTCCTTGTGATCCTGAAGACCTTTTGGATGGAGTGATTTTTGGTGCCAAGTATCTTGGCTCCACTCAGATCAAATCAGAGAGGAACCCGTCTACAAACGCTCGTATGGCCCAGGCTCAGGAGGCTGTGGACCGAATAAAGGTGCTTTAAAAACAAAATAACCAAATATGCACCTTTTATCATGATCTGGCTGTGCAATGCATTGGTTGATGATGTTAAATCTGGTTTTATAGTTGTAGTGAAGGATTTTTTTTTCTTATTAAACATACCTGTTTTAAAGTAGGTGGGATGTCATTATTAAGTTAAGGATAGACATGTGGTGTACCTGTCCTCTAAGGTTAAATATGAGAGTGTTTTCTGTGGTTCTTTTAGGCTCCAGAAGGAGAGTCCCAACCAATGACAGAAGTGGATCTGTTCATTTCTACTCAAAGAATCAAAGTGCTCACTACTGACACGCAGGTACTGCACTCATCTGACCACATACATTCATTTTCCTCTCTTGTATCTCCTCATATCATAAGACCTCACTTCTCTCTAAGACTGTAGACCTACCTGGGGCCTACCAGGCTCCTGTCCTGTGGAATTAGCACCCAGTTTGGATTCGAGAGACAGAAACAGGCTTTAAACTGTTAAAGCTCATAGTTTGATGATGGATCAGGTGACCCCGAACCATCCCTTAGTTAACGCTGCTGATGCACTGAGCATTTTCCTCTCGCCTCCTGTCACTCCTGTTTATACATCACTACTGCATGCCATTAGTTTTGTCTTCTGTCTCTCTGTTTCGTTCTGGTTTGGCCGCCCCTTCTTGAGCATTGTCCTGTCGGAGGAGGTCTCTTCCTGGTAAAAGGGATTTTTTCATTCCCAGTGTCGCCAAGGGGGTCATCAGATTGTTGGGGTTCCACCCTAAATCTGCACAGTCTTTAACTTATAGCATAAAGCATTTGGGGAAATGTCTCTGGTAGCACTAAAATCCAATGATGGATTTCAGCAAAAGCTCAGTTGATTCTTGGCTTCATGGAACATGAAGACAAAAACCTAAATGTACTCTGAGAGAATGAACTTTAGCTAAATGTGTTAAAAAGTTGTCAGACTTGAGGTTGTAAACATCTGAAAACATACCCAACACAGCTGGTGACTTTTTATTACACAAAGCAGCATTGCACTCCTTGATGTTCATATTCAAGCTGAGCTCTCGCTGCAGGAATCCTTAATATAGAATTGGGTGGTGATTTAATATGAGGCCTCTAGTAGAAGCTATTTTTTTTTTCTACTGAATTGTTAGGAGAGTAGAAGTAGGTCATCTACTGTCATTGCTCCATTTGCATTTGCTCCATTCTGCAGTGATGGATGTGAAGATGAATGGTTTTCTTATTCAGTGTTTTTACTTCCAAGCGATATATGTTTATTATCCAAAGTTGTCATTTAGGACACAGATGAGGCATAAAAAGTAAAATGAAAATTGCATTTATAAATTACTTTGATGTAAAACAAAGACAAATATTTGTGGAAATTGCACTTCTGATTCACGTAAAGAACGCTCCACTAGCTTCCATGTTAACAAACAACAGTCTTTACTTTCATTTTTTCAGAATTCTCATCCAAGTTAGTTTCGGTCCTGAATTAATCTTAGGCGCCTGGTTTGTGGTTTGCCTTCGGTCTGTATGTTTGTCTGCTAGGTCAGTGGTTTGGTACATTAACTTGATAACATATTTGGCCTGGAGAAATGGTTTTGATGAGGTGAGGGTGCACAGACAATCCTGCTTTGCTTGAAGACACAGAATGAGGAACTTCCTTAATTTCAAATTTACTTTGATAAAGGCCTGGGCTTCCCTTTGGGATGTGCTCTCTCAAACACACCAATCTTTATCATATAATTCCTGTAGTTCTGTAAAAATGTCTTTAACAAGAGAGGCTTCTAAGAGGAAAAATGTTAAGTAATACCTATCTGCAGGAGGTTTAAACTCTATGCTGGTTCCAAACCAGACCTTCGTGCTCGCTCTCCCTGTCTTTGTTTCTTATCTTAACCACTGTCATGTCCTGTTTGCAGGAAGCCATGATGGATCACGCTCTGCAGATGATCTCTTACATCGCTGACATCGACAACATCGTGGTCTTGATGGCACGAAGGAAACGTAAGGGGCAAGATGGTGACACCGACTCAAACTCTTCGTCATCATCTGCAAAGAAGTGCTTGATGATCTGCCATGTGTTCTCCTCTGAGGATGTGAGTCAGTCAACTGGAGGGTTTTATATGGTGTTCATATACTAGAAGTGTGCAATCAGCATGATGCTTTCCTTCTTAGCACTCATATTTTGATTTCTGGATTCCAAGCAGAGCTTTTCAGGAAGCTTGGTTGCTGGCCAAACAGCTCATTTACAAGTCCAGCCAGGCCTCATTGTTATATTGGTCTTTCATTTCTAATTACACAGTTTTGCTGCATGGTTACTGCATGTTTAAACACATTAAGCATGCAGTAAATAAGGTACATGGTGAAATATATGGCATTAAAATGTGTCTAAGATCGCTAAAATTGACATTGGACTCTCCCAGAGCCCCTTTGAACTCTTCCAGATTTCCTAGTCACATACTTTTGCCCACAGACTGGTTACCGCATGTCCTTGCGGAACACCCTCACTCAAACGGCAGCGCAGTATAATGTAAATAGATGTAGCGTTCAGTATCTTGGCATCTCCCGCCCTGCACACTCTTGCATCTCTTATTAAATTGCCAAGTCGGTTGCTGACAGCAGTTTCAGCTTCAGCTTGGCTGGCCTGGTTTCCTTCCTCAGACAACCACTGAGTTCTCCTCAATGTCAAAACCGTCTGGCTCTCGTCCCAGTTTCCCAGTTGGCGACACTGAATGGGAGGAAGAGCTTCCTTTAGAAGCTAATTAGCTCTGGGATGCTGAAGGCTGTGACCGCGTCTGCTCAGAGCTTTTTCAAACTGAGCTTATTTAACGTGTTTAAGATCATTTCAAAATACTTTCATTAACTCATGTTTACAGCAGATGCTATATGTGTGTGTAGCAAGAACTTCTCAGAGAAATTCAGATAAAATGCATTAAAGATAGTGTTTTGTGTTGATGCTCTGGTATCAAGTTGTATGACCCTTTGGCTGCTTGTCTTTACAAACGAACACATTTGCTTTGATTTGTTAGTATTTAAATGGAGGATTAAGGAAAAGTCTAGGGAAAAATTTGTTTAACAAATGCCCCTAGCATTTAAATGTAGAGTAGACATGACTGTAACAACAGTGCTGAACCCTGATTCAGTTTTGTCTGTCTCCTCCTGTTTGCAGGCTCAGATCATAGCCCAGGCTATCGGGCAGGCGTTTGGAGTGGCTTACCAGCAGTTCCTCCAGGCCAACGGTATCAAGGCCAGCGATCTGAGGCCCGGCGAGTACAGCGACTACCTGGAAAGTCAGGAACTCTACAACGGAGACTTGGCCCACTTCTCTGACTCTCAAAACCTCAGAGAAGTAAGCAGGAGGGATTGTGGTTGCAAGGCCACCCACACAAAATACAGCTGACTTATAATTTTGGCTTGTGTAGTTAAAGGACTAACCAAGGCAGCACACAGAGCCAATTAAAGGTCCAGGAGAGAGTGCAGGCAGGGTGGAGCAGGTGGAGACGAGTGTCAGGGCTGATTTTTGACAGGAGGATAGCAGCAAGAGTGAAAGGGAACGTTTACAAGGAGACCTGCTATGATGTATGGTTTTGAGATGGTGGCACTGACTAAAAGGTGGAGCTGAAGGTGCTCAAAGTTTCACTGAGATAGACCAGTGACTAATTAGCCAACGTGTTCAATTTATTCCAAAGCAGGCCCCCCTTTTACTGCAAATCATGTATCAAAATGCCCAAATGTGTCATCATGTTGTCCTAAAGTAGCACAAAGGTAGATTTGGCAAATTTGCAAATACCTGTTTGAACAGGTATTTTCAACACAAGAGTCAGAACCGTGCAAGATGCATTCACAAATCTTTAAAGGTGTGCAGCAGAGTTTTAAAGCAAAGACTGGGTTTGTGGGTGATTATGGTCTGACAGCCAGAGATGGGCAGTAACGCGTTACGCGTTACTGTAATCTGATTACTTTTTTCAAGTAACGAGTAAAGTAAGGGATTACTATTGCAAAATCGGTAATTAGATTACCGTTACTTTCCCGTAGGAACGCTGCGTTACTGCGTTACTAAAACCGTGATTTTTTTTGCGAGAATGTCTCATGACAGTGACGTAAGCAAGTGCCACGTTGGTGACAGCAGCTGTGTGCAGATCAACAATGGATAATATATCGAGTGCGGGAGAGAGTATGAGCGTGCAGCGTTTAAAGCGTGGAAGTACTGACCTTACTTTGAGTTTGATTCCATAAAAAGTGACAAAAACATTAGCGTCCATCGTGCGTGGGAAGAAAACTTCTTTTTACAGCGAAAAAAAACCCTAAACTTCCAACAAGCACCGAGTAGCTACAACGTAATGGGAAACTCACAGAGACACTCGCGCGGATTCTTCAACTGACCGCAGCACACCTACACCAGGGTAAACCTCCGCCTACCCTGCTCCTGCTTTACAGGTGAAAATAGAGCAAAAGGACCGCTGAGTCTTTGACTTTATTTATTTTCTGCTGTGTTTTACTTGCATCTGTTTGAAAGAGTGAGTGAAAACACAAAAAATATTTTATTTTATGTGCTGGAATGTGTAGAAAATAGGTTTAAATGTTAAACTAATTTATTCAAGTCAGAGAATGTTGCATATAATTAAATGTTTTGCTTGATGCATAAAGTTAAAAGATTAAAACTGATAAAACAAGTTAAAAAAAGAGACTTTTCCATTTGATTACATTTTGTATGATGGATTATGTAGAAAAAGTAGAATTGGGCTGAAAGATCTATCACTTTATCACCTCTTCAGGTTGTAAATCGTGTTTTTAAAAAGTAACTAAGTAACTAAGTAATTAAGTAATTAATTACTTTTGAAAATAAGTAATCAGTAAAGTAACGGGATTACTTTTTGGGGGAGTAATCAGTAATTAGTTACTGATTACTTTTTTCAAGTAACTTGACCAACACTGCTGACAGCTTGTGATGGGATCAGCAGGTGTGATCCCATCACAAGATGGTCTGCAGTTTGCTTCAGACTTCACACTTCAAAGTGTGTGTTTTATATATGCACAGCTGTTTGTTATTTATATTATCTGCACCTCATCTATTATTTCCTTATCTCGTCATGTTGTTTAGAAGTGTGCAGGGGCTTTCCTTTAGTGGTTCTAATTATTAATAGAAGGTGTTGCAGGAGAGAAAAAAAGACAAGCCAAAAAAATAAAGAGCTCTGATTAAAACAACCACTGATATATTACAAGTCTCTCTGTGTCTGTGGATCAGGTAATCATGACCAAGGCTCCGGGGGAGATCTTGGGACTGGCGGTGGTTGAGTCGGGCTGGGGCTCTATCCTCCCCACAGTGGTGGTGGCCAACCTCCTCCACGGAGGCCCGGCTGAACGCTGTGGTGAGCTCAGCATCGGGGACCGCATCATGTCCATCAATGGGACAAGCCTCGTGGGTCTGCCCATCACCACCTGCCAGAACATCATCCGCGTAAGTAGGACACACAATGACACAAACTTCAAATTTCAGTGGTCATAATAAAGATGAGAAGAAAGGCATCAACAACAACAAAAGAAACATATTGTGCTGCAGATTAAATGCCTTTATTGTGCTGTATATGCAAGTTAGGATCACCAGGTGGCACTGTAGGTCCACACAGGACCAACATTAGCATCTGTCAACTTAAACTGTTAAAGCAAAACTTGCTGCTGATATTCAGTGTTTCAAACATTTTCGTTGTTTCGAGTTGACAGAAGTTTATACCTTTGAAACACTTAATCAAAGACACAATACGATAGTTACTTAATGCTGTGCAGTTTATCAACTTTAGTTTCCTTTATAATTTTGGCCTCCACTGATCATTAAACTAAAGTAATGAAGATAAAACCCTTATTGTGCTGCAATCCCTGGTTTCACCTTTCTGCACATACTTTTCCTTCAATTTGACCCCAATAAAATGTCCAATGTTAGGCTTGTAATGATGAAAACATGTCGTAAACGTTCACAAAAGTTATTACAAAAAGAAATAACTTTTGGTGAAAAGGTACACTTGGGTGAATAGTTTGCATATTTTCCTCAGTAAAGTTTTACTGCTCTAACTCTGGATCGCGCCTCCCTTTTTGTTGTTTCACCTTTTTTTCCCCACTTAGGATCAGAAAAGCAAGAAGTATGTGAGGCTCAGCATCGTCCACTGTCCTCCCGTCACCATGGCAATTATCAGGAGACCAGATCCGAAATTTCAGCTGGGCTTCAGCGTGGAAGATGGCATTGTACGTCCGCATCCATATTTCACATCTGTCATTATGTGATGTACCCCTTCAGCTTGGCGCTGAGCCTGCAGCAACCAGCAATAGAACAACAGTGTTTTTACCAGATAGCTTTAAGAGATTAACGTGTTTGGATTAAAAGGTCGGTAGCACTCGGTACAAGTAAATTATTCTGAACTATAAACATGCAGTTTTCTGTCCTTGGGTTGTAGATTTGCAGTCTGATGCGGGGTGGTATAGCAGAGAGAGGAGGAATCCGCGTCGGGCACCGCATCATTGAAATCAACGGGCAGAGCGTCGTTGCAACGCCCCATGATAAGATCATCCAGATTCTGACAAACGCTGTAGGGGAGGTGAGACGTAATCTAATGCTTACATTCACAATAACATAATCAAGTTCATTACACTTTAAAATGAGACTTCTCTCTGTCTGTGCAGATCCACCTGAAGACGATGCCAGCTTCAACGTATCGACTGTTAACAGGACAAGAGCAGCCAGTGTTTCTCTGAGCACTTCCTGTTTCACCTGGACAAAAATTCTTCAGTATTCAAACTTCATGAGCTTTTGCCAAACTGAAAATATTATGCAAGTGTGTTACATGCTGTTGTGACACCACTGAAAGCTGCAAACCGGATCAGTTTTGCATGTTTTTAGGACAATAAGAACATCTGAATATGAAAGTGCGATTTTAAAATGACAGGGATAGATAATAGCTCTTCATTTGTATTTATCACATATTTACATTTCAGGCAGTAGCTGAGATGCAGTAATGCTTTTTTTACTTTGCTTACGTACTTAGTGGTGAGCAGCGTCAGAAACACTGTACTTCATTAGTCTTCCAGCCTGTCGTGTGGCACCAGTGTGCCTGAGGTAAATTTGCTTGAAGAGGGGGACCTCGCTGAATCAGGACAAAGGGTCTGTGGCTGTCATTGTGATGTACTTCCAGCCCCTCACATGCACATACATTAGCTTCTCTGACTGTGTCGAACATGAAGCAGATATGCAACATTAAGAGACTGCCTTATTTGATAGAGAGATGCATATATTTTTAAGATTTTACTGTTCTCAACATTCATTAAAATGATCTATAAGAAAATATCTTGATATGCTTTATTGAATCATTGATGGTCAGACGTTTACATAAACTCATCACAGGTATAAATGTTGTGGTAATTTTGGGCTTTGAATTAATTCTTTGCAGTGTTCTTTTTCCAGAGTAGAATGATTGTACTGCTTATATCTCTAATGACTTATTGAATTTTAATTTTCTCTGATCCACAAGGGTCAAATATAAACATACCCACTTAAATCTTTTAAGAAGTGCAGTGTAGGGTTCTACAATGTCTAACAAATTGAGAAGGTCAATACCTATTCTTGTTAGAATTGTGATTAAATACAATTTGGAGTTTCTCTTTGCTAGCCTAAGGATTTGTTTGACAATACTCTGGTTTGATCATCAGTTTAAACAACTCTAAGTACAGGTTGTTTGGCTGTGTCATGGCTTTGCAGAGGTCTGGAAGAAGACCCAAATTGCCACTTTAAGATGAAAGGACACAAAGCCTGCTATGAATTAGAAATGGTTGGAACGCCAGTGTCCACAGTGGCATAAGTTTTATATCACCATGGACAGTTCAAGCTCAACTTAAATTTGAAGTTGCCCACATGGACGAGCCAAATGCCTTCTGGAGAAAATCTTTAAGGTGAGATGAGACAAAGATTGAGCTGTTTGGAGGAGCAAAGGTGAGGCTTTCAAACCTAAGACTACTACCAGTTGTCAAGCGTAGTGGTGGTAACATCATGTTTTGTTGCCAGTGGTACTGGTACATTGCAGAAAGTGGATGGAATAAATTCATCAACTTCAACTCAAATCACCAGCTAGACTGTTGAAACTTGGACACAGCTTGGCGTTCCAGGAGGATAATTATGCTTATTTCCAGAAAACCAACCGTTTTAAACGACCTCTACCAATTCTGCTAGGAGGAGTGATAAGTATCCCACAAGTTGTTTTTATGGCTACCAGAACCGTCTGGTCAAGGTGCAACTCTTTCAAGAAGTCTGCACATACAGACATATGCAGTGGCACAGCCCTCCGAACTAAAGAACTCATAATGGACTGAAGGAGGCACAAACAGGGTCACTCCCCACTAAACATAAGTGGAGATATTTCTCCATCTTCCGATTTTTGGGCATCCAGCCGTCCGCCAATCGCATCTGGACCCATAACACCAACGCCCTGGTAAAGAAGGCCCAGCAGTAGCTTCACTTCCTCCATGTGAGAAAGAATAACCTGGACCGGAAGCTGCTGCTGCTGGTCTTCTGCCGCTCATCAGTAGAGAGCATGCTCTCCTACTGGGTGTTTCACCTGTTGAACTCTGGTCGGCATGTCAGGTCAATCAGGTCTCACACCTACAGACTCACAAACAGCTACTGATTCCATAAAAATCAATTGGATGCTTATACACTGGTATGCCACTTTAAAAATGTCAGCAGTGCAATGTCTAGTGAAAATGAACTGGTGCCGTTTATGAATTATTAATTGTGATTGTAATGTTTTTAATAATGTCAGGCTAAAGTTATAATGCTTTGTTGCTTGTATTGATAAAATATCCTTCTTTATGAATTACTTCTTGAACACAAGGGAACGGTTCATATTACTTAAAGCCCTGTGAACCTGTCAGTTCTCTTTTTTCCATGTTTCTTCAGTTACGAAATTATAACAGTAACCAATCGGATTCTTAACCGGCTTTTACGGCCACGCCCCTTTGAATGTGTTTGACCAATCCGCTTCATGTGTGGGCGGAACTTTACGCTGCTTACAGCTGCTATCGCAAACACTGGGAAGTCAATGTCAAGCTGTCGGCCGCTGGAGAGGAGCTTTAAAATCATCTTTATTACACAGAGGTAATCATTAACATCTGTTTTACACTGAGATAATCAAATTGGTTTCTTTTCACTGTTTTCGTAAATGAGCTGATGTACACAATAGCAACATCACTGTATAGGATGCTAAGACAAGGAAGCTAATGTTTCTTCAAGCTTTTGTAAGCTATTGCCCTTATATTATAAGTTTACGCTTAACCGCTAAATATTGTTGTTGATAAACTTGTAGTTACAGTGTACTTTTGATTTGATTTGATTTCTCTAACATGTCTACTTTAAGAAAAGAATACCTGATTGAATAACCTAATTTCATTCAAGCAGTGCAAAGTTGTAACTTATGTGGATGCGTAGTTTCTGTGTTATGGGAGCATGAAACGTTACTGTACCTTGTTACAGCAACACTGCATTAGCTACCTGCTAATGTTTTCCTGTTCTCAAACAGGAAATAACAACCCCGTGAGAAACCTGGCGGTCAAAATAAAGAAAAATATATTTTTTTAAAAAGCCGGCTTTAATGGTTATAAAAACTACATCCTACACCTGCACTGACATGCGCAGAGATGCAGACTGTTTTGTAAGGTTTGCAAAGGGAATTAGTCAGAGCAGTTCTAGCTTTACTTAAACAGCTTTATGTTGTTTTCTAAATCTAGAAGAGACCATATTCTGGACGAATGGTTGAGCAAAAGTGAATGCCTTACAGTGAGACAGGTAAGCTGTTTGGATCAGGAGGATTTCAGGATCAAGCATGGGATTGTCTGACTTGAGCAGATCAGAGTGAGCAGAGAAGAAAACCTTTACTCTAAACACACATAGTAAGGCTGGCAGGTCTGTAACTTTTTTCTACATAATTTAAGTCCCCACTAGCCTAGACCTATTGCAGCAGAACTAAGGGAGGGTTTATTGTCGACTGATCCTGTACAAACTTTAAGATTTATCAGAAATTACATATTTAAACCTTTTAATCTTAAAAGGCTTAGGCTCTGTCTCACGTTCTACTTTTAAATGTCCTAGGAACCACAAGTAAGACATCAGAGTGAAGTGCACCATTTAGGTGATACGGTACTATGAGGTCTTTAAGATAAGATCTGGGCTGATTATTCAATACCTTGTATGGTCTGTCTTCACTAATAACATTTATCATAGTTATAATTTTTTATCATGATAACTATCAATTTATCATCACCTCGATTTATCGATTTATCATCGCCTCTGTCAGTGCGCCCCAGGGCAGCTGTGGCTACAATGTAGCTTGCCATCACCAGTGTGTGAATGTGTGAATGACTGAATGTAGTGTAAAGCGCTTTGGGGTCCTTAGGGACTAAGTAAAGCGCTATACAAATACAGAGAATATACCATAGTTAACATTAATAATGACACTTCTTTTTCCTTTTAAGAATTTTCTATATCACCCAAAAGGGATAATACAAAAAGGCATGGAAAGTCCTGACACCAGCTGAAATCAGTCATTAGTAATTTGCCACTTAGTGATAATTAATATCAGGGGCCATAATTTGGAAGTGGAAGGTACATAATTTCACCAGAAACAGGGCATGACCAGGTGCTCCTGCAAAGTTTAGACAAGCCTGTGAAATAAAAGGAGAATACGGTCTGTTCAGGTTACCGTACTTAGAACTTTAGTGAAGTATTCAGGACTTATTTTACCTGCTGTGTTTTTGATTGTCAATGATTGCAGTATTGGCTCTGTCTGTCTTTTCTCCTTTGCGTACATTTCATAGTTGCCCTGATGAACTTGTCCTCTTCTCCCCACCGTTTTTCCAGGATCACGTCATGGTCAGGTAGGAGCGATGGGTTTTTTCAGACAACTGTTCCTCCTGCTCTGGAAGAACATCACGTACCGCAGAAGGAACAAGGTGATCACATCTTCACTACTTAGGATAAAAAGCAAGAGATTGTTTGATTCTATAAGGAAGCATAATGAACGAGACACAGACTGCACAGTACATGAGATCATTCTTCAGTTTTCCGGTGTATACATCACCATCTGAAGTATCACAGCACTTATTTGTCAGTTTCATTGCTGGCTATAGTCCTGGCCCGTAAAGGTCACTGATCGTTTGACCTACTGTTAACACCTCTTATGCTCTCCTCTTGTGCAGATCCAGCTCATTATCGAGCTCCTCTGGCCTCTCTTCCTCTTCGTCATCCTTATCTCTGTCCGTCATTCGCACCCTCCTTACAAACAGAGCCAATGTGAGTGATGCTGGGATATTTGTGTCTCTTCACAAACACGCTTATACGTCTTAAAAATGGCCTTTTGCCAACTGGTTAAAGAGGATTAACTCACTCAGAGTGAGTCTTGTGCCACACACGCACATTTGTGTTCTTGACCTGCTTTGATTAGTTCTCTATAAACATGTAGTGACATAACTGGTAACCTAAGAAAACACAGCATGCCAGCTCAGAGTGTAATGGGCAGTTAGTCTGTGCATGATAAAGTTACATCTCACTAACTTTGAGTTTAAGAAGATGTAAACTAGACCAAACTAGACTAGATCTGTATCAAATATGAAACCTACACGAAATGTTTCCAAGTGCCTCCACTGGACCACAATCAGTAAGGCTGAACAAAGTTAAAGTTTTACATATATATACAGCCATGTGAGAAAGGTCGTCACAGGACTTTATGCAGTTCGGTAAAAAACTAAGCCCACCCATGACTCCTTAGCTTGTAGGTCCACATTTAGCAGCAATAACTTGAAGTAATCATTTCTCTTAGGGTTGTGGAGAGATTTTGTCACACTCTTCACAGCATTGCTGTTCATCACCTTTAGCGTCAATAAAGGTGGAGAACTGAACAAATCACCACCTATGAAGTTGAAGTTTGTTCAGATGAAACTTTACAAACCTGAGTTGTTTCACCATCTTCTTTTTATGGAAAAGAGGCTTTCTCGTGGCAACCCTTCCAAAACAAGACAAACTGTTTCAGTCTTTTTTAAATTGCACTAGCATGAACGTTAGCATTTAACACGCTAACTGAGACCTGTACAGTATGAGATGTAGCTCTTGGCTGTTTTGCAGTTTCTCTGAACATTGCATAGTCAGACCTTCCATTCAATTTTATTTATATAGCACTAAATCACAGCAACAGTCACGTCAATGCTCTTTATATTGTAAGGTAGACCCTACAATAATACATACAGAGAAAAACCCAACAATCACATGACCCCCTATGAGAAAGCACTTTGGCGACAGTGGCAAGGAAAAACTCACTTTTAACAGGAAGAAACAGGTGGATTTGCTGGGATGTCCACTAATGGGAAGATTGTGGCACTGTTTTAACACACAGCTGAATCCTAGGATAGGATGTTAGGATTATTGCTCAGTCTAGTACCTGGTGGATGTATTTTAGGTCACTTCTACAGTATTTTCATTGTTTTGTGGCTCAGGCTGATCTCCTTTTCTTTCCTTGTAGGTCACTTTCCAAACAAAGCCCTGCCGTCAGCAGGGACCTTGCCCTGGATTCAGGGCATTATCTGCAACATCAACAACCCTTGCTTCCACAGCCAGACACCAGGAGAGACACCCGGCCAAGTTGGCAACTTTAACAACTCCATGTAGGTAGATCGGAGATTAAAAACATGGCCAACCACCTAGAGTGGTGCAGTTTAGAGTAGGATCATTGCTTTAACGGTACAGTACTAGTACTCTGATTACAAGTGTTCTGAAACAAGAAAAACTGTAAGTAAAAGTATATTTTAGAAATAAAGCAACCTCACCTGCATCTTTCAGCTCATTTGCAAAAATGTGCATACATTGCACGACTTTATATAAACACATCCTATAGGAATAGTTTTAAAATATTTCTGAAGGAAATCAGAACACTTGTCTTCAGGCAATATGACGTAAAAGCTCACAGTTTTGCATTCTTTTACTGTACACAACAGTGTACAGTAAAGTAAGGCAAATTTAGGACTAGCAGGCAATATGATTGAATAGACTTGGTCTGTATACAAACATGAAGTCAGTGTTTGCTGTCATTAAGTATCACACACACTCTCAATCTCACTGTTGTTTTCCTCCAGACTGTCTCGGCTTCTAGTGGATGTCCAGGCCGTTCTGGCCTACAGTGGTAATCAGAGCTTCGCCGGCTTTCAGAAGCTAATGGAGAGCGTCCGGAAGCTGGGACAAAGAAGTGGAGCCCTGCCAAGTACTGCAGCTTGTTTCAATCTGTTGAAGCATTGATCCAAGGAATACATATTAAACTGAGGGCAAACTTTGAAGAGGGGCAGTTTAGAATTTCTTTCTTAAATGGGCACCATTAGCCAGAAAGAGTCATGAATAAGTACAGTCATTGTGGCAGAACATGAAGCTTTACATAAAGTCAATGTTTAGCTGGGGGTTTTTCTTTAGGTTTAGTTGCCATGTAGCTGCGCTTTATTCCCGCTTTTCACACAAATGCAAAAACCTTCTTTGTTTTTAAAAGAAATAGGGGGGAAAAACAAGAATTTATACAAAGAAAGGAATGTTGGATTAACTTTGATGTATCTGAGCAGGCCTTACTCAGTATGTGTACGTGTGGTTTAAGCACAGCTGAATGATTGTGTCTTATTGCTGTTGTGAAAGCAGGACATAGTGATTGCTTAGCTTGCCCTGCCTCGGTCATATTGAGTTACTTCCCCTGTTGAACAAGAGACTGAATGAAAGCAGGTTGTCAGTGTTTTGTTTTTCTACAGCAAGGCAAACATTAACATGTGCTCAGGTCTTAGTTTAAAGAACCTGCTGCACTGTTTCATTTGGGTAACTGTTTGGAAGGATGAAATTAATATTTAGTTAAACCTCACAGGAGACAAGTAGAAGAGAAAAAGAAGGTTATTCTTGGTGAACCAGTTTTAAATTTCTAGATAAGAAAAACAAAAATATAAGGAAGGAAGTTCAAATGATGAAGCCTGTATCGATGAGTTTATGTGAGCAGAAATCATACAAGCAAACAATGGAGAAAGCTGCTGCACTGTTCTGTGACCTGCAAGTCATTAATAATGAACCAGTGACTGGAACCGGGCTTATTCTATTCTGCCTCCCTGTAGCTGGTCGCATTTTAACTTTATGAGTTTGTAATTGTGTTTTTTTACTCTCAGCAGCAGGAAAAATCGTTTTTTTAAAATAGAAAATAAGGCTAAAATCTATCAAACACGTCAGTATGAAAAGGAAGAAACTATCGGACGTCATGTGCTACCTGAAAAAACTACAAATTAACTGTGCTAACTTTAAGTTTAAAGTGTTGATACTGCAAACTCAGCTGCAAGCTCTATTCTAGATGTTAAGTGTTGATTCTAGCTTGGACTTTGATTTGTGGGGCTTTGTGGGGTTTTGGCTGTAATCTTAATCTGTGTATTTCCACTGCAGATCTCCCAGTAAAACAATACCTGAGACCAAATGAGACATTTTCCACCTTCCTCCTGACCAATGCCAGTATGTCACCTGTGAATGTGGACACACTGCTGAATGCTAGACTTAATTTTCAGGTTGGTTACCGGCTTAAATCACAAATAAACCCATTATCTGCTCTGTAGAACTAAAACTCTTTTGGCCTAAGTGGTTAATCCCTTTTAGGATTAAAGATATAAACCAATCTAATGTAAAATTTTACACAGAATAAATAACATTTATTACAGAGAGAAGAAGAAGAAGAAAGATATAATCCAAAATGAAAATAAGATTTCTGTCACTAACAAGTCTTTGAGGTGTTTGCTGCCACCAAAGTTACATTATGTGCTGAAAAGCAGTTACTGTAACTTGTTACAGGAAAGTCATGTAATTTGTGATGATATTTTAATGTAAACTGTTAGTTTTCCCTTTAAGGCATCACTGAATTTTTTTGTTGGGTCAGTAGCAAGCATATTACCTTTGTATTGTTTTTGTCTGATGGCCAAACATCCTTAAAAGAACGTTTTTGTCCACCCCAGACTACACTGGCTGTAGCGGAGATGCAGCTAAAGGACATGGTGTGTAATAGAAGTGTCCTAGAACAGCTGCTGACGGTGGATGGAGGAGAAACCGCCATGACTGATCTTCAGACCCAGATGTGTTACTTACCAGCTGATGTGCTGCAGGAGACCGAGCGCCTTTTCCTGTCTCAGCTCGACTTGACCAAGTTCTTGACGGTAAGCATCGGCTGATGGAGAAACCAGCGCAAAATTTAGTGAATTCAAAGCAGCACGAGTAACATGGGCCACCTCTTGTCCCTGTCAGAGAGACCGTCTAATGGCCAACGCTGGAGAACTCAGGGCCATCAGTCAGGCTGTCACCTCAGTTTCCCAGGAGCTCACTGCCCTCCTGGATGATGTAAGAGCACATTAGATTCAGTCTATATCTCTATCACACTGGACATGATCAGTTCAAGACCATCAGACCTTCATCATTTTTTGTCGTATTTCTCTCTCACCTGTTTTCGCCCTTCATTTCTGCCTCTTCTATGCTTCTTGTTTCTTCTTCACTTCTTTCAGATCTCCTCCCTCTCCAGTTTTGCAGACATGAGCGCAGCTCTTCGTGTCCTGTCTCCAGAAAATCGCACAGCAATGCCCAGAGAAAGTTTCAGAGCTTTTTCAAAGATCGTGTGCGGTCACCATGAACTTGACGGTGAACGCATCCCGTCCCTTAACTGGTATGAAGACAATGACATCAAGTCCTTTTTGGGCAAAAATGGCACAGAGGACGTGAATGTGGAACACAACAACAATACAAGTAAGACGCTGTGCAGTTTCTGTGGCAGGATGTTAATGGCAATATGTGCAGACAAGACCTGGCTTGAGGCCTTGATCCTTCTGTACTTCAGGGTGCACTTGCACCACTTAAATCAACACAACCCCACTGAGAAACACCTGTGTTGTTTAACGATTGTCCTGCTTGGCGGGTTTTTTGCTTCCTGCAGCTCCCTTCTGTAAAAATCTGATCCAGGCGCTGGAGTCCAACCCTTTGTCTCGCATTGTGTGGAGAGGAATCAAACCTTTGTTCATAGGAAAACTCCTCTACACACCCAACACTCCTGCAATCCAGCAAGTTATGAAAGAGGTACAGCAATCTTATACTCACTGTTTTATAAACAGAAGGTGTCTTCAGACCAGGATGTTTTAGGTTTTCATCCACAAAATTCAAACAATTTCCACAGTGTTTTTTTTTGTTCCTGTCTTCCTCCCCCCAACACCAACTACTCAGGGCACGTGGTTGCCCCTCCCTGGAGGTCTCTTCCTGTTAAAAAGGAGTTTTTCCTCTCCACGCTTGCCAAGTGTTTGCTCATAGAGGATTGTCTGATAGTTGGGGTTTTCCTTGTGTTATTTTAAGGTCTTTATCTTACAATATGACATTATATGAAAAAAAATTAAATTAAAAAGGAAACCTTGACTAATATTACCTTCTGTAAGATGTGTCAGACGTGACTTCTTAAGCTAACTTTAAGTTCGGTTCCGCTGAAGGTGAACAAAACATTTGAAGACCTGCAGATTATCCAGGAGCTAAATGAAGCCTGGCTTGAGGTGGGACCACAAATCAAGAGCTACATGGAGACCAGTGTGGAGGTTAAGATGCTACAGGTCAGACTTTCTCTCACTACAAGAGGAAAGAGTGAAATATATAGCATTTTTCAGCATTTTTCAGTCATAATAATGTGTCTGTGTATGTGTTTGCGATAGGATTTGTTAAGGCAGCCAGAGATTGCAGTACTGGTTAACCTGCGTTTGGAAGACACACCCTGGACAGCTTCACGCATCGCACGCTTCCTATCGACACCCTCTCCAGATATCCCACGGAGGCCCGGAGCGCCGCTGACCTGGCTGGACATCTACAATGACATAAACCAAACTATCTCCACTCTTGCACAAGTCACAGAGGTTCTCCTCCTTTGCTGTTATTTATTTTTAAATATTAATAAAATAGAAAAGTGAAGTTTGCTTAAAGCCTAATTCCACCTTCCTTGTGATTGTCTGTTTATATCTTCTGCATGTTTTCCTTCGTCTCCTGCAGTGCTTCTCTCAAAACAAACTGGAGGGGCTGGAAACTGAGGGTCAGCTGATTGAAAGAGCGCTGGAACTACTAGAGGACAGGCAGTTCTGGGCAGGTGTTGTTTTCCTGCTGCCCAACACTTCCTCGTCTGAGCTGCCCCCACATGTCACATACAAGATCCGTATGGACATTGATGATGTGACCCGCACCAGCAAGCTCAAAGACCGGTACTGAGAAGTACTGTTCCTGTTATAGTTCATTACTATCAGCAGTAGCTTATTCCTTTTAACCAACACTTTACAGCAGTTAAACACAGGGCTGCTCCTGCTGTTATTGTTTGTTCTGGATAATGCTGTAATTAAACTAACCATACTGAGACAGCCTCATCATGAAACAAGGAAGACCTTAGGACGGTTTCTCTAGCACTTTAATTCTTGATTTCATGATTTCTTTTAACTTCAGGTTTTGGGATCCGGGTCCAGCTGCTGACCCCTTCAGTGACATGCGTTATATTTGGGGTGGTTTCGTGTATGTTCAAGACCTGGTGGAGAGAGCGGTGAGCCGAGTGCTTACCGGGATTCGACAGACTACCGGCATCTACGTCCAGCAGATGCCCTACCCCTGCTATGTGGACGATGTGTGAGTGGCGTGCAGTTGTAAATGGATGTTGTGAACTTTCTTGATCTATAGTCGAGTTTTTCGTCTAGAGCAGCTGTAGGTGAGGAGAGAGAGTTATGCTGGATCCGAACAGAACTGAGAGGTCTCTGTTTAACCTGTCAGCCCCTGTCTCTGTGTTTCTGAGATAGCTGAATCTGCTGTCCTTGAGGGGAAACATTAAGCCATGACAACGAGGAAAATCTCTTTCATATCTCAAATTTATTCTCTTCCTTTTCAGTCATTCTGTAGATTTTTGCTTGGGATCATAAACTCGTAACTCAATTTGGGCCGAGCTTTAGCTGTAAGCAAATGGCTTCACATTTGACTCTAGAATACTTTGGTGGAGAGATGAGTTCATGGTCAACCCGGTGATTGCAAGGTGGACAGGCACCGTGACTACCAAAAAAGTGTAAACCACTACTCCACCATCACCATGACCAGTTGGTTTAAGGTGTTAGTGCTGATGTGCTGTGTTTGGTTTTTGCCAGATGTGGTCCTGTGCATCGTGGCCAAACATCTCCGATTTGGTCTTTCCAAAGGACATTGTTCCAGAAGTCTTGTAACTTTGCAAACCAGCTTTGTGCTATCATCCCTTCCAAACAAGCCACACTTGTTCCATCCTTTTCTAATTCTGCTTTTATAAATTAACTTAAGCTAACTTATAAACTAATACTAAATGTATTAGAAAAATCATTAGAAGTAGTAGAACTAGTAGTACCTTTACTAAAGAAACCTGCTGAAGAGAGAAGCTGGAGAATAAACATGGACGAAAAGATAATTATAGGCACGATCCAAACAGAGTTAAAAAAAATGTATAGATAAAACCCAACTTAATATTTTACAGTGAGCTTGGTTTTTGGAAGCTGAGTATAATATCAGAGTGCAACAAGATCAGCTTCTTGTAATAACAAGTTGAGTGTCTGGGAGTTTCCGAGTTCATTTGATAGGGCTGTTGGAGTGCAGCTCAGGAAAGCCTTCATAATTGTCACATTTTTGTGTTTAACACTTGCTGCTGTAGCCTTCCGTGTATCACTGGTTTAACATCAGCACACACATTTCGTCTTTGGTTATTTTCCCCACAGTTTTCTTCGAGTGCTAAACCGCTCTCTGCCGCTTTTCATGACACTGGCGTGGATCTACTCTGTGGCCATGATCATCAAAGGTGTGGTGTACGAGAAGGAGGCGAGGCTGAAGGAAACCATGAGGATCATGGGTCTAGGAACTGGGACACTTTGGTTCAGCTGGTTCATCAGCAGCATAGTGCCATTCCTGGTTTCTGCGGCACTGCTCATCGCTCTGCTCAAGGCAAGATGATGATCCGTCATCACACGCACACTACATTGCAACCCTGTAGGCTGAACAGGAAAATGTGAACATCACAAAGTCTGCAGTCATATTTTTTTTAAGTAATGAGAGAATTTTTCTAGTGGAAATGATTTGTGTATTAAAGTGTTTTATAGTTTCTCGTGATGACTAACATGTTTTGGTTTTTTTTGCAGTGGGGCGACATCTTGCCGTACAGCAACCCAGCCGTTATTTTTTTCTTCCTCACAGCTTTTGCCACCGCCACCATCATGCAGTGTTTCCTCATCAGCACCTTCTTTTCAAAGGCCAACCTGTCAGCTGCCTGCGGGGGACTCATCTACTTCGGACTCTACCTGCCTTACGTCCTGTGTGTCGCCTGGAGAGACCACCTCAACAGCACACACCGAATCTTAGCTGTAAGTAAAAAAAATGATAGGGTGCAGTCATCAGGGAACATTTTATAGGGAAAAGGAATCCCTTAATTGTTAAATATGAGCATGGGCCTTATGTGAGATTGCTTAGTTTTATTTATGAATGTCAGTCAATGATTTAACAGGGTGTAATGTGACTGTCTGTTTCTCTCAGAGTTTCCTTTCTCCTGTGGCCTTTGGCTTTGGTTGTGAGTATTTCTCTCAGTATGAAGAGCAAGGTGTGGGCATTCAGTGGTACAACCTGCACTCCAGCCCTGTGGAGGGAGACCGATACAGCTTCACTGTCTCCATAGTTATGTTGTATGTGGATGCCTTCATCTATGCCATCGCTGCCTGGTACATCGAAGCAGTGTTTCCTGGTATGGATGTTTCCTGCTTTATCTTAGCTATGCTGTAGATATTTTACATCTGTTTATCTGTTAAAAAGTGCGAGACGACCACGGTCTTCTGTCCTGTGTCTCAAACTGGAAGCTTTTGTTTGTGTTTCACTTTATGTGTTTAGTTCAGAGACAAACTAAAGTTGTTCAGTGGCATAACATTGTAGCCACCACTGGCTATCTTTTTAAACACTGTAATGTTATCCTTTGGATGAATGTGTGCATAAGTTTGTGTTTTATACACCAGGTGAGTATGGGATCCCCAGGCCATGGTACTTCATCTTTCAGCTCAACTACTGGGGAGGTGTTCCCCTTGAAGCAGGCATGCCGATCCCCCCTGCACCTACAGAACAGAATGAAGGTACTGTTTCATTTTGCACTGCAGGTTCCCAAAGGAAGGCTCATTACTGTCACTTATCGTTTATATAAGGTGCTTTTTTATTGGGCAGAGTTTTAGTAACCTGTCATCCTGCACCGTGATGACTTTTGAGCTCAGCTCTTTATGCCAGTTTAAAGACATTCCTGGCAAATTTGCAGTTTTAAGACCATTAAGTACAAATCAAGGTAATGAGATGAGACTATAAGCCAATTAATTAAAACGATTTTAGAAAACAAGGAGACTGAAGTTGAGCCTAGACCCATAATCCTTTTCAATTTGTTTTTTGTGTTCTTGCATTTGTTTTGTTGTTTTAAGGCATAATAATGTGCCGTTTTCCCTTCGCATATTCACAGATTTAATATTGCCTCTTTATACCTGTAATTAGATCACATTGAACCAGAACCCAGTAACATGATTCTGGGCGTAAGCATCAGAAATCTGGTGAAAATCTACAAGAAGGGGGGGAAACTGGCCGTAAACCACCTGAACCTGAAGTTCTATGAGGGGCAGATCACTTCTTTCCTGGGCCACAATGGAGCCGGCAAAACCACCACCATGTAAGAGCAGCTAGCTGAAAGTTAGACTGTGGATCACAAACATAATTTACATGCAGAATTTTTGGAGCTTCATTAACTGAAATGTGGTTTTACAAACAAAGCTGTGGCTGTGCGGCTTCAAATTTTAAAATCACATTAGAATAAATGGTTAATGAGAGATGTGATTGTAGTTTCATGTAGATGGCACGTTGGGTCAGTATGTTTTTTTTTTAATGTGTCTGATGTTTGATAGATCTGTCCTGACCGGTCTGTTCCCACCCACCTCTGGGACCGTGTACATCAAAGGGATGGACATCCGCCATGACATGGACCTCATCAGGAGGACGCTGGGAGTTTGTCCCCAGCACAACGTCCTGTTTGACATGTAAGGCCTGCTCACAAGCTCTGATTGCAACTGATTTTATGTAGCTTGCATGTAGCTTCTTAAGTGGTTATTGTAATTTATTAAATTTATTTTCCTGATTGTTTAATGAAATGAAACACTTTAATTAGGAAAGAAAACTACCAAATTAGCTGTTTTGGCTATTCTTTAGCTTATAAATCGTTTCATGTTAGCTGAAAGTCAAAAAATTGAAATTTAATGAAACTTGTTTTACATCATTTGCACTCAGGTGCCTTTTAGAACTTGTTTTTTCACTTGTGGTTGAACATAATTTAAAAAGAGACAACAATGTACACTTCACTTGGGAAGGAATTGAGCTGTGAAAATTCTCACAGCTCTCTGTAGATGCAGATAAACTGTCAAACTGCATTTACAAGACTTCAAGGGCTATGTTTGTGACACGCGTCGCCTTTCATCACGTCACAATTGTAAACCAAAGTAAACGGCTAACATCATGCTGAAGTGGCCTCTGATTATCTTCGGGTGGCCCAGCCAAAGACTTAATCCCTATAAACATTGATGGCAAGACCAGACGATGGCACTTAACAGATGCTTGAAGACATCTGCCAGGAAGAAGAATAAACAGCCTTTATTGAGACATACAAGGCCCGAGCTGCAACGTGTTGAAACAACGTTCAGAATACCTTTTTTTTTTTATAGTGTAGACTGTTTTGATCAGATTTCTATTAAAGAGATATTTTCATATTTTCTCCTTCTTTCAGGCTGACGGTAGAGGAGCATGTGTGGTTTTATGGCTGTATGAAGGGTTTGTCTGAAGCAGAGGTGAAGGTGGAGCTGGACACTTTGCTGGAGGATGTCGGCCTCCTGCACAAGCGACACGAACAGACCAAAAACCTTTCAGGTAAAGTTACTAGTTTAACTCCACTGTGTTGAGACTTTATGAATGAAAAACAACAGGTTTGTTGTTCAGTCAGTTTTCTTTTCAAGCTTGAAATTTTCCATTTGTCAGGCGGCATGCAGAGGAAGCTGTCTGTGGCGATAGCGTTTGTCGGAGGCTCAAAGGTGGTCGTCCTGGATGAACCTACAGCTGGGGTTGACCCGTACTCCCGCAGAGGGATCTGGGACCTGCTGCTCAAATACCGCAAAGGTGCTGTGAACAGTGTTTTCTGATCAGGGTTTGAGGGTGAGAAGAAAGCACATTTTAGCCAGGAGACTAAACGGTCATTTGTTGGTTCTTTGTTTAAAGATAACATTCTTCTTGTTATGTTTAGTGGGAAACATGAAACCAAAAAGCAGACTAGCAGGCAAACTTAATAAACAGTAAAACTAGCCTTTATTTAGGCGAGACATAAAAATCCAACAAGCAGCAGAAACACAAAGGCTATTGATTCAAGTGGGGTGGAAAACACAGGCAGGCAAAGATGTGATTTAAGTGCACACTAGGGTAGTTGATGGCAATGGAAGACACCAGGGAACACATCTGAAACTAATCAGGGGAAAACAAGACAAAAGAACTAAAACTAAATACAATGCACACAGGACAGGACAAATAAAACGGGAAGTAATTGAGCAAAGGAACCTTGATCCACATCTCTGTAAAGCCTGGATATGCTTGTCTTTCTTTCGAGATCTTTATTCTGAGACTTATAAGAAAATAAATCCCACTAACGTGCTCTCTTTCCCCCTCAGACCGGACCATCATCCTGTCCACCCACTACATGGACGAGGCAGAGTTGTTAGGTGACCGGATCGCCATCATCTCTCAGGGGAAGCTGTGCTGCTGTGGCTCACCGCTCTTCCTTAAATCCCAGCTGGGGTCTGGCTACTACCTCACTGTGGTGAAGAGGGAAGGACTGGACACCAGCACTCCCAGTAATTTCAGTATTTCCACCAGTACCAGCTCCAACAAGCTCCCTCCTCTCATCAAGGTTTGTTTTCATTTATATTCATCATAAAAATGAAAGCAAATTTAAAGTTTTAATTCTTTATCTATTACCTTGCTGTTATATAGTTTTTATAATTTGCACATAAGTTTAAAGAAAGCACAGAAATGTGGAGTACTGAAAGAACCGTTCTCTGCTCTATGTTTCAGGACAGCGACTCGTCACTGAGTGAAGACACCGGGCTGGGAAGTGAGGATAGCAGCTCATGTGAGTGTAAACTACATTAATTGATCATTAGCAAGGTTGAGCACCAATGTAAAAGCAGACGTTTTAGTGGTTTGTTGGTCTGGAGCAAAGAAACTGCAATTATCATTTGCAGATGAGACCGAAACAAAAATATTAGCGCCACATTTGCGAAAACAAAGCACAACATTTCAGTACAAACACCTCATATCAACTGTCAGCACAGTGGTGGAGGGGTGATGATTTGAGCTTATTTTGAAGCCACGGGATGTGGCCATCACACCAAAAGCTTGGTCAAAACAAGAAAATGATCTCAGGACAACAGAACAGCTGAAAAACTGAAGAATCGAGGCTTTGCACTCGCCAAGTCCAGACCTCAACCTGAATGAAATGCTGTGACCTGTGCATAAATGAATGCACACAAACATCAATGAACTAAAGCAATTTTGTAATAAAAGTGGGTTTAAAATTCACCCACAACAATTTGAGAGACTGAGTCTTATAGGAAATGGTTATTTCCATTTCTTGCTGTTAAGCTGGTTCTACAAACTATTTAGTCGTGGGCTGTGTCCGTGGACTTCCTCCTGTTTTGCATTAAACCTCTGAAGTTGCATTTTGTCGGGTTTATGTGTAGCTTTAAATATGTAGCTTACAATAGGAGAGACTGAAAATGTTGAGTACATGTTTGAAAACATCTTTAGAAGCAATTTAAAATCACATTCATCATCATCTTCATGGCAGATTTGGCAGCTTTGCTGTCGCTGGTTCAACACCACATCCCTGGCGCCAGACTGGTGCAGGAGTCTAGACGTGAGGCGGTGATCAACCTGCCACAGACGGCCGCCAAAGACAGCAGCCTGGCCATCCTACTGATCGCACTGGACCAGAGACTGACTGAACTGGGAATCAGCAGCTACGGGCTGTCAGACAGCACGCTGGAGGAGGTGAGACAATGTTACAGTTACATTTCCCAGTTACATCACTGGAAAATATGAAACTAGGTCAGTGAGTGCTTGGTTGTGATAAAACTAGTATAAAAATCTCCTATTACACAGTAATCGATATAGTGAATGCACGGTCCACAAGGGTGACGTAAAAGTAAACTGATTGAATGGCGTATTATCCGTCTCTTCAGGAAGGCTGGATATTTGTGGAGCTGCCAGTAACAGGCTTAATATTAGCCTTCGATTAGCACTGATAGCAGATTTGTGGAGCCTGATAAGTCACATTTGCATGATTTACCTTCTCACTCTCTGCTCCTTTGCAAGGTTTCTGGATGCTCCCTTCACTGCCACCTGCTGTCTGCAGCTTACACCGTTAAGGAAATGCCTCAGTTTGAACTTAAAATTGCTTTGGCTGAGTTTTTATAAGAAACTCCTGCAACAGAGTGGAGTATCAAATGTCCTTTAACCCTTGTATGGTGTTCGGGTCTGTGAGACCCGTGTTCAGTTTTTTTCAAAAGAAAAATTTAACAATTAATTATTTTTTCACGTGTAAATGTGTTGTGTCTTTCCACTCACTCCACTTGATTATAACTGATTTATTTATAACATTTTATATAAAAGAAAAACGAGAAGCACATTAATTCATAAATGTGATCTAACAAAGGTAAAGGGAAAAAATTAACCATGTTTGCTGTTCATATGTCTTGTAATTGGGATGAAGTAAACATCTGTTGAGTAATTTAACATAAAATTGTTTGATAGTGTTAATTTGGAAAGCCAAAACTCTAGCGGGTCCACCAGACCCATGAACACTGGCTGAGTAACAAAAATACGAACACCACACAAGGGTTAAGACATTGTAGATTTCCACTGTTTCCACAAATAAAATGTTGTGGGGTTTATTTATTGTTTCTTTGTTTTCGTTTTCACACTCTTTGAAAGAGTGCCTTATTGTGCATGTACGGAGGATTTAAATTTAAAGTATTTTCCAGATCTTTCTGCGGGTGGCCGAGGAGACAGGTGTGGACACTGAAGCAGAGGTGCAGCCTGAATCACCCCACAGCCAGCAGCCGTCAGGACAGGGAACTGATGGCCATCCTCTAGATGAAGCAGAAACAGGTGTGTGTATACGCACACAATCACACACATATCACATATCATGCACATGTAAGTGTTCTGTTTCCCCTTGTGACTGTTTGTTTCCAAAATGCTGCCAGGAAGGAAAAAGCCTCATAGAAAAGGTACTCTCAGCTCGCAATTGGCTGAAAATAATTATTAGATGAGATTCATTTTTTTCAGTAGAATTTAAGTGAAATGCAAAAAAAGTAGACGTAAATTATGACATTTCAGTTTTTTTCTCTGGTTTATTTGGATGTGTCTAGGTCCAAGTATTTATCAGTTAAATGTACATTAACAGTCCAGGTTCTCACATTGTGTTTTTCTTGTCAGCAGAACCTCAGGAGACAGACCTGCTGAATGGCGATGGCCACGGTGGGGTGCCTGCAACTGGCTGGTGGCTGACATGGCAGCAGCTGAGAGCGCTCTTCATCAAACGCTGGCTTTACGCTCGGAGGAGCCGTCGGGGAATCTTTGCCCAGGTTAGACTATCTGTCAGCAGCTGACTAAAATATCCACCCACTTCTACCGCTATGCCTTTTTCTTTGAAATTAGCTGCTTGTCATTAGCTACATGTTGCAGAATGATAGTTATTCTGAAACATAGACGGATATCTTTAAGGACGTCTCGATTTGTGCCTCAGATCGTTCTCCCTGCTGTATTTGTGCTGATCGCCCTGCTCTTCAGCCTTATTGTTCCTCCTTTTGGGAAGTACCCTGCCCTGAAGTTGCATCCCTGGATGTACGGCGAGCAGTACACCTTCTTCAGGTACCCCACATTGAGTCGTAACTGCCTACAAAAGCTCCCTCGGCATTTTGTTTCTGTTATTGAGCATATTATTGAGGAATTCTTTCATCTGTGTTTTTATATTCACAGCAACGATGATCCTGGAAACCCAGCCATGGAGAATCTGCTTGAAGCTCTCCTTGACCAGCCTGGATTTGGTACCAAGTGCATGGAAAAGGAGGACAACATGACGTAAGATCATCCCACTGAACTGGTTTCAGTGGTATTTATGGAGGCAGTAGTAAAGATAGAAGGACTTGTGGTGCTGAGACATCATGATGTTAAATACAGTGTATTAGGCACCAGAAAATATTTATTTTCCTTACACAGATATTACTGCTGTGGCTAAAATGTATGCACGTTTTCCTCAGGTTTTCAGAAAGTGTCGGTTTTAGTTTGGTTACAGAGTGGTTAGACAATATAAAACCTCCAGTGGCATTCAGCTGAAATTGCATCTCTCTATAAGTAAACATATAGATTTGAGTAAATCTGCGTACTTTTTTTAATATTTTCACTGCACATCGATGACTATGACACCAAAACTGTCTTCTCCCTGCAGGGATCCTCAGTGTGAAGCTGGGCGGGGTGGTTTATTCATGAGGCCACAGTTATCTTACTCTACCTGGGACATGTTCAGCAGAGGCAACTGGAGCAGAGACAGACCCTCACCTGAATGTCAGTGCAGCACAGAACACGTCTACCGAATGCTCCCCGAGTGTCCTGAGGGTGCTGGAGGGCTTCCGCCTCCACAGGTCAGCGCGGGCTCAATCAGGACTGATTTACTGTAACACAGTGATCAGATCTCTGCACCATCAGAAAATATCACCAGTTAACTCATAACAGAACCAACATTATCTGAATTTTTGTCATGAAATGTTTGTTTTCGTTAAATACTGTAGACTATGTCTGTACTGTACTGGACCCCAGTGCTTTCAACTGACCCATTGCAGTTTTTTATTTTTCAGATTAAAAGGCCGACTGGAGACATCCTGCAAAATCTGACAAGTTATAACATCTCAGATTACCTGGTGAAGACCTACTCTCAAATCCTTAAGAAAAGGTACTTCATTAACTCAACACAATAAAAATATACATATAGCTATTAGGGGTGCAACGATACACAAAATTCACAGTTCGGTTCGGTTCGATACTCTGGTGTCACGGTTCGATATTTTTTTCGATACAAAAAAAAGTTCATGCCTTTTTAATTTGTCATTTATTAAAATTATAAATATATATTTTAACTCAAAAGTACAGTTTTTAAATTTAATGTTGCTGAAACAAAAGTAATTAAAAAATCTGATTGAGGAATCACTCATCTTTGGAAAAGAGAGTTTATTACAGAGAAATGGCTCTTTCCAAAATAAAAGTTATACTATACGCTTCTTCTGGGCTATATTCTCAGCAGCATATTGTAGCGGGTCAGGGCTGTTCGGGGTTCTGTTTGTACGTTATGTTTTGTTTATGTTGCCATAGTGACGGGTGACGCCCTCTCGCTGCGACGGTGTGTCCTTCCGGGGTCAGAGGGCGCCCTGTGTGTTGTTGTTGCTGTGCGGTTGCCGCGCTGAGCAGTTAGCTAGCGGTAGTGTTCTTCTGCAGATGTCAATAAACGGCTGTGCTCCCTGGCTAGCTCACGGGAAGCAAGACCAAACGACACCTCCGTCTCCTCCTTGTCTAAGCTCGCCACATTGGTGTCAGAAGTGGGATGATGGTTCTGACCCCATGTTCTGACCCGAGTGACTTTTCCCCCGCGGGTCGTGACCGGCCGGTGCGCCAAAAGAAGGCACCTGGACATTTGCAAAGTGAAAGCAAAAAACAAGCGCAAAGTCAAACGCGATTTCAATATGTCACATATTGACAGTGGCTCACCGATGCCAATGACATAACTACCCAGCTACATTTCCGAAAGAATGCAAAAGCATTGACATATATTTTTCTTCCTACAATAGCCCGACGGGCAGGGCAGAGATAGATTTTGGTAGCCCGACTGGAAAAATCGCTAGCCCCGGGACATCGGGCTAGCGATTTTGCAAGCCCTGTGTTACAGGCATGGCCCTTTAAGGATGAAGCCTGATGGGAAATGTATTCGGGATGTGTGTTAGCGGGACTGCCTGGTGTGTGTGTGTGTGTGTGTGTGTGTGTGTGTGTGTGTGTGTGTGTGTGTGTGTGTGTGTGTGTGTGTGTGTGTGTGTGTGTGTGTGTGAAGAGAGAGAGCGGAGAAGGGGAAAAAGTAACGGTTAGCTACAGAAGGAAAGAAAATAAATAAAAGGAATATAATAACTCCCTCGACAGCCAGAGTTGTGTCGGCGATGCTCGCTGTGAGTAAACTGTTTCAGCCCACTGTACGCGGTGTTCGTGCCTTAGAGAAGAAATAAAGTTCGGTGAAGCAGTTTCCTACGCCTCCTTCGATCTTTTTGCTAGCGGAGTTGACCTGTATAGTAAGCTGTTGCCGGCTACGAGTCAGTTACGGAACCTTCAAGTAACTGCCAGAGGTTTCCTTACTACGGTTCGGGGCCGCGGATCTGGCGCGGTAACACCTGTATCTGATTGAGGAATCACTCATCTTTGGAAAAGAGTTTATTACAGAGAAATGGCTCTTTCCAAAATAAAAGTTATACTATACGCTTCTTCTGGGCTATATTCTCAGCAGCATATTGTAGCGGGTCAGGGCTGTTTGGGGTTCTGTTTGTACGTTATGTTTTGTTTATGTTGCCATAGTGACGGGTGACGCCCTCTCGCTGCGACGGTGTGTCCTTCCGGGGTCAGAGGGCGCCCTGTGTGTTGTTGTTGCTGTGCGGTTGCCGCGCTGAGCAGTTAGCTAGCGGCAGTGTTCTTCTGCAGATGTCAATAAACGGCTGTGCTCCCTGGCTAGCTCGCGGGAAGCAAGACCAAACGACACCTCCGTCTCCTCGTTGTCTGAGCTCGCCACATTGGTGTCAGAAGTGGGATGATGGTGGCAGCCCATGTTCTGACCCGAGTGACTTTTCCCCCGCCGGTCGTGACCGGCCGGTGCGCCAAAAGAATTCACCTGGACATTTGCAGGACTTTGTGTGGGGCAATGGGGTCGTCGGGGACGACTGACCCCTTAGGTGGGGGCTATGTAGCGGGTCAGGGCTGTTCGGGGTTCTGTTTGTATAGTTATGTTTTGCTTATGTTGCCATAGTGACGGGTGACGCCTTCTCGCTGCGACGGTGTGTCCTTTCGGGGTCAGAGGGCGCTCTGTGTGTTGTTGCTGTGCGGTTGCCGCGCTTAGCAGTTAGCTAGCGGCAGTGTTCTTCTGCAAATGTCAATAAACGGCTGTGCTCCCTGGCTAGGGAAGCAAGACCAAACGATACCTCAGTCTCCTCCTTGTCTGAGCTCGCCACAATATTAAACATATCAGGTCCCCATAAGGAGAATCATGTGCTAACGGCTGTCTAAATGACCCGGGTAAAGTTTGTAGCATGCATGCTTGTTTTTGTCTGCTAACACTTGTCTTTGCACTAGGATGATGTCAGCGTAAATGTGCAGTCATATTCGTTGTGTTCCCACTAGTGCTGTCAGCGTTAATCTCGTTGAAATGACGATAACGCCACAACATGGCAAATCTCCGTTAACGAGCTACCCCTGCCTGGGGCTAGACGGCTAACACGTTAACGAGCTAACTGCGCGCTAACACACTAGTTCCCACCCATGTAATTGAGCATTGCGTGGCACATCCAACATACTGTTTTACTTTAGTCCATGACGCGCTTACCTTCAGGGTCATACGTCACATGAAAACCAAAATAATTCCAAACGCCAGATCTGAATGAGGGTGGGGGAGGTTCAATTTGCCATGTTGCAAGGAGAGCTTAACTTCTGTCTCGCTAGCTTGCCCTGCGCTCTTCCTTCTGATGATGCTGTCTGTGTTGAGCGCTCAGTGGATCTGCGCTCGACAGTGCAGCCTAGGCCGAGCAGTCGAGCGCAGATTCACTGAGCGCTCAACACAGACAGCATCATCAGAAGGAAAGTTGATAAAATAAATTGCAAATTTTGTATTGTTCGATACATATGCGTACCGAACCGAAAGCACTGTATCGAACGGTTCAATATCAATACGAGTATCGTTGCACCCCTAATAGCTATCATTAATTTTGATCCCAATTGACCGAACACTTCACAGTATTCATAAATGTCTTTATAAACTTTGACTGATTTGCATTTTTCCATCATGAATATAACTCTGTGATCGCTTCTCTCTCTCTCTCTGCCTTTAATAGCCTAAAAACCAAGAAGTGGGTGAATGAATTCAGGTAAGCTGTTAAATTACACTAATATACAAAATATCTGCTCTATTTAACTGTGATATTTCTTTAAATGCTTTGAACTGTTTTAAATGACCTCGGTTGAACCACCTTTGTATTATTTCTAAAATGTATCACAGATACGGAGGCTTCTCCCTCGGAGGTAGAGCTGTATCTCAAACCCAATATCTCCAAGACTCGGTCATGGCCATCAGGACTCGTTTCCGAGTCCCACAGGTACAGAGAGCCTTGAGATGAGTGCTTTAATAAGACTAATTTTTTTTTCTACCTTTACAGAGAGAAAAGCAGGGAAAATGGAAGTAAAATATTTAAAAGGGCTGGAAGTTCTACTGCTGGTGCCAGGAAAAGCTAGTCCTGACCAGAGCACCGGCTAATAACAATAAAAAGCTTCACCCACCATCCCCCACACCACATGATTCCCCATTAAAGCCGTCAACACTGAGAGTCTGCTTTTTGCTTCATCACAGAACAGTTCACTGGGAAACCTGCTGCACAGACTCCCAGAGGTCTTAGGAGGGCTGAACAGTGAAAACAATGTGAAGGTAAATGAGCGTCTTTTTATCTGTCTTTGTGTCTTCTGTTTGTTTTTCCCCAGACTTTAAAGAAAGCGATGTAGGTGATGCGTCCAGATATTTGTGTCTGCTCAAACGCTCTCTTTTCTGTGCTCAGGTGTGGTACAACAACAAAGGCTGGCACGCCATGGTGTCATTTGTCAATGTGATGAACAACGGCCTGCTGAGAGCGAGTCTGCCGCCAGGTCCTGAGAGGAGGAAGCACGGCATCACTGCCTACAATCACCCACTCAACCTCACCAAGGAGCAGCTCACTGAAGTAGCCATGTTAGTTCACTGCTGTGGAGAGTTCAAGTTCACCAGTTTGGCTCTTGTGCTCGTTGTATTAGTTCTGTTTATGTGAGGGGGAAGATTAGAGTGGATTTAAACTCTGCACTGTTGTAAAAAAATATTTTATTTTTTTTCTTTTAAAATAAAGAGGTCCACAGTCCTCTGATGTGTTTTTCTCTGCTTTCTCCTTCAGGATGACTACATCGGTGGATGTCCTGGTTTCCATCTGTGTGATCTTTGCCATGTCCTTCGTGCCGGCCAGTTTCGTCCTTTTTCTGATCGAGGAGCGAGTCAGCAAAGCTAAACACCTGCAGTTTGTCAGCGGGGTCAAACCGATTCTCTACTGGCTGGCCAACTTTACCTGGGACATGGTCAGTACAGCTCGAGATAGAAGAAGTTAACTGTCCTCACTCAGACAGATTTGTATGCATCAGTGTAAGTCAGGAAGTTTCATCAATCCATTTACTACTGTAAAGGGTACTGTCACTGTAAAGACCATTACACACAGCATTGAGCAATAATGAGCTGGTCCTGATGTTTCTGAACAAGACAAGGAAGAAACTGAGATTTCACGGTTTGATCCAGGAGTTGCAGCTGTATCACGGTGCTTTCGCACACATTTCAGGATGTCGGTGGGACAGTTTGAGCTCTCGTTGGCTTCCACATCTGAGGAAGCAGAGACATAAGTTCAGAGACCTGATTGACCTGGAGAAGCGTCTAGCTGTGTGTCTGAAGTAAAATAGTATTATTTTACTGTTTGTGGATCCAATACATGTTTTGAGCTACGAGCGCTCTTGTTGCCAAATGCAGTGGTCAGATTGATCAATGCTGTTTATTCAGACCCAAAGAAATCAGAAAATTCAAGCTCAGTATGAAAAAATAAATGTCCAGGGAAATTACTGAGCATGAATAGTTGCATTGAGAATCGTCCCAGAAACATTTTTAACACGAAATATTTGTACAGATTTTACATGTCAGGTGTGTAAAGGCCTTTAGACTATCATCACATACTTGACTAGATAAAAATCCAGGCTCAGGATAGTTTTCCCTTTTTTCTTTGTTTCCAGTTAAACTACACCATTCCTGCTATCATGGTGGTGCTGATTTTCATCAGTTTCCAGCAGCAGTCATACGTTTCTGAGACCAACCTGCCCGCTCTTATCCTGCTCCTCCTGTTCTACGGGTGGTCCATAACCCCTCTTATGTACCCAGCATCCTTTGTGTTCACTGTCCCAAGCACAGCTTATGTATTTTTGACCTCCATCAACCTCTTCATTGGAATCAACGGCAGCATCGCCACCTTCGTCCTGGAGCTGTTTGTAGATGAGGTAAATTTTACGCAGGCGTGAAGTTCAATTACTTCTTCACCTGTGTTCTAGGAATAAGTAAGGCATAAATATATGTAAATAACAGTAACTATGCTTTAACCCTCTTGTTTTACATTTTCTTAACTAAGGAAATGTTCCTTAAAATATTTCTCTGCAGTAGAAACATAATTTTGTTTAATGCACCTTTAACTAATACATCATATGTGAATGATTTTGTCTTTCCAGTATCTGAACGAGGTGAACAGAATCCTGAAGAAGGTGTTTTTAATCTTCCCTCATTTTTGTTTGGGACGAGGACTTATCGACATGGCCAAAAACCAGGCCATGGTGGATGCGTTCAAAAGACTGGGTACATACTAGTCAGCCTCAAAAGAGTTATTTGCTCTTACAAAGACTAAATATAGATGTAATGTCTCTCCTCCAGGTACCAAACCAAGCCTGGACCCCCTTCAGTGGGACTTTGTAGGAAAGAACCTTTTTGCAATGGCAGTAGAAGGTGTCGTCTTCTTCATCTTTACCATACTCCTTCAGTACAAATTCTTCATCCGCTACAGGTAAAAAAAATAAATAAATAAATCTATTTTTAACGTTCTCTGCACTCGTTTCTCAGGTTGTTTCCCTTTTCCTTCCTCTTATTGCTGCCGTGCAAGTGTGTCAGTTTAATGGATAGAAATTCTAAAATCAAATAAAAGTGGGATCTGTGAGTTGGTTGCTTGTGTGTTTGTTCAGGCCTTGGTGGACTAAGCCTGAGTTGCCTCCTCTTGGTCCAGAGGATGAGGATGTTGCGAGAGAGCGAGAGAGGGTCAAAAGTGGGAAAGCACACTCAGACATCCTCACCATGATCGACCTGAGCAAGGTACAACGTGCAGGAAATGTAAACGCTGAACTTGTTTAGGTCACTAATTAACTCTACTGCAGCTAAATGTTTCTCATTCGAGAGACTCTCACTGATGAGCTGTCCTCCTCCTACACTGACACAGAGTGGTGAATTTCAGCTTAAAAATGTAACAAATAAGCTTCTTGTTGTTCAGGTTTATAAAGCCGGCAGAAAGCCAGCCGTAGACCGTCTTTGCCTCGGGATTCCTCGCAGCGAGGTGAGGGATCTGCGCACCAGTGATTGTGAAGACACACACACACACACACACACACCCCCTTTGGCTGTCAGCTCTGTGTTCTTTATCCATGTAGTTACAGCCACATTATCACAGGGACTGTTTTATGATATTGTAAATGCAACTTGAGGTACTGCTTTTCACCACTGTAACTGCTATTTATACTTTCACATGTAGTCAGAATCAGAGAGGGTTTTATTGCCAAATGTTGAGCAGATTTACAACATTAGGAAATTGCTGCGGTGCTTCAGTGCAAACAAACCGTCATAAATTACGCTTAAATAGACATGAAAATAAAAATAAGAATTAAAAGTGCTAAGTAGATAGATATATACATGATATATACATGAGTGCAGGTGGTGATCAGTGCCAAACATGGAATGATGCAGTGAACAGTGTAGTGCTGCAGTATCTAAAAATACCATCGTTACTAGCAATGGACCTACTTTTTCTATAGTTGCTTCTGCTAGTAAAAGCTTCTGTTATCTTATGACTTAATAACTGAGCTGTGTGTATATAAATAGAGATGTTTGTAGCATACTGCTCTTATGTCTCTGCCATCCAGTGTTTTGGGCTGCTTGGGGTCAACGGAGCTGGGAAGACGTCAACATTTCGGATGCTAACTGGAGATACACCTGTCACTCATGGAGAGGCTTTCCTCAGCCAGCACAGGTACAAAGCGTGTCTGCTGCAGTGACTTCAGCCCCTACAGAACTACTATTGTACCAAACCACAGATATTGCATCAGCTATTTCTCTGCTCTCAGTGTGCTGACAGAAATGGAGCGGGTCCACCAGCTGATGGGTTACTGCCCACAGTTCGATGCCATCAGCGACCTGCTCACAGGTCGGGAACATCTGGAGCTGTACGCCCGCCTGCGGGGGGTGCCAGAGGAGTTCGTCTCTAAGGTGGTGTAAAATTCCCAAGCTAAAGTTTTATGAAGGAAGATATGCTGAAGAGTTGGTGTTTTTATTTAGCTAAATATGTGGCCATTGTAAAAATCTAGGTTTTGTCATCTTTAAATGTTATTTCAAGAGGTGAAGTATCAAGTTTGGCTACAGTCAGCAGTTTCTCTGCTGTTCTCTAGGTGGCACAGTGGGGTGTGAAGAAGCTGGGGCTTACTCAGTATGCCGATCAGGAGGCTGGAGGCTACAGCGGGGGCAACAAGAGGAAGCTCTCCACAGCCATCTCCCTCATCGGGTCTCCACCTGTCATATTCCTGGTGATGATTCAGCTTAATAGAAAAGATGCGGTTATTATTGAATGACCTTCATCCTTAAAATATTCCTAACTTATATCTCACTCCGTATCTCCTCTATGCTCCCCCACCACCTTTTGTCAGGATGAGCCTACCACTGGCATGGACCCAAAAGCCAAAAGATTTTTGTGGAACTGCATTCTCAGTGTCACCAAAGAGGGAAGAGCTGTAGTGCTAACCTCACACAGGTACCAGTCAGTTCAGCTTTATTTCATTCCCGATGGAGTTTTGTATTGTAAAGGCAAAATATTTACTGCCGTCTCTAAATGTTTGTATTGTCAGCATGGAGGAGTGCGAGGCACTTTGCACCAGGATGGCCATCATGGTCAACGGCAGGTTTCGGTGTCTTGGGTCTGTGCAGCACCTGAAGAACAGGTAAGCAAACGCTAGTGCTGTGCGATACAGCAAATATAGGCATACGATCCGATACCAGCTAAACAATATCCACTTACCTCTACGAGCCGCTGCACTTCTCCCCGATTTAATGTCTGGTGTGTTGTCTACATTAGACAGGCTGAAAGTGCATCCTGTAGTGTTTTGCATTTCACCCCCAGTTCTGACTTAATACTGAAAAAAAAAAAAAAAAAAAAGTACTGAAAATAGCCTTGACCCTTTCAAAACAGAATGTGAACAAATTCGTGAAGAGGTCAGGATCAGAGAAGTTTATCTTCTCATGTAACAGTCGTGAATCACGTGCTTCGTTCCTTCCCGTCTTTCAGGTTTGGTGATGGATACACCATCATCCTTCGTTTGGCAGACACCAAATCGGACCCCGACTCGTGTCCCGTCAGCACCTACATGAAGGAGTGTTTTCCTAGTATTGAGCTGAAGGAGCGGCACCAGAATGTGCTGCAGTACCAGCTACCTTCGCACGCCTGCTGCCTCGCTCGAGTCTTCGACGTGCTGGCAAACAACTACGAGGAGCTGGGCATCGTTGATTTCTCCATTTCACAGACCACGCTGGACCAGGTGAGGGCTGTGATGAAGGTTTAAAAAAAACCTCTTTAGTGTTTTGGAAAATGACTATTTCTGCAAAATGGGTGGTGTAAGTCTCATGGCCTATGATCCCGTGTAAGTGGAGCCAAGTGATTCTTTCTTAGTGATTTTCTCCACATGTGGCGCTGCGATACCCGATCTGCCAAATCCCACTTTAAAGCTTGGTCATAATTAAACAAGACTTGGGTCAGTAAAGAAAGAATAAGTCTCAGTGATACTAAAGCCCCTTACCTTTTGTAGGTGTTTGTCAACTTTGCCAAGGATCAGACTGATGACGACTGCCTCACAGATGTGGTCGTCAGTAACGGGACAGCACAGCCAAACGCACCCGAGCACAGAGTTAATCCTCCCGTCAATAAACCACAACCACCAATCGTTCCTCCTCAACCAAGCAAAAGTCCACACCTGCCTGGGAAATCATCTGACAGCAAGTCAAAGGCGGGTAAGCCGAAAAAAGAAAAATCTAGCAAAGGCAAATCTGGCTCTGTGGCAATGCGCGCACTACCACATCCAGAGGAAATGGCCCGGGAGGTGGCTACGGTGAGCCGCAGGGCCAGCACTGAATCAGACGGCAGTAACAGCGGTCTTCAGGGAGAATCAGGCAAATCTCGTGGGTCGAAACGCAGAGCAGAGAGTTCCAGCAAAGATCCCTCGGTTCTCTTTATAGTCGGCGGCAACTCAGAGGAGAGCACGCTATGAAGCGGACTGGCACTAAACGAGCGGACCAAAGACAAACAAAAGCTTCATCTTCCCCTCTGTATGTCATTTGAATGCTGCAAAGTCTTCACAGGGACATGAAAAAATGAGCACTTTAAAGTCCATCAGTAAGAAAACGCCAGTGGACAAGTGGACTGAAATGTTACTGTCTGAGAAAAACAGAGTAGAAGCTTTAAAAGAAACAACCGAAGGTCCTTTGTGGTAATGACTTCGGTGCCTTGCTCAGCTCTTTCATCTGTAACTCTTTACCCTCCACAGCGAGTAAAATAAGTACAGAAAGCATCAGTTTTCTGAGTAAATATATTTCTAAAGGTGCTGCTGAAATCCTCACCAGATGACAGTAAAACTATACCATATCAAACAATAGATGTCCACAAATTATGTTTTGTGTTATAATGAGAAATTACACTGGGAAAAAGTGCTGAACACAGTTACTGAAATTGATTTAATACTTTGTTTAAAAAAAAGGATGCATATAGGCCATCATGGATGAGTGCATCCACATTGTACCTGCTGATTTCAGGTCTTCTTGCAGATCTTGGAGAACTCTTCTGATCATCCTTTTCGCTCCTCTGTCTGGAGTCTTGCAAAGAGCCACTGGTTGTGACTGGTTTGTGGTGAAATTATGTCCTTTCCACTTCACGATTATGGCCCCAACAGTGCTCACTGGAACCGTCAGTAGTTTAAAAATTCTTCTGTAACAATCCCATCAGTATGTTTAGCAACAACAAGCATGTGAAGGTCTTGACAGATCTCATTGGTTTTACCCATCATGAGACGTTTCTTGTATGACAGCTTGGTAATGAGACACATTTTATAGGCCATCAGTTAGAACTGAACCAGCTGATATTCATTTGCACTAAGTGGCAAATTACTAATGACTGATTTCAGCTGATGTCATGACTTTTGCCTTTTGCATCTACTTTTTCCCTGTGTCATTTCTCATTATTACACTTAATTTATTATTAACTTGATTTATTATCATCTGTGGTTTGATTTATTTGCATGTGTGGATTGGATGGGTTGTTACTGACATCTGGTGAGGATTTCATGCCGATAGCACCTTTAGAAATAGATTTACTTCAAAAATTGGCGACACGTTCAGAACTTATTTTACCAGCTGTATATGGGTTGATTAGTCTTACACTGTGTTTTCTCTTTCTGTGTCAGTGTCATCACTCCTCATTGGTTTATTTGTCCTGAATGAATGTTATGCAGGGGTCGCTGCTAAACCAGTGAGCAGTATAGCTCAGGATTCAGTCATTAGACCTATTACAACCTCATCTTTGTTTTACAAAAAGCATTCTTTCAGTCTGAATACTGAAATATTCAGACTGTATGTTTTATGTTAATTCTCAAGGTGGTTTTATAGGTTAGAGGGCATTTGAGTGGCGGGTTGTTTCAGGACTATACAGTATCTCTTTTGAGGAGAGAATTTACCTCTTATTGTTTTGTAAAAAACAACTTTATTATATCTTTTATCTGAATGTTTTTTTATTTATCCAAATTTTTATTATGCAGACTAATCTTATTATTTATGAATTGGGGGGGGGGGGGGGTTCTTAACTTTGCTTGCTTTTCCTTAAAAGAGCTGGAAACCTCGTGATAAATGAGATACACGGGTGTCACTGTAGACGTTAAATTCATGTCAAACATGCCAAAAATTCCACGTTCAATCAAAGAAGTAATATTTAACAAAACAGAGCAATCAGTGAGACAAAAACATTGCCTTCAGTCAACAACTGTTTTTATTCTGAACTATGTGTTTGTTTCTTTCTAACAAACGACACACTGGCTGCTGAATGTTACCGTACTGTAATGGCATTTTTTATTTATATATATATATATATATATATATATATATATATATATATATATATATATATATATGCATGAGACAAACCTGACGTATCAGAAGGATTTCATTCCAAAATGCAACCTGTTTTTAACAATGTGGGGCAGCTGGATGGGTGAGTGATTAGCACACGTGCACTACATGGATAAAAGTAGTGGAGCAGCCAAGGAAACCAAAGCCATGTTTGGAGTTTGACCATCTGTCATTCTCAAACACTTCCTCCACTTACAGCTGATTGTGGGATATCTATGAGAGAAGAAATGTCACAAACTGCGGCTGTGGCGTCCTGTTACTGCACCAAGCTCAATTTCAGTGAGCTCTCTCCAACAGCACATTCTTTCGGGAATCTTTGTAAAGACAGACGGCATGCTAGCTGCTTTAATTCAACAGTACAGACTTACTCCCAATACTTTTGTCCATGTAGTGTAACCTTAAAGGCTTCTACAGCTGCGTGCTGTAATTTCCCAGCTCCCTCTCTTATATTTCCTGTCTAACTCTGGAAAAAAGGCAGAAAATGTTTAATAAAAGATCAACAATTATACTAAAATGCCCTGAAATACTGCAGAACTGAAACTGTAAGCTGGATGTCTCATTTTGGAATGAATATGCTGTTCTACTTGAATATCAGCTGTAAGATGTACGTTATTTCCTTGAAGTATGGTAGCTTAAAAGAATGTCTGGTGTTCTGAAAAAATTAAAAATATCTGCAAGTTATGTGTGGTTGTTGAGTCACTGCGGCGTCTGAGCAGTCAGGTGGTTTGGCTGCACCATCCTGAGGAAGATGAGAGGCGCTTTGGGTGCAGGATGAAGTGGAGGAAGGCTCATCTGTCTGTTTACCCTGCAGGCACCAGGTGATCTGTCTTTTCCAGCTCGTCTGTTTTAAAGGAGAAAAAAATGTAGAATCAAATTTTACCGTTTATTTGGTGTAGATATTTATGTGTACACACACGAAACCTGCATAAAACTTGCTCTTGTGATAATATTTGTTCAGTTCAGCTTGGAGTATTAACACTAAATTTAACTAACTGACAAGATTTTATGTGTCACTGACTGTCAACAGCTCCTGTGGATTACGTACTACTGAAGTCAATAAAAAAAATAATTTTCTTAAAGAAATAATCGACACAAATAAATATCAGCATTTAGAAGACATCATACTTCTTGGGGTAAATAAAGTATATTTAAAAAAAATTAAGGGAATGCTCGATCATCACAGTGTGACACAGAATCAGTTAAACTTCAGGGATACCAGTGTGTCCAGTTAGGAAGCAGAAACCACTGTGAATCCTCCTGGTTTGGTACAAATGAAAGCAACTCCATGAGGATGCCGTGACCTCCTGATGTCCTTCAGCGGGACCTGAAGGAACATCATCCAGCAGTCCCGGGTTTACAGTGGGTCAGTAATGGCCTGAGCAGGCATATCGTTGATGAAGGCCAGTCAAGCTGCAGGGTGCTAGACTGTGAGAACAGGACATCAGGGCCCTGTGGACTGCATTTCTGGCAGTTTGATGAAAAATCTGCCCGTGAACAGCCCACTGGAGGTCATTCTGTGGGGCTGTGGCAGTGCTGTCCCACTTCAGACAATAGTCTGCCCTTCTACTGCCCTGTCCAGCTCTCCTTGTGCGAAGGCCCATCTCCTGGTATTTCTTTCAGTCTTGAAACTGTATTGAGAGAGACAGCAAAACCTCTGACCACATCTTGAAGGAGTTTGACTACATGTGTAGGTACTGTCTCATGCTACCACTAGTGACAAGGACATGAAATTATAAAGTAGAGGAAAAACTAGAGAAAATCCCCTACAAACACATCCCCTTATTGTCTTATTGTTGCTGCTATCTAACTGGACAGACTGCTGTCCCTGAAGATTAATGGAAACTGTAACATCCATCAAACGTACACGCTGCCCCGCTTCCCATCCTGCTGCCCGACACTGCTCTGATCTGTAAAGGCCACGAGGAGCTGATCAGTCCGGTCTTGTCTCCATAGTCCTTCCTCGGCCCCTCTCCTCTTCTTCCTCAGTCTGTATGTGACAGTTTGCAGCAGTGCATTCAGGCTGGACAAGGTGATGTCAGGAAGCTGAACCTCAGCCAATCTCTGCACAGAAAAGAACAAACTCAAAATATGGGACAATCTCTGAAGCTGTGGGGCGGGAGGGACAAAGGATAAAAATGCTGTGCAGTCCCATATAAAGACAGGCATATGCTCATGCTAAATAAGCCCTGACTGGAAGCCTACATTTCCCACAATCCAATCTTTAAGCTGCCAACTTCTTTTAGACATTGTCCCAGCTTGCTACATGCTGCGTTTCTTTTCTGATGCTCAACATCTACTATTTCTACAGGCTCTGAGGTGCTCCCCCTCAACCCTTCACCTGTGCTAAATCAGTAGACTGCCTCTTTAATGTTTAATACACTTCCATCAAGGACAGGAACCACTATGTTCAGAAAATGTCCCAGTGAATGGATCTGAAACTAACTCACACTCTTGGAGAACAGGGGATTGTCTATCCAGGGCCTGATGTCTGAAGCCTGCGCTGTAACTGCTCCACTGCCTCCAAAGCCTTCTGCTCCAAGCTTTGCAGAGCTGGTTGTTGCTTGTTGATGCACAGTGATGGCAGGCAGAGGAGTGAGACAGCCTGAGCTCTGATCAAATGGTTTTGGTTCGCTTATAGGCGGCGGCAGAAATGGAGAAGTCAGTGAGAGTCTTGCTTTGGTTGTTCTCTCTGAGGTTAATCCTGACTGGAGGTCAATTGCGTTTTGTTTCTGTTCCACTAGTTTGCTGACAGATGGGTCTCTGCTGCTGG
This sequence comes from Astatotilapia calliptera, assembly GCF_964374335.1. Classification (NCBI taxonomy): domain Eukaryota; kingdom Metazoa; phylum Chordata; class Actinopteri; order Cichliformes; family Cichlidae; genus Astatotilapia; species Astatotilapia calliptera. Next base: position 35,301,698 of record NC_137436.1, on the reverse strand, counting down.
TTTCTGTTTCCTGTCGACTCATGGAGGTGTTGCTTTCTTCTTTCTCGTCTTCCTCCTCCTGCTCAGTCTCCTTAGCCAAGGTTAAAACCGGCATTAAGTTGACACAAAGCCTCATTATGTTCCCTGATATCTCACATGTAGTCCCGTCCTTATCTGTGGTGGACCTGCTGTCCGATGTGATCTTCTTTATCCTCTTCTTTGACTTCACTGTGCTCATCCTGGGAAATTGCTTCTTTGCTTCTATATTTAGTGGGAAACCTGGTTCTAGTTTTACTATCACTGTGTTGTTCTCTTTCCCCATCTCACTTAATAAATATACATAAAAACACCTTTGACCACTTCCTATGAAATTATTCAGACATATCCCACAAAACTTTATTGCATAAAAAACTTCCCTCTCTGATCTGTCAGGCTGAACTCCTCTCTCTCCAGCAGCAGTGGGAAATACTGAGAACAATTGGAGGTCTCTGTGGCTGGCCCATTAAATCTGCTGTTATGGTAACGAGCACACAAACTGCTGTCACCTGAACTTTAAGAAGAAAGAAACCAAAGTCAAAGCAGGAATAATGCCTGAGCTCAAAGCTCTCCAACATGGAGGGTTTTACAGATGATGGAGGCGCTTACAGAAATTATGACAGGAATTCTTGTTTGCTGAGGTGGAGCAAAGATCGTCTATGAGAAAGATGCAAAACGACCCACCAAGGAGACGTTTAAAAACAACAACAACATCAAACCATTTTCTTAGAAATAAATCTGAAAGCTTTTTTTCAGCTGCTTTCAAATGTCTTTGTTAAGAATCATATGCACTTAAAATTATAACCTTTAGGTTAAAGTGAATGCTTCAGTTTTAAACAGATACTCACTGGACAATGATAAATTTTGCTTATTTCTACACTCTATTGCATCAACGAATGTTTTAGTAATAGTCAAAAATAAAATGTTTCCAAACAAATTCATGGTCCATGTTTTATCATTCATCCTGAAGTCTTGTGTTATGAAGGATTTGTCCTCCAAATGTATTGTATTCATTTATAGTCATGTGAGACTACAAACTATGGACGGAGTGAGTGCTCTCTGTATTTTCCTCTCTTTGTTTGTGGAAAAGACAACAGCCTACTGTCAAGCTAGCAGTCAGCAGCTAGCTGCTGACCTGATAATCTGTCCGGTTTTTATATTTCTTGTGTCAACTGTATTGATTTACTTTGTTCTCGATCTGTAAAGATACAGACAGTGGGATCTTTCCGCCTATTTTTTCTGGAATAAGATGGTCGTTTTGACAAATAGCAATGAAGAACAGGATTATATGTGAGTAAAAAAAACAAAAATACGAGTCTGTTTCGTTAGCTGGCTGGCTAATTATTAGCCGGTAAAATAAGTCATATTAACATAAATAGCTAGGTTTATTTTCAGGAGTCGTTGCTTGTATTGGTTGTATTGCAACGTTTCCTGCACATAAAAATTTCAATACACTCTGTAGTTGGTTTTGGTTATTTAAGAGTTAAAGGGCAATTTTAACACTTGTCCTTGTGAGCCTTTTAGCACCTAACTAGCCTTCCTGTAGCGGAGTCTAAAGGTGAGAGGCGGTTCTAATGTTCAAAATCCTGTTTTAAGCCAGAAATCGCAACACCGACCATAATAACTAATACGCGTTTTTAAGGTTGCATTGAAACATGTTTCGTTAGGTCTTACTTATTAAACTAAGGTTTGGATGCCAGAGGGAGAGAATGGGCGAACCTAAATAGTCCAGGCACAGATTACATCATATTATGTTGCTAATAACCTGCAGAGCTCAGGCTAAAAATGGCATCAGCATGTTGACAACTGAGCTCACAGGAAGAAGCTCCAGCAGAGGCGGTCCACACAGACACCCACTGACCTACATCTGAAGCTGCTGTGGGATGCTCTGCTCTGTTCTGACCCAGTTACACAGAGAAACCAGAGGAGGGAAAAATCTGCAGCTTTCATGGGTGTATTTTCAGTTTTAGTAGGATAAATGTCATCTATATGCTTTCATCTTAGTTATTCCTCAGATAAGGTGATTACATGGCCATCCATGTAAATATGCGTATTTCAATAGATTTTTACTACAGCTGTTATTACATGTCGTTTCAGGGTGAAATTATTATTGTGCACCTGTACTAGGTGTTGTGCAGGAAAGGCTGTAACACAATAAATAAGTAAATAGTCAGTTATATGTGTTTATCCTGCTAAGGGCTTCTGTGAACCGGGCCTGTTACAGGGTACACCTTGCTTTTACTTTCACATCTGAGCATTTGAATAGGTTTAAATAAAGCAGCTTGAGGAACAAGTAAGCTGACTTGATTCCCTTGAAATTCCAACAACTCAATCAGATTTTGAGATTGGAAGCTGGAAATTCTTCTGAAAGATATATCAACTCAAACTCACTAAACTGATCCACTGTGCTCTGTTTTTCCAGCCTGGTAGAGGAGCGTAAATGCACCTCATTGCCTAGCTCTCCTGCCAAGCGAGTGTCACCCACCAAAAAGAAACAGTTCTATATCAACCAAGCCATCCGCAACTCTGACCTCACACCCAGGGCCAAAGGCAAGAAGAGCCTCCGCCGACAGGAGAACAGTAAGCTCTCATTTTACGTAAATTAAAAGAACGGCGTCAGAGACTGCAGGCTGAGCAATGCTGGGAAAGCATTGAAAGGATTACTTTGGGGAAGAGTCTCTGTGTGCAAGTTCAAAATGTTTTATAGGATGTATTTGAGGCTCCCGAGGCTGCTGGGCAACATTTTTACAAAGAATTCTGACGTTAGTGGCTTCAATACCTTAGAGGATGAGAAAAACGTTTACATTAGTTATAAAGTCATAAACCTGTCATTGCTTTGCTCATTTATCTCTCTCTAATCTTCTCCTTTGAAAATTAGCACGCTACCTTGCTAATCTCCTTGAGAAAGATGAGTGCTCCAAAGACGATCTGGAGGTTTGCAGCAACCCAGCCATCCCATCCATCTTCTATGAAGTCTGCACCAATGGAAACTATGTAGAGGTACACAAATTAGTGGCATTTGTTGCAAAAGTGCGAACGGCTTAAGAAAAGATTTATAATTTCACCGTGTCATGTTCTCAAATTTTATGTACTGTGTGCGCAAATATTTACCTGAGAGGTCCCACAGGAAACTGCCGCTCAAAAACCGTGTTTGTGTGTCCAAAGAAATGTAAACTGTGTGGTTTGGCTTGTGCGAGGTCTCACAGGGCACAGGGTTTTGAAGATCAGGAACGCTGTCTAATGTCATTTCTTGTCTTGTTGTTGTTTTAGCCGTGGAACGACTTCATGAATTGCTCTGGTGAGGAGCAGGAGAGGCTGCTCTCTCTGTTGGAGCTGGAGGAGGCCAAGAAGAAAAACACCAACCAGCTCCTCAAAGACCAGAGGAATGGTAAGTCTCACCCTTTGAGCCTTTAAAGTGAAGCTGTTTGTCTGACTTTGTCGTCTCTCTCTGCAGTAAATCCTGCCTTCACTGCTCAGGACTGCTTCCAGAGAATTGATCGCAGGTTGCGAGCAACTCTGAGGCGGAAACAAATCCCCATGGTGAGTGTCTTCTCTGCTTCAAATCTCTCACTGTTTGGTCAGTGATTGCATCACTCATGTATTTGAAGTCGTTGTCTTTATAGTAAGTAGGGGTGGGCGGTATAAACGGTATATTAATTTGGCCAACGGTAGAGATTTTGACTATACCGCTCTACCGCGATAGCACATTTTGTTGGTGTCAACAAGCTGCGCCTGTTTTGGTCAGTAAGCACAACCAGAATTCATACATATGGCACACTGTCGATTTTTGAGAAAATTAAAGGATTTTAAGTGTGCCCTATAGTGTGTAAAATACGTTATACAGAAGAAAATAATATATCGTGATATATATCATTACCGCACATGCTTCAAATTATACCGTGATATGGATTTTTAGGCCATATCGCCCAGCCCCAATCCGGTTGTTCAGTGATGACGCAACGAATCCTACTTCCGGGCCTAAAGTAGTCTGCGTTTAATATGGCTTTTGTGTTGTTAACATGTTTAATGTTATGTATTTTCTTCTATTTAATCTCAAAAAGCTCCTAAAACAGTCAGTGATCACTGTTGACCTCCCTCGGCTTTTATTACCGCTAATTATTTATTTAAGCTCAGTTTTTAAAACCTTAGGATGTAGCTACAGCCCAGCCCATGCAGCAGTATATGAATGACTAACCTCGTATTGTGGATGGATTATCTCAGTTGTTCTCCTGGCTGAAGTTTGGTCCTTTTACAGCATCCTGCCATGCGATTACATTTGTTCCTGACCACCGAGAAAACTCACGTTAACTTTTATCGAGTGGAAAAAAAGTTAGCTTGTTTATATTATGCTAACATAGCTGTGTCGCTAGCGGTCACGTAGCACATCATTATATACCAGCTAGCCAAACTTCAGTAACCCTACAAACGTCACTGCTGTTTAGTTTTCTGTCTTCATTTATGCTGGAAGTGATAACAGAGCTGTACGTTTTCATTTGTTTCCAAAACCCCGCAGTCAGGACATGCTATATTGTATTTAGATAGAAGCTAGCGAGCTAACTCCCTGCTAACTTCTACCTCCGTTAAATGTCATAAATTCCATTTTCATGGATGCCTGGATGTTAAACTCAATTGTTACACCTGGTAGAGCAGAACGCTGATCATTTTATTAAAGATGAAAGACTTTAGACAGTTTTTCAACTCTCAGTAATGCCATAGTGATCGTTTGATATATGGACCTGCAGCGGAGTTTAGACCCAGACACGGCTAGTGATGTCAGACTGAACAACCGGATAGTAAGTTCAACTCATGTTAGTTTTATGTAGAGCCAGTTATCTCTTAACCACCACTGGCAGGTCCTCTTAATAGACCCATCTGCTTGTGGCTTCGTGCTGCAAGAGTTATTTCCTCATTGATTAATCTTCCTATTTTTTTATGTTTTATATAATGTTTGAAATTTGTGAAAAAGAGGATGTTCATTAGCCTTCTGTTGTATGAATGTGCCCAATGAAACACTGAAGAAAATCAGAAATTATAAGATACTCCTAATCATTATCAGGGACAAAGATGATGCGCAGGGACATGAGAGCAGGACTCCCTGAGATCGCCTGCTGAAGTTTAGTATTTTTCCCAAACACAAACTATGAATTTTGTGAGATCTGTGGTTTCTGCTTCTCTCAGGGAACGCTGGAAGTTCTGGAGGAAAACCTTCTGAGCTTCTTCAACGCTCAACCTCACTCAGTTTACACAATCAACCTCAGCAGCAGGTAGAAATCCTCTTCTTTCAGTTGGTGTGTCTGTGCTTCTTCAAAAGCTTTTCATTCACTTTAGTCTTTAATTGGTTAGACTTTGATAATGGACAGTGGAATTACACCTGTGGGAAGTGGTCTGGAGAGCTCAGTGGAATGTCATTTGTCAAGTAAAATCTGAGCAAATTACGACCTAGTGATCCTCAGTGCATTGCTTTGGCACCTCATTAATGTGTTAATTAATCTCATCTCAACAATGCTGCTGTTTGGATTGTTCTGACAAACATGCAGGTTGAAAACATGCAGGTAAACCTGCTGTATTAGATTGCATCAAGTCTTTATCGTCTGTCACCATAGCGACAGGAACAGGAGAAAATAGCTTACAGCCGGTGGTGAATACACAGTCTCCCTTTGTCGAGATGTGCGGGGAAATTTGTACACTACACAAACGTAGTCAGTTTGAATCAAGTGGGTTAATAACTGTCACATTTCTGTTGTTTGTGTTCGTCAATCAGCTTTGAGAGGCTGCTGCTTCACGCCATCTGCCAGTATATGGACCTCGTCTCTGCAAGTGAGTGGCAATAATGCATAATGGCTCAGTCACACTAGGGTAAAATTAGGATGGTAGATTGCCAACATGTTGCAGTCTGAGTCTGTCTGTGTCGATGAGCACAACTCTTCTGTGGCGTGTCTCTTTGCAGTAAAGGTTCGACTCAGCCGATTAGTTATTTCAGCTCGTTATATTACTGTGTAAAGGGAAGGTCGCTGAGCGCCTGTGTCAACCTATGAGCTTCTCATTCACTCATTTTATTTCTGTCTGATTGCAACAAAGCAAACAGTATTTATATATATATTTATTAGGGGTGCAACGATACTCGTATCGATATTGAACCGTTCGATACAGTGCTTTCGGTTCGGTACGCATATGTATCGAACAATACAAAATTTGTAATTTATTTTATCAACTTTCCTTCTGACGATGCTGTCTGTGTTGAGCGCTCAGTGAATCTGCGCTCGACTGCTCCGCCTAGGCTGCACTGTCGAGCGCAGATCCACTGAGTGCTCAACACAGACAGCATCGTCAGAAGGAAGAGCGCAGGGCAAGCTAGCGAGACAGAAGTTAAGCTCTCCTTACAACATGGACCTCCCCCACCCTCATTCAGATCTGGCGTTTGGAATTATTTTGGTTTTCATGTGAGGTATGACCCTGAAGGTAAGCGCGTCATGGACTAAAGTAAAACAGTATGTTGGATGTGCCACGCAATGCTCAATTACATGGGTGGGAGCTAGTGTGTTAGCGCAGTTAGCTCGTTAACGTGTTGGCCGTCTAGCCCCAGGCACGGGGCGATCAGGGGTAGCTCGTTAACGGAGATTTGCCGTGTTGTGGCGTTAAGGTCATTTCAACGAGATTAACGCTGACAGCACTAGTGGGAACACAACGAATATGACTGCGCGTTTACGCCGACATCATCCTAGTGCAAAGACAAGTGGAAGCAGACAAAAACAACAAGCATGCATGCTACAAACTTTACTCGAGTCATTTAGACAGCCGTTAGCACATGATTCTCCTTATGGGGACCTGATATGTTTAATATTGTGGCGAGCTCAGACAAGGTGGAGACGGAGGTGTCGTTTAGTCTTGCTTCCCGTGAGCTAGCCAGGGAGCACAGCCGTTTATTGACATCTGCAGAAGCACACTGCCGCTAGCTAACTGCTCAGCGCGGCAACCGCACAGCAACAACAACACACAGGGCGCCCTCTGACCCCGGAAGGACACACCGTCGCAGCGAGAGGGCGTCACCCGTCACTATGGCAACATAAACAAAACATAACTGTACAAACAGAACCCCGAACAGCCCTGACCCGCTACAATATGCTGCTGAGAATATAGCCCAGAAAAAGCGGATAGTATAACTTTTATTTTGGAAAGAGCCATTTCTCTGTAATAAACTCTCTTTTCCAAAGATGAGTGATTCCTCAATCAGATACAGGGCTTGCAAAATCGCTAGCCCGACGTGCCGGGGCTAGCGATTTTTCCAGTCAGGCTACCAAAATCTATCTCTGCCCTGCCCATCGGGCTATTGTAGGAAGGAAAAATATATGTCAATGCTTTTGCATTCTTTCGGAAATGTAGCTGGGTAATTAGGTCATTGGCATCGATGAGCCACTGTCAATATGTGACATATTGAAGTCGCCTTTGAATTTGCGCTTGTTTTTTGCTTTCACTTTGCAATCGCGCGAACTGTGTATAGAGAGCGACAGCACTGATTGGTGAGTGATGATAATTTGTGCACCAATTCCTCTGACATCGTCTTATCAATCGTTAGCTTACTATGCAAACATGACAAGTGAAATCTCCCGCAGCTTAAACATGTGAGAGGTTGATCGCGCAGAGAATCGCTGACCGTTATATGTGTGTGTGTGTGTGTGTGTGTGTGTGTGTGTGTGTGTGTGTGTGTAAAAGCAGGATGATATATATTTTAGTTCTGCTGAGCCAAATAAGACAGGTCAGGGTGAAGAAGTGACAGCCAAAGAAAAGCTTACCACAAAACGGAAAAGTAATGACAAATCAGACTATAAGGCGAAAAGAAAGTGCAGCTTTATGGTTTCATGGACAAAATAATTTCTGTGGCTGCAATATGACGAGCTATATAACCGGGGCTGCACATAAGTGGTCCGCAGGTGCGCATTCGCTGTCAAAATAAAAAAAAAAAAACGCGCACAAGATATGAAGTTGCAACGCATGTTTGCATACATAAGATTTTCTGGAGGAGGACAGACATTTGTTTAGAACTCTTACAGATGTCGAAGAAGCTCCTTTAAGCAATTACTTTGATGTGTTTAAATATATGTGTATACATATATATATATATATATATATATATATATATATATATATACACACAAAAGAAATAAATGAAAAATGTAAACATCTATGTTTAGTGAACTTTGCAGTGTTGCTCTGTGGTGCAGCTACGACACCGTAGCAAAGTTTACACACTATGTCTACTTGATCCACGTCTGACTCCACGAACCCATAATGTTTCCACACCACTGAAGTTTTTTTTTTTTTTACCTCTCTTTTCAACCAACAGCAGTCACTCTCCTCTCCAAATAACTTCTGCTTAGCTTTCCGAGCTTCCCTCGGGTCCTCTTAATTGTTGTGACGCGTGTTCGAAATGCAGAGAGGTGCGCTCGATTTGCCACACGGAGCAGCGCGAGAGTAAAGCACGAGGGAGGTGCTAATAATCGGCTCAGTCATTTTTAATGATCATTGAAAGCCCAGATCGTAATCGAGATTAAAATTCGATTAATTGAGCAGCCCTAATGCAATGTATTTTTTACAAAAAAAACCCCCCAAAACTTACTGGCATGTATCATCTTTTCATCTCATTAAAATTGGAAGATTTTGAGTTGTTATCATTATAAATGCTTCTGTCTTTACATAATCGTACTTATCCAATCCTGGCTGCGCCTGCTAAGCCAGTTTAGTTTGTTTCAATCACATCACAGTGATCAAAATCTATTTCTCGCTTGTTGGGCCTCCAGGCAGCGACTACAATGGCTTACGTCAGACTGAAGTGGTGAACAAGCAAGAAGAGTTCCTGCCTCCTGGACTCCTGCTGTCTGCCTACCTGGAGCAGATGAGTTGAGGACAGGACCACGCCCGTTTCTGGTTCTTCCTGCTGCAGACAGGAGCTCTGAAATGTAGATATGATGTGCAGTCTTCACACGTTGTTTGTAATAACCACCCAGCTCAAATGTCTGCTTCTCTTTCTCTCTGTCAATTTTCCATAAACTAGATCCAAAAACGCAACAGAATCGATCACTGGAGCGTTAGCTAGGTTAGTTCGTGCTTAAAGTTGAATGTTAAACTGTTGGTTGGGTAATATGTAGTGAGTATACAGCTCAGCAAAGCAGGGTCTGAACACAAAGTCGCATCTGAGGCTTACAAACTGATACCTGTTTGAGGTTGGTAACTTGACCTCTCCTGTCACACCGTTACATTTTCTACCCCACGGTGTGTGTACAAGCAGCACAGGAAATCCAGCTGCTGAATTTTACTAACAGTGGACTTAACACTTGACAAAACAGGCACAGTAAATTACAGCAGTAAGTCCTGAAATAGAAAGCATACTGTGTAAGGTCTGTGAGTAGTCTGCAGCGCTGTGTGTGTGAAGGTTTTAGGACCGTTCTTAAATGAAATGCATCACCGCCTGAAACAGTAGCCTGCATGAAGCATGAATTTTAATCTCTTTATTACTCACAAGAAAGAACACCTCTTTCATTGCTACTTGCAAATTATAGTTACTCTCTTTCTATTGTGTGTATTATTTAGAGGCAGATTGAGGCTTTGAGGTGGGTCTGAGAAACCCTTACAGTTCAATCAGAGGCATCTTTTGTGACAGCTGAGTAGCGGCTTTATGAGTTCTGCTTCCAGTGCATGTGTGTGCCATGTGGGCATTAGGTTCAGTTTTCTGCATGTGCAGCAGATCGAGCATAGATGCTGACAGACTGCTGCTGTCACTGCACACTGTCAGTGTTATGTCAGTAATAGCCAACATTTAGGATAAGAAACTATATTATTCTATGTTTTGGTGCATCAACGTACAGAGTGCTCTCTCGGTTTACATGAACACACAGCTTTTAACTGCTAACACAGATTCAATGTATACTGTACCTACAGTAAATGGGGGATAAAACCTGCTGAGCTTTGACTCTCAGGTATGTTAAATCTCAGTATTTGCATCCCTGGAAAATACTTCTGCCTTATGAACACAGTTTCTATGTTTTCTCTGTACAATTTTCTACTTTGTACTGTACTTGGGTTTTGGAAACGTGTATCCAGGTTATTTAAGGAAAAAGAGACTTTATTTCTGTTTTCTTTTTATAATGACGGCAGCAGAGTAACAAAACTTGACCTGTTGGTGCATTTTGTCAACAACCAAAGTGTGCGTGTGAAAATCCAACTTCTCAGGCTTTTGACTTGTCACTCTGAATGTCATGTAGTGCTCATTTCTGTGTACTGTGTAGAGCCCAGCCTGTTTTTGAATAATGTTCACCTCGGGGCCATGTCAAATTTTCCATTACATGTACACATAATTGTGCCAATCATGTTACATTTAATTGACTTGTGCCAACATTTGAATTGAAAATGCCCAAAAAGTTTGAGAGCTTTATACAATAAACTGAAAAATCTTTGTGTATGTGTGCATATTTATAAGTATCGCTGCAACTATTAAATGATTTAAGGTTTTTTTTTCCATTTTCTCATTTTATTATCGTCAGAATGCTGAAAACAAAATCTGTGTGAGTGCTTTAAATAAATGGAAGTTAAAGTGTTCATTCACATTTGTAATATTGACTTAAAATCAGACCTAGTTTTATTCTTGAGATTGTTCTCCTTCTGCTGACCTAACAGCACAGGTATACGCGAAGGCTAACAGCTCTTCTCCAGCATCATTGCTCCAGTTCAACAACCAAATCTGTGTGAGATCAATATCCTTTTTTATCCATGTTTAAACTGAAATATCATCGTGCAACATTATGCCTTTGGACCACTTTTCTAAGGGTAATCATCATAGTATAAAAGTTTTATGTATGTGTTCCTTAATTCCTTCTGGATGAGAAGAGCAATCTTGATGAAACTTTGTATAAAGAAAATTAAATATGTAAATCACATATTAAAAGATTTTATACAAATATATATTTGTACATTTAACAGGTCAGCTGTTCTCCACCACCCCTTTTTCAATCCTGGCCTCTCTAAGAGTTCTCCCTGCACTGACATGAGTAGCACAGGGGGACAAAACCTTGTGGTCTCTCAGCAGCCTTCAAGTTGCAAAAGAGAAAGAACGCAGAAAATCAGTTGCAGTTCCCAAAACTCGGAAGAATTTTCTCAACAAGAATACGTCAACGCATCAGCCAACCCATCCTCCTCTAAAGATGATCTTGAAATATCTAAAGAGACCCTTTTGGGAGATCACTACGAGGTTGAGGGTTTCCTTGGAGAAGGGCGCTTTGGTATTGTAACCAAATGTCGCAATACAAAAACCAACGAAGTTGTTGCTATTAAAGTCAACAAGAGAAACAATGAAATTCTGCAACAGGCAAAAATGGAAATTTTCATCCTGGCGCAGCTACGAGGCTTGGATGCTGATAGATGCAACATTGTTCAATGGAACGACTTTTTTGTTGAAGGTCACCGCATCTGCTTAAATTTTGAACTCCTCGATCAAAGCCTGTGGCAGTACATGCGGGACCGGGGGAACCGGGTTCTCCCAATAGGAGAAATCAGGACAATGTTATTTTGGCTCGCAAATGCTCTGTTCCACCTGGGTTCTTTGGGAATAGTGCATGCTGACCTCAAACCTGGAAACATAATGGTTGTGGACTGCTATGAGTGTCCCATCAAAGTCAAACTTATAGACTTTGGATTTGCATGTCCCGCATCTACAGTGATTCCTGGTGACTGTGTGGGGACGGTTGGTTATAGAGCACCCGAGGTTATGATTGGTAGTCTATTTAATGAAGCAATAGACATGTGGTCCCTGGGGCTGGTAGCTGTGGAGCTTGCTACAGGGCTTCCTTTCTACCCTGCGAGAAACAATTATGATGTTTTGAAATTCATCATACAGACCCAGGGACAGCCACCAGATCATGTTTTAGACTCTGGCTCATACACTGATAACTAAAGGGAGTGCAGAATTATTAGGCAAGTTGTATTTTTGAGGAATAATTTTATTATTGAACAACAACCATGTTCTCAATGAACCCAAAAAACTCATTAATATCAAAGCTGAATGTTTTTGGAAGTAGTTTTTAGTTTGTTTTTAGTTTTAGCTATTTTAGGGGGATATCTGTGTGTGCAGGTGACTATTACTGTGCATAATTATTAGGCAACTTAACAAAAAACAAATATATACCCATTTCAATTATTTATTTTTACCAGTGAAACCAATATAACATCTCCACATTCACAAATATACATTTCTGACATTCAAAAACAAAACAAAAACAAATCAGCGACCAATATAGCCACCTTTCTTTGCAAGGACACTCAAACGCCTGCCATCCATGGATTCTGTCAGTGTTTTGATCTGTTCACCATCAACATTGCGTGCAGCAGCAACCACAGCCTCCCAGACACTGTTCAGAGAGGTGTACTGTTTTTCCTCCTTGTAAATCTCACATTTGATGATGGACCACAGGTTCTCAATGGGGTTCAGATCAGGTGAACAAGGTGGCCATGTCATTAGTTTTTCTTCTTTTATACCCTTTCTTGCCAGCCACGCTGTGGAGTACTTGGACGCGTGTGATGGAGCATTGTCCTGCATGAAAATCATGTTTTTCTTGGAGGATGCAGACTTCTTCCTGTACCACTGCTTGAAGAAGGTGTCTTCCAGAAACTGGCAGTAGGACTGGGAGTTGAGCTTGACTCCATCCTCAACCCGAAAAGGCCCCACAAGCTCATCTTTGATGATACCAGCCCAAACCAGTACTCCACCTCCACCTTGCTGGCGTCTGAGTCGGACTGGAGCTCTCTGCCCTTTACCAATCCAGCCACGGGCCCATCCATCTGGCCCATCAAGACTCACTCTCATTTCATCAGTCCATAAAACCTTAGAAAAACCAGTCTTGAGATATTTCTTGGCCCAGTCTTGACGTTTCAGCTTGTGTGTCTTGTTCAGTGGTGGTCGTCTTTCAGCCTTTCTTACCTTGGCCATGTCTCTGAGTATTGCACACCTTGTGCTTTTGGGCACTCCAGTGATGTTGCAGCTCTGAAATATGGCCAAACTGGTGGCAAGTGGCATCTTGGCAGCTGCACGCTTGACTTTTGCGCCTTGGTTTTTCCACACGTTTCTTGCGACCCTGTTGACTATTTTGAATGAAACGCTTGATTGTTTGATGATCACGCTTCAGAAGCTTTGCAATTTTGAGACTCCTGCATCCCTCTGCAAGATATCTCACTATTTTTGACGTTTCTGAGCCTGTCAAGTCCTTCTTTTGACCCATTTTGCCAAAGGAAAGGAAGTTGCCTAATAATTATGCACATCTGATATAGGGTGTTGATGTCATTAGACCACACCCCTCATTACAGAGATGCATATCACCTAATATGCTTAATTGGTAGTAGGCTTTCGAGCCTATACAGCTTGGAGTAAGACAACATGCATGAAGAGGATGATGTGGACAAAATACTCATTTGCCTAATAATTCTGCACTCCCTGTATTTCATAAAAGAAAACTACAACGGACAGCGCTGGACATTTAAGACCGAAAGACAATTTCAAGATGAGACAAATTATCAGTCCAAGGACACTCGATACATAAGACTTAACTGTCTCGGTGAACTCAAACGACTACTGAACGTTAGCTGTCGGGGAAATATCCAACATTTATCTGTCAGCCTAATCAAACAGATGTTGGCCTTGGATCCAAACCAGTGCATAACACCCTCAGAGGTTCTCCACCATCCCTTTTTCAACCCAGGCCTGCACTGAGTATCACAGGAGGACAAAACCTTGTGATCTCTCAGCAGTCTTCAAAACAGAAAGATCACAGAGAATCAATATCCAGCATTGCTTCAACCCCAGACAAAAATGACAAAAACACAAACAGGGATTGGAAAAAGGCATTAACAGCAGATATCATTGCAAGAATTAATTAAGCTGCTCCAATAATGATCACTTTGGCTTTTCTTTTCTTTTTTTTTTTAATTTTCACTCCCCCCACCCCAACCAGTCGCGGCAGATGGCTGTCCCTTTATGAGCCTGGTTCTGTCGAAGGTTTCTTCCTTTTAGAAGGGAGTTTTTCCTTCCCACTGTCGCTCATTGCTTGCTCATAGGGAATCAGTTGATGGGGTGGCCAAAACTCTAGGGCAGGAGCCCCCAATCCCAGTCCACGATGGCTGGTGTCCCTGCAGGTTTTAGATGTGTCCTTGATCAACCACAGCTGATGTAAATGGATAAATTACCTTCTCAACGTGTCTTGAAGTTCTCCAGAGGCCTGGTAATGAACTAATCATGTGATTCAGGTGTGTTGACCCAGGGTGAGATCTAAAACCTGCAAGGACACCGGCCCTCATGGACTGGGATTGGGGACCCCTGCTCCAGGGGAACTAGCAATTCTTGTGAAAATCTAAAAGGAAAAAAAAAAGCCTAAAAAAATAAAAACAACTGATGAATATGTTCTTGAACTGAGGCACAATTTTGCATAAAATCCATTAAGTAATCTCTGTGTCAAGTTCTTAACAATATTCAAAGCGGAGCAGCGTACAACTTACCATTACATCGGTCCTTCAATCAGACCTAATTTGATCCAAATTGGAAATAAACTGGATGTTTATTAAATAAACCAGCTTTAAGCATCATCTAATTGTTGTTTGTAACTCTTTTTAAATATAGTGCAAACCTTTAGCCTCCTAGTAGACATACATGTTTTATAAATGGGAAAATCCTCTTTTCTTTAGAAAAGTTGAGCTCTGACCTTGAAGTCAAGGTCCCTGAGATTTAAACCTTACAGATTTTCAGTAAATGCAACCATGGTATTGATTTAAAAATTCTACATTGTCTCGTTCTTGAGTTATTGCATTCAGAAACTTGGGTGTCCACAGCACCCCGCCATATAACAGACTCAAAAGATTATGAGGTAGGGTTTTTTTGGTTTGTTTGTTTGTTTGTTTTCATAAAGACTACAACACAAAAATAACACAATTGGGAATATTATTGTCATTTTTTAAAACACTATTTTAATGTTATCTAATGTAGTGCAAAAAATAAATAACTAAATTGATAACTGGCACTGAGTCTTCTGTGTGCACACAGTCTGCATCAACACACAGGGGAACACTGAGACTTCAGAAGATTTTCACTGTGTTTGTCTATTCAGCCACAACTTTCAGATTTTTCACATAACAAGCAGCATGGATTTTGTCCTCATCATTTCAGCTAGAAGTACTTTATAAGGTGGTCTTTCAAGTGAACATTGAACAGGGTTTGTACAGGTGCTTGAAATCCTTGAAAATGCTCATTCAGGATTTAGACATTTTTATATAATCCCCCCATTTTCAAAGGCTCAAATTGAATTGAACAAGCAAGTTTTATGGTTAATAATTGACTGTTTGGAGTGTAGAACTAATAGATATCAAATGTTGTTTCCTCCTTTACTGTATCTGCCTTCAGTTCTGGTTGCTTTTGCACTGTGAAGCTCTATCTGGTCAGCTTATGACTCCCCAAGTCATAAGCTGTCCCCACCCTAACTGACAGACTGAATTGTCGTGAAGCCTCTCTGTTTCCATTCATGAAGATGTCTCTTGATTGTAGTCTATCACAATGACATGGCAGTCTCCTCAAGATATGTTCATACCTTGAGTATTGAAGGGCCTGACTGCATGTGGTTTTGTGTTGTGCAGAAGCTTCAGCTAATGAAGGAGCATTTTGCCCTACAGTAATGTATTTTATGATCATTTACCTTTTACAACTAAATAATTGAACAGCAAAGTTGGGCTCTAATACTTCCCACAAGTGCAGTAACCACAACAAAACTAGTAACAACCACCAGAGAAAATAGAAACTTAAAAACATAACAGATCAAAGAATAACAACTTGATCTCTTTTCAGTGATGCCTTTCTGGAAAAGTATTTGTCAAAGAACAATGAGCACTAGATTTCCACTAGATGGTGTTATAGTAAAACACAAGCATAACCCTCATTTAGACAATTTAACCTGATACACAGTTTGTGACCATGTATTTACTCTTCTGGCACTTTGCTTTCACAATTTTGTATTTTTTTCACTACCTTTTGGCATGATCACCTTTTAATTTGTTTCTCACATTTGTGACAAAGAGACTGCACTGGAGGCAAACAAGACTGTGTAAATACATTCAGCAAGTTGGATTAGTTTCCAGTTTCTGCTGAAGACAAGCAAAAACCAGTCACTTCAGAAAGATGTTCAGAATAAAAGCTGTAAAACTGCCAAAGAGCAGCACGTGAAGGTAACCGACATGAAGATAACAGGGTAACAAATGCAAGTGAATATGAGCATCTTTTTATTTCGCAGCCTTCCGTAAAGATGCTGAAACACAGTTTATTGCTGTTTATCATGAGAGCACGGGTCAGAGATAAGATCCCTCCAGGCTAAACCCTTTAAATCTAAATACAAGCCCAAACCGATTGTCATATTTGCATGCCAAACACTGAGTAGCGCACAGGCCTAGCACTCAGTATTTACATGAAAACAGGAATACTTATTTTCTGTTTATGTAAGAATATAAGGGTGAGAACTGTGTGTCCATGTTCTCATTAAGTAATCCTTCCATTGTTGTCACTGAAGCTTTTGTCTGGCTGTTTATTTATATCTAAAAGCAAAATGACTGTTTTTGTATTTTGCTGTTAAAGCCGCTGCTCCTCATGCCAACCACACCCCTGCAGCAGTTCATTTGTACTGAAAACGCTTCGGGCTCTTTAATTATTTTGGTATCAAGTGTGAAATTAGAGCTGTCATTGCGACAGGGGCCCATTTGATTTTAATTACATGTCTCTCTGGGACCGGGGCAATGAGCAAACTGCTTTCCTGGATCCCATTTCACCTGATGAGGCAGACACGGGATCACTTTTCTGTTTTAAATATCTCGAGCTGTACATTTCAGCTAACAGCTGCAGCGGGCTATCAGCCAGTCAGCATTCACCTGTCTGATTCCCACATGATTTTTTTTTAAGCAAAGATGTAACCAGGAGCTTTTTTGGAAACTATCAGAGATAAAGGGCAGAAATGACCTCCAGATTATTTACCTGTGGCTAAAGGGATTATTTTCTGTGCACTTTTTGCAAGTTTAATCTGTGTGAAGGCATTGTGGTTTGTAATTTCTCCATTCCCAACTGTAACATTAGAGGCTGTTCCCGTGTTTTTACACACTGCACACTGATATGTAACACCTAAAGTTTGGGATTTTGAGACAGAAAAGTTTGTTTGGAAACAGATGTGTGCACTATTTCCTCATTTAAATGCGACGACATATAAGACATTTAAAATAATGCAGTTAAATAGAGTTTCAGCTGACAAAGAGGCGTAAGCTTCTATCAAAAAACAAAAACACGAAATAGCGGTTGTACAGTATTGCAATCGATTTTTATCTCAGTCTAATTTGCTAATTCAGATTACAGAGCTACACGTGTTGTGAAAGTAAAACGTTCAACCACTTTGCCACCTTCATATTTTCAAAATGAATGTTGCGACATGAAATAAAATGAAACCATCAACGATTAAGATAGAGCCAAATTAGACTCGATTAACCCTAAATGAAACGAGCTTCGCGTAAAAGCTCACTTTGGGCACTTTGAATTGGGATACTCCCTAAAAATGAGCACAGGAAACACAAATGGGTTTACACAACTTCTTTTTTTACTGAGCATTATAATTTTTTGATTGCAAACTTTATATAAAGTGTTTGGAGAAAGATTTTCAATGTTTTTCTCTGTTTGGGAGCAATTGTATTTTTTTATTACCATTTTATTAATCATTTATTCTAGTCAGATACCTTTTTTAGAGGCCTGAAGGTGCAAAAAAACAAACAAACACTGACTCTAATAACTAATGCAGGATATTTTTCCAGCCTGATCTATTAAAGCCTTGCAGTATGACAAACGCTGTGAAAAGTGATTAATAAAAGGTAAGATAAGATATCTTAATAATTAAAGGGGAATTCACAATTTTACAGAAGCAGAGTGGACACAGCTGGAATAAACAGATGCAGCATAACCTAGCAACAAAAATGCATACTATACAAGGTAGAAGAAATATCATATGCACATCGTTGGCATTTTAGATCCCAAGTACCAGCAAAACAGTAAAACAGTGTTTCATTGTGGGCTACAGAGATGATCAATCAAATATCGATCATATCGATACCAACTTTGGTATTGTATCAGATCATAGTTCAGTATGTTGCCCACTGTTAACCAATTTTTTAAATTAAAAAATGTATATGGTAATTAAAATATGTTCTAAATTTAGCAAATTAATGTTGATTCATCTCATAAACCACCTTTAAAATTTATAAATATCTGTATCCGCATTGGTATCTGTGATACTGGCCATATAATTACTTGTTATTGGCTACTGGGTTTATTTTTCCTTTAACGAAGGAAGCTAGACCAACAGAATTTAAAAATATAAAATATTTTCTATTTTATAATATTTTATAGAAATATTTTTATCTGGGAAATTGAATTCAGTCAGTTTGGCAGATTAAATAACCCTTTTCTGTTGTAGTTTGATTGTAAACAGCTTCACTGTGTCCTTACGCAAGTGGCTGTTTCTGCTCTACGCTACGTTTTATTTTTATTTATTCACATTTTAAACCCCTGTAATAGGCCCACGAAATGCCGCACATTAAACCACACCTTTTCCCCCTTCTCTTTCTGCGCCGCTACTTCTGACGTCTGTTGACACTGCTACGTTTACTTTAATTCACCTGCTACTGTCCATCTGTTAAATACCGCAGGGACACCAAATGCAAAGTGTGCCTGAAGTTTGCATCATCTGCTCTAACGTCCCCAGCTTTCTGCCCCACTCCAACTTTATAGCCCTGCACTTACCCTGCCGCGGGGGTTGGGGGCGTCCGGGAGGAAGAGGAGGGGAGGTAGGGGAGGTTGAGGGGAGGTGGGAGGGCTGGCCCCTGCTGATTCAGAGGTTAGGAATTTGCATCTGATTGCTGTTTGTCAACCAATGATGTGAGTGTGCAAACCGGAGAGTCTCTCCACGCCTCTCTCTCTCTCTGTCTCCGTGTCTGTCTAGCGCCACGCAAATTCTAAAAAACACAATTACATGCGCAAGCCGATCGAGTGGGTGTCATGCAGTCACATGAAGCCACTTCATTTCTAGTCGATATACATGCTAATCACCTCTCTTCGACCTCGTTCCGGGGCTTTTTCCTCTGCGCGTAACCGGTGAGAGCGAGAGCACTCGGGATTCAGAGTCGGAGAAAACAAGGAATGTTTCTTCCGGTTCTGAGGAGTGAGAATACCGAACGGAAGCCGATGTGGTAAGTTTATTTTCTCTCTGTGTCTCGCTCGCTTTATTTGTGCCCGAGCTACCCTTTAAACTCCGTTCACTTTTCCGTGGCTTCCTCCTTGTGTTTGTCTCGTCATTTATTAGAAAGGACGCAGTTTTTTTTATCGATATGCTTTCAAATGTCTGATTAATTGCCTATTGCAAAGGTAGCGGATGGACTCAAGGACCGTGAATCACTCACAACGGTTAGATATTAACCATACGCTGATTGAAAGGGCACTTTTTTGTAAACTATTCCCCCAACACCCCTCAAATATTTATATATATATATATATATATATATATATATATATATATATGTGTGTGTGTGTGTGTGTGTGTGTGTGTGTGTGTGTGTGTGTGTGTGTGTATATTTATTAATACTATGAAGGGTAAAAATAGAAAAGGTTGTCATTTTAATAACTAGCAGAGTTAGTCTCTGGTGTTACCTGGTAACCGTGTCACCGTAGTAATAAGGGCTATCAGTCGATTTCTGACCGTTACGTTGTCACTTCAACCACGTCCCAAACGTAAAGCCGTAAGTTCACACTGCAGGAGGATTAGTCACACTACACACCGGCTTCGTTACGTGCCAATAACAGACAAAGCGCTTTTTTCTTGCTGTTAAATCTTCGCGGCTAAAAGTGCAAATTAAAGTATGTGTGTGGGGGTTTTAAATAAACGTATATAAATATATGCATATATACATTTTGAACGACGTCTGACGCCGCGTCCCGTAGAGCTCGAACCCACACCGCCATTACACATCCACTGTATGATTGTGTAACATAAGTACATCCCATTGCCCTTTATGTTAGATATAAAAGCCAGCGCATGTAACTGCAAGTACAGCTGGGGCCTTCACTGGAGGTCTGGCTGCCATGTTCTGCATTAGCTGGGAGGGGACGAGAAGAGAGGTGGTGGTGGTGTTTTTGCAGGGGGGAGTCACCGGAGACCAAAAGGTGGCTTTATGGACTATTTTGAAGCAGGTTTTTAAGACTGCTTCATGCCACTCACTTTAGTAAGAGCAGGCAGCCCCAAAGGCCTGTGCTAAGAAGCAAGGTTAACATATGTAGCTCCATAAGACTCTAAACCACAGTCACGCGACAGTGGACGTAAAACCAGGTTTTCCTAATCTAGCTCTGTCCTTTCACATAAAAGAGGCGGAGCTGGAACCAGATGACCAATAGCAGACATGGACAGGGTCAGTGCTGCATTTTTCCTCCGAAGAAGGAAACCAAACCAACGTAATTTTAGCTCTAGCACAGAGCAAAAAGCATTAGTTTTACATATTAGAGCGGAAAAGAAGAGATTAATGTTGACTGTGTGAATTCCTGCGTTAATAAGCCTTTCAGTATCAATGCCAGCTTTTTTTCTTAAATTATCTGACTACCTGTAATCACAATGCTTCAGGCTAAAGAAGTCTTGGTAGTATAGGGAGCAAATAGATGAACAAATAAAGACCTATCAAAAAGTAAGTAGACTTTGCAAATCTTATCAACAAGTAAGTACATGGCATAAGTGCTCCCTCTCTCTGGATTATGTTTATATAAAGGCCTCTAGGACAATTTGATGGCTGTGAAATTGCCTACAGCCTGCACTAAAAAAAGGAAGAATGAATGAATGAAGCCTCTCATCAAGGAAGTTCTATTCGTTCAGGGGTGACATGCTTTTCAAAGGCTTACACACATCTGTCAGTCAAAGCACAGACTGTCAGGTTTCCAGGTTAAGAATTGTACCTAGGAAAGAAGTTAAATACTTACACTGAAAATAAAACTGTTAAACCTGAAATTACTTCTGAAAACCTCAAATCTTTCTTGGGAGTATGGACTACTCTGATGTAAAAAAAACAAACCAACCAAAAACATAAAAATGTAAGAAAATAGATGTACTTAAAGATGTGAAAATAACCCTACACGAGATGTCTGAATGAGATGATCTTCACTAGAGTTCAAGGGTTTTTTCAGTTTCTTACACGTAAAAAAAAATAAAAATCCCGTAAGTTGCTGACATTTCTGTGTAAGTGCAACTCTGACGCAGCTAGATAAAATCAAGTCCAGTCAAAAATATTCCAAAGAAAAGTCGCGTCACAGTGGTGGCTTGGACACAATGTGCCATCTTGAGTGCTACAGCATGGTAGTGGGAAAGTCCACAGTATGAGCCCTGCAGACTGTTTTCATGTGACGTCCGCAGTTGTGAAAAAGGGGGACGGCTAACGTTTCATCCAAAAGAGTCGAGAGGCCCTCAAACTGTATTTCTCTCATAATAGCCTGTTTTGTCTCACGAGGAACCTCGCAGCCACAACCAAAACTGACTAACATTTGGTTTGTGGTTACTGTTAAAGTTTCTCCCCAAGTAAAGGGGACAGTGGAGTACAGGCACAGGAAATGCCCCGTAGAGTACATTTGTCTGGATGACATTAAACATTTATGACACGAAAAAACAGTCAAGTCTGGTTTCACTGTCTTATTTAAAGGTGGTTTTAGATGCTTTTCCCTTCCATCAGGATGAGTGATTCTTTGTAAAAGTTTTTTTAAAAAAAGGCTAATATCTTTGTGCTATTAATCAAAGGATTAGATTCAGATTCATGATTCTCTGTTGCAAAAATGCAACAAAGTGGTCCATTGTGTGGTTTGAGGTCACAGGCACGGTTTTGAAATGTTCTTTGTGTGGTCATCAATTTTGCAAAAGTTTTCAGCACGCACACAAATTGATGGGAGGACGGGTGTTTTTGAAACCCAAAAAGGTGAACCAGGAGAAGACGCCGCCAGGAAGGTTGAGAGCCGTCCCGCATCTGAGTGGGCATAATTACTTCTTAAGTTGTTGCTGACAGACACAAAGAAAGTGTGAGCTGCTGAGTCGCAGAACTTGGCATCATCTTAACAGAGATTTCCAGGTCCTGATCATGGCACCCACGCCCCACCATTCCTCAATCACCTTAGAAAAACTGCACCGCTAATCTGTTTGGTCCCCTCTCCATATGGTATCCTTTGACAGCGGCATAGGGAAAGGCAGCTGAACCAAGCCAGGCTTTTATTTTACATTGTGATTGGCTCATTGTAGATTAGAAATGAAATGACTGGCATTCAAAGCAAAATGTAATGTGTTTCTCACTCATTGCTTGGTTTTTTTTGGGGGTTTTTTTGTTCCATTTATTATCGTAGGCGATTGAGCCTGCTATCATCTAGATATCAGTCCTGCTGACACATGTATTGTGGGTTGGCCGATGGCCACGTCTGTCTTCTCATTGCATTGGCTTCTACTGATATGCCTGCTTTCTGTTGCTGGTTCCCGGAGTGTGTTTTCTGTTTTCTTTCTCCTGCTGTTTAACATAGTCCCTTCTGGCCTCTTCTTTAATCTGCTGTTTGGGATTCTCTGTATTGAAACCATCTCAGGTTCATGTAACACCTTATATATTAGTCATGTGTGTTCCATGTAGAGCCAGACTTCTGCTTTTCTTTTAATTCACGTTTTCTTCTTCTTTTTGTCTTAAGGAGTTTGTGCCGCTGGTAGGTTCACACCTCACTGTTTCTCACCTTGCCAAATGCACATATCAGCATGAGGCAGTGTCACGTTGTCATTTACAAGCAAAAATCCACATAGCTTCCTGTCGTCAGCGGTGCCTGATCTCAGCCCAAGTGTATTTGAAGATCATTTGGAAGTAGTAAGTGTCACATGCAAATAGCTTGTTCAGTTTGCCTCCGAGCATCACGGCTGAGTGAACGGCAGACACTGGCAGTTGGCCACTAAACTGGTTAGTGGCTGCGAGTTAATGACAGGAAGACATGCTCAGACAGGCCAGACAAGTCTACTTGTTTTCTTATCAAACTATAAACCTTTTACTGTGTTCAGGGCTATTTTCTTGCTTTAATTTGTCACCCTTCCTGCAACTCCCAAGGGGTGTGGGCTTTGGCTCAAGGACTGCATTGACTACTTGAACGCTTCTGTATCAGCAGAGATTGTATTACTGTGAATGTTGAGTGCTGTCTGCACACCACAAGCCTTCCTGCTATTAAAGTAGTGGGAGGCAGCGCGGCTTGGCTGCCTTTCAGCTGTTCTTGTGCCAAAAGCTGCTTTTCTGAAGGCACTGTTCAGCACGTGGGCCTTTAACTGTAGCCAAAAAATGCAGGGGAAAAAAACCCATACAGTTACTTCATTACGTGGGCTCGAGTCATGAGGGAATCCCAGCAGGCCTGACAGTGACGTAGGCAAAAGGAAAGGACTAAGGCTTTGGGATGGCCCGCAGGTCCTGAACCAACCTGCTCAGACAGATGTAAGCTTTGTGAACGCAGTGGGTTCGGCGCCAGACAGGTGCCCCGTGCTCATCTGCCCGGATACCAGGCCACAGCTGCAACATGTTGACGTGTCCATCAGACCTGAAGCATTTCTGTTACATTTAGCATTACGTTTGTGTCAGCTGGCACTAACAACCCACCCGAGTAATCAAAAACTAATTTAATCAAATATAAATCCTTTGCTGGCAGATCAAGCTGCTGGTATTTATTAGGCAGAGATGTTTAATCCACATCTAATACAGAACTGACCACCAGCAGTGGTTTTTTTTCCTTTTCACTGTGTGCAAAGAAGTCTTTATCTTAGGTTTCCAATCATCCATCAACCGTGTACACACAAAAGGATGGATTGTAAAAGATCACAATGTAGTGACGTGACCATGTAGTCTCTATATAAACCGACAAGTTAATCCAGTTTTCATGCCATTCAATGAAAAATACCCCCCCCCCCCCCCCCTCCACCTTTCCCATGCTAGACGAAGCGGCGTCATATCATCACTCTGGAGCCACAATGGCAGTGCACTGAAACCTGCGAGCTGCAACACGCAGCCTGTCTCCTGAGCTTCTGTTTTTCATGGCAAAGTTCTGACCTGGTAACTGCCTTTATAGTAATCACTGGAGGTACTAAAGTAGTTAATATTAATATTAGCAGTACAGGTGGCTTGATTAAATGCACTAATTGTATTTAAAAAAGTAGTGGGGTTATTTTTGTTTTGTTTTTTTAAACCATAAAGGGAATAGACACTTAGTAAAGTACTGAAAGCTTAAGCAGAAATGAACATGGATCAGTGGACACAAAACAGCTGCCTAAAATGAAAGCACTGATCTGTTGATGTGACTTGTTTGTTCACTTTCTCTGGAAGTTGTTTCAGAAAACTGTTTCTTTTTTGTGTTTTTTTTGTTTTGTTTTGTTTTGTTTTTTTCAGGATGCGGTTTAGCTGCACAAAAGAAAAATGAAAAAAAAAAAAGCAAAACAGAACAACAAAGAACGGGTACCAGCCGGTACAAATGAAACTGTCGAGCCATGAGAGAGTTAACCATAAAAATACTGATGTCATCTGTTGTTTTCACTGCAGCACAGACTGCGTTAGCCTCTTTAAGAATGGTCTGCGTCTCCCCACCAGAGCTGTCGTCACATGAGATTTATGTCTGCTCCTGTAATAATACAGTGTCTGCTCGAAGCTCTCGTAGGGTTGTAACATGGCAAAGTCAATATCCACCAGCGAGGCATTATCAGCAGCAAACGTTTCAGCTGAATCAGCAGAGACCTCTCTTTTTTTAATTTGAATGTTCAGCTGATAACTTTTCAGGCAGTTAGGGACGGTCTTCTGTCTAACAGAGAAACATTTTCCTTGTCAGTTGTTTGGCCTTGAAGTTACATGTATCTGACGTGCAGAAATGCAAACCTTTCCACACACATGGTAACATGTTGTTCCTGTGGTTATTCTATGACCTCTTTTAAGCAGCTCGTATTGTTTTTTTTTGTTTACCTGACTTACATATATCAGTATCCAGCCTTATAATTGAATCTTTTTATGATTTTTAGGATTTCCTTCCATTTTCCTAGAAGTATTGAACCTCAGCAGTTTTCCTTTCGCACTGCTTACAGTTGCTTATTAATAATAATACTACTCATATTGTTTCAGAGTGTTTCAGACATGTGAGCAAGGAGCAGTGACTTTCCTCTGTTTCCAATTGACATGCAGAGGCTTTTTACATTTCCTTCGAGTGAAATCAGAACACTGTAGATCATACGGTGGTTTTAGCATGCAAAACACTATTAGCCTCGCTTGCGTCCACAGCTTAATCCTGTTGCTTGATGGCCACAGATTTCACTGCTGAGAAGTGGATCGCTGGATTATTGCTGCTATATGCCCACTTAATTTATAGCATAGCTGGCGCTAATCAGATTTGGCCTAGACTTGCTGGTAGGGTTCAGTGGAAAATACGTGACCGGCCTGTGCGACACTTCCTCAATGATCTTGTTGTTGCTCCACTGGGGTTCAATGGAGCCTGTGTTATTGCCTTACGAGGTAATACTGCGAGGAATGCAAGAGTGAGGCATAATCAAGACCAGCACCACTAACCGACTTTTTGCTGTTATCCCCACCCCGTTCCTTTTTTTCCCTTTTTGTCTAGATTCAGAAGTAATCGGGAATCCTTTGCTGCAAACATCTGTCATTTTAAATTCTATCCTCAGTTAATATCCAAGCAGCATGTTAACTATTTGAATGCACACAGTGGACATAAATAAAGACTGAAAAGTACACTTTATTGTGACTAACTCAGTTGATTCTCTTTCTTTATTGCAATAGTTGTTGTGTTCCAACTAAAATATTTGCTTACCTGAAATTATAGGCGTGTTGTTCATTTCAGTTTCAGGTTAACAGCCTTTCCGGTTAATGTTTTGCCTCAGGAGGAGAACGCAACTTGTTAATTAAAGTAACGATTTCTGCCTATTTCTTAGTTGCTGCAAGTAATTGTGTGCGAGTATTTTGGCTGTTCAAGTATATGTTTATTTTATTTAAAAGGATCATATGTAAATTAGTGTACACAGAAAGCAGCTTGTATACATAAACAGTTTGAAGTAGAATGGGTGTGGTTGCATTTTTTTCTTCTTCTTCTGTGACCTCCAGTGTGTAGTATTTAAATAATTTGTGTTACTTTATTTGTTGAGAAAAGTGTGTAAACTTTGCTGCAGAGAGCACCGTGGTGTAATAATCTGATAAATTCAGGTGTGATGATTGAGTCGACGAAGCGTTGATATTAAAAGTAAAGACAGACAGAAATATTCAGGAGGGGCAGGCAGACGTATGTTTGCCCGGGAATGTTGTTGATAATATCAGTACAAAGCCTGTTTCTCTACTAACGTAACAGTATGGTACAAACTATCGATGCATGACAGCACGCTGAATGATATAACAACTTGCAGGATTTCAGTTAACCCGCATCGCGTTAAAACATCGATGCCATTTAAGTCTGTCTAACGTCCATTTGGATTGAGCTTGTTTTTTTCTCTTTTGTTTTTTTTATTTAAACTAGATGTAAAGAAAGAACGTACACCACGAACCATCTACGGAAACTAAACCGAAACAACTTTTACAATGTCTCCCACCCACTCACGTCAGCGAGCAATACGCCGAGACGAGGCACAAAAAGCAGATTACAGCTTTAAAAAAATCGAATTCTCAGATTTTTAGTCAAGCAGAACAGACAGACATTCATTTTAATATCTAGTTTCAGGACCTGCAGAGACCTCACACGGCTCATCTCAAACCGCAGATGTTTTATCAGGAACAAGGTGGTTTGTTGTTTCAGTACATGAAAGGAAATTAACACTTTTATTCCAAATGTGAAATGCAAGATAAACAATCTGCAATCTTGCTGGCACATGAACGTACCCGCTGAGGAAAAACCCTTGGGTTTTAATACTCCTCTTTCTCTCTGAGAATTTCTTTCTTTCTTTCTTTCATTGCTCATTGTGGCACGCATGCCATCTTGGAAGAGAGTTCTCACATCAGCATAGAAATGTTTCATCTCAAGTTAAAGATGATCAATTGAACAGCTTTGTATGTATTTGCTGTGACACCCTCACCTTCCACGCTCCCCAAGAGGACAGATGTGGCCAAAACCTGGCAGGAAAATAGCCAGCATGGCATAACAGAGCCACCAGATCCTTCCTCTGTGTATGGGGTTAAGGGTTCAGGGTTTTCCTTTCATTTATCAAGAGTCTGTATGTGCTTGTATGTTGAGCCAGCCTGGGTCACTTTATCTTGTTGGAATTAGACCCTTAGCTCCCATTCTTATCACTCTGTCCTGTTTGCTCAGACCTTGCAGTCTTCCACTTCCCAAATGTGGGTTTAAAAAAACAGGGTTAACCCATTAGCTGCTAGTGTTCTTTTTTTTATACCCCATTCATCCAGCTGCTTACGTTTCTGTGCCAGTGGTTCCTCAATTTCTCTCACCCACTCATGGTTTCCTGCTATCTATCCCAGCAGGTAGTGTCTACTTAGACTTAGCTGTTAAATGAACCCAAGGAATATATCCACACAAATGCCAGAGTCTTTTTTTTTTTTTAAATAAGTGGACTTTCTTCCAGAGGTTTTATCGGTGGTCCCTGTGAGATCTATTCTTCATAATTTGGTTGTACATATAAAGTGCTGTTCTATATAATTGATTCATTTGTTGTAAATACATACTTGGAGGCAGACTGTTGCAGTTTAGTCCAAATGGAAGACTAAACCTGAGGGGTTAGCGGTGTGTAGCTCGTATGCCTTATAAATAAATATTGGAGCCATGTTTCTGGTTTTGAAGCACTGTGGGAGGCAGGTGACAGAGGTTGCTGGATGCGATAAATACTCATGACTACTTACACAGGAATGAATGGCCATTGTGCCTGTTCCCACCGGCTACAAAAGCCAGATGTTGGTGGGGTTGTTGTCCAGTAAGCCCTCGTAAAGGTGGCAGTAAAACTGCAGAGGAAGTTGTCTGCTGTTGTCAAGTTCTCAGAAACTCCTGAGTTAACCCCTTTTCCCGACATACTGAGATATGGAAATGTTTCCCAGAGAAGGAGCAACACCATGGTATAATTTGTTTGGTGTAAATGAGTTTGTAAAGCATTTTGACTGTCAAAAAAGGAAGACAGACAGGGCGTGAAACCTGTTTGTTTTCTTGCCACAGGATCTTGTACACACAGAATTTCTTAGTGGAGCAGCAGCTTCTAAATATTCTAAATATTACTCATAACTAGTCGAAGACTGTGTGGAGACATTTCCCCCATGAACGCTGATTTCTCACGTGTAGTACAGTACAAAGAAGACCCAGAAGGGGGTTTTAAGGGAAATCACCCATTGCCACTCAGACAGCTTCACTGCAAATTTCACAGCAAGCTGTGGTCTAGATACTAAATGCTTTATCACTCACTCAAGAGTCAACCTCTGGCCATTTTGCTGCAGTTAAAAAGGAGTAGTGGCAGTGCATCAGTTCTTTTAAGCGCTCTTAACTCCCCGAATCCTGTTGTTAATAAGTACCCAGCTTTATGATTCCAATATAAACCAGAAGGTCCCCCCCCCCACCCCTTCTGACCGGGATTTAAAAACTAGTCATCTAGCTACTCTTCACAAGTCAGAGCTCCAAAACAAATAAAGGTGTTCTTGAAATAATAGCATCTGAAATGATCCATGGAAGCATGAAAATGTTGTTGTTTTTTGCTGACAGACAGCAAAGACGATTTAAAAAAACATTTGGCGCACAGGCAAAAATATGTGATGCTCATGCAAAAAGTGAGAAGCTTATATAGTTCTACTGCACAGATGTATAAGTGTTAACATCTTACTCGCTTATTACTTGGTTGTTTTTTTTTAAGGTTTCCCACACATCTTTTTTTTTTTTTTTTTTGAGCTTATGTGGTAATCAACAGCAAATATTTGAGGTTTTGGCAGATAGCAGGGAAACCAAGGAAAACTGAAGCTGATTTGTTGTTTCACATTAAAAAGAAATATCTTATCTCATAACTGAAAACCTAAAATCTGAAAAGCTGAATCTCTGGTTAGGACCAGACATAAAATGAGAAAAATTCGACAATATTCAGATTTTCTTTTAGTTCAGGCAGTATACAACAACAGCAATGTAGTCGTTTGCAATGCATATAGAAAGTCTTTAGAAGTAAGCGAACCTCCTCATTTGGGGAAGTGGAGAGAACATATGTAGTGGTGCAATATAATTTGCACCATCTAGTATGAAGGAAATCATGTTACTGATCATCAGTGGCATGAAACAAAGAGACCACTTCTGCTTCCCCCTGCACAGGAAGAGTCAACAGACGAGCTTTGTTGTAATCACTTCTGTCTTTGAAATTACATATATGACAAGATGACAGGGAGAGAGAGAGGGGCGCAGTATCCGGAGCTGTAATGCTCATGGCACAAACATGAAGTGAACACCAGAAATTGCGTGACTGTGATGTGTGACTTCTTAAAAAAAACACTTTAAGCAAAATGCGCTATCAAGATAACGTGTGCGAGTGCGTCGTTGAATTTGTTTGTCATTTAGTGCTTTATTGCTACTGGATAGTCGAGAGTTTGCTTCCTGTCATTCTCGGCGTCTTTCCCCTTGGATCCCTCTGTAAATACAACATGCACAAGTTGTTTCAGTCGAACCAGATCCAGCTCATTGAGGCGCCGTAATCCTGCTTTATTTTCCATCTGACAACTGCAGGCGTTCAGTTGCGTCTCGATTGCCCCTAAAGAATGCACTGAATCAATATTGAATATCTGTCAGCTGCCTTACTACATCTGCTCCGTCAGTTGTCACTTCCTTCGCCCTATGTGGAAACAAAGTTTCACAGCTCTTGTTTCCTTGCGCAACATTTCTCTTAACACCATGGTATAGAGTGGCTGAAATATTTCTATTGTGGTTTTTATTGGTGCATGATAATGTCGGGGTGAGGGGATGTAACTTGCACTATATCAAACACCTCTGAAGCTTTTCGAGTCTTAGTAGTGGAAGAAGTTTGTGCTTCTGAAGTGCATTTTCTCAGAATGAGCTGCAAGGTTTCAGCTCTGCTGCTGAATTTGACTTCTTGCTGCATCTAACTCCAGACTGTGACTCTGTAATACTCGGTGTATAAGAAGTGTATACTTATTTTGGAGGTACAGGAACATAAACGGCACCTAAATTTATAGTGTCATGTGCAAATTTTCATTCATCGGTCTGGTGTGTCATTTGTGTCGTGCACAATTAATTCTCTGTAGATTACTAATGTTGTGCAAATGTAAGTTGATCTTTCGCATGAGTCACACAGGTATAATGTTGCAGAAGCTGTTGTTTTCCATTTGAATGTCTTGTTGAGAAACTGGCTGATTGGAAAAACACATCTCTTGGCAATTGCCAGGATTCTTGTATTCCTTTCAAGTATTCACAGCTATGTAAACACAAGATATGGAAAAAGGTTAATTTTCCTGTGAGTGGCACCATGGCTTTCAGTTGGAAGCCTCAAGAAACTGCGGGCCTGAAAAGTGGATACGCTGTTTACCCTC
The DNA here is from genome assembly GCF_964374335.1 of Astatotilapia calliptera. Classification (NCBI taxonomy): domain Eukaryota; kingdom Metazoa; phylum Chordata; class Actinopteri; order Cichliformes; family Cichlidae; genus Astatotilapia; species Astatotilapia calliptera. Next base: position 35,271,053 of record NC_137436.1, on the reverse strand, counting down.
TTGTGCCTACATGTAATTATACTACCAAACCCGTGAAACTCTGGTGAGATTTCCTGTGTAATTCCAGTTAGCCGCACGCTGGAGAAAAACAACCTCTGTGCTCAAGAAAATACCTGTAATGATGAGGTATGCTGTGCCCAGGTTTGCTGTGCTGGTCACATTTTCAAAGGGGATTCATAGATGTTGTCATCTGTAAGAAAAGCAAATGCAAGCCTGAGATATCAGCTGAAAAAACAATTATAGAACTGTGTTTGTGTGCCGCTGCGTTGCACGTAGTTGTGATACAGATTGAGCTAACCTCGAAAAGACGATCATTCATGCTTTCATTTAAAGGATACTCAATGAGTAGACGCAACACAAAATCTGAAGTTTGTGAAAGACAAAGATCGTGCCAGATGGTGGTTATCGAGATCAGTTTCTTTCATATATTAGTCAGCATAGCCGAATGAGTACTGGCGTACAGTCACTGCTGCTTCTTGTCATGACTGGAGCTTGGCATGTCCAGCACCTGCACTTGAATTTCATTTCCCCTCGTGCTGTCGACTCTGCTCTTATCTGTATGTGACTGATCTAAACACAGCCTCCCCAAACCCACGCCTCTTAGCATTTTGACCAGATTCTAGGTTAGCGGGGTTTAGCAGGGGATCTTTGCGACGTCGTTACTGTCGATAGGTTGAAGGTCACTGCTTATAGTACAGCCTGCTTTGCATACCTGGGCACTTATGGAGCAGGTGTGTAGGAGAACAACGGCAACCTACGTGACTTTCAGAAAACTCCCCACTGTGTGTCTCACTCTTAAAGGGGAAAACACAGCAGTGAAGCCTCAGTGATGTGACACTTGTGTGAATATTAATTCAACCTGAGAGAGCGTTGTCTAAAATCTTTTGCCAGTAGGCTGAAATTCATCTTGACTCCTAGCCAACCAGGTAAAAAACGTGATGGTTCTTCCTGTGATTTCACTTCCTCTTGTTGTTGAGGTTGAAACAGTTTGTCCTGTTCCTCGCGTGTTTTGTTTTGTTTGACTAATCCTTCACAATGTACGTTGCCTTTAAAGACTGTGTATTTTGTGTTTCACAGGAATCTCGAATTACAATTTGCATTTTTGTTAGTAATATTAAACATTTTGTTCTCCTTTGTGTTTTCCTTTTTTGAGTAGACAGGGTAGCGCTGAGATTTTACAGAACTTTTGTTTATTCATAAATAGTGATAGTGAATAGTTTTCTTGCAGGATTATTGAAACCAGAAAATCAAAAATGGAGAAACTACTAGATGAGTATCACGGGTGATCTGAACAGGTAATGATCTTTACAGAGAGTGGGAAGTGGCAATCTGACGCTCTGTTCTTTCTCTTCCTCAGGTCTTTGTAGGCTGTCAGCAAAGACTTGTACTCCCTCCTTTACTTCCACGTCTTGTGCCTCTCTGAACCAGCCACCTCTGCTACCGGCTTCGGTTTCTCCCCAACTGTAGGAAAAACCACTGAGACAAGAGAGAGGCCTCTGTCTTCAGAACTGCAGCCAACCTCTGACTGCATGTCAGCGAGCTCCTCTTTTTTTCACCTTTCACTCCCCCTCAGAAACCCACATTTCATCATAACCGTAACCTCCAGACCTACAGCGAGCTGCTAGCTGCCTCCTCGCAGGTTCAGTTGGCTATTGCTCCCCTATTGTTGACCCCTGACTGGCCTTCGACTGGTGCTCCTTCAGCAGGGGAGGGAGGGGAAAGAAGGCCTCTGAACGCTTTGCCACTTTCCCTGGAGATGAAGTTGCAGGCCGTCATGGAAAATCTGCACAGGCAGCAGAGGGCCAAGCTACTGATGGAGCAGCAGCTACAGCAGCAAGCCGCCTCCCAACAGACTCAGGTCCGTATGGCCGGAGGGAATGAGCTGATAGGGAGCCCGGCACCTGAGACAGAGCAAACTCAGATAGCGGCTCTTGCAGCCATGCGTGCCGCGGCGGCCGGGCTGCAGAGGGTGTCAGACAGCCCCATGTCGGAGCGCAGCAGTGGTGGTGACGAGGAAGGCGATAATGAGGACAACGATGAAGGAGAGGAGCAATACAAGGACATGATGGGGTCAGATGAAGAGGAACAGATGTAAGTGAATTTCTTTGCTGGACCTTTCTGAAAATTTTAGTGATTAGTTTCTGTGTGTAATGTAGTTTTTCAATATATAAATGTATTTGTGATGCACACAGCAAACAGAAATGGGACGAGGAGGACTTTGAAGGTGAGATGGAAGAAGACTTTGAGGATGACCTTGAAGAGGAAGGTCTGCCTACGGGTCATGATGCAGTGGCCCCTGGCAAGGGCATCCTCCTGCTGCCTCACCGTCAGCTTAACCCCCATTCCCAGCTCCTGAAGGTCCGTCCCAGTGTTGAGCAGGAGTCCCGCTCAGCAGTGGGAGCACATCTGCATTCACATACCACGCATAGCCATTTGAGTGGGCAGGACCACGGAGACTGGACCTACGAGGAGCAGTTCAGACAGGTACCATCACTTTCTGGTCCATTACTGTGTGGAGGTCTGCACCGACAATTAGAGGTTAAAGTGGGATTTGGCAGGTGGGGGAACCCTAAGGTCAGATGTGTGTGTGTGGGGAGGAACAGCTACGTTGTGCATTATATAATGCCGTGTTACATTTGCCATTGTGGCTTGCATTTTTCTCCAGCTTGGGGAGCAAAATCACACACTAACATATGTTTTTTTTCTGTCTTATTAATCGAGCTATTTGAATCACTCAGTCCACTTCTGTACCTCGAACACACCTTTATATCTACACCATGAACAAATCACAGAAATGAGACAAAAAAAGGAAGCGTGCAGGCAGGATCTTGGAGTGACCTCACTGACTCTGTGACACTGGCTAAAATGAGCCATTGCAGTTTGTGAAAATGGAAATGTGCCAATCAGATTTAATTGCTCATTAACCGAAAGTGTCCGAGCACCATTCTGGATCATTCTGGCCCACTTTAACCCCCCTGCTGACAACAATCTCCCAGATACCAGGCGATTATGTGAATGCAACTGGATGTATGTATTTCAGATTCAGTCCGAGCTGGGTAAAATGGTTAAACAAACTGGTGCGATATGATAAAAGTGAATCAGAGTAGAGGTTGTCTTACTATTAAGATGTGACCAATTCAGTAATAGCATTGTAAATTATAATACTCTGCCGTGCATAAACACTTATTTCTTATATCTTTGCCCCAGCTGTAGTTGCCATTTAAGTCTTTTGAAGGTCCGCAGCTTTAACTGTTGCTGTCATTACTGCTGATTGATGGTATTAAGGGCTGTAGACTGGAGGGACTCTGGCCAAAGAAGCAGATTAGTCTAAAATATTTGCTGTTTACCAGTGGGCCACATCTGGCCCTCAAGCCATTCACATTAAAACTCTGTTGCACTTTCTCAGCGGCATGTGATGTAATCTGACCAGGGTGGGAAATTAGCACTAGCCACCGGGCAAAATGTTGATAAAGGCTAAGGTGAGGGTTTTCAGTTTGCCTTTGCCACTTCACGGTCTGGTCAAGGCAGATGATTGAAGAGACAATTTCTTCTGGTGGCAGCTTGGTGCCTGGTTAGATTTTTGATTTTACAACTAATATGGACTAAGAATGAAAGAAAGTTGTTCCTTGGAACAGTCTTGAAGGACTGGAAGCTGAGGAAGAGGAGCTCAGAGGGATCAGGAAGGGCTGTGGGTGGGTTAGAGTGCATGTTAACAGCTTTGCCATGCTGCCGTTTACTGTAAACATGCTAGTGGGCTGGATATTATGAGGGAGGCCCTGGTGGAATAAAGACGGGCTGTTTACGTGAAGAGATTTAAGACTGTCGACAGCTAAGTTTGGATAGAGGGCAGCTGTCGATAAAAGTTGAACGCAAGCGGGAAGACGGTTGGTTAAAAGTTTATTTCAGGTGATATAAAACTGAATTCTTTACTGTATTTACGGTATTTTTAAATTTGACACAAACAGGACACACAGATAATGCGGTTTTCCTACAAGAAAAGCAAAATACAAACCCTAATACTTAGATTAGTAGCAAAATAAGCTTTATTATTTCTAAAATGTGCAATTATGCAAATTGCAAAACTGCTCACAGAGAAGTATTTTTAGCCTCCTTAAATAAAAAAAACAACAAAACTACTTCTGCATGGTGTGACAACTAAATGTTGTTTTGCCAGTTTAAAAATGTAATATACACTAAGCCGCCATCACATTCAGCAGTTTATTACATAATGAAAGCCACCATTAAAGTGCAACCTCACGTCCTGTCGCACAATTCTAACCATAAAACATATTTTATCAGGACAGATAACAGACAAGCTGCTAAACTGCTTCAGAGGAAAAGAGAAAAAGCTTTAATACAATTAACTTTAGTTTTTATTTGTTTTTAAGTCAAACGTCTTTGCCACGTTGCTCCTAGCTGACATGTGCTCCAGTTTTAAACCAAACTATAGATTATGTCATTTAAGGCGCATTTCTTGTAATTACAGAGCATGTGGACTCAAACTCTCTAAAACCTATAGTCTGCTTCTCTAAATAGTCCACCCCTCCCTCTGTAAATGTTGTGTGAACGACTTGAATGGATACTTTTGGGTTTTTATTATTATTATTTTATTTTTATCATGGCACCTCAGTCAGCCGAGGATCAGACAGGGCTGTGTTAGTGCAGCAGACCGTTATATAATCAAGACAGTCAGCACCGTGACTGGTCAGATACCCAATAGATTGGGTAACACTGCGTCACGCCTACACAACTTAAAGCCTGAGAAGAGGGAACTCAGCATTGTGGCATGATATAGGGAATTGGGTAACAACAGTAAAATCTGTGCCGAGCTCACGGTGTTCCTCGACAGTCTTTAACGTTGTAAAACCAGGTTTTTCCAGTCTTGAACATCCACTTATTTTCCCCTCAGATGATTACAGTCGATGGAAATAATTGCACCCGTGGCCTGGCACGACGAAGACAGTCTGTCCCCTGATAATTCTAACCTCAAGCAAATCAAAATTGTTGACCTCAGCCTTAATTTGTATGTGGCGTGCACCAATTTTATTTTGCTTCTTCTTTTTTTGTTCGGAACCTAATGTTTGTGGTTTCTCCCCGTCATGTGGAAAACGGTAAAATCTGCAAACGGCTTCAGCGCAAACTTGACTTGATGCGCTCTGAGCGCATAGACATGCGCATAGCACAGTCATAGATGCCCCTGTGCAAAAAAAAAAACCCAATAAAACCTGCTTATTAAGGGCTTCATGGGATTATATGTACCGTTGAGTATTTGTGCAATCATCTGAAACATATAAAAATACTGTATGATGCAGCTATCAAGGCCAGGAAAGCTACACCCACAAAAAAATCCCTGTCACCACCTGTCCATACCACCAAGCCCTCGTGGCAATTAAAAGACACGTGAGGCTGTAATTTATGTTGGTTAAAATATTGCACTTGTCATCACTGCGCAAAACGGGCAACTAGTGCTGCATCAGAGCAACCCTGAGCTGATGGTCCGTTTTTATCAAGATATCATGAAAAGTTTTCGGTGTAGACTTAATATCTCTATCACAGAAGGGGGCGAAAAGAGGGTCTGATGGGTAGCACTAACCTCCTAGCTTACAATTACACGTGTTCAGACATGTCATATGCTGGTAGGGTGCTTTGGAGGGCACTGGGTGGAGAGGAAGGGGTTAAGAGTGTACAGTTTATTTTGGGCAGGTGGGTGGAGGCTGTTGGAATGTGCCTGATGGAGGGTGATAATGTGGCCACTAGGAAGCTCAGATCCTCAGCAGAAACTTTGCGTGCCTCTATCAGTGCAGAGCAGTTGGAGCACTTCCAAACTGAAAACTGCCCTTTTTTCTTCTTTATGTTTGTACAGCACAAATAATGTCTCAGTGTGGCACCACAGGTCCATAGTAGTGGTTACAAACACAGGGGACAAGAGAGAATGTATAAGAACATTGTACAGAAACAGTTACAAAAAAAATGCATCCTTAATCACTTTACAAGACAACAACAGGATCATAAAAGCTCTAGTGCACAATATAAATCCAATAAACGCAAGATGTGGATTCAGCGAACTAAAACCAGCCCACACCCAGCTTTTAGTCAAGGTTTGCCCCAGGCTGTGGTGGAAAGATATATCAGCAAACCTGCATTCCTGGTGGATCACCCAGCCACCTTCCCTCTATCTCGCCTCTTTCGCCTGAAAGGTCAGACTAAATGAAGCCGAGAGGTCTGCCCTGGTCGGATGTCTGATTACGCTGTGGTTTTAAATTAATTAATCAGACTATTCAAGGCATTTTGCCAGCTGCCTCATATCTGGCCGAGGCAGAGCGGTGCCAAATGAAATAAAAGAGCGAGGATTTACACAGATATCAAATAATGCCAGGGTTGTTGGATTATTTGATTTGTATGTCTGGTGAAGCTATTTCAGTGATACCACCGCAAACGGAACACATGTATGAGCGTCCCTGATATGTCTGACTCTTGGAATTATCTGTATCAGTATCACACTCCATTTTTATTCCCAGCAAGTTATTAAATTAAGCCTATAGCTAGGAGACCTGCATGCATTTGTTTCCATCAATCTCCACTGAAATACTGGGCGATTTGAGTGGAGGCTTTTTATGGCATAATTATTGATAAAAACTTGGAAAGCTTTGAGAGAGAGTTAAAAATCCAAATCAAATTAGGAATCGAAATTCTTACATAAAATGAAGGATAACTATTTATAGCAGCTTCATTTATTATTTCATGCATTCTGGTGTTGACCTGATCACCTTTTAGAAATACTGAGCTTTTCAAAACAAAGTTGATGTACAATAACAATCAGGTTTCAGTTATTATGTTGTCTCTTTGTGGTGCACATGCCAGCATAAAAGGCTACCTTTTTTATGAACACTATCCTCCTCGGGCCAGAGGCCATGCAAAGCCTTTGAAGTATCCCGTCCTGTGTCTCTGTCTGCTTTAAACACCAGCAGCTGGGCAGATGGAGCACAGATGGACAGTAAAGAAGGGATGTCTTTAAAAATTCATGGCACTCACAGTGATCAGGGCAAATGGAGAGAGGGGGAAGGGGGACTGGCATTAAACATTAAATTGCTAACACACACATATATATTAGGAGGTATGGGGGCGAGGGGCTGTCTGTTAGTGACTACAGGAAGCGTAGCTCCAAAGAGAGCCAATTGGGAGCGACACTTATTGGGATTGCCCATCAGGTTTCTGCTGATACAGCTGCTGAAAGGTGCTCAGTGGGTTTATGTTCTACTTTAGCAAAGCCGTTTGTTCTGATTTGATGTAAGTGAGTTTCATTTATTTATCACAATTCTGTTTATTCCTTCTGCTTCTGTATAGCCTACAAGCTCCTGTTGAAGGGTTTGTAATAAAATGCAATGAAATGGAACTTAAACCACATCTTACTGCCCTTCTTGGATTCCATAATCAGCTGACCCTTTTACTGTTAATGACTGACTAATGTCAGACTATGCGTCTGTGTTTGATCAATATTTCACATGCTATTGAGCTTTTATCCGATCCATCTGCTTGGTTTTATCATTAAGAAGCACAGCGAGCGATTACTTTTATCAAGCGCATCATTTGGATTTTCAGACCTAAGCCAGATATTCTGCAGACTCATTCCTACTCTAGTCTGCAGGGTTCAAAATGAATCAGCTCAGGCATGTTTCACTATGCTGTGAGACGCCTCTGTTTGCCATCTGTGTTTAACAAAGTGACAACACAGGGTTAATGGGCTCTGCTTATGTCATGAAAACAAAAGGCAAAGGAATAAGGCCACAGCAGCACGGGAAGACCTCTCAGTCTTCCTGTTGAAGGGAGGAGGTGGAGCAGCAAAGGGGGAAAAAGACCGTCAGTTGGCGCTGGTCTTTGAACCGCTGCCAAGTAGAGCATGTAGTAAATGCTCGTTTTGACTGCGAAGCCCTGCGGAGCATTTGAATTGTGTCCAACTCCTAGTGTGCTTCATGGAGCTGATGTCAGAAAGTGTACAGCCATGGGGATTCTGGAAATTGGCAGGAACTCAATATGGGGGAGGAGAGGTGGGGGCTGCAGCAGGAATGTAAACAAAGATCGTGTAAAGGCTGAGGCTAGCTCTTTCATCCCTTCTTTTTTCTCTGGTTGCTAAACGTTACTATTTTTGTGTAGGCAGCTTCCCTCACGACATGTATTGTCTTTCTCAAATGTATCAAACATGTAAGCCTTTGTCAAGAATGAGGAAATTGCTTTTCTAAGCTGGGAAGACCCAAGATGCTCCACATTCTTCATATTTGTAACTTTTTAGACCCTGTTTTTCCTTTAGAAAGGATTATATGGATGCTGCTTCATTCTTTCTTTCTTTGCTCTTTGTCCCTCCATTAGAAACTGTTTTTTTCCTGCATTCATACAGAAATAGATATGTGCTGAATATTTTGTGTCCTCGATAAGCACTCAACAAAACCAAAGTGGCTTCTTTACCTACAAGGACACTGATAGGCATTCATGTGAGAAAAAGCACTATGTGGATATTGAAAGCTTTCATTTGTAGAATACTCAATTAAGAAATAGGTCAAAGAGAAATAAGATGTGCGCAGCTGTACATTTTCAAGGTCTGAGATTGCTCTTTGTCTCAGTGTGAAATGAAACTGTACAGGAACGCACTGGAACAGAGATCTGCGTGCTTTGAAATGTGGCTTAAATGGTCTATGCAATCAATAGGCCAGGCATGCTGCAAAGCAGAACCCCCATCTCAGACATAGTTTCATAAAAGACTCTGTTAGTTCCTTGATCCGTCATCATCACATTAGGCTCAAGCAAGAGCACTCAAGCTGCCCTGTCTTGTCAGTATGATAATAGCTGACCTTTAATCATTATATGTGTATGAAAAGAAGCCGGGGTTGCCTGTTCATACCACAGATATAAATGGTCATTCACGATGTGTATTTTACACCACTACGACGTGGTAATAAACCCTTTTCCACTGCGGATACTTTGACATGTCAAGGCAAGAAAATAAGTCATTTTCACACATGAACTTTGGACCGTTTTGGAAGAATGAGGTTTCTCCGGCTCACATGTAGCAGGAAATGGTCAGATTCATATTTAGATCACCTCTCAAATCAAGAAGGTCAAAGAGCAAATCTCAAGTTTTAGGCGATTGTGGTGCACATACACAGAACACTACACAGTTGTATTCATATTTAGTAATAAGGGGGAGGATGGATTTTCTCACTTGCCACTATTTGCAAGTGCTTGCTGAAAGGGGGCCGTCTGATCCTTGGGATTTCTCTTTAATATTGTATAATATACAATATAAAGCACAGCTATTGTGAATTGGCTCTTTATAGTTAAAATTGACTTTTTTTTTAAATCAGCAAAGACCAGCTGAGAGCTCATGAGCGCCTGTTATGCTTCACGGTCACCTTAGTCAGCAATCTTGGGCAGTAATTACAAGGCAGTGATGCTTTAGGTAGGCCATGTGACATAAATCTTACACGGTTTGGCCTTGTATTTAAGGCAGTCGTGATGCCACGTCAAATAAAAAAATATGATTTTTACCGTGGTGATAGAAGTGCCATTGAGGCTGTTAGTCTTTGTGTTTAACTTGCCATGACAAGATTTTTTTTCTTTTTTTCATGTGATGATATCTTCACATGAAAACATGGATGCTTCAGATTTTTCCAAAAGTGACATCAGTCAGTGCCTAAAGAGAAAGAAAGAGAGGCTTGCTCCTGTTCAGGCCACAGCCCAGCCCCATGTTGACTGGAGTGGGTTTACTCCATCTCTTAAGAGCCACACGCACAGCTATCTGCTCTCCATGTGGGCACAGTGGCCCATATTAGTTTTTAAGGCCACTGTTGTTAACCATTAAACCCTTTGCCTTGCCTATCAATCATACTGATTGACAGCCCAAGCACCCAGCCAAGTGTCCATCCCCCCCCACAGCAAGGTGCTCCACACTGAGCTATTTTTAGTCCAGTTCTGTTTCCTGATGATGTGTCTTTATGTCTTTGTCTCAGTGTGTTGGAACAAAGGTATAAACCCTCCTCTGAGACATCCTGCTTTGTCCTTATCTTACTGCCTTCAGACACGAGCATTATCATGGCATCTGCTCTGGCGCTGAATAAATACCTTCATCTTTCGTAAGGCACTCATTAGAAGACTATCTAGGTCACGCTTTTGCTATTTTTTTCTTTTCTTTTTTTTAAGACAAGGCTGGTTTGCGTGTTCACTTATGGAGACTTAATAGGAAAATAATAGTTTGAGCCAAATTGAAAAGACCGAATGCTCTGTGTCAGTTACTTAGCTACTGTTTGCTAAGAAGTCAATTTATGAGCTTAAATTGCTGCTACACCCACTTCCCCTGCTTTTCCGCCCATGCAGCTTTGCCTTCCTCAGTTTCGAGCATCCATCAACGTAATGCTACTCATTAGCAGTGCGGTTACAAAGGATTGCTTACAGCTACCTACTACACATCAGGCTCTGGGGGGCCACCTGGCTGCTATTTCTGATTCTTATCCAAATCCCTAAGCCACGGCAGCTGACCCGATAGTAGCAGGAAGGAATTTAGTTTGTGTAATCGCGGGAGGGTGCTCATTCTGGTTTAATGTCTTGTCTTCATCAACTGCCTTTCACCTTTTTCTCATGTCAGCAGGGGATAGTGTGTCTCCAATAACGACCAACAGAAGCTGAGCATTAAATCCTTTGGCAAAGCCCTGAAGATGTGGTCTCGCTTACAGCCTTTCACACCATAAAGAAACTATGCCCTCACTGTTTGCTGAATTTCTACAGGTGTTTCCCAGCAAAAGGAAAGCTTGTGGTGGTTTCATGGAAATGAAGTGGAATCATTTTTATTTTGTAGTAAAACACCTTTACCTAGTTTTGCTTTTCAAGTATTTATTTAGTTGTTTACTGCATTTCCAAACTGATATAGTTCAGCCATGGAAAGCTTTGAAATATGCCCTTAATCTTAAATCATTCCCATGTATTAAGGGTCCAGAAGAAATAGGAGTTAAATATTGCTGGTGTTGTACCACAGTTGGCACATTCAAAAAAACATGGGTTTTATTCAGTAGCTATGCAAACTACTCATGTCCCATTCTTGGTTTCTTTTTCTAACTCTCTTATCGCTGTCTGCCATTTTTGGGCCACATATGACTGTTGCAGATAAAGCAACAACAGTTACAGTCAGCCACAGCGCTGGTGTTTTCACGCAGGCTGTCAGCTCCTTGTCCTCAATCGATGGAGCTGAATTTATGAGGTCAGTTCGGATTATGATCTCCTTTGATCCAGTCTGTCAATAAAACAGCGTTGCGAGCATCAGCAGGGCGACAGCTCTATTGTTGCTGTAAATTGTGTGCTTGTGGGGGGGATGGCGAAAGGCAGGGCGGAGGGCAGAGCAGGCAAAGATGGATTCGTTTAAGATGTCAGTCCATGGGGGCATGTCAGTGCATACAGCACACTGTCTGTACGACTGTCACCTCAGTCGATTAAGTCATTTTTCAGATGAGGAGGCAATTGGATGTCAGACTGAGGAACAGTGTGGGGGGAAATAAGGAGTGGTGGTTAGAGCCCCCAAAGTAAGAGTCGCGACGGTGTCGTACTCAACTGAATATCTTAAAAGTGTAGGGCTGGAGCAAAGGACCAAGATCACTTTGATTATAGTTGTGCCATGGGGCATTGGCTTTGGCCTCTGCTGCACAAAATAATTGAACACTTCTAAAAGCAGTTTTATTTGCATCCATGTATTTGAGGAAACTACCCACTGATGGGCAGACAGCCAGTCTAAATAGGTTCCTGGAATTACTATGCAAAGAAGTTTTATACATTTACCTTGTTTTAAGCACATGTCGTCATCTGTTTTGCAATTTTGCTAGAATAGGTTGTGAAAGCCTTTTGAAAAAGGAATATCACATGTGTTCATTTTTGATAAAAGAAAGGTGTGTATGTATTACAGCAGTTGGTTTACTTTGTTTACCTGTTGTACGTTTTCAGCCACTGCAAAAGTATAAATATCTTTGCCTCTCTAGTATTGTTGAAAGGTCTTGAGCCACACCCCATTTCTTCATATCAACCTGGGAAAATGGAAAATAGGTGCAGCAATTTATCGAAACGTGCAAACACACATGGAAATATACTATATTGGTTTGTACAATTCTAATGGGTTTGAAAGTCAATATTTGGTATGATTACATTTATCCTTCAGCGCAGCCAGAAGCCAGTTGACTTGTAGTTTTTACATTTTCAGGACTAGTTTTCAAGCTATTCTTCTTTGGATGTTGGCTGCCTTTAGTCTTGTTCTCTGTCAAGATGATCCCACACTGCTTCAATAAAGGTATTCCTGTATGCTTTGTATGTAATGGTATGCCATATGGCATATCCCAGCCTTTTCTCCTTGTTTCCTATCCTTATGAATGGCTTCTCGAGCCCTCCACAGAGACCATTTCTGACGAGGCTCTGGTGCACAGTATATATAGTCCAACTAAAGGGTCAGTATTATTAAAGCCATGATTTTCAGATACTGCTGTATAGTTTTAGTCTCCGTATTCCTTTATCCTACACTTGTCCAGTTTCCTCTCTTTCTTAAGTACACAATGCACACCATGCTAAGATATGTTCAGTTTTCTGATAATAGCTCATTGGGAGTCACCTTGTTGGTGCCAAAATACCATTTTACATCTGTCAAACTGTGCTATCTTTGCCATTTTTGATTTAGATTCAACTAAAGAAACCAAAAAAAGGGGGGAGGCGGGGTTATATTTTCTGACAGGCTGCTAGTATCAAAGGGCCTAAAAATAATATACAGGGAGTGCAGAAGTATTAGGCAAATGAGTATTTTGTCCACATCATCCTCTTCATGCATGTTGTCTTACTCCAAGCTGTATAGGCTCGAAAGCCTACTACCAATTAAGCATATTAGGTGATGTGCATCTCTGTAATGAGAAGGGGTGTGGTCTAATGACATCAACACCCTATATCAGATGTGCATAATTATTAGGCAACGTCCTTTCCTTTGGCAAAATGGGTCAAAAGAAGGACTTGACAGGCTCAGAAAAGTCAAAAATAGTGAGATATCTTGCAGAGGGATGCAGCAGTCTCAAAATTGCAAAACTTCTGAAGCGTGATCATCGAACAATCAAGCGTTTCATTCAAAATAGTCAACAGGGTCGCAAGAAGCGTGTGGAAAAACCAAGGCGCAAAATAACTGCCCATGAACTGAGAAAAGTCAAGCGTGTAGCTGCCAAGATGCCACTTGCCACCAGTTTGGCCATATTTCAGAGCTGCAACATCACTGGAGTGCCCAAAAGCACAAGGTGTGCAATACTCAGAGACATGGCCAAGGTAAGAAAGGCTGAAAGACGACCACCACTGAAGAAGACACACAAGCTGAAACGTCAAGACTGGGCCAAGAAATATCTCAAGACTGATTTTTCTAAGGTTTTGTGGACTGATGAAATGAGAGTGAGTCTTGATGGGCCAGATGGATGGGCCCGTGGCTGGATTGGTAAAGGGCAGAGAGCTCCAGTCCGACTCAGACGCCAGCAAGGTGGAGGTGGAGTACTGGTTTGGGCTGGTATCATCAAAGATGAGCTTGTGGGGCCTTTTCTGGTTGAGGATGGAGTCAAGCTCACTCCCAGTCCTACTGCCAGTTTCTGGAAGACACCTTCTTCAAGCAGTGGTACAGGAAGAAGTCTGCATCCTTCAAGAAAAACATGATTTTCATGCAGGACAATGCTCCATCACACGCGTCCAAGTACTCCACAGCGTGGCTGGCAAGAAAGGGTATAAAAGAAGAAAAACTAATGACATGGCCACCTTGTTCACCTGATCTGAACCCCATTGAGAACCTGTGGTCCATCATCAAATGTGAGATTTACAAGGAGGGAAAACAGTACACCTCTCTGAACAGTGTCTGGGAGGCTGTGGTTGCTGCTGCACGCAATGTTGATGGTGAACAGATCAAAACACTGACAGAATCCATGGATGGCAGGCTTTTGAGTGTCCTTGCAAAGAAAGGTGGCTATATTGGTCGCTGATTTGTTTTTGTCTTGTTTTTGAATGTCAGAAATGTATATTTGTGAATGTGGAGATGTTATATTGGTTTCACTGGTAAAAATAAATGATTGAAATGGGTATATATTTGTTTTTTGTTAAGTTGCCTAATAATTATGCACAGTAATAGTCACCTGCACACACAGATATCCCCCTAAAATAGCTAAAACTAAAAACAAACTAAAAACTACTTCCAAAAACATTCAGCTTTGATATTAATGAGTTTTTTGGGTTCATTGAGAACATGGTTGTTGTTCAATAATAAAATTATTCCTCAAAAATACAACTTGCCTAATAATTCTGCACTCCCTGTAATTTAATAATAATATAATTTAATAATAATAATATAATTTAAGTACAAAAATTCTAAGATGGCATGAAATATGAAGTCAAAGTCAAATTATGAAGACACAAGGGGTGGCTTCCTCTATCCTAGACTAGGTCTGGGTGCTTTATGTCAAAATATATTAGATTTGCTAAATGCAGAGCACATACATTGCTTTTTTTAATATTTGGAGTCAAGGTTTAAAGCAATAGTGTGAATGCACTTAAGTTTATTTATTTTTTTTAATCCTCCCTCTTCAAAAGTATTATATCATGATAAGCACTGACGGCCCACGTCTGTGAACTCTGCACACGGAAACTATAATTTCAGTTGTGCTGACATTGTTTGATTAGCAGATGAATGCTGGATGTGTCATCGTAAACAAGAACACGAATGGAATCTGATTCCTTTTCTTTCAAATGTCACACAGTAAAAACAGAGTTCCTTTCTTTTGTTTTGTGTTTTTTAACCAGCGTCAGTGAATATTAACATTACCATAAAGGTGTTAGTGCTGATTAAATGCAATGCAGGGTATTGTGTTTTGTAGCAGTATTGTGCTTATTAAGTTGGACGATGCCTCAGTCTTCCAGCCTTGCTCTATAAGGAAATGAAGGCTGACTGTACATAGTGTTCTGACTTCTGCTCTAACACGTTTCAGCCTATAAAAATAGTGATCCACCTCCACCTCCATACCCCACTGAAACCTGTAAGCTGGCCATCTTAAAATAAAATTCCTGTCCAAGCTGAACACAGTGATACAGAAAATAACAAAGAGTATAATCCAAACGTAAGTAAATTATGTTGTGTTTTCTGAATTAGGCGTTACTGCGTGTGCTTCTTTTGTTATGGGTGGTAGGGGGGAGGCATTTGGTCGCCTGTAATGGTGATGAAGACTCAGCAGTATCCTGAATGTGTGAATGTCTCAGGCCGCTCTTTTTTTTTTTTTTTTTTTTTAATGATCTTGCTGTGATGACAACTTTAGTACTCACGCATTGTCATCTTTGCAAGTGACAAACCAAAAACCAAGAGGAAACACTTCATCTCGTCTAAAGCCTTGTCAAATAACTGAAAACAGTTATTTTCAGTTCTAGTCATCTTGTTAAAAAATATCATCTGGTATAGCAAAGTAATTAAAGCAAAAACAGTGTATAGTTAATGTTGAACTCAGTTTTTCTGCCTTTCTCATTTAAGCATATTGTAAACTAGCTGCCGGGAACATCCCTAATTTGAGTATAGCACATCCTTTATTTTTGTTTTCTCTGTCAACCCAACTGCCAATTTTAGATACCAGCACCTAATGTTGTATAGGTCTTCCCTGTGCTGTCAAAACAGGACTTTTTAAGTGCTGTCCTGTGGTATCTGACACTGGGAGTCTGCAGTGGGTCCTTGGATTATTGTTGATTGCCGACAGGCTTATTCAGGGGCATCTTGCACACACTCATTAGATTTGGATTTAAGGAGTTTGAAGGCCAGGTTAGTGCCTTGTGCTCTAAATGCCTTATTCCGTTTCATGAGATTCTGTTGAACTTTTGGGCTTTTAGAGATGATAACCAGAGGTTGTGCTTCACAGAGGCAGTTTATCAATATAAAGGGAGCTAAATAAAGCAAACCAGTGTTAACACATGCATGCTGACTGAGCACTTCAACCACGGTTACATATACAGTATACTCCTTTTAACACAGCCTTCTAGAAATTACGCCATACTAGACCTTCCATTCAGATTAGGTGGGGCAATGCAAAGACAAAGATTAATATGATGTTGTGAAACTGCTCCTTTGACACTGGCTGAAGGGGTTAGTACTGCCATCCATAGCTGCTGAAAAACAAAGATTGCTGTTGAATGAAATGCATACAAAGGGAACGTTATAACACACACAACGAGGTTATCACTGTGCATTTCAAGTGAATTATGAGCTGCTATAATGTCGTGCTGCACAAAACCAAACAAGCTCATTCACTTTATTAAGCTCCTTTGCATAATATAATGAGAACAATGCATTCAACCCTCAGCTGTCATGAAGTATACAATATATTTGTTAGTTTAAACAATATAATAGGTTATATCATGGCCTAAAGTTCAACCCTCACATCGTCTCTGACCTATTACACATGAAGTTAAGTTAAAGAAGGAAAATAAAATGTTTTATTGTGAGACTTAGTCAACACAGTAACGTTTGCATTTTTAACATGGAATGTTTTTTGTTTGGAAAGCTGAAGAATTTGATGATAACCTGTCTGTTATTTCTATCTTAAGTCAAATTTATGACTTTTATAGAGGCTCTTTGTTTTGGACCAATTAGCCTTTTACCTCTTTAATAACATTGTGATGCATTCAGCTAGGTTCAGACATTCACCCGCTGCCAATTTATTCCCTTCAACACTCAGCGCTCTCCTGCTGACACCTTTGGGAACATTTCCCAGACATTAGCTGAGAAGTGGGGTACACCCTGGACAGCATAGACCACTGCCTTCACACTAACAGCTACTTTAGAATTACCCCATGTAACTAATCTCACTGGGTATGAAAATTGTTACTTTTTTTCCATCCAAGTGTTCTACCTTTTTCTAGATCGTGTTTTTAATCTTACCTAGCACTTAAAGCATGTTTAGCACTCCAGTCTGCATCCGGAGACACACTTTAACATCGTCTCACACAGACTGATGGTAGGATTTATAGTGCCCAAGGACATTTCAGATATGTAAAGACAAGAACTGACAACAACCTTCTGAATAGTAAAGTGCTTTAACATATGCAACAAGTTTCTTGGTGGCTATACGTGATAACTGGGTAACCAGTGAGGACTGTATTGGGACCATACAGAAGATGTGACTGAAACAAATGGCCTTATGTACTACCACACCCCACCTTGTCCATTTCAAACATCAACATTTATCTTGTATGATTTGACAGTAGGATCATTCAAAAAAGGAAGATCAAATGGCTATTGGGCTTTATTTTTTTAAAAAAAGTGTATGTGCCCATTTTTGAATTATTTCAAAAATTATGTGAATTATTTCCTTGTATAGTTAAGTTACCTGCTGCACCCCTGGAAAAAAAATACTGTCAAAGTGATGCAATTTAGGTTAGATGAGAAGAATAGAAAGGCACCACGAGCACGAAACGTTACTACTTTTTTCTTCTGTCTTGCTCTGACCTACTGTGTGTTACAGGTGTGTAGGTTAGCGTGCATGTGTTTGTGTGTCAGCCTCACCCCAAGGTGATGAGCAGGTGTAAGGAAGCATGTAGGTGATACCCTTGACTTCTTTCAGTTTTTGGTTTTCAGTTGCAAGCCTCTATTATCTGCTATGTGACACTTGTGTGCCAGCACACCTGCCATTTGCATTAACAGTGGTGCGGCCAGCCCCTCTAAAAACACACACACATGCACTCCGACTGCACTGTTATTGTCACTTCAGCGAGGGCTGCAAAGGCTGCTCTTTGGTTACTGATTATTTGTAGTATAAAACCACTTTGTTTTTGTTCCGACCCTAGTTTCAATTCATATGTAGCCGGCTGTCACTGACCTACATACACAGGGTGTCAGGGTGGGAAACTATCAAGACAGCAGTAAAACAATAAATCACTGACAGAGTAGAGTACATTTGCTGACCTTTCTACTGTCGCAATTTACCCCATAACACTCCTGTCTTTAGCTGTAATTATGAGTTTACTGCTATAAGTACAGTTATATGAATTCCCACTTAAAAGAGCTTCAAAGAGCTAGTGCAAGTTTCAAAACACAATAGTCATATCTGCAATCCCAGTTGTCTTTTTTTGTTTTTTCTAGAGGATTGGAACAAGGGGCATGAACCCTGTGCTACCAGTTGGCCCAGTTTCTAGTCGTTTATCTAGTTTCTAGTAACAGCGCTTTAATCCAGGAGAGGCCCC
This sequence comes from Astatotilapia calliptera, assembly GCF_964374335.1. Lineage (NCBI taxonomy): Eukaryota > Metazoa > Chordata > Actinopteri > Cichliformes > Cichlidae > Astatotilapia > Astatotilapia calliptera. Next base: position 35,252,804 of record NC_137436.1, on the reverse strand, counting down.
TGCCCCGGTGTGCATACTATAGACATGAAAGTCTATACAAGCCTAAAACATCCACACCCAGCTCAGCCTGATAGATACTCTACATATGTAAGTAGGTAGGGTGGTAAATCTACACAAGGGTTATATATACATAAAACCGTGAGATGGCCAGAAACAGAAGAGTGTTAAGGAAGTAAGACACAGGCCAGCAAAAATGGAAAATTATACAGAAGCTGAATCAAAGTGGGAAAAAGCCAACAGAAAGAGTTAATGAGTTGCTTTGCAACCACATGTTTCACAGTAACTTCAGTGCAGCACAGAGTTGTTTTTTCAAGTCTGTGCAACTTTACTGTCGTTCTTTCATTTGGTGTTTAGATGTAGCACGGTGGAGCAAACCCTCCCATAGGTTTACTGTCAATCGCATTGTTTCCATACTCACTCATACCAAGTCAGTAGATAGAGTACAGCAAAACTACAATCATGATTTATGATGTGAGTGAACTAGAACTAAAAAATAACTCATATCTTAAAATGTGGATTGTTGCCTCTATTAGATTAAGAGTATTGCAGTCCAAGTAGACATTTATGCAGTTTTATACTAACTGGATTGGTTATTTGGCTTTAAAACAATATTGTTAAAGTATAGTTAAATTGTTCGTTGTTGCTAAGCAGGACAGACTACCTCACCCACATCTATCATCAGTGAAACCTGGATGAAACCTGAACCTGGATATGCACAAGCATACTTTGTTAACACGTTTCAGACTTCACTAAAGATTACTCACTTGATTAGTTTGCAGAAAGACCGCCAAAAATAAGCACGCCACGGTCTTTGAGTGCTGTAACACTAACACATGAAAATGTTACCTTTAACTATTACATCAGGTGAGACCTTTCAGTTTTTTCATTTATCATGTGTGGCGTATTTAAATCTACAGTAGCGATTTCCATTGTCCTGCTTTGTTACCACATCGTGAGCATTAAATGGGGAATGGAATCTGAATGCTTCCCTCTAGAGAAATATTTATTGGTGTGATTAGGCAGGAGAGAGCAAATAAAGCAACATGGGGAGGGGGTGGTAGCTGGGGAGAGGGTAATTTCTAAGATTTATGGCGCGGCACTTCACAAAATGCATGCATCCTGTAATTAAAACTCCCCCTTTGCCTCCAGCAGGCGTCTACATTAGTTGGCATCCCCCACAGCCCTCTCCGGCCCTCTGTTAACCCTTACCCACTAGATAATAAGATCTCACGACTGCTTGGCGTCACTAATTAGAGCTGAATGCCACAGAGAGGGGCAAATTTGGTAGCAAGATACAGGAACATTGTGCGATAAAGGCTTTCCTTTTATCCTTTCTTCTTCATGTAGCAAGCACAGGTTACAGGACAATATGGAGGATTATTTTACATCTTTTTACTAACTCGTTTGATAAATTCTTTGTTGCATATTACTCTTTGACCCGGAGCAGGAAGGTCATGAGAATTTCCCAAGTCAATCATGCGTTGCTTTCATTTTGTCTAATGGCACGTATCCTATTGTACACACCCTAGATGCTTTGTGTTGCATTCCTATGGGAATGCTGCTTTCATGACTTGTTACTTTTCTGCAATGGTGGGTTTTTTTGTTTTGTGTTTTTTTTGTTTTGCGTATTAACTATGTGGAGGCGTCTGCCGGCTGCTTGTTTTGTCCACCAACACACCAAAATCCAAAGAGCTGCAATTTGCTATCAGACAAAATGTTCACAATGGTTATTTGCGTCAGCTTTGTGCTGAGCCGAGTGATTTCCTGACGTGATATCAAACGCGCTTCACGGGCGTCTGCAACATCAGGGTTCGTGGCTTGGCTGCTGTTTTGGTGGCTGTGTAGTAACAATACGCCTTGGTGCTATTTTCTGTGGTTTTGTTTGGTGGTGCTCAGTTGTACATTGTGTTTCACAACCTTCTATTTTCAATAACACATTATGAAACTCCGTGACCTCACTTATGCACGGTGTGATGTACAGTTGTCGATACTCTCGCGCTTTATCGAGCCTTGTAAATATAACTGCGGACGCCGCTGAAGTTTGAAGATGGCGAATGTGTGCCTGCTGCTTTCTCGCTTTCGAATAAATGCGAGCGTGTAGTAAACAGAACTCTAAGAGGATGTTTCACAGTCACGTTGAAGAAACTAGGCAGGAAAAAAAACATCCACAGGCTCGGTGGCCTCATTGTCACCCCCTCGAGTAACCCCCTTCACTTTTACTGCCAACTTTCACTGACGTTTCCGAGGCCCCAGGCCCCGCTAACAGCTGTACCTAATCAAGTCCTCATCAGGCCACAAGGTCTACTGTGTCTCTCAGATCTTCTTATTATCAGACGGAGACCCCCACCTCCCGTCTTGTTGTTGCATATTACAGCACTGACTAATCATTCTCCATATTTTAAAAATACTTTTATTGTAGTCTCAGAATTTAAAAACACACCATCTATCCACTGTCTCTTCACAGCTCTATGAACTGGATGGAGACCCAAAGAGGAAAGAGTTTCTGGATGACCTCTTCAGCTTCATGCAAAAACGAGGTATGTTTTCATATCCTTGTCCCCCTGTGTCAAATTTGATTTCACTAACTATAGGACGTCCTATTTATTCCATTTCTTATCTTGCTGTATCACATATCCCCGCCTTATCTCCGGCCGCTGTCGTTGGCAGCTTCTTAATGTGATGAGGAGAGAGGATGATCACCCACCCCCTTCTTTCTCTGATATATGACACAGCACTGTCTACTCATCTTTCACTGGCATGGGTGGGGTCTTTATTCATTTCAGCGATGATTGCTTTATGGTCACACAGCAAGTCGGCGTTCCCAGGCTATAACTAGAAGGGACACACTGTATTGATGCTTGAGGATGGATTAGTTTACCTTCCCATCCTGCAGGCTGTCCGCATAGCTCGACCCCCACTTCTAACACTACACGCATAACCACTTTTCACTCTTCTTATCTAAACACCTAACAAGAAAAGTGAATAGTTTGTATTTTCTTGTGTTCAGTGTGCTAACGCCAGACTGCCAACTTGAGATAATTATTTTCTTGAAGCCGTGTTGATTTCACAGGATGCTAATGGATGATATGATCAGATCAGTGGGCGGACGACTGACATGGGAGAAAAGAAAAGTTTGCTCATGACTGAAAAAACAAAAAGCCAAGCAGTAGTAGATGTTCACACAGCCTCTGGTAGTGTGCTCCTAGATTCTGAAAGCGCCATCTCTAGGCCATTATAAGAAATATGACGTGAGAATTATAATCACTGAGAAGACAAATTGATTAAAAAAATGCTTTGATTGGTTTGGTTTTTCAGCCAATATAATAATAGCAATTATACAGCATATTAGTAATGTAAATGAAAGCGTTTTATTCCGTACTTTGACCTTGAGCAATAACTAAATTCTAATAATCTTCTCAAATAAAATCAAAATAGCTGTCACAATTACTCTGCCTTTTTTTCCAGACATTTTTAGAGCAACTTCTTTCTCATCACAGTTTGTCTTAGCTTGTTTCCAATTATCTTTACTAGCCGTAAATGAGTCACACGTCTAAGTTTTGATAAACTGCCCTTTGGGTATAAAAACCTGTTTCTTTGGACATCCCCTGAACCCCCTTAACCCCGCCCTCTGGTTTAAAAGAAAAGTTATTTTAAAGAAGATTTCCAAGTAGTATTTTAAATGTGGATTTGGAAAAGACAAAGTTTATTGTGCAGTAGTAGAGTTTCTAATTCCCCTAATTAGATAAAGATCCCCTTTTCAGTTCTGAGAGGAACCACAAATCTCTCTGGGGTTGTGTCAGGGAGGGCAGCAAGTGTAAAAGCTAAACACGTGGAGTTGCCCACAGTGGCGTGCCCTTGTGAATAAGCTGAAAAGTATCTAATGATAATAACGTGTTGTTGTAATTGAAATATTAGATATTTAAGGTAAATACTTGTAAAAATGACAGTTTTCAGTGGAAAAATAGTTCCAGGTTTTGAAATATAAGAATTCAAAGTTAAAAAGTGAGGGCTGACCTCTGAACCCCATCAGGAGTGGACTGGAAAAAAGCGTGGTCATACAAGGACACAAACCACTGACGCTCACAGGAGTTTGATATATTTGATGCTTGTTCGTTTCTATGTAAAGCCGTTAATGTCATAAGTGGTCTTACTCTGCCCATTGTTTTGTATTTTAACATCTAGCCAAAAGACAGTAAATTGTTCTGAATCTGGTTGATTATTTGTGGGGTTGCCTGGATGCCAAGTTCGTTGGTTCAGCTCAAGGGTAAAAGCAAACCTAGTGTAGTTTCCTAGCACAGGCGAAGCATCTATTAGATCTGCGCGTTGGTGAGCTCCGCCACTCGACCGCAGCACCGTCACTCTGAGCACTTAAACAACACCTTGCACTGGCAAATTACTGTTTGCTAATACTGAATGGTAAAAGTGTGGTCTTTTAATCGTGACAAAAGAGCCAAAGAAGGTTTTGCTACAATTAAGTTGTGAGCTACAGCACTGTCTTAAACATGTAAAATGAATGGGTGTGACCGCGCACCACCTTTATTGGCTAAAGGGAGACAACTGTTATTTCAGGTACTGTTGTTTGTCTTTGATGTTATTTCATATGTATTTTATTGGTGGAGCATGACTGTATTTTTTTCCTGTTTCCTGTTGCTGCAGGAACCCCAGTGAATCGTATTCCCATCATGGCCAAACAGGTCCTGGATCTGTACATGCTGTACAAGCTGGTAACAGAGAAGGGTGGCCTGGTGGAGGTTATTAACAAGAAACTGTGGAGGGAGATCACCAAAGGACTCAACCTGCCTACCTCAATCACCAGTGCAGCCTTCACTCTTCGCACACAGTCAGTATAAAAACACTCGTTTAACTGGTGCTTAAAGGTTACTCAGGGCGTTTTCACACCTGTAGTTTGTTTACTCTGGCCCGACTTTGGTCATGAGTTTGTAAACTTGTAGTTTTTCCTTTGGTTTGGTTTGACTTCACATGCAGAAGTCCAAAATGCATCCGTTACTACAAAACATGTAAGAATGTTCAGTCCACTCATTTGCCGGATGTGTCTGAGGCGGGAGCAAGAAAAATAAATACAGGAAGAAGGTGCCGTGTTCTGGTCTACTGGAGAACATGGAGAATTTCTTTTCATTTCACGGTTAGTTGTTAGCACATCCATAGTACCTTTCCGCATTAAGAATACAAAGCATACATGGCTACGGGACTTTTTTTTTTAACCTGAAACGTTTAACGTACACCTGATAGTTGGTTCGCATCATTTTCACACCTTCTCCAAAGGGTCTCGGTGCTGTTGTTTTGGTCCACACCCAAGTGTGATTACTGTGTTCACAACCAGACACACCAAATGGGGAAACAGAACCAGTGTCCGATTTAAACTGACAAAATACCGTGTGAAAATACCCTTAATAGCACCCTTTTTCTTAATTAAGCAATTAAGCAAGAGTTAGCTAAAGTTAAATCGTTCCATACTTGTTGCTGTAGAAATTAATCCCTGTACTAAGACCGATCAGTCCTAGTTAGCTGAAGTTGGGCCAAACTTTGTCTTCGAAAACTCAGAAGGGCACACCTGTTGTGCACTTTGTTGATTTCAGATACATGAAGTACCTGTACCCATATGAATGTGAAAAGAGGGCACTGAGCAACCCCAACGAGCTTCAAGCAGCCATCGACAGCAATCGACGGGAGGGCCGGCGACAGAGCTTTGGCAGCTCTCTCTTCACCTACTCTCCCAATGGGACTCCCACCATGCTGTCCTCGCCGAAGCTCCCCACGCCCAGCATGGGCTTAACAGTGGGCACCAACGGGACCTCGCTGGGTCACATCCACAAGATCAAGAAAGGTGAGATTTGCTTATTGCGCTGCATGCACATCGAAGAAAATTTACTGTTTGAGGGACATTTTCTTTGATGTTGATTGTTTTGAACAGTGTTGGTCAAGTTACTTGAAAAACGTAATCAGTAACTAATTACTGATTACTTCCCCAAAAAAGTAATCCCGTTACTTTACTGATTACTTATTTTCAAAAGTAATTAATTACTTAGTTACTTAGCTACTTAGTTACTTTTTAAAAACATGATTTACAACCTGAGGAGGTGATAAAGCGATAGATCTGTCAACCCAATTCTACTTTTTCTACATAATCCATCATACAAAATGTAATCAAATGGAAAAGTATCTTTTTTTTAACTTGTTTTATCAGTTTTAATCTTTTAACTTCATGCATATGCAAAAATAAAATTATATGCACTGTTCTCTGACTTGAATAAATTTGTTTAACATTTAAACCTATTTTCTACACATTCCAGCACATAAAAGAAAATATTTTTTGTGTTTACACTCAGTCTTTCAAATAGATGCAAGTGAAACACAGCAGAAAATAAATAAAGTCAAAGACTCAGCGGTCCTTTTGCTCTATTTTCACCTGTAAAGCAGGAGTAGGGTAGGCGGAGGTTTACCCTGGTGCAGGTGTGCCGAGGCGGTCAGTGGAAGAATCCGTGAGTTTCTCTGTGAATTACCCATTACGTCGTTGCGCACTCGGTGCTTGTTTAGGGGGGGGGGGGTTTTCGCTGTAAAAAGAAGTTTTCTTCCCACGCACAACGGACACTAATGTTTTTGTAACTTTTTATGGAATCAAACTCAAAGTAAGGTCAGTACTTCCACGCTTTAAACGCTGCATGCTCATACTCTCTCCCACAATCGATATGTGATCCACTGTTGATCTGCACACAGCTGTTGTCACAAACGTTGCACTTGCTTACGTCACTGTCATGAGACATTCTCGCAAAAAAATCACGGTTTTAGTAACGCAGTAACGCAGCGTTCCTACGGGAAAGTAACGGTAATCTAATTACCGTTTTTGCAATAGTAACCCCTTACTTTACTCGTTACTTGAAAAAAGTAATCAGATTACTGGTTTTGAATCAGGTTAAAATACATGGATATGGCAGTAACTTTGTCTACTCTCAGGTCAAAATGACAAATTCAAGTCAAGTATACGGTTTGTCAGTATAACGTGACAGTATAACGATTTACTCTTGACTGTGTTGGATCAAAGTTTTGAAAATTTAAGTTAAAATGAGGATCCACTGTGAAATCTTGAGAATTTTACTGATAGCACATTTATGATCAGAGATCATTTCTGCCAAATTTATCTCTTAAACGGAAACTCCGATCTTCAAATAAAGAAATAGCATCAAATCTGATTTGCTGTCATCTCTCTCTTTAAAAGAGCTTAACCCTGGGACCTTCCCGTAACACACTGCATCTTATTTATTATCTGTTTTCTGTGGTCACGCTGAAATTTATGTCTGGGGACTATAATGCATCATATGAGTTTGCTTGACTTTGAGTTCCCCTTTCTCTTTGTGCTGCTGGGCCAGAAGAAGAGGGAGGCCAGCCTCTGGCAGGCGTCAGCATGGCTCGTTTGCCAGCGGGGGGCTTGGCAGGTCACTCAGTGGCTGCTGTGCAGGCAGCAGCAGCCCATGCCGCCATGGCTGCTCAGGTGGCCGCTCTGGAGCAGCTGAGGGACAAACTGGAAGCAGGCGAGCCGCCAGAGAAGAAGATGGCGCTGTCTGCCGAGGAACACCAGCGACTGCTGCAAAGAGCGCTGCAGCAGAACCTGCTAGCCATGACTGCTCAGATACCTATGAACATTCGCATCAACAACCAAGGTACTGAACAGTGGAGCTCTGACATATTCGGGTAGAGAGAGAGGAACAAAACAACCAGTCAGACATGACTTTCATGTTTTGCACAGTAGCTGCAGGCTGTTCTACACTCTCGTTTGAGGAAATTCCTCCTTTATCTAATCAACATGAGATAAAAGAGTACACCACCTTTTTTACATCTCCCTGGTTTCAAAAGCTCAAAGATGCAAGAACACTGATTTTGCTGATGTGAAATGAAACTGTAATTTCTCACTTATTCTCGATTGTCAAGAAAAAGCAAATGGCCAAGTCCAGATAAAAAAGCAATATTAAGGTTGCTGGGAAATATTAAGTCGATAATGTCAGCGTGAGCGCTAGCAGCAGTGATCTGTGTATGAAAACACCCACGTGAAAATGAAAATGTCACCTCTGGTAGTGGTTAACATGTAAATGAACAGTAAAAGAAGAAGATGAATTAATGTATTTCAAATGGTAACGGTCGGTTATTAGAGTGCATTTTTAGGGACATTCGTTTGTTTGTTTTTAACTATTCCAGAGTTGAAGTTTATTTTTGTCTTTACTGCAAATCAAAATGAACTAAAAATAAAAATCTGGAGTTATTACGACATCACAGTTACTCTTGGCATCACAGGTTTTTACATTTCATTGTTGCCAGTGCGAGCTAGGTTTGACACATTTCCCTTTTCATGACAGTTAGTATCTCAATGCATTCTTGTAATCTCACCACAAACCACAGCACCCAACTGCGAGAAAGTAACACCTAGCAGGGCTATAGGTTGACCTGCTTAGCTTATAGAAGCAGCGTGCGTGCATACATACATGCATGATTATCTGTGTGGGGATTCCCTTCTGTAAGCACGCACCTTGATCTTATAGAAGGATTTGTCTCGGTTACTGTCTATCTGATCGTGCACATGAACCATTTCTCGGTAAGTGACTTATGAGAAATGTTCATTGGGACATTTTTGAAAAATTCAGTTTTGCTCCTACTGTGGGACGGTTTTGTTTCTCCATTTGGTTTGACTATTCTTAAGTCAAATCTGGATCCAAAAATGAATAAGGATGAAAACTGCTTTCTTCCAGATGGCAGACAAGACTCAGCTCTGAACCTCACCACCAACGGCACAGGGAGCATCAGCATGTCCGTGGAGCTCAATGGAGTGGTATACACTGGTGAGCAGCTCCTCTGTAACTTAAGGTGACACAACAAAATGTCAGATATGAGCTCGCTGCTTCGCAGTTAGTCATGAAACGTTAAGTATTTCCAGTAAGACTCTTGGCTGACTTACAGATCTGGAGAAGCATCAGATTGGTATAGAGACCAGCCCCCTTTCTTCCTCCGAATGTTCCTATCAGCACCTTTTTTGTTTCTGTTTCATATGTTGTTTCGTTGCTTATTTGATTTGTGAAGAAATGGAGAAATGATTATAGCTGTAAGAGATGTTACACAGAGCAGATTATTCCTGTTTTGTGGCAAAGCAGAGTTGTGCAGTAACATCGTAGAGTGTTGTTGTTGGAGGAAGATTACCAAGTTTGGTAAGACCTCAGTCTCGTGGGCCTAGACCCCTTGGATAATCTGGCTGTTGGAGATTGCTTAATGTCGTTAGGTGAAATTGGTCAGAAATAGGTGTACAGTTGTGCACCAAAGAGCTCTTTGGGACTGCTTTAGTCACTAGCAGAACGCTGCTGTCTCCTGTAGTTTAAATGGCAGGTGCCGGCTTGTCTGCACATTCTCACTGACTATTTGCAGAGCTGCAGTGAAACGTCAGTGTGACTCAAATGGGAAACTGAGCACGTTTACCTTGAAACTAAAAACTAAACTAAAAATTTGTACCTGAAGCTGTGTTCACACATGAAGTGATTCTCAGTAACCAGAGGCATTGAATTGCGTTAAGAGAATAAAAACGGGGCGAAGACAAAGTTGGCAATGTGATTGAAGTATCTATCAAGCGTTGATAGCCAAACAATCCGGTAGTAAATAGAATAGAGGGTTACCTAGGTAACTAGAGCCTGAATGTTGTTAGTGACCAGCTGTCAGCTTCAGATTGATGCGTGAAGAGCAAGTCTCTTCTGGTGCAGCTTAAACAATGCGTTTCAAATGGCACAACTTTTTCTTTGAAAGTGAATGTTCGCGTTTCACCGTTTGACTACTAACAGGTGAGCAGTTGGCACCTGTGTCTGCAGACAAGTCAGCTTCTTCCACACAAACTACATGCGACTATAGCAGTTGCAAGGAGGTTTTTGTTGAAGCACCTTCCCCCTCGAGCAACCACTCGCCAGTTGGTCAGGAAAGGCAGTTTTTTTCCTAGCAAAAAGTGGTCGCCAAGCGGTTGCAGATCAGTATATACAGACTGTAATTCAAAGCATTTGACAGATGTTTTGTACTCTGACTCCTTTTTGTTTTCCCTCTTGTCGTTTTCTATCCAGGCGTTCTTTTTGCTCAGGCAGCACCAGGGTCAGCCTCGTCTGGTGCATCTGCATCGTCCGTCACCAACAAGGCTCCCAGCAGTCGCGTCGCTCCGCAGCAGCAGCAGCAGCAGCAGCAGCTGCAGAACACACCTACCTCAAACTCCAGCAACTCATTGTCTTAACAAACTCCCAGCCTTTCCTTCATTCATTTTTTTATTTTATTTACCACGCTAAGTGAAGCCAAAAAGCAACCTCATTTTCTATCTCACCAATGCCAAAAATAGAAAAGAAAAGAAAAGAAAAGAGAAGAACCATAAACCATACAGAAAGACACAAACTGGAACTCTTTTCACTTGAAGTACACTATCTCAGGTTTCCTCTCACAAACTCTTTTGTTCTTCATCGCCAAAATGATCTTGAAAAAGCAAAATCTCCCAACTGAGAGCCAGTATATGCTAAACAAAGACATATGCACAGCCTGTGAATTATTTATTTCTGCATCAATGTACAGATTATTTGGAGAACAAAAGAGAAGATAAAAACTAGGAAAGCATTGTTTACACACACAAACACAGCTACTGACTGACAATGATGTTTTATCCTTCAGGGGAGAGATTTTATTTTAAGTTTTCATTGTCATTATTGTCATTATTTTATTCTCTTTATTGTTTTTTTTTTTATCATTTAAATCTTTAACAATCTTTTCACTGCAGGAAAAAAATCTATATTAAGAATTCTATACCAAAAAAAAGAATATCATCTATTTTTAATCAGAATAACTTTAAGGATAAGTGTTGTTTCTTCAGGGCATATATAAATATATATAAATATATATAAATTGTACCATTGTGACCTCATTTTGGGTAAAACCTTATACACACGGCAGCCGTTTTGAGTGTCTGTGTGAGATAACAACGCAGGTCTGTGCTCCTGTCGTGTGGGGACGTATGCATTACATCACAGATTCTCCTGTGAATAGACAGAGTGACGTCGGCGTCCCGACTCAGACTAATGCAAAGGAGCACGGGCATAGTTGTTCTTCCTGTGACGCTCGGCTAATTTAGCTAGAAAATCCACTCCTGTTTGTTGACACGAGGCTTGTTAAATACACCTTTTACCTTTTTTTTTTCTCTCTCTCCATTATGCTGGTAGAGTTTTCAAAATGGCTGTTTTTGTAAGAGTAAGGTCAGTTTGTACAGGCGGTAAAATTAAGTTGTTTCTTTTTGTTTTGTTTTTTTTCCCACCTCCCTGCACCTCATCACAGGATGGACTTTCTCAATGCTGTCCACACCAAGTGTTCCTTTTCCTGTTTAGGGTTCAGATTTATGTGGGAAAACACAGGTTTTAGGTGAATGTTCTCACGTGTTTCTCGCTCTTAAACAAATATCCCACTTGACAGAGCACTGCTTTTCCACGTGTTGAAATCTGCTTTATCTTCTTTCTAACTTGGCCTTTAGTGGAGTGATTGTCTTTCAAAAAAAGAAAAGATGCATGCATGTATTTGTAGATAAAAAGCCCCCTTAATGAGATATGAAGTGATTTCCCATCTTAGGTTCGCAGGAGTCGAGCGTATACTGAATCTTTATTATTGCAGAGCTGCTCAAATGGACAATCAGGTGTCAGGAGATGCTTATCTGGGCTTCGGACGAGTGCTTTTTTCAGCTCGTATGTGACATTGTGTTGTGTTTTCTTTTTTGGCTTTGTATTATAGATTTCAGATGCTTTTTATTTTTATTTTAGCGTTTTCAGCTTTGTTTTTGATGAATTTGTGTGTCTTCTGATCCAAGTGCTTCTTATCCCGCGCCTTGAGACGAACAGGGTCTCATTAAGGTTAGCTTGCAACCTGTCCGGGATCCTGCGATGGCTGAGAGGTGATCGCAGCTGCGGCGTTTGCTTGTGGCCTCGCGTCTTTGTACAAACTCTGTTAGCTTTACAAAACACAGAGGAGAATCTGTGTCATTTGTGTCCGTGCTTTTTGAAGTCAGTCAATCAATTCAGCTTTTTGAACTTTAACCTGTTACCTCTCTGAACTGTTAACCGTTAAAGATTGTTCCCCACAGCCCCGACACACGCGCACACACACACACACACACACACACAGTCACCCCACTTCACAAAGCAGCTTCATTCCTACTGACGTTGGAAGTAAATCAGGCTTTGTACGTGGGTTCTGTTCAGAGACCTTAACACAGCATGAGCTGACCAGAGAGCGCGCGGTACCTCAGTTTAATCAGTTTTTACCGTTCAAGTCAAATATCACCAGATGGCTGTCGTGGCTTTGATTCTGGACTCACTTCTCAGTGGGAAATTACCACCAGCTGCTACAGAGCAACTGGTCATTACTTTTATGTTTTTTGTAACGGACCTCACAGTCATCACAGTGGCGTTCTTGAATTTCAGTGCAATGTCCACAAAGGATTGAACTGTCCATCCTCAGGCACAGGAAAGCAAAGGCGGACTTCAGGTTTATGTAAAACCCTGCTCGAGACTTCAGAAACCATTTGTTTTGCAAATCGAATAACTAAATTCGTTTCTCTCCGCAAAACGCTTAAGCGCCTTTTAGATGCGGAATACAAAACATTGCCGGCTTTATCTGTTTACCGTAAAGTTCCTCCTCCTTCTCAAAGATGAGCCCATGGCTGAGGCAGCGACAGCCACACTAACCTTGCAATAATTGCCAGACACATGCAAGAAGTGTTGCATTTGTGGCATCGATTGCCAATGTCAACTATGATGAGGTTAAACCACACTTTTGAACATTTAGAGTTGCGAGTGTGTGTCTGCGTTTGGTGCATGGTGCAACATCAAGCAGTAGCTGCTTCTGGTTCTCAGACGGGGGCTTGAGGAGGCCGTTCCACACAGACGCCGTAAACCGAACACACGGTTGCTGAGACACGATGATAAAACATTCAGCTGTTTGGCGAATTCTCCAGTGAACCCATGAGCACGTGCAGGACACCTTTCTGAAAAAAGTGACTGAAATTACGTAGTCAGACATGAGGCTGATGTGTTAGGACGCCGTCAGGCTCAGAGAGTGTCTACGTGTAGAATGTGTTGCTCTTCATTAACTCAGGCGTACAGCTGATTTAAATGTTTGATAAGTGCATCTCTTAGAAACACAGTAAACACTTTGTGAATGTGAGATTCAAAGGCTCAGCTCCATGAATGTCATCTGTCTTTTTTTCATGCCCTTACAGTAATGGGTTGGTATGTTGGAGTACTGCGTAGGCCCTAACCAAAACAAAACAAAAGGGGAAAATGACAGCCCTCACGTATTCCTGCTTCCTTGTATCTGCAGTATGAGTGGATACGAGGGCTGTTTTTCTTTGTATCAGGAGTAGCAGGTGTCACAGTTGCCAGTAATGGCTGACAATCAAATAGAGACGTACTGCGGCTGGAAGCATGTTGGGGGAGGATGGCTGGAGAGAAGCTAAATTCAATCAATCCCAATCTAAAGGATCAACACTGCTTTTTCACATTTGACCCTGTGACCTTTTGGCCCCCAAGGCAGCCTTTAAAGCACCCTCCCCCCCTTCGGTGAATCCATATTTATCGTATAACTATCGACTGCTTGTGTGTGATATTTGCACATGAACAACAAAGGTACCGCCACTTGACTGTACTCGCTCTCTCTGTGGACGGCAGCATTTTCAAGGAACATGTTCTTAACATGCGCGGTAGCAACAATCATGAGACGTAAAGACAATGCCGTATACCTCCAAACACTCTCGACATCCCTTCAACCACAATCAAACCCCGTTTCTACCTCAAGGACTAAAAGCTTTGGCAGATTTCTCCTGCAGGGCCACACCTGGGAGAATCCTGCTGGAGGCTGCGCTCAGGCCAAAAAACCCCACTCAAGTGATGGTGGTGCCGGTTCATAAGGATTTTAAAAGAGATTGTAGTGACCACAGACAATCAGCTGAAAATGCAATTCTCACCTTTAACGATGACCATTTTAGAGGCAGCTCTTTGGCAAGAGCTCCCCTCAGTGGAAGGTTTTTGTTACAGCGCACAATCAGTCAAAGTTTCCTGTATGGGGGGGGAAAAAACATGGAAGGATATGAAGGCTTCAACTATTCCATTTACTTTCTTTTCCTTTCTTTACTTCCTTGTGGTGTTTCCAGAGTTTAATGTTTGTGGGGGATGTAAAAGCTTCAGAATCAGCATTCAGATCACGGAACACTAAAACCAAACTTCACAGGCTTTTAGAATCAGTAGCTCTGCAAGGCACTCAAACAGGGAAGTGGTTCAGACAGGGAAAATGCAGTCTGGCCTGTATCAGTGCAATCATGTAGGATCCTCTGGTCAGAGGTAGTTCATCTCTGATATTTTAAGGCACAGTGTAGCTAAGAAAACTGCATCAGTCTTAACTCTGTAGCCTGTAGAGTTGTGAAAAACAGATTTTTGTTCAGGCTGGAGCTTTCGTTTTTTATTGTATGGTAGGAAGTTTGACTCCTATAGCTTACAGATGTTTTCCATCATTAGATTAGACAATGCCTGCGCAACATGTTTGGCTTTTTTATTATTTTATTCGTCTTTAATGGCCCTGGACTGTTTTCAGAAGCCTGCTTCGTTTGACACTGTTGTACAGACTTGAACAGCAACATAACTCATCTATTTTGCCTGTCTTGGAGTCCAATTTTGATAACAGTATGTTAATATCAGCACAAACCCTCAGAGTCTATCGCGATCGGCTCACTCGCTCTCTGTCTCATTCGTAACTTTTAAGTGTCTGAATCTCAGCTGTTTTTGATCCCAACCAGAGCTGTAGATAAAATAACTGCTTGAAAAACATGGTTCTGAGGGTCTTGCTTGGAGCGTGACTCCTGCTCCCACCTGCTGCCGACATGGACACTTTGCTAGAACATTTACGGGTTAAGGCGCATGTGGGGCTCGAGGACTTTTGACTGGACTTCACCACTCACCTTACCTCAATCAGGGGGACTGTGGATAGGGAAGATGATGATGATGATGATGATGATGATGATGATGATGATAAAATAACAAGATGCCTTCTGCTGTGACAATTGTATGAATTAACATGTATTACTAAGACTCATTAAGTAGATTATTTCTGAAAATGGCTTTTAGGGCTATGGATATATAAAAAATTTTTTTATTGTTTTTTGTTTTTTTGGCTATTTCCCTGCTTCTTTTTCCCTTGTTTTAGACATGCTGTAGCAACGGAGACACAGAGATTACTTATAGAGCAGATTTTTGAATACAGTGATGATACTTATAATGGTAATGTGATTATTATAGGGAAGCGTGTGTGTGTGTCTGTGTGTGTGTGTGTGTGTGTGTGTGCGTGAGCAAGTGAGAGCGCGTGTGTGTGTGAGAGAGAGCTTCACGTGTATCCTCAGAACAGAAACAGGACTCTGTCTCTTGTCTCTTACAACCTCTCAGGAAAATCTACCTCTACCTCCAGTTTGATGCATTTAACCCGGTGAGGGCTCAAGTTACAGTTTGGCAGGAAGAGGACACGAGAACGGGCGCCGGCGTTTGAAGTGAACTTCAGCCGACCTCGATTGATATGAACGCCGTGCTTGTGTTAGATACAAACAAGACATTCTTGGTTGAGAGGTTCATTTCTGACGCCGGGGCGTCCGCCGCCCTCTTGTTTGTCGTTACACTTTCGTAACACTTCTGCTGTTTAGCTTATTTGAGTACCAACAACAGGGAACCTCCAGCTCAACAGCTAACTACTACCAGTACTCTGACAAGTACTGCTTCTCGCACCACTGTCAGTTCAGAGTTTTGCAGTCTGCTCTATTAATGTGTGCTTATTCCTTCTTTTTTTTTTTTCTATCAATGATCACATTTTTTCACAAGTGGGATGTTTCCCCAATGGCCACCACATCAGTGATGTGGCAGCGGGGCAATGCAACTGTTTATTTTGAAGGGTGAAGATCTGTTCTTGCCTATTTACTCAATATATGTTAGTGTGAATACTTTTATTTTGAATCTGAAATTAATAAAATATCACCTTTGTTAAATGTCAGACGTGTTTTGGATGTTATTTTAAGTATTTGGGACTAAGATTTAACAGCCAGTTATCCTGAATTATACAGCCTCAGGGGAAATATTAGACTATGTCAGTATTTATTTAACAAAAATTAGACCACTAAGTACTAATGGTTTCACAGGAATTAAGAGATAGCAGAGCCAGTTGCTGCCAACCAAATTAATTGATCATCTTCAGGTGTGAGGAGCTCAGTAAAAGCAGAAGTTTAGACCCAGGCATCTTGCAATCACTTAGTCAACCATGAACTACTCGGTAGTAGATTTGAGCCCTATGGGAGTGTCCACCAAGAGGGACATGGACCCCCTATTGATCCTCTACTTAATCATACGAGCCAAGGTGTGGAAACGGGTGTGGGTCACAAACAGCTGAGGTTCTGGGCAAACCCACCGTGTACTCTGTAGACCAATGGATTCTAGAGTTAAAGATGAGGCCATCTGTCCAGCAAATGCTTGGCTGAAATGAAACAGGACAATGATCGCAAGCACTGCAGCAAAATCTGCAACAAAAAGGCAAAAAAAACAGGAAGCATCAAGGTGATGCAATGGCCCAGTCAGAGTCCAGACCTCAACCAGAGTGAAATGCTGTGGTCAGACCTTAACATATCTGTGCATAAACGAAATCCCACAAACCTCTGTGGACTGAAGCAATGTTGCAAAGAAGAGTGAGACAAAATTCCTCCACAATGATGTGAAATACTGAAATCTATGGTAAATGATTACTTCAGGTTATTGCTGCTAAAGGTGGTTTTACAAGCTAAAGAGTTGTGGGGTGTACTTTAGTTTTCCACACACCGCTTCTGCATTTAGTCTAATTTCACGTTAACTAAATAATAACAGAGTGTAATATGTGTTAGAAATCAGCCAAGGTGCCATTGTGTAGCCTGTAGGCCGTTTGTCTGTCCGTCTATGGATATGCCTCACCAGACCATCACTGACACACCACCAAACGGTTCATGCTAAACAATGTTACAGGATGCATAATGTTCTCCACAGCTTCTTCAAACCCTTTCACGTCTGTCACATGTACTCAGGGTGAACCTGCTCTCATCTGTGAAAAGCACAGGGTGCCTGTAGTGGACCTGCCAATTCTGGTATTCTTGGGCTCTGTGGTGCCAGTCAGTGAGGGCAGAGCCCACTAAAGGACATGGAGCCCTCAGGCCACCGTCATGAAAGTCTGTTTCTGATTGGGTATTCACACCAGTGGCCTGTTAGAGGTCATTTTGTAGCTCTGGCAGTGCCCATCCTGTTCTTTGCACAAAAGAGCAGATTCTGGTCCTGCTCGTGGATTAAGGTCCTTCTGCAGCCCTGCCCAGCTCTCCTGGACTAACTGCATGTCTGCTGGAATTGCCCCATGCTCTTGAGACTGGGTTGGCAGACACCTGAAGGAGTTGGAAAGAATGTCAGTGGCCTCCACCTGTAAAGCCTTTTCTGTTTTGTGTTTTCATTGTTGTCTAGTGTACTTGTTGTTAATTTCATTAACACCAAAACAGCTGGAACTGATTAACAACCCCCTCTGCTGTCCCAGATGTTTAACTGATGATGTTATCCTCTAATTAGAAAAGGTTAAAAGGTTTTCCTTTATTTTTTAGATTAATTTTACTCAAGAAACTGTTGCAAACTATCTAACAGAATATAAAGACTGTAAAAGCAACACCAGGGTTATTACTTGAAATCTTAAGATACTGCTTAAAATGAGTAGATCAATAATAATGTTCCTCTTGTACCTTTCCCATTGTAGTATACATTTCAGTGTTTTTTCTGTAATGCAACCGTACTCTGACTTGTATCCCCATGTGATGTCTGTGTTGTATGTGTAAGGTCGGGGGCGGGTTCATTCCACTGCAGGGCAACCTGCCACTGCATGTGTCAAATAAACTTTGAACTTGAACTTGATTGTCTCATTCTGAGTTGTCCTTGTACATTTACGCTGCTGCAGCACTTGTGTCTTTGACCTTGACTGCATCGAGTTGTTAAAATCCATTTACTGAAGCTTCTCACTTTACACATCTTATGGAAACTTGCAACCTAAAATAAACAAATACTAATGGTTATGAGCCTACCACCTGTTCACAGTATAGTCTTTGGAAATTATTTCTACATTAGTGAAAACAATTTAGCATAAAAAAAAGTTTTTTTATTTTTTCATTTAATTGTTATATTTTTTTATTATTTGAAATATCTTGATAAGCAACAAGATTTGTATTAACAAAGGTGGTTGTGGGAGTATTTTAAAGTGCCATGCTGACGGCCAGATCCACAAGAATTTGAAAAGCTTTTTCTCCTCTGTACACAAATTCAGTGGATCTTTAAAAAAAAAAAAGCTAAGAGGTTTTTCTGCAAGAATGATGGATAGGTATGTAAAAAGGATTCAAATATCCTCTCCCAGAGATGCTGGACATGGAATGGCTTTACCATGTGCTATTTCTTGTGACTGAAGATGCAGCAGAATGAATTACAACTACAGTATGCTTAAACTGCATTGGATGCAGCCAAACCGATAGGATGATGTCTTGCAGTACTGATAGGCAAATGCTTTGTCTCCTGAAGTCAGCTGGTCTGAGGGTGTGAGGAGAAAAGTCCTACAAACAAGCAGCAACTGAAGGCAGCTGTAGGAAAAGCCTGGCCAAGCATCCCAAGGGAGGAAAGTCAGAATGGTCTGATGTGCATGGATGCACAAGATTTGCATCCAAATTTAAAATAATCATTGCAGTTAATTATCAAAAGTAACAGACTCAAGCACATAGGAAATGAAGGGGAGAGTGCAGGCAGGGTGGAGACGGGTGTAAGGGGTGATTTCTGACAGAAGAGCAGTAAAAGTGAAAGGGGAGGTACAAGGTTTGGAGATGATGGCACTGTCAAAAAGCACAGACAGCAGAGATGGAGATGTTCAGATTTTCATGTGGAGTGTCAGATTGGACACAGTTAGAAATGAGTAGCTCAGGAAGACAGATTGAACAAGCAGTTTGGAAATAAAGTTAGAGAGGCTGAGATGGTTTGGATATGTCCAGAGGAGGGATAGTGGATATACTGTACAATGGATGTTGAAGATGGCACAGCAAGGAAGAAAAGAGGAAGAACATAGAGAAGATTAATGGATGTAGTGAAGGAGGAGATGTTGATGTGGCATAGAATAGGTGGCAGAGAATCTTGCAATAGGACTTAAAGGTACTGTGCTGCAGGGGTTGTAACAGACTCCACTTTGTTTGTGTGAATGGAGAGTCTGCCTAACACTAAGTTTCATCATGGAGTTCCACAGGGTTCTGTGCTAGAACCATTTATATTCACATTACACATGCTTCCCATTGACTGTATCATTGTGGCCTTTAATTTCTTACTGGGCCCTAAGAGTCTTAGAAACATGGGGTATGGTTGTTGGGGTTTTCTTTTGTAGGGTCTTTGCCCTAAAGCATCTTGAGGCCACTGTTGTTGCCATTTATGTAAATAAAATTGAATTAAAGTCTGAATTCTACATCTTAAATGCCTCATTTTAAGTTCACCGTGTATATTAAATTATGCAGTTTTAAAAAAAAGTAAGGTATGCTGTTGCAGAAATTGCCTCTTTGCTCTTTAATAATCGTGCTCACCCAGAGGTTCTTTGCATATAAAATTCAAAGGGGGGTGGGAGTGAGGGCAACGTGACGGGCGTATCACGTTGACGCTGGCTTTTTTACAAAGCACCGCCCAATAAGCGTCTCCGCGGTGCTAAACCTATCGGAGCCCGGTAGATTCAAACGAACGCGCTGATTCAGCGAGTGGGGGCGGAGCTACTTCTAGGTTCTGTTTGGTGCTTGAACAGCGAAGCGTCGGATTGAGAGCGATTATCTTCGTTACGGTGGCAAGTGTTACGTTTAGATGATAACAAACCCCCACGTAAAGAAAAAAAAATGAGACTTAGGTCTCAGAAAACTGTTGCTGTTTGTCCAGAGACACCGAGGCGCTCCCGTCGACGGTCTAACGGAAAAAGGAGTCGATCGCGCCTGTCGGGGTCGGAGATTGAAAGTCCGCTTCAAAGCAAGGTAATTTATTGTTTGTCGGGTTATTTCTCTATGGTGATAGTGCTGTTATTAATGTTGGTGGAACAGGTAAACATTATGGTAGCATACAGAGCTGGATGTTGAATATCGTCCCTTTGTTAGGATGCTAGGCTAGTTAGCTAGCTACTAGCGTTCTCATAACAAAACAGCTAACAGAGTTGCTAACATTAGCACCTTCTCGATGGTAGGTGGCATTTGCCACAGTTCTCTAGTTCTATCTGGATCTGTCTGGACCTATTTAAGTAATTTTTTTTGGTTAATTTTAATTGGTAGGTTAAATACAGCAAGGAGGGTTGGTAGGGATATAGTTTCCAATTTAGACCTGAAAATAAACCATCGTGGTTGTAAATATAAGCTACTGTTAAAACCTCGAGCTACTGATTAAGCTTTATGACTTCAAGTTTAGATTTTAAAACGTGTTGGATTGGCAGACATGACTGTGACTAACCACTGTTTGCATTGTAGATTTAAACTGTAGATCATTCACTGGGTGTCGAAAAGAACAAAGGAAAACAATGTTGTTCATACAGATCCAATTCATTCTTAGTAGCTGCTGTCTTTAAGTAAATCAATCAATCAATGAAACTATCATTAGTATTATTTTTTTGTATTCTTTTCTTTTAACCTCTACACCGAGTCGTATTGTTGTGTGTTGCTTTAAATTACTAAAATGAAACAGTGAGTTAACTTTGGTTTCAAGTTTAATCCTTTACCTTAAAATTGAGGGTCTTTTCACCCATAAGAGAAACTTGAGAACATCTCAAAGAAGAAGCATACATACTAGGCAGCGTTAATCACATCACAACACTGGATTCCAAGAGGATTGATGCCAACAAGGATTAAAGATCCCAGTTGCATGTGGAAGAGGGTCGCAGTAAAGTAGGTCACCAGGACACGTCTTCCTGTTTAGACCCATTAGACTAGTGTGGATAGAGGCCATGCAGAACAGAATCCTATTCAGGGCAACATATGTGGTGACTTTGGTTGTTGGTTAAATCAACTTGATACTCAGGTTGAAATATGGGGCAAACTGCTGCTTGAAGAAAGGTTTATAACCATATTACAATTGTACTGTAAATAGCTGTGAAACTGTGTGGTCACCAAAATACAAGCTGACTTACCTTTAATGACGGCGTTTGAATGACGGCGTATTCACTACGTGAAGGCTTAAAAATAGCCAAATCTTGTATCCATCCTAGGTGAATTGGGTGTGTGCCTCCAGAGATTTATAATTGCGAAATTGGTTCGCCCTATATGTGCTGACTCCTCAGACAAGGTACGAGAATAAATAGCGGTTGGTCTTCAGGGTTTCTACTCCACTGCCGTATTTCATACGGGTCCACATTTCCAATGCGCGCAATTTTTTGCAAGTACCGTCTCTTTGCATCTGGACACAATCTGTCTCTATAACGTCCTCTTTCTTTTGAGCTGCTTTTAAGTATGGTTCATAGCAATCTTCCTTCCAACACAGTGTGTTTGTTTTGATTCGTGGCCTACTAAAATGGTGCCGCGCTCCCACAATGCATTGCGGCGTGAACTCCAAAGCCCCATTGTCCTTGGTGATGTAAGACTTGGATGCAGCTGCTGGCCATGGAAACCCATTCTATGGAGCTCTCTACACGCTGTTTTTGAACTAATGTAAATTCCACAGTTTGGAGGTCTGTAATGATTGACTCTGCTGAAAATTGGCGACCTCTGTGCACTATGCGTTTGTTGAAACAATCTGCATGCCTATGTGTTCCCGTGGAAGTAATTGGAATATATACACACACACACACACACACACACACACACACACACACACACACACACACACACACACACACACACACACAAGCTAGAGGCATGTCAGCAAAACAAGAGAAGGGGACACATTGAAGAACAAAGTGCTTGGAAGCAGTGCAAAGGGGTTGGTCTGAGTATATCCGTATGTGAGGCCTGAGTGATGGGGATTACTCAGACCGTGGCACAGATTGGTGGGGGGATGGTGTTTGTGAGGTGTAGGACCTGATTGACCTGAAGTGCTGACCAGAGGTCAGCAGGCCTTCCTGTTCTCAGTCGTGGCCCCTGCGTACCAAACACCCAGGCAGTAGGAAAGCTTGCTCTCCATCGAGGAGCGGTAGAAGGTCAGGAGCATCTTCTGGTCCAGGTTATTCTGGAAGTGCAGCTGCTTTTGGGTCTTCTCTAACAGAATTTTTTTTATAAACGTGGAATACTGATTGAGACATCCTGAAGTAATGCACTATTACGCTGTTTTAAATGGACCTTAGGGGTAATAATGAAGGTGGGTTTTTTTCTTCTTCTTGTTTTTATTGTGTAGGATGAAGAGACTGTGAATAAAGACTCAGAGGATGAAGTTCCCACTATGGTGAGGCGACCGCTGCCTCGTGGCCGGGCGAGAAAGAGGGCTATTGCTGTGAATGACCAAGAATCAGGTATTTTAGCGCCATCGGCTGATTCTGCTTTAAAGCACAGTTACACTACCTGTTAGTTGAAAAGCTCATCGTTTTCTGTTGTGTTTTCTGAATGACTCTCATTTTACTGTCTAGATTTGACCTTCAAGACTCCAGTCCGTCCCATCATGCACCACGAGCGCATACTGTCAGAGATCGACCCTGTGACTCCGCGTAACGCGACAACAGCTAGAAACATCTACTCACCCATTGTGCGTTTCCTCACACCCAGCAAAGAAAGTGAGTACCAGTCATCCATTTGAAACTTGTTTACATGTAACAAAAGTCTCTCATTGAGAGACATCACCATACAACTGAATGCAGCTTTGTGATCCATGTGATAAACTCCACCTTGAACAAGCTGACCTGCTTAAACTACTTGGTCGGGAGTCAACTATATAAGTCTTATGTGATGTCATAAAGTCAGACTTGGTACTTACAGTCTGTGTGTGTGTGTGTGTGTTTTCTATTCAGATTTGAAGTACGCAGGAACGGGGACCAGTGTACTGATGAGCCCAGAACACGGTGTGTTCGGTTGTGGCTCCATTGACCTTCTGGGTGGAGACGAGGACGATGACATCTTTGATCCGTAAGTTGTTTTTCTACATACAGTCACAGGAGAAGACCATGATGTAACTTCATCTCATAGATTCTTTTAAAGGAAGTATTCAAAATCAGTTTACAAAATCCAAAAATATCTTTTTCTAGTTCTTCAGTAACATCATGTCGGCAATTCAATTTTATTTATATAGCGCCAAATCACAACAACAGTCACCTCCAGGCGCTTTATATTGTACAGTAGATCGTACAATAATAGATACAGAGAAAAACACAACAATCATATGACCCCCTATGAGCAAGCATTTTGGCGACAGTGGGAAGGAAAAACTCCCTTTTAACAGGAAGAAACCTCCGGCAGTGGATATGGGTTTGGTAACTTAGCTATTTGAGAAACGACACAAAGTTTTGTTTGAAAGTTTCTGTTGCTGAGCATCATTTTCATCTGCAGCTTTACGTTCATCAAGAACATGCCGTCGCGGTCCCAGCATTCTAGACCTGCTCTTCTAGATATTCCCCCGAAGACCAGAAGCACCCCAGAGGGAACGCTGGTGGTCGATCTGGTGAGTTTTATCCTCCCTGGCCTCCTGCTCGCTGCACACATATGTAGGGATGGGTACCGGTTCTGACATAAACGGTAGTAACCAGACCGAAAAGCAGCGCACATTTCGGTGCTTTATTTCAGTGCTTTTTTTCCCTGAGCTGTGATACACTTTAGATTCTAGCCAATCATTTTACGTTTCCGAGGATAGTAGGCGGGTCCAGGTACGTACGTTATTTTAGAGCAGAGCTACAGATTAAAAATGCCCAGGGCGAAGCGGTCAAAAGTCTGGCTGTACTTCACAGCAAAATATGCAAACTCAGCAGCAACAAGTGCTTTAAGGTGATACTGTGCAAAGGATGTAATACCTCAAATCCGATGAAACACCTGGCGACGCATAGCGTTTTTTTAAAAGCCGAAAAATGCGCCGTATTTGATAGCTTGCTGCGAGACCTCACACCGAGCACATCTACTGCGGGTGTGGCGCCTGTTATCGGACCCGGAGTTAGCAATATCCCCCAAAAACCCGAAGAGGAGAGTCCTGGCCCCTAGCCCTGCCAGTGTAGCAGAAATGATGACGGATGATGATGCAGCAGCAGCCGTTCTTCTCTGCGTGAGTAGCTTAATGTTGTTCGTGTGTAATTTACGTTGAGTAGGCTAACCACATTATTACATTAATGCATGTAAGGTGAACTAGCAAACATCATCATAGCTATATCCGGCTGTCTTCTTGTTTGATGGCAGATACTCCCTTCACCCTGGCCAAAAAGGCTAAAATGACCAAAGAAAAAGTGGAAAACAGTTAAACATGAGAGGTTTTGGACAAAGTTTGTGTTTGTTCCATTGATTAAGCACTGCTTCCAGCCAAGAGTGATACCATATATGCCCTGTAGCTGCAGAAAAGGCTAACATTGTTATCTTTTTACAAAAAAACAGCTGAACATGAGAAGTTTTTGGACCAATTTTGTGTTCTCCATTCTTTAAGCACCGGTTCGAGCACCGTTTAAGCACTGGCACTGTTTCAAAAGTACCGGTTTGGCACAGGTATCGGATAAAACCTAAACGATACCCATCCCTACACATATGCAGCTCGGACACATGGGCTGTATCCCAATTCAGGGTCTGCAGCCTTAAAGGCCGCATTTTAATGCCGATTATGTCACAGCGACGAAGGCTGTCCAAATTCAAAGGCTGCTTGAAATGCGGCCCTCAAATGTGTCCTTCATTTCCCTGAATTTTAAGGATGTGGCGGTGTAGACTTTGTGGCCCAAAATATCCCAGAATGCATAGCGAGGCGGTGGGTGTGGATAATTTTGCCGAAAAAAGACGGTGGAAGAGGGGGGGCCGAAGAGTAAACTTTTAAAAGTACTGAATATTATGTCACTTATTTATGTGCAAACGTTTAATGACGAAGAACATTAAAACATTACTGTTGGCCACATGTCGGCAAAGTTATGTGACATTACTGATGTTTGTACTAACGTGGTTTTAAAGACTTTACTTTAAAATATACGCTGTTCAATAGTTGACGTTAATCTTACAGAGAATGTGATAATTTCATGGATATTTAAAGTAAGCACTGAGACAAATTTAGTAATGCCAACATATTGAAAGAACATATATTTGTCTCTTATATATAATACATTTATATGTACAGTGTCAAAGGAACCTGTCTTTAAATGAAGATTTAAGGTGACAGGAAATATAAATAAATGCAGCTTGAATCTCAGTATTTGAAACAGAGTTCATTCACTGCTATAATAACTAATAATGATTGAAATAATAACTTTAATATTGGCCATATTATATTTACATTACCAACATGAGATGACTTTAGTCTCATGAACAACATTAGCTAATTGTTATTTACTAGCTAATCTTAAAATGACTGTTCAGTACAGAAATGAAGCCCAACAGTCATGTTTTACAGTCCTGTGGTCTCAGCCTCAGATACTTATCAAATCAAAGCTCATGTAGAAAAAAACAAACAAATGAACAAAAGATTTTCTCCTTCATTTCTGTCAAACAATCCTGTATGAAACGTTTCCAGTATCATGGTTGCTAGGCAACCTGGGCAGCGCGACGGAGGCTAGACCGTCCCATTTCACAAGCCTCGCACTTAAGGCCTTAGCGGTCTTTGAGTACGCGACCCTTGTGGACCGTCAAGACTGCGTACTTTAAGGCTGCAGACCCTGAATTGGGATAGAGCCATGGATGTCAACTGTGGAACACGAACTGAGGACATCTTAAAGAAAAATCACAAACAATATTTACTGAGTTTTTTTGTGTGTTAATTATATTTTCAAGGTCAGGAATAGTTTGCTTATTTTGCTTATTACTGTGAATGCTGGTAAGCATTCACAGTATTGTTATTCAAATCTTATTATAATATTTTATTATCTATTCTATACGTTTTTTTTGCCATCTATCTCCTTCAACACTGTTCAACTTAGAAAAACCATTCAATCACCGTTAGATTCCTCTTCTTCTGGACGTTGCTGCTTCTGTTGCACACTCAGTGCCGCATACCATATTTTTCGGGCCACAAGGCTGACTGTCAATAACGGGCCTGTTTTCATACATAAGGCGCATTAAGCGAAACAAAACAGTCAGATAAGTCAAACTTTACTCAACTCATTCTTCTTGCTTCCTCTTTTTCGTACCATTGATTCATTAATCTTGAATTCTCTCGCAGCTGCTCTAACTTTGAGTGGGGAAAAAAAGTTAGCGTTCATCCTCCAGTTTCACTGTGCTAATCTTATGCTAACTATACATTAAAAAAAATAATAATTGTTTGATGATCTGAAACGTTTAAGTGTGACAAACATACAAAAAAAAATAGAAATGTGTTTTTTCACACCATTGTCATGTAACAATGACTTTCTTCCTTCATTCTGTTCGCTGACCCCATTATGGACCACTAAATTTTTTATAATGTGTGTGTGTGTATATGTATATATTTTTATATATATATATATATATATATATATATATATATATATATATATATATATATATATATATATTTATTTATTTATTTATTTATTAGGGGTGCAACGATACACAAAATTCACGGTTCGGTTCGATACTTTGGTGTCACGGTTCGATATTTTTTTGATACAAAAAAAAATGTTCATGCCTTTTTAATTTGTCATTTATTAAAATTATAAATATATATTTTAACACAAAAGTAGTTTTTAAATTTAACCCTAACCCTTGTGCGTGTTGTTTTTTAGCTCGTCATATTGCAGCCACAGAAATTCTTTTGTCCATGAAACCATAAAGCTGCACTTTCTTTTTGCCTTATAGTCTGATTTGTCATAACTTCTCCGTTTTGTGGTAAGCTTTTCTTTGGCTGTCACTTCTTCACCCTGACCTGTCTTATTTGGCTCAGCAGAACTAAAATATATATCTGTCTGTGAAGGTTCTCAGTCATCCAGGTCATCGTAGTGAAATATATATCCTGCCGCACACACATAAGCTCAGCGATTCTCTGCGCGATCAACCTCTCACATGTTTAAGCTGCGGGAGATTTCACTTGTCATGTTTGCATAGTAAGCTAACAATTAATAAGACGATGTCAGAGGAATTGGTGCACAAATTATCATCACTCACAGATCAGTGCTGTCGCTCTCTATACACAGTTCGCGCGATTGCAAAGTGAAAGCAAAAAAACAAGCGCAAATTCAAACACGATTTCAATATGTCACATATTGACAGTGGCTCACCCAATGACATAATTACCCAGCTACATTTCTGAAAGAATGCAAAAGCATTGACATATATTTTTCCTTCCTACAATAGCCCGACAGGCAGGGCAGAGATAGCCCCGGGACGTCGGGCTAGCGATATTGCAAGCCCTGTATCTGATTGAGGAATCACTCATCTTTGGAAAAGAGAGTTTATTACAGAGAAATGTCTCTTTCCAAAATAAAAGCTATACTATCCGCTTCTTCTGGGCTATATTCTCAGCAGCATATTAAACATATCAGGTCTCCATAAGGAGAATCCTGTGCTAACAGCTGTCTAAATGACTCGGCTAAAGTTTGTAGCATGCATGCTTGTTGTTTTTGTCTTTGCACTAGGATGATGTCGGTGTAAATGTGCAGTCATATTCGTTGTGTTCCCACTAGTGCTTTCAGGTTAATCTCGTTGAAATAACCTTAACGCCACAACATGGCAAATCTCCGTTAACGAGCTACCCTATACAGAGGGGCTAGACGGCCAACACGTTAACGAGCTAACTGCGCTAACACACTAGCTCCCACCCATGTAATTGAGCATTGCATGGCACATCCAACATACTGTTTTACTTTAGTCCATGACGCGCTTACCTTCAGGGTCATACGTCACATGAAAACCAAAATAATTCCAAACGCCAGATCTGAATGAGGGTGGGGGAGGTCCATCTTGCAAGGAGAGCTTAACTTCTGTCTCGCTAGCTTGCCCTGCGCTCTTCCTCCTGACTATGCTGTCTGTGTTGAGCGCTCAGTGGATCTGCGCTCGACAGTGCAGCCTAGGCGGAGTAGTCGAACGCAGATTCACTGAGCGCTCAACACAGACAGCATCGTCAGAAGGAAAGTTGATAAAATAAATTACAAATGTATTGTTCGATACATATGCGTACCGAACCGAAAGCACTGTATCGAACGGTTCAATATCGATACGAATATCGTTGCACCCCTAGTATATATATATGTATGTAATATATATTTATTTTATTTATTCGCTTTTTTTCACTACATTAGACAACATCAAAATAGCGTTGTCAAAAATGACAATAGCGTTGGCATTTTTTGTTATTTGTATGTTGTAATCTTTACAAAAAACCTAAAAAAACCCCACCTCTTAATCTTTGGTATATGGCGAGGCGCTGTGGACACCCAAGTTTGTGATTGTGTCGAATTTTCAAATCAATACCATGGTTGCATCTGCTGAAAATCTCTGTGAAGCTCAAATCTCAGTGACCTTGACTTCAAGGTCAGAGGCCAACTTTTTGGAAAATCAGAGGAGTTTCACATTTATAACACAGGTATGTCTACTAGGAGGCTGAAGGGTAGCACTATATATTTATAAACAATCAAAAACAACAATTATTAGGCAATTTATTTATTTCCAATTTTTATTGAATTTATTTCTGTTAACATGGTGTTTTTGGTCTGATTGAAGGACTGATGTGATGGTAAGGTGTCCGCTGCTCTGCTTTGAATATTGGTAGGCTTTTTTTTTTTTTTTAATTTTCACAAGAATTGCTAGTTCCCCTAGAGTTTTGGCCACCCCAACAATCAGACGATTCCCTATGAGCAAGCATTTAGCAACAGTGGGAAGGAAAAACTCCCCTCTAAAAGGAAGAAACCTTCGACAGAACCAGGCTCAGGAAGGGACAGCCATCTGCCGCGACTGGTTGGGGTGGGGGGAGTGAAAATTAAAAAAAAAAAACAAAAAACCAAAGTGATCATTATTGGAACAGCTTAATGAATTTTTCCAGTGCTGTTAATATCCTTTTCCAACCCCAGTTTGTGTTTTTGTCACTTTTGTCCAAGGTGGAGGAAGCCATGCTGTAGATTGATTCTGTATGGTCTTTCAATGTCAATACATGGGAACCTCTTAGAGAGGCCAGGGTTGAAAAAGGGATGCCGGAGAACCTCCGAGGGTGTTATCCGCTGGTGTGCATCCAAGGCCAACATCCCTTTAATTAAGCTGACAAATAAACGTTGGCCATTTTCAGGTCCTCGTCCAAACACCATTACTTGTTCGAGGTCATCAAGACGCGCAAGTTTTATGTATCGAGTCTCCAGGGACTCATATCCTGTCTCGCACTGAAATTGTTTGTCAGTCTTAAATGTCCAGCGCTGTTGGTTGTAGTTGTCTTCAATGAAATAGTCTTCAGTGTACACGCCAGAGTCCAGAACATGATCTGGTGGCTGTCCCTGGGTCTCTATGATGAATTTCAAAACATCATATTCTCCATTTCCAGGGTAGAGTGGCACCCCTGTACCAAGTTCCACAGCTACAAGCCCCAAAGACCACATGTCAGCTGCTTCATTATAAGGAATGCCAAGCATAACCTCAGGTGCACTATAACCAACCGTCCCCACACAATCACTAGGATTCACTGCAGACACAGGACATGCGAGGCCAAAGTCTATAAGTCTGACTTTGACTGGAGACTCATGGCGGTTAACAACCATGATGTTTCCAGGTTTGAGGTCAGCGTGCACTATTCCCACAGAACCTAGGTGTGACAGGGCATTTGTGAGTTGATGTAAAATTGGCCTGACTTCGCTTATGGGGAGACCCTGGTTTTTCCGGTCCCGTATGTAGTCCCACAGGCATTGATCAAGGAGTTCAAAGTTTAAGCAGACCCGCTCTCCGTCATGGAAAAAGCCGTTCCATTTAACTATGTTGGCGGCATCTGGATCCAACCTTCTCAGCTGCTCCAGGATGAAAATTTCCAGTTTTGCCTGTTGCAGAATATCAGGCCGGTTCCTGTTGACTTTAATAGCCACAGCACGGTTGGTTTTGGTATCGCGACATTTGGCTACAATACCAAAGCCCCCTTCTCCGAGGAAAGCCTCTACCTTGTAGCGGTTTCCCAAAATGCTCCCTTCAACTATTTCAAGCTCACCTGAGTTGAAGGATGAGCTGGCTGACGTGTGGACGCATACTTGCTGAGAAAATTCAACTGAGTTTTGGAAACTGCAGTTGATTTTCTGTGATCTCTTGCTTTCCAAGTTTGAAGGGTGCTGAAAGACCACAGGGTTTTGTGGTCGTTCAACACTCATGTTAGTGCAAGGGGAACTCTTACGGTTGAAAAAGGGATGCCGGAGAACCTCCGAGGGTGTTATCCGTTGGTTTGCATCCAAGGCCAACATCCCTTTAATTAAGCTGACAAATAAACGTTGGCCATTTTCAGGTCCTCGTCCAAACACCATTACTTGTTCGAGGTCATCAAGACGCGTAAGTTTCATGTATCGAGTCTCCAGGGACTCATATCCTGTCTCGCACTGAAATTGTTTGTCAGTCTTAAATGTCCAGCGCTGTTGGTTGTAGTTGTCTTCAATGAAATAGTCTTCAGTGTACACGCCAGAGTCCAGAACATGATCTGGTGGCTGTCCCTGGGTCTGTATGATGAATTTCAAAACATCATAATAATTTCTCCCAGGGTAGAGTGGCACCCCTGTACCAAGCTCCACAGCTACCAGCCCCAAAGACCACATGTCAGCTGCTTCATTATAAGGAATGCCAAGCATAACCTCGGGTGCACTATAACCAACCGTCCCCACACGGTCACCAGGCATTACTGCAGACGCAGGACATGCGAGGCCAAAGTCTATAAGTTTGACTTTGATGGGAGACTCATGGCGGTTAACAACCATGATGTTTCTAGATTTGAGGTCAGCGTGCACTATTCCCACAGAGCCCAGGTGTGACAGGGCATTTGTGAGTTGATGTAAAATTGGCCTGACTTCGCTTATGGGGAGACCCTGGTTTTTCCGGTCCCGTATGTAGTCCCACAGGCATTGATCAAGGATTTCAAAGTTTAAGCAGACCCGCTCTCCGTCATGGAAAAAGCCGTTCCATTTAACTATGTTGGCGGCATCTGGATCCAACCTTCTCAGCTGCTCCAGGATGAAAATTTCCAGTTTTGCCTGTTGCAGAGTATCAGGGTGGTTCCTGTTGACTTTAATAGCCACAGCTCTGTTGGTTTTGGTATCGCGGCATTTGGCTACAATACCAAAGCCCCCTTCTCCGAGGAAAGCCTCTACCTTGTAGCGGTTTCCCAAAATGCTCCCTTTAACTATTTCAAGCTCATCTGAGCTGAAGGATGGGTTAGCTGACATGGTGGAATGTGTCGGCTTGATCGGTGAATTGCTGAGAAACGTGAAATTCTCTCAAAACTTTCCAAAAGGTTTTTGGTTGCTGTCAGGTCTACGTCCGTTAAGCACTGAAGTTTAACAGAGCAAAACCCCTATTTGTAGGCTTTGCCTCTCAGCAAGATTATGACATAACAAAGGATCAACGGCATTCTATTTTGGATCAAAGGCATTCTATTTTTTTCAGTTGAAACACTGAAAAAAAAATAGTGTTTCAACAGGGCAGGCTGGCGCCCTATGGGACGCAGAGGTGATAGGGTAAGGATGCAGAGGATAAGATCCAGGATAAGATTTACTTATCGGTCAGCTCATCATCAGTGAGCAGCCGCAGAATCACAGGTGCAGCTTGGCAGGAGATGGACTCAGGGTGAAGACACAAAATCAACAATGACAACACTGTTATTCTTTATTAGTGTGAATGCTGGTAAGCGTGTGTGTGTGTGTATGTGTTTCGACTGCTGCTGTGTGCACAGTGTTTGCTCTACATCATTTTATCCTCACGTAGCCATCGTTGTTGTCTTTCCAACAGCATGTCTTTCAAAGCTCACAGATGTAAACGTTTTTAAACTGTGTGGATCCAAGTGGAGGGATAATCCTCTAACCGACCCATAGAAATACATTATATTTTCAGACAGGAGTTTGTCTCAACAGCAGGAAAGACCCCACTTTTTAAATTGCTCCTGCGGCCAAAGTTTTGACAGCAGGAACATGAAGAACACACTGTTGTATAGAACAGGTCCTCGGGATCGTCACCATTTGAAAATGATTTTGATGGGAGTTAGGGTCTTGGATTTAGAAGCAGTTGTTCAACAGGTGCACCGAGGCAGATTTGACAGGGTTTTGCCACAGAGTAATAGTGTGTCAGTAGTTAGTCCTGGACAACTAGATCAAGCATTCCGATTGGCCCATGAAATTCAGGATTCTGTTTGATTGGTGCATTTGTTTTCAGCAGACAGGTGGTTCAGATCTGGGCTTTTGGAGTCAGTTGATGACTTTTAGAATCATCTTTTCTGACTGGATCATTAAAACTTAAAGCATTGATCTTTCTGCAGTGGATTCTCCCACATTTCAGTGATATGGTGAATAAATGAATATTGTAAAGTCAAAATACACAACGTCGTAGTCTCACTTCAAGCACTTTATTCCTTACGTCTTGTTTTTCCGCTCACCCACAATAAGAACAACCCACCGCAGGCAACAGTACTCTCGCGATATAACAGAAAATGACAAGTTAACAATCTCCCTCTTTCTTTTTTAAAAATAAAAGTATAAATATCCCTTTTAAACATTTGTATACATATATATGTAAACAAAACAAAAAAAACATTGTCAACATTATAGAACATTCAGGAAACATTTCAATGTGCTTTGCTTTACTCAAAGCGTACTATCACTGCACACAATAAACAAGAGTGCATTTTAATGCAAAGAAAACTTCGTAAACAAAGGATCACAGTATCCAGAGTCCTTCATCTAGTGCTTTTAGAAGGGTTCTGGATAAAACTCCCTTTTTTTTTTTTTTTTTTTTTCAGACAATCAGCAAGTTGGGATTTGAAATCTGACCAACCAATCTGTCTGATTTTAATGGATTGTATGAGCTCTTTAATGCTGCTCATTTCCAGCCCCAGTCTCTTCTCTGTAACCTGCTTAGTGGACTTGAGTGCATCAAACAAGGAATGATTGTCAGGCACACAGATCAACAGAAGAGCATTCAGACCAGTGTTACCAGTTTTAAGCTCAGAAAAAAGTGTTGCCAGGAAGACAGCACTGTCTATTCCAGGGGTGTCAAACTCAAATACACAGTGGGCCAAAATTCAAAACTGGAACAAAGTCGCGGGCTAACGTTAATATTTACTGAAATACATTTATTCCTCCAGATATAAGAATGAATCTTTTCTTATGGGCTCAAACACATTTTGCTGAAAAACTGAATATGGAACAAGCAAAGCTTAATACTAAACAATATATATATTAGCTGTATAATACCAGTAGGCCAGCTCTAATAGTAATTTGGTATGGCTTCGGGCCAGAGTTTGACACCTATGGTCTATTCCATCTGACATGGCAAGAGTTTCTCCTGCCAGTGTACTTCTGACCACACGTCTGATATTTTTTTTTATTTTTTAGACTGCCAAAAGAGAGGACAAAACTTTCCTCCTTTACCCATAAGGATGATTAATGCCCCTCCTTGAGTACCGCCAGCGGGAAGGTTGCCAAATGAAGCGTCACTGAAAACAACCAATGCCAAATCCTCACTGTTACCCAAGTGTTGAAACTTAAGAGTCACTTTCTCTACTTTAAGTTTATGGATAACTTTGTTCACTTCATGAATGGACTGCACAATTGCACCTTTGATATTAGATCCCAGGCTGCATGTGTCAAACGTAACATCTGGTCTCGTTTGTTTGGCAACCCACAAAATCTGTCCTATTTTTGACCCGAGTTGCTCCCGTTCTGTTTCACTTAAGGAAGCATCCCTCTGTACAGCCCGTGCTGCTTGTAACTGAACCGGTTGTAGGTTGTCAATGCAAAGTTATTGATGCACCTCTATTACATCATTAACTGTACAAATGTCCATAGCAACATAAAAAAACTGTCATGTTCTTCACGGCCCACAATTAAGGTAGATTTCAGTACAGGAATGATGAGTTGCAAAGTGACTTGAACCAGCCCAAAGGAAATCATCAACGTGACATGCAAGCACTCCTGTAATCTCAGATTGTTCATTCTGCCAATAGAACACTGTGGGATCAACCTGTGATATTTTACCACCAGTTTTGAGCATAATGTCTTTGACCTTATTGTACCAATAAAGTGAAGCAATTATTTCATTTCAGCTCAAAACATTCAGCTATCAGCATTCACACAGCAATTTCTTCAGAAAATGCATTTTCTAGTTGATTTTTAAGTATCTGCAATTCCTTTTGGATGTTGTATTTAGCAAGAATAGAGTATGGTCTACATTTTATTGTTAAAGATTCACTTTCTGTGGCTTTAACATGGTTAAAATCATAAACTGGACACTTTCACCTTGCTCCCTTGTGAAAGCAGTCAGTTATATATTTAAAATATTAAGTAATCTGAGGCATGTGGTCGTGTTTATTTCCAGGAGGAGACCCTGATGTTGAGCTCTCTGAATGTGATCGAAGACGCAGAGTACACCTTCCATGCAGCTTTCCAGGACCATCAGTACAAGGTGACCACTCACTGAAAGCCACTCTTCACAACCCTCTGTGGTACTCTCTTCTGCAGACCAGATGTTTACCACAGCAACTTATTTAACAACAAACAAGATCTTTCATTTTGATTCACTGTTGAGAACTTAACATGTGCCTCACATGTTGGTGCATTATATCACAGAGCTGGTGATGATGTTACTGATATATCAGCAGGTTTATTTTTCTTTCAGAGACATGAAACAGAAGCTTCCCTAATATTTGTTACCCCTGCTTATTGGAGTCCTTATTAACATGATGTGGCAATAATAAAAAAAATATTGATCTTTTTTTTTAACTGCATTGTCACAAGTCATGGATAATTTCTCGTGTCTTTACTCTTTAATCTGCTTTTATAAATGCTGATACCAGCAGATCGTCAAACAGCCAATATTTTCAGGGGACCTCTACATTATGTTATCTTTCCTAACGTCGTTAAAAACAAAAGGAAATGTATATTTCAGTTGAAAGTCACATAACCTATTGGATTTTGTTTTTAATAACTTGATGCGGTTGGGTTTCTGTATTTGGAAATTGTGCACTTCTCTATTTCATACTTCCTTCGTGGTTCATTTACGTACAAGATGCATGAATTAGGAAACTAGTAGAAAGTGTGGCATGCAAGCATCTGTGAAACCATTTTTCACTCACTCTAAAAATTAAAAACTGCAGTTGATGAAGTGCAAAAACCCATTTTGGAAAACTGAAAAGACACACACACACACACACACACACACACACACACACACACACACACACATATTTTTATGAATTTTGAAATATGCATTTGATTTCTTTGACCACTCTTCTGTTTTGTGAGCAACTGAGGAGCTTCCATCGAGGGCTAAAATGGTCTAAATTCTTTCTGTTCCCACAAAGAAATTATTCTGCAAAGTGTTGTAATCGAGTGCAGCATCAAGGCATCTTTGTGGATAAAAGGATTCACGAGGTTGAGCAGACTTAAAAATTGTCTGTAAGCTTGTTATCTAGCTGGGATCTGAAGATGATATGCTGCGGAGGGTCAGTGAAGTCACCCTAGTTATAAATAATGATATGTCATTCCAAGGCAGGCTACACAGCTGTCATTACACGAACATAACACTGGCAGAGGTTTAAAGGTGAGGGTGAAATGGGTTTTAATAAGCACCCAGTGGGGCGCAGATAACGTAGGAGCCAAGAGCGTCTGAGACAACACATTTCACAACGCTGTGCAGTTAGTTGAAATGTTTGGTGGTTTTGAGTTAATTGCCAAAAGTTATGATCCTAACCTTAATCATCTGACTAGACCAGGCAGTTGGATCTTTACTGAAACTACAAATTTTGGTATCTGGGACGCTGTGAGTCCAGGAGCTGACTCTACAACTGCACTTGACTCTTTACCCCTTAAAGCCTACTACGTGTAACCCTCAAAGCTCTTTTATGAACTGAGTGGCTTCTGTCATTTCTCAGGCTTATAGAACAAAATGACTGAGTGTGCGTCAGCAGTTGGTGAGGGTGGCCTCTGTTGATGCAGACAAACCATTCTAGAGGTGGTCAAACCGTTTTTATTGGTGTGTATATACCAAGGTGTCAAAGCTCGTCATAAAGGGTACCTGGAAGGTTGTCAGATGTCTTGATGGGGAACAGAGTTAAAAGATGAGCTTCAGTCAGCAGAGCAGATCTGAGGTTACTGACTTGACCACTTATTCTTCCCCTGTTCTCAACAGGTATACATGGTGCTGCGACCACATGTGAAGGAGTTCCTGCAGGCCATGGCAAAAATCTACGAGGTGTGTGTCAGTGTGTAGATTAGCAAATAGTTTGGTTATTTTGAGCCTCATTCACACGTTAAACAAATTATTTTTCTGTCACTGCTTTAACGTGGAGCAGTTAAAAGTGTGGAATTGTACCAACTGCTGCGCGTGCTCTGTTCCAGCTGTTCGTTTACACGTGTGCGAAGAAGGAATATGCCGAGAAGATCCTGGACATCCTGGACCCGCAGAGAAAGCTGTTTCGGTATGAGCTGCTTCCACTTGTGTTTTGTAAACTCGGTGCTTGAGTGCAGAGACGTGCGGATTCGCACTGCTGCTGTGTTGCGTGCTCAGAAATTCGACATGGCCTGCTTCAAATGTTCCCTTTAACATTCTGCCCGTGCCATACAATGAGGACGGTAAATGTGAGTTTCACTTGTGATTTCTCTGGTAGACACCGGCTGTATCAGGACGACTGTGCCTGTGTTCTTGGCCACTACATCAAAGATCTCAGCATCCTCGGGAGGGATCTGAAGAAGACGGTGGTTCTGGATAATGCACCCCACACATATCCATATAATGTAAGTTTAAAGGCTGTGTTCTTTGATTTTCTCTGAGCCCCACTTGAATGACTGAACTTCTCACCCTGTGCTAACCCGTCCACCCTTCGGAGAAAGCTCATTGCACCGATTGTATCCACTATCTCATTCTTCGAGCTAACAGTAACAGTATAAAGAATGAGACCAGGCTTAGATACTGGGACTTTAGCTCCATCTGGTGGAAGATGGCTGCATAACATTTATGGCACAACAACTTATGGTAACTGGGCATCAATTAAAATGTTAATAATTAGACTAAACGACTACGTCTGGCATCAACTGACAGTAGTGGCGATTATGCATCTTGTTGACTATTCGCACACATCCTTAATTAATTACTTTGTTTTGCTCTGTCAGCACTTTGTTGCTGTTACTAACTTTTAATAACATGTTTGTTTGTTTTTTGTAGTTGTTGAACACGATTCCCATCAAGAGCTGGTCTGGGGAGTCTGATGACAGAGAGTTGCAGAAGCTCATCCCCTACATGGAGAAACTGTCTGCAGCTGTAAGTCTGCTTACATCTTCTGTGTTTACTGTGCGCTTGTTTAAAATGGATTCAGAGGCAACAACATGTGCTTCCTCCTTCACTGCACCAGCATCATTGTTTTTGGTCCCGCCAGGCGGCTGTTTTCAGAGAAAAACCCCGCTGCTCTGCAGGTGCTGCTCTGCACCGGACAGCAAACCCATACAGATGGCATTTATCAGTGCCTCACGTTTACTTTAGAGATTATGAGAGAACGAGAGCAGATCTTTGAGAGTAAAAGTGTGAGTTACAGTAGTCAGCTGGACACAAGCGCCAACCAAATTAAAGGATTGAGCTTTAAGGTCCGCATCAAGTCGAACTGTATGCTAGCGTTGTTTCGGCTGCCGCCAAGTGGCCGCTCACCTTGTTACGTGAGTTACAGTTAACAAAAAAGATTTTAAAATGAATATAAAATTCAGATAAGTAGCTTTGATCGTCAGCTTTAGTGAATGCCTCTCGTCCGTGAGCCTGCTTCCTGCGATCTATACAGACGTTTAGATGTGTGGCAGGCGGACACTTAATCGACTCAGAGCTCATTTGCATCGGTTTTGTTAAACAAATGTTTAATCGTGTCTATGTGTGATGGTGCCTGTGATAAGATGCAAGCGTTTGTCTGTCTTTAATCTCACGAGATTCAAACATGCTAGTGTGTTTTTTCTGTCTGTTATGTAGCTGCAGTTAATAATGGTCATAAACTATTAATCTATCATGTACAACAAAGAGTTCTCACATGCTCGCATTCGATAAACTAGAAAATCTTCACCATTTAATACAATGATTGATTTATATTAATAGTTGAGGCTGTAAGAATGCACGGTAACTGGTGTGGTTCTCTTACAGCACATTTCTACTTAGCCCTAGTACAAGTCTCATTTATGCTTCGCATTCATTTGTGCCTCACAGACTGGACACGTGAATATGGTGGGATACATGTTGTAATATTGGGCGGATCCATTCTGGGTTTAGTTTTTTTTATTGTCAGCGTTATAATTTGGCCCCTTGTTTGAAAACTTTGCTGCATAAACCTGTTCGTGTTTGGGATGAGTCGCATGCTGCGCTCGCGTCCTGTTTTATGTGAACATGCTGATGGCTGGAGCGGGGAGGCCCAGGCTGGCTCGCTGAGTTGATAACCTTGTCGTGTAGCTGCTCAGCGTCACCGTGCTTGTGGTTTGGTGAGGACAGATAGTGAAAAGATATTCTGGGCATGCCGGGCAGGCTAAGTGCTACAGACTCAGATTGTCATAGAGAAAATGGATGTTCCTTTTCTTTTAGGGTTGTTGCTGATTCCCCGGTCAGTGAGCTGTGAGTGAAACAGCTGGTTATCTGCAGAAGCATCTGCCTGATGTCTTTCCTCTCCCGGTTTCATGATTGACTCTGAATATCTGAATATCTCTCGCTGGTGTTTTTTCAGGAGGATTTTCGGGAGGTGCTGAAGAAGAGGAAGGATCACGTCCACAGGCTGCTGTCAGAGGACTGACAAACCCCCCACTTTGACTGCTTAATGTGACTTTCACAGCCCATGTTTGCTTTGGCGAAAAGGCAGAAGCCAGTTGGACCTAGGTAACCTGCAGACTGTTGGTTCGTGGTGGACCTGTGCGCCCTCCCCCGTCCTCCCGTTGGCTTGAAATGACAGCAGAGCGGTGTTTCAGACATGCTGCTGGTCGCTCAACAGATTACACAAGCAATAAACTCATATCTGTGTATATATATATTTACAGCTCAGAATCCAAAATATGTTGTTTATAGTCCTGATTTTTTTTTAATTTATTAACTATATTGAAAATCTACAGCTGTTATCTGTATATTTTAAAATGTTTTCTTATACAATAAAATATCCCTGATAATAACTGGGGAAAATAAAGCATTCGTGCCTAGGTGTCATTTGATTTTCATATTTAGATTGTTATTTTATATGATCACCTTATCTTCAGTTGTTGAAATTTTTCATTGAGCATACAGACGACTGTGAGGAAGAGGAGGAAGCTACATGTTTGGAGAACACATGGGCTCAAGGAGGCTGAACTAAAAGAGAGTCAGACAAAAAGAAATATTAATAAAGTTGAGGTGATTGAATGGAAATTGAATTCCAATCATTCCACGTTCAGGTCTCCCTATTTTTCAAGGGTGAAAGTCTTATGTTTCCAGGAAACGCTCCTCAACATAGCGAAAAGCAGCGATGTGAGAATTTCCTCTAAGGAAACATCCTGTAATAGGATTTTCAAAAGATTTGTTTCTCAGGCATGAAATAAATAGATTTTCAAAAATCTCAGCTGCTCTCTGCACTGCCTCTGCAGGTATCTGTAACCCTTTGAACATCTGCACCGCTGCAGCAGAGCTTTAAACTTGTTTCTATTCACAATAACTTAATGCGCAAACCCTGCTCATCACTTCCTGTTAAGGAGGAAATGAAAGTATCACAAGGGCAAGTGGAAAGATGGTAACGCATGCGCACACCTTTCCTAGATCACTCCTTTATTACCATTGGTAATCTGATATTCACTGACAGCACATTAAGCATCCCAGGATCCATGTGTGAGTCACAGACTTCATTCACCAGTGGCTTTTATGTATTGTTTGTGGGCAAAGATGTTAAACGCTTTTCTTTATCTATTTGGTGAGAAATTCCAGGAATCAGATGTTTAGAGAAAATGGGGCATGCGCAGTAAAGTTACACACAATCCGAAAATGTTTGGCGTCTGTTCGTCGCGCTCGAGGCCACCGAGGAGTTATCAGTGGACTGTTGGAAGTTGGAGTGACTGATAATGAAAAGCCCAACAAAATCAGCAAAAACACAATGACGTGTCTATAACCTTAATTTTGAAAAGTTCATCACTTATTATTGAGTGAAAAGACTTTCTATAAACGGGTTGTCTGTAGTAGCTGATGCTGTCTGAGTGAGCATTAATATACTTGGAGTTCACGCGCTCATCCTGTATATGAATATCAGAGGCGCGCCGAGGTTTGGTTTCATTGTAAATATTTACTGCCCTGTTTAGATGCACTCGTGTTCGTGATGGATGTGATTGTTCATGTTGAATTTGAAGGTAAACTAAAAGTAAGTGCCTCCTCCTCCTCCTGCTGCTGCTGCCGCTCCTCTGCCTTTATTTGCTCCATATGGTGTTTGACATGGTACCCAGGAAGGAAAAAAAAACTTGTGTGGGCGGAGGAAAAAGCCTAGTATTTTGTCCGTCCTGAAATTTGATTCAGAAGTTCGGGATCCTGGAAGACAAAAAGCAAACGGAGGGGGAGGGAAGAAAGGCAGACGAGGACGGAGGGTTTTTTTTTAAACTGCGAGGAGAGTAAACTCACCCAAATACTCCGCAACCTCCGACTAAAGTAAGTTCATTTATAAGAGTAACGCTTCTTGTTCCGCTCATCAGCACATTTGGGCATTTCGTTTCGCCAAAGTGAGGCAGGTTTGTCTGTGAAATGAAATGAATCGCTTTAATTGCTGCTGGATGCCACAAAATACACGATTCGTGATTTGTGAATGACCCGTCCTTTACGCGTAGCTTTCACGCGTGCGTTTTCCCCTCATTTGATTTATTTATCTATCAATAAATGAGGTGTTTCCTGCAGCTGCTACACTGAGCCCGAGAAGCTTCGTGGAGGAGGCATCGTATAAAGTTTTTGTTTTCAGAGAGTGGCTCAACACTGAAGGGAAAGTTATTTTTCAGCGGGTTTTAAAGCCACATACCCCTCTCCGCCCCCTACGCGCCACATCCAGGCCAGCTCCGATAACCGCCACCGACATTTATTCCTCCAGACCTTCAAGCCCCGTGGCTCCTAATTGATCTCTATACATGGTAAGGTCCTCGCTTGTTTGGAGAAACGTCGCCGTGCGCGCCCGCTCTGCGCTACAGTTGGTTGTGCGCCAAGAAAACCCAGAGAAAAATGCTCCAGATTCAATCTGCAGATGTTAATGAAGCCTTTGAAGACAAAGGCGCGTGACTGATGTTATTTTACGCACACCTGGCAGACGCTTTTGTCCAGTAAGTGCATTTTATGTGCTTTAGAGTTCATAAGTGCTGGAAACATTCGTCCGTGTGTATGCATATGTGTAGAAAACAGTCATAAATGAATATGTATTTATAGATTGTATTTACTGTTGTAATACAGGAAAAGGTACAGTGTTACAATAACTGCTTAGGATTATTTGTGATATCAATAGTGGAGTTGAAGTAGTCCATGAAGAGCCATAAAGGAGATGTTCCAGTAAGCTGCTTCTGTGCTTTTTTAGACCTTTTTAACTAACTTGAACACCTCTGGTTCAGTTTCACATCATGAGATGGGAACAGGTGAAACGTTGCCCTGTTTCATCTTCCAGAGTTCTCTTAGAAGAAAGCTAAAGTCTGACCTCACAGTAGCAATGTAACACAAGATTTTCCATGAATCCACGAGTTTCTGAATTGAAATCTCATCAGTGTTATAATCCTGTGTTTTTTGGATTTGAAATATGTGTTTTTAAAATTTGTAGCTTCTAAAACTTTGGTCAAAGCTGCCAGGACAGGAAATACTTTTCACAAGATGCCGAGAACTGATTATCAGTACTGAAGGGACGTGTAGTGACATCCACACTTCAAAATATAACTTTAGAGATCCCTGATGGTGACACACTGAGCAGTCGGAGCACTTTGCTCAAGAAAGATTAGAAACAGGGGGGACGTTATGTGAATACTTCCAGTGCCTTTAAATCTTGTTAATAAACACATTATGTCTCATTTGTTTAATCAGTATGTGAGTAAATACACATTTAACATTTCTCCCTGTTTCAGTTTTGCTCGGCAGGTCAGCTGTTTGCTGTAGCTTCATGGTTTTGGACTTCTTATCTCCCAAAATATCGATTTGCTCCTTTTAGGTGAAAACGGTCAAAGCATATTTATTACACCTCTGCAGTGCTTTCCATTTTACTACATAGATATTTGAGTCATCCTGCTGCGAAATACGAGCCAAAAGGAAGATTTTAACTAACAATAAGCTTCCTCCAAAGTGTTGAAACCTGCAGATTCACACAGTCTCATGTGTGATACGTTTAAAGGATGCAGGGCAACAGCACGGTGCACGCCAGCCACCTTCTGGACTTCCCGCTGTAGATCATAAAGCTGGAGTCTGTGATTATTGTGACGTGCTTCGGTGTGCACGAGAGTGTGACGCATTCGTGTGCTGATTTGCTGAGTTTCTCTACTGACAGGGATTCAAAACTGATGAGAAAGTGTTCCCAACAGAAACAGGGGAAGATAAACTTTGACATCCTGTCAGTGATGATTATTGTATAACCATGTGCATAAACCCATAATTTCCTCTATCCTCCCCCCCCAAAAAAGCCCGCATAAAGTCCCAGTGAAGTTTTTGAGTGTTAGCGTCTCCCTCAGCGCTGACCTTTCCCCTGAGGTCAGGGCTGTTCTGGTCAAGACAAACAGATTCCTGAAGCAGGATATAAATTGGGCCTTACAGGTAGAAGAAAAGCGCAAAGACAGCAGAGGCTTGAAAGAAAGCGGATTACTGACGATATTTAAGGGAAAATAAAGATGAATCACTGTGTTTTCTCGGGGATATTTTTTCAGACGTGTGTATTAATCAAGCTTTTCTGACACTTTGGGGAATTAAGGTGATTTTCTCCCTCTTGTCTCTTTCTGCAGTCTGATGTTTTAAACTGATCTTGGCCTGATTTCCACCTGGACCTCTTCCTGCTCCTCTCAGGCTCTGTGACTATGAGCACCTCGGGGCTTCAGGCCACTAACCGGCAGAATGCAAAGGAGCTCGACAGCATGAAGGAATCCATCAGCGATATCATCAACCAGCTCCAGGACATCGACCCGGCCAGGCTCTCCTTCTCCCCCTTCCTGGATTTGGACACTCAGATCTCTTTGGCTCCGGTGTCAGACAGCCCCGAGTCTTCGGTGGAGGAGCTGCACTCGTCCTCCCACTCTGTCTCCGGCTCCCAGCGCTCGCTGGAACCGCCACCAGCGACGGATCAGCCAAGGAGTGAGTTATTACCGCTGCTTTTTACTGTCTCCTCGTCGGAGCTGTAGGATTTGAAGGGAGGCCAGAGCAAATTAGCAAAAGCTAAAGTCGGATTGAGTACAGGCTGGATCCAAATAGAGTTAGGACAGAGTCTGCAGAGGAAAAAAAGCATTGTTTGTGTTGAATGGAATAAGCTAAGAGCAATTATATCACAAAAACATTAAGAAAAAACAAGTTAAGTCATTTTCCAGAAGAGAAAAAACTTTTAAAATCCTTGACTTTAGTCAGATTTTGGAAAAATCAGCTTTGAATTCTGGGTAAAATATCATAAAAACTTGAGTTGTGTTTTAGGAAAAGGAGCTTTTTTTTGTAAACAAGACAAACATTCTTATAGTTAGATTTAATATTTGTGTGAGAGAACCAAGTCCAAGCTGTGAGGGAAACAGTTAAAGTTGGTGTTGGTGGGTGACTCCCATCTGTAATGTGAAGTGTCCAGATGTTTGTAACCCTTCTCAACAGCTTCTGGTGTTTAATGTGTGCTGTTTTGTGTCCTTGCAGCAGCGGCGGTCTGGATGTTTTTACGTTTCGGTCCAAACCATTTTTCTAGAGCTTTAATTTGTGTCTGAGGGCTTCTGTTGGTCTTTGGGCTCTCTTCTGCATATCGCACCCGTCAGATGCTTAATTAGAAGTGAATGAAATGTAATGAAAATTAAAGATGACACGTGGTTTTTGTGGCAGTCGGGATGCACCTCATGATGTACGACTTTACTTTTTATAAACAAATCCCATTTAAAGACCAAAACCAACAGCGAGTTGGTGCGACCGTCTACACTTTAGATAGATTTTTAAAGAAGCATCTGTACAGGACTATTTTCTGTGTATTAAAACACAACCCTTTGGTTAAACTATGTCACACTTTTAGTATACAGAAAATTTAATTCCTTTCACTGGTTGTTGGTTGTTTTGGTCCTTTTCATTCGATTATTTGACAGTAATGCAAATACACTCACATCGA
The DNA here is from genome assembly GCF_964374335.1 of Astatotilapia calliptera. Taxonomy (NCBI): domain Eukaryota; kingdom Metazoa; phylum Chordata; class Actinopteri; order Cichliformes; family Cichlidae; genus Astatotilapia; species Astatotilapia calliptera. The sequence goes on along the minus strand of NC_137436.1, from coordinate 35,208,186 downwards.
CCCGTCCAGGCTCTCCTTCTCCTCCTTCCTGGATCTGGACCTTCAGCTCTCTTTGGCTCCGGTGTCAGACAGGCCAGTTCATTAGGGACACTTGCTAGTACCAGGTTGGGGCCCTTTTTTGTCTTCTGGTTGTTTTAGGGCATTGATTTAACAAGGTGCTGAAGTTTGATTGAGATTTGTTGGCTGCATATCCATGACATCAATTTCCCGTGCTCTATTGGATTGAGATCTGGTGACTCTGGAGGCTGTTTGAGTGCAGTGAACTGATTATCTATCAGCTCGGAGCGCTCTAAAAGGTCACCTCTGACATCAACAAGGCATTTCCATCCAGAGTGCTGCTGCTCACTGGATTGCTTCCCTTCGTCAAACCATTGTGTTGTGCAAGAAAATCCCAGCAGATGAGCAGTTTCTGAAATATTCAGATCAGCCTGTCTGACACCGACGATCCTGCCACATGCAACGTCACTTAAATCACCTTTTCTTCATCCTAGTGTTCAGTTTGAACCTCAGCAGGTGGTTTTGATCATGTCTTCACGCCTAAATGCACTGAGCTGCTGCCATGTGATTGACCTAATAAAATGGCCCGTGAATGCATATATCATTACTACAGCTCAACCAAAGATGAATTAAAGTTCAAAGCAATTATTAGACTCTTTATTGGTTCATTTAAATGTTTTGATATATCTTTTTTTCCACACATATTTTCAGTAGCATTGAAATGACTAGAGAAATAAATAAAACATAATAACAAACCTTTCAAATATAGATTTCACAAATGTGTACACAAAGCCAGCCTGTTAAGGACACTGTGTATTAGGCTAATATTACCTACTGTTTACATGCTTCGAATACTAAACTATGAACAGTCATTTATGAGCAGGCCAACAGCCTGCAGAAATCCAGCCTTATAGTAAATGTAATTAGTGTGTAAGCACCGCAGTTCAACCACGTAAACTAGAGGTGCCACTAATTGCTAATCTTGTAAGAACAGTTTATATGAGTATTTCGACTCTGCTTTGTATTTTGAAAGTAAGAAAGTGAATGATTGATTGGAGTAAGTCTGCAGCTGATTGCTTTTGATGTTTTTTTTTTAAATGTGCTCTGATTCGAACAGGCTCTGCTCCTTGCCACCAGCAGTCTGGCGTCAGTCTCCCACAAGAGCCTCGAGCGCATCGTGGGGAGGAGGGGGAGCTGGATCAAACTCTTTCCAGTCCTATCATCACGGCGCGCAATTTGGACACCGCCACGGAAAACTGCGTCGGCCCTCCAACCCCGGCCTCTCAGGGAGACATTCCCAACGGCACAGACGCACCGAGATGGAGTCCAGAATCCACCAATCTGGACTGCACTGTGGACGAGGGTCGGCCTCTGATAGGGCCGCCGCCGGAGAGCGTGGAGCTGGCTGTGTGGAGCTCCGAGGGCCGGGGAGAGACTTGCGTGGCTGCGCGGGAGGCTTCGGATCGGGGGCAATGCCGCTGCTGCCAGTGCACATGCTGTCAGAGCAGCCGAGTCCCCGCTTTCTTCTCGGTGCTGGCCTCGCTTCTGTGTGCGTCCGGGATCCTCTATGCACTCTATTTCTACGTGCCCATCAAACCCCCTGACTTCCCTGACGTAACCAGCCGCATCGTTTTCACCTTGTGCTGCTGTGTGGTGGCCGCTGTCCCCATCCTGCTCGGTATGCGTCTCACAAACACACACACCTGCACGCTGACATTCAAAAACAGCCATGTGAGAGCCTTGAATGAAAGATAATGATTAAGAAAGGATTTGGTTTGTCTGGCTGCTTTGTCTTGGAATGCTTCAGTGTCTCCTGTCCTCTTTAATTTCATGCGCTTTCAGCCTCAGTAGCAGCAGACGTCTCCCAGGCCACTGGGGAGAAGCATAATTTCCTTCTCCTTCACATAGCTTTAAATGGAAACTACAATAAGAGGCTGGCTGTGTCCTTCATCTCCCAGGCTGTGGCCTAATTGTTCGAGAACATTTTAATCACTTCCCAACCGAGAGTGACTCGGAATAAGAGGGCAGGTGGTAAAAAAAAAGGTCAGGCTGGTAGCTGTGAGGAGCATTTGCATGTGGGCCAGTCTACTGGCGTTTGCTTCACATTCAAATGATGGAATTGCAAAAACAAAGTGTGCTGTCAGGATGAGCGCGCTGTTTGCGGAAAGATGGCCCAGATTCAAGATGCTAACTGACTTATTGCTCCTTTATCCCTTGCAGCGATGCTCATGGGTGCAGCCTGCCAGTTCTGCAACGGCTCCTTCGATCTGCAGGAGTCGTTTCCCAGAAGAGGTGCGGTTCAGCAGCTTTTCGTCACCACATCCCTGGAGCAGTTACTCCTCTATGTCCTGAACCTTGTTGTTATGGCTGCGTTACTGCCTCAAGACCAGCTGAAGTTGGTGCCTATCCTGGTCATAATGTTCATCTTTGGAAGGTGAGGCTCAAAAGCGAGAAAGGTGGAAAGCTCCTGTGAGCCAGTGGGGTTGGTCCGACCTTACCGGATGCACGATTTGTTTTTCCTTTCTTCCCCTTCTGTGGTCACTCTCTTCCCCATTCTAGCCATTTGAATTACCCACTGTGGATGGGCCTGCTAGCTGCTGGCTTGTTGGAGGACTTTACATAAACGTCTCAGCAGCCTCCACGTCAGCTGAATTTCCATAATCCTTCTATCTGCGTAGCCGGAGTGCTACACAAATAAGGACCAATAAATCCGCCTAAAAGTCAGGTCTAGAATAACTCCAAACTGTTACACACAGATCACTTTGTTCCCAGCAAAGAACTCTGACATTTTAAGATGAGACCGTGATGTCCCCACGGAGAGTTAACCCTGTAACGCCACGTGTATCATATTTGACTTTTTGAGACCTCTACATCACCAGTAACACATTTTTAAGTAATAAATAGTGGATTTGGCAAATACGATATAAATTAAAACCCATATATGGAGATTAATATTTAATATCTTATTTTTTTATTTGGCAGAAAAGTCGATAAAGACAGGCTTTATTGAATATTACACCTGCAACAACCTAAGAGTTTCTAGCCATGCTGGCAGCCAGGCTTTCCTGTGAGCCCAGTGTTGTCATCAGTGTGCAAACGTGCTAATTAGTGACACTTTTTTCTGCTTCACAGACCAGAATTGAGAAAAGTCCAGAGTTAGTACACTGAATAGGAAGAGTGCAAAATGCCAACCCCATGTTGAAACTAGACAGAGGTAAAGGGGACCAAGACCAAAAGGTTAATGACTTTTTGTTACAGTTGCAAAAATAAAAAGGAAACCCATTTTGAGCCAGCACTTTAAGCAAAGGTTATTGAAAGATGTTTCAGTGATCAGTAGTTCACGCAAAAGTGTGACAACCACACACGTTTTCTCCAAAAGGAGTTTATCCTCTGTGCACCATAAATGACGGCGATGGCGTTGAGATAGTTATTTTAGTCCAAAGCGATGCACTGACAGGCTGACACTGCCGTTTGTAGAGCCACGCCACTGACAGGGCTAAAAATGAACACAACCACTGTCATTAACAAACCCAAAGAGAAGCTCTGGCTCTGCGTCACAGAGCGGTGCAGAGCTCAGACTGCGAGCCTCAAAATTTGCCAGTTTTACAAAGTGAAGTTGGTTTGTGCATCTGATTTATCAACCCTCTTATTAGATATTAGTTAGGCCTCATTTGTGACCTCCTGAAGTTTTGTCTCCTTTACTTTGGTCTCTAAGATCTGAGTGAAATGCAGCATCTGTCTCTTAACCTGCTCATTTAAACAGCCCGTCGCTGACTGCGTCTGCACTGCTGTTTGATGCTGGACGGGTATTACTCAGTTAGTTCTTAAAGCTGAGCAGCTGTCTGCTGTGGCCAGTAAAAAACGAGAGTACAAAAAACCCCAGTAAAACTGTGGTTTCGAAAGTTGCTATAAACTGCTGAGAGCTGTTTGTGTTATTGCACCCACTCCCAAAAAAAGGTCAATTTATGAGCCTACAAATCGATTGTAGCAACATTTATTGCAGTGCAGTGAAAGGCGTATATGTATTTTGGGAGACTTTATTTAAAAATATGGAGTTATTAAACATGTCTGGCAGACTGAGCTTAGCCGATTGGAGGTAACGCTGGTGGGGAAGCTGTGAGTGTCTGATTTCCTGTTTGATGTTTTCTTTTCGTGCTCCTCAGGCTTGTTTACTGGGTCGCCCTGAACACGTGCGTCTCCTGGCGAGGCTTCGGCTCCGGCCTGAGCGTCTTCCCACTCCTCGCCATGGTGGCTCTTAATCTGTTCCTTGTGTACATGCTCCATCTCAGAGAGCCACTTTTTGGCTCTCAGGACGTCCTCTATAATCAGGTCACCCCCTCTTCCTGGTCATCACAGAGCCCGAGTGCCACACCAGACATCCTGGACGCTCAGTGAAGAGGCGAGCTGCCTGCTTCCTTCTCCGAGAGGAGGAGATCTTTCCAAAAATAGCCCATTCCTGTGGTCTGCAGTTCAGCACAGCTACCCGTGCTGCCACTGCAACCTCCAACTCTGTGACGGCTTGACTTGTGTTTTCTTGCTCCTCCCTATACACAACCTTTTATGTGGATTCATGCTTATTATCTGAAATGCAAGAGCTCTGCCTGCTAGTGGCTGGGGACGCCTTTGAACAATGCTGTAGTCATAAAACATTTGTCCTTTTAAGCTATTCCTGTGCCTACATTTAATGTTTTGAACTCTAAATACTTAAAAGCTATATATACATACATATATATGGCTGGATTTGGTTTGACCGAAACACGAGCAAAGCAGCTGCAGTTGTCAGACTTTATTATTATTTGACAAAGTTTGTACATGATGAAGACAGAATAAAAGCCATTTTGTAAAAAACAAACAAACAAAAAAAAAACCAAATGAAAAAATGTCTTCCCGTTGTTGGTTTTCCATTGACCGCTCTTTGCTTTTGCCTTGGCTGGGCGTCTATTCCTGGAGAGACGGCGGCGCGCGTTTTCAGAGCTGGGACTGTCATTATGTGATAATAACGTGCTCCATCTCCACCCTGCTGGCGTCCTCGCTGCTGCTGATGAACTTGCTCGGTTTGTGGCACCAAAACGGGGCCAAAACAAAAACGAGATGAGACGCAGTGCGTTTCGTCTGACACTCAACTGAAGAATACCCAGGGATCCAGATTACTATAATTACAGCAGTGTTGACCCGAGGTATTCACTGAATCTGAATGCATATTTTTCACCGTCAAATCCAGAGATTTATTTGAGTTTTCCAAATAGCAGTAAAGATTGAACCACACTCACGCACGTTACAAACAACCAGCACACAGGTTTGTCAGCGTCAGACTAAATAACCGGCTCTAAAGGTATCTGAGCACGGAGCACGGTGAGAGGGGAACACAGACGTTTTGATGCGTTTCAGAGTGAATGCCTGAAATTACTTTACAAATGACTGTTTATTAAAAGACCTTTAATTTCCTTTCTTATAAATTAATGTGCAAACGTCTTGAGCCACCACTCTTTTGTTTTTCTTCAAAATATTTTGCTTCCAAGCAGCCAGACTGTCTGGTCATTTTTCAAAGTGATAAAAAGGCACCTAACTCAGCAGATGAACCTGCATTGTTTAAATGTAACACTTGGCAAAGAAATTGTATCTTAGTAGCAGAATGTTACAATAACTCATAATTTGTTCCAGTTTCTTTAGTTGAATCCACAAAAAAATCCAAAGAAAGTAACATTTTTGCCATAACAAAGTGAATCCCAAAGAGCCACGAGCCAGAAACTGGGCATGGTGAGCAGAAACAGGACAAATGGGGGACTAAAGAAGAAGTCATGTCCATCTACTGACCATCAGACGTGGTCTCAGTGGGAGGATGGACCATTCTTAAGAAAGGGAAACGGGAAGAAAAGGCAGTGGTATGTCAAAGTATGTCAACTCTATGGAATCAGAAAACAGAACGAAAGAAAGTCGACATCCAAAGAAGAGCTTTGAGAAGTCTGGAGAAATATTCCAGAAGAAAGAAAGTTTGCCTGAGAGTTCGGACTGTGTTGAAGAATAAGTCAAATCAACCATGTACAGTGGTACAGTACAGAGTGAAATGAGACAACACCAAATAGAATTGTACAAACTGTTTTCTGTCTTCTGTATTTCCATGCATTTTTGCAGATGTTTCACCTATTTCCCATTTTCCGAGCAAAATACAAAGAAATTAGCTCAAGACTTTTGCACAGGACTGTATATAACATCAAATTTGGGGATTTCCTCAACATGTTTCCAAACAACTTTGAATAAACTTCATCTGTTACAAACTTCCTGCAAGCTGCTTTGAGAGTCAGCTGAAGTTCTGGATTTTTTTGGCAAGCAAAGTAATTCAAGTTTGAGCTTCTTTTTTCACACTCATAGTAAAATAAATTGGAGATTAATCGACGATCTGCTTGCTGCGCTGCTTCTCGTCTGTTCTGCTTTCATTTCATTTGAGATAAATTATTTTAAATCTGCACATAAAGATGTTAGATTAGCTTCCCATTCATCATCTCCATCCTCCTCCTGATGGAACCAAGAGGAAACAAACCATCACTCTAGGTCAGCAAATGAACAGAATATTAACCATTTAAACACTTTTGGACATTTAAATCTGTTTACAGAGATGGATCAGGAGATTAATGAAACACAGGTTAGACCGTGCAGGACCTCTCGCTCTCTGCTATCAAACTGAAACCACAGACTGCTGCTTTCAGCCGTTGAGCAGCTCCAATAATAAGTCAGGCGCTCCTGCAGTGTTTGATGTTATTGTGCTCTCATGCTGGTGCGAACCTTTGGCGTGGCTGTGCTCTGTTTTCATGGTGCAACACTCACATGAATGGAGACAATAAGTTCAACTTCATCTGTGATCGTAAAGTAATAAAAAAAAGAGTCAACACGGACATATTTTAAATATGATCAAGCACACACACGATCATATGTGTTAGTGCAGCAGATATAAATCAGCCCTGGTAACATGACAGCGTTATTCGAGTGTGATAAATTTGATTTAATAAATGTATTTGTTATGACAACATGCTCCTGAATGCAGCTCAACCAGTAGAGCCAGGCTGTTCCTGCTGCTGCTCTGATTACCTGACATGTAAGTGAAAGTCAAAGCTCTGTTAATGCACTCTAATAATCTCCAAAGTAAGAGTAGCCACAACCCCACTGGTGTTTTTCACGATTTCTGAAGTACAGTGTAGTTGGCCAGTAATGAAACAGAAATGTGTTGTGTGGTTTTGCTCTAAAAAATAGATAAAATAATAAATAAATTAAATAAAATGGAAATGTTTTATTGACTAATGACATAAATTATGTCCCTCAAACGGTTTACTTTTTGTTTCCTCTGCACAGAAACTTAAGTTGCACCTCAAACTGTGGGGTGGGCCCCAGTGATGGGACATGGAGCCACTGTGGGTGGGATGTAACTGATAAAATCCTGCATCAAATGTGGGGCATTTCAGAAAACGTGTGAGGCTCAGTGAGTTAACCTCAGTCTGAATGTGTCACGGTGACAGTATCTGTGGATACTCTTTAGCATCGCAGAGGTTTTTACAAATGCATACATACACATATACATGAGAAACCACAGTCATAAATCACCCTTGGAGACGTTCAAGTCTGTCAGTAGCAATGTGCCTCCACTGGAGGCGCCAAACAGCTACCTAAAGACTCAATAACTGTGATCAGTCTATTTAATAATATATAGACATCTAGACACGAAAATTCAGTATTTCTAAAAGTCAAACTTTAGTACTTTTAGGGATTATTGTTTGTCTGTTATTTTGGTTTTTGATTATGATTCTCTGAGGATTTGAGCTGGTTTAAAGTGCGCAGCTCGAATATGTAGCAGTAGCGCCCTCAGCAGCTCGCGCTCTGACACGACAAGAGCCCGTTTGACGTAACCAGAACCTCCAAAGATGGCGGCGTTGGTTGGTGAGTGATGTTTTGACTGAAACTACACGCTTTTCTGTAGTCGTTGGTGTCTTTTTATACTCATGCTGCTCTGAGTATTTTAAAAATGAGCCCAGGGGAGTGAACTGCACAGCGACTTGGCTGCGTTTGACGGCCGGTTTGTAACTTTTAAGGAAAGCGCCGCTGACCTTGCTCTGTCTGTGTTAGCATAACGGCTAGCCATGTTAGCGTGCAGCAGTCACATTAAACAGGTATTAAAACAGGCTTTGACAAATGTCGTGTTTAAACCACCCAGACTGCTGTTATTTTAGTTTACTAACGACTGCTTCCATACTGGATTAAAGCTGGTGCCTCCCAGTGCAAGACGACAGGTTCGAAGTGCTGATCATGGAACCAAACTTGGTGTAAAAACTTTACAATTTTAGGATTGTCACCCGAGTTTGCGATCACCACAGCTTGAGAAGCACAAGTTAAAGACTTTTTGAAAAGAGGCAGAAATTTACTACTTTTCGGCTTTGATTTGATATGTTACAGACAGCAAGAAAACTAATACATTTCTATTCCTAGATCCCCCCCCATTTATACACCTCTAGCTCTTGCACTCTCTCTAGTTGTTAAAGTTTCTTCACCTTGTGTAATAATGCGTTCTGTATTTATTTTGCAGCACCTCGCCTGGCCATATTTGGCTCTTTTTCAACAAGGTAAGAACCTTCTAATCTGGTTCCTTGTATTGAAACCGATGCTAATCTGGCCTTGTCCTGCTTACAGCTGTTACAGCATCACACTTCATAAGAGGTTCTCTTTATACTTGTGTACAAATGCATTCTGTATGCGGTCATCTTAAAAACAAATAACAAAAGGTAGTCACACATATAGAGTAGACCAGGGCTGTGCAGAGAGGTTTAAAGGGGCGGGTGCTCAAAGTTAAAAAGGGGCACATTGAACCAGGCTGAATAACAACACACATTCATCAAGAATCTAATATGGGAGGGCAGGGCTGTGTTGATCTGAGACTGTAGACATTAAAAAGTCCATAGGAGAGATGGTAGCTGATTAAACAAGTGTCATGAGATAATAACAAAATGCAAAGATTGGTGACAGCACTTGGAACCATAAGGCAACAAAAAAACTGTGAGAAATAATTTAGGCTCTGCCTGTGAATCACTCTTTGCTTCTCTTCTTCCTTCCATCCCATCATTTCATATATCACTCTCCACTTGCTGTCTATCTGAGAACAAGGCACAACTTGCTATTGCAATAAACTATAATTTAATTATCCACACCTAACAACTCTTGCACTTAATCTATAATAAAATGATGACAGAAAAATGTTATAGCCCTGCCTTTAGTAGCCTCACACAGCTCCTGCTGTTTCCTCCTCATGTCCTTACCAGGCATGTCTGGACAATGTTATATCATGAGTAATAATTTAAAATAATCCATATACATAAAACACACACATGCACGCACACACAGTGACATTTTAGACCTTCTTCAGAATACTGTATATACTATGGGCATCACGGTGCTGATCCAGAATCCTTACATTATTATTTATTACTAGAGCTACAATAATAAAGCAATGAGGAGGGGGAAGTAATAAATATGAAGTAATGTATTTATGACGATTCCATTTGTTTCACTATCCACTCTGTGCAGGGGCAAAGCTTATTACATTTTTAAACTGTAGAGATACAATCATTTTACTGCTGTAAAATCCAACTTTTGTCTTATTTAAAATATAAATCTAATATAATCTGCTTCTTAATGTATGTTTTTTAAAATACAGCGTGTGTTTTTTAATATATTATAATTATAATAATGCATAATTATGTGGACATGCATATTAGATCGTTTTTTAGTGAAATATAATCCCTCCAGAAAGGCAGGAAAAGCCCGGAAACTTACTTTAAAACTAAATATGTTCCCTAAAACGGTGACAGAGCTACAGACCCATGACAGCCTTACACAGGTAGCCAGCAGCTATGACCAGCACTACTTGTGCAGTTAATAAAAGGACAGGTAATGTTTGTCGCGCTGTTGCACACACAGCACGCTCGTTTGTTTCAGTTCGTCAGTTGCAACAAGACAGCTTACCAACGTGTACGTAATAAGCTGATACTCCTGGGTGCTACACACTACAGTGTGCGCTGTACACCTACTTACTGGTTTTGTTGCATCAGTCTGTGTCTCTGAGTAAACTTGTGTTTCTCCTACAGCTCCGGACAACAAAAAATGCGCGTGTTCTTTATGAGCTCGTTCCCGGCTCATAACCAGCGCGTTCTGCCGTCAAGGGCGATCATTGGTTAAATGTGATCATGTGACTGATGCAAGCCAGATCCTTTTACGTATTTAGCAAAACTGTGATTAATAGTTAAATATTATTGTTGAGGGGCACAGACAGGAGTCCGCACGCACACACACATTAAAAATAAATAAATAAAATTTTAGTTGCCTCAACAAAAGGGCACTTTGGGCACCCATCAGGAAAGGGGCGGGTGCTCAAGCCCCTCTAGCCCCCCCCCCCCCCCCTCTGCGCGTGCCTGGAGTAGACCCGATTTTACTTCTCAACGTTCTGAATTTGTTATTGGAGAAAATAACAAGATGAAGCAACCTCCAGAAAAAAACAAAGACTGAAACATTTGCTGTTAGGTTTTATTCCTCCACACTGGCAAGCAGCAGCAGCCAGCCTGCGAGTTAATCCTTTAAAGCACCACCAGGTTTTGAAGGCTCAGGCAAAATTGCCATCGCATCGCCCTCAAAGAAATCCCCCCCATCTGTCCGTCACCCGGTACCATCAAATGATGATAGCATTTCAAATGTTGTCTTTTTGTGAAGCTGAGAGCTTTTGTGGTGCATTATTTTATTGTTAGGAGTGGCTTTAACATTTAACATCCCACTATGTCTAACTGTTACTTCTGTCCCCGCAGGCCCATTTCAGTTTTTGCTCTTCAGCACAAGAGCCTGCACAGCACTGCTAAAAATGATAACAACAGCACAAGGTGAGTTTATGAGAGAGATTCTGTGGTAACAGATACATTCAAACTAATGCGCATGGTAAAACTCTACTCTCTCTCATTCCCTCCTCCTGCTGCTGCAGCGTGGTGCCGGCTAGAGAGAAAAGCACGGCGGTGGCTGCAGCCAAACCGACGTCTGCAGCCAGCAGCAAGGGCGAGTATGTGATCACCAAGCTGGACGACCTGGTTAACTGGGCTCGCAGGGTGAGTAGATGAGAAACCGTGAGCTGTGTTAACATGCTCATGAGTATGTGCGCTGTGTTTTCATTACATGCCAAATGGAGAACAAAGCAGTCTGATATAAAGTACACATCTAGAAATAAAACCAAGTTCTCTGTCAGCATGTGATGTGACCCCACCATCAGCTGAAGAACGTTGTAAATGTGACACTGTAACTGGGGTATTATGGATCTTAACCCCCTGGGGTCGACTACTTCTGATTTTCTGTTTATATTTCACCTTTAAAAACTATTGAGCTTGTCTTGTTTGATATCATTCGTCTCAGTACAACCTCGGTTTTCTCTGTTCAGTTATTTTCTTATTTTCAGTGACCTTATTGTTTTGCCACACAAAATCAAACAAATGACTAGAATACTACACACTAACCATTCACTCCAAACACACTCAAAACTCACTATCAATATTGCTCTTGCTTTCTGCCGTCACTCCCCAAACTTTCCCCTCTTTCTAAGCAACCGAATGCCACGTGTTGTCATATAATTTAGTTTGGTTGATGTGGTGCATTTTCCCACCAATAGGAAAGGGGGTGTCCTTTTTTTTTTTTTGTCTTTTGCCTTTGTTCGAGGGCTGTCCTTTTTTCTTGATGCAACATCTGTTACAACAGTATTCAGGAGAAAGTATGGTGCAAGTTGTTTATCATAACTCTGTTGTTTTTTTTCTGGCTTATCAACAGAGTTTAAAAACTAGTATACAGTTTGAAGTCCAGGCTTTCAAAACGAGTTGAAACAGAGACTCAGCGAGGCTGCATCTTGCTGCTATTTCATCTTAAATCAGTTACGTGATTTAGACACTACAGCGTGACTATGGGGGTTAAAGGGCCAAAAGTAACTTGCAGACTTGTTGCTGTCACGTTAACATAATGCACATACAGAGCTAAGTACAGATTGAGACAGTAAACGTCCTCAAAAACTTGATAACCCTGTGAACGTTGCGGCCTATTGCCCAGAAACTGCACAAACGATAACTGCTGTTTCCTCCTCAGAGCTCTCTGTGGCCCATGACCTTTGGCCTGGCTTGCTGTGCGGTGGAAATGATGCACATGGTGGCTCCCCGTTACGACATGGACCGTTTTGGAGTCGTATTCAGAGCCAGTCCCCGGCAGGCAGATGTCATGATCGTGGCAGGAACGTTGACCAATAAGATGGCTCCAGCCCTGCGCAAGGTGAGAAAAGGGCCCCCACTAATCATCATCATCACTTTCACCTAACTGCAGTTTAACTGTTTAGCTGAAGTGTGAGGTTTGACTTGGGTTTGGGAATTGAAGGAGAAACAAAAAATGTGTTTTCACTCACAGCTTGTAGACATAGTCAGTGCTGTCTGTCTGCAGGATAGCTGAGCAAACGCTGGCTGGATTATGAGCAGCCTGCCGGTGGATTGAGTGACTGGCATGAAGCCGCCTCCAGCTGAATCTACAGATTAGACTTAGTTAGACATTATATAAGAGTGTCTGAACCGCTTCTTCTTCCCAACAGGTGTATGACCAGATGCCTGAGCCCAGATATGTCATTTCCATGGGAAGGTAAGTCCTGAAGAGATCTCCTCTAATCTTTTTATTCCAACCACTGATCAAGTCGTTCCTTTTTTTTTTTTTTTTTTTTTTTGGTGGGGGGTGGGGGGTGGGGGGGGGGGCAGTTAAAGAAATATTAGGCTTCTGTGATAAAGAGACAGGATCAAAGTGCTGAAGCTGCTCGTTCCAACCTATGAAATTTTGAGTTGCAATTTATTCACTTTTGATTTAACGATAAACGATGTTTAGAAGCTGGTGTGTGCACCCATCTTTTCAGTCTTACAAAGACAAATAATCTGGCACGTTTGTAATTTTTACTCTTGCACACTCTTAAATTGTGATGTCGTAGAGTCAGACCCTCACTGCAACACTAGCAGGCTGAGGTGGGTGGGGGGAAAAAAGATTTGAGGATCCCGACATCTTCGGATCATCACAATGAGCTTTTTAATGATCAGCTCTGCTAGGAATGAGAGAAGAAGCATAAAAGCAGCTGTCTTAGCAGAGGTTTTATTTTAATTGCAAAGAAAGAGGCAAAAAAGTTGCAGCAAAATCAGAGTAAAGGAAGTCAAAAGACTAATAAAGCACTAAAGAACTGAAGAAGTGATTGAAAAGAAATAAAATTAACCACCTAACAACACTTTGTCAACCAGGTAAAACTAAGCCTGTCCCAGGTAGTGAAATGAGTACTTCGTGTAAGTACAAACACTAATTACAACAACAGGATTATCGCTATAATCAAAGGAGAGAGATGATTTATGTAAATAAAGCAAACATGAGTGTGGTGGAAAAGCTGGAGTGGGCTTGTCTCCACTCAGTGTTCAGACAGCAGCTGGGAAGCAGACTGAGCTGCATTCTGAGGCTCAGCCAATCACACAATCAGAGATTGCAGAGGAAAAGGTCGAGCACAATCAAAGCAACGCTGGGTTTTAGGACACAACACATCTGTGTCATTAGGAACCCATAATTTGGCTGAACGTGAAACTCGGCAGTGTCTTTATTACTGCTGTGACGTTGACGTGAAATGTTGCTGCTGTGGTGTAACGTTTAAAGAGAGCTGATTGGATTTTTTTCTTTTCTTTTCCAGCTGTGCTAACGGAGGAGGCTACTACCACTATTCTTACGCTGTCGTCAGAGGCTGTGACCGAATCGTACCGGTGGACATTTATGTTCCAGGTAGAGTTTATTACAGAGAAAGGATAAAATTTGCACATTTTCTTATTAATGAAAGTGGAAAATGTAGTCTAGACACCCAGTTAGTGGAGAGATATTTGTGGATTGCCATTTCTGTAGTCTGGTTATTAAGAATTACCAAATTAAGGGTTTCTGCTACCATATTGCAAGCCTCTTCAATCTGTGACCTTTTCCATCTTCATATATTTTCTGCTGGAGTGGAGCTGAACTGGCAATCAGTTAGATTTGAGCCAATAAACCAAGTCAACCTTTATGAAAACGCCTGTAGGCCTCCAGTGGCTGACCTCACTCGTGCTTCTGCTGCTGAATGATAGATTAAGATTTTGCAAAGAGATGTTGTTCTCACATTTGTTGGTGTGTTCAGTCTGTGGTCTTGTGTTCCCCATCCACACTAGTCCAGATCAACATCTTTTTCATAGTAATAATTTATAAACACGGCAGCCTGGAGTCTGCTGGCTGGGGAAGGGGAGAGAAGCACTCGTACTTGATCTGTAGCTGCAGTATGAAAACTAGTAATTGTGTCATCAGCAGTAATCAAATATAGATGTTTGATTGTTTTAAATAGGAGATGACTGCGCAGTGCTAATGTCATTGTGCAGTAATGTGGCCTCGTGTTTCTGTTGAAATATGCATTATCAGTACCTTTGCCTTGCAGGTTGCCCGCCCACTGCAGAGGCTCTTCTCTACGGGACTTTACAGCTGCAGAAGAAAATCAAGCGTGAGAAGAAATTAAAGATCTGGTACAGGAAGTGAACAATCTGTATATGTGTGTGCGTCTGTTTGTAAACACTGTATTCTGGTTGCATTTGGAGCGCTGCTCCTCCTCAATGTAGAGCTGCAGGAACGAACTTCATTAAAGTCTTTGTTGTAATTTACAGACGGCACACGCTGTGTATTTAAATTACAGCTTTAAATTGAATTCATGTCTTCAAGTAGCCATCAGAAAAACTGTATATCTCATCAGTCATTCATGAAAATAGAATATGAGTGGCATATTTCAGAATCTTAAGTGTTATTTTCAATAAACTGAGCTTACGTGAAGTCCCATGCCAGCTGTTGTCATTTCTGATGCTGTGAACGCCAGAGCCGAGTCTCGGCCACCAGGGGGCTCCTGTGATCGCCAGCCCTGACCTTCACTGGTGTTTGTGGACGTTCTGCAGTGGTTGGAATCAAAATGCACTTTTATTGTGTGCTGATTGTTTCGCTCTGAGTTTGGTCTTTTAAAACACACACAAAGGAGTAAAAAGGTTAGTGTATGTTTGCATGTACTGCTAAAATGGAATAGGCTGACATTAACGCTAGAGCACTAATTTGCAGTTTTGTAACACTATCACTAATATCAGGTATATTTGAACCCTTATAACCCTTTTAACCCTTATGTGCATTAAATATTTTAATGTATATATTAAAATACATGTCTAGCTGAATTACTCTTATTTTATTTTGCCTCTACAACATCTCATAAACTGAAGAAAGGTAACCTATAAAATGGCTCTAAAGCTAAAACAAAGAGAATTACGTGGGTGAAAATCGCCTATCATAGGTGTCCTAAATTTTTTCCTAAAAATTCAAACATGAATTCACTTTATGGTTATCTACCGTGCAGCCATGACAGCCAAGTGTGAGTCACAATATAACCTGAAATGCATGTTTTTAAACTCTGGGAGGAAACCCAACAACCTGGTTGTTGAGACCGCTCTACCACTGTGCAATCAAAACACAAGTATGCAGACATTCTTTACTGTGACTTCAGGATCTTTGTTTTATGTTCTTCTGTTAATCTGATTGTTTCAATTCCACAAAAGTAAAATAAAACAGGTTACATGTTTATGAGCAGTGTTTTTTTTTTTTGTGTGTGTGTGTATCTATATAACGTATACCAAAATAATGAAGCTCAATAAAAGGCAGCAGGATGCTCAACCATTTAAAAACATTTCTGCAGGTTGTGTTGTTTAGTCTCACTGAGCTGAAACACGTTGTAGTCCACGGGTTCATCTGATATTTAGTTATTAAGTCATCAACAGTTACAGCAGCACAAAACAAAACTAAAATTTCAGGAAGCTCTGAAATAAATATCCTCAACAGTTGAATTGCTATACTAGCCTTGATATATTACAGGGGGTGATCATGTGTAAAGCTCTTGAGCAGGTTACTTATTTTGCTGCCAGGGAGCCAGACTTTTTGTCATTTTTAAAGTGGTCTTGAGCAATAGCTCTCCAAAGGTTTCCAAAGGTCTTTTAAAGATTTTCTTTGGACTTTGGCTTTTTTATTCATCTCCAGTTCAGTCCTTGTAGACAACTCTTTTGAGGAATGTTTTTTGTTATCGATTAAGCCTCTTAACACTGACCTATGAATCATTCAAACATAAAGGCACCTAACTCGAGGGATGAACCCACATTGTGTCTAAACAAAACAGCAATGATTTTAAATTAAATTGTGTTTTTGTAAGGTGACCTTGAGGGTCTGAAAGGCGCCTATAAATAAAATGTATTATTATTATTATTAAATCTTGAAACACCTATCCTACAGATTTTGCAAAAATGCATAGACTCCATTAGATGTTGGATGGCTGGAAACTTTCATCAACTAAATGAGGAGAAGACTGAAGTTCTTGTTTGTGCTCCTAAAAATGTTGTTATGGAAAACTTGGGTCCACTTGCTACATTTGCAAAACCGTCTATCAGGAGCCTTGGTGTTAGTATTGACTCAGCTCTGACTTTGGATGCCCATGTAAAATCTCTGGTTCGCTCCTGTTTTTATCACTTGAGAAACATTGCTAAGCTGAGTCCCATTGTGTCGCGCTCCGAATTACAAATTGTCATTCATGCATTTGCTTCATCTCGTCTGGACTATTGTAATTCTTTGTTTACTTGTTTATGTAAAGCCTCTTTGGAGAGTCTGCAAGTTGTTCAGAACGCTGCTGCAAAGCTTCTGACCAAGTCCTCCAAGTTTTCCCATGTCACACCCCTGCTGATTCAGCTGCACTGGCTCCCCGTTAAATTCAGAATCCAGTTTAAGGTTTTGACCTTGACTTTCAGGGCTCTGCATGGACAAGCACCAACATATATAAGTGAACTTTTACATCCATACATTCCCAGCAGGTCCCTGAGGTCATGTGACCAGGGCTTGCTTGCTGTCCAACACACGAGGCTGAAAACAAAAGGCGACAAAGCTTTTGTAACTGTGGCCCCCAGATTGTGGAACTCTCTCCCCTTGAGCCTGAGATCTGTGGACTCAGTGGTCGCTTTTAAAAAAACAGCTAAAAACTCATCTTTTTAAACTTGCTTTTGGTTGATTTTGATTTTTAGGTTTTAGCTTCTGTGAAGCACTTTGTGATTTTTATCTTGAAAGGTGCTATATAAATAAAGTTTTACTTACTTACTTGAATATTTTGAGGAAACTGGACGAGTGGAAAATGAAAGAAGTGACGGGCCGAAAAAACTGCATCTGAAAGTCATCTTCTTAAGAAATGGGGTAAAAAATCCAGAAAAGACCTGACACAAGAGCTGAGGGATGCATCTGGACCTTCAGTTGATCCAGCTACTGTTCGATCAAGTCTCTTCAGAAATGGTCTCAGTGGGAGGGTGGCTGTCAGGAAGCTGTTTTTAAGGAAGGGAAAAGGGAGAAAAGGCTGAGACCTGCCGAGTTACACAAGAGTGAAGATCAGTGTCAACACGGCTGATGGAGTGATTAATGTACATTTCAAATATCTGGTTCAATTCCTTCTCACTGCGAGAGGTTAGTTTGGACAGGGTTTTAACCATTTTTATTTTGAATGCAATACCATCTGAAAAGTATCTGATTAGCTACAGCTTCAGTTTTCAACATGCCAAAGATCCCAAACACACTGCCAATGCAATAAAAGCATGCCTGGATAGAAAAATGCACGAAGAACCCAATCAGTCATGGATTGGCTTAAACCTAACCCTGGCCTGGACCTCATCATTACTGAAGCATTGTTGGATCATCTTGACAGAGAACAGAACTACGAGCCGCTAACATCCAGAGAAGAGCTTTGAATGTCCTTTGGACTATGGCACATATTTCCCATTTTCCAAACAAAATATAAAGAAAGAAGAGGTGGCTCGAGACTTTTGCACAGCATTGTACCACAAATGCATGCATGTAACTAGCATTTGTTTCCTCCCCTTTAACTACTGGCAACTATAATAAGCAGATTTACTTTAGTGCATGTGCACTGATTCATTTCTTATATATCACTTAAGTTTCAGTCCTCATGTGTAGTTTGTGCCCTCTTGGGTGTAAGGTCTGGTTTTTTGCTTCTTCATTTTGCACACGAGCACACTTGCAAAAATACAAGTCCTGATTCAGATCTGCCAGCTGCTGTAGTTTCCCACCTGACTGCCGCTTGGTGTTGCATCATCACATCCGTCTAATGATTAATGAGGCTGCGCCAGGTGGTAACTTATTTCCACATGTTCAGATAACGTGCACAGTTATCTGAGACCATAAATGAAAACATAGTGTGCAGTGTACTCTGTGGTAACCTCGATGAACTTTTTGACAGCTGATACCTTGTTTTAAACAATTGTCTTTCATTATGTAGACGGATGTTAACACGTGCAGTTACTAGAAATATGTCACTTTTAAGCAGGTGATTTTTATGGGATTGTCGTTGTTTCAGTCTTTTTGCCTTTTCTTGTGAACATGCATGATATTCAACAACGGGTCGTTTTATTGCTTACATGTTGTTAGTGTCTGGTTGGACTCCTTTTTTGCTTGCAGAACTGCTTTTATTCTTCGTGGCATAGATTAAACAAGGTCCTGGAAACATCCCTCAGAGATTCTGGTCCATAATGACAAACCAGCATCGCACGGGTGCTGCAAGCGAATCTCCTGTTCTACCACATCCCAAAGGTGCTCTGTTTATTGAGATCTGGTGACTGTGGAAGCCACTTGATTACAGTGAACCTATGTTCAAGAAAGCAGTTTGAGATGATCTGAGTTTGTGACACGGTGTGTTATCTTACTGCAAGCAGCCATCAGACGATTAGTACACTGTGCTAACTGACACAGTCAGCAACAATACTCAGGCAGGCTGTGTTTAAACAATGCTAAGTTGGTACTATGGTGCCCAAAGCGTGCCAAGAACATATCCCCCTCACACCAAAACACCACCAGCAGGCTGAACTGTGGATACGAGGCAAGATGGATTCATGGTTTCATGGACCGTTTACGCCAGGGTCTCACCCTACCATCCAAAAGTCTCAGAGGTGGTCTTGCATATCTTAGTTTGTAACTCATGGTTACTTGATTTACTGTTGTCTTCCTATCAGCTCAAAGCAGTCTGACCTTTCTCCTTTGAGCGCTCACTTCAACAAGGCAACCATAGAGATGGCTGCGTGGGGAAAATCTCAGCAGTTCCTGAAACACTCTGAAACGTTCAGTCACCTTTCTCCCTCATTCTGATGCTCAGTTTGAACTTCAGCATGTTGTCTTGACCATGTCTATATGTCTAAGTGCACCAGAGCAGCTGCCATGTCAGTAGTGATTAGATATCAGCATTTAACGAGCAAGTGACCAGGTGTTCCTAACAAAGTGGCCAATGAGTGCATACATACAGTATAACTTCTGAAATACTACTGGAAACTTTTGCACCGATTTGGCATTATAAAGACAGATTTCACATAAATATAAGTTTACAGACTTTTCATGGTGGACACTTTTGTGAAACTCATTACAAAGCATGTCTTTGAACATGCAGTGATATATTCGCTGGTCTGAAACTGGGCTACGCATGGTGTGAGATGCTGTGTGATTAAAGACCTGAAACAGGTGAGTCTCAGTGGGGTGTAAATGCAACTCTGCCGTTGTCTCACGTTTGTTACGGAAATATATTTGTAGCTAGGTGATTGTGCAGACCCCCAAAACTGGAGCTAAAAACGACGCTGTGCTCCAGAAGTCGTTTGAAATGTTATATTAAAACCAACCAGGGAGACAAACTCATGACAAAGTAATTACAAGGATGTGTAAAGGAGTGGAGTTGGATGGAGTTTATTGAATATATATATATATATATATGGCAGAGGTCAGAGGAAAAGGCACGTTAGAGAAAAAAAAAAAAAAAAAAAAAAAGCTACACTGGTGTCTTTATACTTTATTCTTTTACAACAGTGGGAGTGATCATCTTGCGGAAGGAATAGTATTTGCATTCACTGGGTGGTTCAATGTCCATGGTGGTGGTGCTAATCTTCTCCTTCTTGAAGCCTGCTTCGACCAGATGAGGCACCTGGGTCTCCTGGAAATCATTAACGGGAGGGGAGAGAGACGGTCAGCGTGAGGCGTCTCACGGCGTTATCGGCCTCTAAAGAACGCTCCTGTTTATCATTAACCTTCCAGAGATTGCCTCAACCAATCCAGGTGCTGTGCTACACTGACGAATTAATCGAGTCCTAGACTCACAGGCCTGAGACGTGTTTATGAGTGGACCAACCGGTTCAATCTTCAGCTGATGTGCATTTAAAATTAAAATCACATTTTATGAATCAATAATTTATCATTTGTAAATCGTGTTGAAATTACACGCATCTGTTTTTTTATGTGCTCGTCCTCCTTTTGCAACATAGCGCTTGCAGATACTTTGACAGCAACAACGTTCCCGGTTCTGCACTGCTCGTTTTAAGCATATAATGCATTAGAAACTGATAGGCAACGCAATTATATCTCATTAAATGTCAGTATGTCTATTAGCAACTGCACCAACCTCAAACATTTTCTCAATGTTGTCGTATTTAGTCTTGAGCAGCTCGCCCCAGGAGGTCAGGTTGCAGTAGGTGAGGACACCACCGGGTTTCAGCAGCCTGTGAGCATGACCCTATAGAAGACACACACACACACACAAAAAAAAAAAAAAAAACCCTCAGCCCTTCCTTGTGTGTAAGCATACAAGGCTATATGACCAAAGGCCTCTCCACACTACAGATGAACTGATCTCTTCAAACATAGGTCATTCAAATTGTTCTACTTTCCTTACTTTATTCCTTGTGTGTAACTTACTGTAAGTATTTACAAGTACACACAGGTAGGTTCAACTACCTACCTTGATGAAATCAAACTGGTGAGTGTGCCACGTCTCCTCTGACAGAGGGTATGTGTCATACAGGATACCTGAGAGAGGAGGACAGTGTGTTAGCAGCAGGTCAATCACACTTTTTAATGCATTTTTATCCTTTAACAAAAACAAAATATAACTCTTAAATATGAAAACAGCTTAAGCTTCATCTGTCTCACCATCAAAGTGGTTATCTGGCAGAGTGGGGACAACATTTTCCCAGAGGCCCTTCAGAGGGACGACCTGCAGCAACATTAATCAGCATGTAAGGCCAGGAACAGTAAAATTTACTATAAGCTAGTCCTGCATGCAGGTAGATCAGCTGATGTCTTAGTGTCCTATCGATTCATCAGACCTACTGACCTTGTGTGGCTGAGCCTTTGCCCAGTTCTCCAGGCGGCCAAAGACTCCATCGTTGCACTCGATGATCCAGTGCTCCTCAATGGGGAAAGACTCGAGTTTGGTGGCAGCGATGGCCATGCCGAAACCAATCTCCAGCACCCGACCGCCTACCAAAACATTCAAAACAGAAACAAAAGATGTTGCTAAAGATTCAGCAACTTGGCTGTCAAAGTATTTCTGCATAACTGCACAGATGTGCTGTCAAAATGTCTTTTCCAGCTAAGCTAGGTTAGGGGGAAGCCATTATCATATTACCGTTTTTCTTACATGTGGTATCTTTACAGGACACGTCTGTGATAATTCTAGTACTGAAGTTGATTTTCATGATAACACTCAGACTTGTGGCTGAACAGAAAGGCCAAAGGGTTTAATTTCCTTTCAGAGTGGAATATAAATAGATGTGGGCTGAAGCCTTTTAGTTATTGCCTGACCCTTTCATAGGAGATTTTTTTTTGTATTTTTGAAGATCTATCAGAGGAGCTGAGTGTTATTTTCACACTTTTCAATGTATTCGTTTTTGTGTAGTCCCAGAACAATGTGTGCAGATGAGGTAAAAATATCTAAAAAAAATATTAATAAAACTTAGTGAAAGTGAATGAAAAGTATCTGGGCTGTGCAAAATAAGATTTTTACTTGTATTGACAGGTGAAAACATAAGAAGCGCTACTGTTCCACGTACAGGTAAAGTCATTTTGTAAAACAAGTGGTAAAGTTACAGTGTAAATGTAAAACAACCCCAGTCTAACAACGCTGTGCAGTGTGCAATGGAAGTCACACTGATTAAAGCATGCATTCATTAGAAGAACAATTTGAATCACCTAAACAAATAATAACACTTTCAAGTGTGAGAAAGTTGTGCAATTTTGCAAAATTCTGCAGACTGCTGTGTGCACATGTTGTCTGTGAGGTCATGTGGATCAGTCTATTTTCACATATAGCTAAAAGCGGATGACCCCCCCAGACTGATTTCTTGGCTCTGTCCCTGGAGTGAAGTAACAGCTGTTGTAGTACTCACCAGTACTGACCACACTGCCACATGTGCTCACAAGATCAGTAACCGTAAATGAAGAGAAAAGCTCTAATATGTGTGAAAACTCCATTCAAACTAAGTAACATGTATGTATAGTTGAAAAATAATATCAACATACATTTCCCCCTGTTTGGTTTTCTCCCACGTGATGTCATGATTTTTCATTCATCTGACCACAGTTTGTTTTCATATAGTATCCTTTGGATGGCATCTAAGTGTGTACAAATAGTACGTGTGTGCCTGCTGCGCCGACTCCATACGGTGCCTTCTGACTCCATTATCGGACAAACCGCATGACGCAGAGTACAGTGTCCGACAAAGGACAAGCCACTTCATACAAGTAACCGCTTTTACCTTTTGAGGCAGCAACAGTGGCCAGGGAGTGCATATACGGCGTCTCCCAGCGCTCCATTACAGGCTTTCCCATGATCTCCAGGTGCGTGTCGGCTTCATTGTAGCCCGCGCTAGCGTCGTGCCAGGTGGCCTTGCAGTCCTCTCCCTTTGAGAATATGGGCTGAGCAGAGGTGGTCATTTTGTTTTGATGCAGTTCGGCTCTGGTGAACGGTTTGACAGGTCGGGTCTCCACACAGAAGGAGGGGAAGGCGGGAGGTCGCGGTTTATATCTGGGTTAAAGTGCTGACTCGACGGGAGTTTGAGAGTTTGGAGTGCGCACACACAAGAGCTCCCAAGATCCTCTGACAACAAGATGTTTCACTCACTGGGAAATAAACCTAAGGCCTGGGGGCCAGAATCGGTCCAACAGGGACTCCCTTTGGCCACCGGCTTTGGAAACTGCAAATGAGGACATATATTTTGGACTTCTTTTTTTTCTTATAACGTTTACAGCTTTTTCTGCTGATCAAGATCCACCAAGGTAGGGGTGTCCAACTCCAGGCCTCCAGGGCCGGTGTCCTGCAGGTTTTAGATCTCACCCTGGGTCTACACCTGAATCATTACCAGGCCTCTGGAGAACTGCAAGACATGTTGAGGAGGTAATTTAGCCATTTGAATCAGCTGTGTTGGATCAAGGACGCATCTAAAAACTGCAGGACACTTGCCCTCGAGGCCTGCAGTTGGGGACACCTGCACCAGGGTATCCATACCACACCAAAGTAATTAAGTCGTAGATAAACAAATGATAGAGATATTTTTTGTTTTTCTTTATCATTTTAGAAATGCATGTTTTTCACAGTGGATCCAAAATGGAAAAAATAGCACTTTATCTTCAAATTAAGAAAACCCTTCTGTTTTACAATTACAGTCAGGACCAAGGGTGTCCAACTCGAGGGCCGGTGTCCTGCAGGTTTTAGATGTCACCCTGGGTCAACACACCTGAATCAAATGGTTAGTTTATTACCAGGCCTCTGTAGAACGCCAAGACATGTTGAGGAGGTTATTTGGCCATTTAAATCAGCTCTGTTGGATCAAGGATACATCAAAAACCTGCAGGACACTGGCCTTTGAGGCCTTGAGTTGGACATCCTGGTCTAGACAATAAGCTAGCAGAAGTTTTTCTGTAATTTGACACATGAATTTCTTAGAATTTAAGTTCAAAGAGCCATGCTGATGGATTTATTTTTTATTTACTACAGCAGCATTGTAGAAAAACTGAGACGTACTACTGAAACTCATCTTTGTTTTCTCATATTAACATGTCTATCTAAATGTGTAGTTAAACTAACCCCTAGAACCGGATTTCCTTTTCTGAAACCTCAGCATGTCTCAGTTTGAATATACAGATTTATTTACACATACTGGAAGCTTTTTGGTTTCAGTTTGTAATTCAAGTAGTACTGAGTAGTGTTTGGGGTTGAACAGGCTTTGTTTGAATGCAAGTTAACAGTCCATGCTGAGGGGAAAAGCACTTGTAGAAATACAATCTCGAAACCTTCCCCCATAATCTGGGGATTATTTAGTTTGTAGTCACAGTTTTTTTTTTCTGTACATGTAAATAATGACTAATACATGAAAGTGCAATCCCTACTCTAAACAGGTTACTATAAATTTTATAGTAATGTAAGTTACCAGAAATTACAGTACGATTGGGTTTTTTTTGTTTACAATAAAATTGACAGCAGCATTGACACGCACCATTTGAGGAAAGGAAATAGAAAT
The DNA here is from genome assembly GCF_964374335.1 of Astatotilapia calliptera. Classification (NCBI taxonomy): domain Eukaryota; kingdom Metazoa; phylum Chordata; class Actinopteri; order Cichliformes; family Cichlidae; genus Astatotilapia; species Astatotilapia calliptera. The sequence goes on along the minus strand of NC_137436.1, from coordinate 35,183,710 downwards.
AATAAATGTCATAAAACAAGGTTTTGATGCAGCGCTTTTCCACCACACTCAGCCAGGCAGATATTGTGATATTGTTATTCAGCAGCACACACTTAACATTAAATCTAATTTCCAAAAGCAGCGATAAACCTGTGGGATCCCTTGGATCTAGAATTATCAGCAGAGTGAGAGGTGTTTGTTTTGCTCTGCTCTCTAAATGGACATGCTGAAGTTAACCATTGCCATTTGCTCTTAATCACAAATGCTGCACATTGGCTCCTGTTGCACAACATTGGAACAGTTCAGTCAAAGGGATAAGCAGATTAAAAGCCACTACTCTAAGAAGTAGTTAGGCCTTTACTCCTGCATTGCAAACAGTGTACTATTATAAATGTGAGCTTAATATTTGTTTCGCATCCTTCAAATGATCAAGTAAATACACTTCCCCAGATGTTTTGCCAGCTCTGCTCACAAACTCAAACACTGCAGGAGCTCTTTTTCAAATAGTACTCACATGTTGCCGTTGTGGGGCGATCATGGCTCAAGAGTTGGGAGTTCGCCTTGACCGTTATACATTTGATTGATTTGATTTTTATTGATTAGCATTCAAATATCTCAGTGAAAACAGAACAAAGATCTACCACAAAGCAAGAAAGCATGAGACAAGGCTAATCAAAAGGTATTGGCTGAAGCATTTGCTTATTACGCCAACCATAACACCACCAGTCAGTGCACCACCCTGAGGTGCACTGACAGAGGCGAGGCTGCCGGACACTGGTGCCACCAGGCCCTCTGACCACCACCACCAGTAGGCAACGGGTGAAGTGTCTTGCCCAAGGACACAACGACCAAGACTGTCCAAGTAGGGTCAGTGCACCCCAGGGTGGCTGTGTAGCTTGCCATCACCAGTGTGTGAATGTGTGTGTGAATGGGTGGATGACTGAATGTGTAAAGCGCTTTGGGGTCCTTAGGGACTAGTAAAGCGCTATACAAATACAGACCATTTACCATTCCACTGGAGCTTTGATGTTATGACTGACAGAATATTGTGTCCAAAACACAACTCCATATACGTTATGTATGTGTTATATACATTGTAAATTATATTATAGGAGTACGATGGTGTTATTGAGCTAACTAACAGTGACACATCATGCTGTGAAGGAGTATTACAGTAACAACAATAATAACAGTAATAACAATTTTATTGATAAATGTGGCAATTCAGCAGCTTCATGCAGTTCCTGTAATGTGAGTGTTTTCCATCTGAGTGAGTCTTAATCTTTGGATTTTGCACCTTTGGTCAAACAAAGATGTTTTTGGGGAGTGTGAAGAGCAGAGCAATCGACTGAAGATAGGTTGCAGCTGTAATAGTTGATATCTCCACTACAAATGGATTTATCATAAAACTCCTGATTAGCACAATGGGAATAACTTCAGGATCTTCATTCATTTGTTTCCCACCAAGGACTTCCATTTAACTTCAAGCTTATAAACCCTGTGTTAGCCAGCGTCACTACAGGCAGATGGTCTTCTTTTGGTCAGGCCCCTCTGCCCAGGTTGCTCATCATCCACTTCACTCCCATTAGGTGAGGCAGAGAGGGGCTGGCTCCTCGGTGAGAGTCATCACCACAGCATGTTTTCATCCACCTACCTCTCTTTCTCACACGAGGCACTTGATTTGTTCAGCCTTTGATATGTGAAACAATACAACATTACTCTTATTCTGCAGCACTAAAATGCAGTCATGTCATGGACCCACCAGAGAACTTTTCAGGAGATTTACCTCCAAAATGTCCCACTCTGGTTGGGTGGTGTAGGTACTGAATTGCAGTGAAGAGCGGATGTCAGTTAAGGTTGTTTTAAAACGTCATATTTTCACAGTCAATACAAACACGTTCATATCTTCAGATGAGAAATTTCTAACTGGTCCAGCGTTTTAAAATAGAACCTAAAGGGGAAGGTAGCTCTGATGCTAGGTCAGATTAAATCACAGCTGAAAGTTTAAAAAGCATCTCAAGAATCAGGCTGGTGTTGCTCTTTGTGTAACAAACGTTTATTAACACGTTTCTGTCTTACATCCTTTATTATTCATTAATAAAAACAGAAATCTTATGAAATCTAATCTTATAGGTCTTACTTATAAGATTAAACTTACGTTTTAAACTTTTCTATTAAATCTATTGTTGCTTTAAAAATTGTGCTATAAATTTAAAATCGACATGGACATAAATTACAGTTTTTCCAACCAAACATATGAAAGCAAAAAGTAGAAATTAACTACAAGATAATATTATTTAAAATGATTATGTGCATTTTAATACTTTTCCAGCTGTAACAAACTGTGGAAACCGCCCCTCTAGTGGCAGTGACAGTTACTGACAGGTATTTGACTATTGGCAGCAGGACTGATCAGAATGTGCCTTATTTTAATAAATGCAAAAATGAATAAATACATTAATTAACAAAATCCTACAAGCTTTGTATTATACTGCTATAGGCTTGGTGTGCTGGGGGACTTTGCATGATGCACTGAGCGTTTCTTATAAACTCACCTGTTTTCTCTCGCCATGTTTTCCAGTGTCACTACAGCGTGCCGTTGAAGTTTTTCTACTCTGTCAAGCAGTTTGTGCTTTGTTCCTGTCGAAATAGGGAGATGCTCTGTAAGTTAAAGACTCTACAATATCACAGAGAGAACCCAAACAATCAGGCGACCTCCTGTGAGCAAAATACTTGGAAACAGAGGGAAGGAGAATCTCCCTTTTAACAGGAAGAAACCTGCACCAAATGGACCTGCCCCTCCCTGGGCAGGATCAGGACCAGTTGGAGGTGAGGGGAAGGCGACAGGACAAAAAATAAATAAATAAATGAACATATATATATATATATATATATATATATATATATATATATATATGCTTGCATCTATCATGATAGTATCTCATAAATAATATCTCCATAGCAACGCTGTAATAACTCATGGTCAACCAGTGTCCCAGTGGCAGCAGTCAAAAGCAGGTTAGAGGCACAACTTCACAGCCAGTGGTAACCAACAAAAGCATTTACCCCTTCTTGCTTTTGCAGCACACAGCAGGAATGACTGTGAATCTTTTGCTTTGTTTTGTCTTGTTTTTTATTGTGAGAAAGAGGCAACAGCAGTGCAGGGCTTTACGGTATTATGGCAACTGTCAGAAATGAATGATGCAAGACTGACTTTCATGACAGCCTTTCCACAAAGACTGCAGTGCTGCAAAGCTGGTTATAGCTACTACTACAGATCAGTATTAACAAAAATGTAGCCACACTACAGACCAGGAAATATTGGACCTTTTAGGATTGAAAGATAAGGGCTGCAGTTACACAAGAGACCACTGACTTTGCATTTTATTGGCACTGCTTTGTGTACAAATAGACTTTTAATTTGTCTAACAAAACTCGTGATGATGACATGATGTGTTGTATTATCATCATTTTCCCCATTTAAGATCCTCTTCAAATGAGAAAAAACACAAAGTATTCATAAATGCACGTGCAGAATGTAGCTGAACATTGTTCAAGTCACTCTGAGATTACTGACGACTAATAATTAGTGAGTACAGAGTGAGTATGCTTTCTGCATATCACCATCTCCTGCTCCTGGTCTTTTATAACTCCCTGTTAACATAACAGTACCCATTTCAAGCGAGCCAATTTCTTCTGAGAAACATGATCAGCTGTTTCCCCCCCACATGCAAAGCAATTTGAAAGAAAAATTGGCTTCAGTCCCAGCGGAGAGTGTGTTATAAATCTTGACATGCTGATTTGTAACCTCACTTTGTCCTCCAAAAAGGAAAGAGAGAGAGAGAGAGAGAGAGAGAGAGAGGATCTTCCAAGGACTGAGTGAGAAGGTGAATTTCTCTGACATTCACAGTTCCCACAAGAATTTTTAGGAAAGTTCAGGGAACACAACCACATGGGGGTATCTGCACACCTCTGTGTCTCTATTTTCATTGTTAATTAGTTCTTCAATTATTGAATGTTACAAGTTACACAATTTAATGCCTTCAATGAGAGTAAAGGAGGCAGCATGTGTATAAATTATGAGATGTACATGAAGTACTTTTATGTTTTATAGTGAAAGAGCTCGAGTTTTTTCTCTCCTGACAGTTTTTCCATTTAATCCGATATGACTTGGATGCAGATTTTGTTTATCCTTCAGAGAGTGTTAGAATAAATGTGCGATGGGGAGTTATACGATATACAGTCTGGCGTTCTCATAAAGCATATTTTTCTGTAATGATGCCCAGAAAATTAATGAGGTTCAAAATAATACGTTCAACAAAAACCTGATTTGTCTGATTGGTGGTTAATGATTGTAGTGGGAAAATGGTGTTATTACAGCACTGAATAATATCACCATGTCTACATACAACGAGGATATAAATACAGAGAGTTAGTTTATTTACAACCACACACAGGAGCACATAATACATTACTGAGGGTAGAATAAGTCTAATTTGCCAGAGTACTATTGGCAGCATAAGCACACTCTGTTCAGAACACAGAAGACTTCAATCATTAAAAAAAAAAAATTAATGGGCATTGTGCATGTAAAGTGTTATGTAATCACACATCACCCCTGACACTTGGATTTGCATTCCATGTTTAAACTGTCACTGCTGTCACTTGTGTGTGGTTTTATTTAAAGAGCCGTTGTCACGTCACCATCTGGTTATCAGGCACAAATATTGAAGTAAGGTCTGAATTTGCATAAAATTTGTTGTCTGCAAGGAGGAAAGTTGATTTTGGGCCTCTTCTTTGCTGTAACATTGCTGGAGGCTGAGCTTACAGTTTTTAAAAACTAAAGCACTGTATGTAAATGTCTCGAGCCAACTTCCAAGGAGTCAGACTTTAATGTGGTCATAAGTAATAGGATTTCTGAGGGTTCGAAGTTTTTCTTTGGACATTGGTCACTTTATCACTTATTTCAGTCCAGTTCTCATATCTGACCATTTTTTGAACCACTCAACACTGTTCTATGGATCATTGAAGTGTAATGGGCACTTAACTCAGAGAACTGGTGTTGTGTCTACACATAATAGACAACTATCTTTAGGCACTTGTAATTAGCAACCTATCATAAAAACACAATTTGTTTCAATTGCTTTAGTTAAATCTAGCAAAAAAAAAAAAAAAAAAAAATACATACAGTTTGATGGGCATACATTTTTTTTGTCTGAGGCTAAGATAATGATTAAAGAACTGGATTGAAAATCAGTAACAACAAGTCTTACGTTTTTGTGTAGGCAGGAGTTCAGGAGGTGATTGTCTATAGCTATCTATAAAACATGGTGGATGCTCTCATGGCTTGAACTGCATTTCAGCCAGTGATGTTGGTGATTTTGTCAAAAGTGATGAAATAATGACGGCATCAGATTTTGATCCAATATGCAATAACATCTGTCTGATTGGCAAATGCTCAATTTTTCAGCATGACAATAGTCACAAACAGACTGCCAATGCCGTAAAAGCATACCTCGATAGAAAAACACTGTCATTCATGGATATTATTATTATTATTATTATTATTATTATTATTATTATTATTATTATTATTATTATTATTATTATTATTACATACGGATCTTTTGGTGGAGCTTTTACATTTGAATGAGCATAAATAAATAAATAAATAAATAAATAAATAAATAAATAAAAGAAAAAACATGGGGTATCAATCGTAAAGTTGACTTTCTGTTTGATTATCATTCGGTGCTGTGTCTTGCTAATGTTGCCCTTATCAGAGCATTTTAAGGCTGAGTAAACTAACTGTGAAATAAGAATCGTTGTTTAAAGCGTTTAGCTGCCCCCTCGGGGCTCATTAGAATTGACGGGTGAGTGGGTGCTGCTGGGTGTAATGTTCCTTTAAAGAGCGCTGCCCCCCGCAGCGTCGTCATTGCGCAGAGCAGTTTGAACCAAAAAGCGGAGTGACCTTCCTCCGCTCTCAGTCTGAGAGGGGCAGCACTGAAGCAATAAGCCGGTCACAGCTCCCGCGGTCCCCCCGCTTTAGCTTCAGAAATGAACAACAACTTAGTCGGAGATGAAGTCGGGTAAGATCAGTTTAACAGAGCCGTGCACGGCATCCATGCGGAACCGTGAATCTGTTTGTGACTTTCTGTTAGAGCGCTGTGTTGTCAAGCTGTCAGTTGACAGCTAACGTTAGCTAGCAGGCTAAGCTAGCCTGAGTAACTTAGCGAAGTCGCTAGCCTGAGGAAAGGCGGCCAAAAAAGTGAAAGTAGTCTTCAGAGTAGCTCAGCCTTTGGTGCCACAGCTCATGGAGAAATTTACCATGTTTGTGTGAAGTGCTACCACTTGTCAGACGAGTACACGGAATTGTAGTTAGTTATTTCTGTGTTGTTTTCGGTTAGCTCCAAGCAACTGAGCTAGTTGAGCTAACGCTTGCCAGCGAAGCGAAAGTCTCCGTTCCTGACTTCGTCGGTGCGAGGACATTTAGCGGGCACTGCTGGAGGATGGAGCATCCTCGTGTGTAGCCAGTCTTCACTTTTCCCACGGTCGTTACAATTGTCATTTGTGTGTTTCAGCAGTGATCCGAGGCACACATTAACGAACTCGCTAGCGCATTTGACAGAAGTACCGTTTGAACTGCCGCTAAACTTCCAGTTATGCAGGCATCATCCGAGTTCACTGGTCCGCATGCGGAGAGCCGAGCAACCGCTCGTTGCTCCGCTCATAGATGGAAATACGGATCTCAGCGTTGAAAGGTGATAGACACGGGCTGTCGTGGTTTCGGAACTCAGTTTGTGTTAGCCTGCTAGACGCCAGGGCTCTGTCCCGGGTAACTTACGTGGCAGGAGGTTTATAAAAAGCCCTTTATTGTCGAGGCCATTGCCTTGAATGTTAGAAGACCAAAGTGACATCCATAGCAAGGACTAGACCTCAACATGAGTCACACTAAACACGGACATTTTAACTGTAGCTGTACTGTGGATATAACCAGATGCTGCATTGGTAGCAGGCTTGCCTGATGTTGTGTAATAGCTGTGTTCCTGGCTGTTTAATCAGCTGTGCTTTCAGCCTGTGCAGGAGAGCTTTCATTTTTTTTAAATCATGCCTTTCATATGTGACTCTGTCCTGACGATTTCCAGATTATCATTTAGTCTGGCTCAAAGTGATGATCAGTGCTCACTTAATGGTCACATCTCCTTTCAGGAAACTTTTTGTGGGTGGATTGGACTGGAGTACCACACAAGGTATGTCACACGGTTTCACCCATGAAGGCTTATTTATATAATTCAACCCTTTCTGCATTGCACTGTTCACGCTGCCTGGTTGTGTATCAGAAATTAGTTGTGAATGTAGCATATAGATCAGGTCAGGTCAAGTCAGTAGCAATACAGAGATGATTTCCAGAGATAATAATGAAATAAAATCTTGCTTTAATATCAGTATTATGATGATATACTGACAGTGACTAATGGGGCTTGCATTTAATTGATAACCTGTCACTGAGTCATGTGAAGACCTGTAGAGAAGTAGTTTCTCTTGAGGTTTCAGTAAATTTATCCTTATGATTGCTAAGAGTATGTAGTTAATATTAATTACACATTTTTGACCCTTTAATGTCAAACCCTTCAAAACTCAATATCATGTAATTTTTATCTAATGAGCACCTGAAAGCGAGGTTTTGTAAAACATAACCTGCCAAGGTGGAATTGCTCATTCCTGTTTGTTATTATGAGCACTGTTTTGTTGTGTACCAAAGCATGTGTATCATTTTAATTAGTCCTTAGCCTTGAGTATCTAGAAGCAGACTATGTAACACTCACAGTAACCGTAATTACAGATAATAACAAGTTTTGCATGATATTATTGGTGTAGTGACTTTGTAATATGCATAGACTTGACAGCATACTAGGAACGTATAGTTAGTAGCAGCATTTATTAGATATTAAATCATGTCATTGAAATCTCCGTGGTCATTAATGTGCTTTGTCTGTTATAAAGAACAGGAATATAAATGGTAGGCATAGTAACGCCTCACGCTTTACTATGATTTCATTCAAACTGTCATTTATGAGCCTTTAATTTTCATATTTCCAAGCAGATAGTGTAAGTGTCCCTGATGGTTTGCTTGTAGCAAGTGTCTCTCGGTATTATTGAATTTTTTGATATGCTGTAGTGACTTTTGATGTGCTTTTCACATCGCAATATAACTGATATATCCACGTGTGTATATATATATATGAACGTCTCTGTTGGGTGTGTGTTTACACTGTCCTCTCATTCAGTCCGAGCCGGAGATTGTCTTGCTTGTTGAAAGCCCTGCACTGTCTCATGCTAGATTGGCCATTGTGTAACATTGCACGGGTGCTTGTCTGTGCTACCAGCACTGAACCACAGGGCTACGTAACTCTGAGCTTGTTTCTACGGTGATGCCTCAGGGCTTCTCAGCAATGAGAAAAAGCAATTACGGTAATGCTCTCCAATGTGACTCCTCATTTGTTCAAACTTGCACGCCTTGCTTGTCCTGCCTCCGTGGGCGTGTGCGGGCCTTACATTTGTTGGTTGTATATTTAGTGCAATGCAAGATGACAGTGGGTCAATGCTTCATTTGCTCTTGAGGAGTTTTAGTGTGTCACTTACTGTAACATTATGTTTTCGCATGGATAGCACAATACCAGATATTCTTCCATAACAATAAAGGTTCCTTAATACCTTTTGGTGTTGCCAGTATAATCCACAGAAAAATAATTTTTTCTCTCAGGTTTTGGTCCAAGTTGGAGTGTCACAGATATTTTTATGGTGTCCTTCAGCATAAAGAAGTCATCTAGTATTTAAACAATGACTGCACTTCCTTCTCTTCATGAGGAAAATTGCTGTGGCTCAATGCTTTTGCTTTGTTATCTTCTCTTCTCTTCTCAGAGACACTGAGAAACTACTTCTCACAGTATGGGGAAGTAGTAGATTGTGTCATCATGAAGGACAAAACTACAAATCAGTCGCGAGGCTTCGGCTTTGTTAAGTTCAAAGACCCCAATTGTGTACGGACAGTGCTGGAGACAAAGCCACATAATCTCGATGGAAGAAATGTAAGTATTTTAACAACAGAAGAGCAGATGGTTGAATCAAACGCAGTAATCTGCCGGCGCTTTCTGTGAGAAAACTGAGAAAAAAACCTTCATATTGTATTTCATCATCCACCAGTTAGAAGTTATTTAAGGGAGAGGAAAGGTTTTCTTTAGGCCATACATGCCTGGAACCATTAGTACAGATGATGCACTTTGGAAAGACTGACATTAGTTTGCCCGACAAGATTTACCTGTTTAAATGAGTGAAATTGAAATAGGGATGGGTTTCTCCCACGTGCATCAAATCAGTTTCATTCACGTGAGATTTTTCTTGGTTTGCTGTGCTGATAGAAACAGTGCGGGGGGTGAGGAACATTTGAAGGTGCCTTTATTTTAGGCTAATGGAAAACTCTCTCTGTTGTTAGATTGACCCGAAGCCATGTACTCCCAGAGGAATGCAGCCTGAAAAGTCTCGAACCAAGGAGGGCTGGGTAAGAGGAATCTGATTTCTTCTGGGGATGCTAGGCTAGCTGTTTCTACTGGAATAAACCTGGAATAGACCCCAGCCTCTCCGTCCCCTCCTCTTCTGGAGGTTAGGCTATAGCTTGTTTTAATGAGGCGACCTTGAGCTTTTAAGTGTAAATTATATATATTTTTTCTTTAAAGTATAATAATTTTCTTTTTTCCCCCCATCGTGACAAAAACACAGCCTTTATTACTTTGAGGTCTGGATAACTCACAGAAACATTAAACAATCTGTGACTTCTGTCAGCTTCGATCTCTTACTGCAGGGACTGCAGCAATATCAGCCACTCTCTGGTACAGCTTCCACTTATTTGAAATTGAAGTATAGAATTGTGACATTTTAAAATGTTCCTGTATAACGACACTAAATTAAAATACAGCTGCATGATTGCATTAACTTTTTTTTTTCTAGCCGTCTTATCTGAAATGTGATGTTCTTGTAATTGCCCTCACACATCGAGGTATTATTAAGGAGGGTTTGAACATGAGTTGGCTAATGTGGTGCATCGCTCTCAGCAACAAATTTTCTGAAAGGCAGAAATCTCCGCTCTTGCTCGGATAATTTGTGGGTCGATCAACGATGCTTATCAAACCCCTGCAGACCTATTATAGCCATTTTGTCCCTTTGGGCAGCGGGGACTTTAGTTTTGCTGTCAATATAACGTTTTCATAAGTTGCTTATTTGGCTGTAAGCAGACTGTATGTCAGAAGCTTTTAGAAATGCGGCTCTTTGCTTGCTGCTGCTGCTGGAGCCCCTTTCACTGGCTTTAAGTCATGCAGCTGGTACTGAATGTTTTACTAAGTAAACACAAGATGTAATTGTTAGAAATCATTGTTGTAAACAGCCTCTAGCCCTTACGGCATGAGTGCAGTGTACAGCAACGGCGAAACGCTTAGTGGTTGAGAATAAGTGGAAGAAGCCGTGTTCTCTGATCTGTGGAGACTAGTCTTTGCATTGACATGACATGTTAAGAATTATACCCCAGGGCAAGAGGAGAACCTAATTTCTTCTGCACTGTCTGAATAGATGATGGCTAACTGGCCCCTTCCCAGAGTGATCCTGTAAGAGACATTGAAATCCATACACTCCCTGTTTTTTTTCAGAAGGGCAGCAAAGCTGATAGCAATAAATCAAAGAAGATATTTGTAGGTGGAATCCCCCATAACTGCGGCGAGCCTGAACTCAGGGACTATTTCAATAGATTCGGAGTGGTGAGTATTGCCAAGTGCATAATACAAGTCAGTTCATTATTGTCATTAAGAGTGCTTGAATGGATGTGACATTGAACAGGGTCAGTACTACAGCATAAAAATATATGGGGCGAGATGCGATAGGACGATTCATTATTTTTCCAAACTGAGCAAGAGTATTTAACTGGAATAAGAACGGACCCTTACCAGATTTCTAAAGCTGAGCCACTGTTTCCCTTTGTCCCATTCAAGGTCACAGAGGTGGTAATGATCTATGATGCGGAGAAGCAGAGGCCCCGAGGTAAAAGCTGATCCTGTCCTTTCCCTCCCCTCTCCATACCTTACCATATTAAATCTAATGACAAACTATTCTGCCCCCCCCCCCCCCCCCCCCCCAAAAAAAAAAAAAAAAAAAAAAATCCCATTCAGCCCCAGCGATCTCGTTTAGTTAATGCACTGGAACGGGAATTTTGTTCATGGTAAATACAAGCATTAACTGGAACCCATACTAGGTTACTCCAGTCAATATCAACCAGTTTTTATTATTGCTGTGGAAAAAAACACTGCCCGCTGAGGCTGCATTAAATTCCTCAAGATAAATGAAGGCAATAATTGTGCATTCGTATATGTATTTTTATAACATAATAACGCAAAACTTTAGCTCAACCTGTGTTGTACATTATCACAGTGGGAATATGTGAATTTTGCATAGGTTGTCTAGCAAACTGGTGTCATAAGAGCAAATTAACTGGCTATCATGAGCGTAACTATAGTTCATTAGCATTTAGTGTAAGTGATGGCTTCACTTTTTCAAGTATGTAAACAATAGTTGGGTAAAATGAAGAAGTAAAATTAGGAAACTACTTTTTGGTGTAATTTTTCCTCTTGCTCGTATTCACTTCACTTTCAGTGTGAGAGATGGAAGCAAAGTCCACAGTCCTTGTTTATTTGGAGCTAACTTGAGTCTAAAAAAGTCAAACAAAGTTGGTATCTTTCAAAATCTGACACTGCAGTGACCTTTAAACTGGAACCGCTTAAGCAGAGATCTCTTCATAGTGAGTGTAACTAGGAGGACTAAAGACACTTAAGAACTGCTGAATATTTCAGTTTTTAAAAAAGAAAAACAAATACACCTTAAAACAAATATTGACACTAGATTTTTACGTATCAAACGTTTTGTTTGTTTTGTGGCTGTCGCTGTCCATAACCAATCAAATGTAACGTGATATTTAATTACCAGTTAACCTCCCCAGCATTATTTGGCCTTCAAAATGACATTGAAAAAATATGTTGTGCAGTTTTAATACAGCTTAGTCAAAATATTCCATTCCTAGTGCATTTTGTCATATTCTTTACAAATAGCTGAAATAAAAGGTATAAAAACATATTCTTAAAAAAAGAAGAAGAAAACAACGCATACTAAGGATGCAAATTTGTCTTGAAAACCACAATTAATCACCATGAAGTAAAATGACTTATTTTATCTTTTTTATTTACTAAAACTGTTTCCACTAGTTATTAAAAATGATCTCGGAAACAAGCTAAGACTAACTAACTGAAAAAGAGACATTTTGCAGGAAAAATAGGTGCTCAAAAAAACACAGTACTTAATCACACTGTGCAACTGGCGTATTGAGAACACTTTGAGCGTGTGAAGGGGGGGTTTGTCCTTCAAAGAGGCTGGTTGCAGCCTGTTGTCTGGAGAACAATGGAATCATTTTAAACCCTTTTATTTCACTTGGACTCCTCAAAACTTTCAGAGACCTAATTTTGAACTTCAGAAAGGACCTTTTATGTTTACCCACTTAAGTCATAAATGTATCATGAGTGTGTGACATGTGTCGACACTTTTAGCACGGATGGCCTCGCTGGGAATCAGACCCGTGCCACCGGACGCGATGGTGTCAGGCCCTGCCCACCGAGTTACAGTCACAGCTGCTTCATCTGCATTTGTCCTACATAGAAACGATGAAGCGGTCACTGATCCACAACACGCACCCCGCCTCTCCCTTCAGAACCCACTCTCTGTTCACTCTCTGTTGGGGAAAAACCCAGAATAGTTTGCCATTGGATTTTAACATGATCTATTGCACAAGTAACAACCATTACATAATCTTTAATAGTGTAAACCTTCTTTTACTAAAACCGTTAGATGCTGATCATTGGAATAAGTTTTCTTTACCTTTATTTAGAAGTAACTGATACTTGTATCTTAAATGGCATAGTATGTGTTTTCCCATACGTAGAAAGTTAAGTATTTTTGTAAGTAAGCCCTTTCTATTTTTTCTTTCTTCTGTCCCCCTTCTTCTTGTGAATGGTTTGAATGTGATTAACGGTGTCTCTTAAGATTTGTCTTTTCTCCTTTAGGTTACTGTGTATTGATGGGTAGCACAGAGGTACAGGCCAAACGTAAATGCAGCCAATTTATTTTATTTTATCCGTTTGTTTTATTTTTTTTCTTTTTAACTTGGTAAAAAATGAGGTGTACACAAAGCTGCATCTATGCTTGCCTGGACTTGACTGATGATTTCACTCTATTAAGCTTAAGAGCAATTTAAGGAAAGTCCTGTCGCAACAGTGTCTCACGGTTGTGATCACATGATGCTGCAGCATAATTATTATAAATAATAACCTTTTTCCCTACATATAATGAATTTTAGATGTAAAGATTTATATATATATAAGATGTAACACAGACTCTGTGTGGACCAATCTTGCTTAATTGTGACCCCAAAAGGTCAATATTGCCTTGGGAAAAAAGTCTAACTAATTACAACTTCAGTAATAATTTATCATTAAATATTTTCAATAATACAAATTTGTAATATAAAGTTTACTCTGATAAAAAATACTTGATTTCAGTAAATTTGTGTCATTTCTGCATTAAAAATACTTAAACTGTCACTTGAATATAACAAATCTTGGTAATTAGTAAGCCAATAATTTGAAAATGTCAAATTATGTTCTAGTTTTCCATCCAGATGGTCTGTAGTTTGTTAGCTGATATTTTAGGCTGGGTAAAATCCTTACCAATGACACCATATGTCAAAATCTTTAATGGGCCAACTTGGTTTTACATTTAGGTTGGGGAACGGGTCATCGACAGATGTTAATAATAGCAGTAGATCACGAGTCTTGGGAATGTTTGGCAGGGTACTAGAGGTCTCTGAAAATCTCAGTTGTCTTGTAGGACATTTAATTGGATTCAGGTTAGGTCCCCAAGTAGAGATGCACACCCAACCCAATTCTGCCACAGCGGAAAGTTAATCAGATTGAAAGTAGATCACTGCAGCACGCAGCAGCTTGTTGGCTCTGCAGGGTTTTGCCTCAGATCATCAGATGAAATAATTTCCCGAACAGCCGGCGTGGTCAAAAAGTTGTCGAACTTGTTGATGCACTTTGTGTATTCCCTTGATGAAACAAAACACACCCTGCTCATCAGTGCGGACGATCAGTTGTGGCCTATATCTTTGTGTTACCGTTGTGAGCAATATTTTAATTGTCCATTTTAGGCTTATCCTGGCTGACTCAAAAGTAAAATACTGAATTTGGGAAAGCTTGGAGAAAGCTTTAGGCATTCTACAGTTTGTGTTTCTCCATATTTTTTGTGATGCATTAACAATGGCTGTTGCGAGTGTGTGCTCCACAGCAATATACCACGGGACAGATCAAGGTGGGGTTTGGATGAAACAGCATGAAGTAATTAATTGTAATATTGGCTCAATTGGAATTCATCAGCTACACGTTTGACCTTTTTATGTGACATTTCACTTTAAATCAAACCTGTCACCCTTCATGTTTAACATTTAAGCACTCCATTATTAATCTTCACCAAAAGTTTCTCTGCACAGTAAAGTTTCCTTTAATTCCCCAGGCGTTAGTCTTGGATTTGTATTGTCTGCGACGTCATCCGAACCCCAGGAGCCTCTTGCTCAGTCTTGACGGATCCTCACTCTGCTGAAGCCCAATACTGTTCTTCATCTTGTGTTGTCACAACCCCCCTGCTACCTTGATTCACTCTTGGTCGTTGGCTAGGTTTTGGATTTATTACTTTCGAGGCCGAACAATCAGTGGACCAGGCTGTCAACATGCATTTTCACGACATCATGGGCAAAAAAGTGTGTAGTTGTAGTTTTATTTTACCCTTAAGATCAAACTGAGGCTTGGGCGACAGAGCAGGAACTGTACTGTGATGCTGCTTTATTGCTCAGAGCTAATTTTCTAGTGGCTTCCTATTTGTGAACGCAGCATCATACGGCTCAAAATTAAGTGTCTAATATCTTAAATTGATGTACGTAATATTTTTTTCATCACATTACATGCCTATCTCCCACTTATGCTTTCATAGCTTCTAAAAGCCCTCATCCTTCTCTTGCTGCTATTACAGTTTAAATTGTCGCCCAAGGCTTTGTTTAAACTGACCACTCCTTTAGGATGTCTAAACAAGTTAAATTGTATTCTACGAATTTCAATTACAGTAATTTTCTGGCTCTTGATGTGCTAAAATGGAAACCAAATGAATGAAATGCAAGGCTTTAAATCCAGCAGTCTTCTTGAGATTTTAACTCACCTAAAGGATTGGTCGAGTCACTTCTATTTTTGTTTCTTTGTTTCTTTTTTTCTTTGTTGTTTTCTTTTCTAATGTTTTGTTGGCAGGTCACTTACACGTCAACATGTTTTATTTTCTTTGTTTTTCTTTTTGAAAAGTTAAAGAAAAGCTCAACTCAGTGACCTCAGTTGAAGAATCTCCATACTGTGTCTGTCAATTCTTTAAATCTACCAAATGAAAGTCTGCCACTTCACAGTGTTTGCTTTAACTCGGCGCGTGAAGCAGATGGATGAGGTTTAGTGTACAGAGTCAGTTCAGATAGTGTCAGGTAGGCCGTCCGTCCGGTAAAGTAACAGTAAGTCTACTGTGTTGTAATATTTAAGCACAGCTCTTAACCCGCTGCCACACCTCTGATTGTACCATTGTACGGACAATCCAGCTGACACCTCACCTGAGTTACAACCAAACAAAAAGACATTGACTTGGGTTAAAATGGGACTTTATCCGCTCCCTAGGAAAACCACCCCGGAGAGGCAGTAAATGAAGACAGCCTCCTCCTTGCCCTCCATGCAAATAGTAATGAGTTGTGGGCATGAGAAAATGATTGCAGTACAGTTACATCCACTTATGCATATCCTGTTACTGCACATGTGGTTTTAGTGTTTCAAGGTCAGTCCATAGTAGCTGACACGTTGAAGATCTTTCGTAACGTATGTTAAAATGATTTTGGAGAGACACACCTCTCTGTGTCTCCCTTCTTAGATGTTTTTCTCTGTCAAACTTGACTTGGAATAAGTACTCGAGGGAGAACGAACAGTGACAAGATGGCTGTAAAACGAACCGATCGCCACTCTGAATTGGATGTGACATTCAATAAAGACCTCAACTGGAGTCCTCAGTCCAAACCACAAATTAAATGATATTATTAACTACCAGTTAATTTTCTCCAGAAAATACCTAAGGCCAGGAAATTTGAAAGCTTCCCTGAAATGGATTTTATTATTTGCCAATTTAGAACGGCAACAGATTTTCATTCAGATGTCACTGATTATTACATGAAAAAGATGAGCTGAATCCAATTTTGCCAGCCCGACCTGTATACTCTCTGCTGGTACCCGCTCCCCTTGACTTTGCCCTCATTTCTTGTAGGATTGGGGGCTCAACTTAATCCATTGTTCTTGACTTGACATTACCTTACGCTGGGACTTGAGGGAGGCTGGGAGATATGAGTTACAAAATTAGAAATTGGAGCACATCAAACTGTGGAACAAATCCCAATTCTGCTGTTGGGGACTGTACAGAAGTCACGGTATCCATCACTCGTAGCTGAGATGCCCAAGGGAGAAAGTGCTCAGGTAACCGGCGGCGAGGCCACTCCCGGAAACATGTGCATGTAATTAGGTCGACAGAGAAGGAAGAGGGGAGGCTGGGGAAGGTGGTAACACCTTAAAGCAGGGAGGAATTTGCAATTCGTTTTCCTCCCGCAAGGTGACCCCAATAACTCAACCTCTCAGTCTATTTATGGTTGGCTCCCCCTTAGTCTCAGCCTGTTTCTTTGCTCTGGTTAAGTGCTGGCAGCTTTGCCTAGTTATAGACAGCGAAGTTTTGTTATTGGGTCAACACATTCATACTTGACTCAAGGTCACCCAATTTTTTTTTATATATATTTATATATAATTAAAATTAAATCAAATGTGGCATTTAATTAACATTGTCTTTATCAAAAATGAAGAAACAACTTGTCAAATTTATGGACAATTGTTGGGATCCAGTTTGAAAACTGTTTTCTCACTTTTGACACAGTATGAAGATTCAGATTTAGATTGAATAAAAAAAAAAAAGACTGTTCATTTGTAGTTTCTGCATGTTTACCTTATATTCTGTTAGAGCTGAGATACCGATCTACATCCATTCCCCCTTAAAACTTATACCAAAACAAAATACAAATGAAATTCTCTGTAAGCGTTAGCTGGAGAAAGGTAAGTCATGACCTTCCATTAGATGTCTTTATCTTTTATATAGGGTAGTTAATGACAAAGAAAAAGACAGACATCTATGTTTCTCAGGTACCTTTCAGATCTTGGATCATTGATTGGCTCTTTGATTTTCTTTTTTTCTTTTTTTTTCCTGGCCAGTGAAATTCCCGATTAACACAGAGTACCTGAGACACATAGCCATACAGCCCTTCTGGCTACACAGTAATATTAATTTATATATAGCTGGCCCACATAAATTAAATAAACATAAAGTAAAATATTTCAAACTGGCCCAAATTGCTGAGATTAAGTATCAGAGCTAGGACAGGTCTGTCTAGGTGAGGGGCTTCATGGACTTTTTACTGGTGTTGCCAAATGTGCCCTCCTTGTCCTTTGTCCAGGTGGAAGTAAAGAAGGCCGAACCTCGTGACAGCAAAGCTCCTGGCCAGCTTGGCCCTGGCCAGTGGGCGCCCAGGGGCATCTTGAGTGCAGCTAATGGTTGGACAGCACAGCCTGCTCAGGGCTGGCAACAGCCTTATGGGCCACAGGGTGAGTGGGAACAAGTCCCAGAGCAGAGCAAGAGAAGCTCACTGTTCAGAGGAAAATCCAATGTTTAATCCTCTGCTTAAACATTAGGTTTGTATGTATGTGTGACAGTTTGAATACTTAACTGTTATGTGAACATTTTATGTTTTCAGTCTAATCTTTTTTTTTTTTTTTTCCTTCTCCTTCCTAAAGGAGTGTGGGTGTCAACTACCGGCCAGCCCATAGGTAGGTGTTAGTCCTCCACTTGACAACACAAAAACTGTCTTCTTTTTGTTATTTTTGTGGCTTTCTTGCATGTTGTGTAACTGTTAGACTGCAGATACATGTGTTTTTGCCATGTGATCATGTGCTTATCTCAAAACGCTTGTGTGACAGCACAGGGCTCGCACACGGTGTGGCCCATGGACCGATGACAGTTAACAGTACATGTTATCACTGATTCATAAAGGCTGAGGCTGCTGATAATTTGCTGCTCGAGACAGATGGCAGCATTGAATGGATTCCGGGCCTCCCTCTGCTATTGGTCAGGCTCGGCTTCATATCACCACCTCCGGGTCAACCTGCAGCGCTCGCTGCAGTGTCGACTCTGTGCTCGCTCGCAAGATCCTTCAGTTTCAGATAGTCGTCTGCTTCAGTCTTTAAACAACTTCTCTGTGCACACTTTTAATCAGAGAATCTGTTTGATGCAGTTCATATGTATCCTATTATTGTCAACTGTGCTCAAGTCTCATTAGTCTTTGTTATTCTGTGTTGGGGTAGGCGGGTATGGACCTCCGTTGCCAACAGGCCGGGGAACCCCCGCCCAGCCTCCGTCGCCTTTCAACGCATTCCTGGTCACGACCCCGGCAGGTGGCTTTGCTGCACCTCAGGGCTACCCTCAGCAGGGCTACAGCACCGCACCTCAGTTTGGTCAGTCGTACTAACTCAGTCACATTTTACTACTGTTGATTGGTAATGCTGTGTATATAAATAAGTTAATAGTTTGGAGGCCAGTAGACGGTGACTTTTATTTATTTTTAAAGCATTTGAAAAAAACATGTTTAGTGCAGCGTCACTGAAGAAAAGAGAAGAAAATTTGAAACAATGATTTAAGTCATTTTTGTAACAATCACAGTTTATATTTATGAAAGACATGTATTGGCCACACAGAGCTTTGGTTCTTATACCCCTTATGTGGTCTAGGTTTAGACTGTTAGACAGTGATATTAGGTGAATAAATGGTAGTTAGTGCCTTGACTAGAAGTGTTTTTTGTGAGGTGGTAATGGTGTCAGAAATCATCCACTTTTTTTTCTCCTTTTTTGCACACAAATGGTATAAAATGCTAAAGCAACGCTAGAAAACGTTCTTTGGGGTGAAAAACAAATACAAATCATGATATGTCTTTCCAACAGGTTACAGTTTCGGCACACCACAAGCAGACCAGTATGCTCCACAGGTTCCTCCTCCACCCACGACTCCAGGAACTGCACCGCTGGGCTTTGCACCAGCCACCACACCGACTCAGGATTTGAGCAAAGCTCCCACCGGGCAGCCTGACTTCACTTATAGCCAGTATGGTAAGACGGGCTTTGTGCATAAAGAATGCCGCCTCTTTTCTCTCCCAGTTGATTTTTCTTCACCTCTCGGTCCTGCCCGTCTCCCTGGTTATTTTACTGGGTGCAGCTACAGCCTTTTTAGGTTCATGAGTATTCCCCTTAGACGAGCAGGAGCTTGCTGATGGTACCATTTAGCTTGAACGGCTACACATGCATACATGCTTTCTGCATAAATGAACCCCTCTGGCTCTGCCAAGAAGATCACTGCTGAAGTTTCGCCATACCCAGGAGTCCTCAGCAGTCATTTCAGTTGAGTGTTTCCGGCGGGCCCTGGATTGATAAAAGATTGGTAGGTCTTGGTAGGTTTGAATTAGATCATCCTGCCTTGCGATGTTTGTTTTTCCTGTTTTGTTTTGTTTTTATTTTAAAAGGATTCCAAACTTGGCCTGAACGTGCAAACCATTTGATTTGATTTGGTTCAGGCACTCCTGCTTTTCAGTTAATCCCTTCGACCCTTCCTCCTCTTCCATGTTGATGACTTTGCTGGCTTCTTTTCCCAGACTTGGCACGATTCCCATAGAAGAGCACCAGCATGACAATATTATCTTATGAAACACTGTTTCTGGAATATGCCGTGTCCAATCTGCCAAGCCACCTATCAGATTTTTTTCACCATGTTCATCATTGTTATTGCACTGGAGCTTTGCATGCTTGTCTGCAGAATGTGACCTTTTTCCACTCTGTGTTGTAAATGCATAGAGATATTGGAGTACTGGATTAGTCATTTTTGACTAATGTGTCTGTAGGTTGTACTTTGTGGTTTCTGTCTTTGTGGTCTTTGAACAGTGCTGTCGACCAGTCTAACAAAACCTTTAGATCGTGTCGGACCACAATAAATATTCGTCCTGGATCTCGACTGAGCTCTGAAACTGCTGCCACATTTCAGTCAGCATTCAGTGCCTTGAAAATGAGACAGTTCGCCAATCCACTTTAGTAGAAAACAATGATTTGTAGTTTGTATGATTTTAAGACTGTTAGGGGCCTGAATCACATGTTGTAAATGCACGATGGAGAACCGGCGATCACGCTGAGAGCACAAATGGAGGCCGGAAGTTTTCAGATGTGAAACAAAAGGCCGAGATAAAAACTAACCAGCATCCATGGAAAAGGAGCAGTCTTTGTCTTTGTTCAACACCGAGCCATTCACTTACATAACCACACAGGCAGATAACAGTCAGATGCTCATTCATAGCTTCCATCCAGTTTCTTGGCTGACTGGTGTTATTTTATTTTTTTATTATCATTATTATTATTCTGACTTGGCTTCCAGCTGCTTCCAACTGCTTAATCCCACATCTACAGCAGTCCTGCGATTGCTGCCAGTCATGACAGGTGCCCATCTTGTTCAGTGTTTTGTGCCTGTGCTTATCCTCCATCCAGCTTTTTTGCTTTTACTGTTCAGGCACTTTGTCTGCTTATCAGTTGGTAGAAACAGCAGAGCCTTGCGAAGGTTTTGTGAAATGAGCATAAAACACGGAGCTCAAAAGTGACGCAAGATTTAGATACTGGATAAGTTTGTGTGTAAAACTAGCAAATGGTTAGTTTGGCTTTTATTAAAGTGATGCTTGTCTTAAAAGCAGCAGTTGTCGAAATGCCCTTGAGTGCACTGCCAAGGTGCATTCGATTTCTAAGAGAACTGGGGTTATTCAAGTAACCAAACAAAGAGATGAAAAGTGCACACAGCAGTGACACAAAGACTCCAAGTGGCGTGTTGAAAGATGGGAAACAAGCCTAGAAATGTGTATCATGGTAGACCAATGGTTCTCTTTCTTGTTTCTAGCTGCTTCCTACCCGTATTTTCAGGCTTCTTACTTGTTTTGGTGGTTTTTTTTGTTGTTGTTTTTTTTTTAGAACAATGCACATTTCACAAAATTTTGCGAGACCAGGCTGGCATGATAAAGTCAGGTGTGCTAGCAGCTAGCTCACACATGTGTTTTGACTTGTAGGCGAAGCTGAAAAGAAATGCATCGCGGAGCATAGTGCAGACCCATTAAATAAGTATAAATGTACAGCTCTGTTAGCTCAGTAAGAGGGGGAACTATGTAAAGTAGTCGGCCAGCCGTATGTGGGTTCAGTCAACCTGGTCTCCTCATCTCCCTGATAGGCTTGGGTAACTACCCTCAGGACCCCTCTGCCTACGGACCAACGCGTCCTTCTCACAGTTATGGTCAGGATGAGCAGGGAGGATATAGTTCAGGTAGGTGCCAGCATCGTCTTCTCCAACCACAAAAGCAGCATTTGTTCAGTAATACAGTATTTAGAGCTGCAACTTGGTTCTGTGCCTCTTTTCTTTTGCTCTGTGTTGAGTATTTTGCATGTACATTTTGCATGTACATACAAATTACTATTTGTATTCTTGTATAGTAAAATCAAGCTATTGCAAGCCCCAAAGCTGAGTGGATTTGAAAGAAATTTAAATTTGGCAAGCTTAGCCGTAGGCCTGCCATTTCCCTCAGCAGCTGTAGCTTTACTATACCAAGACTGACCACATCCTCCTTTTTTGTTCACTTTCTCAGTCTGCATTGCTTTGCTGGTTGTTAAAGGATGATCTAATTGTCAGAAAATGTGTTCATGGTTCAGTTATCTCTATGCATCAGCAGTCCATTCAACCATTGTTTCTTTTCCCCATGTACTGTCTCCACATTTTAGCTAAAGGGGTGAGAAAGGAAAGAAGATTTAAAGAAGGCCACGAAACCAGTAAATTTCAATTTCTCTCAGATTGTTCTGTCTCACGGTCCTGTTGGGATCACTCCTCGTTTTAGTTCTTTTCCTATGAAATTTTGTTGTATTTTCCAATTTTCACCATTTTCTTTCTCTCTTTTCAATTCAGTTATTCAGAACTATCTCTGAAATGCTTTGTTTTCTGTTTGTTTGTTTTTTTTTTGGTGACACATTGATACCTTCACTCTTTTGTTGACTGGCTTTTACCAGGGTTGGAAAATAATCAGTCGCCATGAGCAGGTTTCAGCAGTGTGAGCAGTGCTTCTGTTTTTTGATAAGATTGGTTTCCTTCCCTGGGAGTCACTGTGGTTCCCTCGTGTGTTTGCAGGGAGATGGTGCCACCGCGTGCGTGTGCGTACGCGAGAGTGTGTGTGTAGGAGAACATCCTAAGTGTCTCAAACAATGTTTTCCTCAATGAAGCCATTTAAAAATGTCCCTTAAATTCAACTGAAATTTTCCTTTTACTGTTTGTTTGAACGCACACAGGTTTTGACATAAAAAGGCTCATTGAAGGATTACACAACTAGTTGGAAAAATCCACCATGAAACACTGAGAAAACTTAAATTTACTGTCAAGCAGTGCTTACTCTGTTTCTAAACCCCTGTTGTTGCTTGGTTAGAGCTGCACAAAACTGCTTCAAAGCTGCAAATGTAGCACCTGCACCAAGCAACACGCACAGCAGTGTGTCCTGTAATATTTGGAATATGGGAGCAGTGTGAGTACAATAAGAAGCAGTTGGTGTTAGATTTTTCCTTAAAGTACAAACTGTGAATATTTTACATTAAATTTATTCAGTAAAAGGATTTAAGGCATTAGCCTTCTATCGAAACACCATCCGGTGAACCTGACATTAACGTCACCCCCTCTGTCCTGTCTGCACCTGTCCTGTGTGTTGTTCACCTCAGGGTACGGTCAGGACCTGACAGCCTTCGGCCACAGCTTCGCAGACCCCAGCCAGCCGACAGCCTCGTATGGTGCACCGACAGCACAGCCCGCCGCTGCTCCCCAGCCTGCCGCCAGCGCATTCGGCAGAGGGCAGAACCACAACGTACAGGGCTTCCACCCGTATCGACGCTGACCACCACCACCATCACCCCTTCCCAGGCAGGACCGCTGTGTAAAGTTCAAAAATAAACAAAAAATAAGAAGTCAGGGAAATCTGTGTTCTTGCTAAAATGCAAAACTGGAGTTCTGGATGTTCTTTAGGAATGTTGAATGCACACAGTTTGTGAAACAGGGATTCCAGTAAATTTAAAAGGGTATTTTTTGTCTTTTTTTAAAATTATTTTATTTTATTTTTTCGTTTTGCATAAATTAAAAAAAACATTCAGCAGAAAGAAGCTTTTATTCCCCACCCCCAACCCATGTTTTATAGTAGAAATAAACTACTTTGCAATAATTTTGTCTGGTCAAACACTAGCACAGAGACTATATGTAAAGAGACTTGCCTATGAATATGTATATTTATGGTGGACACAAATGAAAACAGGGTCTCAAGTTTCCTCAGCTTTAAATTATAGGGAAAATGTTTTTATTTTTCATTTGGTGAATTTTGTTTACTTTCTGAGCCTTTAAAGTTTGTTTAAAATGGAGATTATGAATATATATATTATACACAAACTGTGCAATTTTTTAAAAAGGAAAAAAAATTTTGTACTATAAATGTACACTTTGCTTGTTTTTTTATTTAAAGATGTAGACTTCCCTCAGGTGGCTGTTTTGGGTGCATTTTTGCACTTATGCAAAAAGTAAAGATGAAAAATTATTACAAAAATAAACGTTTTAAGGATAAAATCATTCTCGCTGATCTCAGTTGTGTTTCTATCTGGTGTTTTGTTTTGTGTTTTTTTTGTTTTGTTTTGTTTTTAAAGGAGGAGGTGGTGGGGGGTAAAACAATTGAAAAGGGACTGATGTAAGTATCTTTTGATTGTTTTTAAATGAAGGGGTCACATTTGGCTATTGTCACATTGACAAGGAAGCAAATCATTTTGGGTTCTTCGAAATTAAAATAGCAGGTTCAAGTTTGAAATATTGCCCAGTAAAAAAGGAAAAATACACGCTGAAAGACACGAAAAACAAACGGATCGAGTATATCCGGGTTAAAGGTAGTAATTTTCTAACGTTGCTCGGGTTTGATTCACAGTCTATTTCCGCGTTGCTATCGTTTTAGCATCAAGCTACCTGGTCTCTGAAAAGTAGTTAACTCTAATTAATCACGACTTTTCAACACAGACGTCTATTCGACAAAAGGAGATACAGCTTCAAGGTCTCCGGGCAGAAAGTGTAAGATGGAAGCGAGTGGTTACATTTTGTTTTGCTTTGTTTCTTACGTTTTCTGTTTTGTGCTCTTCTGGTTTACCCAATAGCTAGCTTGCTCGTTTCTGTTCTGTTTAATGGGTGGCTAACATGTTAGCTCCCAGCAGCGCATCACAGCCACAGTGAGTTTTGTTATTGGATATAATATATATGCATATAATTATTGGATGGTTAGGCTTTGCAAAGTTTGGCGCTTAGGACACACTCTGCCAGAAGTTTTCTGTTAGCCTGTTATTAGCTTAGACCTTTTAAGTTTACTAGCATAAGTGTCAGCCTGGGCAGAAATAGTGAAACTGAGTCGCTGTTTCTAACGCGAATCTGCGTTTTTATGGTGTCAGTGAAACATAAAAATGTACAGATGTAGAGGACACGGATGTCAAAAATGAAACGCGAGGTTCTCACGGTGTCTTTTGTGGAGTCAAATGAGTCTAATCTACATTTAAGCTAGCAGTCAGAAGTTAAATACAGTGACACAACACTTTCTTGATGCCCTGACAGGTGTTGGGGAATATTCAGTAACATTTTAGCCTGAGGACTGTAAACGTGTAATTGGTATTTTAAGCACCTCATTGTCTCCATTTATCAGGCACTAAAGTTTTTTGGTTTTTTTTTAACCATATGTAATACATGTTTACATCATCAAGCTATGTTATTTTTTCTTGACTTGTATACTCTCACTGGACATTTATTTAGGTACACCGGGCTAGTTGGACTCCCTTTTGCCTTCAAGACTACCTAAAATCTTTATGGTATAGACTCAACAAGGTGTTGGAAATACTTCTCAGATATTATTGGTCCATATTGACATGACTGAAATTGTCAGCTGCACATCCATGATGCAAGTCTTTCACCACATCCCAAAAGCACTCTATTGGAGATCTGTGACTGTGGAGGCCATTTGAGTACAGTGAACTCATGTTCAAGAAACCAATATGAGATAATTAGAAGTTTGTGACACAGTGCATTATCCTGGTAGAGCAGGTACACTGATGGACATGCTCAGCGACAGCACTGAGGTAGGCTGTGGTGTTTAGACAATGGTCAAATAGTACCAAATTGGCCCTAAATTGGGCAGGGATAGCTCAGTAGGTAAAGTGGTCGCCCCATGATCGGAAGGTCAGCGGTTCGAATCCACTTAACGGCTACCCTGAGGTACCCCTGAGCAAGGTACCGTCCCTACACACTGCTCCCCGGGCGCCTGCTTAGTGGGCTGCCCACTGCTTCACTGAGTGAATGGATCAAATGCAGAGAAAAACAAGTAATTTCCCCATGGGGATCAATAAAGTATCCATTATTATTATTATTATTATTATTATTATTAAATGTGCCAAGGAAAAATCTGCCACACCATTAGGCTACCACCAGCAAGAGGCATTGCTACAAGGCATGAAGGATCGATGCTTTCTTCCACAGTCAAGAATCATCGGACCAGGCAATGTTTTTCCAATATTATGTTGTGCAATTTTGTTGCGCTCATTTAAATTCAAGCCTCAGTTTCCTATTCTTAGCTGACAGGAGTGGTAAATGTGTGGTCTTCTACTGCTGTAGTCCTTCTGCTTCAAGGGGTTGTGAATCCAGAAATGCTCTACTGCACTATAACCTTTGTTTGTTTTTGTTTGTTTGTTTTTTGAGTTCCCGTTGCCTTCGTTTATGAAACAGTCTGGTCCTTCTCCTCTGACCTCTGACACAGAGAATTGCTGCTCATTGGATATCTTCTCTTTTTTTAGATCATTCTCTGGTAACCCCCAGTTGAGATTGTGTGGGGATTTTCCACACAGGAGGAAAATCCCAGTAGATCACCAATATCTGAAATCGTCACACCAGCCTGTTTGACACCAGTAACCATGCTATGTTCAGAGTCACTTAAATCCCCTTTCTTCCACATTCTGATGGTCTGAGTTGCTGCCATGTTATTGGCTGATTAGTGTCAACAAGCAGTTTAACAAGTGTACCTGAAAAGGTGTCCAGTGACTGTATATCATTCTTACTATTCCCAGTGTGGCAAAATCCCTGAAGTTGGCTAACTTCTGGAAAAATACTGCCGTGTGTGCTGTACACTATGTTAAGGATCCAGGCAGCAGAACAGCCTACAGTGCTGCAGTAAAATGCGGAGTTGCAGTGTGAAATTTGCCACACTTATGACACAGACGCTGTAGTGTTCGAGTCATGCAGCTGAGTCACACTCGGTGAGGCTTCACATGAGAAATGCTCAGCTGGAATATGGCAAGCTGAAGAACAGCAGCTTCTCCATGAAGAAGTGCAGAGATGTGGGAGAAGAGCGGGGCCTCAACCCCAGTAACAGTTTCTCTGTTCATAGCCTGTGAGCTTAGCTTAGCTTAGCTTATGGATTGCTGTCGTTTCTGTTTGCTTCTGTTATTAGACCGAGTTAGACGAGCTGTCGCCATGCTGTTGAATTTCTGTGATCTGGAAAGAAAGTTTCCCAGTTTTTATTCGGTTGCCTGGTGTTTTACAGGGTGTCAGGTCTGGTTCAGTCTGGTTGAACAGTTAATGCACAGAGTAAAGAGGCCGAAAATTGAAGACAAAACAGAAGACGGCGAGGTAAGGTAGGTGAAGCTATCTGACTGTCATTTGGTTTGAATTTTCAGCTCAGTCAAATCATTTTGTAACCATTTTCACAGGTTTAATGAACAAAAAGTTTAAAATAGCTTAAAACTAGTATTAAGATTAACATGTTCATCATTAGAATAGAAGTATTTTCTGACTAATTTAATTAGCTTTGTAGATATTTGATCACAGACTGAATTATCTCACAAGCTAAAATACTGACCTGCTGGTGGGGTAAATGGACCAGTAAACACCAAAGTCTTTAACATCGGTGCTGAATTTCCTGCCAATTAATAGCAGCATTTGTTGACTTTAAAAGATCTCTTAGAGGATTTATTTCAACTGCTTAAACCATGCGTGTCAAACATAAGGCCTGGGGGCTAAAATCGGCCTGGCAAAGCGATCCAGTCCAGCCCCCTGGTTAGCTTTGGAAGACGTGAAGCAGTCCGTAGTTGTTTAACTTTACTGTAGGTTTTGCAGCTGATTAGGATTTTCATTCATGTAATCATTATCACCCAAGTATCACACAGGCTGCTTGGACTTATGTAATTTGGGCTGTAAAATTACAAAATTATTCAAATCATTCAGGAGATGTTGGGAAGCATACATGATAAAATCTAGGAGGAGCCAAATTTTCTGTCTGTGTTCAGGCAGCAGTGCCTTGTGAATGTTTTACTCCACCATGATTTCCCAAATAACCCCGATACTCTCTTCTTCTCCTGAATTTTGTCTCTAGTACAAGCGGTAGCAGAGTTATGGTCGTTTAAAGAACGGGCCCGTAGAAATTACATTTATTTTTTTTACATTGAGATTATTCAGGGATTAAATGCTTAGTTTAATATCTTTAGAAAGGGGAGTTTTAGTGATCTGGCCCACTTACAATCAAAGGGGTCTGTGTAGGGCCCATGATGTAAGGTGAATTTCACATCTGTGGTTTAGAGTGTTTCATATATTTAGGAGCCTAATGGTTTTGTTTTATTTGTGGGCTGAGCGTAGGCAGATCACACTAATCGTTATAAATGTCTGTCGACAGTGTGAGAGCAGCACTGGCAGGCATGACCGGGGTGGACGAGCTCTCAGACAGCACAGAGGTGGTGGAGATGGAGGACGTGAATTCCACCCAGTTCCAGGTGGAGAAACATACGTGGGACGGCCTGCGGAAGATCATCCACAACAGCCGCAAAAACACCGGCGTGGTTATCAACAAGGCACCGCACGACTTCCAGTTCATCCAGAAAGACGAGAGCAGCCCGCACTCTCACCGCATCTACTACCTTGGTGAGCGGCGGTTACTGAAACCTGAGGTCTGACACATGAATGGCTGAAATAACATGTCATTTTCTACAAGCGCTGTAAGAAGCCCGAGCTCACAGAGGCATTTTTTAGCGGCCGTGACTTGTTGGCTTGCAGATTCAGTGGCTTCCGTTCAGTCTCTTTGAAAGGTAGCACACGTCTGTGAAAAATCTGTGGATGCAGCTGGTGAGTCAGAGCTGCCAGCCTGCACCTGTTTTCGAGCTCATTTGATTTCCACAGAGCTGCACTGGCTTTAGTGTGTGCTGGAAAAAAATGTGGAACAACATTTTGCATTGTGGACATATTTCTGCTTTTTTCCCCCCCCCTCGTCTTGCAGCTGTAGCACACAGGATTCTTGTAAAATGGCTGCTAGTTTTTGTTGCTCTGAGTTTTACATTTTGATACCTGGCTATAGTAAGCTGTGTAATGTTGACTAATTTAGTCAGCTATAACTGCTAACCATAGCTGATGGTTTGGTTATTTTGTCCGTTATAACCAGTCAGACCTTAACAGTTACCGCCTGGTCTGAATGCTCTTTTTATATTTAGACCTTCACTGTGACCAGAAGTGTGTGGTACATGTTGATCTCATGCCTGTTTTTTATCTTCGTGGTGTATTTATGCTGCATTGGCCATCATCCTTTAATTGCTGTTTGCCTCCCCTGACTGTCATTTAGCTGAAGTTACATAGTTTTGCTGTAGAGCCTTCCCAAACTGATTTAATAGATTTGTTGTTCAGTCTCAAATATAGCTAGCCGCACAAAAAACAAACCAAAAACACCTACCTCATGCTTTTAAAATAGCTTCTTACCCATGTTTTATTCCTTCCTTTCTGTGAACTGCATAGTTGGATTATTAGAACATTTTATAGCACACAAATGTGTTGTCTTTGTCAAACATCTGTGATGGCAAACATCAGCTGCCATTTTTCTTTTTTTTTATGCAGCCACAAGACAGCTGCACACAAAAAGCAAACTGTGCACTTACATGGACAAACCTTTTTGAAGAGTGATCATGTAAGACAAGACAGTAAGGGTCTTGTCTTGTTATTATTATCCTGTCTCCCTCCCCTCACCTCCAACCGGTCGCAGCAGATGGCGGACCCTCCCTTAGCCTTCACTGTGGGTGTTTTTCCTCCCCACTGTCACCAAGTGCTTGCTTAAAGGGGTCATCTGATTGTTGGGGTGTTCTCTGTATTGTTGTAGGGTCTTTACCTTACAATATAAAACACTTTGAGGTGACTGTTGTTGTGATTTGGTGCTATATAAATAAAACTGAATTGAATTCAGTCTTAAACCTGTCTCTGTTTAAGACCTTACTGCAGGCACAGGGGAAGACGTGCTGTGAATTGCCTCAGGGCGGAATTGAACCTGGGCCTTTGCATTAGCCCTATGGCCCAAGGGTTGCCTGCTCATCTTGGCACTCTGTGCGGTATGTTCCTCAGTAAGAAGCTTGTGTAAGCCAACACTACTGCTGCGAATGCCGGCCGAACCAGAGCGCCTACAAAAAGACCAGCTCGCCTTGCTTCGTCTGATGCCTTCTGTGGTATGTTTCCTGACAGGAATGCCTTACGCCAGCAGGGAAAATGCGTTACTCTACTCAGACATTCCCAAGAAGATCCGCAAAGATGCCCTGTTGGTTTTGTCTTGGAAACCAATGCTGGATCACTTTCAGGTGAGGAAGAATTTTTAGTCCTCATCTTGCTGTCCAATCGGATGTTTTGACATTCGTTTCAGACGTGTTTTTGTGCACCGTCATTTGAACAGTGCATTTATTTAATAACATTGGCATTCTTTAACAAAATATAAAACACTGTTGAGCAGAATGAAGTAGAAGGTGCAAAAGAGCCAAAAGGTAATGTCCCCAAATGAGGATGCAGGGTCGCAGGAGGTTAAAGGGACTTACTGATTTTTTTGCCTTTTATTTACAGTGATGATTTTAAAGTTTGTACTTGGTAAAACGTTTAAGAATTACAGGTGAATTTATATAAAAATATTTCTTAAAAGTTGAGAGCAAAGACTGTCTGACCTCATAAACACCTTTAACTTGCATAAAACTTTACAGTGTGAATGCATGGAAGCTTCATGTCGGGCTCAAGTCAAGCACCAACCAGGTGAATCCACTGATCCGCTGGGTTTGACCGTGCACCTTCTCAGTTAGCAGCAAGTGCAGCCAGAAAGCAGAGGGATGGTCACTGGTGTCACAGGGCCAGCTACAACTGAGGGAATGTGCAGCGGAATTTACATTTGATTAAAAAACGGTCATAATATAATGAATGAGTCTGACTACAGCTGTATGTTGCTGTTGTCAGCTGAGGGAATGCTGGATGAAACGGACTCTTTATCAGACGGCGTCTGGTCTGAGAGGCTGTGTAAAGGACCTGTGAAATATTAATGTGATGTGTTTTTTAATTTCCCCTGAATAAAACTATAGACCTGGAAATGTGTTTGATATTTCCCCTTTAGGACCATTTAATTATTTAGAGGTTTATTGTGAGCCATTTCCTAAATAATTGCACTTCTCCTTATGGAGCTTAAAACTGCTGTTGTAAATCTTCTCCTGAAGACAAATTAACTCGAACACTCAGGTCACATGAGACCACATGATTGATGTTAATTGCTATCCAGCTGGTCTGCACTGATTTCACAAACAAAGCGTGTTCCTGCTGAAGCGAGAGAACAGCTTTTATTTCCTGGTCCTCAGAGATGCTCTCTGTAATTTAGAAATTTGGTCATGTTTTGTTTGTATGTTTTTGTTTTTCCACGGCGTGAACGACTTTCTTTGACCTTGACTTTGGTCACTGTCACGTTGTGTGTTCTCTTGTCACTCCTGACCTCAGGCCAGCCCTCACCACGGAGGCTTCTCTCGGGAAGAAGAGCTGCTGCGAGAGAGGAAGCGTTTGGGGGTGTCTGGCATCACCTCCTATGACTACCACCGACCCAGCGGCCTCTTCCTGTTCCAGGCCAACAGCAGCCTGTACTACTGCCGTGATGGTGGGAACAGCAGCTTCATTGTGAGTTAAAGGCCAGTTAAGTAGGACTCTCACTGCTGCAGAGCACAGGCTGAAAATTACAGACCCGATGAGGCTAGTTGGGAAAGACATCTGATTTTTGTGCATCACTAAATATAAAAAGTTGAAGTCTCCCTTCACTCCATGTATCTTGAAGTTTTCTCCATCCCCCTCAACCCTGCAAAGCATCAGCAGGGATCAAATAAATCCATGATAATAGACAGATCGATACTTTACTTTTCCCCAAGCGGAAATTCAAATATCCAGCATCTTTATTTAAAAAAAACCAAAAAACATCCCTCTGGCCAAAAATACAAAATCATCTAATTAAATAATGTTAGTAATAGTGATAAAAATACAATATAAACAGGAAAAAAGTCCTATTCCAGTGGGGACAAGTTGAGATGTGCCCTTCTCCACCACAGTCTTAAGTCCAACCTCCGGCTTTACCCCCGACACACAGCAGCATAAAAGAAAGCACTGGCCACCACAGTGTGATTAAAATATATGTAGCATCTCCTCACACACACACCAAAAGACCTCAGCTGCCACAGGAAGAAGAGGTGGCTCAGCATCTTATAATTAATGTTTTCTTTTTCTTCCCCAGACTTCTCCGATGAATCCCACAGAGATTACGAGCCAGAATTCAGGCACACGTATGGACCCCAAGATCTGCCCCGGTGACCCCAGCTTCATCGGGTTCATCAACAACAATGACATTTGGGTGACTAGTATTGAGACGGGGGAAGAGAAGAGACTCACCTTCTGCCACAAAGGTGTGAACTGTGACATTTATCAAGTTCCCTTCAACTTTTTCCTTTCTTGTAGTTGAAATGGTTCCCTTAAACCAACTAAATAGACTCAAAAGCATCTTTAATTCATCCTTTTCTCTCTTTCTTTGTTTATGGTATGTTTGGGACTGTGAGACAGTCGTTTATATTAGTTATTAAATAAGTCGTTGTTAGTTGTGGTGCATGAAGCCAGTGATGGCACCAGATATTTACAGAAGCATAACAGCGGCTGTTCAAGTCAGCCACAGCACCGTAAACTTAAATTGGAGGTCAAACCCTGGTAGGGATGGCACAGGTTGCCTAATGTAAGCTCACTCTCGTGTTTTGTCTCTCGGGTGTTTTTATTGTAGGTATCGATAACCCCAAAGAGGATCCTAAATCTGCCGGCGTAGCCACTTTTGTCACCCAGGAAGAGTTTGATCGCTTCACTGGATACTGGTGGTGTCCGGCTGCTCAAGAAGGTGAGTACATTGATTTCGTAGTTATCATTCATTAGAAAATGACTCACAATATTTATTAATACAGTTTTTGTGAGCCCGGTCGCTTCGTCATGAAATTATTTCTACAAGCTTTCATGTTCAGTTTCTTCCAAAGACCTTTAAATAATCCTCACAGCTGCTTACTTTTCTGGCTGTTCTCATTGGTTTAGAGGCAGACGGCGGGAAAACTCTACAGATTCTCTACGAGGAGGTGGATGAGTCTGAGGTAGAGATCATCCACGTTCCGTCTCCGGCTTTGGAAGAGCGCAAGACAGATGTGTACAGATACCCACACGCAGGTATCAAATCAGCAGAAACTTACACAAAAGTTCTACATATACTTCTACATGGCTTAACTCCTAATGCTGGGTGTAGCCTGTGTTTATACATGTGCTCCTGTAAAATGTTTGCTTATATTTTGGTACATAAATCAGCTTACTTTCTTTTTCAGGCAGCAAAAATCCTGATATCACCCTCAAAATAGCAGAAATACGAACAGACAGTCAAGGCAAAGTGAGTGCTCATTCAGAGTTCAGTGGGTTTCCCCCCCACAGTGAACGCAGCACTGATGTGAGCTGGTCTGATTGGTGTTTTTCTCTCTTCAGATTGTCAGCACACAGGAAAAGGAGCTACCTGTTCCCTTCACCAGCCTGTTCCCACGTGCAGAGTACATTACCAGAGCCGGATGGACTAAAGACGGGCGATTGTAAGCCAGAAAATAATAAATAGTTAAAAACAGGAAGCCCAGAAGTAAACTTGTCAGTAGAGGGCACATGTTCTCGTTGCATCACAGCTCTCCTGTGTTTGTGTGTCAGCGCGTGGGCGGTGATGATGGACCGACGGCAGCAGAATCTCCAGCTGGTCCTGCTGCCTCCTGAACTCTTCATCCCAGCGCATCAGGACGAAGCCAAAAGACAGGAGAGCCTGGAGGCCCTCGGAGACTCGGTCCACCCTTTCATCGTTTACCAAGAGACCAGCGACATCTGGATCAATGTGAGCACCAGCAGCACGTCTTTAGCGAGCCTGGTTGTTTCTCAGATTAGTTTCCCCTCATGTTTCAATCAGCCCGAGTGGCACAGAGGCAGATGTTTGCTGTGAAGTTTACAATATACAATATAATCCTACTCTGGACTTGGATCAAAAACATTTTGTTTGCCTTTCCTACACAGGTCCATGACATCTTCCATCCTTTCATCCAAACCACTGAGGACGAGATCACATTCATCACAGTAAACGAGTCCAAAACTGGCTTCTGCCACCTGTATAAGATCACCTCAGTGTTACAGCGGGGCAGCCATCACTGGGCCAAAGGCTACACGCGCTCTGAAGGTAGCACCACGTGCAGACACACACTAACTCATCTGTACTGTTCATGCAGAACATCTTTGACATGGTTTTAAGTGAGATTTATTTATTTTATGAACAATTCTGTATTCCTGGGATGTTTCTGGGTTTGTAACATAGTTTTACTGTGTTGTTCTTACCGTGCCACTCACACGACCTATGTGACACATTTGCTCCTCTGTCATCAGATGATTTCAAGTGTCCAGTCAAAGAGGAGGTGATGGTGACCAGCGGGGAGTGGGAGGTGCTGGCCAATCATGGCGCAAAGGTAAAGCCCTGTACATGGGTTCCCACATTCACAGCAGCCACTTAAAACTATAGTTTTATACAAAATAACTTGTGCTGAGTACATAGAGTAGAGGTAGGCAATGTAGTGTCACTATTATATATTAATGTGATATATAATCAATGATATAGAATAAAAATACTGAAGGTTTTATAAGTGCAAGTAAATGAAGGGCATTTTCCTTCTTTTACAATGAGCTGCTGTCATTGACGACACACAGCCTAATTTGAAACAAGGTACCAGCAGCATTAATGTAACAGTAGTGACACAGCATACGTCACATGTAAGCACATAAGTAGTCGGTTAATTAAGCGCTGTGAGCAGAGTTGGTCGTCTTTATGTTTTTTTGCTCCTGTAACTGTTATGTCGCATCTTCTTCTACTGCTGCTGCTCTCTGCTCTGTTTCGGGGTCGCCAGAGTGGATCATCTTCCTCCATCTCATCCTATCCCTAGCATTCTCCTCCATCGCACCAATGATACACCAAACCTCTGTCTGTCTGTTCTTCCTCTTTTCCTCCAGCCTGGCAGCTCCATATTCAGCATCTTCTGTCTAATTGATCCACTCTCTCTGCACACACACAAAGCCATCCCAGCCTCGCCTCTCATACTTGTCTCCAAAATCACCCCCTGATCGAGCTCAGCCGATTTACTCATTTCTAATCTTGTCCATCCTGGTCACTCCGAACACAAATCCTCTTGTCGTCTTGTCAGCCGCACCGTCTCCAAACCTCGTAAACCTTCCCTTTCACTCTTGCTCTCCCTTCTGTCACCTCGACACTCGGGCCTGCTCCACCTTGCCTGTGCTCTCTTCCTCACCTCTCTTGTACTGTTGCATCAGCATGTATCTGAATATGAGAGTAATATTTCTACATTTTGCTTAAAAAAGACTAATAACACACAGACTCTCATGCAGATTAGAACAACCTAATAAAGGAGATACTTACTTACTGTTTGGTGTCATAGCTCAGCTGTCTTTTTGTTTGTGTGTAAACAAAATGTTCCAACAGTGTTTTTTTTCTTGTTTGTGCAGCGTTCATCCAGCCCTCAGATTTGGGTGGATGAGGCAGCCAAGCTGGTTTACTTTCAGGGAACCAAAGACTCTCCTCTGGAGCATCACCTCTACGTGGTGAGCTACGACTCGCCGGGTGAAATCGTCCGACTCACCAAACCTGGCTTCTCCCACAGCTGCTCTGTGAGCCAGGTACCTGAATACACACTCGTGTTCCTCGCCAAATCTCCTCTGACCTTTCTACACCTGTCAACTGATTTTACTTTTTTAAAATCTAAGAGTACAAGCAGTTACTGTCTCATCGTTCCTTTTTTGCTGTTTCCTGTAGAAATTTTCACAAATTATGTATCGCCTGCTTTTTCCTGTTTTATCATTTGAATAGCTCTCTTAAGTGAGCGAGGCTTTAACAGTATTCAATAGTTTAATGCACATGAGAGAGCATGACCCAATGC
This sequence comes from Astatotilapia calliptera, assembly GCF_964374335.1. NCBI lineage: Eukaryota > Metazoa > Chordata > Actinopteri > Cichliformes > Cichlidae > Astatotilapia > Astatotilapia calliptera. The sequence goes on along the minus strand of NC_137436.1, from coordinate 35,148,014 downwards.
AGTAAACTTCACATTCAGATATGTGTATGAAGTGTTTGTGTACACCTTGGCGATGCTTTCTAACTCTGCCTCATCTGTTTTCTTTCACACAGACCTTTGACATGTTTATCAGCCATTACAGCAGCCTGACCACTGCACCGTGTGTCCACATTTACAAGCTGAATGGCTCAGACAGCGACCCTCTGCACAAAGAGCCCCAGTTTTGGGCGAGCATGATGGAATCTTCTGGTACTGAATTCCCCTTAAAATCAAACAGATTTTTACACTTTTATCAGATGGTTTGACACCCTTGCCTCCCTGTTTGTTTAGTTTTCCTGTTCTGCTCATTAAAGATGGACAACAACTTAAAGATTTTGTTTTGGGGGTTTTTGTCGTCTCCAGCTTTCCCACTTGACGGCACACCTCCAGAGATCTTTAGCTTCACGGGCAAGTCGGGTTTCGAGCTGTACGGCATGCTGTACAAACCGGAGAAGCTAGTCCCCGGGAGGAAGCACCCCACCGTCGTCTTTGTCTATGGTGGTCCTCAGGTTTGCCCTCCAACTCCCACCCCATTCATAGGGCCAGATTTACTAAACGAGTCAAAATGGTGTGTGAGTGCAGTTAGCAATAAACTGCCTGTTGCAGATGCTAGTAAATCAGTTTGCACGCTTCATTTATATGACCTGATCCTTAATTTCTTTTCAACGTTAACAAAGGAACTCCACAAAAATGCTCACAACTTATCCAGAAAGTATTCACAGCACTTCATTTGTTCCACATTTTGTCATGTCACAGTGACATAAACACAAGTTTATTTTCTTCCAGGTGCAATTAGTGAACAATTCTTATAAAGGGGTGAAGTACCTGCGGCTGAGCACGCTGGCCTCTTTGGGCTACGTTGTGCTTGTTATCGATGGGCGGGGTTCCTGCCAGCGAGGTCTCAAGTTTGAAGGAGCTGTGAAGGACAGAATGGTAAATGTCTCGAGACAAACGTGTACGGGTTAAAGATGAAGATGCTCCCTCCAAACTCTCCTAGGTTTCCTAAAATTCAGGAACACATTAGCCTCTTTTCTTAGTTTTCTTCTGTAGAAACAAAACAGCCAAGTTCAATCTTTTCTCCTCTGTCCAGGGTCAGGTGGAGATTGAAGACCAGGTGGAGGGTTTGCACTACATCGCAGACAAGTACAAGTTTGTAGACCTGAGTCGCGTTGCCATCCACGGCTGGTCGTACGGCGGCTTCCTGTCCCTCATGGGCCTCATCCACAGACCCGACATCTTTAAGGTGAAAAAACATTTACTGTCAGATTTAGATCAGCCAACAAGCCGAAAACTAGAAGTTTGATGTGTCAGTTCAGTTTTTCCTCTTTGCTCCAGGAAACAGAAATACCCATTAAAAAATGTAAACACACATTTGTAAAACTCTCTCTTTGTTGTTTAATTAAAAAAATAGGTCTCCATCACCTGATAAATAACTCTTTAAAGCCCTAAGAGTAAATTATTTGTTCCATCAGATACATTTACCGTATCTTTTCTAAGGATGTGAGCGTTACAAAAATAAAAAAGCTGTATGGATGTTGATAATCCTGGTGCTTTAGGCAGTTTCTATAATTACATTTCATGCAGAGTGATTGCCGCCTCTGTTAGAGAACAGACCTGGAACTTCACTTTCAGTGAAAGGCAGAAATGATGACGCCGTCTCCCGTGTGATCTCTTTGTTGGTTAGGTTGCTATCGCGGGCGCTCCGGTGACGTTGTGGATGGCCTATGACACCGGCTACACGGAGCGATATTTGGACACCCCCGAAAAAAACCAGAGGGGATACGAAGCTTGTTCTGTCGCTCTGCACGTCGACAAGCTTCCCAATGAGTGAGAAACAGTTACTGCTTTAGTGCAGTATTATTATTCAGTTATTGTATGTTGCTGCATCCATCAGGCAGCTGAGACTATAATGCACTATTACCTCTGGCAGTACCATATTATACTTTGAGTTATTCATAAAATTCTGTATGAAGCAGCACAGGAAGAGACTCGCTATTCGGTGTTTGATTTCTCCGAGTGGTGCAACACATCAGTGTTTTATATGCCCTCTCTGTGATTAATACAGGCCCAACAGGTTGCTGATCCTGCATGGATTCTTAGACGAGAACGTGCACTTTTTCCACACTAACTTCCTCGTGTCTCAACTCATCCGAGCAGGGAAACCGTACAGCCTGCAGGTATGGCCGCTGACTGATGTCTCGCGGGGTTCAAACCTGCGCACTGTTTAACGATGAGACCGGCACGTTTGAAGAAGCGGCAGCTTTGAAACGCTTGTTTGTTGGTTCTGTTTTTTCCAGGTTTACCCCAACGAACGACACAGCATCAGATGTCCAGAGTCTGGAGAGCATTATGAGATTACACTGCTGCACTTCCTCCAGCAGAACCTCTGATAAAGCCTTTTGACGCAGCAACCTTCCCTCCTCGCTTCCTGTCCTTCCTCCCCTTTTCTCCTCTTTCACATTCCTCCATTTGTCCACCTCCGCGTCGCCTCCTAGATTTTTATAATCTGTTGAATGCAAGCTATGCCAAATCTCATCACACCTTGACAGATATCTGTCTTAAAGGCACTTCAGCATTTTAGCATCAATAAATCATTACAGGGATCATATGCAGATGTCAGTACGATGGGCAGGTACTGCCCGGCACTGAGGAGACCTCTTGTAGCCTTCAGGCTGACGGAGGCTTTGGGGAGAGAACGATCGGTTGCTTTGAGCCACAAAACAAGCAGGGGGCGCTATTCGCCAGAAAGAAATGTAGCTTTGGGGTTTGTAGTCACAGTGGAGTGAGAGAGTGTCACAGTAATGATGATTGATGCTGAACATGCTGCACCAACACAATCAATTCATCAGCAATGCAAAAAGTGCATAAATGGACCTGCAGTGCCCAGTTTTTGAACCTGGTTTGTCTATTTTTTTTTTCTTTTTGGTGCCTTTTTTTTTTTTTTTTAAAGTTCTGCTTTTCTGGGTATCAACTGACAGAGATATCACTTTCCCCCCATGTGAATAAACACTGATGTGAAGCTAGTAAATGTAAAGCTCTGAAAGAGCAAACAAAACAGCGCTTAACCCTCCTTGTCACACACTTTGTAGTCTTTTTGTGCTTTGAGATTTCTTTCTCATGTGCTGTCAGAGATGATTTTTGTGTGGCATGCCAAGCCAAATGCCACATTTTTATTGTGTATTAATAAAATTTATACTTTTATTGTTATCTAATCATTCATAATGGGAATGCGTAGCGACCCTTCACTGCTTCCCTCAGTCACGTGCTTTAACTTTTCTCTGGAGCTTCTTTTTCTTCTGCTGCTGAGGACTTTTGCACAGTACATGTTTGCCTTGGTGCCGACAAGCTGACCTGCATGATGTCTGGCAGAGCCGTTGGCAATCTGAGGTGCCTTGCAAGAGTTTAAGAGCGCCCGCTCACATCACCCATATCAGGGAACCTGTTAGAGTACCTCAAGTGTCTGATGAACATCTGTAAGATGAGCTGCCATGACATGGTATCTGTACATGGTTAAATGTACTCTCAGATATTGAAGAAATAAACAGAAGTGAACAATCTTTTCCAAACTCTTCTCACCGGATTAAATGTGTTTTTAAAGGAGTTTCGTTGATCGTTTAGTGCAAAATTGAATTTATAGAATATACTCGTATAAAAATTTGTTAAAAACAGCTCCAGCACTCGCCACTTAAAGTGCTGCTGAAATAATTTTTGCTGACTGAGTGATTACGAGATCTGCCCAGCTTTCATCAGATAGACAGGCAGAGCCTCAACACTCCCACAGTTACACACACAGGAGCTGCCTCAGTCATCCTATTATACTGTGATCAGTGTGGCTAACAGCTGTCAACTCATATCCACACCTACGTTAGGACTGTTGCTTTCAACCAGAGCACCACCTTGGCACTCCATAGCACCATTTTAACTATATTGTATTAAAAAAAGTCATCACACAAAGCAGAGTGAATATTATTTAAGGCAGTTCATTATTAAACTTAGGATGCAATTATTAAAATGGACTAAAAACACTTAACACAGTAACTTAAACAGTGCATTGGGTATTTTTAAGTAAACTGAATTTAAATGTGTTCATGAAGACCTAATGCAGGACAGCTTCATTATTACAGAGCTGCAGAGTGATTTAGCTTACTTTCCAATTCTGTAATAATTAGATAATACTCTGATAAGAAAAATAAACCTTTAAAAGGTCATTGTTCAGTCTCCCAGGTGACAGGATTGTCAATATTAACTCTCTGGCCACTTTATTAGGGACACCTATTACTGCAAATATCTAACCAGCCAATCACATGGCATCAACCTAATCCATGTAGGCATGGTCAAGGCAACCCAGTGATGTTCGAAGTGAGCATGAGAACGGTGACTTTAAGTGATTTTGCACATGGTTGTTGGTGCTTGGTCTGAGTATTACTCGACCTTCTCTGGGGTTTACAGAAAATGGCCTGAAAAGGAGCAAAATATCGAGTGAGTAGCAGTTCTCTGGGAGAAAATATCTTGTTGCTTTGATATCAGAGGTAAGAGGAGAATAGCCAGACTGCTGCGAGCTGATATGAAGGCAACAGTGACTCCAGATAACCACTTGTTACTGGGAAGGTATACAGATGAGCACCTCTGGATGCACGTGTCGGACACGTGCTGAAGCTGATGGGCTACAGGAAACTGGGGCTTTGGGTCACACCAGCTCACACAAACTGGACAACAAAGGATTGATGAAATGTTGCCCGGTCTGACATTTGGGTGGTGGTCACAGTTTGCACTAAACAGCATGAAAACATGGATCCATCCCAACTTGTATCAGCGGTTCAGGCTGCTGCTGTAATGGTGAGGGGAATATTCTTCCTTAGTATCAACTGGGCCCTGTTTAAACACCACTGCCTACCTGAGTCTTGTGTCCGATCATGTCCCTTTATGACCACACTGCTTCCAGCAGGATAACACACTGTGACACAAAGCTGAGGTCATCGCAAACTTGTTTCTTGATCATGACACTAAATACGCTGAACTCAAATAACCTCAACAGTCCCCAGATCTCATTCCAATCCCACATCTGTTGTGATGTTGCTGAACTGGAAATTTACACCATGGATGTGCAACTAACAAGCAGTAACTGTGTGATGCTGCCAGGACAACATGGACCAAATCTCTGAGGAATGGTTTCAGCAGCTTGTTGAATTTGAGCCGTTCTGAAGGAAATCTGGTGTCCAACCTGCTTCTAGCAATGTGTAAAGTGGCCAAATCTTTGCTCCCACCTCTAGGTGGCATAAAAACTTGTGTAGCTCCAATTGTTTGGCCTCAATTCAATTTGGCTTCAACTTCACTTTTATAGTCGGGTTTAAATGCAGTTTAATAGCTGCTCATTTGTGGAGCCAAGTTTCACTGCATACAGACACACACAATGACAGAAATGAATGCCTCATAAGTGAATAATTCTATTTGTTTATCACACTGAAATATAAAATAAAGAGCAAAGTCTAGACTGTCTTCCTGGAGTCATGTCATTCAGCCTCTTCAACCACAAACAAAGAGCCAGGACGTCCTGGTAAGGTAAACTTAAAAGTTTTATTTCCATCCACTTCATATAAAATATTCAAAGTTTTGTACAAATCTATAAAATAAGAAACTTCACATTATTTAAGTACAAAACAAAACAAATGGATAAATCCCTTACAAAGGGAATAAAGTTACACCCGTCAATATGACTGAACATGTCCAATGAGACAATGAGTTATAGCATGGCATAGCATCCATGTGTCTGACCCTGCAGTGAATCAGCAGAGAGCAATGATGTGCGTGTAAACACTCAGTCTGGTTTCAGTCCTTCAGTAGTTTAAGTTAAAGTCATTCTCTCTTTAGCGCTCTGCTTTAATGGTTTGGGGATGGCGGTGTCATTTTTAGATGACCGGCGTTCAGAGAGTTGCTCTCTCGCTCTGTGGCCGTGGAGAAGGATGCCGCCTGCTTCTTGAGCTGCTCCCTCCTGCTTCTCCTGTCTCTGCTGGCTCGCTGCCCACGTAGGAGGAGATCATCACCGTCTCCGGTCAAACCTGAGAGGAAGAGAAGAGTGATGAGTTTGAGGCTGCACTTTGCATTTCTGCTCACAGTTTGGCGTTCGTTATTAATCTTTGGGAAACTTTCTCTGCCTTGGAAATAAAAGTATGTGCAGTCAACATGTTTTTAAAGCTGCTGCCCTCCTTTTCCTTGATCTTTGGACTGTGCTCGCACAGATCTGCCAACAAGTCAGCGCTATAAACTCAGGCGCAAAGGTGAACTTCTTATGTCACTTGTTATGATTCATATGTAGTTCATGCGTGTCTGCGCTCAAGGCTGCCGGTTTTGTTTAAAAGAGACTTGATGTCTGAAAGTGCTCTGAGGGTCTAAACTCTTCTGAAAGCAGCACAGACACACGCATGGCTTTAAACTTCAATAGCACAAATCTTACCTGATTCTGTGTGGATCTGCTGAGCCTCGCCCCTCAGTGCCATCTCTTCGTGTTTCCTCCTGTGCGCCTTTACTCTCTTATGCGAAATCTGCAGGACACAGAAACTTCTCGTTAAAGTTTTTTTGCTTTAACGTCTCAGGTGCTGGGGAACGGGTGAATTCGTGGATGTGGTGCGGCTCACCTTGTTCTGCAGTGCTTGTAGTTGCAGACTCTGCTTCTCCAGTTTGTCTTGCTGCAGCTTGAGTTTCTCCTCCAGCTGGTCCACGCGTTTGTCCTGAGCCAGCAGCAGCTGGATACAACAGGGAGAAACATCATCAGCTTTATGCAACGTCCAACATCCACCGGTCTGCGATGGGAGGTGCTTAAATTTGGAATGAACTATTATTTAAAGAGAGAACTCTTAGTGGCTGCCGCTAAAAGGTTTAAAGGGGCTATTCAGGTCTATTAAAATGGGCGTGCACTGCTCTCATGTGTCTACCTGGTTAAAGAGCAGCTACAAAAGCCCTCTTTCCCCCTTCTCACCTGGATCACTGGGACTCCTGAGTGACCGCTGTCGTTGCTGTCCAGCATCCTTTCTGTAAGCGCTCCCTGCAGCCAGTCCATCCTGGAGTTTAAATCCGCTGTCTGCTTCTTCACCTCCTCAGCCAGCTCCGCCAGCCTCTGACTCTCCTCCGGTCCCTCACTTCTGGCCTTCAGAGCTTCATCTTGCTCCCGCTGTTTCCTCTCCAGCTCGGCCACCGTGCCGTTGAAGGTCTTCAGTTTGGTGTTGATGTCGCTCATCTGGACTTTGGCCTTGTCCACGTGCTCCTTGAGCCCCAGGCCGAGCTGGAGGAGGCCGTGGGCCACCACGTTCACATCGTCCCACGAGGCCTGTTTCTCCCGGCCCCTCCTGTCAGTGGGGAAACCAACTGCTGCGTGCACCAAAATGGTCACGAGGAGGATGAGAAGTTGAGGCATCTTCATCTTTGTAGGTCCGATCTGGTGTCAGTGCTGCGTCTGAAATCTGTCTCTGTCTGTTGTGTGTGCTGCTCACTGAGAGGCACTGAGGCTTTTTATAGCTCTGGTAGGAGAGGAGGAGGAAGAGGGGGCGGGGAAAGTCTCACAGTGAGCAACATGATGCAACGAGGGCCTGAATTTCTGGTTATACACTCACTGATGCAGAAAAATGACATGTTTACAGTTTTAGTTTTGAGGCTTAGTTTAGTCTTATGCTGATGATGTCATATTTTTGCCTCTTATTCCCACTCTGTTGGTTTCATTTGCTACAAAAACACTTTGACTCCCCGCTGTTCTCACTGCTGATTCGTTTACAAATCAACTATTTGTTTTATTATTTCTGTAACATCTGAATAAGTGCAGATAATTTCCAACAGCTCAGGGCTATAAAATGTTCCCTTGAAATGACCCACAGATGCATGTGCCATTAAAAGCAGTTATTTCTTTTTCTTTTGATGGCTGTTTTATTAAATCTTAAAAGTCCTTTAAAGTCCCTATTTTCACATCTGATTGGCTTTTAAGCCGTCCCTAAAACAGTTTCACCCAAAAACCAATGATTCCTTTTGGATTTTTTCACGTTTAAGACTAAAGCCCTGATAGCTGAGCTTAATGACCTCAGTGGGTGAAGACAGCCAGTTGCTGAATCAGGAATGCTGGTGAACAACAGAGGCCGAGGAGTCACTGTGAGAAGTAGGGGAAAGTTCAAGCCTTCGGGCCCTTTTACACACTCGTTCCCGACAACAGAAACCCCGCTCACGCAGACATGAGGAACGTGATGCTGATGTCCTGCCAGGCGCTCAGACTCACACACGCACGTGTCAGCGGCTCACGGCTCCTGTTTCACATTTAAATCACACATTAGGCTCAGATACTGTACTTCTCTCAAAGCGCTAAGCAGCCATCCGAGAAATATGATGAAATGCACATGTCCAAATGTTTCTACACCCACTGTATGTTAAGGTATCACTGGATTAGAGTAAACTTGGGAGGTTTCATGCTGCGGGGAAGAGAAAGGCTGGAAAATGTAATGACAGCGAGTATTGTAGAGGGATAAGAGAGTCAGCCAACAACAAACAACTACACGTTCAACTAAAAGGTCAGTGTGGTTAATGTTTGACTGGAGTCACTAAGTAACAATATGTTGTTATGGTGGAAAATTAATACTGAAAAAAATTACTTGCAAGTAAAAGTGAAAGAAACCCTCGCTCTGACTCAGAAGAGCAAACTTGCATTTCCACTGTACATTCTGTCCAATCATAAAAAAGACGCGTTTCTCCTTTAGCCTCTTTTAAACCCTTAAAATTGTTGTTTATCCACATGTGTCATTATGCAGAGGTGCACTTCTCGTACCAGCAGGATTTGAGTTTTTACATGATGAACCTCTGCAGGGAGCAGGGTACTTCCTGGATGCTGGACACCCGGTGCACGTAGGCCTCCCTCCCGCTGCAGGCTGCTGTTCTGCACGTATCCTCCGAACCCGCTGCACTCAGCTTACGTGAACCAGACCATTGTCCTCAGTCGGATGCACAGGCGGGTCTCCGTCCTTACTCAGCTCTATCCGAACACTATGTTCGCATTAAACATGAGGCTGTGCTGCTTGCATGTAGCTCATGTCCCGTGAGGAGATAAATGTGACCCTGCGTGATGCAGGGAGCTGCAGGAGGGTCAGCACAGCCAGCAGACACAGGAGGAGGACCTGCGTAAACTGGGAACCAGTTTTTCCAGTCAGTCTGTGCTTCACTTTGGAATGACTCACTCAGCGTTTTGGGAACTAAAACAGACTGTATACAAAAGAGGCCAAGCTTTCCGACTTCTGTTAGTTAGCAGGCAATCATCTGTAAAAATGAAAGTACTTGAAGCCTCGCACATTTGTATTTTGGCCACCACCACGTTAGTTTCTTGAAGCCAGAAGTTACAAGTAACGGACTAATAAGCTACTCACTCACCCAAACTCAAGAACAAGCTTCTGTACCACACAGCGACTCCTGATATCAGTCAGATAATCCATTCAAACGCTCCAGAAGGCTCCAGTAGCAGACACCTGACAGTCATCATGGTTACGCCCCTGACTTTGTTTTCCAGGTGGATGAGTTATAAAATAATAGGTATAACCACAGAGACCAAAACTGTGTTTTGTACCAGGAGGTAAATGTGCTTTTTAGTGCTGTTACATTTAATGTTTCAACACGGGAGATGACTCGCTTTGAAATGCAGTTCAAAGGCTGCACCTCGATTTAAGCCGCATGTGGTGTTCCTTTCATGTCAAACAGTTTTGTTTTTATGTTCAAAAATCACCATTCATAAGAAAAACTGTAATTACACATATAGTATCACTACTTCTCAAGTTTGATTTTTCAAAATAAAATGAAATTCTTGACTAAACTTTTTGACTTTGATTTGTTATTTATTTTTCATTTGTAGGTTTTTTTAATCTGAGCTTAAGTGTGAGTTCTAGAAATTATTGTGACCAAGAAATGATGAGATGAAACACAGCACACTGCTGATCACAGACTACTTTGGGTCAAAGTTACCAGGTTATTTGTTTTGAAGGACAATCACAATCTAGACTCAAAAACATATTTATGTGAAAAATGCTCGAATTTGATGTAATTCTTTTTAAATTTACATAAGTAGAATGTAAAATGTTAAATTTAATGGACTCTGGTGAAATTAAATTTTCTTGATTGCTTTATATTCAGTTTATACCAAACATTTTTTCCTTAATGAATAATAATTTAAATAAATAAACCTTTGATTTTTTTATATTTCACTTCTATTTAATTAAAAATGATTGCATCTTGTTTATGAGCTTGTAAGTTTAGCACAGATATTTGGTTAAAATCTTACATTTTAATGCTACAATCATTACTAAATATAGCACACTTCACTTTCGTCATGTATTTAATTTGGTACTGTGGCAGAGTTCAAATCTAGAGTGTAATCGCCTCCCTGCGTATTTCTTTTTAGGCTTTTATATGACGACACCCCCATAAAAATCAATGCTGTGTAAAGATAAAAGTGTTACATGATGTGTAATTTACTGTGTCTATCTTTGAAAGGACCTCCATCATCACAGGGTTGGATAGCGCTGTCTGTCTGATTACAAAAAAACACAAACATCAGGCTCTGTTCATCTGTCGTTTTAAAATCTCAAACTTGTAGGAAGTCAAAACAGCTTCTGTTGTCTAAAATAAGCCCTGAAACCTCCTTCCTTTGTTTATTACCCACGAGGGCACGGTAACTGTGCAGATTACAGCCACACAGCATGTCCCGTCAGATCTGCACATGTACAGTGCATGAGTTTCCAGAGCGGGGGATCGCAGGAAGACGGTGTCCTCAGGCACCAGTGGGTTAGTGTGTGAAAGGTCAGGATGTTGCTACATGTCTGGTATGTTGCATCAGCCTCTAGCGGGCATGAACTATTCCCATACTATTCCCCCTGAGCTCTGTTTGAGCCCAGACATGCACAGCGGGAGACCCAGAGGAAGAGCCGGGACTCTGAACCAAAGCCTCTAAAAACAGGCAGAGGCACAGCAGCTGGATCAGCATGTAACCATTATCTTGTTTAGTAATTATCAGGAAACTCAAACAAGGAAATTCTCGAACAACCAACCTCAGCAAAGTGTTATTCATAGAACTCTGAAAGGAAGCTTTCAGACTTTAAAATAATCTGATGGTGGTGGCCAATTACAAGGGTCTTAATCCCTGGTCAGGTGTCAGGTAAGTGGCATAAAGATGAGACAAGAAGCCTAAATAAGCGCTGTCCATTTGCAGCTTGGTAAACCCAGTCCTTTATTTTCTTTATCATATTGTGCTATGGCTGCCATCATTCCATGAAGCTCAGAGATTTCAAGGTATTCTCCTCCACTCCTGGGATATGGTCTGTTTCTTCCATTTTCATGTCAAATGTGTTAAGAGCTCTTTCTTACTTGGCTGTAACCAGAAGTCCCCCCAGATTTATTATCCTTACCTTGATGCTGACCTACACAATGAATTTACTTTACTGAAATAGCTTGAAATTTGATATATATGCAGGGAGTTAAACTGATGCCAACATCCACTAGTTAAAGCCAAGCCTATACAAATAATACAAAACGCATACAGGTTTCTGTAAGAAGGCATCAGTTGCCTGCATTTTCATAGGAGTCTGCAGACATTTGAACAGGGATCACCAAGATCTTAAAGTGAAGTCTGAACTTTATGGGGAGCCAGCGCAAAAACGACAAATTAGGTGTCACCTGGGACCACTCGGAGGACTTGGTAGGTACCTTCGCAGCTGGATTTTGTAACCGATCCAACAATGAAATCCTGACGCCCAGATACAGTGAATTACAATAGTTCAACAATGAGTTGGACCAGTCAGTTTCCCAGTGTTAAGTAAACGATAATTAGCAGCCATCCAGTTCTTAAGGATAGATATATTTAGAAAAGACATTTACAATTAGATATCATCCACTTAACGTTGATATGAAAGGTGCAGAAGATAATAAATACAGTTCAAACAGTACGGGCGCCAAACCAGAACCTTGAGGTACACCATAGGACAGAGTGGGAGATGAGGAGACGTAGATAATGCCGTTAAACCGAGACGTACAAGAACAGTCTATTCACCTGCACCTCTCTTTATTAAAACGTCGATTTGTTTCTGAAGAAGATAAATCTCCATCATAAAAATCAAGTCTGATTTCACTTTTTGTTTATTTTCATTATATTATTGATTCATGTTAGTCTGGCTCCTGTTTTTCATGTCAACTTTTGGCAGAGAAGAAAAGTGGGTGAAAGGTAATGCTCGTGCACAGCTCGTACGCAGCTCGCGCACAGCTTCATGTGTTGATGTCATGTGGGATTCATTAAAAACAGCTGTTATTCACAAATGCAAGGCTGCTGCTCCATTCGCTGACTTTCTTCCCACTGACCTTTTACCTAGTTTCCACACGCTCGCAGCATCCCTGCTTTACGACTCACTTTGGGACTGGTGGTGTTTTTTCTTTTACACTTTCTGAATGCACTTTAACCCAGAATGCAGCACCGTTTCCTCAGGGCGTCCTCCCTCTGATCAAACAGAGGAGCAGAGCCAAAGACATGTAAGTCAGAGGTTAGATTTGTGTTGACTGCAAAAACATGCTGACTTTTCGTGTTGATGTGAGTGTGTTAATTGAATTTTATGGCTGCTGTAAATGCCCGAGCATAGTAAAGTAGCACTTTGACTATTACCCAGTTTTCCTAACTCTGTGTAAAAGCATCAATGTGTAAATTTAAACACTTTCCAAGCATCCACACTCTTAGGAAGGGACAAGAGAGAAGTTTGACACTTTACTGGAACCATTATTTTATTTCTTTAAGTTAAAGCAAACAGATGTTTTTAAATAGTATTATGATTAGTTTTTATTCCTTGAATTATCAAAGTAGTACTTCATTTTTACCCCTTTCAGGATATTTAAGATCCCCCCCACTGGTTTCCAGGCGCCTCTTCAAAAGCTTCTGCTTGTATTCATGCAGATTTTGAAGTTCACTTGGATCCTTGTCCTGGTGTAAAAGCAAATATCTTCTTTAGACATTTGCATCCAGGATTTGTTGGCATTGTGTTGCAAGTATAAACCTGCATCTGTGTGCAAAACAACATTACCAACCCAAACAAACTTCCCAGTGCAGATGTTACTTTTGCATAATTGTGGATGAGATCACAGATACGATCTGAAAATGTTCTTTGATATGTTGTTTTGACTCCCACTTTGTTTTTATAAGAAAGGAAAATCGCACAATGCTGTGTCTCGACCTGCGTTGCATTCAGCAGTCCAACCAGTAAACACTAAAATGACAAGAGGGGGGAAAGGTCACATCAGATGAAGGCAAAACACAGAATAGGACCATGTGTGTAGTCCATATGCTGGTGGTGCTGGTGGTGGTGAAGGTTGTTTTGGAATAGCTGATGGAAATTTTGAAAGTCACTGGACATCCAAGAAGAGGAGGAGGAGGAGGAGGAAGTGGCACAGTGGGAAAAAATAAGTGGTTTAAAGCACTGAGCTTAAAAAAAATGTGGGCAGGAGAAGTGACGGAGAAACAAAAGGAATGAGGGACAGATGTTCTTTATCAAACATTTGTCTAAGCTTCATTTAGCATCATTTCCATGAGTTTTCAGTCAGTCTGAAAATGTCATTAATCAGCACAGGCCACGGCCCGCCTTCTAGATCCTAATGACTCATTTAAGGCTTAATGAGACTCAGTGGAGAAGTGAACGTTTTATAAGTTTGTGAAAAACATGAATAATTGACATGAGGCACACTTCAGTCATTGTTTGGTGTAGCAGTTACACCCTTTCACCTAAAACAAATGCATCTTAGGCTGTTTTCATCTGAATTTCATCACTAAAGTAATCTGCTGTGCACTGAAAAAAATATGTTGTTGGATTTACTTAATTCAATGGTGGACATTTGTTGCACACAGATGTTTTGCTTTGGCAGCAACTTAAACAATTGAGTTAAATTAACACAATTTATTCATGTTCAATAAACTTGTGCAATTTGTGTTGATAAAATGTGACTTAAACATGTTTTGATGAAGTAATTTGAGCTCTTGGAATATTTTAATCCTTCACAATTTTCTCACGTTATCCCAACACGATTCAATAACTTTTACCCAATACTACTTGGTCACTTAAATACTACATGTTATCTTCAAATTACATTTTGCTATTATATTCTAGTATCAAATACACAATTTTCAAATGGAGGCCTTATAACAGATTGTATTGTTCTCTTCCAAGATGGTTGCTGGCATCCACCAGTAACCTTTCAAAACAAAATGTCTAATTTCACTGCAGTAGGTAAAGAATTAAACTGACATTACTCCTCTACTGAATCTATATAAATCAACAGTTAAATAATGTCAGTTCTTCCGTGTTCTCTGGAATCAATCACAGCAAAGAAATTGGACTGTTTCTTTTGAAAAATGTTGGGAAAGAACAATACAAAACATTCTATTTAAGGCCTCTGACGTCAAGATTCAGTTAAACAACAATTATGACTAAACAATTTGAGGTAATGTTAGTTTCCATTAACATTAAATTAGGTTACTGAATTGGCAAACACCTTCCTATTAACACTACCCATTTTACCCCAATAACTAAAGAAATTAGCACTTGCAGGTCAAAACCTTTATTCAAGAGACGCAAAAATAACATTGATACAGTGACTGTCAAAAATTACAGCACTGATCATACTGTGACATCTTGGTTCAAAACAGCACACTTAGAAATATTCAACGTTCTTTACTTCAACTGAATGAAACTGAAAATACCATTTCACACGACCCATATGGGATATTTAGACTGTATAACTGTTCACGCTACATCTCTTCACTAGTAAAAGAAAGAAAAAATACAAAGAGAAATTTAAAAATGCTGCCAAACAGACAAACAGAACTTGTACAGAGCAAAAGGAAAAACAAACAACAACAAAAAACAGCTCGTCCTCATGGCAGTTGCAGAGTTTATAAAAATGAACCCTGCGATCCGTTCCTGGAATTGAGCTTCAAAAATGCAGCAGAACAAGTGTGAGATTTAAATGTCCTCTCACCTAGAGCTGGTCACCTCACATGCATAACAGTGAGCTTCGTTGCAGGAGCAGTTTTGTCTTAGTTTTGTCTCACTTTTCTTGAGAGCTGAGTTGCATCCAACTCCATTACCACCCATTGAATCACCTCAAAAGTGTAGCAGAGTTGTGATGGGTAACTCATGTTGAAGGAATAAAAAAGGTCCAAACAGCATGGCTACTGCAAAGGTCACGTTATCCAGATCTTGAAGAACAACATCAGAAAAGTCATTGCCTGCCGCATCCTCTGGAGACAGATGTTCATTGTGGTTTTCTCAATCTGTGCAGTGGCCTCAGTCAAGTCCTGGTTAAACACAAAACATTTCTTTAAGATTCCTTTTTAAACTCATCTCTTTTGAATCTACCAGTTCTAATGTTAGAGTAATTTAAACCAATGCAAGCAACATAGTAAATAGCTATAGCCAAAGAGTGGCCTGCCATGCTGCCATTCATGGTCTAACAGAGTTTCTAAGAGAGGGTGAAAAACATAATAATTTCAAATGCTTTACATTAGTTTTTGTTAGAAAGACACCGGCCCATCAGAAATCCAGATTTTGTCACTCAGAAGATGTTAGAATTTAGACTTTCAGCCCCACAATTTGGTTAGCTGTTGGTCAGTTGGTCATTTTTTCAAACAAAAGCTAATATAAATATTGGTGGGATTTTCCTTTGTTCATTAGAATGACAAATTTAAAGTTTTTTCACACTGATGTGACCCCTAATACAGGGGTGGGGATGGGGCCTCAAGGGCCGGCGGCCGAGTTCACTACCAGGCCTCATGTGAACTTCAAATTATTAAAGAGGACTACTGGTCCTAACCAGTCCAATGAGGATCAAGTGGATAACTAAATGCATTTTTAAATGTTGCAAAGCCACAATCTACTCATAAAACACTCACCATGAACTCCTGCACCAAGATGTTGCAATTGTCTTTCACACAGATGCGGAGCACTTTGATGAGGGACTCCGAGCATTAATGTCATCCTTGACTATTATAACAAAGAAAACAGAGATTTGTGAACTTTTCAGTAGCACAGAAGAAAATGATCCCAGACAAAAACTCTTGACTTTTTAAACCAGTCAACATGCAACACCAGCATCTACAAAGCAATATCAAAAGTTCCTGTTTGACATCAACTTTATGGATATATAGTTTCCAGAACATTTATTTTTAAAAAAAGATAATTTTTTCTCAGTGGGCCAGTAAATGCATGACGAAAATTATGGCATCCTTTTAGTGGAATCATTACTCACAGGTAATAGTTGACTGTTTCAATGGATGTAGCATAAAAATCTTTTACTGACCTAATGCAATACATATACACTTTGTAGTTAAAGAATTTTAAAGTTCTTACTGTCATAATGGCAGCTACATCCTTTAGCTTTGTGCCCTGTTCCCCCGATCACTTTGCAAACACTTTCAGCAGACTGTCAGAGAGAAACTCAGCTCCGTCAGAAACCTTGACTGTAAAGGCATGGTTGGGATGCACTGGAATGCTGCATTTTATCTGAAATGACATAAAATTATTTTGAAATAACAGCAGGCACTGTGCTTGGTTAATCAGTAATGTTTTGTTGAATAAAAACTGTGTTTCCAGATCTTATGGGATTAAAAAAAATCCAAAGATGTTTGTTTCTGATTTGCAACCCAACAACCCACAAGTTACAACCTCATTTCAGTTCAAGTGTGCATTAATGCGAGTCCAGTAATCACCTTTCTGGCAATACATACAGGTATAAGTTAAACCTATGGCAGATTTTGTGTAAATAATCATTCTGTACATTCGATAATCTTTAATCCTACAACTGTTTACAACTTGCATAGTTCCCATTTCTGTATAGCTGTATATCCCAGATTCTGTAAAGTTATTTATTTCATATTCTGTATAGTTTTTCATATTTATATCCTGTTCATATCCTGTACATAGCTTGTACTCACTACAGCCTGTACATACTTATAGTTATAGAATATTCACAACATACTTCATACCGTGTACATTATAACATACCATAATAGACCCATTTCTGTAATATACTCACATATCTATATTATTGCTAATATATATTGTAATATATCTATATCACTAAAGCACTTCTGGATGGATGCAAACTGCATTTCGTTGCCCTGTACCTGTGCATGTGCAATGACAATAAAGTTGAATTCTATTCTATTCTATTCTATTTTGGATCTCTCAGTTGTATTAATAGGGTGAGTATGCATGCACCTAATAATTATAAAAAACCTATTATAATTAAGTTACAGAAACGAAAATAGAATATACTTTCTTACCATAACACCTTGAACCCACAATCCATCAGCTGACTCCTGGTGAAATGCAGAATAGATGTGGTCTCTCAATGTGCAGCAAAAAAAACAAAAACAAAAACAAAAGGACAGCAGGTGAGGGCAGGAGGGGTAGGGATGTAAGCTAGCATAATGCCGCTGATGATATTAGCTAAAGCTGTTCAATGTCCAAAATCTCACTAACACCACGGTGCAGTAAATACACAATGTAACTGAAGAGTCAGTTGACAAATCTATTCACACAGAAAACCAAATTATGTTATGAGTGCCTCGTAATTAGGTTTAATGTGATATTACGGCTCTTGTGCCAAAGACAAATTCAAATGAAAAAGCGCCAATTCTTTGACAACAGATAAAACAGCAAATAAGCTAACGGCTCTTTTTTAGCATGTTACATGGCGACACTCTAGACGTTTAACTACATTTGGCTGAAATATGGTAAAAATGAATTCAAAAAATCAAGACATACCAAAAACGTAGAGTTGGCTGCTCGACTTGACTGAGATGGATGCCTTTTTTAAACCACGATCCAAAGCCCGCGAGATGAAATCACGCGTGGTTTCACGAGATTTAACGTTGCTATCTTATTGACTTACTTCACCTGAACATGATATGAACAATTTAATACACCCTTTCTGCATATCATGTAGTTTTTACACTATATAGTTACATTTAACTTTAAAACATGAGGCAATTGTGTTAAATACATGCAAGATGCTTACATAAATCCAAGAGATGGCCAGTCCCTTTTTTTCAGTGTGGGTGTGGTGCACAGTGTGCTTGTTGTTCTTCTGTAAGCGATAGGACCACATTCCCATTAAAAAGATTCCCTTTACCAAAACTCTGTGGGACTTTCCACTCTGATTTGTGGTTGCCAGATTACTAAAACCCACAAGTTTGAGTTCTCCACCTTGTTTAATAGTCTGATACTGATCGCACATGTTTCAGCATACTCACACTCAATAAAAAGAAGCAGGTATATTTTTGTTATTAACCAGGTATTAAGCTCTGATCATGGGTTCACTTCACCCTCCATCCCGTTACTCTGCACTCTGATTGGTCGTGACTGCTCCTGGCAGGCCATGCTGCTGTTTTTACACAGCTCACCTTTTACCCAGAAACTGGGAGGAAAGCCCTCACATGTGTGAAAATGAACAGAAAACAAATAATAAGTGTTGGTTACCGCATTTGTAGAGATTAGGGGCATGGGCAAAATCAGCCCTCTGGTGAGTGTTTGCATTTTGTCTGAATATTCAAATTTCATGGGATTCATATGATATCCTACAAAACTCTGTTTGTGAGCAGCTCAGAAGAAATCAATAAAGTTTTTCAGTTTTTAAAAATGTAATCTTAGTGGTTTCTAATCCAGAAAAAATGACTGAAATGTTAGTAATGGATAAGTTTAGTAAAACACTAACATTAAAACTGCTAATAAAATTGATTTAATTTATGTAACTTTTATCATTTTAATTTGATTATGTAATATTTTGTGAGTGATTACTGTGAAACAACAGTTTGTTTCCTGAAACTATGAGTTAATTTGTGAGTTTGACCTCAAATACCTTAATTGTTCTAGTTTTTGTAACTGTTAATATTTCTTTTTGTAATGTTGATCCAGGAGTCATCACCAACCAGAGGATGAATTCACCTGACTTTGTTGAGGCTGTAGTTTTCCTACTTTTCCTGCAAATATTCACAAACTGCACAGTCTCGGATGTTTCTGTCTTCAGATCCAACTGTTTGAAGCATTTCTGTGAAATCTATGGATAGTAATGTTCCCATCAAGATGACTTGTACTGACTCAGGAGAGCTCCAGGCTGTTCTTGTAACACAACTATCATATCAGAGAACTCCAGTACTTGTTTGAACAGGACTTTTTTCCATTGCAGCATCCAGAGCTGCTAAAGTGTATTTTCACAATAAAAGAGGGAATCTGTTGTGAGGCAACTTTAAATGACTCATCTTCATAAAGCAAGAGGGTGATGGAGCGTTTCCTAAATTTATTTTTAACCCCAATTTAACAAGAAAACACGTAACGAGGCCGAGAGTGACGGAAACTCTTTCGGTTATGGGAGTTCCTTTTTCTGTTAAATGTGAATTTTCTTGTCAGTAAAATGCTGAAACATTTGAAAGATAATAACTTATAAATAAAGTAGAAATCAGTCATTCTTTTAAACAGGCTCGTTCTTATGTGGCACTTTTCTGCTCTGGTTTATATAACATGCCTCATTCACACACGCTTTATTCTGAGATTCAAGATTCACACGCTATTGAACACACTGCAGAGCAACTTGAGGTTCAGCATTATGCCCAGTGATCTTTTGACTGGAGCAGCCAGGGATTGAACCACCAACCTTCATATTAGCAGATGACCCATTCTGCCTCCTGAGCACCCTCAACACCTTAAGCCAGTGGCTCAGAGAGCCTCGACAGGTGAGGCATTTAATGAATCTGATGTTTTTTTAGGGAAGATTAACAAACTTCAAGAAGCTAAAATGATGTAATTCTTGATATAAAGGTCTCCTGTGATTCCGACTCTTCTCTGATCGAGTTTTAAAGGAAAAATGGTCAATGACAAAATAATCATTACTATGATGTAGAAATAGGAATCTATAGCCACTTAAACTAGAAGACTGCATCAGTTATTTATTTGTAAGCTTGTTTTTCTTGGAAATTCTGAGCATTTATGTGCGCAGAGGCCTTGAGACCAATGTAAATGTGTTTATGACTCCTTCCTGTGTGGCCTCATTCTGACTCTACTTGAGAAAACACATTTTGCTGCCAGCCTTTTCTTGGACTTTGATGCATACTCTGAGCTGATAGACAGGTATACTCCTACCTCCATCCTGTACGTACAACTAACTGCTCAGCAGGGAAATTATTTTACAGGTTATTGTTCTGATAAAGAGCCGCTGCTGCTTGGCCTCCAGCTTTGTTTTTCCTCCCTGGCCGGTAATAGTGTACAAAGGTTTCTACAATGTTACCATGAAATGCGGCAGTGCGAGAAACAGCAGAGAGGAGTGGTACCACTGATGGTACAGAATGTGCAGCAGTTTTTATTGCAGTGTTTGTCAGCATTTTAATCATTTCTCAGTTGGGAACGATTGGAACGTGCTGTGATCTCAGGTTTGTGTTTACAGGTGGTTTCTCTGGCCCCAAGTGGCCACATTTTTTTTTTCATCCATCATCCATGAACAGATCGTTCGGGTGTTTTACTCAAAAATTACAAATAATTTCCTGATGAACTTCTGTTTTAGTAAGATCAGTGAAAATCTACCAGGAGAGTCTCCTCTGGTGTTGCACAGAGCAGGCGTGGAGCTAAAGCTCAGACTGATCCGAATGATAACTTCCTGGCTTTGTCGTGTTTAATGCACATTGCACGTTCGTTCTTGAAGACAAACCATCGCACTGATGGAAGTAATGACTCACTGAGAGAAACCTTGCCAACACACAAACAACCAGCAACCGCCCTATGTTTCTGGTGGGATGAACTGGGTGTTGACGCCATCCGTGATAACAGAAAACCTTTGATTTGTGGCAATATTAGCAAACAAAAACGTTATGATATATTACCACATGTCCTGTGAACAGCTTAAAAGCTTCAAAAGGACCTTGAGAGAGACATGGAAAGAGAGAGACTTTGCCCACTAAAATCAAAGCTCTTTCTTGGGCATAATGGAACTCCAGATTTTTTTCTCCCACACATCTGTGTTTAAAAAAAATGAAAGGTTAAAAGGTTGACTTTAGCTGATTGCAGTCTCCTCTTCTTTTAGGAGGATGAGGGTGTGTCCATCTTTTTTAGGCATGATCCAAGTCACTGTGAGGGTGACCTTCTGAACCAGAAGTCGTGCTTACCTGGAGGAAAAAGAAGCCATAAAACCTTTCAGTGCTTCCAAATTGCTGCAGCTTCCTCCATCTGTAGGATCCATCAGAACATCTCCTCATGCGAACTCCTGCACGTCTGTAACTGTGGCTGTAAGAAGAAAAACAGCAGCAACCTGTAGGAGACGTGCAGAACCATTAGCAGGAAAATGCACTGGTATACTGAAATAGATTTATAAATTTCAGACCATTTCTACAGTTTACAGAGGTTACAGCTGGGTGGGTCATGACCACACACAACAAAGAAATAAGTGAATGAGTGACTAAGTAAGTGACTATGGTGCCAGACAGAATGGTTTGAGTAATTCAGAAACTGCTGGTCTGCTGGGATTTTCCCACATAACCAGGTTTACAGAAAATGGTCAGAAAAAGAGAAAAATATACAGCTCTGGGTTTCTCTGGGTGAACATGTTGATGTAAGAGGAGAGTGGCCAAAACTGCTTTGCAGATAGGAAGGCAAGAGTAACTCAAATAACCAATTGATAAAACCCAGTTAAGGAGAAGAGTGTTTCTTAAAAAAAAAAGGAGTGAATGAGGAAAGACAAAGGGCCCTGGGTTGGAATTGTGTCTCGCAGCACATCTCTTGCTCAACCAGGCGAGATGTACTGGTGCCTCAGAAGAGCATCTCTGAATGCACAACATATTAAACATTTAAGCTGACGGGCTACCGCAGAGCACACCAGCTTCATTCCCTGTCAGCCATGAACAATAAACTGAGGCTACAATTTGCACAGGCTCCCCAAAACTGAACAATTCAATTCAATTTTATTTATACTTACCATATATAAATATACCATATTTATACTAATCACAACAACAGTCACCTCAAGGCGCTTTATATTGTAAGGTAGACCCTAATAATAATACATAATACATACAGAGAAAACCCAACCATCATATGACCCCTTATGAGCAAGCACTTTGGTGACAGTGGGAAGGAAAAACTCCCTTTTAACAGGAAGAAACCTCCTGCAGAACCAGGCTCAGCGAGGGGCGGGGCCATCTGCCGTGACCGGTTGGGAAAAATGTAACCTTGTGTAACATGTAAGATTGGAAAAATTTAAAATGTTTGTTGTGATGAGTCTTAATTTCTGCTGTAGGGTCAATATTCGGCATAAACAACATGGATCTATCCTGACTCGTATTAATGGTGCAGACTTGTAGTGTGAAGTAATACTGTAGTAATACTGTACTGTTTTCTTATCACACTTTGAGCCCCTTAGTACCAACTGAGCATTATTTAAATGCCACAGCCTGCCCGAGTATTGTTGCTGACTATCTCTATCCCTTTATAACCACAGTGTACCCATCTTCTACCTGCTGGTTCCACCAAGCTAACACTCCTGGTTTCTTTGGGATGGAAAATATCATGTCAATATAGACCCGAATCTCTGAGAGTTTTTCCAGCAGCTTGTTGAATCTGTACTTTGAAAGAAAATGCAGTTTTAAAGGCAAAAGGGAGTTCAACACTGACAAGGTGTAACTTCTTTTTTAAATGAATGTATTCAGTTGAAGTCATTGTTTGTTTTTGCCTTGTTTCATTGTAGAGACCAAAAGTTTTATGTTTTGATCCAAGTGGGGGAAAGGGTTATCTGTGTATGAGTGTTTCTTAAGAAGTGGACCAGGTCACAGGTCTTTCTACCAAGATCACAGAAGCAGCAGCTTTGCTACTTCTAAGTATCTGTTCCTCCAGGGTGGGATAGTTTGGCTCCAGAGATATGAACTGTTGAACTGCACTGCTCTTCCCGTCCAGAGCCTGCTGTGTTTTCAGTGTCGTGTTGCTCATTAATGTATTGACACAGTGTCATGTCGACCCTGCTGGGTCACACTGACCTGAAAGCATTGTTGCTTCAGCCTTCCTGTCCAGCAGCTCACACTCCATCTTATATCAGTCAAATCCAAACCAAGGTTCAACAATGTGTCACCTCTGCAGTGTTACAGTTCACAAACTGCTTGCCTCTAACCCAAAATCAAACAAACTATCTTGCCAGCTTTCCCCAGGCTTAAAACATCTCATGTGCTTCTCAGAACTAATGATAACAGGTTTCATTATAACCACATTTAAAGGCAGTTTGACATTATAATCTCAAACATTTCTCTCTGTTTCCAGGTTGTTTAAACACTTTTTTAAATCATATTTTTGTGTGTCAGTCAGTAATAAGTGATACAATATTCTATAAGAAAACCATGAGCTGAGATTTTGATGATTGTGACTCTCGTGCGTTCTCTCAAAGCTCTTCCTAAAAAGAAAAAAAGAAGTTTTTTTCTTTCATTGTTATAGCTCTGTTCTCTCACCCTCATCCCATAAAGACTGTGTGAGGTGAAGAAATGGTCATGTCATCACTGTGAACTGTGTAAGTTCCCCATAAAACAGGCTTATAAGCAAAAAGGAAACTGCTTCGGGAGAGGGAGAGGTGAACTGTAACTAAGTCAAATGTTCCTTTTTCCTCTCATAGTTTATGGTTTGTTATGGCAGCAAAAACAAACCAGATGCTGGATGGTCTGGCTTCCCAGCAGCAGAGAAGGAGTGGCATTGTTCCCCTATTGTTTATACAGTGGGGCAAAAAAGTATTTAGTCAGCCACCGATTGTGCAAGTTCCCCCACCTAAAATGATGACAGAGGTCAGTAATTTGCACCAGAGGTACACTTCAACTGTGAGAGACAGAATGTGAAAAAAAAAATCCATGTATCCACATGGTAGGATTTGTAAAGAATTTATTCGTAAATCAGGGTGGAAAATAAGTATTTGGTCAATAACAAAAATACAACTCAATACTTTGTAACATAACCTTTGTTGGCAATAACAGAGGTCAAACGTTTACTATAGGTCTTTACCAGGTTTGCACACACAGTAGCTGGTATTTTGGCCCATTCCTCCATGCAGATCTTCTCGAGAGCAGTGATGTTTTGGGGCTGTCGCCGAGCAACACGGACTTTCAACTCCCGCCACAGATTTTCTATGGGGTTGAGGTCTGGAGACTGGCTAGGCCACTCCAGGACTTTCAAATGCTTCTTACGGAGCCACTCCTTTGTTGCCCGGGCGGTGTGTTTTGGATCATTGTCATGTTGGAAGACCCAGCCTCGTTTCATCTTCAAAGTTCTCACTGATGGAAGGAGGTTTTGGCTCGAAATCTCACGATACATGGCCCCATTCATTCTGTCCTTAACACGGATCAGTCGTCCTGTCCCCTTGGCAGAAAAACAGCCCCATAGCATGATGTTTCCACCCCCATGCTTCACAGTAGGTATGGTGTTCTTGGGATGCAACTCAGTATTCTTCTTCCTCCAAACACGACGAGTTGAGTTTATACCAAAAAGTTCTACTTTGGTTTCATCTGACCACATGACATTCTCCCAATCCTCTGCTGTATCATCCATGTGCTCTCTGGCAAACTTCAGACGGGCCTGGACATGCACTGGCTTCAGCAGCGGAACACGTCTGGCACTGCGGGATTTGATTCCCTGCCGTTGTAGTGTGTTACTGATGGTGACCTTTGTTACTTTGGTCCCAGCTCTCTGCAGGTCATTCACCAGGTCCCCCCGTGTGGTTCTGGGATCTTTGCTCACCGTTCTCATGATCATTTTGACCCCACGGGATGAGATCTTGCGTGGAGCCCCAGATCGAGGGAGATTATCAGTGGTCTTGTATGTCTTCCATTTTCTGATGATTGCTCCCACAGTTGATTTTTTCACACCAAGCTGCTTGCCTATTGTAGATTCACTCTTCCCAGTCTGGTGCAGGTCTACAATACTTTTCCTGGTGTCCTTCGAAAGCTCTTTGGTCTTGGCCATGGCGGAGTTTGGAGTCTGACTGTTTGAGGCTGTGGACAGGTGTCTTTTATACAGATGATGAGTTCAAACAGGTGCCATTCATACAGGTAACGAGTGGGGGACAGAAAAGCTTCTTACAGACGACGTTACAGGTCTGTGAGAGCCAGAGATTTTCCTTGTTTGAGGTGACCAAATACTTATTTTCCACCCTGATTTACGAATAAATTCTTTACGAATCCTACCATGTGAATTCATGGATTTTTCTTTCACATTCTGTCTCTCACAGTTGAAGTGTACCTCTGGTGCAAATTACTGACCTCTGTCATCATTTTAAGTGGGGGAACTTGCACAATCGGTGGCTGACTAAATACTTTTTTGCCCCACTGTAGATGAAGGATGGCAATTTCTTGCTTAGTCGTGGGTCCAGGGTGGGCCCTAGTAATGATCTGTGCAAGGTAATATGGACCACTGATCTTCTATCTTGGTCTTGGTCTGGCCTGACACCAAGGACCAGTTTGTCTTGGAAGACACTATCTGGGGCAAATTTCTCCTGGATAAGGTGAGATGTTTCGGGCAGGCCTGACTGGGAGCCAACCCAGGGCATTATATCTTTTGGCTGATATGGGAACGCCTCAGCATCCACCCCCAGAAGAGCTGGAGGAGGTAGCAGATGAGGGTCTGGGTATCATTGCTTAGACTGCTGCTCAGTGACCTAAAACAATGGATGGATGAATGCTAAACCCAGTAATAAAAATTTATATTACACTTTTTGAGAAAGCAAACAACAGCTCTGTGTGATATGAAAAAGATAATAAATGGTTGAGAATGAGTGTATTATTTGAATTTTAATATGTTGATTGTTTGAGCTGATGCACAAATAAGAAACAGGTTGAGTAGACTCCAACAAAAATGCAGGCCCAAACTTTGAGCCTCAAGGCCATAAAAACAGATTTCACAATTAATTGCCGTGTAAGCTTAACAATGGTTACAATTCACCATTAACAAGGTTTTTAAAAAACCCGTGAATCCTCAGAGACACATTTGAGAGCTGAAAGTACAGAGTAATGTAGCGTTCATTTGAGGTCATTTCTGTGGGAAGAAAATCCCTGTGGACAGACCAGTCATCCATAAAAGTTCTTGGATTAAACCCTCCCATAACCACTGACAGCAGTAGTTTCATCTTTGGGGCCATCAGTTTGATTACCAGCATGAAAGAGCTCTTAGGTTTGGACCCAAACTTAGTCCTAATTGCACGCTTATGTTTCACTCATGCATGAATACTCCTATTTCTGCTGTTAAATTTCATGCAAACAGCAAAAACAAAATGCTCTTTATGTTGAACTTGCTTCATAGCTCAGACCAGAGGACCACTGCAGTAATGAACATGGAGCAAGGCGATGAATTAGAAATGACTGAAGATACACAAGAGCTAAATGCAGCTGTGCACACCCCAAAATACTGGATGAACTCAACAAGCATGTCAGGAGAATGATGCAACATGATAATCCTTAAGTTTTTAGTTTTTTTTATAGAGTCTTTGCTTTGACGGTGATCAAAATGGTGAGAAATAACCAAAACTTACAGCAGAAAAAGAATTTTGGGAATCAATTTGAGATATTTTAACATTTTGTTATGGTGCAGGGCTCTTCTCCCTAGTTAGTCTTTGTTACACTTCATTCAGACTGGTATCTTTGTGTGTGGCTGATGTCTTTTTATTGTATTAAAGCCAATATTTTCATTCTTTATTTCACTGAAATGACCCTTTACAGTTTCTTTGTTTGGTTTCAAATATTTTGGCTCAGTAAGGTTTCTTTTAAATTTTTAATTCAGTATAAAACATTTGGAAGCTTCTTTGTCACAGCCACTTTAGGAATCTTTTTGTTTTCAGGCGTCCTGTTTGTTGTATGTAGAGAATCCCCGTGAGTACCTTCATACTGGAAAGACTACAGCGCCCTCAGCTGTTGGATGGCAGGTGATGCAGTTTACAGTGCTTTATGAAGGTACTTTCGAATAATCACAATCAGAATCAGAAAGGGTTTTATTGCCAAATGTTGAGCGGGTTTACAACATTAGGAAATTGCTGCGGTGCTTCAGTGCAAACATACTGTTATAAATACTGTTATAAATTAAGCTTAAATGGACATGAAAATAAAAATGAGAATAAGAATTAAAAGTGCTAAGTAGATAGATAGATATATACATGATATATACATGAGTGCAGGTGGTGATCAGTGCCAAACATGGAATGATGCAGTGAACACAACGTAGGGTCATGTGTTAGTGGTGGGAACAGTCATAAGGTTATTGTTCATGTGTCCAACAGCAGAGGGGAAGAAACTGTTCTTATGGCGAGAGGTTCTGGTGCGAATGGACCGGAACCTCCTGCCTGAGGGAAGCAGGTCAAACAGACTGTGTCCAGGGTGAGAAGGGTCAGCTGAGATCCGAGCTGCACGCCGCAATGTCCTGAAGGTGTACAGGTCCTGCAAAGATGGGAGTCTGCAGCCAATCACCTTCTCAGCAGATCGCACAACACGCTGCAGTCTCTGTTTGTCCCTGATAGTGGCTCCAGCGTACCACACGGTGATGGAGGAGGTGAGGATGGACTCGATGATTGCAGTGTAGAACTGCATCATCGTCCGTGTTGGCAGGTTGAATTTCTTCAGCTGCCTCAGGAAGTACATCCTCTGCTGGGCTTTCTTAATGACGGAGGTGATGGTGGGCTCCCACTTCAGGTAATAAGTCAATCATCCCCTTTTTGAGGCCAGGAAGAGACACACAATACTTGGACGGTTTTGTCAATTTCAGATCTTGAAATTTCGAATTAGGCATGTCAAAAGCTCAACTTATTAACTCAAAATTCTGAGTAAATACCTCAAAGTAGGACCCAAAATACCCAGTAGGAGTTCAGTTAGACTTGACCAATAACAGCGTCCCCTGCCCTGTGGTTGGTGACGCTGTTATTTGTCATTAATCCTTCACTACAACTGTCAAAGCACCAAATGTGGGAAAATCTCTTGGAATCATGGTTTTTCATCCCTCAGGCAGACAGTCTAGAATAAATCGGCCACAAAGGCGTCTCAAGAAACTTTATTTTTAACCTCTCAGCTCCCAGTCTGGACTCAAGAGACAGACACCCTCTCTTCTTTAAAGATTAGGCTTTAAACTTTCCTTTTTGACAAAGCCCATAGTTAGGGTTGAATCAGGTGACCCTGAATCTTCCCATAGTTACCCTGCAATAAGCCCAGGCTGCAAGGAGCTTCCCATGATGCACTGAGTGCTTCTTCTTCACTGGCCTCCTTAATCATTAGTTATTATTCATCTCTGGTTCTCTTCCATAGCGTATCTTTTGTCTGTCTTCCTCCCGTAGCCCCTAACCAGTCACAGTAGATCACAGTAGATGGCCAACCCTCCTTGACCCTGCATCTGTTGGAGGTTTCTTCCTGTTAATTTACCAACCAAACCCTTTGAGTTAAGGAAAAACTTTGATCTCAAACCCAGAAATTTTAACTTGTGTTGGGCTTTTTTTTTTTTTTTTTTTTTTTTTTTACAATGGCACAAATGACCTTACATGCAAGAAACAAAAGAAATATTTAAAAATGATTTATGATTACATGCCAGATTTGGCGCCATTTGACCAAACTGACAAACAAGTCCCGCCTATGTGTCGTCGGTCCCTGGGGGCTCCACACAGGGTTCCTGATTGGAGCATTCAGCTGTTTGTCAGTGTTCCTTCAAGATGGAATTAGCGGCAAACTCTCCAAAACCTACGTCAAAATATAATCTGTCGTTGCAGCTAAACAGGAAATGACGGAAAAGAAGGCCTCTGCATTCAAAATAAAAGCCAGTTAAAGCAACATTTCATTAGACGTTAAACCAACATACTTATAATAAAATATAAAAACATAAAAAGCAATTAAAGACAAAATAAAAAGTTACAAATTCTTATAAATAATATATAAAAGTTAAATATACACTTTTAAGTCTGCTTTTGAATGTAAGCATAGTTGTAATTGCTCTGAGGTCAGCAGGTGGCTTGTTTTAAAAGTACCTGAATGCATCCTGAGCACTAATTTTCTGAGATCTGCTTTGGGAACAGTTAAAAGATTTGCAGCCAATAACCTGCTACAACATAAACAAATCAGCGCCTCAATTGTTTTCAAGCTTCAGCTGACATTACCCCCCCCCCCCCCCCCCCCACCCTTGATATTCACTCACACTAATAGATACACAGTATGCTCACAGAAGATGATTTTCATAGGTTAAAAAACAAAACAAAACCCTGTAAGACAAGGAATATGTATAAACACCAATGATGCTTTTCCAAATGAGTGATGACTCTGTGCATCCGACAAACACACAAGTAGAGTGGTAGAAAGCAACGCATCAGTCATGATATAAGCAGTCGTGAGTTTGAATTATGTTTGTGTATGCTCTGCCGTGTTGAAAGAAAACCTGTTTGTTGGACTTATTTACTGATCAGACAATGCTCTTTACTAAAAATCATGCAAATGTTAAACCTACTGTATTATTACTGTATCACTACTGAGAAATAAAATAATAAAATGCATGTTTTAGAAAATCAATTTTACAATACAAAAGCATGAATGAATAAATAAATAAATTAATTAAAAGTTCAATGCTCTAAATGTATTTATAATATCAGACAAAACATTAGATAACTGAAGCTGACAGGTCTGTCATCAGCGTATACACAGGAGCTGTGATAGAACGTGATTTAAGAAAACGAGATTAGAGATGTAAATGTATACAAGAGATAAAACAAACCCCTTCAGTGCAACGTGGTCGTTTTATTTTGAAATTCTAAATCGGAAACACATTTTAAACTTTTTCGGTAACTTGACCCAAAGGCTGAAGTCAGGGGGTAGGAGTTTTTTTTCCCCCTCCCTCCTTCTCCTCCCAAACTTTTCTTACCTCTACTGAAGTTATGACAAGCCTCAGTGTGACTGGACGGAGGGCAGCCACAAGGTAAGACAGCAGTGCCCGAGGGGGTCCATGGCTGTATTGATTAGCTGATTATTACTAATCGAGCCTCTGGCCAAAGTAGTTGTGTCTTATTAAACAGAGGCTGCTGCAAACTGTTCCAGTGGATTATTGATAATGTCTGATTTTGTGTTTGCCTCTGGAACCTTATATATAATATATACGTTTTTAAATTATTTTAAATGCTCCCTTTTTTAAATTTAGAGTCTACTCAGACTCTATTTAGGTTTTACTGAACTGTCTGAGTGGATGTGGTTTGTACTGGCTCCCTCGCCACTAATTTGGCAAACTGAAAATAGTTTTTGTTTCCCAAACAGGGCTTTTCTCCCACCACTGCATTTGCTATGAGAACCATTCACTTTAAAGCTGTGTTTTATTGCCTGCAGCTGTCTCACATTAGAAATGACAGGATTTAGGTCAGTGTTCGTGATATCTTTTGTGGTTTTCTTGTTGTGTTGTTGTTGTTGTTATTGCTGTTGCTTTGACTTGTCAAACCTCAGACGAGCCACTTCAGTGCGCATCTCCTTTTACACCTCTTCCTGCAGGACACACTGCAGCTTCTTCACATGTGAAGCAAACTAAATGTAGCTTCAGTAAAGAAGGGAACATCTTTCTGTGCCAGACATTGTTGTGGGAGGGGTGAGGCTGCTTTATAGGACGGAAATCCCCCTCCATCCCAAGTCAGCACCCCCAATATCTGTCCCCCTGGCTGCTTTCCTGTCTTATAATAAAGTGCTGTGATTCCAGTGTCTGGTTTGCCCTGTAGCTTTGCTGGCTTCATCAGCCTCTCACTATGAATCACTTGGGATGATGGACGGCCTGCAGCCACAGCTCCGGATGTTTAGCTTGAAAACAGCACTGCTTTAAAAAAAATCCTAAGTGGCAGCGCTGTTGGGGGCGTGTTACATTAAATACCAGTGAGGTGATGAGATATTACCCTCAGAGGCTCTTTTTTCCTTTTTTATTCACACATCCATGAATTTGAAGGTTTATAAGACAATAAAAACTTTTGCTGCATTTCTTTTCGATACAAAGACACAAGTTTTTACAACTCGACTTTGATCCTTCATCCAAACAGAAGAAGTGCACTTTATGTTATGAAGTTATTCAGCGGCTAAAGAATTGTGTTGCTGTCTCACCTGTATTAATGAAACAGGAAGTGCGTATTTAAGCTTTTGGTTAAAGTGATTAACGCCACTACTATTAAAAAACAAGGTCTGCATACCCACAGCTTCATTTACCCTAACACTGGCAGTCAGTGTGGCAATGCTGCATATTATGTTGTAGGTATGTAATGTTGGATTTTTGATACTTTTGAGATGTTTTGAGTTTATATGGTTGCTATCTTGACAAAGTCTCTGTTGTAAAAGAGATCTTAGCTCAGTGGTTCTGCTATATTAATAAAGTGCTGACTGTGGTATTAATGCTCTGTCTTTAAAATCTGATCAGTTGTTTTTCAACTGAATCTATAATTAGATGTGTATAAGTACTATAAAGCAAGATTGGAAGTTTTCGAGCTATGTGAGCTTGAAGTCCGAGTTTTCTGTTTCATCAAAGTGTCCACCCTTACCTGGCTGAATCACCATGCAACTTATGCCGAACACATAACCTAGTTCTACTCTGCTAAGTCTCTTTTGCACTGCTGGATGTGCAGCTACTAGAAGACAGAACACACACCGAGAATAGCTGTTCGGTCAGTAAAATTAATTTCACTTTGATTTGCCGACAAACTAAAGTGATCTCCAGGTCTCCTTTATTAGGCTGTGGGACGGTAACCTTGATGTTTAAATGGATCCAGTTTAAAGTTTCAGAGCTCTAATGTGCGGCCATTGTGTTGTGACCTTTGTTTGTATATTAAATAAGAAACCTCTGCAGATCCATCTGTGGCTCAAACCCAAGAGACATGTTTTGATTTTCTGGCCTGTTGTTTTGCAGTGAAGAGTGCTTTGTGCTGCCAACACACACACACACACACACACACACACACACACACACACACACACACACACACACACACACACACACACACACACACACACACACACACACCCCTCATGAATGTCATGGACGTTCTTTCGGTCAGAATGTTGTCGTTATGTTGCGCGTCATGGGATAAAACAATTTGTTGCCTGTCTGGGAACGATGAGCTCAGCAGAACAGGAATCATGAGATAAGTAGGTGAAGCAGTGTAGTGGCTGGTGCTCGGTGGCTCGTCGTTACCTCGCTATTGTCAGCAATTCTGCATAATGTAACCTTTTTGGATTTCTTGTCCACCCATCAGCTCTTCCTTAATTAACTAATGTGGGAGTAGGAAGAAAAAAAAAGTGAGCTCATTTATTGGTTCGGGAGTGAAATATAGCAGCCGTATGGATTAACAGACTAAATATCAGGGCTCCAGAAAACTGAAATCAAAGAGGCAGTTGCAGTAAATACATCCTTAAGTCTCTGGATGAAGGGTAAGAGTGAGAAATTGATGGGGGCGATGAGGAGAAGCTCTTCAGAATTTGTGTTAAGCTCTTAATAACTTTGTGGCGCTCTCTCAGGGGAAGCTGCCTTTCTGCAACAGGACCCTGGGGTTTGACTTACTGCTGCCACCTCAAAAATAGCTTGGCAGTAAGTCTACTTGGAGGAGTCAAGAGGTCACTGTAACACTCTTGATACTCAGTGACAGGATTATATACATACATATATATATATATATATATATATATATATATATATATATATATATATATATATATATTAATAAACACTGCCTTCCTAATTAATGCATTCCTGCCTGATTTACACCTCGGAGCTGATGGAGAACAGTTTATTAAATTAGAACTAAATTGCATTTGAGTGTGTGCTCATGAGTCCTGCTTGATAAAGTACATGTGGTCGTATTTTTAGCTTTATTACAAGTGGCTTTAATTTTAGCAGGCCAGTGCACTGCGGTGACATGATGCAGGCAGGAAAAAGAAAGCTGGACGCAGCAGTGTCAGGAGAAGTAAAAAATAAAACTGACATATTCTGACCGGGCCACGTACTGAGATACAACCGCCGCAGCGAGACCGGGCTATAAATCAATACTTCATTCGCTGTTGTTTTCCTTCGCATTTTGTGCCACATTCAGGTCAGATTTTGGTAATGGTAATTATGAGATCTAGACTTCTAAAGTAATAATTATGACTGGGAAACACAGACTTTTCTGACATCTTTGTTTATATATACCCAACTTGGTGCTGAGATAGTTTCATCAGTGTGGTATTTTTAAGCTCCAGAAACTGTAATCGCACAACTCAACGAAATACGTTTTCTTCTATGAATAGACTGACCCCATCACCCTTATGTGAAGAATTAAAATTTTGTATTGGTCTGCCCAGATCACGGAGCTCTAAACAAACCAGGTTAGTAAACAAGAGACCGCTGTGTGCCTCGCTGAACTTGGTATTGAATTTCTGATTTTTATTAGAGGTGCAACGATACACAAAATTCACGGTTCGGTTCGGTTCGATACTTTGGTGTCACGGTTCGATATTTTTTCGATACAAAAAAAATGTTCATGCCTTTTTAATTTGTCATTTATTAAAATTATAAATATATATTTTAACTCAAAAGTACAGTTTTTAAATTTAATGTTGCTGAAACAAAAAAGTAATAAAAAAAAAA
Source organism: Astatotilapia calliptera (assembly GCF_964374335.1). NCBI lineage: Eukaryota > Metazoa > Chordata > Actinopteri > Cichliformes > Cichlidae > Astatotilapia > Astatotilapia calliptera. Next base: position 35,114,349 of record NC_137436.1, on the reverse strand, counting down.
TATCTCAGGGCTCGTAAAATTTCAAAATCCCTGGTAGCCCTTCGGGCAGGGACTCTTCAGTTTTTGGTAGCCCAAAATAAATTTAAGTAGCCCGAATAAAAAAGAGAGCAATTTTTTGATTGATGTTTTGTTTCCTGTTTTGTTTCCTTTATAAAATTATACATTAAAGTATAATATTGTAAAGGAAACAAAACATTAATTAAAAAATTGTTGAAAAACAAATTACAACATTGTATAAAAATTACAATCATCAACTCAAATACTTGGTTCTAATTGAAGAGAAATTTCTATGAACTTGTAAGAACTGTGTAGGACATGAATCAGTCTGTGTCAGATCCTGTATTTGAAATTTCCACTGAAGTCACGGGTAAGAGACAAGTGGAACCAAGATCTAGGCCATTTGCTTTTTGAAGTTTGCAAAGACTGCTAAATTTTGCCAGTGGTAGTTCACTCTTTGCAACATAGTACGCTGTTCTAAACAGATTTTCAGGTTTATTTTTAGTATGTTATTTGCAATTGGTGTTTGTTCTGGGAAAGCTATTGCAGACTGAGCAATAATAAAGATAGACGAACTGGCCCTGATGAGAAGCATGAACAGAGACTTTGCCTCCTCCTCTGTCTTATGTTTTACGGAGTCGTGGCTCAGTGAGGACATCCCGGACTGCGCGCTCAAGCTGGAGGGCTTTCATCTGCTGCGCGCGGACCGGCAGGCTGCTCTCTCCGGTAAAACCAAAGGTGGAGGTGTCTGCTTCTACATCAATAGTGGCTGGTGCACAGATGTAACAGTGATTGCTCAGCACTGCTCTTCCTCTCTGGAATATCTTTTTATTCACTGCAAACCGTTTTATTCTCCGCGGGAGTTTGCTTCATTCATCCTGGCCGCTGTTTACATCCCGCCAGACGCGGATGCGCAAGCAGCTCAGTGCGCACTCGCAGAGCAGATTCTCCACACGGAGCGGACATACCCGGACTCTCTCATCATTGCTCTTGGGGACTTTAACAAAGCCAATCTGAGCCATGAGCTTCCGAAATACAAGCAGTATATTAAATGCCCGACCAGAGAGGAGAGGACATTGGACCACTGCTACAGCACGATCAGCGGGGCCTATCGCGCGGTGCCGCGCGCTTCACTCGGACTTTCTGATCACGTCATGATCCACCTAATCCCCGCGTACAGACAGAGGCTGAAGCTCTCCAAACCTGTCGTGAGGACCAAAAAACTGTGGAGCAACGAGGCTGTGGAGGAGCTTCGCACGTGTTTGGAGACCACAGACTGGGACACAATGAAGGCTGCTTCTAACAGCTTGGACGAGTTTACGGACACTGTCACCTCCTATATCCACTTCTGTGAGGACAGCATTGTGCCATCACGCACCAGGGTGAGTTATAACAATGACAAACCCTGGTTTACCCCTAAACTCAAAAAGCTGTGGCTGGAAAAGAGTAAGGCGTTCAGAAGCGGAGACAGGGACTGCTACAGAGAGGCCAAGTACAGGTTCACTAAGGAAGTGGACATTGCCAAACATCAGCACTCTGAGAAGATGCAGCAGCAGATCTCAGAGAATGACTCGGCCTCTGTGTGGAAAGGTTTTAGGAATATTACAAACTACAAGCCTAAAACCCCCCACTCCACTGACGACTTGCTCTTGGCCAACACCCTCAACGACTTCTACTGTCGTTTTGACGAGCCATCAGACAGCCTTCACACCTCCAACGACCCCAACAATAGAGGCACTTTGGACACTCATTCCCCCACCTCTCCCCCCTCCATAGAGCCATCACCACCTTCAAACTGTTCACCGGCAACACCCGCCCCCTCACCCCACACAAAAGAGGATTTCACACCACCTCCTCCGACCACAACTCTTCATATTCATGAAGCAGATGTGAGGAAGCAGTTTAGGAGTCTGAATGCTCGGAAAGCTCCCGGCCCAGACGGTGTGTCTCCTGCCACCCTCAGACACTGTGCAAACGAGCTGGCCCCAGTGTTTTCTGGCATCTTCAACTCCTCACTGCAGGCATGTCATGTGCCTGCCTGCTTCAAGTCCTCTACCATAATCCCTGTCCCCAAGAAACCTAGGATCACTGGACTAAATGACTACAGACCCGTGGCTCTGACATCTGTGGTCATGAAGTCATTTGAGCGCCTAGTTCTCTCCCATCTCAAGACCCTCACGGCCCCCCTCCTGGACCCCCTGCAGTTTGCATATAGAGCCAACAGGTCTGTAGACGACGCCATCAACATGGCCCTACACTTCATCCTGCAGCATCTGGACTCCCCAGGAACCTACGCCAGGATCCTGTTTGTGGACTTCAGCTCTGCCTTCAACACCATCCTTCCAGACCATCTCCGAGGCAAGCTTTCCCAGATGAATGTGCCTGATCCCATCTGCCGGTGGATCACTGACTTCCTGACGGACAGGAAGCAGCACGTGAGGCTGGGGAAGAATGTCTCGGACTCCCGGACCATCAGCACCGGCTCCCCTCAGGGCTGTGTTCTTTCTCCTCTGCTCTTCTCCCTGTACACCAACTGCTGCACCTCCACCCACCAGTCTGTCAAGCTAATCAAGTTCGCAGATGACACCACCGTCATTGGGCTCATCTCTGACGGGGATGAGTCTGCCTACAGGAGGGAGGTTGAACGTCTGGTGTCCTGGTGCAGCCACAACAACCTGGTGCTGAATGCCCAGAAGACAGTGGAGATTATTGTGGACTTCAGGAAGCACACAGCCCCACTCCCCCCCATTATCCTGACTGACACCCCCATCACCTCTGTGGACTCATTCCGCTTCCTGGGTACCACCATCACCCAGGACCTGAAGTGGGAGCCCACCATCACCTCCGTCATCAAGAAAGCCCAGCAGAGGATGTACTTCCTGAGGCAGCTGAAGAAATTCAACCTGCCAACACGGACGATGATGCAATTCTACACTGCAATCATCGAGTCCATCCTCACCTCCTCCATCACCGTGTGGTACGCTGGAGCCACTATCAGGGACAAACAGAGACTGCAGCGTGTTGTGCGCTCTGCTGAGAAGGTGATTGGCTGCAGACTCCCATCTCTGCAGGACCTGTACACCTCCAGGACACTGCGGCGTGCAGCCCGGATCTCAGCTGACCCTTCTCACCCTGGACACAGTCTGTTTGACCTGCTCCCCTCAGGCAGGAGGCTCCGGTCCATTCGCACCAGAACCTCTCGCCACAAGAACAGTTTCTTCCCCTCTGCTGTTGGACACATGAACAATAACCACATGACTGTCCCCGCCACTAACACATGACCCTACGCTGTGTCACTGCATCATTTCATGTCTGGCACTGATCACCACCTGCACTCATGTATATATCTTTCTACGTAGCATTCATAATTCTTATTCTCATGTATATATCACATGTATATCTCATGCACATATCTTTCGTTCTACATAGCACTTTAATTCTTATTGTTTGCACTGAAGCACCGCAGCAAATTCCTAATGTTGTAAACCTCAACATCTGGCAATAAACCCATTCTGATTCTGATTCTGATTCTGATTTCTTGCATTTCTCATGGGTTCTAATGGGGGCCTTTCTTAAAATGACTGGTCCCAGTAACAAAGGCGCTTGTCGACCCAGAAATCGAGGGAAACCCAACAACACACCCGGCAGAACATTACAGGGAGTGCAGAATTATTAGGCAAGTTGTATTTTTGAGGAATAATGTTATTATTGAACAACAACCATGTTCTCAATGAACCCAAAAAACTCATTAATATCAAAGCTGAATGTTTTTGGAAGTAGTTTTTAGTTTGTTTTTAGTTTTAGCTATTTTAGGGGGATATCTGTGTGTGCAGGTGACTATTACTGTGCATAATTATTAAGCAACTCAACAAAAAACAAATATATATCCATTTCAATTATTTATTTTTACCAGTGAAACCAATATAACATCTCCACATTCACAAATACAGTGGGGCAAAAAAGTATTTAGTCAGCCACCGATTGTGCAAGTTCCCCAACCTAAAATGATGACAGAGGTCAGTAATTTGCACCAGAGGTACACTTCAACTGTGAGAGACAGAATGTGAAAAAAAAATCCATGAATCCACATGGTAGGATTTGTAAAGAATTTATTTGTAAATCAGGGTGGAAAATAAGTATTTGGTCAATAACAAAAATACAACTCAATACTTTGTAACATAACCTTTGTTGGCAATAACAGAGGTCAAACGTTTACTATAGGTCTTTACCAGGTTTGCACACACAGTAGCTAGTATTTTGGCCCATTCCTCCATGCAGATCTTCTCGAGAGCAGTGATGTTTTGGGGCTGTCGCCGAGCAACACGGACTTTCAACTCCCGCCACAGATTTTCTATGGGGTTGAGGTCTGGAGACTGGCTAGGCCACTCCAGGACTTTCAAATGCTTCTTACGGAGCCACTCCTTTGTTGCCCGGGCGGTGTGTTTTGGATCATTGTCATGTTGGAAGACCCAGCCTCGTTTCATCTTCAAAGTTCTCACTGATGGAAGGAGGTTTTGGCTCAAAATCTCACGATACATGGCCCCATTCATTCTGTCCTTAACACGGATCAGTCGTCCTGTCCCCTTGGCAGAAAAACAGCCCCATAGCATGATGTTTCCACCCCCATGCTTCACAGTAGGTATGGTGTTCTTGGGATGCAACTCAGTATTCTTCTTCCTCCAAACACGACGAGTTGAGTTTATACCAAAAAGTTCTACTTTGGTTTCATCTGACCACATGACATTCTCCCAATCCTCTGCTGTATCATCCATGTGCTCTCTGGCAAACTTCAGACGGGCCTGGACATGCACTGGCTTCAGCAGCGGAACACGTCTGGCACTGCGGGATTTGATTCCCTGCCGTTGTAGTGTGTTACTGATGGTGACCTTTGTTACTTTGGTCCCAGCTCTCTGCAGGTCATTCACCAGGTCCCCCCGTGTGGTTCTGGGATCTTTGCTCACCGTTCTCATGATCATTTTGACCCCACAGGATGAGATCTTGCGTGGAGCCCCAGATCGAGGGAGATTATCAGTGGTCTTGTATGTCTTCCATTTTCTGATGATTGCTCCCACAGTTGATTTTTTCACACCATGCTGCTTGCCTATTGTAGATTCACTCTTCCCAGTCTGGTGCAGGTCTACAATACTTTTCCTGGTGTCCTTCGAAAGCTCTTTGGTCTTGGCCATGGCGGAGTTTGGAGTCTGACTGTTTGAGGCTGTGGACAGGTGTCTTTTATACAGATGACGAGTTCAAACAGGTGCCATTCATACAGGTAAAGAGTGGGGGACAGAAAAGCTTCTTACAGAAGACGTTACAGGTCTGTGAGAGCCAGAGATTTTCCTTGTTTGAGGTGACCAAATACTTATTTTCCACCCTGATTTACGAATAAATTCTTTACAAATCCTACCATGTGAATTCATGGATTTTCTTTTTTCACATTCTGTCTCTCACAGTTGAAGTGTACCTATGGTGCAAATTACTGACCTCTGTCATCATTTTAAGTGGGAGAAATTGCACAATCGGTGGCTGACTAAATACTTTTTTGCCCCACTTTATACATTTCTGACATTCAAAAACAAAACAAAAACAAATCAGCGGCCAATATAGCCACCTTTCTTTGCAAGGACACTCAAACGCCTACCATCCATGGATTCTGTCAGTGTTTTGATCTGTTCACCATCAACATTACGTGCAGCAGCAACCACAGCCTCCCAGACACTGTTCAGAGAGGTGTACTGTTTTCCCTCCTTGTAAATCTCACATTTGATGATGGACCACAGGTTCTCAATGGGGTTCAGATCAGGTGAACAAGGTGGCCATGTCATTAGTTTTTCTTCTTTTATACCCTTTCTTGCCAGCCACGCTGTGGAGTACTTGGACGCGTGTGATGGAGCATTGTCCTGCATGAAAATCATGTTTTTCTTGAAGGATGCAGACTTCTTCCTGTACCACTGCTTGAAGAAGGTGTCTTCCAGAAACTGGCAGTAGGACTGGGAGTTGAGCTTGACTCCATCCTCAACCCGAAAAGGCCCCACAAGCTCATCTTTGATGATACCAGCCCAAACCAGTACTCCACCTCCACCTTGCTGGCGTCTGAGTCGGACTGGAGCTCTCTGCCCTTTACCAATCCAGCCACGGGCCCATCCATCTGGCCCATCAAGACTCACTCTCATTTCATCAGTCCATAAAACCTTAGAAAAATCAGTCTTGAGATATTTCTTGGCCCAGTCTTGACGTTTCAGCTTGTGTGTCTTGTTCAGTGGTGGTCGTCTTTCAGCCTTTCTTACCTTGGCCATGTCTCTGAGTATTGCACACCTTGTGCTTTTGGGCACTCCAGTGATGTTGCAGCTCTGAAATATGGCCAAACTGGTGGCAAGTGGCATCTTGGCAGCTGCACGCTTGACTTTTCTCAGTTCATGGGCAGTTATTTTGCGCCTTGGTTTTTCCACACGCTTCTTGCGACCCTGTTGACTATTTTGAATGAAACGCTTGATTGTTCGATGATCACGCTTCAGAAGCTTTGCAATTTTGAGACTGCTGCATCCCTCTGCAAGATATCTCACTATTTTTGACTTTTCTGAGCCTGTCAAGTCCTTTTGACCCATTTTGCCAAAGGAAAGGAAGTTGCCTAATAATTATGCACACCTGATATAGGGTGTTGATGTCATTAGACCACACCCCTTCTCATTACAGAGATGCACATCACCTAATATGCTTAATTGGTAGTAGGCTTTCGAGCCTATACAGCTTGGAGTAAGACAACATGCATGAAGAGGATGATGTGGACAAAATACTCATTTGCCTAATAATTCTGCACTCCCTGTATGTTATTTACACGGGTGCACATAAGTGGTCTGCATGTGCGCATTCGCTGTCAAAATAAAAGACGCGCACCAGATAAGAAGTTGCAACGCGCGTTTGCGTCCATATAAAAAGCACTGTTTTTGTCTGCTAGAGTGGGATTTTCACGGCACATTCTGCACCACATCTCTGTGTGTTCATCATTTGTTTGAAGCCAGCTCACCTCTTGCAACTACTTTTCCGAGAATACGCACTTCTTTTGTGGTTCGGACTCCTTCTGACATTTCTTTGGAGGTGGAAGAACACCAAAGTAATTGCTTAAAGGAGCTTCTTCGACATCTTTAAGAGTTCTAAACAAATGTCTGTCCTCCTCCAGAAAATCTTATGTACGCAAACACGCGTTGCAACTTCTTATCTTGTGTGTGTTTTTTATTTTGACAGCGAATGCGCACCTGCGGACCACTTATGTGCAGCCCCGGTTATTTAGCTCGTCATATTGCAGCCACAGAAATTCTTTTGTCCATGAAACCATAAAGCTGCACTTTCTTTTTGCCTTATAGTCTGATTTGTCATTACTTTTCCGTTTTGTGGTAAGCTTTTCTTTGGCTGTCACTTCTTCACCCTGACCTGTCTTATTTGGCTCAGCAGAACTAAAATATATATCCTGCTGCTTTTACACACACACACACACACACACACACACACACACACACACACATATAACGGTCAGCGATTCTCTGCGTGATCAACCTCTCACATGTTTAAGCTTGCTGCGGGAGATTTCACCTGTCATGTTTGCATAGTAAGCTAACTATTAATAAGACGATGTCAGAGGAATTGGTGCACAAATTATCATCACTCACAGATCAGTGCTGTCGCTCTCTATACACAGTTCACGCGATTGCAAAGTGAAAGCAAAAAACAAGCGCAAATTCAAATGCGATTTCAATATGTCACATATTGACAGTGGCTCACCGATGCCAATGACCTAATTACCCAGCTACATTTCCGAAAGAATGCAAAAGCATTGACATATTTTTCCTTCCTACAATAGCCCGACGGGCAGGGCAGGGCAGAGATAGATTTTGGTAGCCCGACTGGAAAAATCGCTAGCCCCGGGATGTCGGGCTAGCGATTTTGCGAGCCCTGTATCTGATTGAGGAATCACTCATCTTTGGAAAAGAGAGTTTATTACAGAGAAATGGCTCTTTCCAAAATAAAAGCTATACTATACGCTTCTTCTGGGCTATATTCTCAGCAGCATATTAAACATATAAGGAGAATCATGTGCTAACAGCTGTCTAAATGACTCGGCTAAAGTTAGTAGCATGCTTGTTGTTTTTGTCTGCTTCCATTTGTCTTTGCACTAGGATGATATCTGAGTAAATGTGCAGTCATATTCATTGTGTTCCCACTAGTGCTGTCAGCGTTAATCTCGTTGAAATGACCTTAACGCCACAACACAGCAAATCTCCGTTAACGAGCTACCCCTGATCGCCCCGTGCATGGGGCTAGACGGCCAACACGTTAACGAGCTAATTGCGCTAACACACTAGTTCCCACCCATGTAATTGAGCATTGCATGGCACATCCAATACACTGTTTTACTTTAGTCCATGACGCGCTTACCTTCAGGGTCATACGTCACATGAAAACCAAAATAATTCCAAACGCATGATCTGAATGAGGGTGGGGGAGGTTCAATTTGCTATGTTGCAAGGAGAGCTTAACTTCTGTCTCGCTAGCTTGCCCTGCGCTCTTCCTTCTGACGATGCTGTCTGTGTTGAGCGCTCAGTGGATCTGTGCTCGACAGTGTAGCCTAGGCGGAGTAGTCGAGCGCAGATTCACTCTGCACTCAACACAGACAGCATCGTCAGAAGGAAAGTTGATAAAATAAATGACAAATTTTGTATTGTTCGATACATATGCGTACCGAACCGAAAGCACTGTATCGAACGGTTCAATATCGATACAAGTATCGTTGCACCCCTAATTTTTATGTAGGCCTATTTAAGTAGTTTCCTCTTGCATCCATTTTTTAAGTAGTATTGATTGAGTTAAAGGGAAATTCGGTCATCATCAGAGTCTCTCTGCAGGTTTTTGGGAGTATTGCTGCTTAACGTTTTTGATAGAAAAGATCCAGAACAATGCCCATAAAGAGCAAAAACAAAAAAAAAAGATTGGCTGCTTGTGAGGGACTGGGAGTGCTCCAGCAGTAGAGCTACAGTGTGTCCGGAAAGTATTCAAAGCGCTTCACTTGTTCCATTTTTAGTCCTGTTACAGCCTTATTCCAAAATGGATTAAATTTATTTTCCCATTAAAATTCTACACACAACACCCCTTGCTGTCTCAAGTCTTCCTGAGTATGATGCTACAAGCTAGGCACGCCTGCTTTTGGGCAGTTTCTCCCTTTCTTCAGTGCAGAATCTCTGAAGCACCATCAGGTTGGATGGAGAGCATTGGTGCACAGCCATTCCCAGATCTCTCCATAGATGTTCAGTATGGTTTAAGTCTGGGCTCCTCACAGAGTGGTCCCAGAGCCATTTTCCCAGTTCCTGCTGGTAAAAAAAACATCCCCATAGCATGATGCTGCCACCACCGTGCCTTCAACATGTTTTATAGGCCAGGTGATGAGCAGTGTCTGTTTACCTCTAGGCGTGATGCTTGGCGTTCAGGCCAAAGAGTTCAATCTTTGTTTCATCAGACCATAGAACTGCTAATGTAGTACTAAGGGGCCCAAAGTGTGCCAAAAAAATATATTCCTTACACCGTTACACCAGCACCACCTGCCTGAGGCACTGAACAATACAAGGAGGGATTGAGCCTCAATTTTAATTTGTTTACACCAAATTCTGATCCTGACTGTCACAGCAATTCTCAGCAGACCAGGCAACATTTTTCCAATGTCCTGTTGTCCAATTTTGGAGAATTGAAGTCTCTGTTTCCTGACCGTACTGGCAGGAGTGGCACCCAGTGTTGTCTTCTGCTGTTGTAGCTCATCTGGTTGTAACAAGTAGTTATTTGAGTCACTGTTGCCTCTTACCTCTGGCATCAACAAAACTTTTTCACCTGATCTCTTTTTCAGACTGTTCTCAATAAACCATAGAGATGTTGTGTGTGAAAATCCCAGAAAAGCAGAAGTTTTAGAAAAATACTTCGACCAGCTTACCTGGCACTAGCAACCATGCCATGTTCAAAGTCACTTAAATCACTTTTCCTCGACATTCTGATCCTCAGTTTAAACTTCAGCCGGTCATCTTAAACATGTCTATATGCCTAGATGCATTGATTTGCTGTCATGTGATTGACTGGTTAGCATTAACAAGCAGTTTAACATCTAATGAAGTGTTCAGTGAGTGCATATCAAAGATGTACTTGGAAATATTTGGTAGTCTTACCCTTACTCATATTTTCTCCTTGGTAGGTGGTACGTTATTAGAGGAAAAATGGAAGTGAGTGAAGAGTTTCTGTTTTTATTTGTTTCCATCAAGTGCAGTCGTAAGAAACATTTCAAAGGTTTCTGAAAGTTTAAAAGCTGAAGCATTTTTTCCTCTGGAGCAATTAGCTTTAAGTGCGAGACCTGCATGGAATTCCCATAACAATTAGCATGCATCCAGGCTTTTAAAATGGAAATGAACACTTTATGCTAAAGGAAATGGTAGGTCTTTAAAGAACATTGGATTTCTGCATTCAGATCTAGATTTTAAAAGGTAAAAACGCATATCGTAATAGTAATGGTGTTATTGAGGAAGTCTGAAGCGTCTTTCTGTGACTCTCAGATATTTACAGGAATCAAGAGCAGCTCTGTTTCTCATAATTGTATTTGCCTCAATAGTCTCGGGATCATGAGTCATTTACTTAAAACAATTTCGGAAGCTCATGTCCAGTTTTTGAGCTAATTGTACTGAGATTGAGTTTGCATTATATTGTTATCTCGAGATGTCAGACAGTTTTAAAATCATGGCTTTGCAGAAATTTAACTTGATCAGCTTAACTTAATCATGTTGAAACTTGTCGACAGTCCATGTCTGCATATTTTCATTATCTTCATTCCTTGTTAAATGAAATCAAACATTTGTGATCTTTCCTTTTGATACTGTATAATGCTGCCTAGCTATTAGGTACGCACAGGCTCATGAATGATATGATGTAACCACTAAAACTCAATTATCTTGAAAAAATGATGAAGTTCTGATCACAAGGGAAGGCGGTTTGATAATTCAGGACATCTTGTAATAATCATTTGTACATAATGAAGACAAGATAATTGAGCTAGGTATGGATCAGAAGAAAATCTCAAGATAACAGATTGTGTCTGTAGTGAGGGTAAATGCCCGGAGTATCAGACAATGTAATGTATGTCCTCTCTTATTTAGAAAAATGGATATAAAGATAAAATGAATGTTGCTTTCTGACCTTCCAGCTTATATGTGGCTCTGATAGGCCTCTGATCCTCAGGCCTGTCGGTTTCCATAAAAGAAATCTTAAAAAAAGGTCAAGTATGAGGTAAATCTATGTACTATAAAAAACCTCAGCTAATATGTATATATAGATATAGTCCTTATAATCCATCCACTTGTTCACAATTAAGGTAATGTTTGCCTGCAAAGATCTGATTCTGCCATCTGAACAAATGTGAAAGTCGTGTCATAGAAATGCCAGTGAGGTCTACCACTGTGGTCCAATCAGACGCTCCTCCCTCTGCTATCTCTGCAGTCTGAGAAACACTCAATGAAAAACAGGCTAAAAATACCAACATCAGCTCAAGTACTAGCAGGGCAGCACTGGGAAAGTCATCAGACTCTGTCCACTAACACCAGGGTGGGAAAACTCCAAATTTACTGAAGACTGGCTGCAAATTTGTAAAGTCTTTACTCAGCCACGCACTGGCCATCATTCAGGGGTTTTTTCACTTAACTGGTTGGTAGAGTGAGAATGGATTTAATGCTTGTGGACTGAACATCTAAAATATCAGATCTCTCAAAGAACCAAACCACAACTGCTTTTGGAAATTTAGACACAACTTTCAATTTTTTGACCGAACAATAAACGCCCTGTTCGACAGGAAAAAATATGTTGGTACTTTCTCTGACGCCATCTCCCCAATTCTGCCTGACAAGCGTCTCTAAGTGTGAAGTGGGAGCGAGGTCACCTCTGTTCAGTGGTCCATAGTGGAACAAAAGTTGTGTTTGGTATTAAGGTGACTGTGAAAATGTACCCCTGCCCTGTGAAGCCACTAAATCATATAAAAAGATTTAACAAGGCTCCAACACTCAATGTTCCCTTCCTCATGCTGTTACAAGAGATATAACTGGACTTTATGGTCTATTTAATCCCTTAATACATTTCATTACTGAGACAAACTCACTCTTGCTGCCAAGTATTGTATGTCCCATCGTTAAAATAAAAAAGACTTATAAAATGACGTCTAATAATACCAGTGCCACTTTGTTCTTTAAAATAATTTACAGGTTATAACTGATCGATGTATTCAACTATTTACAGATTAGTCTTCTTTATTTTGATCTTTTTAATGCTTGTTCGCTTCCTGGAATCTGATCTGGCCATATCCAGCAGCAAGATTTATCCCAAAACCCTAAAAATTACACTAGTGTGGGCACCCTAAGCTATCATCCACCTCTACAGTCTGACCATCCATAACTTCACCTTCCTGACAAACCCAACATCCCTGCACTAAGGTGGATAAAACCATCTTTTACTCTTCTGATCTGGCTTTTGTCCCAGGTATTGTAGCATTTTTCTCCCCCAGAAAATCTCTTTGTGGAGTTTACATGTTCTCCCTGTGCTTGCATGGGTTCTCTGCAGGTACTCTGGCTTCCTCCCAAGGTTAAACACAGTGTCATGCTTGGGGTTAGGTTAATTACTGATTCTAAACTGGCCACAGGTATGATTGAGAGCATGAGTAGTTGCTTTGTTAACTGTGTGATAGAACTGATGACCTGTCTAGGGCATGTACCCCACTGGATAAGCTCCAGTGCCCCCTCCCCCTGTGAACCTGAAGTTGAGAAGCAGAAGAATATTGTTAGATGGAGAAAATCTGTTTTCTGGTGAGGTGTGGAAATCTGAAACCCTTTCTTGCTAGTGCATTGTGGAAACTACTCTTTAGCATTTTTTTTTTTTTTTTTTTTACAATGACGAGGCAAACGGCAAATATGGAGTAAACAAGGAGGGCAATATAAGCAAACCATATCTTGCTGGACTCAGCAGGTTTGTGGTAATATGGCACTCAGTGAGTCATCCCCAGACTGCACTTTGTAGAAATTCTTTCATATAGATGACAAAACAAAATGTTGTTTTCTTGAACAAAACTGTGACAAGAAAAGAAGACACGTGGTGGAAACATTCTGCCAACTTTAAACTTGCTGGAAACACTTAAAGACTTAATCCCAAGTTTTATGTTGCTTGGTGACAAATGGGTCTCCAGATGTGAATGCAACTCACATCTGGATGGGAAAAACTGGCCAAAGATGCAGATCAACAATTCTAGCTGTGCACAGAAACAGCCAAGCAATCAAGAACAAGAGCATTTTCCAATATTTTCAACATATCGTATTTTAGCTTCACTGTCTGCAAATATCTCACAAAGCTATGTTTGAAAATGTAGCTTAATTGGACAGTTTCTGAAGCATACGCTGGAAATAAACACACAATCCTCACATTCAATCACACACGTTTATTGAGATTTCTCACGTGATGTCACTCACACATTGCTTAGGAGTTGTCCATCATATTGGATGTGATACAACCAGTTGTTGCACGGGAAATGCGTATTCTCCGAGCGGTTGGAAGGGGTTCCTGGAGGCTGCTGGCCCCTGCTGGAAGAAGGTACCGCACCTAAAACCTCACCTGATTTAAATGGTTATGTCTAGATTTTCATGGTTGCCGGAAGTTTTTCATGTGTGTCTGAAAATGCTCGCTAGCTATTAGCTGAGCAGTGGCAAAACTTGAAAAAGTGATATGGAGAAGGTTCGCCTTCAAAGTAAAGTTCTTCCTTTTGGCTGTAGCACTAAGACATAACTTTTACTTTGGAGGCAAATCTCCATTTTAGGTTTGTGTTGCACTTTTCACAGTTTCACTATAGCTCAGGGAACAGCTGGTCACTGTTTGTAGACAAGTCTGTCACTTTCATTCAACCTATGATCGCAGCAATAAGCTAACGATCAAAGCAATCACAAGGAGGATTGAGCCAAAGGATTGGAATGCACATTTTTCTCTAATGACAGATGATTGCCATCTGGGCACTCACTGGTCTGTATGTCTGTGTGACTGGATCTTCAGCAGTCATTTTCTTAGTGACTGCCATCAACCTCCACCAGCCTAGTTTTGCCTTCACAGCCAATGGTTGCCAGATGGTTGTGAACCATTTTCTAGACCTGTGTGTCTGGTGTCTTATTCACTTCAACCTACACTGTCGGCATCATTGTTACACATCCAAGTTAAAATCATGTGGTTAATGGTCATGTGTCTGCAAAACCTCAATCCGTGCAACCTGGCTACACAACCAACGAGTGATGTGATGCTGGTGACATTTCCGTCTTTAGCCTGTGGTAAAAACATTGTAGGGATTGGGATTGATTGATGATTTCTAGTAAATGTTGCAGCATTTTTATCAGAATCTTCATCACTTATGAATATGCCTTTTTGGTGGCTCTTTTAAAAAATTGCATTGTTACTAAACCACAATAATTCAAAGGGCGGACACAGTTTGATGTCTTCAAGTGAAAAATTCATAGAACATAAACAGATTTCAATGATCTATCTTTGTCAGTCTAGAGGTTTTAATACTTTTGGATGCAAAAATGGTGGTTTGGTGGTTTTCTCATGTTGTCATAAGTGGTTTATAGCCAATTTATAGAGTTTTAATAATCAGGTCTTGTACCAAAAGGATGGCATAAATTCAGTAAGTAAAAAACAGACTTTCCTTGCCTAAAATCACCTGGCAGATTGCCTCAGGGTCAGCCGCAGGCCATCAATATGTTCGGTGCAGTCATGATCCCTGCACGATGTCCAATTGCATCTTAGTGTGACTACAGCCATAAAGAAGGAGCTAACTGAATCACTGCATTACGGAAAACTGAATTAGAGCCCACAAACATGTATTTTCCAGAGGAGCAGCCCAAAGCAGATGAAGGTGTGTGTAGAGAGACATCTCATAGGCGGTGCATCCTCTGCCTTGTCATTATACCGACCAGCTCCATCAACGATATGCAGAACTATCATAATTTCATCCGGTGAAGGAAATGATAACAGTATGGAGTGTGTTTTAGTAGATTCTGGGCATGAAGCAACAAACACTTGACATCTGGTCTTGTTCTGTAGTTACGACAATCAAACATCTGGAGGCTCCAGTAGCTACTGTTGTGAAGGAGACAAATGGGTCACAGTCTCCTCTTAAACTCAAATCTGTGGACCAGATATCTGGGTCAACTGCAAAAAGGCTTTTAGAGATGTCAAGAGCTGCTTTACTTTCACTGTTCACTTGGCTAGAATAGCAAAGAGCTGAATGGATTACAAAAAAGGGAAATGAGAGAGCGACAGACCTGCAGTTTACATGGAAATAATATGGCTGATTATTGACCCAGATACAAGATTCTACAAGGATTCGGTCTGTTATGATGGGAAGAGTTTGTGTCACCACAGAGGGAGAACAAGGCGTGTTCGGTCTGAAAGGCAACGTGATGTCAGAGCTGGAAACTGACTTATTGAGGGGAAACTTGACTTATGAACGCTGCTTTGTTTTAAAGAGGGACTGACTGGATGCTGCTGCTGCTGCTGGGATACAAAATGGGTGCGGTGCAGGAAGTGTATCTAGTTGTGCCAATACCATCATTGTTTCAGAAATAAACATGCAACATTTATTAATAAGAGATGGGGTCTTAAATCTTTGGAAGAGGAAATCAGCAGGATGACCAACATAAAACAACGATAGCAATCTGTGGTAGGTCCGTCCAAACGGCCCAGACTCTCTCACAGATTGGTTTAGTTGTAGCCGACATGATGGAAGGAGAGCCTTTGGTCAACAGGATGCATCTAAAAGAAGTGAAAGTCTTAACAGGGTTTCTGTAGGTGCCCTACTGGAGCTGACCCTTCCATCACTCTTGCAGGTCTCATGAAGTGCTGGGACCACTGTGTAGTTGTTTCGCAGTCAGAAACACCCCCTAAGCTAATAAAGTAATCTATTTGCTTTTTCACTTCAATTATATTGGAATTTCAAAGAAATCCAAAATCAAGAAACCCTTGTGCAACTTTTGCCAAGAGAGAAAAATCAGTACTCGTGCCCTTTGTTACTGAAGAAAAAGTCCCTATTAATATGCACTCTGCCTTTACAAACATTTCGGAAAGAATGGATCATCCCAAAGGGCTGCAGGCACGATGACAGAGTAGTCATTCCTCTTACTTATCTGAACTCTGCTTAAAATCCCCCATTTGCGGCATATACATAGTTGGTGTATTGTACCAACAGAAATGTACATCACTTGGACCTGAGCACGCCCTAGTGGACTTGCAGATGCGAAAAGTATCATAATTTTTTTTCAGGATGCTGCAGTAAGCCAGTTGGTGAAATTTCTTCCATCCTACATATTCAGTGATCGACAGTAAGTAGTACTACTGCAAAGTGGATGTGTTCAGGAATTCTCAGCAACTACATAAAGTTACAGAGTGGGGTGTGTAACAGTTTCCAACACTCTGCAGACTCGGGAACTGCAGCGCTCCAAACCACCTCTGCTATTAACATCAGCACAGAAACTGGAAGCACACAGCGATGCAGCTCCTGCAGGTGGCCCAGTCCTTTGGTGAATATAAGTTATACGGACACAGATTCCCTGTGTTCAATCTCAGCTTCTGAGGTAACTGGGTTTGGCCGAAGGAGATGAGAAGTTGAGGGCGTGTAATAAGAACCTGTACAAAGTCATTATCAAGTCATCTTGTAGAAACTTCATGAAGTAATAGTCCTGACGGGTTTGAGAGTCGGTAAACAGTCGGTATTTTGACCTTGCATTTGGAGTGACAACGTCCAACAAACCATAATGTTAACGCTTTTAAGGAAACCTAAGGAAGCAGGACACGGTGAGGTATTTAAGAGATCACAGATGGATGAGATCTGACAGAAGTGGAGTCAGTGGGAAGAAGAAGTCATTATTTGATGCCACCATCTGTGGACAGTGTCCGCCCTCTCTCCTTTATTCAGCAGGATCTCTTCAGCTTCAGATCCACCTTTGGAGCGGCTTCGGCTCTCCATGTTCAAAACTCAAGTGCCGCAGTTCCCCCACGACTTTGCTAAATTCACTTTGTGGCTCTTTGAACCTGGAAATGGGGGAGGAAAAAAAAAAAGGCAAGGAGCACGAAAGGGAGTGGAGGGTGAGGGGGTGGGATGGTTTGAAGAAAACAACCAGGCCTCAGAAAACTTTTGGAAAACAGCGTCACAACCAAAGAGGCATAATGCCTCATTGTGGAGGCTGAATGTGCATGATTGTGTGTGTTTGCTGGAGAATCTGGAAGGAAGAGGGAGGGGGAGGCGGGACACATGTGATGTTTGAATTCAACCTGATTGTGAATTTTCAAAAAAATAAAACTTTTTTTTTTGTACACAACAAGATGCGATTGAGGTGAATTTTGTTATTTAGGACACAGGAAATGGCATCTGGCGGCAAAAACCCTGCACAGAGGTGACTGTGTGTCACCGTGAGTGAGAGCGCGCACAAACACTTAAATGCTCGTGTTCTTGCCAAATGTGATAACATGTTACCTAACCTCAGTGTGATGCATCATGTGATGGCGGATTCAGTGCTGGTGTTGGCGGCAGGATACCTCTTTGTGTGTATGTGTTTGTTCAGCTCTCAGCTTTTGCTTGTCGTATGCTTCATGCTTTCCTGCTGCCTTCAGGAAGCAGCTTTCAGGACGGCCTGATGGGTTTCCTGGCAGGACCCTCTACCCCCCTCCCAGTTCCTACTGGGAGACAATAGGAGGTCTCACAGGGCATGGAGGTGTGTGGTGGTGGGAATTTATTGGGGGAGTAGTGGGCTTCCCTTCAGGAAACTTTAGACCTATCCAAGCAGCAGAGAGGCCTCTTGTGTGTGGATGTGTTGAGCTTCATTTTAGTTTCTGTTCAGCCTAAATGTCCTCATGAGGATGAGGACTCCTGTGAAAGAGATTAAGCTCAGGATTAGCAACTGGCTTTAAGTTTCAGATTATCAGATTGGAAGTAAAGATTCTGAAAACGGACCTGTAAACTCTCTAAATGCAGAGTTGATTCTTAAATGGTAATTACAGAAACTCTCACCTCTATTTCAGAAGCTCAAGTTTTTATTAATGTCCATTGAGCTTTGTTTAAAGACATAGTGTGTAAAATCTCATCGCTAGATGTCAGTAGATTGGAAGTCGTAGTCAACTGAGCTCTGTTTTCTTACTTGTTCCAATTCAAGTGCATAATTTTTAGAATAATCTATTTTTGCTGCTGTTAGCCACTGTTAGCTGCTGTTAGTGATTGTTTTGTTTTTGTTTTTTTGAAATGGCTCTAACATTGTTAGATGCTTAGTAAATAAATTACATGATGTGAGAATGTAATCAAAATGTTTTTCAGAGAGAAAGTGTGATTATAGGATATTCAAACATGACATTAGCAGGTTTTAAGCTAATGTTAGCTTAAAACCAGCTATTGTTGTTTAACTGGCTTGTTGTCAGCTGTCCAGTGATGTCTAATCTGATAACAATTTGTCAAGTAATTTCTGCACGTTTCTCACGTTTTAAAGCCCTGACTTCAGTTCATGAGATAAGGCTTAAAGTGAGGAGAAAAAGGATGAGGTGTTGATGAGGGTGGAGGAGGAGGGAAAAATAATGAACCCCTGGAAGATGGCTGCCCCTCCTCGAGCCTGGTCTGTTGGAGGTTTCTACCTGTTAAAAGGGATATTTTGCTTCCCACTGTCGCCAAGTGTTGGCTCTTAGGCACTTGTCTGTTTGTTGGGGTTTTCTCTTTCTTATTGTAGAGCCTGTACCTTACAATATAAAGCAGCGTGAGGTGACTGTTGTTGTTATTTGGTGCTAAAAATAGACTAATGAAGATTGCTGACAAAATCAGGCAGGATGATTCAATTATTATATTCATGGATGTACAGAAAGTGTATTAGTTACCTTCAAACAAGAAGGTAAATAAATTCTAAGCAGCTCTTTTACTCTAGACTATTCTAGCTGTGTGTCTGGAAATGCAAGTTCTTTTGAATCTACAAATGCCTGTAATGCAGTGTAAAAATGCACAGATTAATGGATCAAAACTTGATCCAAACATCATGAAAGTTAAATTATATAATGATAAGTGTATGGTATTCATTCTGGGGTGGATGAGTGTGTGTCTGGTTTTTATCTTTGCTTCTATTAGTCTGTACGTGTTCACATTTCTGAATGAGTTTATTTTTTCTCTTGTGCAAATCAGTCAGACTGTACAAGCTACTGTCAGGGAGAGGATGTTGGCTTTCGTCCCTCTCCCCCTCATCATCAGTCTAGTCGTGTCTCCTCGTCTCTCTCCCTTTTTCTCTCACAGGCCTCCCTTCTCGGGAAAAGGGTGGCGTTGGGGATGAGGTCATTCTTTCAAAACATGGCTCCGATTCTCCAACCAACATGTTTCCTCCTCCATGATCTGGACTGACCAGTGTTCCAGTCCTCGTTAATAACACATCTATGAGTGTGTGCTGGGATTACAGGATACCTCTCCTCTCATGTTCCATGTTTTTTGACAGGGAAAAAATGCAGCAATATTATTCTGTATTTTCCATTTTTGTTGTAGCTTAAAGGTAACTAACATGCTGGGTTGTGTATCCAGTGCAAAGAAGCTCTGACTGATGCAATGAAGCAATTTTGGGAAAGTATAAGATTTTATTCATTACTTTGCTAAGTGGTTACAACTTGAGTGCTAGTTTTTTCATTCAGTTAAATTCAATTACATTTGATTTATATAGCTCCAAATATGTGTTTTATATTGTAGTCGAAAAGATTTGTAACACAGAGGAAACACCTAAAATCAAACAACTCCCTATGAGCAAGTAGTTGACAACAGTGGGAAGGAAAACCTCCTTTTTAGCAGGAGGAAACAATCAAACCAAACTCGGGGAGGGGCAACCATCTGTCATGACTGTTTGGGGGTATATGCTTATGCTTGCAACTTTGTGCATAAATTTTTGCAGGTGATAGATTTCAGGTGTGTTTAGTGGTATGACTGCATGATGGATGTTTAGTTTTACTTTTGAATGTCTTAGAATCAAGCTGTTGTTGTTCTAACATATAGACATATTTTGTACCACATTCTATGATGTACAGTGGATATTCTGATGATTTTAAGTCTTTCATCGTTTACGCTGGCTGGCTCTGAGAGTGTCCCAAACTCGCTGCAGTAGTGTTCTGGATAATGGCCGTCCCCACTCAGAAAATACAGGTGGTGATGTAGAGGTTTTGTCTGAGTGGTCCAAGAGAGTGGACCATCTCCATCTCTTGGAGCCTGTACTCCTATATCAATCAAGTGGCATGATGCTGGTGTTTTCCACTCAGTCATGTCAGCTTACAAAAATCAAGAAATGCACAACAAGCTGTAATGATACCAAAGTGTAGCTTGTGCCAGCAGACAACAGCAGCTGAACAGGTCTTTATGTTTCAAATATATTCAGTAAAAGTAACATAATACATATATTGTAGCACCAGCTGGTGGCTACTTGGACACATTACATGACTGTGTTCTGTAGCTGTTGCACAAAGCTGGCCAAAAAACCCTGTAGTTTACTAGTGCTGATCTGGATTCAAACCAGGAGACAAAACACAATCCTGAAATCAAAAGCTCATGAACTGCACTGCTAGTGTACCCACCGATGCTGCCATTACCTGAGCCAGCCTCTTCCAAATTACAGCACACAATGTTCGTACTTATCAAAAGTATTAGACTCTTTGGTTAAAGATACACGAGTCAAAATTTGTCAAAAGCACCCACAAATACAGGCAGTTGGAGCATTTAATTATTTCCGCTTACAGGTGTTTATTTTTTAAGCGTTTAGTTTCTGTGCACCAGAATAGAGCTCCAGTAGCTATGACTGCAGTTCAGCACCAAATTTTAAGAATTTGTTAAAAACACAGTTTGTTGACATGGGAAGTACTGGAGCTGCTCAGCCACAGAAGCCCATTCCACTGAAGCTCCCAGTGTGCAGTTTCTGTGCTGATGTTAATACCAGAGGAGGTTTGGAGCGCTGCAGTTATTGAGTTTTCAGAGTGTTGGTGACAAAGTATGTGCCTCAGCTCTTGGTGATGTGCTGTTACTTGATGTAGTCGGACATTTTGCGGCTGAGTTGCTGTAAATCCTAAACAATTCCATTTTGTAGTAATACTCCTTATGCCTTGCAACAAAGCTGACTTTGTTGCAAGGCATGTCATTACAGTACCATGCTTTAATTCAGTGAATTTTCTAGAATGACTCATTGTTTCAGGAATGTGTCTAAAAGCAGATTGTGTGGTGCTTGATTTTATAAACCTGAATTCAGAGATTGAAGGATGTGACCCTCAGTTTGTGATGTTTTGTGAATAAATTGACAAGTTTGTTCACTGAAACTTGTAGTGTGACATTTGAGATGTGTTGTATTGTTTTAAAACTTTTACATTCAGACAAGCAATAATCAAAAATTAGCCAAACCAACAACAACAAAAAACATTTATCTAAAATAAATTAATGGTAGGACCTAGGATGCTGCATTGCATGTGTTGAGAAGGTTACTTTTGGAAAGTAATAGCTTACTTTAGATAAGCTAATAGATAATTTCCACAGCCTGTCTTTATCTTGTCTTCCTTCTCACATCACAACCTGTTGCAGCAGACTGCCGCCCCTCCCTGAGCCTGGTTCTGTGGGAGGTTTCTTCCTGTTAAAAGGGAGTTTTTCCTTCCCACTGTCGCCAAAGTGCTTGCTCATACAATTGTTGGGTTTTTCTCTGTATGTATTATTGTAGGGTCTACCTTACAATATAAAGCACCTTGAGGCGATATTTGTTGTGATTTGGCGCTGTATAAATAAAATTGAATTGAATAGATTAGATTAATAATCCCCTGTGAAAATGGATTTAATTATTTTGGAGTAATTAACAGCTAATTTGATCACTTGTTTAAGTAATGCCTTATTTAAACAGGAAGGTCCTCTCTAGGTTGACCTGCATTGTTAAAACAAAACCATGTCATAAACAAAATACTGCTGAATTTCCTGCACTGAAACACATTCTTGTCTGCCGTGCTCGTGACCAGCTGGCCACGTTCTCAGACTCCGGTTTCAGAGCAGTGGGCACCAATTTCATTGGCAGATGTGAAATTCGAAGAAGACAAAAGAACAAAAGCAATGCACTAAACTGCACAGTTAAAACAACAACAACAAAAACACCCTAAAAGTTATCAGTGGTGTGAAAACAATCACTTTTGAGCTGTTTAAAACGGTGTCACAGCTGTATATCTTTGTGTATACGGTGTGTTTTGTGCCAGCCTCAGACTCTGCGTGTGTGTTTGAGAGTGTGAAAGACTTGACAGCGGGGCTCTCAGCTGGTTAGGGCTCGGGGTGTAGAGGGAAGGAATGCAGCTTCTTTCTGCAGTCTGTAATTTGCTGTCATCAAATCAGAGAGAAAAACAGCAACACATGAGAGGAGCCGAGGGAAGTGTGTGTGTGTGTGTGTGTGTGTGTGTGTGTGTGTGTGTGTGTGTGTGTGTGTGTGTGTGTGTGTGTCTTGTGGATAGCTGGGGGTGAGAAGAAGGGAAAAGTCATGTGAGAAGGGTTAAGATGAGGAAGACAAGAGCTGGGAAACGAAGAGGAGCAGGGAGGAAATGAAGGGAGCCGTGGAGGAAGAAGTGAGAAAGAGGAGACTTGCCCGTTGACTCTTGTTTTAACAATCTAATGAACTTGCAGCGCAATGGGTGACTCTCTTTAATGAGTAATGCCTCAGCATGCCTCAGCATTCAATGTGGTGTTGATTTTCGGGAGTAAAAGTCTCCTTTTTTTGTTTTTTACTTTCTGAATGGCGCCTCTTACAGCAGCTGCTTGTTTACAGTATTTTCTTCAGTTTGTTTTCTGTGTTGCTCCGTATGGTAAACAAATTATCTGAAGTGGAAGCATTTCTGAAGGAATTGTATTAACTTGGTTGCGTCACTAGTGTCAGCCTTGAACTGTTAAGCCAACAATTTAAGCATGGAAAACGCACTATTTTCAAGGAGTGTCCTTTCTTCTATTCAGCAAGTTAAAACAGCCCTACTGAACATGTAATCCAACAGCTTCACATTAGTAAATATGGACATAATACCACAGTCTGCAAGGAGGAGGAAAATATACAACACACAGCACTGCGACTCATACCTAACTGGATTCAATAACAACAGGCTAACTGAACCTTACTAAAGCAAACAACACTGAGACTCAATTTGTGAACTGCAGACAAGTGCTCAGACAAAAACTGTAGGTAGGATTACATGTTACTAAAAGTGACCGCTGAATCGAGATTTCTGTGACTTGTTTTTGAGCTCTGCTTAGCTTGTGTTTGGTTTTAAACAAAGCCAATACAAAAACTCAAAGTACTGCTCTCTGCTTTGGTCGAGGCCACATCTTTAAAAAGCTTTTGTGTGGCTTTTGTCCGATTGGCACAGATACTGCAGCGTTGTGTTTGCTGTGGTCTGGGAGTCAAATGTGGCTGAAACACTGAGGGGAACCTGAAGCCCGTACTACTTAGCCAGGTAACTTAAGAAGTTCATACATTAAAGTCTTTTGTTTTTTCCTAACTTTTTTCTTTCTAGACTAAATATTATAACATATTACAGAGTTAGTTAATAATGTATAACAAAATAGCTCTAATAGATACAAATGGCTCTGCTTCTAAATATCCCAGTATATTGCACAAATTGGATATATATGTGGTTAACACTGAGGTGCCCCTCTTATCATGTGGTACTTTTTTTCCGTAGAGGATGTGTATACTTGTGCATTATATGGAGGAATTCTACGGGCAGGAATAATTTCCTGTGTGTGATGCATTTGGGTAATCTCGGTCTCTCACTGAACGCGCTCCTGTGATTGGCCAGCACGTCATGGAGTGGGTGGGAGGTGTTGTCCAGCATTGTCCTTATTTTTTGACAACATCCACCTCTCTGACATCATCTCAAGGGAGTCCAGCTCCATCGCCACAGTTTGAGTCTGTTGGCATCTGCGACCCTCAACCTGCCACAACAGACTCTCAGAGAATCTTGAACATTGTCTGACAGATGTTAAGACGTCAGCTGCTTCAGAAAACAGAGTGTAGAGTGCAGTGGTGTTTATTGTCAATATGTACTCTGTTGTATTTATGAACCTCAAACAGGAAATTTGTTCATACTTGTCTACGGCGGGTCTGTAACCTCTGTACAGTCTATGAACTAACTTTCTTAAGTGACCAGCGTCATTGCCCACGTATATTGTACATGTTCATAACCATGCGGTTAGTTTAAATGCATTATATGCCTTACACTGAGGCGATGTTTGCTGATAAATGATCTCACTGACAGATTCAAAAACTGTGGGTTTCCAGGAATTCCCAGGAGGAATTGGTGGTGCTGAACAGGCCAATTACAGGAGTGGCGGGCTGCGTTGAGCCAATGCTGACGTGCTGCTGGTAGACCTGTCCATGTTTGTGACTGGTCAGATGCCAATGCCAAATTTCTTTCATGGCAATGAGCTTGCAGCTAGATTAACAAACCCTGGGTTAACTATTGATAACCGCTTTCGTGTGACCGCTTAGCCTGATTGTGGATGTTGGGGAAAGTGAAGCCTGATAAGGAAAAAAAAAAAGATATTGTTGAACTTGCTTTGTAGTACAGGACCCAAAGCAGTGGGTGATATGAAACGTTTATCAGTACTGCATTCTTTCTTCTCTTTGCACTGAAGGTTCTTACTATCAAGTCCGAGACAACAACCTCTGACAAGATTTGGAATAGTTAGTCAGCAGCCTGTGTGAATGTTTACGGGCTTTTCTTTGACAGTAAAAGGTGTATGTGTGTGTGTGCGTGTGTGTGTTATAGTCTGAGCTGTCAGATGATGTGTGTGTGTGTGTTTATAGGTTATCAGCAGTCTGCCAGCTAGAAGGACGACTGGCGTGCTTCAACAGCGTGTGTTAGGAATGTGCTTGAGGCTACTGAAAAACGTCTGTGTGTGTGTGTTTGTGCATGGCTACAACAGTGTGTGTTGTAAACTAAATGAATGACTACGTGTATTCTAAAGTTTTGATTGTGTGTGTGGGTCAGGTTGCTGTATTCAACTTCCTGTATCCAGTCTTTGCTTTAAATCTGAAACACACCAAAACAAGGTTTGTGCCAGTAACACTGACCATCTCAGACGCCAGCCACTATCACCTGTGATAGTGGCATGTGCGTCAGTGCTGTTAGACATAAACACTGTGACAAAGTGGGATTACATGACTTACTTCTCACTTCTCTAAGAGCGAGGAAGCAAAGGTGTATCCAATGTGCACGTCTTTTGATGTGTTTTTATGTATATGCTGCGCCTCAACATCCATCCATCCATCCATCCTCATCCGCTTTGTCCGGGGCCGGGTCGCGGGGGCAGCGGCCTAAGCAAAGAGGCCCAGACCTCCCTCTCCCCAGCCACCTCCTCCAGCTTATCCGGGGGAATACCAAGGCGTTCCCAGGCCAGCCGAGAGATATAATCTCTCCAGCATGTCCTGGGTCTGCCCCGGGGCCTCCTCCCGGTGGGACATGCCTGGAACACCTCACCCAGGAGGCGCCCAGGGGGCATCCTTGTCAGATGCCCGTACCACCTCAGCTGGCTCCTTTCGATGTGGAGCAGCAGCTGCTCTACTCTGAGCCCCTCCCGGATGGCCGAACTTCTCACCCTATCTCTAAGGGAGAGGCCAGCCACCCTTCGGAGGAAGCTCATTTCTGCCGCTTGTATCCGCGATCTCGTTCTTTCGGTCACTACCCACAGCTCGTGGCCATAGGTGAGGGTAGGGACGTAGATCGACCGGTAAATTGAGAGCTTCGCTTTTACACTCAGCTCCCTCTTCACCACGACGGACCGGTGCAGCGTCCGCATTACTGCAGCTGCAGCCCCAATCCGTCTGTCGATCTCCGGCTCCCTTCTCCCATCACTCGCGAACAAGACCCCGAGATACTTGAACTCCTCCACTTGGGGCAGGAACTCATCCCCGACCCGGAGTGGGCACTCCACCCTTTTCCGGCTGAGAACCATGGCCTCAGATTTGGAGGTGCTGATCCTCATTCCCGCTGCTTCACACTCGGCTGCGAACCGTTCCAGTGCGAGCTGGAGGCCCTCACCCGATGAAGCCAACAGAACCACATCATCTGCAAAAATCAGAGATGAGATTCTGAGGCCACCAAAGCGAAAGCCCTCCGCCACTTGGCTGCGCCTAGAAATCCTGTCCATAAAAATTATGAACAGAACCGGAGACAAAGGGCAGCCCTGGCGGAGCCCATCACCCACCGGGAACGAGTCCGACTTATTGCCGGCAATGCGAACCAAGCTCTTGCAACGGTTGTATAGGGATCGAATGGCCCGTAGCAATGGGCCAGACTCCCCATATTCCCGCAACACCTCCCACAGGACACCCCGAGGGACACGGTCGAATGCCTTCTCCAAGTCCACAAAACACATGTAGACTGGTTGGGCAAACTCCCATGCACCCTCAAGTATCCTGGAGAGGATAAAGAGCTGGTCCAGTGTTCCGCGACCAGGACGAAAACCGCATTGTTCCTCCTGTATCCGAGGTTCGACTAACGGACGAACTCTCCTTTCCAGCACCCTGGCATAGACTTTCCCAGGGAGGCTGAGGAGTGTGATCCCCCTGTAGTTGGAACACACCCTCCGGTCCCCTTTCTTAAAGGACCACCACCCCGGTCTGCCAGTCCACAGGTACTGCCCCTGATCTCCACGCAACATTGCAGAGGCGTGTCAACCAGGACAGCCCTACAACGTCCAGAGCCTTCAGGAACTCGGGGCGGACCTCATCAACACCAGGGGCTCTGCCACCAAGGAGTTGTTTAACTGCCTCAGTGACCTCGCCCCCGGAAATTGGCAGGTCATTCCCCTCATCCCCAGACTCTGCTTCCTCCTCGGAAGACGTGTCAGTGGGATTAAGGAGGTCCTCGAAGTATTCCTTCCACCGCCTGACAATTTTCTCAGTCGACGTCAGCAGCGCTCCGCCAGCACTATACACAGTGCAGGTAGAACACCGCTTTCCCCTCCTGAGACGTCTGACGGTTTGCCAGAATCTCTTCGAGGCAGTCCGAAAGTCTTTTTCCATTGCCTCTCCGAACTCCTCCCACACCCGAGTTTTTGCTTCAGCCACTGCCCGAGCCGCATTCCTCTTGGCCTGTCGATACCTGTCGGCTGCCTCCGGAGTCCCACAGGCTAACCAAGCCCGATAGGACTCCTTCTTCAGCCTAGTGGCTCCCTTCACCTCTGGTGTCCACCATTTGGTTCGGGGATTACCACCACGGCAGGCACCAACCACCTTGCGGCCGCAGCTCAATGCAGCAGCTTCGGCAATGGAGACGCTGAACATGGTCCATTCGGACTCAATGTCCCCAGTCTCCCTCGGAATGCTGTTGAAGCTCTGCCGGAGGTGTGCGTTGAAGATCTCGCGGACTGGGGCCTCTGCTAGACGTTCCCAGCACACCCTCACTACGCGTTTAGGTGCACCAGGTCTGTCCAGCGTCTTCCCCCGCCACCTGATCCAACTCACCACCAGGTGGTGATCAGTTGATAGCTCAGCCCCTCTCTTTACCCGAGTGTCCAGAACATATGGTCGCAGGTCTGCTGATACGATTACAAAATCAATCATCGACCTACGGCCTAGAGCGTCCTGGTGCCACGTGCACTTATGGACACTCTTATGTTCGAACAGGGTGTTCGTTATGGCCAAACTGTGATTAGCACAGAAGTCCAATAACAGAGCACCGCTCTGGTTCAGATCAGGGAGGCCGTTCCTCCCAATCACGCCCCTCCAGGTCTCGCTGTCGTTACCCACGTGAGCATTGAAGTCTCCCAGCAGGACAACAGAGTCTCCAGGTGGAGCACCCTCCAGCACCCCCCCCCAGGGACTCTAAGAAGGCTGGGTACTCTGAACTGCCACTCGGCGCATAAGCGCAGATGACAGTCAGGGCCCGTTCCCCGACCCTAAGGCGCAGGGAACAAACCCTCTCGTCCACCGGGAAAAACCGCAACGTACCAGCAGCAAGCCGAGGGGATATTAGGATACCCACCCCAGCCCGCCGCCTCTCACCAAGGGCAACTCCAGACTGACACAGAGTCCAGCCCCTCTCCAGGAGACTGGTTCCAGAGCCCAAGCCATGTGTAGAGGTGAGCCCGACTATATCTAGCCGGTACCTCTCAACCTCACGCACTAACTCAGGCTCCTTCCCCACCAGAGAGGTGACATTCCATGTCCCTACCTCAACATGTCATAGTTTATTCATGCAGTAGCACAGTGAGATGCAATATAATGGATCATCTGATTGGTGTAAATTTAACACTGTAGATTGGGCAGGCCAATTTAGTGCAACATGTTGTAGGTAATAACGATGCAAGTAGGTAAATGGTCTGAGAAGCAACGTATACACCGATGCATTAGGTTTAAAAAAAAAAAAAAGTAAATATTAAAAGTAATAACAGTAATACAGCCATTGGTAATTATTAACTTACTAATCTAACAGCGTTATATGTAAAACTTTCACCAGGCTATTAGTGATTGTAATCCATCTATGTATGAATGATGGGCAACAAACTTTGACATTTTCATTAGAGATGGCACGATACCACTTTTTTATGTCCGATACCGATACCGATATCATAAATTTGGATATCTGCCGATACCGATATGAATCCGATATAGTGTTTTTTAATCAACAAAACTGTTTTTTAAAATATCTTGCTGCATTTTGCAAGTCTGCAAGTTCATACTCAAGTTTAAAACAACAACTACACTAAAGCTATTCTGTTATACCTGTATACAAAAAAAATATTTCATAGTTCAGCAATACTGATCAATCTAATAAACTTAGACCTACACCATCCTCCCTATTCTGGTATTTTAAAGAGTACTTAGCGTAAATATTAAGCAACCTAACTAATAGGGTTCCAACTCCCAGCAACAACAAAAATAAATAAATAAAAAATAGGGAACCACCCCTCACGCTCCACCTCATGATGCTTAATCAACGTAATCAACCTTAATTTGATGCAGTGTGAAAAAAAATGCACAGAAATCAATTATTTTTCAAGAAATATTAAATAGATTCAACATCTTTCTTCAACAAAATTGCAGACTGCACAGATGGTACCTTCCCAAAGGAAAATGTACTATAGCTTACTAGGGTATATATATTAGACTTAATAGTCACTATATACAGTAATTGACTTCTATTCATTTTACATCAAATTAAAACTTTGGGTGTCAGATAATTATTTATTAAAAGCTAGACATTTTAAATGAGAATAAGAAAGAAAAGTATGTCTTTGTGCCCCCTTTTCCCAGTTAATGCCCTATCGGCCCCCCTGGCTAAACTTTGCTAGATCCGCCCCTGCACAGTTACCAGCCGTCAGCTACGTAGAAAAAGATCCTGGTGTAGAAAGTAATATTAAATAAATTGTAACAACAGCTGATCAAGCTTAAACGTGCTGCTGTTGTTCAGCCGCTGGTTAGCTCTTTCTGGCGCAAAGTGGGCCAAAAACAAACAAAAGAGACTCACAACAGAAAAGCCGATCAGCTGATCATTTAAGCAGTTTCACGATTGAAGTAGCAGCCGGAGAGCGAGAGGCAGTCGCTCGTTAAGCTTAACGTGGGAATGCTTTACAAACATTCAGAGATGGACTTACACACTTGCTTTACTTCTCTCGGGATAACTTTGTCGGAGATGAAATGCCAGGTTGCTAGCGAAGCTCCAAATGCTATCCAGACCACCGACAGGTCCCGCATGCCACAGCTGCTCTATCACGTGATCCATACTGCTCCGACGTTCTGAGGCGAGTTACGGCGTGTTGCAAGTTTTGTGAGGTGCTTTCGTGATATTTAATGGATCGGATTACATTTTTTATTTTTCTCCGATATCCGATCCAGTAATTTAGGTCAGTATCGGACCGATACCGATACGTAATATCGGATCGGTCCATCTCTAATTTTCATACCAGTGTGAAGGCTCCCAGCTTTGATTTCATTTCATTTATATGGCAGAAACACTGCTAACTGATCAACAATTAAAAAAAAAAAACAACTAAATGGATGGATAAATAAAATTCATGAACGAACAAAGAGATGCAAGTGAAGGAAGTGAGGGGACATGTTGGTGTATTAAAAAACAATCGTAGACATGGACTCAATGCCGGCCTCAACTGTTTGACATTAACTCATCAGACTGTAATCAGAGTTGGCTTTCTCCACAGAACAACTTTTGAATTTTATAATAGTTTATTGTTTTGTGTAAAATCTCTCATTTCTGTGCGCATCAGTTGGTGGTGAGCTTAGCCGGTTTCTAGTCTAAAAGCGAACTCTTTCTGCAATGCAAATTCTTATTGCATCACTAATTATCTCTTTGTTTGAAATGAACGTTTTTCTTTTTGCCTTGACTATTTATTGGTGGGAAGTAGCAACATCCTGTAGCATTGTAGTGACAGAGTGAGGCTTGAAAACAAAAAATCCACTTCCTGTATGGCATTCCTGCTCTTTCTGTCTCCTTTCCTGTCTGCTTCACTGTCCTATTCAGCAAGAAAGGTTGAAATGCCCAAAAACAAACCAAAAAGAAAATACCTGCGAGAGAGTGCATTCTGATCTGTATCATAGCAGTGTTTGTGTGGTAGATTAACAGGAAAAAAGACAAAGCTGTAGAACAGCTTCCTCGGTATTGACCCACCATTTTTCCCAGTATGCTCTCACTGAAGGTTGTGTGTGGCATTTGGTCACTGTAAAAGCCAGATGTGATGATTCACATCATTTTCATCTTCAGCAAACTGATACAGAAATGTTGACTCATCAGTTTATTCAGTTCTCCTCTGTTGTGACAGAAGTTGTTTATGATGATAATTGATGTCTGTCTCACAGGGCTGTGTGAAGCAGGGAGGACGAACGACCTGAGCTCCAGCTGCATGAATTAATCAGTGAGTGGCTGACAGAGATTAACCTCTTTAACACACTGTTTTAAGCTTCACTTTTACGTTTTTCCTTTGTAATTGGTGTCCAAAATTCAGAGTTTTCCACATGCTGTTTGGACCTAGGAGCTTTTCTGCAGCACAGGAAGCATTTTATATTTCCCGAGGAAGAATCAGTTAGTAACAGCAGAGACAGCTACTGTGGCTAAACAAAGAAACCTCTCTTAAAAAGGCTGACTAACAGCAACTAACTACGAGATGGGTTTAACTGAATTAGTTAAAGTGAAAGACGGGGATTCGCAATCTTTTGAATTCAGTCACAGGTTGTTACACGTTCTTACAACTCATAAAAGACGATCCTCTGCGCTTGGTCTAAAAATTTTACCAATTAAGAAAAAAAACAAAACATGGGAAAGTCTAAATTCTACTTGCAGAAACTTACTTCTGCAATACTTTATAGCTTCCTTTATTTCCACTGGTCTTGGTTCAAGGTCATCTATAACAAATGCATTCATGTTGATCTGTTTTTTCTTTAAGCCAGGTGTTGATTCAAAGCTGTGTGCGTGCTGAAAGGTCCTCGTCCTGAAAAATGACTCAGTCTGTGCAAGTTAACCCAAAGCTGCCTGGTAAGAAACTCCATAAAGAAGTCTCTGTTATTGAAATTAAAGCTTACTGTCAAATGTAATTGTGTGTCCTGAATATTTCTGTTCGTTACGCCTAGAGATGAGGTTTGGGGTTTGCAACATGTAGTTTTAGAAATGTATCAAGTAATTTGTTTTGACCTGACAGGACGGTGATGAACTAACCACTTTTAGATAATTAAGATGATATCAGAGTATCTGAGTTTGATCCATCTTTAAGACACCTAAATCAACTACAGTTGATAATGAAATAACGCTGAAAGTGTTAACCTTTGCCAATGCTGAAGCCAAAAAATTAGACATGGCTTTTTTTTCTCCTTTTCTTTCTTTTTTTTTTCTTTTTGGCAAATACAACAGGAGTGCCTTTTGTTTCCTGTAAAGGTGTAATATTTTGATGATAGCCTGAGGGGTTTTAAATCTGTTAGTTATATGATGACACAGTGCTTTACAATCACACTCCTGGTTTGTTTATATAACTGTTGATTATGCATACCAGGATGATAAGGAAGTCGGTGAGGAAGCAGCTGGCAAAGACGGATATAGACAAAGGAAATAAACACATGCACATGTTTAAAAAGGAAACGCAATTCAACTCATTGCCAGGTCTCACTGAAATCAAATGTAACTTCTGTTTATAGAGATGCCCTCTGGAATTTCTTAAGTACCGATCACGTGTTGTCCATAACATGTCTTTCCCCTTTCAGATCTAGGCTCGCCTTTCCATTACCCCAGTCAAGAGGAAGCAGATCAGCAAGCTTCTTACTCTGTCCAGACTCCGTATGGATTTCAGCTGGATCTAGACTTTCTTAAATATGTAGAAGAGATAGAAAGTGGGCACAACCTCCGTCGTGCACCCATCAGTTCTCGACGCTCTGGTCGGGGGCTAAAACTCTCCCAGAGGAGTCCGGGTGTGGGGGGGCGTACCAGTGGCTGGACGTCCACTGAGTCGCTCTCATCCCCGGTCAGCGAAGATGGCAGAGCTCCACCGCCACCACCGCCTCGTAACCGACTTGGGTCAGCTCCCTGCGAGACAGTCTCCCTTTCCCCTGTAACTTTTCTCAACGTTCCTCCGCTATCTGCTGGGGCAAAAGTGCCACCGCCTCCACCACAACGTAACCCCAGAGTTGAGCGGACTCTCCTGGAAACCAGCCGGAGGCTACAGCAGGAACAAACCCACCAGAACCAAAATGGCGCCCGCTTCCAGCTTGCAGATCCTCCCAAACTGCTCTTACCCTCTCCAGCCATGCAGTCTCTGCAAAGTAGTTGGACCAAACCCAGTCCTCAGACCTCTGGGCGCAGCACTCCAGCTGCTGGCACCACTGTGACCCCAATCCCACCCAGCCAACTGCAAACAGTTAGAGAGCAAATGGCAACAGCCTTGAAGCAGCTGAAGGAGATGGAAGAAAGGGTAAAAGGTGTTCCTGCACTTGAGAAAGAAGTGGCCAAGCTTCGTGCAGAGAAAGATATGCTCTTGTTAGCCCTGCAGGAGAAGAAGGCAGCCATGGACTTGGCCCAACAGAAGCAACAGTTTACAGAGACATCCACCCAAACCGTAGAGATCCTCCAAACTGAACACAGTCGATTGACTTCACCGACCTCGACTGGACACAAAGGCTTTGTAAAATCTGGTGAGCTGAAAAGGCTGACAGAAAAGTTTGAAGGGAAAGAGGACAAACCCCTGAAACTGTCAAGTAAGACTTTAGTAAACGCCCCTGAAAAAACAGTCATTCAGAAGAAGTCAGTGGCTGTAGGGGACGACATGCCGATGGCCTCAGTTGTTTTATACTACAGAGATGGTGTAAAAGATGCATGTGAGGGCACCAGAGTGAATGTTTGTGAGAAATGCACAGAAACAGAACCCCCCCTGGTTCAGGAGGAGGGAATACAAACCAGAGTGGAGACAGAAGAGGCTGAGGTTTGGGTCATGGAGTCACTACTTGGCCTGACCACAGAAGCACAGCGGGAGATAGACACCTTACAGGACACCATTAAATTCCAACAAGAGTCCATTGTGGCTCTAGAGGATCGGTTGAGTGTTGCAGATAAAGACCTTGGAGTTCTTAGAGCGAAGATAGAGGAAAACATCTCCAAAATCACATTTGAGAAGGGGGTTCTTGCCAAACCTGTCATGACAAATGCCCAAGTAGAAACGCTAACTTCTGCATTAAAGCACACTGCAGTTTCTTGTCATCCGGAGGTGGCCGATGCATGTGTAGGTGAAGACGCAGAGTCAGATCAAAGTGAACAAAGCACTCAGACCGATGCATTAGAGACACTAGAAGAACGAGCTCCGGCTGCTCCGGTTGTACTCGTTAGCACCGGGTGTCAATGGGAGAACTTAAGCGAGGAAAAGACTGAAGAGCAAAAAGTTACTGTACCAAAGAGGAGACAGCTGACTATTGCTGAATACAAGGTCTCACCAGAAGAAGAAGAAGTAGTTGGAAAGGTTAAGAATGAAGGAGGAGATGAAAAAGAGAAGACTGCAGCCAGCAGCACCAAGACAGGTAAGTACTGTTTGGCTTTGCTGCTGATTTTATGAGCTGGGGTCAAATATTGGCTTGCAGTTAACATTAAGGATGCATGGATCCAACTTTGCCCAGTTCTGATTCGATCCAGACATCCTAACTTAAACCCAGTGATGCAGTAATGACCTGTAATTATCACTGTTAGAACGAGGCTGAATCATTTATGTGCAAGGCAATGTCAGGCTCAGCATTACGAATTATTTAGTAAGATAATAAGTAACAAAAATAATAAATTCCCATTAGCAGTATTAATTTTGATTTTAGTTTAAGTCATAATTTAGGCATCTAAATTCTTTTAGTTGAAAGTCGACACAAGATCATAGGACACACTTGCTACATGCAACATACCGATAGTGAGAGCGAGAGAAGGCGCTCTGTTGTCAGTGCTCAGTTTTTCAGCTCACTTGATCACAATTTGCAGTTAAATTTAAAAACTCCTGCAAACATACAAATAAAGGTTGTTTGGATGGCTTGAGTCAGTTGGCTTCAAGCACTTGTTGCTTTTCTGCTAGCCTCTTTCAGGCTATGTTAGCTTAGCGAGTGTGCTGCTAGTGGGAGATGTAGTACTAGGGTTGCCAACCGTCCCTTAAAAAACGGAATCGTCCCGTATTTAGAAACAAAAGTACACGTCCCGTATTGAGCTAATAAGGGACGCACTTTGTCCCGTAATACAGTGAGAATCAAAAGTAGTCTATAACTTTTAATGGAATTAACACTTTGTTTGAAAACATAATTCCCAGCCCCTCTCCTGCTTTGTGACCAATGAGCTGACAGCACACTTATGACAATTCGAGTATGACAATTCAGATTACCGCTCATCTCATTGGTTGAGGAAAGGTCGCTTACGGAGAAAATACCGGAAGACAACCGATGACCACAACAACAAGCATGGCCAACAGGGAAACAAACGCCGACACTGCGGTGCAAGTCTCGGACGACACACTGTGCGTCCATAAAATGAAGGTTATAACAGAAAATCTGTCGCTCGCTCTCTCTGTCTTTCACTCACACAGACACACCACCACATCAACTTTGCTAAATTGCTAATGAAAAACATGATCAGGCAGCTGTGATTGAGCAGCAGTGTCGATCCAACTATTTTCACGGTTGTTGTGGTCGTGATAATTTTGTGATGCCACATCGAAAAGGCTCGGATGAGCTTTCCAAAGTTCTACAAGTTGTGCCTCCATCGCTTGTGTCCAGATCACACGCTGCACAGCTGTGCTGCTCCGTCTTTTTCACCGACGTTTACGTGTTTGCGCGTGAGCAGCTGCGGTGACACCCTCACGAGCGATTGATGATCGGGAGCTGGTCTGAGGTGTTAATCGCTTCTCGTTACCCCACGTATACTACACGACGCACGATGAAGGCCAAAATCGGGCTGATCACCAAATCGGTCGCACGACTCAAAAATCGGCTCAAAATGGGCCAAAAATCGCACAGTGTAAGCCCAGCATTGGAGCAGCAATGTTTGTAAGCTCAGAGAAAGAAAAAAAAAAAGGCTGCAAAAGTACAGGGAGGAATGGGAAAAGGAAAACACCTGGCTGGAAAAGTGCACTATAAAGCGCACTGCACTGTGTGCTGGCGCACTTTTTCCATAGGCATGCTTCTATTGGTGGGCACATGAAGAACATGAGGGGCGTGAAAGCTCAGGGAACCCTTTACCAATTTTTTGTCCGCCAGGCCACGGCAGAAGCAGATATGGTATGTAAACATTGGTTTGTTTTTTTTAAACCCTCTGGTTAAGGTTAATATGGGCATGTGCAGTGAATATCAGGGCTATGTGGCCAGAAGTGTGATAATATAACTTATTTTGTGTAATAAACAAATGCAAGGATAGATGATTACAACAAATAGATCACTAATACATAAAAGTAATACATAGATGAATAATGATGATGAGTTAAGATGCGTAATCATGGGAACAAGTGGGTTTACAAACAGGAGCAGCTGATTAGCTTTAGAAAAGCTGAAATAATACCTCAACTGAAGCCAATTGTACTAAATGCACTAAATGTGCACTGTTACAAGAATATTTTTCGTTCTATTGCTTTCTATTAATTTATATAATTTTAAGTTAAGTAGGACAGAGTTCTTTTAAAGAAAGATTTACTTATATTCTCAAAAGTTAAGCATGACAGGCTTCTGTTTAAGAAAGAGACCTGTTTTACTGTGTTAATGTTGTCATTTTGAGCTAAAAATAAATGGCTAAATGATCATTTGTTTCCCATATGGTCATATCACAAAGAATATGCATCTGCTTAAATCAAGTTCAAGTCAAATGGTTAAAAAATAATTTCACACACAAAAAAAGAGCTACCACACTGGGAAGGGTGAAGACAACTGGGTTGCCCGGCCCTGGCCACGAGGTGTCCCTTATTTATTTTTCAGGGAGTTGGCAACCCTATGAAGTACTGAACTGAATGGCTCATCTGTGGATTGGTTGTCATCACTAATGCTGATTGACTGCAGCCTAACTGTGCTGCCTGCATCTCTCATTGAACCTTCTGCTTGTGTGTGAGACACGTTCTGCTCATGCACAAGCATTTTCACTATTTTCCCCCCCTCTTTTATGGCAACAGGTTTGCTGAAATCAATCATGAAGAGGAAAGACGGGAATAACGCAGGGGAGAATCGCAGCAGCAGCAAGAAGAGCCTGCAGTTTGTTGGTATTCTAAATGGAGGGTGAGTTACTGTAATGTGAAACCAAATTTTTATTTTTACCTCTGCAAAAGTAAAATAAGTGGCGACAAGTAGTCTCGAGGAGGGAAATGACACTTTGACCAGGTGACAGGTTTAACAAATGAGAAATAAAGAGCCAGAGATGAGATTTTTGAGATATTTGGCTCTTCCAGGTATGAATCAACATCCAGTGAAGAAGAGGAGGAAGAAGAGGAGGAAGATGGGAGTTCTTCTGGAGAAAGTGTCGAAGGCGAGTGCTTGGACAGCACTGAAGAAGATGAGGCAGCTTTGGAGGAAGAAACGTCAGAGGAGGAGAGAAACGTTAACCTGGATGAGAGTGACACTGATGAGGAAACGCTGAGAGCTGCAAATTATTCATCTGATGGTGTGAAAGAAAAGTGGGTTGTTATGAAAATGAAAGTAAATGTAGTTTTGTTGACTTAGAGTGTAATCTATGGAGGGAACAAAAGGCCTTATCCTCTAAATGCGATTTTATTTCTGTGTTTCAACTTCACACATTTGTCTGCTTTGTCACAGATTTGAGTTGAGCTCAAAAATGCGAGAAGCCTGTCTCATTCTGAAGAACCACCTAAACGATGACCTCAAAACACTGAAGAGTAAGGAAGTGGTGCGTCCCTGCTTTCCTCTTTTTCAATTTTACCTCCAGGGGACACACGTAACGCTTTCGCCTGCAGTGAGGCAATATTTAATCATGCAAAAGTGTTTAAAATCAAACTTTTTGCTCCTTCTCTTGATTATATAGCAAAAATATTCTGAGAAAGTGCCAAATGTCTCTTGAATTAGTGATTCATGACTGCCTGGTAGGAACTCTGGGGGGTAAACTGTTAACCTCATCACTGCTAAAGTGTGCCTTGTAGAAAAACAGCCATCATGTAAAGAAAAACTCATTCACTGGGTCTAACTGGCTACTAAAAACTTGAGACAAAAGCAGTTTTACTTGTGTCTATGCTGTATGCCGATCTACTTCAGGCACTTGTCTGCAGTTTATAAGTATATATCACTTCCCGTCCTCACCTCCAGCTCTCCAGCACACACACTGTCCAACTTGAGTGGTTTCGTATCTCCAGCGCGAAGATGGCTCAGCCGCCGCGGGTCTCTGACTACCTGATGGCGTTCTCCGAGGTGTCATCAATGCTGCTGGAGCACGTAGTCAACATGACAGATGGCAATGGGAATACAGCTCTTCACTACAGCGTCTCTCACTCTAACTTTGGTGTGGTGGAGCTGCTGCTGGACACAGGTTAGCAGTAGCTTTCAGAGAAGGATAATCCTGACTTGAATTTAATGTTTGCGCACTGTTACTATCTTGATTTGAGGTTTGATAAGATCAGGCAACATGTGGTTCTGTGTCCACTTCCAATTCCTGTCGACCTTATCACCATGCCTCATGGGAAGAAAAACAAAAAACAGCACACACTTAATGTGCAGCCACAGGAAGTAAACAATGAACTGAAACCTGCTTTTTCAGTGAGTGTAGCACTATCCTTTTGTTTAATAAACTAACAGTCAAGGAGAACTTTCTTGTTTGCACTGTGGGGCTGTGTATACATTTAAAATAATGAATGTTTGAGGCAGATATAAAGGGGAATTTAAAATGGACGGTAACGCTCATTTCTAGCTCCTTGTGTTTATTGCGCTAGAGTAGCTTTGCATGATTCATATCTCAAAATAGTTGTAAATGTTATACTGAACCTTAGGGACAACCCTTCAGATCATCCAATGTATAACTCAAACTGATGGCGTGTGCACTGCAAGTGTTCAACTCTTCTCGCTTGAAGGCGAGCTTCCTTTACAACGCGCTTGCTTATGATTGGCTGGTCCTTGCAAACCTTCTGTTTGCAAGGACCAGCCAATCATCTGGAGCAACCTTGAACATCTGGAGCCATCTGGCTGTAGCCATCTGGCTGACCCTGAGCCTGGGAGTGACGGCCTCCCAGGCTCAGGGAGGGGCAGCCATCTGCTGCGACTCCAACTGGCCCCTACCTGAGCCTGGTTCTGCTGGAGGTTTCTTCCTGTTAAAAGGGAGTTTTTCCAACTGTCGCCAAAGTGCTTGCTCATAGGGGGTCATATGATTGTTGGGTTTTCTCTGTATGTATTATTGTAGGGTCTACCTTACAATATAAAGCGCCTTGAGTTGACTGTTGTTGTGATTTGGCGCTGTATAAATAAAACAGAACTGAATTAAACAGCAAGAGGGTGGGTTTGCTGTGCGCGCAGCCAGAGTTGACCCTCTTAAGAATATACCATCTCTACATAATCATGCAGAGCCAAGAGTATCAATAAATAAATAATACTGACAGTTGACAGCCTCCTAATAGATGGACCTGTGGTATCAATTTGAAAATCCTATGTTGTCTCGTTCTTGTTCTGAGTTATTGTGATCACAAAGTTGGTTACTTGCACACACCTAATTTTTTTAAAAGACTTTCACCATGTGTATATAGTCAAGTCAAGTCATCTTTATTTATATAGCACATTTAAAAGACATAAAGTCTCAGCCAAAGTGCTGATATACATGATCGAAATATAAGTTGAACATATTATTGCTTTTCCTAATCTGATGATATCTTTTTAAAGAAACGATAATCAGAATACCACCACAGCAAAACTCGTTTTTACTCAGTCATGAGCAACAAATGTATTTAAAGCGCCATCTTTGGAATATATTGTTACTTTTTATACACTATTTACATAGTGACAGCATTTTCATTGGCATTTCAGTGTTATTCACTGGTCAACTAACCTAATACCTGCTGACGGTCCTGTCCTTACGCTTCAATAAGTGATAAGCATATCTCCTACAGGTGTGTGCTCTGTGGATAAGCAGAACAAGGCGGGCTACACAGCCATCATGTTGGCTGCTCTGTCAACTGTGAAGAAGGAGGAGGACATGGTTGTGGTCAAGAAGCTCTTCAGTCAGGGTAATGTCAACGCCAAGGCCAGCCAGGCAAGTCATCAGCAGTTCATCATCCAGCTCTTAAAGTGGACAAACATGCCACATGAATGTGCAGATATTTGGAAGCAGCCATTTCTTTCGTATGCTAGTAGCTTATATCCTGTATTTCTCATTTATTTTGTTCGTTTTATTTTGAAATTCCACAAGATTTGATGGGAACGATTTGTGGAAGAAAGTTTTAGTACTCATGTGACTTTAACATGCCAATACTAGTTATTTTTATAATAAAAACAACCTCAGCCCTGGAGAAATGCGAATGCGCAACATGTCTAGAAATGCACACAAAGAGCTTCTGTGAATGTGTAGTCGGCTCCATCAGCCAGAAGCGTGTTATCATTTAAATGTGGCAGTCTTGGCTCTGTGGGCTTGTTTTAATGAGTTTAGATGGATTTGAACACAAAAAACTGGAATAATAATAAAAAAAAACCATACAAAAAAGGGCAAACGTGAAGCAGCCAAATTGGATTTATAAAGCTTATTAACATATAATAAATAAAAAATAATGTTATGAGTGAATTTGTTTTTAGACTACTGTAATTTCTTTATTCCCTGTTTATTTCGAGGTGGAGCTGTTTTATTGTAATAAACTACTATACTGCATTTAAATCTGGAAACCTGAGGTGTGATTGGGCATATCTCAGATTAGATTTAGCAAATGTGGAGCCTAACATGACACAGAAGCCACTCACGAGAACCCGTTGACTTGAAGTCTTCTTCATTCCCCGGCTGATCTAATCAGGCTGAGTAGTGTATGTGTTTTGACACAGCGCCTGATGGGTTTTTCCGCTGCCAAGTCATAGGACCGAATTTATAGCATCACTGTCTATAAAACCAATTACTGCTGCTTGTTATTGTTGCTGTGGGTAATTAAGCACGAGTCACGCAATGCAGTTTTCGGGTAAGGACTTCAGACTATATTTTTTTTCTATATTTACATTTTGGATCAGTTTTGTGCTTAATCAGACAGCCAGAAGACTTTTCTTGTATACTTATTGTAAAGCTGCCGTCTTGATTCTCAAGTACGGTGTGTATTGAGTTGTGCCAGCTTTCCTTGTAGCTGGACTTTAGGGAGACATCCTCCCTTTAAAAAAAAAAAAATCAGCTCATAGATGGCAAAAATTAGCATTGTGTGACTGCACCTGCAAGTGACGATGCAAAATCAAATTATGTGTCTAGAATTTAATTTACTGCCTGCTACTGAGTAAACAGCTGTCTGTTATATGAGGAGTAGTAAATGAGTGAATGACCAAAAGTGCACGGTGCTCAAATGTGAGCGTTGTTTTTGGGCAGTAGCAGTAAAAGGAAACAGTGCACCATGCAGGAATGCCATTTATCCAAAAATAAAGCAGTCTGAAGTCTTCTGAACACTCAAGCTTTAAATGGCAGAAGCTTCCTCGTTAATCCAAATCATTTAAAATTCTTTACCTCTGCAGGCAGGCCAGACGGCATTAATGTTAGCAGTCAGCCACGGGCGTCAGGAGATGGTGCGGGCGCTGCTCGAGTGTGGAGCCGATGTCAACGTGCAGGACGATGAGGGATCGACGGCTCTGATGTGTGCCAGTGAGCACGGCCGAACTGAGATTGTCAAACTGCTCCTGGAACAGCCCGGGTGCGACATATCCATTGTGGATAACGTAAGACTTCTACAATTTAAGCATTTGAACTAGCTCATGCAATGACAGAAACATGAGCCTAACACTGAAGCCAGCTGTTTGATGGCTGCCAAAAAACATCCAGGAGCTTTCTTCTCTGGGATTTGGCTTAATCTCTTCTCAGGAAACTGCTCGTCTGTGTAGTTTCCTTTTTTCTCTATTTCTTCTTAGAAAGCTGAGGTGTTACAATCAGATTAGACTAAAACGGATGCTGTACAGAGGAAACGCAGTGACTGGACCCCAGAGGAAAAAATTTAAAACACACTTGCAGATTTCAGACACAATGTCCTGCAGGCATTACACTGGTCCTCTGCATTTTTCACCACTTAACCCATAAAGAAATACAAAAATCTGGCAGCATTAAATGCTAACGCTAGCAAAGGTCTGCTCAACACTCCTGCTTTTCTCCCCACTTGTATGTTTTAAAGTGATTTTACAGTGGATTTCTGTAGATGCTTGAAGAGAAGCCAGACAGACAGATATTTGAGCATTAACATCTGTGCCAGAATGAGTTGGCCATTTGGTGCAAGCAGCTCCTGGTTTGTGTTTCAGTACAGCACAGCTGGACTGAGGGGGTGGAAGGAAAAGCCCCCACCTCCCCTCTCCGCTGAAAACACAAAACTGCGTGACAAAGTTTGACTGCAAGGCTGAGTGGATACAGTAACGACTGCAGAACCATTTTTACTTTCAGTTCACTTGTTATATTAAGCAGTATTGTTACTACAAACCCCATTTTCAAATGTTGGGACCATGTTTAAAATGTAAAGGGAAAGCAACGATTTGCAAATCTAACAAGCTCATATTAGAAAACCTATCAAATGTCTAAAATGAGAAAATATTTTGGCTCACTTTGAATTTCTTGGCACATTTTATGAAAGCTGGGACCTGGCCACGTTGACCGCTGTGCAGCATCCCCCAGTCTGCACATGTCTGGGAACTGAGGAGATGAAGCGAGTTCAACATACCCAGGGTAACTTCCGAAATCTGGATTCACTTACCCCAAAATCAGCAGTCAGGATAAACGGTCACATGAAGCTAGTTATCAACTTTCCCCTCTTTGTTCAAAAGAAAACGGTGGCGCTGCCAGCATCTGACCAATCACAAATAAGGATAAGTATACTGACAGCAGTGTGACTGGTTTTTAAAAAGGATCATAAAACCAAACAGACACTGACTGAAGGTAGCAAGACACTGTACTTTAAATTCTTTGGCCAACAAATAACTCCAAACTGACCATTTTGTCTTCCTGTATTATAAACAGTCAAACGTATCATAAAGCAATAAAAGTCCCATAGTTAACTGGTTAAGCAAAGGTGCATGATGGTAAAAGAAATAACAAAACTGTCCAAACAACTGGAAAACAGAGCAACTGTGCGTAACGTGTATCACATGGTTGCTCTCACACTGTAAAGCTTTCTGCTCTAGTTGAAAAGCTCTCCTGGATACTCATGTGTCTCTCTCCATCTTTGCTGTCTGTCTGCAGGATGGAAGCAATGCTCTGTCCATCGCACTGGAGGCATCCCACAACGACACAGCTGTGCTACTCTACGCTCATATGAACTATGCCAAGACCCAGACTGCTGCGGTGAGTTCATATTATCAAAGATGGACTTTGGTTTATTCCCGACTCCTTCTTCTCCACTTTCTCAAATACAGACGATTTATTTTAGGCTAAAGGGGAAAATCCGCATAATCGCCATATAATCTTGTCACACTGTGTGAATAATTAAACTGGTAAGAATTGTTAGGGACAGCTGAGTATTGGAGGCAGAACTCAAAGGCGTTTAAACAGTTGAACAATATTTTTATTTCTTTTTTTGCCTCCTTCACAGCAGTAGATTAGTGCACCGTATGTTCATGGCCAAACTAAAGTCGAACGCAAACGAAGAAAAATAATGGAGAACAAAAAGCAAGGCTCGCTCAACATCCAAAGTAAATGTAACAGTTAAGGAAACACTTCTGCACACTGCTATAGAGTGCAACAGTGATGATCAGGAAGTAAAAGTCCCATTCATATTCTCCATAAGTATTATGAGCCATAAAACTCACCACACATACAACACTGTTCGCATGTTTTCCCTGTGGTTTCTTCCTGGGTACTCTCCCACAGTCCAAAGACATGCCGTTAGTAGGGTTAGGTTAATTGATGATTCTAAATTGGTCCAAAGGTGTGAATGTGAGTGTGAATGGTCGGTCTCTGTGTTAGCCCTGCGTCAGACCTTGTACCTTGCCTCTTGCCCTATGGTAGCTGGAATAGGCTCCAGCCCCCCCCCCATGGATTGATGGATTGTTGGAAGTAATTTGCTGTGGAAAACTGGGATTTTTAATTTTTATGGGATGAGTAGTCCCTCCAATGTTAATTAGGTGCACAGTCTTAGTATCTTTGACTCTTTTTATCCAAATCAAATCTTTTTTTTTTGGTCACAATTCACCTTGTAGCTGGTTGGCTCGATTCAAGGCGTAAAATTCATTACTGAAGGACTTTCTCAGACTTCACTGGAGAACATGAGTAGAAAAAAAAAAAGTTTGGTCACTCTTGTGCTCTATACCTAATTTTAATAGGGCAGAAAGCTGTAATAGGTTAGCAGTGGAAAAACAAATGTTGTTCTATTAAGAGAATGTACCTGCTCTCTAACTACTTAAAATGGAAAGATATTTCAAACATCAGACCAAACTTCCCCTCCTTAATACCACATTTGACACATTTCCCTAGGACGTTCACCATAAAAGGAGCCCAAAAGGGCCTGGACTGAACTGGTTTGGCAATTCCTGGGATCAAACCAGACAGAGGCCAAGTTTAGTCTAGAGGAGAGGTATCCAAACTAGCAGTTTCAAAGTCAGGATTCACTCACAAATCTTAACGATTTCATGA
Source organism: Astatotilapia calliptera (assembly GCF_964374335.1). Classification (NCBI taxonomy): domain Eukaryota; kingdom Metazoa; phylum Chordata; class Actinopteri; order Cichliformes; family Cichlidae; genus Astatotilapia; species Astatotilapia calliptera. The sequence continues at coordinate 35,070,039 of NC_137436.1, read as the reverse complement.
ATGACTTGGCAACAATACACAAGAAACACAGCATATTTACAAGCACTGTGTGTTTTGTATAAAGGTCACATGCCACCCTGTGACAAGAATAATGCCCTTCTGCATAAAAATCTAATAAAATGCCACAAGCCTTCTTCACAAAGTCTGGCCCATCATATATGAACAGGGTGGCTAGAATTAGTTGTGATGCTCGCATTGTTGCTTAAGTTTATCAGCTAAGAAGGACCACTTTCAAGAATCAAAATTATAATAGTTTTTAAAACAGTTTCTCTTTTTCCATCAGGGAAACACTGAGCTTCACTTTTCTAATAATCACACCAGCAGTAAACAGAAAATTCAACTTTACACACTTTGAATGAGGCTATGCGACATCACGGCTACATCTGATGACAAAAGCTATCATTTTTAACCAAATCAACATGTTTATTTCTTCTGAGCGGGCCCGCTTCAAAGAAAGTCTCTTCAAAATGTTTGGAGCGCTATAATACAGTGATTTGGGCCAAACATCATGAGAATTTCCCTTTTGCCAAATCTGATTGTAAAGTACAGTACAATTCGATTAAGTCATCCAACGTCAGCAGAACCAATTCAGCACTTCAAAGAGAAGCCAGGCGGTTCCTTTACAAAACAAAGCCGACCCCAATCCCCCGTGTTCGCCTTGTAACTTTGAGACTTTTTGGTTATCAGCTCCCATCGCCCAGCTATTTTTATATTATGCAACCTACAGTGTCCCTAATGCACATATTGCAAGATTTCACATTGTAGCTGGCCAAGTTTAAAATTAGGGTTGTAAAATCACCTTTGAATCTAATAAATAAAGCGTGCGAGTTAGTTAAAGTTAGGTCACACTTATAAACAACTTGGAGTGAATGATGCCTCTTGTATTTAAAGGTGGTAGGATCAGTTCCGCTGCAGTGCTCCAAGCTATAGTTAGGGTGTGGACTGCACTAAATGAAGGTGCACCGCTGCCCCCTTTAGGTGTCACCACAGTCATGCAAGCTATGGTCTTCTTGGGAAGGCGATGAAGTGAATGCATACAATCGTTACCATCAAGCCTTTAAAATGTAGCCCTGTCCTTTATGTTGTCTTTCAGGGGAGTCCAAAGGCCCAGCCACGGAGCCCCACGAGCCCACACAAGTGCTGGCCTGCAGACTGACACGATCAAAGCCGCTAACTGGGGCAGACACACCAGCAAACATAACTGGATATGAGCTGTGAAAAGCTCCACTGGAATTTACTTAAACGCATATTTATAGTTTGCCATGTCCTCCATTTACACTGATCAGCCACAACATAAACACCCGACAGGTGAAGTGAAAAATAATTGGATTATTTAGTTAATATACTTTGTTTAGCTGGTCAGCTTTGATTTGGCTTATGTCACTTGATAGACAAAATTTAGACTCTCACACCACAAAAACTGCTGAGGCACAGCTCAAGAACATGTGGAGTCAGCCTCCACAAACCCACAGAACCAAAAAAACCTGTTGCCAGAAATCCCTTTTCAGGCTCCGACGAGTCAGAGCCGGGATACTAATGCTGTTGCTGATCAGTGTACAAAATATTGTTAAGAGAATATTATATTTCCATAAGATTCTTCAATGGTTATTATTTACTTTAGGTCTCTAAGATATGTTTATTTTCTCTATGACATGCCTTGAGATGTTACATTTATCATTTGCACACCACTAATATTTTACTATTAAGGGCAACACATCATTACCACATAATGTACATCCAAAAAATACATCTATTGGTTTTCCATACACATGCGCACACACAGTGGCGTAATGTACAGTTATACCCCAATGTCATCAAAAATCATCACATGGATGTCACATCGTCCAGCGTGACTGAACTGAATGAATGTTGCTCTGTGGTCTTCCTTTCCTGGCTAACTGATGTGTAAACCTTAACTGTCATAGTCTGCACTAACTGTCTGTGCATTATGTTGTTATAAAAAAAAAATATATATATATTATTGTCTAAAATAAACATATTTACATAAAAGTTTGTGGGTGTTGGTGTTTCAAAGCAAGGAGTGCCACATGTTTGAGTTGGCAGCTATAATCTTTTTGTTTTTAATACCAGAAGAACTGAATGAGAGCTCTTTTGCTAATTAGACAAACAGGTAAACCACTGAACTATGGAGCTACACGGTTACATTCGAGTGGGGATAAACAGGACTAATCCGTTTGAACAGTTTTTTAAAAAGCTGATATTAGATGGTATCAATTTAAAAATTCTAGGTGACATCCTTTTTGAGTTGAGTTTGCAAGATTTTTTTTTGGAAAAACTTGACTTCTGACCTGGACCTTGAGGTCAAGGAATCCAAACTGGGAGCTTGGGAAAGGGGTCTGGTAACTGATAACCCTGCCTCCCATTCTACATTTAGAAATTCTGGGAACCACAAGTTACCCTCCAGTCTGAGTGTGACGCGTTCCACTGTGATAATGTGGTACTTTGAGGTATTTAAGATATGATGGAACACAATAGTTCTGTATGCAAGGAGAAGGATTTTAATTTCAATTCTTGGTATAATATAGACCCAATAAAGAGAAGATGATATTTGAGGATTAGGGTCTCTCTCTGTAATCCTTGTTAGTACTCCTGATTGTCTCATCTGACTTCATAGATAAAAACATACAGTGCTTTCTGATAACATTACCAAAGGGAAGCACGCATAGCCTAAAAAGTCTTGGTCCTAGTGCAGAACCCTGTGGAACTCCATGACTAACTTCTGTGTGAGATTTCTCATTTATATGGAAAAATTGGAATCTATGAGATAGACGATGATTCAAATTCATTCAGTGTATTTCCTTTAACTAGCAAACTCGTGCAGTATGCACACATGTTGGTTCAGTGCTCAACTGAACTTTTTGTGGGATCTGTATAAAGTATTTGTATACACAGTATAGATGATGGCATTCACAGTGCCCTAAGCAATGTTTCATCACGATTGCTCCAATTGTGTAGGAGAAGATGGGGGAACATACATAAGCTAAGATCATTATAGTGTGATGATTATGTCAAAGGTGTATTCTAGTCTCTGTATTAAAATGTTGTGATCAGCATTATTTAATAATGAGGCCTAGCAATACAAGCACCTGAGGAGATAAAGACTGTATATTTCACTCTTAAGCAGTCTTGCTCATTGATTTGTAAGATTGAGTCTACATACCCGGACAATCAGCAGTTACGCCTCTTCCGCAGCACAAGGCAGTCAGCTGAGTGAGGTTTAATCTTGTGTTTAATCGTCTTTCATTTCAGACCGCTCTCTCACTTTCCATGTAGGCGCCATGAGGGCTGTGGCCAGACGTTGAGTCTAACCAGGTCACTGGAGCTGCCGGAGGCTGCAGATAAATATTCATGAAAACCTGTTAACTCTTTCCATCTAAACACCGGGTTATTTCACTGCCTATTTTCCAATGTTTTCCTTTTTCTAACAAATGCCTCATTTTCCCTCTCAGCTAGATAGCCAGCTGTGTAAGCAATCGCCTGTCACAACTAAAAACAGCAAGCCTTAATAACCTTCCCCCTCACCCTTCAAACTTCAGTCCAGTGCTGCTCATCCCCCTTTTATGCTTGCTCCCTCTTTCTCAGCCTTGCATGTCCTTCACTCCCCTTACCCCTCTTTATTACCTCTTTCTTCAACTTCCTTTTACTTCTTCAGATTACTCTTCTGTCTGTCTTTCTTTTTTTATCTGTCCTCATCCCACTTTTAAAGTTGGATAAGAATTCACAACTGAAATGAATACAACCCTGCACAGGCAGACCAGAGCACATCACAGTAAATAATACCTGCCATGTGTAAAGAGGAAAATGCTTTTCAGACCTTTTGCATGCATCGAATCTGATGCCTATTACTGACTGCATAAAAGGGCGATAAGCAAGATAAATAATGAACATATTAGATAAATGCATCTTTAAAAATGGTTGATATTATTAAGGAAATCATATTTTCCAAATAAACAGAAAAAAGGCAAATACATCACACCCCTTTCTAACTACCAAACAATGTTTGAGTTTATGAAGTCTAAATAATAATATTTATGATATGAATATTTCTGTTTCCTGCTTTTAATAATGAGCACAAATTCATCTAGAACAAGGAACTGTCCCAACTCTGTTGAATGTGCTAGAAATGCAGTAGTAGTGTAATTTAAGACATATTAGAGAGATGACTGAGCATCAGTCATACCACAAATGTAAATAGGGCACAATTGCAGATGATCTTTATTTTTTTTCCCCCCTCAGCACTCAATTTGTTTAATTTTTAATGCATGGACCTGATTTGCTGCATTGCTGCTTATATATAAGTTTCATCAACACCATGTGCAAACTGTAGGTAGAAGCAAAATGCTTTAAAAGGCAAATACAAAAATTCTAGAGAGAACATGAATCTGTTTTCCCCATTACTGTAACTGTGCTGGCTGGGACATCACGAGGGCACTTGGGTGGTGGAGGTGAGGGGAGGGGGGTTGTTTTGTCTATAGTGCCGTAACATTTTTTTTTTTATAACCAGTTACTTCCACACCACTTCTTTCATTATGCTGATCCGTGAAGTGGAAAGTAACGCTGGCGGAGTTGAGAGGTCAGGGACTCCTGCTGCCTAGATACATACAGTCTAATATTAGAACATTTCCTTGATTTGTTAGCAGCATCTCTGTTGTCTGCTGAGCACATGGCAACAAGCCGACCAATTGGATTTCAGGAGAATACTAAGCCCCTCGCTCTGTGTAGCAACAGTGGCATCCTTCCCTTATTTATTTATATATGAGTTTTTTCTCCCACCGACTCATTCTCATGCTTCTGTCCCCCCAGTGTGCAGCCACACCGCGCTGTCAAACTGTGCAAAAGAGTTACAGTGCTGCTCTTTTAGTTTTGCTTTTTCTGTTAGCAGCATAAGCTCTGAAATGTACATTGTACATTTAGGCTTTTCATATTTGTTTATATTTTTATAGACACTTTCCCCCCCCTCTCTTTCCTCACTGCACCCCACTGATCAGTGGAGTTTTTCCTGCGCTCTGCACGTGAAAGTAAAATCAAACTGGGGGAATGTCTCAAGAAGGCTTCATTTTTTAAGAGGACATGTTTTAGTGAAGAGGAGAGGAAAAACGCAGAGGAATGACAGCGTGGGAAAAAGATGGCACTCAGAGGGGACCATTAACTACCAAATGGAGAGGATCTTTAAAAGATGGAGGACATAGGAGGAGAAGCTGTACGGGATAGGATGAGTTGGAGGGGGATGGAGGGACAGAGAATGGCGTGAGGACCGAGGACAGTGGTTGGTTTGATCTGAGCCACGTGTGCGTCCAGCCACGTCTCTTCGCTGCTTCGTGGATACCGATGAAACACTGGTTTCCCATGTCGCCCGGTCCCTTCTGTCTGAGCCCAGGTAGGTGCGTACTCTCCTGTACATCCAAGTTTGATAATGATCTTTCATTTTTTCAGGTTCTCTGGACGTTAGTTCTACCAGAAGCTGCCATTTTGAAAGTTCTGTTAACGTTTAGCCTTCACGTCTCTTCGTTGTCGAAGCTCTGGTACAGGATGAGAAGCTTGAAGGCGTTGAAGAAAAAAAATGGCGTATATTAGCTGTTTCGTTTTTGTTGTGGGGTTCAACATTCATTGATAAGACACTAAAAACACAAGCTAAGCTGCAAAATGACCCCTCCCCCAAATTAAAATAAAACCAAAAAACTACCAAAACCAAACCGGTAACATATGATCAGTTTCTCCAGTACTATCTGAGAGACGTTGGACTGATTACCAACTGTCGCAGACTACGTGAAAGTATGAGACGTTGTGTAATGCAACATATTTGTGAGACCAAACTGGCCACTGTCAGTGGCGTTTCAAGTGGCGTAAATGATAAGGTCACGACTGAAAGATTGCTAGTTTTTCAGATAGGACATTTTTCTGACTTGCAAACCAAAAAAATGGTTATGGTACAGCTGTGCCATCCCAGATGGATTGGGTCCGGAAAGTATTAAAACATGACAAAACTGGCTGGATGCAATAATGACACTTTTGTAAGTTTGGGCAAAATCATGTTTAGTATCTCATCTCAACTGGAAATCGACAAAATGTACGGTGAACATCAATCCATGATGGTTGCGTACCGCGTAAAACGCCATTTTCAATGGTCTGAAAATCTGTAATGTCTGTAATGTTGCATAACTTGGACACATTACATTTGACAATTTAGTAACTACATATGCTTTTTTCCCCTGTTCTAAGTAATCTCAAAAACTAAATTTGACATAACAAAAAATCAGTATATATATTTAAAATCTGGTCAAATGAGAAGTATCACTCTTCTCATTTTACCACATTCATAACTACTAAGGTTTTGTTAGTATAATAAATTAAATGAAGCTGATTTGTTTTTCAGTTGCAGCGTACAATGACAGCAACTGCAATCTCTTCATTGTCAAAGACGTTATTCATCACAACATGATGTGCCACATTTGCAAACAAATTCAATTCTTAATTCAAAGATAAACACAAGAGGTCAACTATGTGGTATTGTCACATTAGTTCCCTTAAATAAGGTCTTGTAAAAGAACACAACTGTAGGCAGCCTTATCAGTATTTTCACAAATGAGCTACTTTTACATATGAAGATCTGTTACATAAATGGTTGAATATTTGATATAATATTAATGTTTTTTAATTGGATGTATTTTTAAATCTCACCAGGTATCTCTTGAATAATTCAGGGTGATACCATTTAGTGCTGAGGATTTCACGCTGCCTTGTATTTTAGCAATAAAATTTTTTTAAAAACTATTTTTTAAAATACACGCTGGTGTTTTTATATGATAGTACGTCTGTAAAAACGAGTGTGTCAGAAATTGTTGCAATTGTCTAACGAGCTTTTCAAGTCAAAATACTTCATCACAATGAAAAAAATTAATAAATTTTAAAAAATGCAAGATATACTTTATAACCCCACGGGACCTCTGCCCCTTATTTTATGGTTATTTATGATTTGACTTACTTTTCTCGATTCCACTGGTCTGTGTATGTGTCTCTGTGCATGAGAGAAACACACTAGTGTTGACTGATACATTACATTTGCATTCATTTCATTCAATGAATGCGTAGCAAAAATCTGCAAATAACGCATCGTTTTTACCCAAGTCCTAACAAGTACAGCCCCAAACGTCAACCTGGGGAATTTGCCCTCAGTAATGTAGGCAGCTTTTCAGGATTTGTCTGTGGAAATAATGTTATGCGATTCGTGGTCAATTTACCATTTTCTTGTAAACCTAGAGGATTTTTTTAAATCAGAAGTTTCATTATTGATGAATGTGTTAAGATTGAGTATTTCTACTTACATTGTTTCTAACATACAATAATTCAAGGGACAGATGTTGTAAGTTAACATCTGCGAGTTAAAAAATAAACGATAAATCTGCACATAAAAATGTTAGAGATGAACATTTAGCCTGGTTTTCACATGCTGCATCACATTTCAAGCCCTCACAGCTGATATGTGTACATCTGACTCATCAGATGACGCACTGAACACTTCATATGTAAGTAATGGGTTTTTCCAAACGTTAAAAGAATTAGTGGCATTTTTTAAGAGCACAGTTTCGCAGTACTGCCAAACACAGCTCAAATTTCTCTCAACGATGTGCAGGACGTGTTTACACTGAGAGGTCTAGCAGTGACAAAAGGCTACCAAATATCATTTCATGCCAGTGAAATTCAGCCAGTTGTATTAATAACAGGTCCAAAAACCACTGGCTTTGCCAATAGTTGCAGTAAATGCCACACTTTTGACTGCATTTACCAGTAAAATAATTGACGACGCTTATTTTTTTACCTGCTCACACCACATTTGAAGCAATGCTACTCTCACCAAAGCCTTGATGCTTGCTGTCCCGACCTGAGCAGAGCGGAGCAAGCGACAACGAAAGTGTGAGACGGAGCAAAATTAGTCACAGTATTCCTTCTTCTTACGAATTTCTTGAAAACAAACCAAGCAAAAAACAAACAAACAAACAAACAAACAAACAAAAAAAGATATAAGGCTGCAAACAAACCCCACAAAAACTAAATACTGCAGCAAATTTAAGATAGCAACGATTTTGACTGAAGCATCTTCTGCAAATGTGTACAAATCTCAAAATTTGAAAACTGCAAACCTTCCAATGAACATCTAAGGCTGTCTGTTTGATATTCACTGTGTCACTGCCATAGTGACTCCCAGTGACCTGGGAGGTGATGTCCCAGATCCAGTTAATAAATCTGAATTTGATCATTCACAAAAAGTTAAATAAGTCTCCTTTCCCTGCCATGCACAGTACAAATTACTTGTTGTTGCACTGCTGTTGGTTGCAGAAACAAGTTCTTAGTTTAATGCACACTGGCCCAGGAAATCTGGAAAGTTTCCCTCTTACCGATCCATAGAAAAAATGTAAGCTATACAGGTGTATAGCTTACAGGATAGTTATGAAGTAATGTGTATAAGGATTTTGGTCAGAATAACTGAAAATTTGTGCCTTTTCTAATTTAGGTTTCCTGAGATGAGATGATGCACGGGTCCTCGAAGCACAAATTGGGCAGTTTTTCCTCAGCCTGCTGTTCTTTAGCAGTTTACAGCTTAGCTACTAGTGTTGAGGTATATAAGAAGCACTCATATCGGTAGAGTGTGATTGTTCTCCATTGCGCCCAGATATGAACCCCTTTGAGCAAACAGCGACGGAGCACAAGAGCACCTGAATAAGGAAAACTCCACTGATTATAAGGAAGTGAAAACTGGATCTATTGGCAGTGCCATCAATCTACTATATGATATGCTTAAAACCAAGACTCAAGGTGAGGAACATGCTCTACCTCCACAACACTGGGCAGCCATGAACTCTGCACTGCCACCCTCTCTCTTCTCAGCCATGAGTATAACTGTAAGCTGATAGTATGTGATCAACCACACTGTGGGGCCGACATCCTGCTGCTTCACCTTCTCAATAAATCCTAGCTGCACAACAACAATACTAAGTTAGCGCTTTCAAAATGGCAGATCAGAATTTACAGCACAGCACAGAGGACGACAACCTTCAGCCAGCTGATTACCCAACGTCATCACTAGCATCGCTACATCTCAGGGATGAGGCTGTCGTCACAAATGAGAACACCAACCAAATCGGGGATAATCCTGAGACCGGTTCAGTATGTCCTGTGGTGATGTCATCAATGTTTAACCAATCACGACAGCAGGGAGACATATCCATGGCTATCATGCCTGAGTCTCACCCAGCAGATCAAGGTAAGATTAAAACATAAAACATAAAAATGTTTTATAATGTCAAAAATCAATTTGACAGTAATATAATTTTTTATGAATGTAGCAATTATACAAAAAAGATGACAGAATGATCAAGAAACGACAACAACAAAAAAGAACAGACATGCTGGGTTCTCTTCTTTTTGGGGTAACAAACAAAACCACTTCTGTGAAAATGACCAAATTAAAAAAATATTTTGGCACAGAAGGAATCAGGAGGCTCGAAGGATAGAAGACGAGGACTGTCATTTCTGTTGACCGGCCACTTTGTTATGTGAAAAAAGTGCATTTAAGGTAAATCTTCAACATTAAGTTTTCTCGTAGTCAAAGGAGCTTGCAAAGAAAAGCGTCTGGACTTCTTTAGGTTGCTTGAAGACGTCCAGAAAACAGCTTAAACAACCGGAGTATCAATGTGTATAACCATCACTCTATGTGATAGGTTATACTGGCTAAGTTTCGCTAATGAAACTATGACACAAATGTAAAGTTTAAAAACCAACCAAACAAAGACAGACAGGTTAAATATTTTTGTCAGGTCTGAGGCTTTCATGCGGTTAGCTAATGTTGACGCTATGAGGGCTCAAAGATGCTGAAAAAAGTTGGGGATTAAAAAGTGCTTATGTTTGACCCAAACATATGGACTTTTATTAGCTTGTAAATATTTTCATGGGTACATTACACAATAAAAGATAATTATTAGGAGCCAGTGGACAGAGGCTGAAACACTTTCATCTTAAGGAAGCTTGGAGGCTGTTGAAACACTATCAAACCAAATATTAAGATTAGTTTGCAACATGTGGGGCATGTCTCCAAAGGTTGATTCTGTTCATCTGGATATAGCGTTTTCAGTAGGAGAAACGTTTCATCACTCATACAAATCGCTTATTCAGTCCCAGCTGACTGCAGATTTCCCCAATCTTATAAACATGAGGGAATGGTTTAAAAAGGAACCAGCAGATGGCAGAATTTACCCTTCGATGCGCTAAGACCGAGTGACATGGTGCTCTGTTTTGCTTCTGCTGAACTCCAAAAATACTACAAATAGTATTTCAAGTTCTACACACAGTTGTTTAGGGAAGTTGGCACACCCAGGTCAGTGGACCTTCAAAGGTGCAGAAATGCTACAGTGCCTTTATTTAAAAAACAAAACATGCATTTCAGAAGTGTAAAAAAGCCAGCAGCACTTTTAGCCCAGAAGACCAGTTGACTTTTAACTGGAATCAGGTAAAGAGAAGAAGCATTCTCCTGGCAATCCTTCCAAACAAACTTGTGTTTTTGCCTTTTCTGCGAGCACTGAGCAGTCTGACCTTGGGCGAATTTGCTGGGATGTCTCCTCCTAAGAAGATTGTGGTACTGCGTCAACACACTCGAACGCGCCAAACCAGCAAGCTATCAAAACGTCTGCTTTTATAGAGGCGCTCGCACTCATTGATGATCACTTAATCAAGTGCATCTGATTAGCAGCACCTAGCTGCCAATTACCCTCTTAATTCCTATGGCAGCAGTAAAGGTGGGCTTAGTTTTTCACGCTATGACACAACACCATTGCTATAGTTTTTTTTAAACATTACAAGCTACACCACGTTGAGGAGGAAAATAAAGCAAAGAAACCTAAAGTTAATGAATCTACCATCTACTATCCAGCTTTTTTTTAGTTGAACAGCTTTTATTAGGTTTTTATACAAGGCAAGTTTTGACAGAGCTTCACTGTGTGTAGACCCTGGGTTAATGAGTTGACGACCTTTCTAATTTTACAACAGTATAAGTATGATTCCCCCAACACACAGCTCTTTCTGGAGCAACGATTTCAAGCATCTCCAGGCATGCCTTCACAAGTGGTGAGGGGACGATTTATGTCAACTGCTTAGAGCACACCTCTTATTGCACTCAGTGCTCGTGTTGCATGTGTGTGTGTGTTTACATGCTGGGAAACACAAAGAATTCCCACATAAATGTAATGATTGCCGAATATGCCTGACAGACGGGGTCTCACGTTTCCCTGCTATCCTAATGTAACACTGACACAACCACACACGGCGGGGTAAAAATCACAAGCAGCCACAGTGGAGCATCAGCTCTGGATCTTCAGGCCAACATTGCATCTCGCTGTAGACAGCTGTTGTTTGTTAGGCGAGGCAAGGCGAGGTCGGGCACTAAGCAGCGACGAGTCTAGCCGAGTGTGCCTGAGCGAGGAGTGCCAGTTCTGGTATTTTAGGCAGTCAGACACTGTCACCTGTCAGCGAACTAGTCTAGACACGGTCTCCCACGTGGTGCGAGAATAAGCTACACAACGATATCAACCTCTCAGCAGCTAGTCAGGAGGACGGCAGTGTGTGCAGAACGGCCGCAGAGCGCAGATCGCCAGATACAGACTGATGTGAACAGGCAGGGAGGGTAACGCTGGGTTGTTTTACGGTTGATGTTTCAGAGTTCTTGGAAAGTGAAATGGGCCAAAGTGAAAGTGAGGCGCAGTCCGACACCCTGGCAGCGTTCTTGCAGGACCTTTCCTCTCATGATCATAATGATGGTACGTCTCTTCCAGGAAAAACCAACAGCAGCAAGGAAGGAGGTGCGCTCCAATATATTTGCAACGGACTGTTTACTCCTTAGCAGTTTTGTTTCAAATTAAGGTAAAATGTTTTATCCTACTTAAAAATGTAACTGCATTTTTTTCTATTCAGAAATATATCCAGAGAACAAAATATACAAAGCTATGGCAGAATGTGACTGCGGCGCTGATGACCACCAGCTTTTTGAAGCAGAGTGGTACTGGGGCAACATCTCAAGGTACTTTATATTTCTATCACTTTTTCTTTCTTTCAGCCAACACCACTGTTACAGCATATCTAATTTTATTGACGTTGTCTTCCTCCGACCGTTATAATTAACAGAAACCTTCATGTCCATTTGATTTGTTCAGAGAGGAAGTAAACGAGATGATGAGAAACACTCCTGATGGTACATTCCTGGTTCGAGATGCTTCCAGTAGGATTAAAGGAGAATACACGCTGACATTAAGGTAACTACTAGAAGATTAGTGACAAGTATGCATATGGCTACACTTTCATAAAGTGTATCAAACACAACTAGTTAAAGACTGTACTAGGTTTTATAAGTTTTATTGCTGCATTGCAACCAGTCATCAGTAGTCTGTATGTGAAAACAAAGTTAACCCCAAATTAAATATATATATTGTAGTCAAAGGCTAGTTATTATTTCCTGGTCTCGGAGTCTAAGTTTAGTTTTACTGGTTTTAAAGTGTAACTTTATACGTTTTGTGGTTTCGCTCTAATTTTAGCGGAATTGGGACAGACCAGGTTTCAGATATAAAGCTTTGTTGATTAGAGTTTGGCGTAGACTCCAATGTTCAGCAACATAACACCCTGTCCCCACAAGATGTGTTTCACGAGTGTTTTTCCAGTCATCCATCTTACATTTGGATGAAAGAACACACACACACACACACACACACACACACACACACACACACACACACACACACACACACACACACACACACACATTTTAGAGATCTAAAAGTCTCCTGTCAGGAAAAGCGAGAGTGACTAAACAGAACCAGGAGAGGCTCCAATGGGGAACAAAGCTCCCTACTTGCTAGCCTAAAATGACAAGAAGTACCATGTTATTTATGGGACAACTATCCTTTGACTTTTGCAGAAAAGACGCTTCAAACAGACTAATTAAAATCTTCCATAATGGCGGCAAGTACGGCTTCTCTGAGCCACTGGCTTTTTCCTCTGTAGCGGATCTGATCCAGTATTACCAGAAGAAGTCACTGGCCCAGTACAACTCTAAACTGGATACACGGTTACTCTATCCAATATCCAGAAACCAGCAGGTAAACTTTTTGGGGCAATTTAACTGTGAACTTTTGTTTTCTTACATTACAACAACATCGCAACAAGACGTAATCAACTGAAGACTTTTACCACATGGTCTGTTACTGGTATTGGAACAAAACCGCCGTGCTAATGTCCAGACTAAATCCTTTTTTACTGTTTTGTGCATATAGCAGCAGGTTGTGATGGAAGCTGACATTGATGCAGCTGGAGAACAGCTAAGGATATTTCAGGATCAATACAAAGAAAAAAGCAAAGAGTATGACCGCCTATTCGAGGAGCTGAATCTGACCTCCCAGGTACATGATCTTAATCCTTTCTTTTCAGAGCCCTTTCCTTTAAAGACTTAAAAACAAACGGTTTGTTTTCTCTTCTTCCTAGGAACTGCAGAGCAAGCGAACTGCCATTGAAGCTTTCAGCGAAATCATTCGGATCTTTGAGGAGGAATGTGAAACCCAAGAGCGCTACAGCAAGGAATACATCGACATGTTCCTCACATTAGACAGCAGTACAGAATCCGAGAAGTACGTTCACAAAGCACCTGGTTTTCCACTTTTTGTTTAAAAACAAGTTGAATTAATAATAGTTGCTAGATTAGTTGAGTAATTCCTTCATTTTTACTTTCAGAATTCAAAACAATTCAGATGAACTACAGTCGAGGGTGGAAGAGATCCACAGCAGCAAGAAGAAGTTAGAGGAGGAACTGAGGAACAAGGCACTGGTTCACATGGAGGTCGACAGGAAAATGAACAAACTGAAGCCTGACCTTGTGGAGCTCCGGAAGCTCAGAGATCAATACCTGGTGTAAGTTCAACCCTTCACTGTCCCATGTTTAGGGTTGTTGTACAGTGGTTCCAATTTAGGTCCCAAAATTTCCAAAATAACAAGAGATCGGTATCAGCATGGGCCAAACTATGACTTTAAACATTGGTGTCAGGGCTGGATTTTACAATCAGTGCGTCAGTGAAGCAAGGACTGAAAGACAAAACACAGTGTGTCCTGCACAGCGTCACAGCTACTGGAAGATGCGTGTTGTGACTTCACAGTCAAACGAGTATCTCAATCTGATTCTTACATTTCATCACATACCAATAACACAGCTGCGTTATAAACATAGAAAATAAATCAGCTGTTCTCCATGTTGTCACAGCTGTGCAGCTCGACTATGCTTGGTATGGAGCTTTATCATAAGCCTGATTGGTAGTGCGTGTCTTTCTAGCCAACTGTTGCCCTTTCACACGAAGTAAACCTGAACAAGTATCAATATAGTTAGCCTAAAGCACAACTGTAAATGTACTTAATTTACTGGGCAGTACAAAAAACAAACAAACATGTAAATACTGTATCTCTCTTTTTACTGTGTAACCCTTTGATCGATGTCATTGATCTGGATTGGATTTCTAGCATATAGGTGAAATAATCTCCTTTTTAAACTTTAAAGTGACATTAGTGAATCAATAATCATCCACTAATACAAAGTGTGTGCTTCTTTGTAATAAGTGCTTATACTTTTAGCACTTTAAGTATATTTTGATGCTTAAAGATTTGCACTATTACTTAACCAGTGGTCGCAATCCTTCTTTAAGTAAAGGGACTGAACACTTAAAGAGTAAAGTCAATGTTCTACAGCGGCACTTTTTATGAATACCATCCGTATTAGGCGAAAGTGATGCCAGTGAGTCTGAAAATCATAGCTAATGTTTTCTACACCAATTTACTGCTCTGTATTGATTTGGATTTTCTGATCAAATAGCCTGATTACTCATTGGTGTTCCTTTAAAAAAAAAAAAAAATCCTGGAAATTACCCTGATATACATGTAACAGCACTCCAACTGTTTTTTGTCCATGTTTCAGTTGGCTAACTCAACAAGGCACCAGGCAGAGCCAGATAAATGACTGGCTCGGTATTAGGAGTGAAGAAGAAGAGTAAGTATCCTTTTTCTCTTGGCCTGTGGCCACATTAGTCAAATCTTTTGGAGTAAAATGTCACAAAGGCATGTTCACTGACAACACACATACTGTATATGTGGCTCATCATGCCACCCATGTTGCTATTTTTGGTTCATATGATCGATACTAACACCAACACTCAACAAAACTGAGCACAACTGCTTCAAATCATCATACCGCTCCCTCTCCACCGGCTAGCCCATACACCCTAGCAGATGATACCCACCAGGAGGAGAGGAGCTGGTACGTTGGTGCTATGAGACGAAAGGAGGCGGAGGAGCTGCTGAGAGGGAAGAGAGATGGGACATTCTTAATCAGAGACAGCCAGACTCGGAGAGGCTCCTTTGCCTGCTCTGTCGTGTGAGTGTTTTAGGTACTTAATGTTTGGATGCTCTGTAGATAAATCCCGTAGATACCAAATAATCAGTTTCCTCTCTCATACAGTGTGGACGGGGAAGTGAAACACTGTGTAATTTACAGGACGTCCACGGGATACGGCTTCGCTGAGCCCTACAACCTGTACTCATCACTGAGAGAGCTCGTCCTTCACTACCGTCACACATCCTTGATCCAGCACAACCAGCAGCTGAATGTAACCCTGGCCTGGCCCGCTCTCAGCCAGCAGCCCAGCTGAGACACACCAGCACACACCCAGTAACAGTACTGTGGACACACCCGAACAGACACTATTACCAGGCTCAAAACAGCATACCGGTTAGTGTCATCACCGCACTAAAATATTCAGTGCTAAAATTGGATAATAATCTAAACATTGCTTTTATGCCAAACAAAAGTCATTTTATTACTCTTTTGTTATTATTATAATTTCTGTGTTTAAAAAGCCAATTTACTTTTCATCACCAGCTAAAGTTTGCCAGAAGCTTTTGCAGAAGTCAGCAGTAAATATTCAACTAAACTGTCCTAGTACAGAATTCAGCCTCACTAGTTTCCCCAAAGTGTTGCAAAAAGCTGTGCAGTGAATTGGATTCTGAATACAACACTTCCATTAAAAGAGTAACTAAAGCAAAGGCACAAAATATTTAGGAAAACACAAATAACAAAATTTGTCATTGCAATGTTGATTTCAATTATTCTTTAGTCCTGAAGCTAAAACAATCCAGCACAAGTTTCTGTATTTTTTTCTAGACGCAAGCACTATTTTAATGAAGAAGCCAAATATAAAATAGCTTCACCGCTATCAAGTTTTTGTATTTATAGTTGGCCACTCCTGACCTCTACCACACTTGTTTTAACTTCTTTGAACAAAAACAAACCAGTGTGCATTTCTTAAATTGATTTCTTAAGCTTCGTAATCATCTAACAAATGCATAGAAACAGTGAAGCAACAACAATATGAACAGAAAAAAAGCCCAGTATGGGACAGAACCACCCTGCATTGCTGGCTATGGTTATTTTAAGGCCAGAGCAAACACACAAACACTTTCAAAATAAGATAGCCTGAATACACACAGAGGATTGGATTCCTGTATTTTAAGACTTCTCTAGTTCAACTTCACATTTAGATGATATTGATATTTTCATTTTCTGATAAGGAGCAGCACATTTGGATCAAAAAGTTTTTGAAATACCAGGTGTTGGGTGTAAGTGTGTGGGGTGTTAGAACTAATGGAGCAAGAGGTTGAAAGGCTAGTCTAACTGCTTTAATGGTGACTGATCTGGTCACATTTGAGGCTTCTTAGGCACAAACATGACATTACAAAACTACATTAAGTTGTAGTTATGAAAACTAACCTTAATAAGGGTCAGTAAGGAATTTGACAGGATTTGGACCTGCTCAGTGAGAAATCTAAATTTAACAGTCATTTGGTTTGAAGTGATTTTGGTTGGAGTCCAGGAGATTTGTTAATTCAATTCAGTTCTATTTTATTTATTACAACAACAGTCGCCTCAAGGCGCTTTATATTGTAAGGTAGATCCTACAATAATACATACAGAGAAAAACCCAAGATATCATATGACTCCCTATGAGCAAGCACTTTGGTGACAGTGGGAAGGAAAAACTCCCTTTTAACAGGAAGAAACCGAGCGGCAGAACCAGGCTCAGGGAGGGGCGGGGCCATCTGCTGTGACTGGTTGGGGAGAGTGAAGGAAGATGGGATAAAAAACAAAGTTAAGAAGTCTGATGTGAGGTGCCCTTACAAGGTTATACTACAGGACTTCCAGGTTCATAGCAAACTGTAGAATAGTGCCTTTAAGTGCTTCTTTCCAACCAACAGACAACAACAGTCTGATGAACCAAACAGATAGACAAACCAATCTCTAGTTGAATATCTTATAACAAGGTAGTTGCTACTTCCCCAAATGCATGGCGTCTGATTATCAAAACAAAGGTTAATGATTTTAATGATTTTAGCCATGACCCTGGTGGCTACAAACTGTCAACAAAAGACACAAGGAAAAAGAAGCAGGTATGATTGGTTTGTGAAAGCAGTGTGTGTGTTGTGGCGTTTTTTAAAGGCTTTATATTGAGTTTAGATTTTAAATTTTCTACTTTTTTGGATTGAGAATGATAAAAAAAAAATAAGGGGGATTGGTACCCACTAACAAATTTCGGTTATATCAACACCCCTAGCACATAACATAGAGACTTACAACTGACCAAACAGCTGTAACAATTTTTATCATTACTGCTAGAATTTTGCAGGCATATTCGCTAGCTAGGTATTAACTAATAATGTAAAGATTCCAACTATGGGGACCAAAAACTGTATGTTACAATTAAATTAGATAGGTAATGATTTTTAGTTTTTTGAACCACACCAGCAGACCATACCTGAGAAGTTTTTTTTTCCTCTTAAGTGTAAATGAGATATATACACGGTAGAAAATTGTGTCTATATTGATAAAAGTATCATTTAAAATTAAAACTGTTTACATTTCAGATCTATCCAGGTATGTGTATCCCTGGATAAGTAGCAGGTTTGTAACCCAGGGACTTCTTTGATTGTGCAATTTTTGAGCAGAGATGAAGTGGTGCTTGTGGATATCATCGATTAAACTATTTTTATAGAGGAGAACACAGCAGTGAATAAACCTTGGTCTGCCCATGAATTAAGAAACAATTAAACATATATAAAGATATGAAGAGTTAATTTTACATATCGTGACCTGTATATATTTTTTCTTGTGTCATCGGGTCACATTAAAATGCACTTCTCTCTTTATGGTCACACGTTCTTGATTGTCATTGCGTATGTACACTTGAAGTTAAATGTCAGACTGTTTATTGCCACGAAGGGAGAGAAACTGTCAAGTTCCTACTTTGTGGCAGTGAAAAGGTGTATATGTTTGATTTTTGCATGCTATTATTGTGTAACAGGTTTTAAAAGGTATAATGCATATTACTAAATCAGAATATTATGGCTGGAAACTGTTTTGATACCAGTTCTGGTATTAGAATGACACCAGCAGCTATGAAATCAATTTTGTTTAGCCTCCATTAATGGTGCTAGGCACTTATTGCTATAGTTTTCCTTTAATGCGTCTCTTTCGATCACCTGTCAGTATTAGTCAAACTGTGACGAGTTCTTTATCAAAGCAAATGGAAATGTTTTCGTGTTGGCCGTGGTCTGTCGTGCTCGTAACCACATCAGTCTGTGAAATAGTGTTGCACAGTAGTAAACTGTCCATCGCTGCATTGCACAGGTCGCGGACGGAGTGCGCCACAATCGTCACATGACAGCGCGAGGAGGAGTGAAAGCAAAATGTAGGTGCCCGTCCTCCGCCACGTTATCTCGTTGTCGTCTTTTTTGTATTTTTTGCACACTGAATAGAGTCTATAACTGCAATATATATATATATATCTATATATCTATATATCTATATATATATATATATATATATATATATATATATATATATATATATATATATACGGTATATATATATATATATATATCTCTTCTAAAAATGAAGTGTTAGCTATATTGGTAAATTTTGTAGCAAGAATTTAAAATATGAAATCAATTTACACAGGTTATATGTGCACAAAGACCACTGCTCTGTGGAGTTTAGGTTTAAAGCATAGCATTTGCACACACGTAACTCCACATTTGAGGTGGAGATGCTGTGACTGTCTTCACCCTGTTACTAAGGCAGGTGGACATGTGGGATTTGTAAATATGGTCAAGTTGCTCATGAGATTGATGCATAGTAGCACTGATTTTTAATATATATATATATATTTATCTTCAGTTGGTGGCATCTTCATTGAGCTGACCACTTAATAGGATTTGTACTTCAGCAAAGTCATGCCTCTTTCTAATTAGCATTTGCACAATTCGGTCTTTTTCTGTCTCTTCGTGTATCTTAATGTTTTATCACTGTGCAAACAAAAACAAAATAGAGATGGTGAAATGATCCCTGCAGGGGATCATGAAGTGTCATCATGATCTGCTACCTAATGATACAACCATTACCATGTTGTATCTGCTGCTGTATATGAATAGAAATATACACAGTGGCTACAGAAATTTAACAAATATTCACATATGTTACAAATACACAGATGTTAATTATCAAAGATAGGCTCTTTAACCAGCCTGCTGAGGTTTATAACTAAATAAAAGAAACAAATGATTGCCATTTAGCGTTTGACCTTTAGAACTGTGTAGTCCTTGAATTTGTATGTGCGAATCATATTAAGGAGGTTTAGTACCAGTAATATTTGTTTTTTCCCTTCAGGAACCTCCAAATGTTTGTTGGCATTTATGCTAGATACCACAGATTTGTGGCATGAAAGTGAAAATCGGTCTACCGTAATTAGTTTATGGGAAAGTAACAGCAGAAACAGTTATGTTGAGGTATTAGTTATGTAGGGCAAGAAAGATGGTGTGGCATGTGTTCAGGTACAGTATTATGATGGAGGTTAGTAAGTATGTCAGTTGGAGGTGGAATGTGGGGATGGATTAGGTGGAAGGAGGCTGGTGAGATATTTGTATTCACCCAATCTCTTGGCTGTTGCCCTTTCTTTCATGCCGTAACCTGATGAGATCTAGCAGGTCACGTGATGTGGAACTACTTAGTATAGAATATATATCTGTTTTCTTTCTCACGATGAGCTGTGCATTTGATCCGATGCCTCTGTCTCTGGCTCACATGCATTATCGTATTTGTTAAAATTATGTTTCTGTATCTTTCATTTTTATCTTTTCATTGTGTCTGTATACACTTGTTCTTTTTTTGTATCTGATCTAAAGGATTTAGCTGCATTAGTTGTACGACTACTGCTGTGAGAAAATACTGTTATTGTAACTGTTTATTTACTGTATTGATTATGCAATAACATTCAGCTTGTTGTCTTGAATCAGAATCAGCTTGTGCGTCCTTTGAGGAGTTATAGAAGAAAAGTGGTATTAAACTTCTTCTCCTTTTTTTTTTTTTTTTTTTTTTTAATGTAAACCCCAATTTTACCAACTTCAGAACTGTACTGTTCATGTATGCACTTTCAGATCCCAAATAAAAGATTATAGCTTCACGGGTTGTTTGGAGTATTATTTAATGCCATCATTTCAGCACCTTGTTGGATCTCTCTAAATGGCGTCACAAAACAGCAGCTAATGTAGGCTAGGTCACCGATCTGTAACGGCTTACAGATTATTAGCCATTAGACTGCTGTCATACAAGCTAGAGTACTTTATCATTTTATCTTATTTATATTCTGGTCAAAGTGGACTTTATTATTATATTTGTTTATTTTTTGTTGTTTGTTTTTGTTAACAGTAGGGGAGACCGGGGATAGTTGTAACGTGGGTCAGTTGTAACACTTCCAATTTCTCCAATCAGGGCTAAGTTTCAAATGATGTGACTCATCCTGTGCATGCCCAATTCAGTTCTGCTATCACATGTGAAAAATTAGCACATTTTGTCAAACACAGACAATTTAACATGAAAAAAAGTAATTTGTATGCCAAAAAGTAAATTTTTCTACTTTATTTCAATTTGTAATAGCATTATCTGCTTTGCAGTTAAACTCATCAAACTTGAATTATGTTATTTGTATGTCTATGGGGATATATTCTGTGTAGGTCTTTAGTGCTAATGTTTTAGCCGTTGGCTGTAATGTTAGCGAGTTCATGGCTATAGGAGTCTGGGTCAGTTGTAACAGCAACAGTCTGGGTTAGTTGTAACAATAATGCAGATGTTACCACACTATTACTTTAACTTATATTAACCCTTGAATGGTGTTCGGGTCTGTGAGACCCGTGTTCAGTTTTTTTCAAAAGAAAAATTAAACAATTAATTATTTTTTCACGTGTAAATGTGTTGTGTCTTTCCACTCACTCCACTTGATTATAACTGATTTATTTATAACATTTTATATAAAAGAAAAACGAGAAGCACATTAATTCATAAATGTGATCTAACAAAGGTAAAGGGAAAAAATTAACCATGTTTGCTGTTCATATGTCTTGTAATTGGGATGAAGTAAACATCTGAGTAATTTAACATAAAATTGTTTGATAGTGTTAATTTGGAAAGCCAAAACTCTAGCGGGTCCACCAGACCCATGAACACTGGCTGAGTAACAAAAATACGAACACCACACAAGGGTTAAACAAGTTGGGGCAACGACATCAACAGAGAGAGGTTCACTGGTCGCTTTTGTATATGTGGTTAATGCCATTGGCAACACAATTCCTCCACTGTTTGTGTTCCCACACATACATTATGCAGACCACTGTGTCAGAGATGGACCAGTAGGAAGTACTGGTAGTGGAAATAAATCAGGATGGGTGCAAGAAACAGATTTCCTCATCTTTCTGAAGCAAACCACACCAAGGTAAGCCATGATAAAAAGTAATGGAATTGCGATGCTGGTGAACAACTACATTTTTTCAGCTTCATTGTTATGTTCAAAATTGGTGCAAGAGTTGTAGGTTATAATGCCCACTGAGCCAATGAGGCCAAACTCAAGGAAGACCAACCAAAATTAATGAAATATTCAGTTGCAGAAAATTCCATAATTTGTCTTTTTTGGGGGGTTGGAATATGTTCAAAGTTAGATTTCTGCATTCTGTCACACACACACACAGCTACATAAATGGATGAAAGTGCATTCATGTGTTGAATAAACAAAGATTACATGTTAATGTTTTGTTAGTACCCTTATTTCATTGTGTTACATTTTACCCCAGGATGTGTTACAACTAACCCAGACTATGGGGTTAATTGTAACATTTCACTCTTTGTGTTTGAGACCATACCATGCAATGGGTAATTGTGCTGCAGAGAAAATAGCTGCACTATTTAATAGCAGAGACATGTAAATACTTTGAATTACATTTTGAATCCACTACCTTAAAAGAGCTTCAATTTACAGACAGAAATGTCAAAAATGTTACAACTATCCCCGGTCTCCCCTACAGATCCAGTGAGAGCACGTCAAAAGCATGTTACAGTACGTGTCAACATCCAGCAGCAGCCCATATTCAGTTTCAACACTGTTATCATTTGAATTAAGATTTTTAAATGTGAAAGGGGTTTGCAAGGCACTGCACGTATGACATTATGCATACAAAAGCTTTTGGTCCCTGTGAATTACATAATCATGTGTCAATGAGTCACACCATGAACGCCAATTATTGACAGAGACAATGAGCAGCCAGGGCTGCCCTTTGTCTCCGGTTCTGTTCATAATTTTTATGGACAGGATTTCTAGGCGCAGCCAAGTGGCGGAGGGCTTTCGCTTTGGTGGCCTCAGAATCTCATCTCTTGATTTTTGCAGATGATGTGGTTCTGTTGGCTTCATCGGGTGGGGGCCTCCAGCTCGCACTGGAACGGTTCGCAGCCGAGTGTGAAGCAGCGGGAATGAGGATCAGCACCTCCAAATCTGAGGCCATGGTTCTCAGCCGGAAAAGGGTGGAGTGCCCACTCCGGGTCGGGGATGAGTTCCTGCCCCAAGTGGAGGAGTTCAAGTATCTCGGGGTCTTGTTCGCGAGTGATGGGAGAAGGGAGCCGGAGATCGACAGACGGATTGGGGCTGCAGCTGCAGTAATGCGGACGCTGCACCGGTCCGTCGTGGTGAAGAGGGAGCTGAGTGTAAAAGCGAAGCTCTCAATTTACCGGTCGATCTACGTCCCTACCCTCACCTATGGCCACGAGCTGTGGGTAGTGACCGAAAGAACAAGATCGCGGATACAAGCGGCAGAAATGAGCTTCCTCCGAAGGGTGGCTGGCCTCTCCCTTAGAGATAGGGTGAGAAGTTCGGCCATCCGGGAGGGGCTCAGAGTAGAGCAGCTGCTGCTCCACATCGAAAGGAGCCAGCTGAGGTGGTTCGGGCATCTGACAAGGATGCCCCCTGGGCGCCTCCTGGGTGAGGT
Source organism: Astatotilapia calliptera (assembly GCF_964374335.1). Classification (NCBI taxonomy): domain Eukaryota; kingdom Metazoa; phylum Chordata; class Actinopteri; order Cichliformes; family Cichlidae; genus Astatotilapia; species Astatotilapia calliptera. The sequence goes on along the minus strand of NC_137436.1, from coordinate 35,046,588 downwards.
GTTCCAGGCATGTCCCACCGGGAGGAGGCCCCGGGGCAGACCCAGGACACGCTGGAGAGATTATATCTCTCGGCTGGCCTGGGAACGCCTTGGTATTCCCCCGGATAAGCTGGAGGAGGTGGCTGGGGAGAGGGAGGTCTGGGCCTCTCTGCTTAGGCTGCTGCCCCCGCGACCCGGCCTCGGACAAAGCGGATGAAGATGGATGGATGGATGGATGGATGGATGGACAATGAGCAACCGTCTTACTTATCTGCTCTTGAACTCTCTTCACCTTTTAGCTTCTTAGTAAGTTCCAATGCAGTACAGATTCAGTGGTGTGCCTTACTCTTCAACGCAAACGTTAGCCACCCTTTGATCTCAGTAAGAGCAAAAATAGCAGACTTTCTCGTTTATAGCCACAGAGATGCTAACGGTTAGCTTCAAAATTGTGTTCGTGCAATTGGTGAGAATTTAAAAAGGCAAACAGTGGATCTGCCCATAAACAGTTCATAGAATTTTACACATTACCAATTAATAACATCAAAATCGAAGATGGCGCAAGATGCCGCCTTTCATCTTTCATTAGCTGTTTCTGCAAAGAAAAGAAGAAAAAAAAAAACGTCAACGCTTGCTCTGCGTTTCTTTTTTCAATTTTAGTTTAGTGGCTAACTAGTTAAAGCTGGATTTTTTAAAAGTAAATACTAATATATATTAAATCCTATCAAACTGTCAGCATTTTCAGATCATTATTTTGTTACTCCCTTATACTCCGGAGCCAGAAACGGTGATGTCCGAGGATTACTGAAGGCAGCATTCACACCTGTAGTCAATCAGCTGATTGGGCGGTTCCAGTGAGGAGCATCTTCGATATTCTCCGTCCTACTTTCTCAGATTTGTGTGGATTCCTTTGCAGATGCCAACATGAAGCTCTCGGGAATCCTGGCTGTGCTTTTGCTCGTCTATACTGAACGGAGCGGTTTCGGGATGTGTCATCCCAAACCGGCCTGTCGCTACCCTCCCTCCCAGTGGTGTAGGTCCCTGGAAATAGCGATAGAGTGCAGGGTAAGTCTGACCACACTGGGGGTCATCTATGCTCCTACTAGTAATTTTGTTTAGTATAGGCTAGGCACAAGTAAGCACAGCTGAACGAGATTTAAGAAGTTTATTCCATTTTTATACGTTATTCGTGTGCTTTTACTCAGTAGAATGTAAAATGGTCCTCTCAGTATGAAAGCGTCTTCTTAATGTAAACACTTTAAAGCAAAGGACTAGCAGGAAAACAAGAGGGAAAGTTTAATATTGCTATTGTGCACCCAAATGGTATCATTCATCACTGTCGTATAGAGGACAGTTTTTGTGGAGTTGAAAGTTTCCTTGGTCTGGACATTAATAAGAGTCATGCCTCAGAAATTCAACACCAGAGGTTGTTCATGTGACTGACAGAGCAGCTTGAGGTCAAATCATGCAAACACCTAATCAGTTTAGAGAAAACCGAGTCTGGAGGAGGAGATGAATGTGCAGTGTCGCTTCCTTAGACCATTTTGAGCTTTGTGTCTTTTATTAATTTTAATCTGTCCTTCCTCTTTATTTCAATAATGTAGAAAATGCTCCGAAGAGCTATTCTTTTCAGTTTTCCAATGATTGTGTTTTAAACTTTGCAAAATGGTTCAAGTCACATTTGTTACTTTTTAAAAATTAATCCTTGTGCATGTCATGGAAATGTTCTTCAGCACTGAACTTGTATGTGAGCGTGTTTGATGAGCTTCAGAAAAGTGTTTTCTGTAAATGTAAATCATGTAAGTTATGAAAAACACTTTTTATTTGTCTTCTTACTGAAATGGGATGACATCAACTCTGTTTTGTAGGTGGAGAAACAGTGTATGGAGGTTAATGCTACCAGACCAAACCAGGCTGTCCCTGGAGTATCTGTCACACTGTACTATGAGAGTCTGTGTCCAGACTGCAGAGAATTTATCACTCAGCAGCTTTTCCCTACCTGGACAATGCTGCAGGACATCATGGCTGTCACACTGGTGCCCTATGGGAATGCTAAGGTCCATCAGTCCTTCCTCTGTTGATGCATGCAGCATACAAAAACAAATGTTTCACCTGAATAAACCTAGGCTTTGTTTCTCTTGTAGGAGCGTCGCTCAGCAAACTCTCCCTTCACCTGTCAGCACGGAGAGCCTGAATGCAGAGGAAACATGATCGAGGTTTGAACGGCTTAAACTTTGCATGTGTTTTTTGTTTTGTTTTTTTTCTGCTGGGTCTTCTAGACTGATTGATCTCTTCCTCAGGCCTGCATCCTCCATTTAACCGAACACTCTCTTGCATTTCACATCATCTACTGCATGGAGTCATCTGCAGATGTTCTGAGCGCTGCACAGTCTGTGAGTAACTTCAGAAAAAAATGTTTATTTGATATAAGGGTCGTTTTCATTTCCAGTGATCACAACTGTTACTGTGATAGCTGAGCTCATGGTCCTGAGGAGCCAGCACAGGCCATCAAGAAAATAACCCCCCTGCTAACCTGATTCACGTCCTCGGGAAAACTTGTTTCTTGATGAGTTTATGGTCTCAATCCCTGGTTTCAAGTCTAATTGTATACAGTGTGATGTTTACTCTGATGCTGATTAAATAAAAACAACAAATGAAAGGAGAAAAGGACGGCCTACTCTGTAACTGAGGATTGTAACAGCTCCTGACATCAAAAAGCAGAAATGGCAATCACAAATGCTCGGCTCAAATTCTGAACGGACCGATAGGGGACATCACATTCGCTATGTCATTGCCCTTCTGCTTTTTCTGTTTTTCTTTTTCTTTTCTCAGTGTCTCCGGCTGTATGCTCCCTCTGTGCCCTGGTCCAGAGTTGACTCGTGTGTCAAAGGAGATCTGGGATACCAGCTGATGCGTGCCAACGCTCTTATGACCAGAGCCCTGAACCCTGCACACACACATGTGCCCTGGATCACCTTCAATGGGGTAAAACGCAAGCTGAGATTTGTTTAACATACTGAGAGGTCTATCTGCTTCTCATTTTAAAAAGCTAGAATTTGAAATTAATTCTGAGCTGCAGAGAATATGAACTAACTCATGTTTTCAGACAAGGCTTGTGCATCTTTCTGCACTTCTAGTTTCTACAGTTGTTCAGAATACACCAAATCTGTAAGAGCTGAAGTGAAAAGATCTTAATTTTTTTTCTTTTAAAAGTATAAAAATCATGTAGTCCCTATCAGCTGCTTAAACTCATAACTGATATGACAAGGCTGAAATTATTACTGTGGACAGAGTTGTAAGTTTAAAATTCATAATTTGGGTTCAAAGTTTAAAAAGGAAAACTTAGATAATCAAATATTCCAAGTGAATTTAATACCTTTGGTGGGGTTTACAGAAGGAAATGCTGGGACTAAGTGCTGTCCTTATTACAGGAATACACAGAAGAGAATGAAGACAAAGCAATGTCGTCCCTTTTCCAACTGGTTTGTCATCTCTACAAGGTGAGTAGATGTATTTGTGAATGAAGTGCTTTGATTCAAACACAACTCTAGCGTCTGACTTTTTGTGCATGTTTCTGCTTCTACAGGGGGTGAAACCTCCAGCCTGTGCTGGAGCTCCGGTCCGGCTCGACAGAAGCTTCTGCTGAACATGAAAAATAAAGTTATATGTCAGTGCTACAGGCAAACAGCCAAATGTGACACGTTAAATTAGCCATACTAATGTTTAGTTTGTTTCAGTGTTGTCGTTAATACTATGAAAACGTAAGCATATAGAGTATTATAACTTTCTTGTGTAACAGAGCAGATAACTAAGTTGTCTTTTAATTCAAATATGGTTTATAATAACAAATGCAGCCAAACACAGGATAAAAATTTCCATATAATTTATTGGCATTTTCCACTTAAAACACCCTGAACTCCCGAGACTCTTTTGGCTTAAAATGCGAAACAAAAATAGATTTAATTTCTCTGACAAAAACATCGGAGTGGCAGGTGGATACATACTTGTGAAGTATACTTGATTTTTAGGCTCCAGAACATAAAATCAGACATCCTACGTTACAGTACTTTGTATCGACAGACACATCTGAAGAATAAATATCTCTATAGAAGTTTGCACGACACAGAGGCTGAAAGAACAAGACTGCATGGACGTGGGTGGAGGCGGTGTCAGTGCAACACTGTCTCTGTGTAGAAGCGGGAACGCTCCCGCTCACCGACACAGATGGCGCTGTATGGCACTGACGTCTTCCTGCAAAGAGCCACGGTGCTGAGTTTAACCTGCTGTAACTCCTCAGACTGTTCAGTGCTGAGCAAATTACACCTGCTGTCAGAAAACTGTTGCTGTATATCTACTAAAACTATCACACAGGATAAAAATATGAGCTTTTAATTTGTTCATTTTTGTGTTACAATAAGAGAAAATGATGACTAACTGGAAACACATTATTTGTTGTGCCACATCTGAGAAAAATCAGTTTGATCTCAGAAGCCAAATTTTTGAATGTATTTTTACATTTTTGGACGATTATTCCTTAATTAAATGTAGTACAAATATAATAAACTTCTTTTGGGGGTAAAACCATTGTTTTTGCTCTTTGTTTGTGCTCTTTGATAATGTAGCCATGTGAACATTGCTACACTATGCAAAAATGTAACTAAAATAGGTTTTCTCCTCATAGAAAGCTGTTTGACTGGATCAAAACCAAAGGATCTTGACGAATGGCTGACAAACCAACTTTTGACACGATACATGTTTTTTGATGATGTAACAAAAAAACCAGACGTTTAAATGCAGTGTTTTGAAAATGTTTACTCTTCCGGGTGATGCTCAAAGGCTTTGAGGTTCACTGGCTTACATTCAGCCTGTTACACTCTAGATAATTATAAAACTAGCCAAATGCAGACACTTTTGTCATACGAAGGCATCTGTGGTCAGCTGGATACTGATATCTAAATATGCTAATGAGTAAAAATTACTGTAAAAACTGAACTGCTCTGATTGCAATGTGAACGGTTTAATAGGAGACACTTTTAATATGACATATCTACTCACAATTATTTTATTAGACCTCTAAACTGTCTTTAAATCTGGAGCCTTTGAAAAAAATCTTCTTTTGCACACTTTGTAAACGTTCTCAAAAAAATGTAAGTCTGGCAACAGTTTTCCCACTTTCCTCTTTCTCCACGGAAAAGTGAATGGAACAACAGTCTGAGGATCAGCATTTCGAAATCATCACAGTGGTCCTTTAGCACAAGGCTCAAAACGTTTATAAACCACGTAAGGCTGATCAATAAAGCTTACTAGCTGAAATAATGAAATACTGTTGGACTAGTGTTTTCTACTACTGCCTGACTGGGAAGTGCATCGTATGTTGCGTAGTGCTTGCTTACTTCCCGGTCTTTCTACCTCAGTGACGGCGACAAACACTGTTCTAGGCTGAATGTGTACTTGGTACAGAAAGACAAAGTCATGAAACACATGAAAATACACACATCCTCGAGTCTCAGCTATCTGATTAGGAAAGAACTGAACAGACGGATCCAAAGCTGCACAAAATCTATTGAATTGTTTGCCTTAAATACTGTTAACATGTATCATTTGTAAAAACTAACACTATAAAGTTAATGACTTTGATACAATCATCAGGTTAAAATCTCTAGTGTAAAAATGTACAGCATTGTAGGCTGGCAGGTGTTTGTGTGTTGTCAACACTTGTGGCACACATTTATCCCAGTCGAGCACTATCTACCAAATAAGAGCTGATGGAGCACAGTCTGTTTAGGATGAACTACAGGTGACTTGTTTCTGCCACCTGAGCTCTCTCTGATCTCTACATCGGTATCTGTCGGCAGGGTAGGAAAACACACCGCTGGGATTTTAGAATTCAAAGATCCTCGTTGGGTTTTTTATGGAAAATAAAACAATTTAGAAGCAGCATCTTTAGTTCAGATGTGTAAACATGTTTTACTGTTGACTGAGGTTTGAAGGTTTGTGTGTCGAAACAACATTTTACCATTAAAGGATAAGGCTGGCATTTTTTACATTTTCTAAAATACCTACAAAAACAAAATCAACAGCAAGGGCCTCTTTTATAAAGTGCTCTGAGCTCAAGTATGATTTAATCAAACAGGTGTCAAAGCCTGTGATGAACTATGCTGCTGGTTTGTCTTCCCCGCTCTGTTCAGATCAGATGGTTGATGGCTCAGGTGCCCTCAACATCTAGACTTATAGCATGGCTGAAGCTTTTAAATTTCCATCTATCAGCCATTATAAATGCACACACTGATAGTTTGTCAAACATCCAAGTGGCTTCCTTGGAGGGAAGTTAACAGGATGCTCGCAGAGTTTTGGGAATTCTATCTGATCTGAAAGACATGATGAATACACGTGTTACAGAAGTAATATAGTAGATTACTTGTTACTTTTACAAGAAACAAGCAGTAAATCTTAAATTTCCCTGGACATAAGCACAGATCTCCTCAATAATCTCTCTAATCTCTTATAAGCACTTTAATAAAATATAACCACAAAAACAACTACACAAATGTTGGTTTTAAAAACAAAACAAAACATTTGAATGAGCATAGAAGTTCACAGAGCTTCAAAACAGTAGTAGCTGGAGCTGCTGATTTTAATTGTAGCAGTACAGACAGAAATAATGTGACTGCATGAATAGTGTTTCCCAACAAACATGTGGGAGCCTTTAAAAAATCAACAGTTTCTTTGTTGGACACATTTTCATCAGGATGGTAGAAATAAGATTGAATGAAAACGGACTAAATTATAATTAGGGAACATGTGCATCTATGGAACATCTATAGAACAGATGCCACACAATACTTTGTTATAGCAGTGGTTCATTGTTTGCTGATTATTTAAAAAAGAAGGTTTTTGCCAGCATTATTCTTTTATAAGAACAAATATTCAGAATCGGATTCAGTTTGGGTCTGAGGTGGGAGGCTGAGTTTTATATTTCACCTACAGTTGTTGGAGTTTGCACACCTTTGGACTGTCTCAAAACAAATAGATGCAGTCCTAGAATTCCAATATTATCTGACCGGTAGATGAATAGGAACTTTATTATTGTTGCACGCCATCAAATCCTTTGTTGAGACGCTAGTTTGTGAAAGCTGGTTAGTTTCCCGCCCTGCCTTCTGGTACCTTTAGTCAAATGCTTTGTACTGTGTTTTTGTGATCAGCAGGCCTACAGTGGGTGAAGCCCTTTTTTTGTGACTGAACAGAAGAGCTGAAATGGCCGAGACAGTAAAGTGCTACTGCGGACTGGAGGCACCCTGATTTAAAAAACCGAACAAAACAAATGCTTTTTAAGCACTTAACCACAGACGAGATCAGCTAATGTACAACAAGGAACAGGTTGAAAATCAAAACAGAACAATGACATCATTAAAAGTCACTACAGGTACAAAATAAAATAAAGCTTAAACTAATTATACAGGTGGTGTCTTATAGTATCAACAGGTGAGACTGGGGTAAAGTCTTCTTCAGTGTTCAGTTTCTGTGGTGCTACAAGCTGGTTTAAGTATGTAAGTTGCCAAATTGTATATTAAAGGGTTTTGATTAAATGCAGAGACACACCATGGGTTAAAGTCTCATTTGTCCAGCTTGGAGGTAAATCAAACTGGAAAGACTGTTTGGGGTGGTGGTCAGGTTAGGGGGTACCCAGTACATCTGTGCTACATTAGATTTATGTTTCTCTTCATACCCTGAGGTTAAGGTCCACCGATTTTTCTCATTTACATCCCGTATTTGGTAAAATGATTCATCTCTCACATCATTCTTAAAGAAATCAGACTCACTTAATCCAACGAGGACTCAATAATTTTATACCTTAAACTGAAATTATGGTGCAAAATAATTTCCAAGACCCTGTCACACCACTGCGGTCCTCATTCGCTGCTCGCGTTCAAATGTCACAGTTATTTTGAAGGAAGACATTTCCTTTACCTTGTTACCTCTTGTTAGAGAACAGGCCTCAGCTTCGTTCTTCTTCCCAGAATAAACGCAGCAGTTTCGTTTTCTTTGTTTCTGTCTGGGACTCTCCAAACTGAAGCTATAACAAACCAGGATGGCCTATCAGGCACCCAAAGATAGGCAAAAACTATTCTCCCTGCTGAAAAACGAAACCTAAAACAGAGGGGGAACATTCCTCTGTTCTCCAGAGTGGGTGTCTCCAGTGTAAAGGGACTGTGGTGATTTTACAGACATTATTGGTAAAGGCTTGCCCTGCCTCCATCGACATACATCCAGCACCCGTGTCTCTCAGGCAGGGCAGGTTGTGCTGGTCATTATGTGCCCAAACGCAGGCAGGCCACTCCGTCGCCCTCCTGGCTCAGTTCTCTGTCCGTGTCAGCACCTTCCCGCCCTGGGGAGACTGGCGCTCTTTGAGGGCTGGGGCTCCGCACCGACATGGCAGCCAGGTTCAAGGTCCGAGATGGGTGAGGCGAAGGGGGACGGTACCTGCCGCTGCTGCTGCTGCTGCGGGGGTCTGGGGAAAGAGATGGGGAGGAGGAGTCTCGGTGCCTCTCCGCAGCAGACTGAGACTCATTCTCTATGGGGCTCTCAAGGTCAGAATCTGCCTCCTCCTCTTCTTCCTCCTCTTCCTCCAGAGTTAATTCAAACTGGAACTTGTCCCCTCCTCCTCCTCCAGAAGGAATGGGTGCGCCTGCTCCCAAAGCTGCTGGTCCCACCTCAGCCTGGTGCTCTTCTGGGGTGGAAGGCGAGGGGCTGCGGGGGATCATGCTCTGGTACCACTCCCTGTTGTCCTCCAGTGTGTCCAGGATGTCCTGAGCGTCGGGGTGCACTAAGTCGGCCCAGGTCTCCCACAGCGGGTGCACAATGAAGTCAATGAAGCTCACCTGGTTATGATAGTAATGTTAACAATATTACAACAGCAAACGTGACAGGAGTACGATACATAAAGGACAAACAGGATCACATTTGCAGAGTAAATACTGGAGAGGTGGTTTCAGGACACGTAGGAAAAATAACAAACTGTGCAAAAGTCTTGAGCCACTCCTCATTTTTTAAATATTTTTCCCAGAAAAATGGGAAATATGTGCAGCAATTTATAGAAATATAAATATACATAGAAATGAAGTATATGAGGCAGAAACAGCTGAACAATCAGTGAGGATTGCTTGCTGTTTCAGTAATGTTGGAGGCTAATCCATGACTGATAGTGTTCGATTATGTGTTTTTTTTATCCAGGTGTGCTTTTACTGCATTGGCAGTGTGTTTGGGATCTTTGTCATGCTCAAAAAGAAAACCGGTGCCATTTAGACACTTTCCAGATGGTGCTGCATGATGGATCAAAATCTAACTTTACTTTTCTGTGGTCATAATTCCATCAATGCTGACAAGAGCCTCCATTGTGTTTTACAGATATTCACTGTGGCACTTTCTCTCATTTTCAGTCCTGTTCTTATGTAGTTTGGCATACCTCAGCTGTTCTCTGTGTTTCCCTTCCTTAAGAATGGCTTCTTGACAGCCACTCTTCCACTGCATCAGCTCTAGAGCCAGATGCATTGCACAGCACATCCATTTGAAAAGGTCAGGTTCAGGGCCTGAACTGAAAGTGAGTGAAAAAGCATCCAAATGTCTAAAGAAAAATTTTGAAAGACTTTCAGAAATCCTGGAGAACTTTTGCTCAAGAGCACTTTAAAAGTATTATAATAAAGTTTGCCTCCTTGGAAACATAACACAAGGAAATGAGGGGTGGCTAAAGATATGCACAGCACTGTACTTTTAGATTCAACCTATGAAGGCGTATATATTAGCTCATTGCTTATTGTATTGCAATTATGTATGGAAGCATTATGTAGACAGGTTATTATGAGACTAAAACATCTGTTAACTTTGCCATCTGTCAGCACCTGACTCTTTTCTATGGAGGCGTTGTGTTTGTCACACATGGGGCTGATCTCCATGCCTCTATCCCGCTCCCTGTCTCCCTGGGTGAAACGCTCCTTCATGATGCGGTCCGTCCACTGGCGGTAAAGCTCCAGCGGTTTGGTTGGATTGCTCAAATCTGCACAATGGACCATGTTCTGCAGAACCTGGAAGAGAAAAACGCAGTCAGATGTGGCGTGTCATGCTGGGCAATGTTAGAGATGCAATGCAATCTCAACTGTAAAAATAATCCAGAAAAAAATTCAGTTTGAAAAACATTTTGAGCTTTGGCAACAGTCACTCATAAAGCTAAGAAAGTTAGTTAATGTTACTGTCATTTTTTTTTTTTGGGGTGTTAAATCTGTCCATTCAGAGCAGCAGTCACTGCTGACAGTAAAAACTACTGTTTATTCAAACAAACTGCATTTTGTAAGTGCTGTCAAGGAGGTGGGGTATTTATTACCTCTTTTTTTTTTTTTTAAAGAAATTACACAATTTATTACTTAGAAACAAGATGAACACAGAACAAAACAATACAGATTTTCATTGTACTGAGAGGTTAAATACCCAACTTTATTCTTTATTACTATGATCAAAACCTTTTACTTCCATCAGAACCTCAATACTCAGCAAAACTGTACAGATGTTATGACTAATCTGTCCAGTAGATGGCAGCACCTTCACACAGACTGCCTGGTTTAAGTGCACGCTGTACAGCTGTGCACAGGTCAAAATGGAAACACGCTGACACCAGTGTCTTCGAGCCACTGCATAGTTTTCATCTGTCACATTGAGCAATTTTAGTACCAAAATCCTTTTTATTAAAGACCTAATGGTGAAATGTACAGAAACAACTCTCTTCTGCTCATTGCACTGAATGGACAAATGGTTTGCACATGTATATAATTGAAAAAATACAACGTATAATAATTATTTTTAAACATATACTATTAAAGTGTTATGCCAGCAGGAGTTGCTCTAACCTGGATACGGTCAGAGTAATTGTCTAGTAGAAGGACTCCCAAACTTGTGACTTTCTTGGTCTCCACCATTGTCTTCATGTCTGCCAAAAAGTTCATGTGTTTGGACATATCTGTGGCCAGCACCTACAGAGGACAGCAACCACACAAATACACACAATGCATTACAATTGTAAAGGTCTCATGCTCAACCTAAAGATGACTTCCTTGTGATTACAAGGAAAAGGAAGGATAGATGCAGGAAGTGAAGTGTTGTCTTACAGTGCCTGGGTTACAAAATGTAATGCTGACAAAGCAAATGCACACAGGCTGTTTTATCATCTATCAGATTCACTGCAGCAGTCCTGAGCAACACCTGATCTCTGTGTGTGTGTGTGTGTGTGTGTACCATGTTTACATATCTTTGTGGGGACCAGAAATTTGAATGTTACTATGTTTGTGGGGGTTAGGGTGAGCGGCTACGGATTGCATTATGTCAATGTGATGTGCGACAGCAAAAATTATGTTTCTGAGTTCAGCTCACAACCTTCTGGTTTTCTTTGTTCCGTCCAGTTGTAGATGCGAAAAAAAGGAAGCTGCAATTTTGTTCTCAGGAAAAATATATTACCAACAAGACTTTTCAGTGTGTCAGCAAGCATTCACAAGACAAACAAAAAACTGAACTGAAACGATCACATTTCAAAGGGACAGTATAACTAATGTTATAATATAAATCGCATAAAAAGGGCAGCGCTCTCACCATGTCAATCACCATCTTGCGGAGAGAGTCTCTCTGTTTCTTGCTGAGGTTCTGGAAGATGTCACAGTTTTCCTCCTGCAGCAGTTTGAAGCCCACAGCGAGATGGTGGTTTTCCAAAACTGACGCGTCATTATACATCAGCGCCAGCTCTGAACCTGGAGAAACGGAGGTAGAAATCCATAAAAACAAAAAACAGAACACCTTGAAGATAATTCTACTTTATTTAGCTTGATGTAAATCGGAGCTCACAGCAACCCACTGGGAATTAAATCATGTGCCACAGTGTGCAAATATAATAAAGAACCTGACCTGGCATCATTTCTAAGTATTACTATGTATTTTAAAGACTGGAAAAGTTAAGGAAACATGTTAAAATATTTTGGCTGTAATTATTATTGATTTTAATCTGTACGTCTTTTTTTCTTTTTTTTTTAGCTAATTTTCAACTTTAATGTATTTACATCGTCAATTCAGACTCTTGTTTTTACATTTCTGAGCTGCATCTAAACTATTATTAATGATAACGACTGAACAAAGCTGCTAAAATAAATGTGCAGATTACAGAGATCCATATAGATTAAAATAGACATATTAAAATAAAGGAAATAACCCTTTAATGCATAGTGGTCACTACAGTGGACAGCTAGTCAAAGGCTGTGTTCTTGTATTTGTGTCAGTGTTGATGGTACACTTGCACATAAACCACTACAGTAGACACTGATGTGTCACTCCATACCAAATTCATAAGTCAAAACGTATGACTTATGAAGGGCCAGAGTCGTCTCTATTTTTTGAGGCGACTGAGGTCCTTCAACATCTGCCAGAAAATGCTCGGGATTTTCTATGAGTCTGTTGTGGCCAGTGCGATCCTCTATGCTGTTGCATGCTGGGGGAGCAGGCTGAGGATCGCAGATGCCAACAGACTTAATAAACTAATCTGTAAGCCCAGTAATGTTGTGGGGATGGAGCTGGACTCCCTCAAGGTGGTGTCGGAGAGGCGGATGCTGTCCAAGATAAAGACAATGTTGGATAACACCTCCCACCCACTCCATGACATGTTGGTCAGTCACAGGAGCTCGTTCAGTGAGAGACTGAGATTACCGAAAAGCACCACTGAACGACACAGGAAATCTTTCCTGCCTGTGGTTATCTCCCTGTACAACGCATCCACTTAACACACTGTTTGCTGCTACAGCTACACATGTTTCTTTTCCAGCTATTTATTTATGAGTGACTTATGTATGTATATATATGTATATATTGTACTATTCTTAGTTAGCGTATTGTCTGTCTTGTCTTAATGTTGGTTTATGTTGGTTTATAATGGAGCACTGTAACAAAAAATAATTTCCCCCAGGGATCAATAAAGTATTCTGATTCTGATTCTGATGTTGTCCACCTAAGTGGACATGTAAAAAAAAACTCTTTGAACAGTACATGTTTTTAAAAAAATGAAGTTCAAAAATCTTTTTTTCATGTCTAAAGATGAATAAAAATACTGATTGAGGTTGTCATAATTCATGCATCAAAGGGTTAAAGGAACAAAAATAACAGAAATCAATAAAAATCAATAGAAAACCTGTGGCGTGTATTTGTATGAGAAAGTGGAATAGTGACACAGAGGTATGCATTTTGTTTCGGGTCTGTGAGTTAACTCAGATCAGTCTGCCTCCACCATTTGATATATCATCCTGAGGTCTCGGGGAATATGGCGTTCCGATCTGATATATGTACTACTGTATCTTCTTGACCCTATTTTCTCACTATACTTAGAAAATAGTGTTCATATCTGGTATTTGATACAAAAATGCCACCTTTTGATCCTTAGTGACATTTTGGTGGAATACCTCTTTGAAAGGCGGCTTTAATCCTAAGCTTTTAGCTACAGTTTCTTAACAGTCAACTTTTAAACTGTCCTTATTTACCCCAAGCTGTGTGCTGTTTAAATAGAAAGACAGAAGCCTACTGGTGTTTATGAGGAACTGGTTGGTGACTCCTGGGTGGTCAACATCGTGGATAGCACTGGCAAACAGAGCGGCGATGATCTCCAGGTCTGTGAAAACCACCTGAGGTGAACGAGGAAGAGAAAATTAATTTATTCAGAAGAAAAAGTAGGTGGAGCTTTGCTCGGTCCACTGAGAGATCAGAGCCCTGGAGCTGGTAGGGTTAGATAATGCCTTATTTGCTCACCTCTAAAGCTGGGGTGGAGAGGAGGACGTGGGTGGACTGCACCACATCAGCTGCGTGGATGCTGTTGTGATAAGCTATGTCTGCATGGTAGTGGTCCTCTAAGGTCATCATGAAGGTGATGAAGGTGTCAACTGGGATATCGAAGGTTTTCAGAAGGTCTCGCTCCTGTCACATTGATGAGGAGCATTCAAGATAAACATGAGACACAAATTGGGTCGATTCTGGTCTTTGGTGGAGCGAACAGATTTCTACCTGGAAAATGGTGTACATGGTCACTGTCAGAGGACGGTTTCCAGAATATTCTGCTACTTTGAATATATCCATACCCCAACGATCGATATCCTCAAATTGCTGCAGAAATAAAAGAGAGCATGTAATGACACAGCGCATTTGTAGGTGTGTTTGTGTCTTTCTGTCTTTGCAGCGTATGCGCGAACCCACCTTGGCTAGCAGGTTCTCGTGTGGTGTGTTGACTCCAAAGCGAGGGATGGAGGCAGGCGCCAAACCCGGGCTTTGTGTGACCTTTTTCACACCGCTGATCTGTGACATCGGCCTCTTTTTCTTCTCCTTCTCCTTCGGAGGAGGAGAAAGGATTTCCACGTCATGTTGTTTCTCTGCAACATGAACAGACACGTAATGTTATGGCCAGATGTGATCCATTAGATCTGTAGGTGTTAGAAAAACCGTGACAGAGTGCTCACTGCATCCACTTGTGTCTTCAACCAATTTAAAATACACAGCCACTTGATTATTCAGTTCTACCTGCCTTACATTTAGAGGGAGATAATCACGCTGGTTTTCTTATCTTTGCAAAGCTTTTTACTCTGACAAACGCAAAAAAATCACAAGTTCTCTCAGATCTGTTAAACTGACTCACCAAACTGTCCACAATGTAGCCATTTCTATGAAGCAGCCCTGTTTCCACATAATGCGGGTCTGACTGTCATTTAGACACACTGCTGTTAGCAGCTGTTCATGAACCTAAAAACAGGACGACAACCTCCTCACTGCAATCACTCGCAGAGAGATTGGCAAAGTTCTTAAAAAAGGTACGTTTGGATTTAAACATGCAGACAGACGCAGCCGACACGGTGCAATCAGTCTGAGTAAGCATGCACCGATGAGCGTACCTCATTTGTGATGCGCTTCTTTGGAATTGGGAACTCAATTGATCGCAAAGTGGTTGTACTCCTAGTAAAAGCTTGGCTGCTGAATGCTAGTGTTACTGCGCAGCTACTACATCACTATTGGTGGACGGATTTGCAACTGACTTGCAATTTTTTTGCCAGTTTGTCATAGTTAATCATATTGCCACAAACATTTTACATATTGGATGTAATTTCTAATTTGACCCATTTTAAGCAAACCCATAGGAGGCTGACTCCATCTTATTGCCATTCGATCACAATGCTCCGCCTTAACAGCCCAAAGTTACTTTCAAGACAGGAACTGACTCTAAGTGGCTGCAGACCTGGTCCCTGTTTTTGCAACAACCATTTCAGAGATGATGACATTCCAAGTTTATTGCACAAAATCACAATGATTTTGCTTTTGCTGTGGCCTCCTATCACTGTAGAACTATTGTAGATCTGCCCTAGACAGTGGGAAGTATATGATGATGTGTCTGCATACTTTTAGCTACTGCTACAATTACTACTAATACTGTCAATATTTTAGTAATCATTGCACTACTAGAAACACTTAACTCTGTAAGTATTAGATGATAGTGTGACTGCAACAGCTCACGCAAATTCTCAATACTGCAGCTGGAACTTGTGATTCTTCAATTGTTGCTGCAGTCACATCCACTAGGTGTACTTTATAGACTTACTAGGACTTTAGTTGACACATTGTGAACAGTAGCTGTTACTACAACTGCTATTAACATAGATAATACAAGTCCACCTCAACAACCAACAGTTTATGGAAAACCTGAGAAAAAAAAAAAGAAAAGCCTGGACATCCATGAAAGACTACAGAGGATTTTCAAAGGATCCTGTCCATGGTAAAGAAGATCTTTTTCACAGCGTGCAGCAGGATGCAAAACACTCCACTCCCAGGGCTACTGTATAGACAAGTTATCAAGAGAAAATACTGAGGGTTCATCAGTGTAAAAGCAATGTAGAAGTAAAGTATGTTACAAACTAAGCTAAACTAAGCTAAGACTACTGAATAAACAGAAAGCCTGCAGTAAATAATCATAAAGGCAGAAATCCACATTTTGGTGATATCCATGAATTTAAGCAATTAATTTATATTTGTGATATTGTTTTCCACTTACAAAGACTGTATAAAAATAGTGGCAAATCCTAAATGGTTAAAGTATGCATGTCAGTTGCATCATTTTCTTCATTTCAAACCCACTGTAGTGGTGCACAGAGCTAAAATTCAGGAAACCGTCACTGTGCAACCTGACATTTTCCTAAACACATGAATTCCTGCACAAAGGAACTTAAACATACGGAAAACATGTGTAAACCCATCTTCATCAGCAGTATAATGACACATTATCATTATAATGACAATGAGACTCAGTTCACACCACCTGATCAGAAACCCGAAATCTATTTGTTCGTAGCTGAGATAATAAAACAAGGCTAAAAGGAGCAACAACATTGCTGGTTTTGCAGTGCTTGCTGAGAGATCTGGCCAACTAAACACAATTAATGTAAGTATTGCACAAAAACACCATGAAAACAGATTTTACGGCAGCAGGTGAAGAACACTAGCAGCAAAAACGTAACGATGATGGTTAAAAACCATCTGTTTCCCAGCAGTTTGATGACAAAGCACACTTGATTAAGATCAAAGGCAGAAGATTTTGTTTTTCAACCCAAATTAGAGAGCGTAGTCCTTGAGGCAAAAACACAAAAACACCAAAAGGTTTCCTTTGACGGTATCAGCATCATCTCAACATGATTTGTTGACTCAGAGGTACTGCCCCAGCAGACATGGCTGTGTTGAAGACGACTCATCCATTTTTTGGGGGGTACAAACCAAGGGAATAATGATACCATTGTGACATCACGGACAGCCAGCTTTACCTCACGTCCACACATCCTCTTCGGTATTTTCCATTCATTGTGTTTCATTAGCACAGAGGCACGAAATCCAGATACGAGCACACGGCACCTAAGGATGCACAGCGATCTGAGTGGCAGCGTCACACGAGGCGCTGTCTGGCCTTTCTCACCTCTCTCACAGTGCCTTCTCTTCCTCACACCCAAAACCATGGTGCTCATTTCCAAACGCAGCCAGACTTGAAGAAGAGGCACTCATATCAAAACGGCGTCCGACTGACAGCGCCATCCTCGTTCAGCCGGACCATCCTGCCGGAAGGGCTGTTGAACACTGAGCCTCCTATTCATACGGCACGCCGTTGAATAATGTGCACCCTGTTGCCGTGACAACGCCACACAATGTGTCCGGGAATGCTGTCTGCAGCCCCGCCTCCTTCTTTTTCAGAAAAAGGAAAAATCCTCACCTTCTCCATCTGTCCTGTTAACACAGTCCTCACCTTCTTTCAGAAACACGCTCTTTTCATTTCCATGTACAAGAAACCCCCCCCCCCCCCCCCCCACATCCTTTCTCCCTCACAATGACTCCCTTCTTCTATATAGTAAAATTCCCTTTCCCTGTTCCTTTGGAAAGTCATCCTCTCCTTCCCTTCCTTTCTTTCTGTCTTCTTTTTTTGTCCCTATTCATCCTCAAACCACATTTTTATCCACTCCAACAAAATACAAGAAGACCTCCTAACATTCAAATATGTTGAAGAGCAAAAAAGAAAAAAGGGAGATGCAAAGAAGCAAATTAGTTTACTGGCAGTGTTTCCCCTCAGCCTCGTAGTAGATACACCTGTGGTATCAATTTGAAAATCCTTCTTCAGTCGTTGCATTCACAAGATTTCAAAGTTCTAACTTACCGAGGAAGGTGTTGGCGATGTACTCTGACACCTGATTCCCTGAGCGGCTTGTTTCCGATAGCTGTGTCAGCTCGCGGTTCAGCATCCTCTTAAACTGTGTAGACATGACAAAACCATAAACAACACATGGTTAGTCTGCAAACACACACCAAGCATATGGGTGTGCATGTGTGTAGCAAGGCATTTTATTTCAAAATCCTTTCTGTAACTATAAACACTAATACAACATGCCTCCTTCCCTTCATTTGACTCTTAGACCAACAGAGGAAATGTGTAGCAAACTACGTTACCAAAATATGGGTGCAAACAAGCAGAAGGACCAAACAAAACAAACACAGAAGCACTTTCCAACGTTTGAATGAAATTTGTTTCATGTTCTAAACACGGAGACAAAACGGTAAACAAAAAGGTTTCCAAGGACAAACAAAAACAAAAACAAACAAACCCACAGTGCATGAAAGGTCAACGGAAAAAAATGACTAATATGTTACTACAGACAACCTAATGGATGCATGTCACATTTTAGCTTTTAAATTGCACATTACTAATTTGCTTAGATTTTTGTAACTGCAAAAACGTGGGAGAAATGTGAAGAGGCAGGTGAAAGATCGCATAACTAAAAAACAAATCATTATTTGTGTAACAAAATAGAGGGAAGAAGACGAGGTGCTGTGATGAAGGTGGTAACCTCCATGCATCCACGCTTTACACAATACACTTGAGCTACCTTGAGTTACCTGATACACATGGCTCATATACATAACCCTAAATGAGGAAACACAATCTGTGATCTCATACACCACACTCATTTAATTTGCATTTACTGAAATTGTTTTATATGTAGTGTATGCATATCATTATTTTTTATAGGTTTGACTCATTTTTAGAAGTCTGTTTGGCTGCTGAGGCCTCTGGGCTGTTCCTCCAGCATGCGGTGCTATTAAATACAGGAGGTGCTGATCGGAACAAACCAAGTATTGTGACGCCATAGGGCAGATAGCTAGAGTCATTTATCTTTGTTCTTTATATATCTTAGTTTTGTGAGTTAGATATTGAATAATTTGGGGTTTGATCGTTGTTACAATAGATTCAATTAACTACTAAGCAAACTGTAGATTTTTTTCTTTGTTATTAGATAATTTACAAGTGTTTGTTCCTCACCCTGCTCAGAGTATCTACATTGGTCTGATTGAATCTCTTTGTATCTACTTTATTATACTGGGTTTGGTTCTGTTTTTTTAACCTCTTTTAAGTGCCAAGAACTAAACTTGGCACATGAATGAAGGAAATCTGGGTTTGGTCGATTACTTCTTTGTTGCAACAATGCTTCTGCGAATAAATCTTATACTGTTGGAGAGCCTGTTTCCTCTGAAATGATGCCACATTTGTAAAGAAAATGCATTCGTGGGTCGAGCAGAATAGTTCAGTATGTGAGTTGTGCCCATGAAAAATGTGGCAAATCTTCTCTGACAATATTAAAACTCTTCTTGACTCTTGTTTTGAGCTTCCAGTAGCCTAGATGCTAACAATTGGGTGCCTGATTAGCAGCAGTTGTGAGCAAGGTCCCTGCTACAGTAGTCAGGTGGTGTCTGTCTGCTCTAAAAGTGCCACGTTTGACTGACCTGGAAAGGGCCCGTGCCATAAGGCAACTTCAAGCTGGTGTCTGGGATGTCAGAGACAGGCCATGAAGTGGGTGTCCCAAGAAGATTACACTACACCATTACATGTGCACTGGGACCTGAACACTTGGAGGTACATTATGTTCAGTGAAGAGTCCAGATTCTGCCTACAACTATTGGATTGTAGGATCAAAGCTTTAAGAGGACATGGACAACACTGTGCTGACTGGTGGACCTTCTGGTGGAGGTAGTGTGATGGGGCGGGGCGGCATCTCCCTCACTGAAAAATAAGGCTTGTTATCTCAATGCAGAGAGATGCAGGTTGTGCGACCAACACAACCACATTTGCGAGAAATGCTGGTTGAAGAATGGGATGCCATCCAACAGCAGTGTGTGACCAAGGTGATGACCAGCATGAGGAGGAAGTGCCAGGCTGTTGTGGCAGTGTTCTTCCACATGGTAAATGGTAAATGGCCTGTATTTATATAGCGCTTTACTAGTCCCTAAGGACCCCAAAGCGCTTTACATATCCAGTCATCCACCCATTCACACATTCACATTCACACACTGGTGATGGCAAGCTACATTGTGGCCACAGCCGCCCTGGGGCACACTGACAGAGGCGAGGCTGCCGGACACTGGCGCCACCGGGCCCTCTGACCACCACCAGTAGGCAACAGGTGAAGTGTCTTGCCCAAGGACACAACGACCGAGACTGTCCAAGTCGGGGCTCGAACCGGCAACCTTCCGATTACAAGGCGAACTCCCAACTCTTGAGCCACGATCGCACATGCTACTGAGGCCTCCATTTGTTAAACTGTCAGTACGCATCGTTTTTTCAGACTTCCATAATTCAGTCCAGTAAGCTGTTTGCATTGGTAGAGAAAAGTTAGCAAGTTCTTAATGGGCACGACCCACATCTGTATTTTCCTTATTCATTTTCACTGTTAAAGCCCCAAAAACTTCACAGCCAAATCAAATGTTTCATTGTTTTTCCTTCGATTAAGAGTGAAACAAAATGTGGGGAAACCCCAGCAGTACAGCACTCATAGGATTATGCTCCCAGCCTACAGTCCATGAATACCCTTTGATATACCTCCGTATATGCATATATATATACATATATATATACAAAAATCAAAACAAGCTACAATATCTCTATAATATCTCTAAGCACAAAAAACAAAAAACAAAAACACGTGCACTGTTTGTAGGAAAACAAAAACACAAGTGAAATTTTCATGAAGTTTTAATAAATTAAAAGAGTTCAGTGTTTCGCTGTTGAATTTAATGGCAGTAATGGGCGGTAGTTTCCACACTGATTATGTAACAGTCTCGGCAGGTGGAGGCTGAGGGAGGAAGGAGGGGATCTGGGTGAGAGTGTGATGCTGCAGTGGCTGCACGGCTATTTTGTGGCACACATACAGGCCAACGCAAACACATGCATCAGCCTACATAACTGTTTATCATCTGTTTGATTTCTCCTGGAGCTTCTCATCACGGCTTCCCCCTTTGTGCTTCAGTACTTCCTGCACGCGTGCGCACACACACACACACTTGTTTACATGCGAGCCATTTCTACACCTATGAATCATTCCTCTTAAGATTTCGTGTTTTGTTTTTTGACAATCATGACAACTGCTTCCTCTAACACGCATGGCTATTTTGGCCCTTTTTGTTGTCATTTCTGTGCTACACACACACACACACACACACACACACACACACACACACACACACACACACACACACACACTCACGTTCAGCCCCTTTGTGGATCTTGTCCCGAGTCAGATCCGACAGGTGGGCTCACTCAGCATTCATCCCACTGCAAAGCCTGCACTGCTGATCACTAGATCCCATTGTCAACAAGGAAAGCCAGCAGGGCTCCCCATCGCTCACCTGTCTGAGTCTCCAGTACAGATAAACCCAGAGAGCCGACGCAGGCATGTCAGCTCACGCATGTTGATGTTAGTAGAGGCTAAAATCCAAGTTTGCTTGCTTAGTAATAGGCTGCAATTTCCCCACTCAGTTCTGCTCCATGCTCAGCAGAGATGGTCTGGACATGAAAAAAAAGTCCATTTAAAAAATTAAAGTTCCCACAGTTCCTAGCTGCAATCCTGAAGATGAAGGGGGGGGTGGTGCTGGAGGGATAGGGTGGGGTATAGCTGAGGTAGAGGAGGCAGGAGAAGAGCTCTGCCATCAGGGTGTGACTGCAGCCTCTCATTCAACTACTGTCACACGCTGTCAATGATAAACATAAAGAGGGAGAGCAGGAGCTAGAGTGAGGGAGAGTCTGCGAGAATCCCCTGCCCCCCTGCCCCGCATGCTGGTCCCCCTTCTTCGACCAATCACGTTAGTCTAGCTTAAGGGGCTGAGTGGAGGAAAGAGATATGATTGGCTGAGTGAGGGAAGGAGGAGGTTTGCAGCCAGACAGCAGGAAGAGCCAGCAAGGACGTGCGCTGAGTGGAGAGAGGCACCATTCATGAACAGTAGTGTTATTTACGCACGCCTCAAATCTAATTTTCTTCCTGTACAAAGGTAATTTGTGAACAGTGAAAGCAAGTTTGCACTACAATGAAAAAGCTGAAAATCTCGGGTGTAGTTGATGCATGAGAGTAGATTGCAAAGCTCCTAGGACACACTGACTTTTCCCCCTCCATCTACCTTATTACAGCCCAGTCACAGCCAGTCTGTGTACTCTCTCTACAAACTAAAGTACAAAGAAAAAGTTAAAAGATTTTAGTCAATGTAGTATTTCAGAAAAAAACAAGTAATATTTAGTTTTTTATTGATTTTTATATTTTTGTGTGACCCAATTTGCACCAAATCATCTCAGCTGGAGCTGTTATCGGTATCTACCATCACACAAAATTTAAAAATGATATCTTGAAAACTGGATGCTAGACTGCCAACAGACAGTCAAACAGCACAGATTGGATACTCAGTTGAATAAATACATAAATACATAAACAAATGGGCATAGATCAGAGGCTTTTGTTTTCCACCTGCACTTCTTCACAGCATTAATGATCGGTATGGACACAGCTGAGTTGAATCACCTCACCTTGTTGGATGCCATCTCGCTGACCGAGTGTCTCGTCTGCAGGGTCTCCAGCTGGTCCAGACACCAGTCCAGCTCCTCCAGGGTCTCCATCGCCAGCTTCTGGTAAGGCTCCTCTGAAAGGTCAGAGGTCAAACAAAGACACGTTGCAGTTTACACCTGGGACTGCTGTGGAAACATCCACATCTTTAACATGTTGCATGGGTCTGCTGTTGATCTTGGTAAGAGAAAACTTGATCCTGTCATGCTGCACCTGTCCTGACTGTTAATGTCTTCACCATTCATTTACCAGCACTGTTATATTTGCATCCGTTTAACTGTAAGAAGCGCATCTTTCAGATTTACCTGAATCAACAATCACTTAATTCTTTTTCTATGTATTTAAAAAGACAACAACATTTTCATTTTCTATGAGAAAGGCACCATTAGTCACAGAGGAACTAGAACCTCTCAGTGTCCCATCACCCAGGGGTATTAACACTGACCTGTGAGACATGGATTACACATGGGCGGCTGGTTGCTGCTTGACGGCCGCCTGAAACACAAAACAGATGATGTGTCGGTAGAATAACAAAAGAGCAAATTAGTCATCCGCTCCACATCGTGTTTGTGCTCTTACTTGTTTCCCACACGATCTTGCAGATGTGTCAGAACAGCAAAGTTACTTCTCACCGTTCGTAGACTGGCAAGAACCTAAAAAAAATGAATAAACAAAATACGTGAACCAATTTTCGTTCAAAATAAAGAACCATTCTTTTAGATGGTTGAACCTTTTTTACCTGTTACCGTGAATATAGTGACTTTTTTGTTTTGGAACTTTTAACCCTTTTTAAAGCCCCTATCAGGAACTTTTAGCATTTAAATAAAAATGCAAAATGGACTTTGAGTAAGAAGAGAAAAGCTAAGTGGTTTAAAAACATCACACTTTACAGGCACAGCATGCAAGGGTTTCATGTCGCTGATAGTACTATCTGAGCTCAGCTAACTTCCAAAAGCCTGATGTAAGAGAGGAAGCATGCTGAAGCACTGCTCTCTCTCATATCTAACGTTTACTGATGATAAACTTTTATAGGGTAAATATTGGACTTTAGTTTGGAATTATCACATGTACACAGATCATGTTAGTAGGTCGCTGATGATGATCTCACACACACACACACACACACACACACACACACACACACACACACACACACACACACACACACACACACACACACACACACACACATAAGAACAAGCTGTTCAGCACAAAGAGAATGTGTGTGGGTGTTGTCTGTGAAAAATGAACCATGTCTTATTTCTCAAACTGATGAGTAAGCAAAGAGCAAGGAGCCACGCAGAGCATCTGGACAGCGCAACGCCCCAAATTAGATGGATTTACTTTGAATGGAAACAATTATATTTCACATCTCACTTCACGGGACAGACGGTCTGTCATAAATAACAAACACTTCGGTAAACAAATATTTTTTTAAATACATCATCAGTGGCTCTATAGTAGCTTTAATGAAATTCACTGTGAAAACAGGGCTTTCAGGAGTTCAGAGAATAGTGTAGTGCTTAGCTGTTTACACCATGCTTTCACTGTGGGCTGTTTCTTTATGAACTGCTTACATGTAACTTGCTGCTTGCTGGCTTAATGCATTGATCAGCAGATCTTCACACAGTTCAAACAACTGTTTCAAGTAATACGTGTATAAACATTCATTTTGATGCCATGTCTGTTAAACTGTAAAGCCTGTGCTGTGTTTGGCCTGTTGCCGTACAGGTTGCCGGCTTCCGCCTGTCATAATATCAGTGCTGGCACCCTCGATCCTGAGTTTGGCTTTGATTCAATGACAGCAAACAACGGAAGCTCTTAAAGGACCAGCAACAAGCATATGCAACTAACCTGTGCAAATGGAGTCACTATCATGTCTTCTCCATGCCTGCAAATTAAAAAAAAAGGCCACGTGAGAGGGGAAAGAGCAGTTCATGATGTATTGTGTGATTCCACACCACAAACACACAAATCATGACAACAGTCAGGTTGCTGTTACTGGGATATTTGACTGAGCAGGAACGTCGCAGTTGGATGAGACCGTGACTGGTCTGAATATCACGCTGAACAAAGAAAGGAGAACAACACGTTGTATTAGTTACACAAAATCCTTCTTAGAGGCAAAGGTGCTAAACCTCATAGATATATTGTTTTTGTGACTACGTGGTAATTAAGAGTTGGCAATAAGGAATAGAGGAGCAGGATGAATGTTAGAAAGGCTAGCACTAGTTGCTAGGCAAAAAACCCCTATTCGTATTGTATCTAAGGACTAAAGTTAATTAGTTAAACTTGCATTTAGTGATGTTTTAGTATTCACTTTGATTGACTTCTAAATTTAAATTTAAACAACAAGATTGCGTCTCACAAATAAACCCAGCTACGAGTAAGCTGTATCTCAAGGGAAATGTTAAAAAAGACCAATCCCACTAAAGGTTAGAAATGATGGGATATTAAGTTTATCTATGAGGGACAAAAAATGCCTCTAAGACTTATTTGTATAACTAGAACAACATGCAGGTGAGGAACAGAGCTCATGCTTTGGATGCTTGGGAAACCAGTTTTAGATCAGCTAAAGCTTTCTGGAAGCTTTAGGGTGACAACATGCACACAGACCTCCAGACCTCAGGGTGAAATCATGCTAACTATGAAAAACACTAAGTTGGCCTTCACTGTCCAGCAAACATTTTGATGCATGACTGTGAGCGCCACCTTGTTTAGTAAAATATCAAAATCCTTTGTAGTCGTCAGGTTTGTGACTGAAACACGGGTGGCAGCACATCAGCATCTGTCAAATGGTTGCTGGGACTGTTTCTCAAACTTTTGAGCTTGAGATGCTTTTGGAGCCGAGCATCCAAGGTAAAGTTGTTCGGATCGTGTTTGGGAAAAGCGTGGGAGATGTGACTCATGAGAGTGTGGCACAGGCCAAAGAGATAGACAGAAAAATCACAGCAATCTTCACACTTTGTCTCACCGAGGTAGCCAATTGACTTCCCAATGCTTCAATCCCTCCTCCCTTCAAAACAAAGGAGCGACAGCTATTGGTGGTCGAGGCCCCATTAACACTCTGGCTTCAAACAGACTGCTAGCTGCACAAGAGAAATCTTCAGCTGTATAAACAGACAGAAACTAGTTGCTGAACTAGCGTAGCGTTACCAGCATGTTTCCCGCTAGCTGGCGACTTCACTGCATTTACACCTACAACTGGTTGCTCTCGTGTTTACATTTTTAAACTCTAGCTGTGCTGCCTGAAGTGTCTTTAAAGCCTGCTGCCAAATGCATGTAGTTCTTCGAGTGTAAATAGGACCTTAGGTGAGCTTACTAGAAATAGTTTTAAATGTATTTATTATAATTTATTGTATTTATGACACTGACACAATCAATGTGATCTCGTGAAATGCAAATCATTTCAAACCTTGACTTAAATGAAAAATTTATTTTGTTGTGCTAAAAAATGTTGAACGAAATACACAACTAGCCACTTTATTAGGTACACCTTCATGGTACAGGGTTGGACCCTTGTTTGCCTTCAGGTCTCTTTAATTCTTCATGCCTTGATTCCACAGTGTGCTTGAATCATTCCTCCGAGACTTTGATCCATTTTTGACATGATAGCGTCACATCAGAAGCTCTATATTTGTAAGCTGTAGATCCATGATGTGGATCTCCTGTTCCAGAGACACAATTCTCCCTTTCAAACCTTTTTTTTCTCCCCCAAATTTCTATTTTGTTAAGCTTGTCCAAACTTTCGCTGTTTGTAGGGTCCACTGTGCTCTTTTGCTCTTGTAGAGCATCTGTTTGATGTGCGTTCAGAGATGCTCTTCTGCAAACTGGGACGCTCTCCCCCAGACATGGCATCAACGAGAATAGCAGCTCCCTGGATTTTGCTGTTTTCAGATCGTTCTCTGTAAACCTTAGAGATGTTTGTGCAGGAAAATCGCAGCAGATCAGCAGTTTTCAAACACTCAGACCAGCCTCACATGATGTCAAGAGTCACATAAGTCACCATTCTTCCTGTGATGCTCAGTTTGAACTTCAATAGCTTGTCTTGACCATGTCTGCATGCTTCCATGTGATTGGCTGACTAGATAACTGGTGTACCTAACAAAGTGGATAACATGGCTAACTAACAGTTTTAAAACATATTGCTGGAATCATATTTAAAACTAACTTTAAAGTTTTCATTTTCATTCAGAAAATAGTTTGTTTTACTCTGCAGTTTCTCAGAGATTAGATGATCTGTAGGTATTCGCCGCCTTCATATCTTCAGCCTCTTTCTGAAACATTTTGATTTCTCTGGAATGATGAGATAAGTTTTTGTGCTCTTAAGCACACTATATATATTCCTCCAAATCCAGCTCTGCAACCCCACCAACAAAAGAACAGAAAACAAAAATCTCTCGGCTTATTGTTGCTGAAACAATACAGAAAGCGTCCGAGAATACTTACAGGTCGCTGGCAGTGGACGAGTTGCGGGACATAGTTTTGGGCGAAAGGTCGAAGTCTGAGTCAGAGCGATAGAGGAAGGACTCGCGGCGCTGACTGTGGGGAAAGTTGGCCTGAAGTACCAGACCAGAACCCGGGCTAGTCTGAGAGTCCAGTGGACTGCGACCCACCGACAGGCCATTCTCCACATCAAAACTACAGAGAAAAGAAAGAGAAGAGAGAAAAAATTAATAAGTATTCTGTTGTTCCTACCCACAAGCTAGCATCACAGCCTGATTTTTAATGAAATAATTCTGTTGCTTTCATTTATTTTATTTACATTTTTGGCGTGATTAAAATTGCATGCAGTGACTCAGAGGTCAGGTTAATACCTCTATTAGTATTAGCTGCTATTAACTGCTATAATTGTTGGCTACTTACTATAATATAATATTGAGCATAAAACCTAGCCAGAATAACAAAGAAATGCATAGTTCCTACTGTAGGAAAAAAGCACAAGAAATATATGAAAACATGAGACAGGCAGCAAAGATTTCACATATAAATCTCAGACAAACACAAATATTGTGATGCACAGCACTAACAGTTTCTGCAGCAGCTGCTGATCTGCATGTAGAGACAGAAAGGATAAGACCGTGGTGAGACTGGGTACAATTGCACCTCTATGGAACAGCTAAAGTTGAAAGTACAGTGCAGAGGGCTGCAAATCCAAATCAATTTCCCAAAGTGCCCCCAAATCATCATAATGGAATCTCTGACAGCAGACACAAAGGAGCTACAATTATAAAGTGACACAAGAACGGGGTTCATGCGGACTACCTGAAAATTATAGTAATACAATGCACAGGATGCCACTTTTATTGGCAGCACAATGGGAAAAAAATGTATTCAGATAGAGTGTCTCCTCTGAGTTTAAACAGGTGACCTTGTGATTACTGCTTTCACAATCTAGCACACACTCACGCACATCTTTCCCCTTCACCATCTCTGTTTGACGTCAACACTGGCACGTTGCCTCGGTGCAACGACAGCCAATAACCCACCCCGCCGCTCGCGCTCTTGCCCGTCATAGCAGCGACATCGAAATATGCCCCCAAGTGTTCAACAAAGAGTTGCTGAAAATAACCACACAGTATTTTTTTTTCCATATTTGCAAAATTTTGATTTTTTTATTGGTATGATAAAAGTGGGATTATGTCAATTCCAGAAAAGCCTCTGTCAGCAAACAGCAGCACAGCTGCAAATGATCAGATTGAATTCTTCTCAATTGCAGGTTTCACTATGACAGTAAATTCCCTTTCCCTCCTAATGCCTTTGAACCAAACCACACTTTTTTGTAACACGCTGTCCAAGCAAGAGCCAGCACGGCGCTGCAACCATTGTGGGCAGAGAGGAAGTGGAGGAGAACTCGACTTTGAGTGTTGTCTGGGGGAGTCAAAGCTTATCAGCTCGGAAATTCATCTTTTTCTGCTGATCTCTGCACTATTTGAAGCTCACCGTGAGCCAGCGTCCTCTCGGCTAAACCTCTTTCCTTCTAAGGAATTCACCTGACTGAGACCTCGGAGCTCCATTATGCGGCCGCTGCATGGGTACGATTAACAGACCGTCTTTATCAATTAGATACATTCTCATTCATGCAAACTCCCCCTTTCATAACAGCTGAAAACAGAGCACCAGTCGAGCAATGGAAGCTTGCTCCTGTGTCTATTTTTAGTGCAGCCTGCCTCCAGCACTCCAGCAATAATATTGCGTGATAAATGAAAGATGGCCATTAAGCAATCGATGCTGAATGAAATGGGCCCAGTTCATAGAAACAGTGAGATACAGCGAGATCAGGAGGGGTTGGGGGAGGTGGGGGTGGTGATGAGGAGGGCTGTATCCAGCACAGTGATGTGCTCAGCACCTTGCATCTGATTGGTGCAATTTCCTGGAGGGTGGGTTGGTGGGGGTGATATGCAGCAGCAGGGCTTACCTCAATGATGCCACCCCACCACTACACCTCGTTCAGCCCCACTCTACACACCTCCTCCACCCCCGGCTCGGTGTAATCGGCCGTGACGAGGCTCCATCAGAGGAGACCGGTGACGTCAGA
This sequence comes from Astatotilapia calliptera, assembly GCF_964374335.1. Lineage (NCBI taxonomy): Eukaryota > Metazoa > Chordata > Actinopteri > Cichliformes > Cichlidae > Astatotilapia > Astatotilapia calliptera. Next base: position 35,017,608 of record NC_137436.1, on the reverse strand, counting down.
AGCTAAAAATAGACCTGGCTGACAGGAAATAGGGGAACTGGGAGACTTGTGATGGTGCTTACGTAGATGCACCCCCACCCCCCCAACCCCCATCCCAATGCAGGGTGCAGATGATTTCACCCGTCCGCATGAATATATTTATGAAGGATGATATTTTAAATTCTACTAGGTGAATCCTAGTAGCCATACAGCTCTTTTCATTCCAATCGTACAGTCTGTGTTTTCTTTTTAGATATCGGCGTGAGCAAGTACGATGGCATTCAAGCACATTTCTCAAGGACATCGTGCAGGTGACACGGCAATTCGTAGCATACGTTTAAACTGTTGCTAAATTTCATTATGAGCAAGAGTCTTTTCTAAACCAGACCAGAGGATCCCACATTTAGAATTTCATGCAATACAATATTTTTGTTGAAATGTACAAGAAAATGACAAGTTTATTTGTGTTCACATCAAATTTTCCATAATGTTTAGGGGTAAATGACAAAGGCTAGATACAGATGTTTTTTGACAAACACTCCTTAAAGCGGACTTGATGAATTTATATGAAGATAACTGCACAGCAAGACCTAAAATATGACAAATCAAGTGTGAAAGAGAATTTTGATGTGGCATAAAATAAAAACAAAATACAAAAAAATCTATACAAAGTTTTTCAGCAGCAGCAGCTCACTTCAGAAGGCTTCTGATAGTGAGACAACTCCCCCTACTGAGGAACAAGAAGTACTGCAATGGCCATTGTTTTTGTGGTATGCACAGCAGACAAGTTATGGTTTAAAATAAAAGAATCCTAATACTCAACTCATATCTCATCTCTTGCATCCTGATCCAGGTACAATGCATCTGGATCTATCTGAATTTTGTAAAACACTCTCCACGCAAGAGACTGGCGACCTGTTCAGAACTGCTCTCCCTATGACAGCTGGAACAGGCTCCAGCTATCTCTTGCTTCTCTGAATTGGAAAAGCAGGAAAGAAAATGGATAGATGGACCCGACTCCCAGTAATCTGGCAGTTTCTGTGTCTTCTGTAACACAGTTTTAATACAGTGTGGTTATACTTCCTTCCATCACCAGTAAAGCAGAGTGGTATTCACCAGATTTGACCATGATACACCTTAAATGCACTTACATGTGCTGTTACGCTGAGCTGTGTTAGACTTGTGACCTTTACCCTATGACAGTTGTGATAGTCACCAGCACTCCCAAGGAAGCGGACGGATGGATGTTAGAGTTAAGTTAAACAGCTCAGTCCTGGAAGTGCTTTTTAAGTTTTTTAAGGTGAATAGTAGAATTTGTTAATATTACATAAATGACGTATTTGTAAAAATGCAGAAAATGTAGAAAGCGTCCCTTTTTTCACTGCACCACAGCTACTGTTAACAAGTGAATGGGCATCCACCCTTTAAACAGAATGACAGGCAGACATTCAGCCAGGCACACTGGCGTCTTGTTCAGTTACAGCGTACATAACACGCTGACCTTGGTCTGTCCCCTGACTCGAGCATTGTTCTTCCTTTCTCTGACGTACATTATGGGTCCCTTTTCTGTCCTTAACTGTGTTTTTGACTGAACTTTTCTCACACACAAACACATCCCTTGACACCCACATCCTAAGCTCTGCTTTTGTTCCCAGGATGTTTAGTTTTTCCCCTTATCACTATATCAAAGAAGGGGGAAAAAATATTTTGTCTGTAAACTAAATTAAAAAGAACTGCTTTTCTGGTTTTATGATCAGTTATTCTTTTGCTAGAAAAGTGAAGCTATGTCAGGCATTTTCAGATTCATGTTTCCCAATTGTGAGGATTTGCTGAGTTTTGTAATTCTAAATTAAATATTTTGGTTTTAAATTGTTTAAAAAATAATTTAGTGCATTTGTGTCCTTAATCTTGGAGCAACTTTTGAGTCTAAGTACAGATATACCCTGTATAAGTGGACCTTGAGCAAAAAGTTTAAAACCTGTCCGTATGCCATGAAATGAGATGCAGAACTGATTCCAGTTATTGTTCGTTTGTTGTTGTTGTTGCTTGTGATGTGCTCATGGGAAACCAGGCTGAGGGATTTCAGAAAACATTCTGTTGTGTGTGTGAGAGTGACCAGAGTCCAGATGTTATTTGATGGCTGAATGACACAGAGCCGGGGGTTGGAGGTAAAAACACATACTTGCACACACACCCTCCCTCCTGTTTTCTTCCCTTGTAGCGTGGGAATTGGCCAAGGGGCCTCAAACATCACACCAGGAAGGAGACAAGAGGTGAGGGGGAGAGGAGGAAAACAGACCAGGGAATAATTTATACCACTGAGGCTCAGTCTTAGCAAATAGTGAGTTTTCTCCAAGGCTCAGGTTAGCATTAGAGTACAGTGTGTCTTCTCGTTGCATTATGTCACTAAGAAAGGAAAGACAGAGAAGTGTGTCTGTGTGACAGTCCAGGGAGTAAAGAGGGTTTGTTTGCTTTACACCTCAAGCCTATTGTATATTTGATCTGAACACAGCAGAAAAACAGCCTGCTTCCCTTCGTCCAGCAGCCTGCCAAACAGATCTTTCCTCTCACTGTCACTCTGTGCAGTTTGCACGCTCTGTGCGTGTGCGAACGTCATCACGACAGCAAGGCAGGGCACGGGAAGAACAAGCAGCGAAAGTATTTGTGCAAACCCAGATTTGAGCATTGCAAAAAGAAAGGAGGCCCTGTGTTCAAACTCTTCTCCCGCACAAACTGTGAATTCTAGTGAGTTAATGATAAACATGCTGCGCTACATTAGGGAGCAGAACATCATTTTCTGTGCTGATAAAAATGTGCTTTTTTTTCCTGAAAGAAAAATACATTACCCACACATGGGCAACAAGCAAAACACGCTAGATATCTTCCAGTTGTTCGTGATATCACCGGTGCTTTTCTTAGCCCTCCATTATCTTGCGAGGGCGTAGCAATCCTGTGAGAGTCACAGGATCGCACAAGGTGATCTTGGAAGTGATCTCCATTTATTCTGACAATAACAAATGAAATAGAAACAACAGCTTCAGGCTCATCTCCCACAGGGGAACAGTCCAAAAGAGTTAATCAGTGTGTGGAGCTAGCAGCAGGTTTAGAGTGGTCGCTGAATGGACACTTTTCACTCTTAGATCTCTATATGATTTGCCTCAGCATGCACAGTGTTTACAACTTACATACAGGACATAAACAGAATGTATTAAAATCAATAATGGTGTATAAATCAAATTAAGCTTTCCAAACTCCCAAATTTCTGTTGTTTCTAACAGTAAATGCACTGAATAAATAAATGTGGCGTTCCAATTAAGCATCCTGGAGCTAAACTGAAACCCCAAACTGCAATCAGTTACAGCACTGCCCGCTCACAGTTTCCAGAGAGCAGAAAAGGTGATTTTAATGAGTGGAATTTCTTCTCTACTTATACTGGTCACACGCTGTACAGTAAAATATCACTTTACACTTTACGGCAAGCATATTGTACCATCAGTGGAAACCCTAACAACCCTAACAAATCTATCAGCTCCTCTCTTTTATAAAACTGCACTGGAGCCGCACCTTCCTTAAGAGCCAGTTGCTCTTTCCATTCACCTGACCAGCCAGCCACTGCGGATCGCTGTCCAAACAGAGCACGCACTCTGCGTCCAACATCAACATCTGATCTCAGAGCAGCTCGTGTCTCTCTAAATATAGCCAAGGGGAGGAGAAGGTTGCTGAGAGTCAAACCAGCTGCTGTATTTATTATTTTTCTGTCACCTCTGACCTACAGGCAGAGGAAGGACTCTTGTCTCTGAAAACAGCAGAGCTCTGTTTTAATTGCTGTCACGAGAAACAAAGGAAGGAAGAAAGCGAGAGAAAAATTGGTGTCTGGGGCTGTGTGCATAAATTTAAAAAAAAGAAAAAAGTGTGACACAGTGTTTTGTGAAATCTGTTTGCAGCCAGTACAATGGTGCAGCTATTAACCACTACTGCAACACATCTCACACACATGAATCATCTTATAACATAAACCTAATGCACACATACTGACATAAAACACTCCAATCAGACCATCAGAATAAGAACTAATAGCATTTTTTGTCCTAGGATCACACCCTTTCATCCACATTTGAAAAGCTGAAACTCTGAACGCTTGAACCTCATTTTAATAAAAGATAATTTTGTAAAAGTGTGTGCCGTCTAACGTAACAGTAAGAAATTTGGCTTTTTTTTTTTACAGACTTTTTACTGGTGTGGAGCTGAAGAGGTTAAAATTTTGGAGTTCAGGGTGCCTCAAAGGTTGATTCGCTCCTCCGGACGGGTATTGATCATGGAGGTCTATGTGCAGTGATTATCTCTGTCCATCCAGCCAGGCTGAAATCCATACAGTGGCTGATCAGCATTAACATCATTAGAAACTGGTTAGGTGGGTAACACACTAGGCCAGAATGACCCAGAGCTCCACACACACACACACACACACACACACACACACACACACACACACACACACACACACACACACACACACACAAAGGCAGTGTGTGATTACAGCCCCAGCGGTAGAGATCCAGATTTGGCTCCAGCATCGACCTGAAAATCGAACAGCCTTAAATCACACTGGTGCGCAACCGGACAGGCCGGTTTGGGGCACGAACAGACACGCATCCGTCTTTGCCCAGCAACAAGCCGTGCTGGGTGCCCCTTTAATCAAGTTCATACGCCAGTAATTGGCGCCTTTCAGTATACAGTGATTGAGTCCAGTGGTGAGGCAGGAGCATGTAACTTCCTCCTCTAATTAGCCAAGGGCAGCCCGGGAGCAGCCAATCACATCTCTGATCAGCAGGACACAACAAGATGGAGACAGCACAGAGAGAGTGTTTTTTCTAACCCTTTGTTTCCCGTAAGGGTGGAGAATCACACTTAGTAAATTTAACAGCTATGAATACTACATACTGTAGTAATGCATTAAAAGGACAAATAAAAAGAGAGCAAAATCTACTTACTATGTATTTATTGATGAGACATGCACTCATGCAATATACTCAATTGGAACAGGCAAGATACTGACCTTTCCAAGTGTATGAGGTGCCAGTCACAACATTACCTGTTCATGTTAACGCCATGTCTGTTGCCACCACTGAGGGCTACAGACTCACAATCCAGGCCTGTTGTAGTTTTTCATTAAATGATCCCAGTGCATTCAAACACATGGATTAGTTTATTTCTTAGGCTTAACAGGGACCCTAAGTTCAGGCACTGGTGTTGTTAGACAGAAGGTCTTATATTCCCATATTTTACTTATATTTTGCATGCATATCTTTGGCACAAATACAGTCCTAGATGATATCCGTTCCCCTACATATTCAACGTCTTTGTTAAACTTCCACAAAGCAAAAAACAAGAGACAAGCAGACTCTGAGTCACTTTTCCTCTATGTTAGTATTTCTTTCTTTACCTTATTGTTCCAGTTGTCTTGCAACTCCACTTCCCAAAAAAGGTTGCGTCATCTTTTTTCATATAGCTCGATTATTATTTAATTTTACCTGTCAAGCCAACTGAAGTGCGATCTCCGGGCTTTCCCTACCTGGCCTCCCGCTGTGTAGGCGGAGCCCTCAAGTCTATGTAGGTGATGGAGTTCACCTGTGACAAACTGAGCAGAAGCAGGCTGCATGTGGACACCTTAATTCCTCATTCGTTAAAAGTCCGGTCAACCAAACTATTGTCTACTGCGAGAAAACAATTGGACAGCGCCGCTTTGTTGAGTGTTTGCCTGGCTCTGAGTTGATCATCATTCCTGGAATCACACAGATGTCAGGATAACACTCAGTCCACTATTCTAGTAGTGATATTCAACATGAGTACACACACACACACACACACACACACACACACACACACACACACACACACACACACACACACACACACACACACACACACAGTCACACTTGACTGCTGACGTCAGTTGTGGTTTCATAGCTGTCGCTGCAATGCCGATCGACCAGCATGCAGGCCTGCAATTATTCCCAGCCCAACGCTCCTCTCACTGCAGTTTTGTTTTCCACCAAACACAAAGGATGCTATGAAACACGCTAAAGAGAAACCAGCTGGCCCGAGCTTGCAGACGCGGTGGGATTTCTGTCGACACGTGTTTGTTGTAGGAACGTAGAGGAGCGACTCTGGGGACTCTGAGTCGAGGCGTCCCGCGGTTCAGCAAGCTGAGCCATCATCTGTGAACTGGAAATGATTTGGGATCATGTCCAGGGAGCAGCCATCAATATTTCCTGTCCTCACATCAGGGCACATCCTTTGTCACAAAACGGGAGATTAATGATGGAGCCTGTTATATTTGTCTTGAAGGTGCTAAATAAACCTCTATGTAAGACAAGAACCAACTGGAGAGGAGAACTTGTAAAGATGTATGGCATCATCGTTGTGTCACATACGAAAAGCTACATCTGGATGACAGATTGAGTGAATTCAGACACAAGATCAGAAGACTAAAGCACCAACTGGGAGGGGGTCAAATGTCAGTGCCGATAAACATTTATAGGGTCCACTGAAAGCCTTACATATAGATAGGCCATGTTTGCCAACCAACTATTATCACAAGACCAAAGTTCCAGTACAATATCTAACTTAGTTACATAATTACAATAAACTAGAGAGCTTCAAAAAGGCCTGAAAGCTCAGGTAAAAACTCTTTGAAAAGTAAGTAACTTTAAAAATAAAATAAAATAAATTATTCAATTTTCTTGCCACCTCCGTCTAAGTGGAAAGCTGGCTGAAATACCCTCTCTGCTTTGTAGCACATCCAGGTCCTCGGGGAAATACTTAACCAGAACAATATATGCCATTTTACGCTTTTTGGAAGAGTAGTTACTATTGTTGAGATTTGTAAAACCCACCAAACCCATACAGTTTAAAGAAACCCTGCAAAAATAGAGCCAACAGAGCAGATATACATATCAGTGTGATATGGCAAACACGGGCTGAGATATGCCTGTGACAAGCATGAGTTATACAGATGGAGCTGGTGCAGGTGAGTAAAGCCTAAGCAGCTGCAGGGGCATAATGAGAGCACTGATACTGTCAGCTGATACTCACTGCTGACTCATTCTCACTGTGAGCACAACTCCACAACTGCAACAGCTAACATTACTCTCTATTTACATTATGTGGGAATACATACTGGCAGCTCACGGTGACCTGTGACCATACGGGGAGCGAGCTGTGCATCGCTTTTCCGTGTGTTGACATGGCCTGGGGCCCATGGCACCGGCCAAGCTGCTGCAACGCCACCAAAGGTCAGCTCTCATTGCTGAACTACTGGGAGGGGACAGGCAGAAAGCACGAAAAATCACGACACCTTTTCTGAGACGATGCTGCTGTTTGATTCCACGTCTGATTTTGATTATTATTATTTTTCTTTGTGAATAAAAAAATAAATAAATCACACGACGGATGTTGATAAAATGTTTCTTTTAAATGAGCTAACTGGTCATCATGTTTAAGTCGATAAATATGTTTTACGTGTGAATCTAATAAGAGTACTTTTGGAGACGTCTTGCGTTTTTCAACTCTTACCACCTGCAGCTAGGACACAATAAAAAGATATCAGCTCAGTTTTACTACTTACAAATGACTGCCTGTGAGGTCAGTGGTTTGGCATTTGATTTTCTGGAACATCTACACGTGAATCTGATAGTAGATGCTCATATTTAGAAACATTACAGGTACCACTGTGGTCTGGCATTTTACAACAACAAGGGAACCCGTCTGCAGGGCAATGCAACAGTTGGCATTGTAGTATGGATCTGACTTTGTGAGGCAGCACTATAAAGTATGTCGCTTTACAAGCAGCAAAGACCATTTCACTGTCATCTTCATGCAAACACCAAACACTTCCGAGCCCATCCACTGAAACCTGTCTGCTCTCACCTTCAACAGAGATCGCACTGAAATTCACTGAAAAACTAAAAAAACAATTCCATCTGTTTACATGTAAAAAAAAAAAATATATATATATATATATAATATATATATATATATATATATATATATATATATATATATATATATATATATATATATATATATAAATCTTTATCTGCTTAATGTGCAGTTTTAATTTGTGCAAACATTTGCAACATTAGCCATAATTTCACAATTTAGTCATTAAAAATGTGTCATGCAATTCATATCATTTTTTAAGGGTAAAAATGCTGATGAGGTACAAGTCTCAAAAACTCACAAGAGCACATGTACCAAACATGATATTCTTGGCTTTAAAGGGTTAAAATATACATTTATGATTAAATCAGGACAATATAACATCTAGCAAGATTTCCAAGATTTTGATTTTTTATTTTAATTATATTCTGATTACAGCTACAACATAATGTAAGATGTAGCTTTTTTTTTTTTAATTTAATTTAAATAAATGACTGAAAATGACCATATTGGTCAAAATGCTTACTTTGACAAGGCTGCAACCTAAAAGTAAGAAAGAAGTCATGATGTCTATTTTACTTTTTGCCACCACAGGCCTTACAGTCTCCTTCATTAAAAAACAAACAAACAAAAAAACTTTATTGGAATTTAAATTGTCAGTGACAAACGGGGGCTTGGTATTGAACTCTAGTATTAAAGTCACAATGCAGAATTACCACTAAAATACTTTTATCAGTTCCTAAGGCTCTCAGTGGTTTGGCCCCTCAGTACACCTCCTGTTTGCTTACTGTTCACAGTCCGGTCATCCCCCTCAGTTCATCAGCTGCAGATCTTTGAACTGTTCCCAGAATCAGATCTAAGTGAGCTGAAGGTGCTTTTAGTCACTGTGGTGCTGTTCTTTGGAACAAGCTCCCAGCTGATCAATTAAATTGTGCATCAAAAGCATTAAATAAATCTATTTTTATCTACGCAGTCCTACAGTAAATAGGAGCTTTTTCTTTTGTTCATTATATTTTGTTTCCTTTTAGGAACTGTAAATGTGTTTTTACTGGTCCTCATTTAGTTTGCATGTAATGAAATGTGCTATATAAATAAAATTTCCACTGCCACAAGATACACTTAAAAAATTGTACTATGCCTGCTCAGTTCTTAAAGACAACCTTGCGAACATGCTATGGTTGAAGAACAGAAGCAGACACTGAGAAAATATTCAAGCCCAGAACAAAAAGATATTCAGGCTGCCAAAAACAGCAAATCTTTACACTGGAGAAACTGAAAAGAGGCGACAAATAATAATAATAAAAAAGTCGCTTGCATGTGGACTATTTTTTAACTGAAAAATTATCGCATCATTAGTCTATAGAAACAAAATTTTTAAACTAAACAATTAATCAGACAAATATTTTATTAAATATTAATCAATAACTAAAATGTTGTTCCGGGTCCAAGTATTTCCCACAATACTTACAGTCAAGTACTATATACAGTACTAATAGTATGTGTACAGTACAGGTCAGAACAAGAAAAGACAAGACGTAACGCGGTGCTATGAGTCGTCGTGCAGCGTCAGTGTCAGTGGGGAAAAAAAAAAAATCAGGACATAATTAGAAGGGAGGTGAGTGATACATCGTCACTGACGCTTTTCCACTCTCAGCAAACTCCCCCTTAATCATAACCCTAAAGGCAAAAGCTAAATATTTGCACTCTCTGAAGACTCTCTGTAAAAGTACTACTAAAAGTAGTAGGTTTCCCTGTTAAACAGATTTGGCAGATTACACTCCACGTTGAGCTCTCCTTTATGCGGTTCATCCATCAGGCCTATAAATACGTCCAGCTCAGCATTCATTAGGTATCTGCCTTTGAAGGTTTTTTGTTTTTATTGGTGGGTTGACATTATAAAATCACTTTGATCCCCCTCCCTCTCAAACACGGCTTATGTCGTCATTACTTTTCTGGAAGGTCAGCTGCAGAATTAGTCATATTTCCTTCTGTGCTCTTAAAGCAGCGGACACTTTCAGGTATACTCATACGTGTTGTAACACATGAGGATGTGTCAACTATACAGAGTTGTTTTTTATGTCATATAGAGATGTCGTTACATATTTCTGTATCTACAACTTCTACATCCATCCATCAGATTCTGCACATTCAGGCGTCAGCTGTTCCTTCTTCAATCATCTTAAAAAAAACTTCTCTGTTTTGTAAAATCACTACAAATATGGACAATGGTCATACTCTAAACAGTCAGTATTTAAAGTATCAGAGGAAACGAGCTGAGGTGGTCAAGCAGCGGGTTAAGCTGAAATTCATGTATAAATGACGACTATATAAGACGCACACACACAGATTTACAAGAAACTGATTCATAAATTCCAAAGATCTCATCAGTCCATCTGACTCACCATTAGAATTGCAAACCGCACAGACAAACTCTGATGACTTTGTCATTGTGAGCTAAAAGCCACTGTGTGATTGCATATTTTCCACTCATATGCACATGTCACTCTCTATTCCGTTAATGTCCTGGAATAAAATGATTTGGATCCAGGAGATGAAGAACATTTTTGCACAGTGTGAACATCAGGGGCTTGTTTGGATGTAAAGATACTGTGCTTGTTAAATAACAATATCAAAGTATTCATTGTATGTTGCTTTAAAGGGAAACTAACACACGTACTGAGAGTGCAGCTTGATGATATGAACACTAAAAGAAAACACGATGTAAATGCCACATACTGGAGGATACACCGCTTTGAATTTCATTCTAATTTCTCTAACCTAAATAGACATAAATACACATAAAATAATATGATGCATTAATGCTATTTTAGGTTAAAAAATGCTCTAGTTCTTCATTATGTTGCGGGGGCCAAGTTACAGTTAAACCCATAACTTTAGTTATTTTAAGTTAATATAAAAGAACTTTACTTTGTGTGAAAGAACTGAAAAGCTTTCTTAAGAAAAACAAAAAAGTTCAGACACCAGTGTGCTCAGGGTTGTGCAACAACAACATCTGGATTGAAACCACATCTGGCCTACCGCCTGCGCTTTTGAACGATGTCGATGGGACGGTTGACGGCGCACGGCGACCCGCAGATATTCCCGTTCCGCATTTTGAAGTAGCGATCCTGGACCGAGGGCGTCAGATACACACAGTTAGTTGGTAAACTCATGTCTACAGTTTGTCTCTCAGCTGCTTTTGTTCTCCACTAATTATCCTTTTCCTCCTCCTCCGGGCGCTCCTCTGCTCCTCGGCTCCCACGCGCTCTCTTCTCTCCCTTCACGGCACACCGGGTTTCCACTGACACGCGGGCAGATGGAGGAAAGCCCTCCTCGGTGTGTTTTGGCAACATGACTCCAGTCCGGCGTTTGGAGAGGGCGAAGAAAGGAAAAGGGATCAAAGCAGTGTGGGTTTTAAAGAGTCATTTCCTCAGCGTCATGCTGCTGTTTCATGCGGTGGAACACAGAAAAGCTAAACAAGAGCAGAGCGTGAGGAGGCTTCTTTCTAATCCACGTTGAGGAGTTCAGAGCTGAACTCTCCCTCCCTCTGGAGACACGCTCCTTTCTCCCTCCCTCTGTCTCACTCTGTCTCCTCCTTCCAGGCACATGGACTACTGAGGCTTTAAAAAAGACATGAACTATGTACATGTGCATGTACAGTCTGTGTGGGTTAGAGAGGGGACTGATATGGGTGTATTTGCTTTCAGTTGGAGTAGCTTCATTGTGTGCATGTGGATATACTTCTGCCATATATCTCAGCGAGGACCAGTTTGAGTTTCAATGAGAACTGTGAGGCAGCCTTCGCCTTTTAAGATCCCTTTAAAGAATTCAGTTTTGGTTTAGGGCAGGATTGCGAGCTTAGTTTGATTGTTAAGTAGGGAGGGAAAGTATTATGTAAATGAATGCTGGCACAAAGACATGTACGTATGTGTATTGTATAAGCAGTGTATATGTGCGTAAAAGAAGAGGTGTGTCTCCCATCTTACTTATTTGCAGAATCAACAAACACACATGAGTCATGAAGCATTCCTGCCTCACACCTCAAAAATGTCATCACTTCATTCATTACATATGAATATGAAAAAATTCACCCTATTTACTGTATGAATTTTCCAATTATTGCCATTGTGAGGTCACAATAACCTTTGACCTTTAAGGAGGATCTAGTCAGTTCCTCGAGTCCAAGTGATCATGTGAGACAAATTTAGAAAACTACATCTATGTGCAACAGGAACCATTGACACTCTGACGACATGATGGCCAGACTTGTGTGGGAAAGTATCAAGTACTTTTAAAGTATTTTCAAAAGAAAAGCGAGCAAAGTCGCTTAGTGCATCTGAGGAGCAACATTCAAACAGCCGTGTGTTAGCAGGTTTAATTAGATATTCCCCCTTTTTGTGAAATACTTCAGCCTGCAGCAGCTCTAGCACACCAGCACCAGTCAGTCTCACGACACAGAGCGGTGGACTTGCTGGACTCGGTGATCTCACCAACTGGCTGGCCCGCTGCTGTCGACACTGCAGGCAAATATTTGTCTTTTGAGACAGTGGGCCGGAGCCTGGGTCAGACGTGTTGGCAGGCACACGGGAGAGGAGGTGGAGCAGAGGGGGATTTAAATGTCAACCCGTTTTTTAAAAAAATGGTTGGCTAACGATGCAGCCAGATGTTGTGACGTAGTCACAAAGGGGGGACGCAGATGTTTCACCCTAATCTCTGAACTTTTAAGTGGCTAGTTGTGACGAAGTCTTTCTGTGCGGAGCTATTTCTCAATGGCTGGTGTTCCCACAAAGCCACACTTTAATAGCATAGCAATCATCTTTAACTTCAGCAACAATTTTTTTTAATCAGTGAAGATTAAAACAAAAAGAAAGCTCATTATTCATGGCAGGTAAGCTCGCAGTTTCTGTGCTACTCCAGTGTAAGTAACGGGTCTAAGAAACCCTCCAAACACCACCTCTCTCTCTCTGGGACATTGCTGCTGGATGGGCTGCTCAAATCTATGAAAAACATAATAATTCAAGGTGATCAGGAACATGTCTGTGGACACATAAGAACCACACTTTTTACCAGCTTATTATACCGTTATGCTGTATCCTGTGTGACTGTAATCATAACTGACCTCCTTCTAGCCTCCCAAAAGAACTGGGTCAGACGCTGGTCCCTCTAAACCAGAGCAGCCTAATAATGACGTCAACACACTTATAAAAATAGTGTTAAACTAATCTGTTGCATTACCCTCATTCATAAAAAAGACCATGGGGAACCCTACACATCTTCTGGTGACTTTCCTGCAAGGGGAATTGACAGTTTCACTCTTTATTTGTCTCACAGTTATAGCCAGATGCAAACTTTCCCTGCACCTAAGTCAGGGACTCCATTCATGTGAATAAAGCATAATAAAAATAAATAAATCAAACTGGTCAGCCGTCACTCATCGTGGAAATTATAATTGCAAACAGAATCACTGGCAACAGTTTTATTGGAATCAAACAATCAAGAGCACATTTGGTTTGCTCCTGTAAATGCAGACAGAGTAGGGCACTCTAAACTGTCACTGTCAATAAAGACATAAAACATCCCTACAAGCAAACCTCCTGCAAACCCATAAAACACATTAAGACTGAATTCCCTTCCAGCCATCTGGCATAAGGTTTTCCAAGAAGCCCAAGAACCATGCATCAATCAGGCTTAACAATATGACCACCTGCCAAATATTTTGCTGCCAAAACAGCACTGAGCCATCAAAGCACGGAGCCTTACAGGCGTGGTATCTGGCACCAAGAAATTAGCAGCAGATCCTTTAAATCCGGTACGTTGCAAGGCGAGGCCATGGATCGGACTTGTTTGTCCAGCACATCTCACAGACGCTCGACTGGATTGAGATACAGGAAATGTGCTTGTTGACACCGTTCTATCAGAACCAGCATTTAATTTTTCTGCAATTTGAACTAAAGTAGCTCGTCTGTTGGATTGGGCCACAAAGGCCAGCCTTCGCTCCCCAGATGAAACACTGGGCTTTGGCCTCCAACGATCCTGTTGCTGGTTCATCGCTGTTCCTTCCTTGGACCATTTTTGACAGATACTGACCACTCCAGATTTGGAACACCCCACAAGAGCTGCAGTTTTTGGAGATGCTCTGATCCAGTCGTCTAACCGTGACAGTTTAGCCTTACATCTGCCAATGTTTCCTGTTACTAACAGATCAACTCACTGCTCACTGCTCCCTAAAATGTCCCACCCAATAACAGGTGCCACGCTGAAGAGATAATCAGTGTTTTTCAGTTCACTTGTCAATGGTCATGATGTTATGCCTGATCGCTACACACACACACACACACACACACACACACACACACACACACACACACACACACACACACACACACACACACACACACACACACAAATTCAGATGTTCAGATGTTGGGTTTGGCAAAATAAAGACTAATCCATCTGCTTAGTCTGCAACAATAATATGATAAATATTTCCTGGTTTGTAAAGGAAGGTCTACCTGGAACAGCAGCAGCTCCTCTGGGCGTCTGGTTACACTTTTTGGCATCGGACCATTTTCGGTCAGGGACACAACGTCAGCGAGTGCCTGGTGTTTTCTGGGAAGTCTTATTTTCACAATTGCTTCTTGTTCATTTTCCCACATTCCAGTTTATCTCGGAATGCAGATTCCCAGTTTATAGTTTTGTTGAGTTGATTAAATTGAAAAGGAAGGCCTCACAGAGCTAAAGTGGCATTACTAGAATGCAGAATATTTTCAAAAAGGTGAAAAACTAAAGCACAGAGGTACAATTCATTCCTCCCTACTCCTGCATTTTTCCAGCGCTGTCTTAAAGGCCATTTGTAATATCTGGAAAGACAGAATAAACTTATTTTGTTCCGCATGCTGTGATTTCTGGTATCATATTTAAATATTTGTAGTTAAACTAAACTCCTGTTGTTTCTCCCCTCCAATGCTGGCATCTGTCCTTGTGAAATGTTCCTGTGTTGGACCTCTAAACAGATGCCAGCGTGGAGATTTGCTGAGAATGAGGTGTTTGTGAGGCCGCTGTGTAACCAAATCCAACTGGCCAAATGACTTCCACGGCCCAGCTGGCTGCAGGCTCCTATGACATTACCTCTGCTAATGAGAATGAGCTGTGAGGGCAGAGTGTCATGAGCGTGTGTGTCTGAAAGTGTGAGAAAGTGTTTGAGGAACTTTTCAGTACAATGAAGTTTTGTTTAACTCCTCCTTTAAGGATCTTTTAGTGCGCTCTGCATCGGAAAGCAGGGAGAGTCTATTCTACAGTTAAAGACGCGAACAGTAAGACAGCAGCACAGATATTCTTGCGCCACCTTGTGCAGAAATCTGTGGTGACACAGTGAAGTGCACGCACAAACTTTAAAATACTATTTTCTAATTCAGTATTTTCCAAATGCATTCATACCACATCATTTATAATGAATTCTTAACATACTTTTAGACCTATTACTACCATCTTTGGTTATTCAGGAGTTCACACACTCCTCTTGATGGACTCAGGTCCTGTATCTCCTATAACACACACAACAGTCTTATCTATACCAACTCTTATCATTAGTTTTTTAACATTTATGTTTACTTGTCCAACGCAAGTTAATAAGATGATGAATGAATATGAAATGTGGACATTGTGCAAACAGGAGTTTTGTAAAGCCACAGTTGTGACTAAGCTGAGCTGACAGCCCAGCAGAGGTTGCTGTTTGCCAGTAAACTAAATGGAGGAAAGCCAGACACACACACACATGCACACACACACACACATATATAAACAATGCAACAGATCTCTGCACTCGTTAGCACAAATGAGAGTAGAAATTGCAATAATTTTAAAGAGTCAGCATCACAGTCTCCTTGTACTGATGGATAGCGAGGTAAACATCAACAGTACGTGATGTGAAAAGTGAATTATTAAAAAACAAAACAAAACTCAAGAGCCTATCATCAGTAATAACCCAGCAATAAAAAAATATCACATCTCTACTTCAAGAACTGATTTAACGCACACCCTGTAGCCCAAGATGACCTCACACACTCTTTGGTGGAACAATCAGTATGGATTTTGTGACTGGCGGCTATGGCTGTGTGCACGCAAGGAACGACAAACACGTGTCACATTCACGTGTTATTTGCTGCCAGCCTCTGGTGGGGCTGGGGGAACAAATTTAGGCTCGGGGGGTTTATTTTGGGGGTCTGGTGTGTTATTGTGGTATCACCCCCCCACCCCACATCTCCCCTGCCCTGCTTAGACTCAACTGTGGCGGCACTAGGTCAAAAGTCAGTCCTAATATTAGTTTACTTGTTACAAACTGGGTCTAATGGGTAACTGGTTACTGATATTCTCTGTCAACCTGCCAAATCACAAAGTACTAAATATTCCAATATCCCTCATCTTAAAACACAAAAATTAAAGCATTTCACACAACTTAGAGCTTTGAAGCTGAAACTATTTCCCAAAAAAAGATTTTCTCTTATTTTGTAATTAAGAAAACTGAGTTATGTGACAACAGTCGTAATTCAAAAATAAGGAGCCCCAACAAATCCACTAAAAGTAATTCTAAGAGTAATATTAAATATAAAGACGTTTAGGAGGATTTAACTGGATTAATACTCCTAGTTCGCAGATCATGGTCACGGAGGTAAAGGTGTGGTTTTGCTGAGATGTGGCGTGCATAACTGAGTGAACTGCTGAACTGGCAGAAAAGAAGAAACCTTTGGCCCTCAGATTTCACCTCAGTTTACCAGCAGGGAGGGCAAAAACAGGCATGAGCAGTCGAGTTTGAATACACACAAACACAGCACAATAAGATCTACAGAAGGCGTGTGTGCAGTGAGAACTTGTGCAGAAAACTTGCTTATAACTTAAGAGACGTGCAGACGCACAGAAGCCAGTGAGGGATTATCATTAGAGTCAGCTCCTCATTGTGACGTCAGGAATAACTAACGTCACATCTGTCCAAAACATCTGCCTCCTGCTCGGAAACATCAGTGAGAAAAGTTTGTTATTCATGAAGCGGAGGGCACACAATCAGTCGACTATTTGAGCAACTTCATCGTGCAATAAAATGTGCGTGACTTGCAGCAGAAACAGGAAGTCTGTTGGCTGGAACTTACCACAAATGTAACTTGCTTCCTCTTGAAAGCTGCTGGTTTTAATGCAAGCAAATACAAAATAATTGCATTTTAAAAAACACCAAATCACAACTTTAAAAACAATGCATTGGCATTGTCAAAGAAGTTGGTACTATGAAATCTAAGTTCCAATTACCAAAATTGTATAATCATTTGAATATTTATCAGCTGCTACACGCCAGCTCTCTGCTGCTGTTTTTTAAAAAAAAAAGTGAGATCTCATGCCAGAGTGCCTACTTTATCTGCAACAGCCTTCTCTGGGATGTGTGTTTGTTTAAAAAATTATTATCTACAGTCTATTTTCCATGTTTCTTACTGTCGCAGTGACACTACAAGTGCAGATCTCTGAGCCAATCTCGCTGAGCAGCCTATCTGAACACTCCCTCTCATGAATACGAGTGCCAAGGAGATGCAGGATGCAGAGTTTAGGAACATACCCCAAGCACGAGTGTCTCCGACCGTGTCCAAAACCAGTCAGCCCTCCTTTCCTTGTCAATCGGAGGTCTTTGTTCATTGTCCCTCGAGCGCCTGACTCATATGAGACACTTTGGGCTGTAATGAAAATAAACTGCACATCTGATCTGAGCCTCTTACAACAGTTCTTCACAGTTTAGTTATTTTTCTCCCGTAAACTTCCGGGGGTATCTGGATCGGCTCCATGAAGTTTTGCGCGCCGATAAACCAAAAAACATGAAGATTCCAGGTGAGAGGCAAAAAGAAAATGGAAAGGATCAGATAGAGAGCAGATCTGCCCAATCTTCTGTTCCTCGGGATGCGGGAAGAGAAATCGTGGAATGCTGCAGAGTTTCTGCGCCGAGGTTTCAGGCAAGCCCCAACAAGGCAGACAGGAGTGTGATATTCAATTAGTCTCCACAAGCAAGAAGCACACATGCAGCTGTTGTAACTGTAGACTCAACTGAATTGAAGGATTTTCCACAGTTGTCTGTCCATTCTCATTGATTTGTTGTTGTAAATACCCAAACTAATCCCAGACATGACACTGACAGCATTCCTGAAGGGGTTTTCAGTAGTACAACTCCAAAACAGAGAGAAAACAGGCGACCTGTAGAGAAGTCTGAAAATTTTGAAAGTAGTGTTTCTCTACTTCTCTGTCAGGCACTCACTCACTGTTCGCAGGAAAGGGGAAGGGTTGAGCCACTTCTGAGAGCAGTGACACTGCAGGGTAGCGTCAGTGAGGGTTTGACCTCTTCCTTTGGCAGTGCAAACACTGGAGGAATCCCCCGAGGTCGCTGTGGGAGCTGAGGACAGACCACCACGAGCTCCAATCTGTCTAGTACAGGATATCCAATGTCAAGATGTTCAAGTTACAAACTGGTCGCGTTTCGAGCCACACTTGCAGCTTTCCAAAGAAAAACCTCAAAGAGAGAAAATGCTCCCACATTTAGAGAGTTACAGGGCTGCACAACATTTCGGTGTGTCCCAACTTGTTAAAGGGAGATCTGACTCGACTGTGTGGCTGGCGGGTGTTTTTGTGTCTGGCAGAGCTAGCTTGACGCAGCCTTCGTTGACACGTGAGATCAACATGCTGCCTGACCCAATACCCTCCTTCTGTTGCCCTGCAGCTACATAATTATAGAGGTTATTGTTAGAGTTGGTGCTGGGCAGGGTGGCAACGGGGGCTGGGTGGGCCTGACAAAACACATGTTAGGATTTACGGCAAAAAAATGTGGATAAACTAACCATAGGGAGAAAGCCCTGAGTTTCAACTTGTGCAGTTTTTATCACCGGCAAGTTTCAGATTCAAAGACAATCAAAGAAGGGCCGCACCTAACAGATTCGTCTGCAGGTTATTGCTTTTGCTCAATCAATCAGTTGTTTGATTTATGGAATGAAAAAAAATAGAGAAATCCAGTCTTTGCAGTGCTGTGGAAACCGAGTACACCCCGTGATTCAACAGGTGCTGCTAAACAAATTCAACTGATCGTAAGCGATGCTGGGTCAAGACGTCATAAATGCAAACGTTTTTGCAGGAGTGGATGTCCCATTAAATTCACCCCAAGGTCAGACTGCACAATGCAATCAGACAGAAGATTAGTACAATCTCAGACTCTATAGGTCTCAGGTAGCATATTAGCACCATTAGAAAAAAAGTGGACTAAATGAAGTATGGCTTATTTGGAAAGGTTGCCAGGAGAAAGAACAAGGCAGCACAGTTTCGGTTTTCACAATTGCCTCTGAACAAACCACAAGACTTCTGGAGCAGTCTTTGGAGAAAGCTGTCAAGCATGGTGGTGGAGGGGTGACAATTTAGGCTGCTTTTGTAGCCACAGGACCTGAACATGTTGCAGTCATTGACTTGACGATGAACTCTCCTGTATAGTAAAAGTCTTCTAGAGTCAAATACGAGGCCATCTGTCAGCTAAAGCTGGGCGAACCTGCATCATGTAATGGACAATGATCCCAAGCAAAGCATCAAATTTACAACAGAATGGCTGAAAAAGAAAAGAAGGTAATGCGATGGCCCGGTCAAATTCCAGAACGCAAGCTGACTGAAATGCTGTGGCAGGACCTTAAAGATACCTGAGGCAAAGGTATAAAAAAGAGCAGACCACAGTTCCTCCACAATGATCTGAGAGACTGATGGAGTCACATAAAAAAATTCAAGTTATTGATCAGGGGAATTTGTTGCACATCTTGCATGCAGACTGCAGGATCCTTTTCATCATTGGCAGTCATTGTGAAACAGGCTAAAATTTTGAGCATCAGTTGTGTGTTTTCTGACTAACTTATCAATGGCAGTGATAAGTGATATAAATTGCACGCCAGTGTAAATATATAAGATATATGGATGCATAAGTCACACGTTCCTGGCTTTATTTCCACACTGCTAACAGCAGAGGGGACTGGCCTTTGAGAGCTGTCAGGGCAAAACCCATGCAGATACTGACATGCCAATTCACTTTCAGACTGACGGACACTTGTTGCACGGCAACAACCAAACACACCACAACCACTTCCCTAAGCACTACATGAACTGCAAACTAAAATAGGGCATTGTGCTGATAGATCATTTATCTTGTTGTTAGCCCATGTATGTAAAGAGGCTCATAAGTTAAAACAGATCAAATAAACCAAACAGGATGTAATGAAGACAAAGAAACAGTAAAAATGGTCTGGCTCATTTAAATCCTACTGAAAGGTACCTGACAGTGCATGGGCTTTATAATACTAATGAATATCTGTCCTTAATGCTATTTTTCAATGCTGTTAAACATTTAAATAAGCAATAAAGGTCGTCTTCCTGATTGCCTGTGGGCTTATTTTTGTCATTACAACCACCCTGCTGTGACTCTTGTTATCCTTATTTCTTGTAACTACCCTTCCTTTAATCTGCCAAAAAAAAAAAAAATGATAAGGAAAAGGTTAGACAAATAATTAAACTCACCACTTCCTCCAAAGCATTTTAACTAGAAGGAATTGATTGAAATACTCTGAATTTTAAATGGCTTAAAGCTGCACTTTTGTCCTCATCCTTCTTTTGCAGTCTTGTTTGGGTTTTAGTTTCTGCTCGGTGTGGTTCATATTTTATTTATGCTGGCACTGAGACTCGCACACCTGACAGGGTGGGGTGGCGGGGAGGCTCACAGTATAAAACAATAGGATGTTTAAACATTACACGGGCAGGCATCAAATGACATCAGTAAAATGTCACGACTGATGACGTAGGTACACGCAACGTGTTTACAGGCCGCTTCCTCTACATAGTCACAGGCAGGCTGCCAGGGAGGCAAACAGTCAGGGGGTTTGGAGAGCGGGAAGGGCTGCCGCGGGGGGGGGCAAAAGCACCCAGGTTTCATGTTTATCTGATAAAGACAGTTTAACTTTCGACTAAATGGTTCGTGACTGCGTGTGGGGGCTTTCTCTTCAGTATGACATCAGTTTGCAGCCTCTATAATTAAACTGATTGGTAAAATGTGTATTTATTGAGAGCACGATTATAATTTTTAGTACCATGACAACTCAAAGGTTAGTTGCTTTATATAATCTGGCATCTTAACGCTAACGTGGGATCATTACGCAACATATTATCTTTGGCAAATTTATCTTTAACAATGGCATGTTTTACAAATTTAAATATTTGTGTGTGAATTGCAGCTTTTTTTGATGCTATGTTTTAAACTCAAGCATAAGACAGCATTTATCACCATTGAATTAATTAAGAAAGGTGTGTATGGAATCTGTGGTCATGTACAGGCAGCTCTGATGCCGTTTGTGTGCAAAATTGACAATAACAAGGGTGAAAATGAAAACCACAAGAAGAAACCACCAATATTGCTGCAAACAGCCTGCAGCCACATGAGGGTGGTGACAGCAGAGACAACCTTGTTAAGAAAGTCGTATAAAAATGATCTTCCCCTGTTAAAACTCTGCTCATTTTCCAACACTGTGACTGCTCTACAAAAGAGATAAAAACATCAGTTATTTACTACATATAACTGATTTTAATGCTAAAAAACACTTCTACGCTTGTAAACTTGCATCTACGTGACCCGAAAATAGTTTTTTCCTGGAGTGTTTACATACATCAGAGAAAAATGAGGGCTTTAGACTCCAGGGTAATTTTCACAGCTTTCTCAGAGTTTCCTCAATTGACCTACTGGTCACGATTACGTCCGTGGAAAATCTAAATACGTCACTACCCGGCACTGCTGCTATTTTTTTCTTAAACTACCATAGTGAGGTTCTCTTTGGAAAAAAAAATCAGCAAATGCCTTCATAGATCACACAGCTTCATCCATCAAACTTTGAACATTTAGGCTCTGTCATAGCCTGAACAAGATTTACTCAGCTCCATCTTTTCTGACGTAAAAACAAAAAGCAGGACACAGGTTGCCTGTTTTCAGTCACAAGGACTGACAAAGTGACGATGCAGCATTAAGCGTCATCTTTGTGTTTACTGTGGTGAGCCACCCCGAATCCCTCCAGACTTTAGCTTTGTCTCTGCTACACAGAAACCCTGGTGGTATAGGAAACCTTTCTCATCTCTGGCTCCGCCAGGATTGCTGAACACCTTGGGCACAAAACAAAACCCTCTCTTTCATTGCCTTAACAATAAGGTCCTTTGAGATGACACCGGTCCCGACGTCAACAAAACTGTGATTTCCCACAGTTACCTTCTTATCAGACAATGAGGCTTTTTTGCTACTGCCAACCCATGACACATACCGTGATGACGTGAAAAAGCAGCCTCTGCAATGTTACCTCAGAGCTGCTGAACAAACACTGGGCCTATAGTTTATTAGAGTTCAGCAGAGTTCAGAGAAGATGACCTCTGAATCCTAACCTTCTGATTATCTTATCAACGTACAGCTGAAAGTTGTACCTATAAAGAACTCCTTCACCCATTCACCCCACTATGTCTTAGTGCTTTCTACCTAACAGCCACACTTCGATGAACACATCAGGAGCAACCCGGGCTTCAGTATCAGATTGAAGCGGCGATCGATTAGTAGACAACCTACTCTACCTCCTGAGCCACCCCTTACACACAGCTTTCCACATAAACTAACGACAGTAATTAGATCCATGTCATTGACTCTACCTGGGTGTGTACGCCAAGGTGAAGCGGCGTTGCAGGGCAATGTTACGGTTCATGAGGAGCTTGCGGAACAGCAACGGCGAGTGACGGGGGGAGTTCTGAGGAGAGTCACCGGGGGACATCCTGGGAGATTCATAAGGCGAGCCGGATGGTGACTGCGGCTTCAGCTTGATGGGTTGAGGACTGCTGAGTGGGAAGGAGCCAGCCTCCCCTGAGCTTTCCAATAGGGCTTCACTCATGCTGTCGTGTAGGAGTTTAACAAAATGTTCCTCTTACGCTGCTCTCTGGTGCGACCTTCTAACCCCTGACAGGGAGTCCAAGTCATCCATCTCAGCACAGCAGCATTTATCAAGTGAATTAGGTAAACGGCTCTCAAGCGCGTCTTGTGATGATGCAGCTCAGATTCGGAGCCGCTCGTAGTTGGCTCTAAGTGCTTCACAGCCACTTTTGCGCTACGGCTTCATGGCTTTTCTCTACGGAGCCACCTAAAAGCCCTGTTGACAGACGTGGACACGAGTGCAGGAGTGTGCCCTCCCCTCGGCAGTAAGCTCTGTTTACATAGCACTGAGCTCTGCCTAAATATGGCCAGGCCTGAATTATAACGTTGTTAGCTCGTACCTCGGGTGAACTAGCTGCGTCCTGCACACACTTCACAGAGGAGTGAACCGTTTTACGTCGGCTTCCTTCCTCAACTCATCAGTACAGAAATATTAGACAGTGATTACAGCTCTGACTGTGTAGACACATGCCAGAGCTGTGCAGTGTCAAGAGGCCACAGTCTGGGTAGATTTTCACTATGATGGTTGCTGTAGTGGGGGTGGGTGGGGGTGGGGGCGACACTGTGTCTAAAAGCAGAGCCTGCTTGAGATAAAAGATAACGAGAATCCTGGAAATGTCACTTAAACTTTTACTGGTATCTTGACTGAGTAGCGTTTTCCCACTGGGGCTGAGGGGTGATGGAAAAACAGAGATCAGCTCGAGTTTCATCTCTGACCCCCAGACAGCCAGTGACCCAACCCTCCGCTGCCCAAAACAAAACTGAACTGTACTGCTTGTGCCTAAATGTTCCCCTCGATAACGAGCATCCTGTAAATACATGCTGCATGTGCTTTAGTCGTGCTTAAGTTAATACTCGGCCCCAATCTATTAAACATCTAAATGACAGGTTCGCATTCAGGCAGTCAGGGATCGTTGCCATATTTATCACTGATCAGTACACGTCTTTCTAGATTTACAGTCCACACATTAAAAAACAGATCAAGAAAAGGGAACTGCAAATCACATGAAGAATCTCAAACATTATTAGGAGCTTTACCCAGTAGTTAAACAGTTCAAATTAAGCAAAACTTTTGATTCTCCATTCAAATGTAAAGTGTTCAGTGCTGTGCTGGTTCTGCACTGCAATCATCACAGATTGCTTGTCAATCAAACAGTGGAACCACAAAGTCTTTATGCAACACTATTAGTTTCTGGGGTTTTGTGGAAAGGGTTTTTCTTTCTTTCTTTTCATCTGTTTCATTACAAAAACACGAGACCTGCACAGATGGAGCGACTATGACAGCAAACCTTTGAGCTATTTAAGCTACAGTGCCACGAGGGCTGGAGTTAAAGTATGTGAGTAACACTTAAACCTACAGTTACTGTTTTTGTGACTGCACCGTAATGCATCTAAATGGGATTAATACCTTCACAGAAAATCCAGCCACAATTATCCCCACTGCCATAATGTCTCTTTGCCTCTGCATCCATTTTAATGAGGCATTAAAGTAAGGACGGAGAAGGGCTCTTGAGTTTGAGGGGCTGCCTGCCAAAGTACTGATTTAACTCAGGAGGGAGTGCAAGAGGTCACTGCAATGAGCTCATGAACAAAAACACTGCTGTTGTATGAAGTGCTGTTAAATGTGACCAGCAGATGGCGCCCACGCACAAGCACAAGGACACAAATGCTCATGAATACACACACGCACAAACTCAGCATTATGAAATGTCAGTTTATTCTGCAAGGTTTTGAGCTGTAGCTACTGAGCTCTGGATCATTTATTTGCCATTTTCTTTAAAGCAACATAATGCAAACCCCAATTCACTTTGATCCTTTTAGCCCTGGAAATGGCCCACATCATTTGCCAACACAGTCTACCGATACAGTTGTGACTAAGTGAAGGTTTGGCTGAATGGTAATTTAAAAACCTGTAGACTGTGTGGGCCGACTCAGTCACACGGTTACCATTATGAGCCAATGGGGAGAAAAGACAAGGAGATGAATCCCGTGGCTTTTCTTTAAGTGACTAATGCCAGGATATGTGGAACTATTTATTAGACTGAGTCATATAACCATACTCCTCCCACCAGCAACACCAGATCAAACACATGCAAACACACGGCTGACAGCAGAAAACACGCACACACACACACACACACACACACACACACACACACACACACACACACACACTGACATAGACGCATGCACACACACACACACACACACACACACACACACACACACACTGACATAGACGCATGCACACACACGCACACACACACACACACACGCACACACACACACACACACACACTGACATAGACGCATGCACACACACGCACACACACTGACATAGATGCATGCACACACACGCACACACACACACACACACGCACACACACACACACACACACACAGAGATGCTCTGATCCAGTCGTCTAACCGTGACAGTTTAGCCTTACATCTGCCAATGTTTCCTGTTACTAACAGATCAACTCACTGCTCACTGCTCCCTAAAATGTCCCACCCAATAACAGGTGCCACGCTGAAGAGATAATCAGTGTTTTTCAGTTCACTTGTCAATGGTCATGATGTTATGCCTGATCGCCACACACACACACACACACACACACACACACACACACACACACACACACACACACACACACACACACACACACTGACATAGACGCATGCACACGGACACATGAATTCATTTTAAAAACACACAAACAAACTGGGTTTCAGCACCTGAAAAGCCTTGGAACAGACAGCAGCATGCTGCTTTATCAATTAAGCTCCAGTATACATAAGTGCATCACATACCCAGTCAAGGATCTTTAATCATAAAAACGATGGAAACAACCTAACTACATACCTAACTAGACAATTGCAGTTTATATTTAATCGAGAAAATACTCCCTCTATGAGCTCGCAGCAACTCCCAAGGCTACTTACTGTATGTTTTTAATAAAAAGAGACTACTTTCTCATTAATCTGTTTTCTCAGCAGATATGCATGTAAGAAAAATCCCATTTGTGGTGTGAAGACAGTGACAGATCCACGCTTTCACAGTTGGTGGAGATTTGGTTGTAAATACAAAGTCACAACAAGTCCAACGAGTATCTGTAAGAACCAAAACGGATTTGTTGGACACATAAAAAACAAACAAACAGTGATGAAGTGGTTAGTACTACTGCCTCACAGCAAGAAGGTTCTGGGTTAAAAACCATCTTCTTCCTATGTGTTTACATGTTCTTTGTAAATACAAAGTCACAACAAGTCCAACGAGTATCTGTAAGAACCAAAACGGATTTGTTGGACACATAAAAAACAAACAAACAGTGATGAAGTGGTTAGTACTACTGCCTCACAGCAAGAAGGTTCTGGGTTAAAAACCATCTTCTTCCTATGTGTTTACATGTTCTCTAGCTTCACCCATCAGTCTATAACATACTTGTTAAGCTAACTGGTGATTTTAATTCAAAGCATGAATAGTGGTATTTTTGTCTGTATTACCCCTGTGATGGACTAGCAGCCTATTCAGGGTTTACCCCACCTTTCATACCCTTGAGAGCTGGGATACGAGACAGGATTGTGTTAAAAAAGCAAGACTGTGACAACATGTGTGCAGTGGGTTGCTGGATTAACCCTTTAAGACCTACCATAGAACCAAGTCCGCCAGAGCTTATCTTTATATTTTTACATGCTGTAGTGCCATTTTTGAGAGCATTTAAAGTTGTTATACATCAATACAACCGTTATAGCCCAAATATTAATAATATGTATGCATTAAGTCCATAATAACTACATAAATTGCAAAAAAGTGCAATAAACTCATTTTTGTTTTGTTTTTTACATAAATTTCTAGTTAGAGAAATTTCAGAAGTTTATCCCTCAAAACTGTACAAAAAAGTTGTACAAAATAGTTTCCAACAACAGGAAATGTATTTTGAGCGTCTTCATAGTTTTATTTTTGAGATACACCAATTTTTATGTCCTGCAGGAAAAACAAAAATAAATATTATAATGCAATTTTGCAAAAAAACAAAACAAGTGCATAAAAATGAACTATTTCCAGCAGTGCAATTTGAGTTCCAAGCATCCCAGAAACTATTTAGAAAAGCATGAAGTCAAACATGACTTTTAAAAACACCAGTATAGGCTTATAAGGCCCCGAAGGTAAAAAAAAAATTCCTCGAAATGACGTCACTTCCGGTTTCGGGCAGGTAATGGCGGACATGCGATAGTTGAACTTCCAACATAGGAAGTGTCCAACATAGGGAGTGTTATGAACAGCTGATCGGATCGGCAAAGCATGTTTCTGAAAAATTATGTTTTTGCTGCTGCAAGTGCTTTTTATGCAGTTTTTGCAAAGCCATATGTGGAAGGAAACCGTGACTTAGGACAAGCTGATGGCATAAGATGTAAGTACAACTCCTCCGGTTTCATATGCAAAAAAATTTATTGTGCTAGCTTACGTGGTTCCGGTTCTACAGGGATTTAAAAATAGTTATGCCGGCTTTAAGGGGTTAATGTGTTCAGCATAAAAGAAGAGCTGTACAGTGAGACCTAAAATTGTCTCGTTGAGGCCAAGTTATGGCCAAGTCTCCATCACTCCACTTCCCTAAGTAAATGTGTGGCACCCTGAGTATTTTGAGCATTAAGAACAAGTCTCAGATGTGTTTGCATCATAACACAGAGCGAAAAGCTCATTTGCTCCCACCTGATGTGATGTTAGGGCGACATTTAGTTCCGCCAGTAGGTGGCAGTGTTGGCTCAGCCAAACGGGTAACAGGCAAAATAATCCTTCACAAAAGTAACGCTAGTAACGTTTGTGTGCTAGCTAAGTCATGTTAGCCTCCTGCATTAATCTCTGTAACCGTGTTGTTCCATCAGTAATGTAAAAGGAAACTGTTAGCTGGTTTCAGTTAAAGTCATAGGAAATAGACCAGCCAGTACATGTTATGTTGTCAATTGTTTACTGGTCATTTTCTCTGTGTGTTAAGGGCTGATTAATACAGGGCCATTACACGTAATGCTACAAAAGTAATGCAGTCCAGTTATTACAATGGAAGCCGCCAGTAACACTGAATTCCTTTGCTGTGCTTCAGCGCAATAAACCTTCATGTGCACCTGAATGAACCCTGTCGTCCTTCAGTGTGTAAGAATTGCATTTTTTAGTTGGAAAGGTTAACGACATTACTCATTATTGAAATGAAGAATTATTAAGTTAGATTAGCATAAAAGCACTGTCATAGTTCTTTTTTAAAATTTCCTTAATTTAATCCAATGGGAGGTGAAGGAAACGTTTTATAAACACAGCTGAATCCCTGTTCACTCTGTAGGTTCACATGCTGACACGGTCTCTGTCTCTTAATACGACAATGTGCAAAAGTCTTGAGCCACCCCTCACTGCTCTATATTTTACAAGGAAACGGGTACAGTGATTTATTGAAACATGCTAACATACATTGAAATACAGTACATAATGCAACAACCGAGTCTGCACAATTCTTACAAGCTTGAAAGTCAATATTTGGTATTGACTTTCTTATAATTGCCTTAGGTAGTTTTGAAGGAGAGTCAAAGCTCCTTCAAATGTTGGCTGCCTTTTGTTACATTCTCTCTGTCAAGATCACACACTGCTTCAGTCTTTTCTGGATATCTTAATAACATGACTTTCAGACTGTTCGCCTGCTGCAGAGGTCTTACTTACTTAGGCCTGCCACTTCTTCACCTTCCTTCTTTCAGTTTCATCCCTGAGGTATGCTTGAATTACTCATAAGTCAGACTGTGCTGAGAATGAGCAAAAAAGCAGCAAATGCCCGAAGACCTTCAGAAAGTCTGGAGAACTATTGCTCAAGACTACACACACAACAAAAGAAAGAAGAAAGTCATGTTTCTTAGAAACAAAATATAAAGATATGCGGATGTGTAACAGCATTGTATGCACTTCAGTGTCCCTTTCTCCAGCATCGACATGTGACAGCAACAAAAAAAAAACTTTATCCCATTACCAAATTCTAGCATAATTTATTTGATGGGTGTCAAATCCATCACTGTAGTTTTTATGTAGTTCTCAGTATTCAAATTATTCAACTTCTTTGCCTTAAAGGTTTTTCAAAGCGCATTAAGTGCAGATGAGTTTCTCGAGACGATTTCTTGTCTTTGTCTTTGTTTGTTTTTTCAAGTAATGTGCGCCATCTTTTTTTCCTTCTGGGATAAAAAGGATGCATGCACCATTGAGTTGAGCACTTTGCAGTGATTCTGCTCAGATGGGTGGCACATGAAGCTCAAACTAAATAACAGTACTATGTGTGTAGGCAGCATTATGACAGATGATAGTTCATCAAGGTGACTGACAAGAGATGGAGCAGGAACTTGACAAACTGAAAGGGATGAAGGCTGAATAAATAATACTTCACTCCATCAAGGAGAAAAGATTATTTTGTAACTGGTAATGAAGAATAACTTGATTTCAATGTCTCGCAGTTGCTAACACAAAGAAATTGAATTATTCAGCCTAACCATCAAATTCAGCCTTTTTCACTGTGAAGATTTATCTACATATTAACTATTCATGTTTGCTGCAGGGCAGAATTTCATCACTGGTTGGCATTTAAGAAATGAAGCACATCTGAACATTTATTAGTGAGCAAAAGCAAAGATAGGACACCTCGAAAAAGTGCAGGATAAAACGAAGCCATAAAAGCTGGAACACTGAATTATACATACTACAAACTGTGGCTGAAACACACATACAATAACTCCTCTCCTTGAATGCAAAAAACCCACAGTCTTTCACAGTATTTCCAAGTGAAAATGATAAACCTTCATAATATATTCATACATAAAGAAAAAAGGCAAGGTGAGGAGGAAAGAGTTGTGTTTCTACTCAGACGCTTAAAGAAATGAATGCCCACTCTAAAGACGATTAGATATTCGCTCTTTTTAAGAGGTGTTTGGCAGGCATTCAGGTTAACACTTAAGTTAGTAACAGCAACAAGAATAACAGTAATAATAAATGAAGTGCAAAGAAATATTTTTAGTGGTCAGGGGGCATGATTGGTGATCTCACCAGTCTGTACTTACACAGTCATAAAAAAACTAAAGTGTATTAAAATCTCAGTTCTGCACTTAAAAATTAAACATACTCAATGTGCATTGTGATAGCACACAGTGATAGCAGTGTGCTTGGGCAGCCTGCCCTTTAAACAACGCTCTTGATGGCCCGTGTTGTAAAGAAGTGACCCACTTTGTGTGGTGAAAATCTTTATCAACGGTGAAGAGGATGCCAAGCTGCCACGGTATGAAGATGGGCTCAAGTTTCAGTGTAACACTTGTTGTATTTTTCGGACTATAAGTAATAACTTAAAATCCTTTAATTTTCTCAAAAATCATCAGTGCGCCTTACGTATGAATTCTGGTTGTTCTTACTGACCTTTATGTGGTACACTGCGCTCAAAAATCTGTCAAAAATGTTTTAGTACGACTTAAGCTACAAAGCCGCACCGCTTCATAGATTGTCTGAGCATTATGGCTACCGTAGTCATGAGCCTCGCGGAGTAATCCAGGGACGTGTCTCAAAATGCTACTTGTGTGTACTTGCGTTCTCGTGGACTTGTGATACATCATCAGTCGGAGACCAAGTATGGTTCTAATTTAAAGTACGCATCAAGCTCAGGTCCAAACGCCGCTTCAGGTCCCAAAGTCAAACGAACACTGCGGCATCACTGAGAGTTAATACTGTCTAAATTCTTTCATCTTTAATAAAATGATCTGTGTTGCTGCTTTACCAGGTGTAACAATTAAGTTTAACATCCAGGCATCCATGAAAACAGAATTTATTAAATTTAACAGAGTTAGAAGTTAGCAGGAAGTTAGCTCGCTAGTTTCCACCTAAACATGATACACCATGTTGACTGAGAGATTTCTGAAAAAATTCAAACATACAGCTCTGCTATCACTTCCAACATAAATGAAGACAGAAAATTAAAAAGCAGTAACTTTTGTAGGGTTACTGAAGTTGGGCTAGCTGATATATAATGATGTGGTACATGATCGCTAGTGACACAGCTATGTTAGCATAACATAAACATAGTGAAGCTGGAGGATGAATGCAAACTTTTTTCCACTTGATAAAAGTTAACGTGAGGGTTCCTGATGGTTAGGGACAAATGCAATCGCATGGCAGGATGCTGTAAACAGACCAAACATCAGTCAGGAGAACAACTGAGATAATCCATCCACAATACGGTGTCAGTCATTAGTTTACTGCAACAACATGGGAATAGAGCTGTAAAAGAATTCAACATTAATGAATCAATGGTACGGAAGTGGAGGAAGCAAGAAGAATGAGTTTAGTAAAGTCTGACTTATCTGATTGTTTTGTTTTGCTTAATGCACCTTATAATCTGGTGCGATTTATGGTCCGAAAAATACGGTATCTAAACATTGCGTACTGTTTACAGTGACAGGAAAGGAACTGAAGACCTGGCTCATGTGGTCCAGTAGCACTTTTGATCATAATCAACATTAAGTTTTTTACAATCAGCATCATTTAGGTGCCCAACATCCTGTCGCACATATCTCACAATGGCAGATGAGGCCATCATCTGGCCGGTCATTGGCCCGGTCATTGGAGTTCACTTGGACATTTTTCCACACAGATGTGAAAACAGTATGTTCAGTGGTTGTCTAACAAATTTCACCACAAGGCTTGCAGCCATTTGTTTGTATGATGGCTTAGTCGTTGGCTCTGGTTGTGTAATACAAATTACAGATCATCAGGCTGTGATTAGATCATAGAATTTAACATAATAATGAAACATCATCTTATGTTGCTGTCAGGGTCCCTGTGCCTACCCGGTCGGCTCAGTATGGCTACATATGTTTTGTATTCTTTTTTTATTTGTTCCTGCTCTCTCCCTTCCCCTCTTTCCCTCCTCCCTCTGCCTGGGCGGAGCTCACCTGTGGGCTCCTGCCCTTGGCCCACGCACCTGTGGCTCATCACGAGTGATCCAGCTCCTTTATAAGATGGCAGCTCTGTGTTTCTCGTCGCTGGACCGTTTCCGACCCTCGTCAGTGTAACCCCAGCTCAATTACTTCTAAAGTGTTTCCACAGCGATTTGCCTTACTATCCCTTCGTGTCTCTGTGTACAGATTCCCTGGACCTACCCCTGTGTTACCCGAGTGAGTGGAGTGTAAAGAGGAGTGGACGGAGTGTGTGTGTGTGTGTGTGTGTGTGTGTGTGTGTGTGTGTGTGTGTGTGTGTGTGTGTGTGTGTGTGTGTGAGACTATCGGCGTCTTTCCCGTTCGTGTGTGGACCCCCGGAGCCCGGCTTTCCCCTCACTTTTGTAAATAATCACCTGGTATATCATAATAAAGACTCTTGTGCTTTCAAGACCTAGAGCCTGCGCGTGAGTCCGTTAAGTCCCGTTGTGACAGTTGCATTAAGTGTGTGTAATCACTGCTGTTTTTCCATAACAGCCCAGTGGTTTAGCAGTTTAGTGTATTTTTATTGTGCTACAATCATCGGTGATATAATTCAATAAGAATTATATTGCCAGGAATATGCAGAGGCTCAGTCTGGAGAAATTTCTCTGGAAAAAGCTACAAGTTGAGATCAAAGCCAGCAACCTGTGTGAGAGAGACGATTGTCTCAGACCACGTTGTGACAATGTTTCAATTTAATCTTTAGGATTAATGGTTTCTCAGTTTATGCTGCTTAAGACTGCTGTTCATTCAAAATGACTCATTCATCATATTTTGTAGCCAGTGTTGAGTGCTGACAGGCAATTATGTTACTAAAGATTATAAAATACCAACAATAAATGCTTAATTTTAGGAAGCGCTAATTAAACAATTATACTACTTTACAATTTCAGTCAGGGCCACTATGATCATCGTAAGATTTATTTCCACATTTTGGTGCTATGGCTTTGTACTGGGCAGGGCAAAAATTATATTTTCTGTCATCTTCATGATAACAGAAATTCAACTTTACTCTTTTCCCGAAACTGTATTAAGCATCTTCTCTCAGTTGAACATCTCTGAAAGAGGTACACATAATGAACTGAGGTGCTGCACGGCCACCTTTACCCAACACATTTTTCCTTACGTCAGATTTGCATAACAAAACAAATGTCAGTTACATCATTTTCCAGTATGTGTTTACAAGTACACAAGATTACAGGACATAGATCTCTCTGCTTTTTCATTCATTGTAATGACTTTGATCATAGCTGCTTTGATCTTTTCACTGCTAATAAGGTGGCTGACTTTTGACTAGCTTAGCTTTAGCCACTTTTCCTTTGATACCTTCTTCTTACTGGGCTTCTTCAGCTGAGTGAGGGTGAAGCAAGTCTCATTAGGTTTGTTGTTCTGAGCGTCTTCCTGGTGTTTGCGCCACGGGTTACTTTGGCAAGCTTCCTCACTCACAGTGAAGAACTCGCTAACAACCACAGCCACAAGCTAAAAGTGTGCGTGCAACTATTTGATTGCACCACTGTGTGCATGTTGTGCACAGACTGGACTGACTGGTCAATTACCAGACTGGGCCATGCACGCTGGTAATCGCCCAATTCCAGTCTCTGTCTTGATCAGTCAGTCTTGATCAGTATATCTCTAATCTCTAGGTTTTCAACTGCTAGCAGGTTGCAGACAATAAGAGCGCCAATCTGACACTGATTATGCTAATGTAATAAAACCAGAACATCAATGACATAGTAACGTATCCAGCCCACAATCCATCACAATTCACATATTTGTAATGTACGAAGTACAAAGAGGATTGTACAAGTTCTGTTGCCACTGGTTGGCTTCACTGCACAAACTAATGAGAATTAACATCCACTACAAAGTCAAAGAGGCTAGCTATATCCAGCACAAGTAAGTCATCTTTCACTAAAATTGGAGTAAGAAGAAAAGTGAAGAGTGACAGATGCCTTGCTTCACAAGCTTCTCTGATCTACAGTATGCTGTAAATTTGAATGACAGTAATTCTTATATCATAATGTTCAACACCATGGTATGACTCTCACTTATGAAGGTGGCTGCCTGTCTTTTCAAAGCACAACCTTGTTGTCAGCATTTCAGCACTCCTTTTATGCGCTGACACAAGGTTCAATAAATTCCACGAGTTCCTGAAAGTCGAGGCTATATAATATTTAGTATTTTAGTATTTATTTATTTATTGTCATTGTCAAGAACAATGAAATTGCGTTTGGGGCTTCCATACAACCCAAAAAAAAGAAGAAAATAATAAATACCCCTTAAAACCCAAGTGTACATATTTAACCCAGTGTGACTCCAATGCAATAAGACAATCCTTAGCAATAAAGCAAAACCACCAAAGCAACAAAACACAACAGTTCTACACCACATCGGGTTATTTCACACAAACAGTCAGAGCCTTTTTAGCATAGGATTTTCTCACTTTTGTACCAACCAGGTGACTGTGTTGATGACAGACTCAGTCATCGCATCCTTGATCACACGGCATCCCATCCACCTGTCTGTTAGGGTCTGCTGCATCTCCTAGGCAACCGGGAGCTCCTCAAAGGCAAATGCTGTCTTGTTATTAAACATCTCGTCATCTAAGGCTTTACCTACGCTCTGTGACCTTGGACACAGTTGGGCCTACAGCCAAAGAGATGGTGTAGTTTAGCACTTCAAATCCAAAAATAATTTAGGTAAAAAAAAAAATCAAATTTCAAGTAAAGCAAATACTAAGATGATATCACATATTAATATAGTTAGAGTTTATCTTGATATTGTCACGGTTTCTTACTGACAAGCCTTCAGGAGATTTCAAGAAGATTTCTTGAGAGATCACCTTATAAAAGGTTTGGAGTGAAGAGAAATAAACAGCTGAGGGAATTTAAGATTTAATCTGCTGCTGAAGGCAAAGTTCAGAGCAAAGGCAGTAAACAAGGAAAACAGCCCATATGGCACGTAGTTTGTTCTGCAAATATTGCCTTGTTTTTATAAGAAATTGCTACTGCTTTGTATTTATAAGAATCCACCAACGGGCAAATGTCAGCACTCATAGTGGCTCTGAGGACGACGCACTGCCTGGATGTGGGTTTTTACAACAAATTGAAGAGAGAGAAGTTGAGATGTGATCTCTAACGAGTTGGTAGAAGAGTTTGAAAGGTTTTTTTGGCACCCACGTCTGTGAGAAATACACAAAAACTGTGTTAAGTGTCATCCTTATAAGTTGACCATGGTCAGAACAGTATCAGTATGTTCCCTTCTGTTTACTTCATTGTAATGTATGTTTGTTCCTGTTAAGCAAAGTGTGATCTATGTCAAAGTCGGATATTATTGTAATGAAATGAAATGACACTTGTGGTCTGTCAGCCTGTCAGCAGCTCTGCTCTACAAGAGCGGTGTTAATAGTGTAAAAATAATTATTCTTTTTTTCCGCTAAACTAGGCAACTTGTAAAAGTGATTCTCTGTTGCCTTAGTAAGCTAATAGTTTGGTGTGTTTCCTTTGACCTATCTCTCTTATTAGGCCTCTTTTTGGCTTTTCCTTGACTCGCTGACAGCATCAACTCTGTATTTGCGTCGTCGTCATCCCACTAACTGCAATCTCAAAAGCCCTCTGGTAGCTTTGCAGTCACACTCAGCTTACTGGCAACTTAGACAACTCCACAAAACATTTCACCTGGTGAGAACAGACAGGCAAAGCCTCCAAAAGAACAAGGACATCCTGCACTGAACACTTTGTTAAAATGTTCACAAATTCATTGCTCAGTCTGACACGAAAGCAGGTTCTGCGGAAAATGAGTAGAGGTATCAAATTGGGCAGCACTATGCTTGAGCTCACTTGCCTTGTTTCATGTCTCAGACTAACAAGAATGAAAAGTAGACAGTAACTTCCTCACGACTAAGAAACTAAGTGGTTGCATGGTCATTACATTAAATTATTTACTGTCACAGACACACTGCAAGTAGTTGTGGCAAACACTTTCAATCAGAAGGTGATTGCACAGCAGGAGACAACCTGTCTGCAAACAATCGTGATCTGACTCGGCCTGTCAAACTGATTGATAAAGCTTGGAAACAATCACAGTGCAAACACAAACAGATTGCCAACACGTTACAATAAATCTGAGTCACTCTGCTCTGATGACGCATGTCTTTGCACAAGGGGAGTCGACTGGTTGTATTACATTTTTATTTCCTTATAAAAGCAAGGTTGTTAAATTGCCGTCCAACAACAAATATGTCACTGAATTTCTGTTTCGAATCTACGAGGTACTGGCTGGACATTGAATGTAAGTAGTTTATATGACTTTCAGTTTAATTAGAATTAATCTGCGTGTAGATGGCAACAGATTTGCGCTGATATATCACAGCTAATGAATAAACAGATTGCATTGAACTGCCAGATTGACCCCAATCAACTCCACACCTGATTGCTGTTCTATCTTGATGTGCCAAAGTTGCTTTGAAGACAATAAATTGTGAGTAGTTGCAGCCCTTGCCCTGATATTTGAACAATCATTTTAAAGAATGCAAAATCATTGCACATGGTCACGTTATTTATTACATGTCTATTCAGAAACTGATTCAGTGGAAGTATGTATCATGTTAAGAACCCCCGGCGATCCTTAGAAAAACTCAAAACAGCTTTGCTAACCAAGTAAGCAATGCATTTGGCTTTTTCAGAGTTTGGAACATCATCTTGTGGGGTTAATTATATCAGCACAGGCTCAACTGTCTCCTCCCTGACCGTACATAAAGCATTCATGATTCATGTTTCCAGTGTCTTTAGCTGTCTTTTAAACATTTCCCTATAGTCTACAGTATTTTTTAAAAACTGTTTGTCCTGTGCTACCTAAAGTTCACTGTGCAAATCTCTATTTTTTATGTACGGCTCATTTTGTTTAGACCATAAAACTCTTTCTTAATGCTGACAAAAACTTGAGAATAGGTGAATTTTCATCACAAAAACAAACACTTGTTTCAACACTGGTAAGTAGCACCAGAATGTGTTACTAAAGCTGAGGAGTGTTAATTTACACATGTCCAATCTGCTTCTGTTACCATTATACTACTTCATGCGCACGATGTGTTTGTTCATCGGCAGCAGCGAGAACAGTCTGACATGTCGTCAACCTTCCAGTTAAAATGGAAAATCTTCAAAGGAAAACAACGGCTCTCTGAAAATCTCCAAAGATATTAATATTGTCAAAATTAATTAATCTTCGCTTTATCTGAGCTTCTTCAGTATGTGTGGCAGTACCTGTCAAGACTGAGAACAGAAGGTGGCAATGTACTTCCCAACAGGAATATTCAGCTCACTGCACAATAAATTACTGAGGCAGAATCTTTCATGTGTTTATCCCATTTGTCTGATTCACTTTTTCAGTCATGTGTGACATTTTTTCAGTGCCAGGATTCTCTTTTGTGAACAGTAATATATGCTCTCTACAGCAAATAAACTGCTGTAAAGGTTAAGCATCCATTCACGAGACTCCACAGGGAGGGAGAGCTGATCCAAAACAATGGGAAACCACTGACGAGTAAACCTTTTCCAAAATGGGGCAGCTCATTTATAATGTCTCAAACAGAAGGTCAAACTTTTCTTCTGGATGAAGAGCCTTTGAGAGCAATATCATCAGGGGTTCTTGGTTGTTTGGGAGACCATTTGTCTCCCATGAAAGTAAATAAATATCATGATATTTGGAGGCCCAGGGTACCATTTTTCTTTATGTCATACCTGTAAAAGTAATGGAAAAAGGTATCTACACTGACCTTATTGGTTAATTGCGATATTTAAAATTAACGCAGAAAATAATCAAAGACACTGGAGAAAGGTTGACTGCATGAGCTGATGTCCCACTCTCCATCACTTTGTTTCCTCCTAAGTATGTCCTTTGTAATTGCAAGGGAGTGACAAAACTTTAGTATTTAGTAGCATTTACCAAACTGTACTAACTGTAAAATTGCATTAAAAAGACCAAATATTCATACATCTTTTCCCAGAGTTTGTGCCTTTCTGCTGTGCCTGGAACCATTTAATCCATAAATTGTTAATAAGAATGAACTCATCTGGTTTTGAGATACAATTCAACAACATGAGAAGTAAAGTGAAAACACTTCATGTTGTGGTGGTGAGAGGAAAAATGACAGCGCATTTCTTCATATTTGGCAAGGAAAATAGGAAATGGATTTATTAAACATGTGCAAACATAAAGAGAATACAGTATATGAGGAATAAGGCAAGCTTTCTTGAAATTTCTTCAAGTAGTCTTCAGGAACAGTTCTCCAGGTTTTGTGGAGTACTTACAAAGTTCCCCTCTGGACATTGGCTGTCTTTATTACGTGCTCTGTCAAGATGATCCCACACTGCTTCGTTAATGTTGAGGCCCGGGCTCTGGGGAGGCCAATCCATGACTGATAGTGCTCAATTGTGTGTTTTTCTATTCAAGTATGCTTTTACTGCATTAAGAGTGTATTTGGCATCATTAAGCCAGAGATAATCAGATGCTTTCCATATGGATCTAATTCTGACAGTACTTTTCTGCATTCACAATTACATCAATTGTAACAAGATCCTCTTTAAAAATTGTGCCTTGGCAGCCAAACTTTCATTGAGACCATTTCTGATAAGGCTTTCATGAACAGTAGTCGATCAACTGAAGGGGCGGGTGAATTTCAGGTCCTGGTCTTGTTTCTTAAGGATTCAATTTTCTGGTATCTGAACACGCTGTAGATAGTTTTTTAGGTATGAGATATGCCAAGTCTTTGACTAACAGCTTTTTGGGAATCAGCTCATTGGTGGAAAAATCC
This sequence comes from Astatotilapia calliptera, assembly GCF_964374335.1. Classification (NCBI taxonomy): domain Eukaryota; kingdom Metazoa; phylum Chordata; class Actinopteri; order Cichliformes; family Cichlidae; genus Astatotilapia; species Astatotilapia calliptera. The sequence goes on along the minus strand of NC_137436.1, from coordinate 34,978,897 downwards.
TATTTCATACCTGTCAAACTGAGTTATCTTTGGCATGTTGCTGTGTAGACACAACACTGGTTCATTGCTTGAGTCAGGTGTTTTTTTAATTATTCATAGGTCAGTATTAAGTAACTTAAACGAAAAAGCCAATGATCTGAAAATGGGCAGGTGTAATGGTAGGAAGACCTTGAGAAATCCTGGAGAACTCTGCTAAAGGACACTTTAAAAAATTAGAAGTCTAGCTCCCTGGAAGCACAATATAAAGAAATGTGGCTCAACCTGCAATCGTCATATTGCCATTTAAAATGATTTAGCACCCAGTGAATGATGACAGGTAAATCCAGCTAAATGTTACATAGTATTGAATCCTAGAAAGCTTGCCACAATTACAATAGAAAATACCATAGAAATGAGTGGGACACTGTGCAAGTGGGACACAGGTAGAAGTGAAGACGCTAGGGTGTCGCAAGCACTTCTCTTACAAACAAATTAAATCAAGACGGACAAATCCGTGTGGCTATGGTTGCCTTATCAATAATAATGGCATACAGAAGTAAAGCTAACAGGAGAATGGTATAGCCAGTAACTGCGGGAGCCGAAATATGAAGCAGAGGCCACCTAAGCAAACTGACATTCGCTAATGTCAACAAACATCTACGCTCAGACCAAACATGTAGCAGTAAAGCTAACAGGTGTAGTATCACTTACTTTTTACAGACTCACCTGCTGCCATTCTTTAGAAAATGCAAACATCAGAATCAACACTAAATACTATTCAGCAGGCCACTTGATTTATTATTCACCGTGCATGACTATCACATTGAAATTAATGTCACCAGAAAACATGCCTCTGGTGCATTGTAATGTTCTGTATGCAGCCTGTTGTTCTTCTAAAGAGCAGTTTCTAACTTGGAATGAATAAATCCCTCTCTTTAGCAATGCACGTTTTTGACACAGCTCAGCTCTCAGTGGTAACAAGAGCTTTCTGCAGCTGCTCCTCAACAAAGAGCATCACCACGACACCGGCTGCCATCGTGGATGTTCCATCATGGCTTCAAAATACCAGCTGTTGCCACTCCAGTTAAGCAGTTTTTCTTGCTTTTGCCACTATTTAATGTGCTGCAATCTAGGATGGATAAATTGAACTGAAAATAAGGTGAAGATTTTCTTCTATCCGCCCTCCTTTGTGGCTGACAAAGGAGCTTTAAAAAGCTTTTTTTGTGCAGGCTCCGTGTGTTCGGCTGTCTGACAGTGTTAGTCTGTCATGGGGATTACTGTCAAGTGTGTGCGCAGTGTTCCTCCTGAAAACCTGAGAGTGTAAATAAGAGAAAAGAAAACCCTTCAAGAGGCCTGCGACTGTGAAAAATCCTATAAGATGTTACAGACCTACCCTAACCTGATGGTCATAGGTTACAATCAGTGTGAGCACGCTAAAGATCAACTGCTGCTGTGCTTATGGGAGGGCAATTATTGTTAAGGTCATAAAAAAGACTGAAATTTTATTGACGTGAAATATTCTCAATATTGCTATCACTGGTTGGCAATAAATCAAGAAGACAGCGAGAGATGTTTACTGACCCCCTCCTAGAACTAAGAGACAGTCTGCATGTACGTGTTAATTAATTTCTTTCTTGCAAAAAAGCTCAGCCATCTTTGTAATTCTCTCAGCAGCTGGGTCAGGACAAGGTATACACATAACAGAGTGCATGTTATTTGTAGTTTTGCGCTCTTCAGCTTCATAGTTTCTTTCTGTGTATAAAAGAGATTTCCTTATGCCAAACAGGAATTAAATAACATCTGATCAACAGCCCCTCAACCAGCCTTCTTTTTTAACAGCTTGTGATTTAGGCCATTTATGTGGGTGTATTTCAACACACAAGTCTTCCAATGCAGCTTTAATTCTGTTTGCAATAAATGAAAACACAAATTATTACTTTAATCAAACAATAAAAATCTCCCAAGGCAAAGAGTTTGATTGCTGGCTACGCAAAGCAAATATCCCAGACCTCCTACAACACAGACGCTTGTGGAGGAGACATTAAGTTGGATTAGGAAAACCAATTAATAATTGCAATAAGTCTTCAGCTTCATATTGCTTCTGTACAATAGCCAGACAATAACCCGAAATGAACAGATTGCAAACCATTTTGACAATGTTTTACTTTTTTTTTTTAAAAAACCTTTCCATGTTTTACTTCTAATGACATAACTCTGAAACTTTTGTTTCTTCATATTTTCTATTACATATCTGATTTTTACAGGGCAAAAAGAAAACCGAGCACACCAGACGTGAGCTGGAGGCTACTCATTGTCTGCTCCACGGTCTCTTTAGTTTCTGACAATTAAACGGATGCATCACTGTTAATTTGGCAATAGCACAAAAATGATTAACATAACATTATGAGTGGCAGGGGGACTACTGTCTGCAGCCAGAAGCCCAGACCTTCCAGCTTAAAACAGGAAGAAGAAAATCATCCAGTTCTGCTTTGTATGACTAATCAGCACAGTGATTCCCCTTGACTCAACACACCAACAGATCTGCATTGCTGTGATGAATCACAGTCATTATGCTTACCGCCTCCTGTTTTGCTCCTAGAACTGATCTGTAGTCCATGCTTCTCATATTACCGGTCAAACTAAAACAATTACAGATATTACAGATGTATTATTTAGACAGATTATTTCTGTGTGAAGTGGCAAAGAGTGAAAGAGGAAGGTTACAGCAGCTAACAGGAAAGCAGAAGGCAAAGTGGCAAGTGTCTCCAAAATAACTTCATTTAAATATACAGCTGCTACAGCTCACAGTAACACATGTCGCTGTCACAGAACCCAATACAGATAGTCTCGATTTTTTTATAACATCTTTTGTATAGTTTTCTGTCTGTGTGAGGGCTGCAAAATCATTGTTTATTTATATGTATTTAATTTCCAATTCAGAACACCACTCAGGTTCAGATCCCCTCTGCGAATCGTGGTGAAGAGAGAGCTGAGCGTAAAAGCAGTCGATCTACATCCCTACTCTCACCTATGGGTTCACGCATATGTTACGTTCCCCTAAAAGGGTCCAGGCGGTGAGGGGGAAGTAACAAAAAGTGTCCGGGTCAGAAAAAGGAGTCAAGGAGGCAAAAGGGTTAAATTAAATAGTTTTATTAAAGTAGCTCAACTAAAAGAGACGGACAAGCCGCTATCACCATTTAAGAAAACACAAAACTCAGGCGTTGGTCAATAAAGTAAAACGTAAGCCAAAAAGAAAGAGCAGCTCACCAGCTGCAAACACGGACATGCAGCTCACTAGCTGAAAACCACCAAAAAACACAGCTCACTAGCTGCAAACACAACAAACACTCAGCTCACAAGCTGTAACCACACTAATGGCACTCTGGCCCAGAGCTCACCTTTCCCTTAAATACTTTTAATTACTGATGTGAGTCAGCTGTGTAACAGGAAAGGTGGCACCTCAGGCAGAAGAGGTGGTGGGACACGCCCACACAGGCACCTTCAGGAGGAGGCCCTGCTAGGGCCGTAACACCCCCTCTCATAAATACAAACCTATGGTTTGTCAAATGATTATGATAAACAAAACCACAAATCAAGTCCGTAACTGTCACATCAACAAATTGAAGGCTTTCCACCTACCAAACCACATAGCAACGGTTAGGCATTTCCTGCGGAAGCTGCCAACCCCATCTCAGTGGGTTCACAACATTGACAGAGAGTGGCCCCAGACCCTCGAAACAGTGTCCCATGTGATAGCCAGGGCTTTGAACCATCACATGTGGAGAACCCAGCAGGCAGCTAGTGGGCCTTACTGAAACACTTTGCAGACGATTCGTCAAGTCACCGGTACAGGCATGTTTGTTAGCCAGGGTTGCGGGTCTTACTGGTGGTTTTATACACAGTCTGTCCCCCTGCAGGTCATTTTGAGGACCTGGGAAATTGTCAACCAATGGCAGCTCAGGGTTAGTTGACCTCTTACACTGATTACAGGGCGCTACTGAGCAATTGTGCTCCAAGTTTAGCCTTTTACTAGGCTTGGCAACCTTGTCGGTTTGAGAACCACGACTGACTTTTCTCAAAGCAGGCCCTTTTTGCGTTGAGTGGGCTTTCTGTTTGAGTGCCAGTTTGACACAATTGGCAACCACATGGCCAGGCTTGTGACAGAAGAAACACAGTTTGGGCCTAGATCTTAAAACCATAACTGCATTTGCCTTGTTAGCTGGCCCACTCTTACCTGTCCAGGATGGATATCATGTCCTACAGCACTTGCTTTATGAGTCAGCTTAAACTCATCTGCCAGGGTGGCAGCTTGCTGTAAAGTTAAAGCCCTCTGTTCACTTAAATAACAAGCAATAGACTCAGGAACAGAGTTTTTAAAGTCCTCCACCAGCATAAGCTCACGTATGGACCCCACATCGTTAACCTGGCTTGCAGAACACCACTATCAAAGAGCTTTGCCTTCTCCCTAGCGAAGTCAAGATAGGACTGACCCTGTGCCAACTCCAAACCTCGAGTGGCTAAAATGAGCTTCCTCCAAAGGGTGGCTGGCCTCTCCCTTATAGATAGGGTGAGGAGTTTGGCCATCAGGGAGGGGCTCAGAGTAGAGCCACTGCTCCTCCACATCGAAAGGAACCAGTGGAGGTGGTTCGGGCATCTGACTATGATGCCTCCTCGGTGAGGTGTTCCGGCCATGTCCCATCAGGAGGAGGCCCAGGGTCAGACCCAGGGCACACAAGAGAGATAATATCTCTTGGCTGGCCTGGGAACACTTTAGTGTTTCCACGTACAAGCTGGTGGGGGCAGTGATTACTATGTGGCAACATGGCCACATAGTAGGGTGACGATTCAAACCGTCAACTTCAGATTGTTTTAGTGGGGAACAGTCTGTAAAAACAAGGCTAGACTTTGCATAGGGATAAAATAATTTCCCAATCAAATGGTTTATGTGATTTCCTTCTTAATTTTTTCAAATTGCGTGATATCCAAAGCCACAGCATCCAAAATAAAGCCATCCCAATATAGCATTGGGAACTCGAGAAAAAACTCAGCTGATCTCAAGTGAAGCGAAGGTCAAATGGCATGACTTGTTTTGAAAGAAGTTCCTTATTAATTAAATGGTGGCATCATCGTCTCAGTCCCATCCAATAATTCTTGGGAGAGGAATGTTGCAACTCATAACGGACCACATTATTTTGGAAGCTGTTACCATCATTTCTAATCTCTCTGTATGAGAGAGTTATTAGCCTGAGCTATTAAACTGGCATAACAGATTGGCTCCTAAATGTAAAAACAAAAAAAGTTGCATGGTCATGCAGTGACATAACAGCATGTTTAGAAACTGTTGGCACAGGTGTGTGCGCCATCTGACAGTTTCTTTTTTTTTGATAGCATAAAAGATGAAAACGACAACGGAGACATGCAATTTTCCTTCTACCCTACCACTGCCAAGGGTGGTAAAATAAATTAAACAGGACGTGCTTCAGCTTGAGGTCAGTACAAAGACAAAGATACAAGTCTGTGCTCGAGAGGATGGTTCGGTAATTCATTGAGGTTTATCAAGTGCTCCTGCATTCATTTCTCTGACCTGCTGTACCACGACTGAATCAGCGGGCACTGTATGCACACAGACGAGCGTCGCTTTACTCATCTCAAGAGCTCAATCGCTGAGCTATCGCTGCTCTCCTGCCAGATGGATCAGAAACCCTATTTTCTACTGTGATTGCCAGCTACTTAGAAATGCTTGGTCACCTCACAACCCACACTACTGCAGATAAAGGGAAAAACAGCCTTTAGGTTTTCTTAGTAATTACAATCAACATCGATGAGAAAGTAACTTCCATTTGTTGCCATGTCATTTAAGGACTCAAATAATATTTCTAAATATTTATAGTCCTTGGCGTTATGCTTCTAATGTGAAATCAGCAAACAAACAGTATGTGTGTTGTATCCTTCTTGCTGTGAGGTCACAGAGCTTGCTGACTTTAAGATTTCACCACCTGATTGTGTTTTGCGGATCCGTCTTCTGTCACTGGAGAATTAATAAAAGAGATTCTTCACATTACAGATAGCATCTGTTGACTCATTTAATTTTTCACTTTCTGTTTGTCTGGCAATTATAATTAATTGTTGCAGGCTGACTGGGAAGCAAGCCACCGTGGGTAAGTCGCTATTTCAAGATAGAGCCTTCAATAAAAGCGCTATTTCAATGTTATGCTGCATCACAAATATGCCACAGTAACAGGGCTCTTTATGTTTTGGCAGGAAGAGGACAAGGGATAAAATGTGTAAATGTCACGCCTGACACTCATTTCTATTCCCTGTCTAAAATTTCAGGCCATTATGTGGTTGTTTTATTGTGAAGTCACCGGGTTTACAAAGAATGTCTGATCAAATGGCAGAAAATTACAAATTCAGGTGAGATTTTTAAAAACGGGACCATGAGTAAAGAAGAGGATTAGGGAAAATGAAAAATGATTTCAACTCCTTTCTCGGAAATGCGCATTAAGGCCACTGAAAATTTTTCATGAAGATAAAACAAAAAAAAAAAAAATCTGAATTCTCAAAGTTAGAACTCTGACTTTAAAAGTCAGGAAAACTTTAAATGGCTCTAATCCTTTTCTGTACCCAATTGTAGGTTGAGGGAGAAGGTGATGAATTCATCTGTATGTTTGATTAATTTTTACTTTATAATAAACAAACTCTGTTAGTGGAAAATAAGGGCTTCGTGGAAAATGTTATCTTTTCTCTGTGTAACTTAATAAAAGCTTCCTTGCCTCCTTTCCTTTGCATTTATTAATTTCCCTAATCAAATAAAATGTAACCACCCTAATTGTCTGTATAAGCGCGCACGCTTCAGTGAATCAATCTGTTGACAATGTATGAGTCATATTTACCCACAGTTTTACAAAGGATAGCCTCAAGGTAATTTATTTTTCGACACTTGAAATGAAAACTACGAATATTAATTTTCTTTTTCAGGAAATTATGACAGTGATTAACTTATCTTTGAAAGCATTAGAGCACCATTAAACATTACATCCTGAGTAAAATTAACAAACAAGTTCATCAAGAGGGCAGCAACAGCGGTTTCCGAGAAACACCTGACCCGTTTCTGAAACAGACGACACGACTCACTGGGAAACGGGAAAGCACTGTCATCTCTGCGTGTGTCCGGACACCAGCTGTAAGCAAATGCACCATAAGCAAGAAGGCAGCAATCGTTTGTTAAATGGATGTGCCTTTACATCACAGCTATAAATCTGAGTTTAGGACAAACAGTTCTGCCAGAGTCAAATCTACATGAGATGAAGAAATGAAGGTTTGCACTGTGTTTCCCATGAAATCAGAGAAAGTTTAAGGATCCAAATCGACATGTTTGATCTCCCAGAGTAAAACGGTGTGCTTGCTATGCTGGCCCGAACTACCACACCCTTTGATATGAGTGTTAGATTACTGGAAAGTGAACAGACATCCTGATATGTAATTAGATTTAGTTAGCTGCTAAGTTTAATTATGCCTTGACTTGAGTCTACCCATTGTCCTAACGGCCCGACTGTGATAGCAAGACAACAAGATGGCAAAAAGTCAGTGCACAGTCTGCAATGTTCATTTTTTAAATGTTTATGCACAAATAAACAAAGCACAATGCGCTAATTGTTCAGCTTTAAGTCGACGGTGGGCACAATTTTTTAAAACATCTCTGCAGTCTGATTATGTTCTGGCTCCATTTCTGACAGATACTAACTGTGCCTGTGGAAGAGAACATGACTGAGCATTTTTCATCTAAACCTTGTAGGGACATGGTAAAATGGATGTTTCTGTGTCTGCTCTCAAACTAAACACACCATCATGATGTCAGTTTTGAAGATCTACGGTTTATGACATAAGAAGCCATGCATGGTCAAAAAGACTGAGGTCAAAGAATGAATATATAAATATAATGTGGCTAAAAGCATATTAATGCAGCCAAGCAAATAAATGAATAAAATAAAAGCTGATAATCAGGAATCAAGATACGTAAACATTTGAAAAGCACAGATGGGATCGCAAACCTCAGAAGCAGTGTCCACTGTTTGTCTTCATAATCAGAGACAACTTTGAAATGTCAGAAAATGTGCCAGATTTTCTGTGAGCTGCAGGTTGTTGTGCTGGTAAAACAATTAAATGTGAGGCTCTTTCATAAGAGACAAAGCAAGAGGAGGGGCCTTTGCCTTGCTTTACTCTAGCTAGCATAAATTAAATCCATTATACCTTCTGAGTCTTTTTAAAGAAACTTAATAAGCAATGCAGGCGCGGAGGTACACCTCCACCTCTTAGGGCATTTTAATTCATCAGTGTTCTTTCAAATACATTTTTAATGTCTGTCTTCTGTGCAGTGGATTAATGCATTAAATATATGACAAGGTAGACAACGCACTGTACTTTGACACGGATCCAACAATGAACGAATGAATGTCACAAACGATGACTAGGTACATTAGGAAAAAACATTTGCTAACAATATTTGCCTGAATTTGTTAGCTCATTTTGTTTTGGGTGGATCCAAGAGCCGAAACTGGTACATATGCTTCATCTTTTGATAAAGCCTATTAGCAATTTTCAAGATGGCTGCCAAAAAAAAAAAAAAAAAAAAAAAAAAAAAATATATATATATATATATATATATATATATAGTTGTTTTATTTCCTAGACGACCCTTTTGAATGATTTTAGTGTGAAAACATGTATGCCCCATCACGTAGAAGTCAAAAACAGCTATAAGCTTTTAAAAAAAATTATTTTAAATCTCAGTTCTTTTGAATTTTTTAAATATTATGTTCATTTCATCACCCCCGTACAAATGCGATGTCACAGTCTTCATTTGCGTGTGTTGCGTGTTGCCTAACAGTGCCTGGTTAAATATACGTCACCTGTATGTAATTGAACTATAAGCAGTGGAACTTTACTCCATTCATGACTAAAACTGATGAACGTTTGTGCCAGCATGATAGAGCTGAACCAGAGGAGTCCATCAAGAGTCACCGAATTTAAATTTGAATGTCTAAACCTAGCTGTATGCATGTTATCAAAAGGATGGCTGTACAGTTCTTTGTCTCTAGACCATCGGAGCGCCATGTAACATTTGTGTCATTATAGTTATTCTGTGTGACTAATTTCACTTACCTATAGTCAAAAGCATTTAAAAGGTTAAGAGTAAAATCTGGTAATTTAATTCTGGAGCTGTTTCATGGAAATAATGACAATATTGGAATTTTTAATGTTGAAAATTCAAGTGGCTAATGGGATTTTTTATTTTTTTAAATTACTGGCTCCAAAACCTCGCAGATTTTGCTCGTATCCACTTATGAAAATTGTTTCAGTTTACTGAAGCCAAATAACAGCAGGAGACCCAAAGAATACAGAAATGTTAGACGTAGGTTTCTAGCTCTTTTGTTTAAAAGAAAGCTCCAGCATCCTGACCCTAATTGTTATTGGCTAACATATTTGGTGAAAAACAAACTCAAAGACTGAACAGTGTCTCCGTGGACCACTCTGATTGTTTGGCTGACAGTGTAGAGGAAAAATGCAGGCTGCTTCGCATTGCCTCTGTCAGCCTTTCAATAGACTGCAGCGATAATGAATCGATGTTCCTGCCACTGAACGCTCATCTTCACCTTTTACAATAACAAATCTCTTCCAAGCCTCTCCAAAAGGAGCACCACGTACTTGGACTATCAACACGAGCACTGCTGACTGATAAATTAACCATTTACTGACACTGTGTAAAATTCAGACACTAACGAATTCACGTCTTCGCCAAAAAGAGACACAGTAACTAGCATGAGACTTGTTAGAGTAGATTCATTATCAAAGAGCAGAGAAATGCTCAGTAAACTGAAATTCCCAAAGGTTTTTCAGCTTCCTTCCTTGAAATGACAACACATTAGCTGTTATTGGATGGTGAAAACACCGACCCATCAGCACCCTCTAATTTCACTGGAAAATCCTCCCCTGCAGGGGTAGCAGTGGTTAAATGGTGTCGATTAAGTAATGGAAGTTGATTGATGCAACATGCACATAATAAGTGGCACCTGCAGGTCAGCTCACACAGCAGGTATGAAACATGACAACATTGCTTTCACTAATCTTTGCTGTAGTGATGGAGCCAGTCCTCTTTGGGTCTTTTGTCAACATGAGACTGGTTAGATAACATTCAGCGAAGCTGCCCCTTACTCTCTGATAACCTAGTGGGTAACCCTTCATGCCATTATCACTGGAAAGCAGGGCTCCATAGCAACGAGTGTAATTTTTCAGTATCACCCCATAAGAAGTGCTTTCAAAGCAGCCCATTCCCGATTCAAGTTGACCAATTCTCCAGATCACAGTTTCTTTTCTCACTACTCATGGCCTGGAGTGTGGAGCCACTGGTAATGCATGAACACACTGCAGACCTAATGACGTGAGAACATCCTGTGGCCACGAAGCCAAAAATCCATTCCCCCTGGGAGCTGACACACTCGCATCAACAGGACTGTGCTGCTGAAGACCCCCGAGGAAGACAGTGCAGCCCTATTTGTTAATTCATTGTAATTCAGCCTGAAGCGCGGCCTTCAGCCTGACAAACAATCCACTCTGTCATGTCCATCTGGCCTCTGTCTTTCTGTGCCATTTGTGAGCCAGTCAGCAGGACCGCAGTTACACCTATTAACAGTATTAGGTGAATTTCAGAGTTGTCACTTTCACCAAAAGACTAAAAACTTGAAAGGCATTTGTTCTTTTGATTAATAAAGAGAAAATTATTGAACCTCCCAAGGACAATGATGGCAAACAGAGTTATCATCCTGCTGGACCCCCTTTTGCCTTCAAAAGGAAAATTGCCTGAAGACCTGAACTCTTTCATGGCATGCATTTTCAATTTCTCTTTGCTATTCGGGCTGATTGGGACCTGATGAATGTAAAAACAAAGAATTACCTGATTTTTTCTTTTTTTACCTGAGTTGATTTTTTTTTTTTTTACCTGAGTTTTGTTTCTGTGAGAAATGAGATCCACAGATGAGGACATTCAATTTAAATTTCGATAGAACAGTGGCAGTATAATGTCCTCGTAAGTGGTTATCAGGCCCTTGTAGAGCAAAATGAAATATCTTGGTTTAGACAACCCAAAATGTGATGTCCACATATGTGGACACCAGGTCCTAGGAGGTTAAATCTTCCTAGCGTAGATTCAACAAGGTGCTGGAAACTCCGAATTCTCAGGGAAGAATTTTGACAAAGTTGCTGCTGATTTTTTGGCTATACGTCAGTGATGTTCTCCTCTTTCACCAAATCCAAAATCCAAAGTGTGCTGTATCATAACACCACCAGATCCACTGATACAAGCTGGGATGGATTGATGCTTTCATGTTGTTTACTCCAAACTCTGACCCTACCATTCAAATGTTGCAGCAACAAGGCAGCATGATCTTCTGCTACTGTAGCCCATCTGCTTCAAGGTCTGACATCTCCGTTTTGGGCCATTCTCTGTAAACCCTAGAGTGTGGGAAGATCAAATCAAATCAAATCACATCAAATCACTTTTATTGTCACATCACATGTGCAGGCACACTGGCACAGCACATGTGAGTGAAATTCTTGTGTGCGAGCCCCACAAGCAACAGAGATGTGCAAACACAACAACACAAACGAGCAAAATACAAGAATGGCCAACCTGAAACTAATAAATATATGTACAATATATAATAGTGTATGCATTTCTGGATGTGTATACTAAATATTTTCCTACGTGTGTGTGTGTGTGTGTGTGTGTGTGTGTGTGTGTGTGTGTATACACATTTTTACAAATTAAATAGTAAAAAAAAAATAATAATAAAATAATAAAAAAATAATAATAATAATAATAAAATATATAAAATATACAGAGTTGAATATGTGCAAAACAAGTGGCATTTATATACAGTGTGGAGTGCATAAGGTTGAAGTTCCAGTAGTGAAGCTGAGGTGTCTATGACGTGTTCAGCAGTCTGATGGCCTGATGGAAGAAGCTGTCTCTCAGTCTGCTGGTACGGGACCGGATGCTGCAGAACCTCCTTCCTGATGGAAGCAGTCTGAACAGTTTATGGCTGGGGTGACTGGAGTCCTTGATGATCCTCCCCGCTTTCCTCAGGCAGCGCTTCCTGTAGATGTCTTGGAGGGAGGGAAGCTCACCTCCAATTATCCGTTCAGAGCACCGCACTACTCGCTGGAGAGCTTTGCAGTTGTAGGCGGTGCTGTTGCCATACCAGGTGGTGATGCATCCAGTGAGGATGCTCTCAATGGCACAGTGATAGAAGGTCCTGAGGATGCGGGGGCTCATGCCGAATCTTTTCAGTCTCCTGAGAAAGAAGAGGCGCTGCTGCGCCTTCTTCACTGTTTTGTTTGTGTGTACTGACCACGTAAGATCCTCAGCCAGATGTACTCCAAGGAACCGGAAGCTGCTCACTCTCTCCACAGCAGCGCCGTTGATGGTGATGGGGGTGTGTACTTCTCTGCACCTCCGGAAGTCCACTATCAACTCCTTTGTCTTTGCGACGTTGAGGGTGAGATGGTTGTCTTGACACCAGTGGGTCAGATTGAGGAAGATCAGCAATTTCTGATATACTGAGACCCACCCATTCAACACTGACAACCATCCTGTTCAAAGTTATTTAAATCCTCCATGACGATGCTTGGTTTGAACCCCAGCAGGTGCTCTTGACCATGTCTATATGCCTAAGCGCACTGAATTACTGTCATATGACTGGGTGATCAGATATTTGCTCATTACAAGCAGTGGAACAGGTGTACCTAATGAAGAGGTTGCATAACAGCTGTGCTCCGATGTCGGTTGTATTTAAAAGCAAAATTATGGTGCAGAGAAAAAGTTAGAGGAACACTCTTATCTGTCATTGACTGAGTACAGTAATCCAAGAAAGAGCTGTTCGTGCCACAAGAGAGATCTGCTAGCACAGTATTAAGCTCCACATCATTATACCTAATGAAAAAAAGATCCAATTAATATTATATGTGGGTACAGCTGTAGTGGCCATGATTCCAGAGAGATTCTGGCATAGAGAGAGTCACCAAAAATTAAAGTTTGGTCTACTGACTCATTTTTATTAATATTATTTTTTATTTTTTTTAACTGCAGACTCAAATTCATAACTCATTATGTTTTTTACTGGGTCTTACATAAAATTTTAGCCCACGTGTGTTGTAGATGATTTATATTTAAAAATAATCTGAGTCATCCAGAATGATCCACAATCAGAGGCATTCTGGGACGAAAAAGAAAAAAGGAAATACGTACTCAGAGCAGGGTAAAGGCAGTGCCAGTGGTGTTGTCGTTGGTGGCTACAGAGCGGGCTGACTCACTGCTCTTACTCCTACCTACACCTCGAACTGTTTGCATTTTCTCGATCATCATTGAGAGATGAGAAGCTGGCATTCACACTGGCAGGATCGTATGGGGAACTAACGGATACGGTAAAAGCAGCAGGCCTACAGTGAGGGTGACGGAAGAGCTTGAGGGTAAGACGGCAGCAGGCTTCATTGTCCAGTCCACTGTGCAATGACTCTACTCTACAGTGCAGTGAACTTGGACAATCCATTTTAATTTATAATTTGTTTTCACAGACACACGGATATACACAGAAACCTCCACAAACACATACGGCATACGGTATCCCTGCCAGTCTGCGCACATACTACCTTCTTCTTACATATTCTACTATAATTGTTTTTTTCATTTCAGGTTAGTTTTTCAGGTACGCTGAGGTCTGACACAAATTGATGTGGCTTCACTGAGAAAAGTCAGAAAAGAATTCCCATTCTGCTTCACAATGAGTCTTTATTGAACCTTTGTCATATTTTCTTCACTTTAATGTCAGATTGTGACCCAAGAGAAATCCTGTCTGGCTTGTGGCCTTTCTTATTTTTCTGTCCGTCGATTCATAATAGATCACGTTCAGTTTAGCTGCTCTCACATTTGCTGCCTAACTCCCACATTAATGCTACCATTTTGCTATTAACCTCTACCCACTACCTTAACCTCCTAGGACCTGGCATCCGCATATGTGGACATCACATTTTGGGTTATTTAGACAGAAATACTCAATTTTGCTCTACAAAGGCCTGATATCCACTTACGAGGACATTATACTGCTACTGTTCTATCAAAATTTTAAATGAATATCCTCATATGTGGCTCTCATTTTTCTTAAAAACAAAAATAAGGTAAAAAAAAAAATCTGGTAATTCTTTGTTTCTACATTCATCGGGCCCCAATATGCCCAAATATCATAGAGAAATTAAAAATGCATGCTGTGGAAGAGTTCGGGTCTTAGAAGGTTAATGGTAACTTAACAGTCAATGTGGGTAACTGCTAATAGTTAAACAGCTGATTTTAACACTTATTAACTATTCAATGCTGTTGAAACAGGAGCTTTACTGACCTCCTGAATTCCTCATAAAGACTTGGACATCAGTCCTTAAGATGCTTCACTCTGCTGAGTTGCTGTTTACATGTTCAGCTACTAGTGAGGGGAGGGGCTGTGTGGCTACCTATCAGCAGCAATGAGGTTGTGTGCCAGCTAGAGGTGAAGGTGAAGACAACACTGTTGGTGTCAAACCGCCAAACCTGCAAATATCTAACCTGACAGTAATTTTCAGTATCAAGTAGCATTCTATATAAAAAGCCTGCCAACTCAAATGTGGAGCCACCCGCTGTGGTGACCCACTTTAAACAAAGAAGCCGCCGAAACTAGCTAGCTACTCAGTACATATGGTGCTGTGGTTGTGAAGACCCCCAAAACCAAACAGACACACATGCAAAAAAAGTGCTGTTATGTTTTCAGAATTTTTGTATCGAATGGTGCCATCAAGCATCAAGTGCAGAGCATGCACTTCTACTCAGAAAAGGAAAAATGACCTGTTGGAACAAATTGAATCATTAATGATTATTGCCAGGAGCTGTTGAGAAATGTTCAGTTGATAATGAGAGATGAAAAAGGGAAACGAGAATATGATAATGATCCAAGCAGGTGTTTACTGTCTGTTTGAAATTATGCAAGTGCAGGAGAAATTTCCCAGTGTTACCCCAAGGCATGTTAAACACTGAATTAATCTCAGTTCAGCTACATTATATCAACACGCCGACCAAATATTGCACTAAGCATGTATGCAGATGGAGGCATACATACTTACCTGTTTGAATTTTGGGCACGGCTGCACTGAGCCTCTCAGTGTATTTGCGTTGTTGGTGTTAAACGAATATGAGTTGCTGTACAGTTCAGACTATCCAGTGACTCAATACTTCAGTTCTGATGCTTGAAAATTGTCCATTTGCCAGATATTAGTGCCAAACCAAGGGTACAACCAAGTTAGCACTCCACCCTCTTGTTACTTCTGCTTTCAGAAAACAAGAAGCTCTAAAGTTGAGACTTCAAAAACCTAAGTCCATAACCAGTTGTTGCTACTGCCATCTTTATACAAAGTCTATATTGTCAGCACATGCCATACACATCTTACCCCGGCCTTTTTCTGTCTTATTACAAAAACAATTGTTTGTTGGTGATTATCTTCTTCTTATTCTCTTGGTGCACTACCAGGGGACAAAAACAAAGCACTTCAGTGTAGTGTGAGAAAGCTCTGAGGCGAGACGAGCTGCCGCATTGCTTGTTGACAGCGTCTGGGGAACGGAGCTGAACTGACAGTGGTTTTCATGCCTGTTCAGTTCTGCTGCATCCAATCACCAAAATATTTTATCAACTCTATAATTCAGCTTTTTCTTTCCTATAGGAAACACCGAAAACCGAGGGTCAGCGCGTGTTACATAAACACGCCAATGTTTCCCTACAGTCTTATTAGCAATGGAAAGACACTGAGCCGGGGTCTAAACTATCGTGGCACTAAATCTCAACAGAGAAAATGAAATAGTAATGAACAAAAAATGAGTTTTGCAAAACTCGTTTAAAATAAAATGCAATTTACAAGGCTCTTAAGTTTAGTCCTTTTTCATTTCTTCTCCTTGAGTTAAAAGCACATCCTTGAGGCTCTTTTCAAACTCAGTACAGTAAAATCACACAAATATGGGTGAGGCACAAACACCAGCCATCAATCTCTCGCCTGGCAATCTCTGGGTGCAAAAGTAGGGAGAGGAAGTCAGAACCTTTTCCCAGCCTGGCTGAGCAGGTTTACATAGTGCACCGTTAACTACATCCTCCCTCCTCCATCATTCCTAAAAAGTGAAAGGTGCAGAACACAAAGTCAAGCTCGAAGAACAGGTAGGCAGCCTGTGCAGGAGACACCCACGCAGTCACAGGGGATTATTTCGTGGGCTGAATAATCCAAAACGCCTCTCATGGCATGATCAAAAGGCTTTATGTTTGAGTTTCTTATATGTTAAGAATCAGATTAAGATGAGCAATCAAGGGAGAAGATTATTCAAAAATTGTATGTTACATATTTTTATGAACTTGTAATAAAGAGCAGAATTTTAAGTTTTCTGAGGATACAGCATCAAAGACCCCAGCAATCACCTCTGAAACCCTCCTACATACAAGGAAATGCGTAACAGGTCAGAAACAGCCTGGAACTAAAAAGTCATATGAGCCTTATCTCTGAAATGTTTGCAAGGATACAATTTATGCAGGTTTTTAACAAGTCACTATAGAAAAAAGAAAAAGCTCTTCAACAACACAGACACTGTTGCAGGTCCATTACTGATTCACAGCTCTTATATTTTCTACATGTGAATGAAACATTATCTATAATGACATTACAGGGATGATCAAGGAACTGACCTCTCAGCCCATTGTTCATTCAGTGGGCTAGGTTCAGTTATTGTGCAAATGTACTGTCTATAAGTTTGGGGAAACCTGCAGAAGTCACCTGGATGAAACGTATCTCCCACTGAAAACATCCAAATGAACTGAATCAACCTTTTCGGATGTTAAATGGAGTTTTTAGGGCATAGAATCTAAAACCCATTTAATATGTTTGCACTGTGTGCTTCAGGGTCTGACAGTCATCACCCGCTCGTGTCAGCAGCATTAAAGGTTTTGGTGGGAAACAACACTGGGGGGGAGCCTCCCCCTAACCCCCAGCCCCACCACCCATGACTGCAACAGGCAGCAAAGACTAATGGCCTAACATCATCTCTCAGACAATAACATCTAGCCATCACCGCTCCACTCTGCTCAGCTACATAAACAGGCAGCTGTCAAACTGAGCACTGTTAAGTGTAAAGATTATGACAAGTTACACAGTTTCACTTTAGCTCGTCGAGCTTAATCGACTTTCAGAGAGCTTTGGTTTGCGGGTTCTTCTGAACCTTGACAATTAAAACTATCGTCACGCCATTATTTCATCGTGTAATTAGTCAAAGCAACGCTCCAGTGGGTGTTCTGAACTTTTAGGCTTTTCAAATTGACTCTCATCCCCGAAGCGGTGGAAAACAATTCACTTGCTTTTACTTTAGTGACTCGGGAGATTAAAGAAGGTTACCGTTTCAGCGAGGAGGGCCAGGACATTCGGGGTTGCCTCAGTCCGGGACGGAGCTTCTCCAGGGTCCGGTTGCGGCACAGGTAGCGCTCGGTGTCCGAGTTGAAGCGCTGCTTGATGCGTATGTGAGTTCTGGGCTGCCGCCACAGGTGTTTGGGCGGCTTGGCGAGCCCCGCTCCCTCTCTGCTCAGTGTGGTGCACTCCATTTTTTACTTTTACGTGCTCGCTGGATTTTATTTTATTTTTTGTTTTTTTTGTCTGTTTTTGTAAAAAAGCGACTTCTAAGCTACAAACAGTCTCGGAGAACAGCGTAGAGCTCGTCTGCAGGGATTGTGAGGAGGAAGGCACGCGCTTCAGAGAGACGCGCGCGACGTCATGGTGCGCTGCTGTCCACGAGGCGGAGTGCTGAAACGACTGTTAGCCTCTCAGTCAGTACCAGCTCCCCCCGTCTCTCTCTCTCCATCTCTCTGCTTCCTCCTGCTTCCTCCCCCTCCCTCTCGCCCTCTCAGTTTCTCCCTTCTTTTATCTCTCTCTCTCTCTCTCTCTCTCTCTCTCTCTCTCTCTCTCGCCATCCTCACCTCTTACTGTGCCTCTCTCGACCAGCTTCCTCCTGCCATCTCCATCTGTTTCCCTGTCTGTCGCTGTCTTGTTTGTCAAACCGCCAATCATCAGCATTACACAACATTGCTTTATCTTTATTGTATTTGCTCTGGTAGAGCAAAACTGCCTGTTCATTATTTGTAATTGATTTTTTGGAAAAATCCATCTTTTATCTTTTGTGTCATATACCGGTAAGAGATATTGAGCAGTCAGACAGATTTTTGACATAATGAAGGTAGAGATATGTTTACTGGTCAGAGCAGCACTGATTTAACATATTTCATTAACCCTGTCTCAGGAAATCACAGTGTACAAGCCCTCAAACTAACAAATAAAGGCAAACCAGTGTGTAACTGAAGATAGGAGTGGTTGCATGTTGGTATATAGCCATCATAAGGCCTATAGTTTAATGTGCAGTGCAGCTTCCTATAAGGTTGCAGTGAATTTTATATGTCAGACTTTGTACCCTATCTCATTACCAGCTGGAAGATTGGGTTGCGTTTTATAAATTCGAATAAATTCAGGTTTATAGGTACAACAGGAAAACAACACGGGGCTGGTTCAAATTACTGATGTCACCAAACCCACTTATTTTTATTATGTAGGAAAAATAGGGGCTGTATCATTAGCTAATGAGCTGTTTATCCAAAAAGGATTTTCAGTCTGAAAAAAGCACGATTACGTTACAAAGATCAGCCGTTTTATTTATTTATTTTTTGGTAATTAATGCCTGGACAGCACACACATGTTTGTAGATGTTCAAACATGAAAATGGTCAGCCTTTATGTCTAAAAGGGAGTCAGGGGAGATACAAGTGCACACCCACACCCACATGCATGACCTTTCAGTGGGAGGTTTCTAACTGTTGTTCCAATTACTAGGCTTCTTTTTTTTTAAACACAGGAGATGCCTTTCATTATCACCAGAAACCACAAAACAACAGTCCACATTTCTATTTTTGTCTCAGTGTCACATAGACAGCCTCTGTCTGCTGCTTACGAGCACTGACCTACCAAGACAATCACCAAAACATGACCATGTGACAGGAAAGTGGTACAGACGAACGAGGCAAATGTCTATTTGCTGAGCTTGACTTACATAATTTGTGTTAAGCAGTAACAACAGCTGCTCCAAACCAACAAACAAGACTTCATTTCGTGAACAAGAAAAACATGATTCCTAAAACTTTTAATTAGAATGAAAAAACTTAACTAAAGTACTATGCAAAAGTCTGGAGTCACTCCTCATTTCTTTATATTTTGCTGGGAAAGTTATGGTGATTTGCTGAAACGTGCAAAGAGAGACATACCGAGTTTGTGCAATTCTAATGAACGCGAAATTCAGTATTCAGTATGTCTGAACTCTCTTTGGCAGCTTTCTTGTCATTTCTTTAAGAAGTCCTCAGGAATAGTTCTCCATGCTGAAGGACATCTTTGAATGTTCACTTCCTTTTGTTTCATTCTCTGTCAACATGATCCCACACTGCTTCAATAATGTTGAGGTCCGAGGTCTGGGCCAGTCCATGACTGTGTGTGTTTTTCTATCCAGGTATGCTTTTACTGCATACACTGGCAGTGTTTTTGGGATCTTTGCCATGCTGAAAAATGACCCGCTGCCAATGACTTGCTTTCCAGATGGTATTGGATGGTGGATCAAAATCTCGCTGTATTTTTCTGTCCTTTAAGATCCCCATCACCACTGACTAAATGCAACACAGACCATGACAGCCTTTCTCTTTGTTTCCCTTCCTTAAAATTGGCCTTTTTTAACTTGTTGGTGCAAAAATGTTATGCCATGCCTGTCGATGTGTTTTCTGTTACCGGCTGGTTGTAACAAGTTCCTAAAGATATAATTTACAGTTTTTCCCAATTTGTCTTTTATGCTTAGACACCAAACATGTTCTTTCCTTGAGTCAGTGTTAAGTGGCTTAACCAGGAAAAAAGCAACTAAACAGGAAAGGACTTAAAATGAATGAAAAAGACCTTCAGAAAGCCTTGAGAGCTGTTGCCCAAGTGCACTTAAAAATGTAAGAAAGTCAGGCTGCTTGGAAGCAAAATAAAATGAAATTATGGGTGTGTTAAAACTTTTGCAGAACAGAGAAAGAAGTTGTCTCAAAATTACTAATCTTATTCTCTATTTCACACAGAGTTCATCATCTGTGTGAATCATTTGTGCATTAAGCTTCATCTGATGAAGCTTAACAGATAAACAAAGCCCCACAGAAAAAGGAAGATCAGCAATTTCCCCTGTTTAACCACATCCACAGTTCACTGAAGGAATTCCTCAGAGGCAAAACAAACAAACATACAAACAAACAGTGTGTGTCACTGACCGGTGCTCATCATGGGTGGCCAGTGCTAGACTGTACAGCTCTTCTAGCCGGGCTAGCGGTAGCATGTGTCCTTGAGATGTTCGCCGGGTATCGAATGAGTGGTCCTGATGGGAGTGTCTCCTCCACAGCGGAGGCAGCAGCAGTGGGCCTGAGAAACGCCGCCGCACCACATGGTTGCCCACTGGTATAGAATCCCGAAAATGCTGCATCCCAAAGGAAAAAGCAAAAACATATTTTTAATGTAATATTATTCTCCAGTCAAGGTGACGTGTGTGGAAACAAGCAGAATACGCACTCATCTGAAAGTTTAATCACTCACAGCCAGTAAAACTAATGCAGCACAACACAAGAGTCCAGAACGCCTCTTTAAAGGATTAAACCATTTTACTTAAGCCATTTGAAAGCTGCTCATAAATCAGTCACAACATTACGGTGTACTGTGCTGCCAAAACATGGACTGCGTGGCCCTTTGAAAGTGTGCAGAAGATGTTAGCAGCAGATACCTTAAGTTCTATCAGCTGAAAGGTAAAGACTGGATAGAGCTGAGCTGCTTTTCCAGATCATCTAAAGCTCAAGAGAATTTGGTGACTAAGTTGAGACTTTTAACTCTTTGTCACGCTCCTCAATCCATTCCTGACCAAAGTGTCAGAGGGTGCATGCTAAAAAGTGTATCAACAGTTCACTGGAAGCCTATGCAGAGGCTACCAAAAATGGTCAAGGATGGGCTTCCAGTGAACTGTTGATGGATGCCTGAGGCGCAGTGATTCACCACTCAGATCTATGCGTTTCTCAAAGATTAACTACAAGAACTGACTGTGCACTTGGTGGATAACAACTCTGAGACCTTAAAAAGTGTCATCATAATCATTTTACTCACTTTTTATATTGTTTTTAATGCTGTAGCTAACTGGAGCACAGCCACCGGAGGCTGCAGTTGTGATTCTGAGTGAAACCACCGAGAGGACTGGCAAGAAATTGGCCCTGCCTAGAAATACTTTGTAACAAGCTGTAAATAGGCCAAAACCAAAAAGTAGCCTTTCCAAACTCTCATCAGACTTTGCTGTATTTTGTGTTTCATGATGATTTGCAAAGATAAAATCAGCATCCTGGGCTTCAGCTGAAAGCATTCACAGAGCTACTTGCAAGTCTACATTTTCCTGGTGATGCTTGCTCTTGCTCATGATAAACCTCCCATAGTGCGTTTGAAATGTACATTTTAAAGCCTTCTGTATACCGCTTTCAATTTGCTTCACAAATGGCCACACAGGGTTCCCGCTGAGTAGCCCCACAGTGAACTCTATGAAATTAGGCAAACAAATCACTCAAAGATTCGTTAATAAAAGGACAGAGACGACACTTTAATAGCCTAAATGTTCTGAAGAATCACCTCATCAGTTACAATTACCATATATTTGCAATACATCACAGTTGATGCATGGACATGTACACAGTTTAGGATGGAAAATAGGATTCATAAGCGTGTACCCGTGACAGACTGAAAGCTGAAATTATTTCACTGTCGCAATTAGAAATAGTTCAATAAATAACTAAAATAAATGTATGTGTATTTTTCCAGGGACACGTGGCATCTGCCCAATCTGCCCCGAGGGTACTGCAGGCACAGCACGAACTCTTTCCAGGTTTCAGACCGAGCATTAATTTGACTTTTTTTCACCATTTAATATCCAATGAGTGGAAAGTGATTAGTCAACAGGCGAGTGGGCAGACAGCAGTTTACTCTGCCTGACAAACAACTACATATGATTGTGAGTCTTCTTTAAACAGTACATAACCAAGTCTCCCCATTAAAAGGTCAAATGAGAATGAGGCACCCTGGGAAATATACATTCTCCAAAAATCCATGTCCATTTCGGTCGCTCTGAGCCTCTGCTGCTGTAATTTGGGCTTCGACTGAGTTCACGAGTGGAGTTCGGTGGGAGCTGATGGATATTGATCTGCCATCCAGCAAGTCTCCTTTCCCTGATCGGTGCTGTCAAGCATCAAACATGACATGACTGTCAGGCCTGCTGCCCACCTTGGGCTACAGCATGCACCTATCGTCGCAGACTGCTTCGCAATACAAACAAATAGCTTCAACCTTTGTATCAGACTGATATGAAACCGATGCATCTCGTACTCAAAATGTACCCCGCATGGCATTAGCTGACCCTGTTGGAAATGTCATTTACCAGGAGTTCAAATCCATGGCTCCTTTTTCACCTGCACACATTTATGAGATTGCAATAGACAGCGGGCGTGAATGTTAAACAGCTGATTTTGGCAGAATACAGAGATTGTAAAGATGTGGGGGATTCTGAAGCTGCCCAACCATCTGACATGTTGTTCAGATCTTGGCAGCTTAAATGTTCCTGACTGTGGACCTGGTGCTGCATCTAAAGTCTGGTTTGTCTCTTTGTGCCTGCTGGCCTGGCGAGTGCAGACCTGGAATTAAAATCAGTTTGTCATTTGCTGTTTAAAAGAGCTGCTGGCTCTTTTAAAACCACAGTTCAGTGGTCAAAAAGGCAAACTTCAAGAACTGCCTCCCTTCCTCTACTGACGCGGGATGTGTGGTAGCGGGCGGACGATTGGATTGGGTACCAAAGAAATACCTCCATGTCAGTTACTCTGTTGTTTCCTAACTTTCTTCGAGCAGCTATAGGAAATCTGTTTCGCACAGGCATCAGAAACAAGTCCCACATTTCTGATAGCATTCGCACACTCAGTGTTGTTCAGACTGTGCCCAGCTGTGTAATATAAAGTCTACTGTGGTTTCGTGTTGACATGTTCAAAAAAGGTGGACTGTAACACGGTTATCTAAGGGCCTCTGAGCACACCACAGAGATTTGGAACATCTACACCTGTATGCAATACTTATTTAACTGCTCGTATTAACCTGGTTGACTAAATGGAGACTTTTGATCAACAAAAACAAAATTTCTCTCTGGTCCCTGCACACAACCATTTGCCAGTTTTACACAAATCTAATATTTTTCTTCTAAAGATGAAATTTTCCCTGACAGCAGTTCTTTTCTGATTTTCCTAAACACATTTTTTGACATGACACACATGTCCCGCAGCCAATCGGAACCGGGGAGGAAGCATCTGGCTCTGTTATCACCTGGCCGATCTCCTGCCACACCACACACAGGAAGTGAAAATGAGTTGGTGGCGGTAGGCCTCGTGCATGATAAGATGGGATGGTGGGTTCTCAGCAGGCCTCTGCTGCTAAAGAACCAATGAGCTGATTCCCAATGGCGGCACGCTTTCCCTTTAATCAAGGGTACGAATGAACACTTATGACTCACCCGTTCTCTGGAAGTGCTTGTCTGTTCTCGGGAGGACACAGCGAGAATCAAAACCCAAAGCACAACTGCATCTGTGCTCAAGTAGGGCTTTAACACAGCTCAGTGTTAAGTACAGATGGATTTGTAGTGAACAGTAGAACTGATAAATCAACAGTCGTGCATTAAAGCTTCCAGTGTAGAAAAAATTATTGGGCCTAAAACTGCAGTTTGAGTTACATACAGATTTGTTTGTAGCTCAAGCTTATTCATCTTTCAGGGAGATCAGCTAGTTCATATAGTAGTATTCGTTTACTGGTTTAATAGTTTATGATTTACAAATCTGTGATTGATCAATACCAAGCCTGCCACAATGCAAAACTCCCAATATGAATCTGAAACCAGCCTTCCCTCCACTAATCCACACTGAAATATCTTTTTAACTTTTCAATTAGTTGAAATTTTACAGATATTCAAGGTGCTAAGAGGTTAAATCACCTAACCTTTTACTTGTCTACACTTCAATTTATGACTAAACGCTTGGAAAATAATAATATTAGGCATCATATAAAATACAACAATATTATATATCTGTGTGTTTGCACCTTTGTCCATGAAGTCCTCCAAGCCCTTCAGGAACTCAGCAACCAAACTTGGCACACAGGTATATATTAGGACCCTGAAGGTTCTCATCTATATCAGATATTATCATGTCATCACGTTGCTTGGCAACCGCCTAGCAACAGGCAAAAATTACGTTTCATTTAGCCTTAATACACCTACAACGGCATCCTATAACATCTTATCCATAAAAAAATTTATGATTCATGCCTAGCAACCGCCTAGCAACAGGCTAAAATAACCTCCTTTTTAGCATATAAACGGTATATGAATATTTTTACCTGCAAAAATTGCATTGCTTTTCTCAGTTTAACTGAATCCAACAGTGGTCAAACAATACTCTACTATTACTATAATACAGTATGTACTAGAATAAGTTTGGTCACTGTGGGCTGTTATAGAAAACTCAAGATTTTCCACTTCTTCTTCACAATAATTGCCTTCAAAGAGCCACTGAAGACTTCCACTGTACAGTAAGGCCAAGAAGGGAAATGACTCATGTTACAAGTTCAAAATTGGGGATGGAAACAAGAGAAAAAACCACAATAACAACACTGGTCCGGCCGGGTTGAGTCAAACGATGATTTTAATGAACATACGCGTGGGAGATGGACACTGATGCAGACAGCCTCTGATCTCAAAATGGTGGAGCATTGCTCAAACTTTTATAGCGTCTGGTGCCTCCACCTTATCATAAAAAGCCTAAACATTCGCATGCTTTCTCTCACACGGCGTCTAAGCTACGACCTTGGCTCCCTGTTTATCTGCTCCTGCTGAGATGGGGCAGAAAACTCCAGCATATTCTGTTCTCTTCTAATCAGACAAATAAGACAATAACTCTCTGCGAACAGTATTTCTTATAACTCAGCAGTATAATGCATCATAAAACAATGTCATTCATTCACAACAAGTCAGCAGTTTAATGTAATGCAAATCAGTTTAGCTAATGCAATAGTTATCAGCTTCTTCTAATTCAGGAGGAAAATGCAAACTAAACTACATAATAATTCACAATCTTTAATTCGGGGTATAACATGGCATAAAATAACACTACAATCCAACACTCACCACCAGCTAATTTCTTTTTGAAATGGGGATTTTTTTTTTTTAGCGCTTTAAGATAATTTGTCTCCCTGCCAATAACAATGATGAAAATTGATAGCTAAAACCAGACTGGTTATACAAACAGCTGCAGGTGATGAGTTGAAATCTGTGAACCTCAATGTGACCCACATAGTGCTGGTTGGAGTAACAAGTGTGCTTTAATGCAACTACCACCCAGCTGCAGTCATGGTAAGCTGACACACTGAGAGGCAGACTTCTAGATCAATGCAGCAAAGATTAAAAAAAAAGAGTTTTCTGGTCATTTGCACTTCAAAAAAAAGAGGAACCACTGCATCAGCAAGCATACTGCTGCATTGACATCATCTCACGCATATGGTTGCTCATGAAGTGGTGTTTCACACATATCACAACACGTTATAAATTTGAATCTACCCAGAACATCGAAGTAACATTTTCAGTCTGAGCTGGGACAGCTTGAATTTCTCAGTATTACACTCTGTGCTGTTGTTAAAATGATCCAAGTGGAAAGATCCAAAGAAAGACTGTCTGCAATCTGCTGTGGCTTTTCGAGCAAGTCTTGCTAATAAATTTATTTCCATTGTGATAGTTTTATTTTATTCTGGGTTTATGCTCTTATAATTTGTTTTATAAACTGAAACTACATCTAGGCCCTTCTGTTTCTCTCTGCCTGTCTAGCTTTTGATTAGGCAAATGACTTGATTAGCCTGTTGCGTAAATGAGGCAATCAGCATCAACCACAGTCAATCAAAAGCGTGCGTGTCACATGACAGCTCCTTGTAATTTGGCTCTGGACCCCTTCCACCAATCACTTTCCCCCAGATAAACACTGGAATGCTGTTCATAATCCATCTCCTGGTGTTCATAACAAACAAGGGTGTCATTCTTCATCAGGAGGACGCTGTGCATTATTTAGGATCTGGCAGGCTTTGTTTATGGCTTACTGAAGGATGTATATTTGCCACAGTATTTGAACAAATTTAGATGCCCAGGTCAAATAAAGTAAAAAAAAGGTTGTGAAGTGTCAGATAATCTCACATTGGGGGGTTTCATACAGCGAGGCAGGACCTGATATTCAGAATGTGTATTAGCATGTGTTAAGAGTGCTAATTGTATCAGGCCAGACACCTTGCTGCTCTGACCACAGACTAACAAGCATCCGATGCTTAACACCACAGGTATCCCACGATTCACTGGGCTCCCATCTGCTCTACACAGCAAAGCATCTATGCACTGTGCTCTCACATGTGAAACACAGGTACATAAAGAAACACAGCACATGCACATCACATCCTGTTAATAGCACAATGATGTAATCAGAGATAACAAGACACACTGATCCTTCTTGAACTTATGAAAGCAATCACAGCCAATGCTGTTTCTCAAAATGGGAAAATGAATACTGAATCCAACCATCATAACGGTGAGGGGAGGGGAGCTCAGCAAACCTTCCCGTTGTGTGATCTGTGCATCATTGCACTGGCAATGTTCACCTGTACGCTTAATGCCACCTGGAGGTGCAAAGAGCGTGATTAGCATCGCTCCAGAAATAGAGCCAATCAGATATCTCCCCCTCAGACCCCTCTTTGCCTCTGGAGGTGCGTGTATGTCATGATTAACTCTGCAGGCAGATAGAAAAACAGCATGTTTTCATGAAAGCTGAAATTTTCCAGACGTCACTTCAAAAGTTAACTTACATGAAAGCCAGCGGCTACAGCCAGAGGCTGTAAGGTGGTTACATTTCTGAGATTAGTGTTTTGTAGCTTGTTCGTCTGTAATTCAGTCAACTGTAAACAGGATTCAAACATAGAGCAATTTTACTTTTCTAAGCTTAGTGTTAGAAATATTACAGCAAGCTGCACGCAGGGTTAAATAACACTTACACAGGGAGATGCTGCAGTTTGTTTTACAGTAAGATACCATCTGTTAGCTGAAAGCTCTTTGCATAATGAGGTCAAAATCTTACAATTTTAGCAAAAGAAACCCAGTAATTTACTCTTTCGTAAGGATTTAGTGATAGTTGGGAGGAAAAAGGAGGCCAGTAACAGATGTCCACCTCTACCTGTTGGAAAAAGACTTGTTGTTTTTGTTGCTGAGAGTAGTTTTATTCCATGTGCAGCTCTGCAACAACCTGCAGTGCTTTCCGTAACAGATCACAACTAAGCTCTGATTTTGGTGTCTAAGTGTACCTGTGTGCAGTCCAGGACAGAGCACAGGAGTCTGTGCTCAGTTGCTTAATTGAAGGGGTGTTGGTTCAATTCCAAGTTCAAAGTGTACCAAAGTATTCTTGGACAGGATACTGATACTGATGGCAGGAAAGCACAGGGCATAGTGCTGCCCTGCTGGGTGTGTGTGTGTGTATACATGAACACATAGCAAACACCTTAACACTGCTTGTAAAGCTTCAAGTAAAAGGTGCTGTGGCTTTCCTGCGAGCCTGCAGAGGACAACTGCAGAAAGCACATGGTGCATACTGCTGGGATGACCTGAAGTCAACTTTACCTGTCTGAGCTGACACGTTAAGTGTTCTGTTCATTTGAAAGCGTCCAACTTTACCAAAACCCCCTAAAAACAAAAAAACAAACGTTTTCTAACCTCAGGTCTGAGTTACTAAGTAAACTTCATTGTCAGACAGTGAGCACGAGGGTCCATGCAGGCATCTCTGTGCCTGTTTTTGTGGACACGTGGACACGTCCTTGGACAAATTACATTACAATACACTGACTGCAACAGGATTTACTGCTTAGCTGTCATGTTTCCAGCTTTGTGAACTAACTTCTATTGCTGCAGGTGTCATTTAGACAAAGGTGCAACTAAAGCTTCAAAAAACATACAAAATACCAGTTTTCAACCTTTTTACTCATGTTCTTATTCTTGAGGTGTAAAATTGCTGTGCAATAAAATCCAAACCCAACAGATCGTCCGGATGTTAGGTAGATGAGTAGGTGGAAATATGAAATGTTTCAGTTTCAACTGCTGTGAAGATTTAGTGAGTGTGAAAGTCGGCTTTCAATAATCTCACAGTATTAACGCAACCTCTCTGTGGAGTTTAATTTTCACTGGTGTAACTTTTAAACCTTCCTGTGTGGCTTCAATCCAGTTTAAGAGCTTTTGAAGCAAGCTCACACTTTTTACATTAAGATGTTATCAAAAGCCTTTTTGAAGTGTTTCTCTCTACGCTCAAGAGATTTTAAATGTGCATGCGTTTGTTAGTAGCCCCCCTCTTCAGTGTCTTTATTAACTAACTGTGAACAAAGCCCTGAAGCACAGATAAACCTTTTTACGTCTGCGGGGCAGTCCAAACCAGTCATCATCTGACAGGAAGGTGATGTGTCACACATGCAGCACAGTCACAATGAGGTTTGGATATTATACACTTATCGCTAAAGTCAACAAACTTGATATGGCAAGTAGAAAGGGTGTGTTTGCATTTGTGTGTGTGCACAAAGAAAACGGCCAAATTATTTACCTCAAGCCGAGACATTGATGCTGGTTAAACGTTGCAACAGCCAAACAGTAGCTGGAAGGAAGAAAGAAACAATAGAGAAGAGGTGTTAAAGTGACACTCATCAAACTTGTTATTACATTCAACATAAATCCAAGTTGATCATTAAACTAACTAGTAGCACATTGATAAAAAAAAAAGAGATTTAAAGTATAAAAGCATAAAAAAAATATTATTGAACTTCACACGACTCATTAAGACCACCTGGCATTACCACATACTGATGATCGGTGAGCATGCCAGAGGCATCAAAAGGCCTAATGAGCCTTTCTATCGAGCCAGAAAAGAGCATGATAAAGCACTTTTATTACTTTGATGTGCTGTTTTTTTGTATTATTATTCTTGACTCTCTCTCTCGCAGAGTGTTCAGCCCATGTGGGTTCCAAGGATGCTGCGAGAATAATAAAACCTAGCACAATAAACAGAAAATATTGCACAAACAACAGCAGGGACAAAATGTGCCGTCTCCCCTTCAAAGGCAAATCAAATTAGCAGACGTGGACATTCCTCAGCGCCTCATATAAACTATGATAAATCAAAAAATTGGCAATGGGCTGGGGTGAAGTTTCTAACTGACTCAAAGTGCTTCTCAATATCTCATATTCAGGAATAAATGTTTAGACTCAACACATAAACTTATGGGTGGAATTCAGGCCGACAAATGTTATTTTATTACTGCCAGTTACCCAGTTAAGAGAACGCACTGTGTATTTACAGATGGTTTTCAATTAAATGACTCTCCTGTACTTTTTAAGCCACTGATTCTTTTCCTTTTTTCATGCACTGTGCAGGAGACGACAAAGAGCTTATGTGTTTTTTTTACCTGTAAGATTAAATAGTACATCTAGCAAGTGACACGGGCCTAATCAGCTTTGAAACCACATAAACAGACACCATTGCCCTACTCTTGTGTTTTATTGTTGATGTTGAGATAGGGACAGGAGGAAACAGTGCTGCAATCACGTCAGATGGCATATCAGGCAGATGAGCACTTTAAACTTCGCTTAAAACTTGTAATGATCCAAAACTGCTGCTGAATTTACTTTGTGAAAACACCTCCAGCCATGCGCTTTAATTTTCTGAGGACATACACAACCAGCTACATTAACTCAGGCGGCCTTAAAGTAAAGAGGTAATAGAAAATAAATACATGATTTAAAAAAAAGCTAACATTAATTTGGTGTTGGGATTCAGTGTTTTTTGTGTGTGTGTGTGACTCCCAGCACCTCAAACTGAACTAAACTCTAGTTAATGGCTAAAGTTAAGATACTTTGGCTTTTACTTTTCTACTGTGGTACACACTCACCAGTCACTTTATTAGGTACACTGGCTCATCTGCTTGTTCATGCAAACACCCAATCAACCAATCACAGGCTAAGAACTCAGAAGTTTGAACCAAGCATCAGACTGCTTTGAGCTAATAGGAAGGCAACAGGAACTTAAATAATCACTTGTTGCAACCGAGGCATGGAAACGAGCATCTCTGAATGCTAAAGCAGCAGAAGACCACACCAGCTGACTGAAGGTTGGGAAATCTTGTCTCCTCTGATTAGTCTCGATTTCTGGTGTGATGTACAGATTGCAGGATCGACATTTGGCGTAAACAAAATATAAGCATGGATCCATCCTCCTTGTGTCAAATGTTCAGGTTGATAGGGATCTGTAAAGAGGGAAAGTTTTTGGTACACTTTGGACTTCTTGAGCACTGTTTAAACTTGGCAGCCTACATGGGTATTGTTGCTGTCCATCTCTTTATGACAGTGTAACCATCGTCTAATAGCTGCTTTCAGCTGGATAACACACCGTGTCACAAAGCTCAGACTATCTGAAACTGGTTTATTGAACGTGATGATAAGTTCACTGTACTGAAATGGCCTCCACAGTCACAAGAACTCATTCCAACAGAGCACCTTTGGGATGCGGTGGAACAGGAGATTCACATCATGGATTTGCAGCTGGCAAATCAGCAGCACAACTCCCTGAAGAACGTATTTGGCACCTTGATGAATCTATGCAGGGGGTCTGTTTTTGACTACTAAGAAGGTTGTGGTCAGTATTGGCCCAGTATAGTGGCTAGTGAGTGTAGGTCAAGTTTCCGAAGCCCCGAGTCTTTACACTCCCCATAACTTAGCACCGCATAAATGGCATTCACTCTCTGGAGCCTCTTTCAAACCTCCAGTTTGTAGTGCAGTCTGGGCGTTAAAGATGAAATCAGAAATCTCCTGATTAAACTCTGCTCCTCCATCACTGTAAAATTATCTCTTCCTGAGCCCATAAGACGGATAAGTGTTCCTCGTAATGTGTAAAATTGGTAAAATCATCACCTCAGCAGAGGATCCTGCTGCCTTTTCAAAGTCGCACGCTGCACAAGCCATCTCGTCCTCGAGCAGCATTTGACTGGATTAGACTTCATCGGATTATTACTCTTTGCCACTCGGCTTTGCCATTACGCCTGTCAGTTACAAGCTGCAGTAGCTCAGGGGGACAAGATGTAGAGAGCTGGACAGGAAAACTGTGCTTCAAGCATCAGTTTGAGTTGTTGTAATTCCTGCTGTTAGTCGGTTTGAGAGAAAGAATATCATGGATTATTAAACTTCCCTCCGGGCCATAATAGAAAATTCAATCTACCGCTCGGCTTCATGTTTGTCCAGACAATATGTGTAGAAACTGTCAGTACCAATGTTTAGTAGCACCTAGCTTCCTAAAAAGTGGGGCTGGCACACGCGGACACCCAGGATCTAATAACAACACTTTTTCCCCCTGATGTCAGAACCAATCAATACCAAAGATTTTGAATATTTCCTTCCTCTGTGTTGCTAACTCTGCCCATCAGTCTAACTTTTGTCCTATTTTCTGCTGACTGTAAGATCCAGAAAGTGCAGGTCTACATATAATTTAAACACTGTGTTTCACGAACATGGACTGGCTTTCATCAAAGAGCTTCACATGTTTATCTATATATTGTAGTATTGCACCATATATAAATGTACACACACACACACACACACACACACACACACACACACACACACACACACACACACACACACACATATATTACTCTTTTGAGTTGAACTAAGTAAATGTGTGTTGCTACCCTATTTGCCCTGAACATTGTCATTTTTTATTTTAAGTGTTATAAAGTAAAAATTGACTCATTGCCTTTGCTGAGTATGACAGTAAATTCTGGTTTATCTCTGCAGGTAAATGTGACTAATTTATGATTAAACTGGAGCCACAACTATTGTTTCTTCTGTGCTCTTTGTTTCACTGACACCAGAGTTTTCTCTGTTTCAAGTTTGTACATTTCCGTTTCAGTTTGCCACATAACTGAAAACCTTCCTGTGCTGATTTCATAGAATTATAAAACTGATCAGTGCACATGTGCACTACAATTCTGGCTTAAAGACTACCGGTATGTATTTGCAAATTTTAGCCTTGCCAAACTTTAAGCATGCATTGCAATTTTTGTTTTCTTGTACTTTTCCAGCCTCTTGCATGCCCACATTTGGGAAGTCAGTCTGAGCTGCTTTTCAGATTGTTTCAGATTATTTCTATGATTTTCCCCCAAACTGACAATCTAACATTGGTACTCACTTCACACTGTAACTGGCCAGGTGTGTGTAGGTGAGAGGCGACAGAGATTGAGCTCAATCTTCTTGCGGCTCATTTTAGGTGACTGTTCCTGCAGCATTTCAGATGAACACAGTGCAACATTTTCTTAACAGCGTGTTTAACTCGGGTCACAGTGGGACTAGAGCTTACACTGGCTGATAGGAACACTGGGGCTGATTCACACCCACATACTCACATCACAAGGGAACCTAGCATGCACGTCATTGGACTGCTACAGGTTGCTGGAGAAAGCTCACATGAACAAAGGGAGACTGTGAAGACACTATGGCTCAAACCCAGAACCCAACAACTGCTCCGTTAAGCAACACACTTACTTCACACATTTACTAAACTTCAGTACGAGCTCTTTGCACCTTAGAGTCTTGTCACATTTTGCACCCCACCCAACAATTTCTTTTGCATTCTAATATCTGAAGTAGTTAGTACATACTCCTATTGTGTGCATTTATATTAATATTTACATAGAGATGTATAGATTACATATGCACTGAAAATTTAGTATATTCTATATTCTATTTCTGTACCACGGAAATTCCTGATTTGTGTACAAACTTGCCAATAAAAATGATTCTGATTATTTTTATGTTACTTTTAGATTTCTATATCCAAGATGGTCTACTTTTACCAGGGGTGGAGGAAAAAAAAGTCGAGACAACATACTTTTCAAATATTGTGTGTGGTGAGCCTGGTTCTGCTGGAAGTTTCTTCCCATTAAAGGGAGTTTTTTCTCCCCACTGTCGCCAAAGTACTTGCTCATAGGGGGTCATATGATTGTTGGGTTTTTCACTCTATGTATTATTGTAGGGTCTACCTTACAATATAAAGCACCTTGAGGCGACTGTTGCTGCGATTTGGAGCTGTATAAATAAAATAAATTGAATTGAATTGAAAATATTGTATTGATGCAGGGATGCCAAATGTTGTTACTTTATTACAGTTTTTCTCAGTCGCTTTGGTGCGTTTCTCAGATCAGAATTGAAATTCTCATAACTATTAGTTCAACCTCCACAACACTCAGTCATTTGTGCACATCATAGTAGCAATTTCTCCTCTCTCTGAACAAACTGCAAATGATTTTGGACATGAATCAGTTGCTTCCAAACATTTCCCTGCTGCTTTCTGACATTTCCATTTGCTTATGTCATGTCAGTCAAAAGTAATCATACCTATGGATGCTGAATAGTCGTTCCCAATAAAACTAATAGTCATACATCCATTGCTTAAGTCATCACACACAAAATTGTTGAATTAGTTATCACATGCCAAATATTGGCCATCTGTCAAGCAAATCCTATACCTTTCTGTATCATTGTTCCTGGAAATGTCTCCGAAATTGAACAACTGATCTCAGGTGAATTACAGCTGTCACTCATGAGGAGGCTCTACCAAATTGGTGATTTTATGTTTACATGTATTCTACAGTGAACAAGTTACTGTAGCATATTTTTCTTTTGCACAATTCTGTAGGATTACAAACACTTCTACACAATGGAAATGTGAAACGTACGTATTCAGTGTCTCAGTTACTCCCAAGACTCCCATAACATCTACAGTGACTTTACTGCACATTTCAGATGGCTGTACAGGTAGGCCATAGTGCTGTCGTCAGCATTTTCAGGTGTCACCAATTGTTTTTGCAATGGGAAACACTGAAATTATAAACTGTCATAGTGGAAACATGACAATGCCATTTGACTATCTTGTTCATAAAGATGGTGTCAAGACTTTTCATTTTGATGGCACTGACAGTTTCATTGACATGGATACTTGCTTTTGAGGTATGGATAATCAATTCTGTGCATGTGACGTGCTTTTGCAGGCTATCCACTAGGTTTTGCAGTTTGCACTAATTGTTTTGGGAAATGCACTAACTGCTGTGCAAATGTTAATGGTGTTCTGAGAAACGCACCAAAGCGACTGAGAAAAACTGTAAATAAATGAAAGTACTCTGGGAATAGTACTCATCTCATGCATAATGTTAGCGGAGCAGACTTACATTAAACTGACTCAATTGAAAAACCATCCATCCAACACTGGACACACTTAGCTTGACAGAGCTGCCAAGCTAATGGCTCAGTCACGCTCGTAAAAATAGGACAGCACCCTCCCTGCAGCTATAAACTCTATCTTATATCAACATTTATGGCAGGTTTTAGTGACAGTGTTGGTACTCTTGACAAGCTCAACAACAATTTTGCAAGAACAAAAGGAAAATGACTAAATTGAGATAACTTTATCTTATTGGATCAAACCAACAGAGACAATGGATGGATGGATGGATGGATGGATGGATGGATAGTTAGTTAGTTAGTTAGTTAGTCACGGCTGCCGAGGCGAGCCGTGTGGAGTTGGAAAAAGGACCCAAGAGCAAGCAGTGTATGAAAAGATTAGTGGAGTTTATTTACAAGGTGTCAGTGGCAGGAACAGAAAACGAATAATGAGACAAACTAACGGAAACCTAAACTGGGAAAACTAAAGAGCAACTAGAAATCCACAGGACACGGGGTGAAAGGCAGAGAGACGCAGACTGACGGAGGATACAAAAACGCAGAGCGACACAGCTGAATGCAGAAAAGCCCGGACTTACATGGAGTAATACAGACAAACCGGCAACAGGCAGGAGAACACACAGGGCTTAAATACACACACCAGTAATCAGGGGATAAGAGACAGGAGGGCAACACAGCTGGGAGAAATCAGAGCTGACGGGACAGGGGAAATTTAAACTGAACACACTCACATCAGACATGAACCTTCAGAATAAAACAGGAAATTAACAGACAGAGAACCAGACAGGACACTGAACTTGACAGGCAGACTCATGAGCAGACACAATAACACCATGGACAGACAGAGGGAACACAGAGAAGTGGGAGCAGGCAGGCAAAGAACAGAAACCTAACAAATGGCAAAATAACAACAGAATACACACTCGGAATGAACAAAAGCATAAGGAAACACAAAACACTGAGTCCTCAGACTCAGGACCATGACATACATAGATAGATAGATAGATAGATAGATAGATAGATAGATAGATAGATAGATAGATAGATAGATAGATAGATAGATAGATAGATAGATAGATAGATAGATAGATAGATAGATAGATAGATAGATAGATAGATAGATAGATAGATAGATAGATAGATAGATAGATAGTGTTATTGCAATACTGCAATACTCTGCATACTGCAAAAAGTAAAAAAAATTGGGACTAAAGTACTGTGACAATATTGTGTCATGGGGTGCCTTTAATTTTTCCATCATCTCCCATTGCAGCTATTCAAGACACATGCCAACTTCCCATTTCCAGCAATGTCAGACAAAATGCTCCACCAGCATGTTCCTTTTTAGCCCAACCTGGACCTTTGCTTCAGTGAACAGCTCTCCTGTCCACAAGGCGCTGTCCTTTCTTTCCTCAGATGTGTATGCACCTTTAGCAATCCTATAAAACATGCATACACATCTGAGGTTTCTGAGCCAGAGACGTGGAATTAGTTATTAGACTGAGCAGCATTACAAAGGCAGCCGTGCTTACGTGCACACTCTGATAGATGAAAGTGATGGGAATGTACAGAATGAGAAAAACTAACTGTGCTCAGCATATTAATCATTAATCTAAACAGGAAACTCTTCTAAGACACACATGTACTATCAGAGTTTGTGGGTTTTGCACAGACAATAGTATGATAGTTTCACTTTAAACTCAATTAAAAAGGTGAAAGTGCATGATGTCTAAAGTTTCAGTGATGCTGGCTTTTCTGTTTGTTAGACAGGAGTAATTCTGTGAAGTGTGCTGTGTGTAAAGCTACAAGTAATAAAGCAGCAGGTATGACTGTTAACAAAAACACAAAATGTAGGTGTATTCAGTTTAGCGGTTTATGAGAAAGCACAACTACACTGATGTGAGTGAAACTCAGACCTATCCCTATCTGTTCTGATACATCCATTATTTTCTACTTATCCACAGTCATGCTGCAGGGAAATCCAGAGATCTCTCTCCCCACCACACCTTCCACTTCCCCCCGAGGGAGGCCAGATGAGAAATATAACCACTACAAAGCATTCTGGTTCTACCCCAGGGTCTCTTCTCAGAGTGCCAGGAACACCTCCAAAAACAGGCAACCAGGAATCATCCCATCCAGATGCCGGAAAAAGCTCAACTTAGAAAGCCGGAATGAAATGGAGCTGGTTGACCATGCCTGGAGCCAGGCCTCTCTCCCAGAAAGACACCACCCACAGGGGCAGGCACTGGGGTCATTAGCAACATGAGCAAGGCAGTAGGGGTCTGGGCATGTGGACTAGTTCTGGGGATGTGATCTTCGTTTTGATGTACACCAGAACTTGTTTATGGGCCTTTTTCACACATCACACTAAGAAAGGTTGAATCCCATTTAACCGCATCAGTTTTAGGGTGCTGATATGACCGAAGCCACCTTGTTACTGAATAAAACATAGCCACTATTACCAGAAATAAGATGGCCCGATCAAACTGAGCTGCGTAGTCCATGTAGCACACCTCATTACCCTCAAACAATAGACCAAACACGACTTCTCAATTTGAGCTGCAAATTTTCCCTGTGACGTGTGCGCCCGCTAAATCCACCCCTTCGTCATCCCTGCATCCACCTGCTGTATCTGAGGGTATTTTTTACACCATCATAACCACAAATATGATAGATGAGGAAAGTGTGGAGATCCAGTTAAAATTTCTATAGAGGGGAAGCCATCATCCAGAGATAGCGCAACACAATAAAGTGAGCGTGTGCGTGTCGTTAGGGCACATCTCAAGGTTTAAAAGGCAGCAGTTTGCAATGAAAATGCATCTTGGAAGAGATCGTTAAATGCCCCCCCCCCCCCCCCCCCCCAACCCCACCTCCAATGTATAGATTCCTATACAGTCAATATTTTTTTTTAATTGCACCGATGATTCAACCAAGAGCGCTGCAGAGGTGCCTCTGTGTGAGTCATGAAGTCCTACCTACTGGAAAAAGGAAAATGAATGGGAGTTTTATGCTCAGAATAGCTGCTTCCACTTTACAACTGCATGATAAATGAAGACGTGTGCTGTGAAAAAGGCCTGCTATTGAGAACCATTGAAGATAGATGCTGTGACAGAAGGATTCTCATCTCAAGTTGTAACACCAAGTGGATCTTTCCAAATTTTTTAATCTTTGGAGAGCTCACTGTGATGCTGCAGTCTTTATTTGCTTTTGCCTATAAGGTAAAAAGGACCTTCTTGAGACCTGAAAACCCTCTGTCCTTTGAAGCGCACCCCAACAGGAGGGTTTTTCTTCTTCTTTTTTTGATGTTCTGGTTTCAAGATGCTTTTTGGTAGAGTGCAGAAACAATTCTTCAAAGGTCTGTCTATTTGTGGCAATCTGTCGCTTCTTGAAATAATGTCAGGTGGCTTTTTTACTTGACAGGAGATGACTTTCAGCTCAGAGGATGATGGGTTTCTCAGGCACAAATCTCTTGTGAATCCTTACTTGGGAACACCCTGACCCCAAGTAAGGTGTAAGCTACCAACTTTCTAAAAAGCAGGGCTCCCTGACAAAACTACTTAATAGAACCACGAATAGCATTTTAGTTATGTGTGCAATTGTCTGCAATAGCTATTTAGAATGTGTGCTGGAAGATGGGTCTGTTTATAAGCATAGCTGGCAGAATATCAGAGCCCTAATGACTATTTAATAAGTGCTTCATTAAATGCAGGCGTGGTAGAAAGGTTAAACCGCTTAAAGACGCTGAAAAGTGATTCCAGACCTTTGCATCGGTGCACTCCACTGAGTTGATGGTCCAGGATTGCCACATAAAATTGGACCGAAACCACACATGGCTAACCCAATGGAAGCTGGGTGACGGCCGACGATTACCCGTCACTATTTTTGTCAAACTGTGGGGTTTGGCCAAGGAGTAAGGTGATCATCTTTCTCTGCAAACATCAGTTAGACTGGAAGCGACGCCACACTTAAGGTAGAAGTGCAACAAGTTGCAACTTCTGTCTGCTATCAGGCAAAGTGAGCATAACAAGATCGAGTGTTACGCTTTTTACCCAGTGCAATCATGCATAAAAATATTGCGCACATTTCTCCGTTCGCTTAAGTAAACCCAGCATCAACAGCTCTCATTTTACACTACTTTGCGACCCAGCCTTGCAAAAGATCGCACGTTGCACGTTAGTTGAACTCCCCACTCTTGTACAGCACAGCATGTAATGATTAACTATAAGAGCGGCGGCACCTTCTTATACATCCTCCAATCTTGCTACCATAAAGTGAACACCCAAGGCGTCTTCTGATGCTGGTATTTGTGGTGACGCACAGCAGATAGCAGACAGGCTTCTTTCAATCTAGGCTGATAAGACTTAGAAAAAGTCTGCGCAACAATCATGCATGACTTACAAACGGCGCTATATCCCAAATCAAGTGGTTGATCTAAAATGATTGAAAAATGACGCAAATAGATCCTCGCAATAAATGCGACATAGGTCAGAATCAAGTCATGACCGACGTAATTTGTAAGAATAGTAATTACATGAAAGAAACGCTGCTGATAAAATTAAGACTGTAAATTAGTCAGATGTCAATAAATGGCACGGTGACTTTTTCTCTCTCCAAAGCCTCCCCTTCTTCTTCTCACCATTGTCAATTCTAATAAAGTGACAAGACAAATCTCATTTTTCTGTCAAACAGAGTGAGTCATACAGTTTCAGGCACAAGCTTTGTGATTCTGCTCAGATGAGGAGAGCAGGACGCAGGAGGATTAGCAGTGTGGCAGGCTGCCATCTAATGGATGCAGAGAGAACGGTCTCCCTCGGGTGGCTGTGCCTCCAGTCGTACAGCCCCCTAACTTTAGGGTCCGTGATTCAGGAGTCCTTAGGCAAGACGCTGAACTCCAAGCTGCTCTGGATGACTCCAGGTGGCACGGATCATTCTGCATTTTCTTCCTTGTTTATCTTTGTTTCTCAAACTGATGACACTGCAGGATTTCAAAAGTTTCCCATGGCAAAAAAACGGGTCTGACAGAACAAGAAGAAAACTGCAGAATTATGTAACCCGTTTGTGTGAATGAAAGCTCTGGGACAGAGAAAAACTCTCTCACATGTCACACTGGGGAGACCTTATCACTCCTGTTAATGGGTTGATGGAGGGAGGCTGAGAGAATCACTGCTGACCCACCAAAAACTCACCCCATCTCAAACATTCTCACAGAAATGGGGAAAAATGGAAGCGCACACGCCTTTATTATTAAAAATCGGTTTTGTAAAGGTAGAGCATTTGTTTTAGGGAGTTTAAAAGGGAAACATAAAACATACTCCAGTAGAGTTAAACCCGGGAAACATGAGTTTCTCTAAAAACTCAGATATTTAGAAAAGTAATTTCTGATCTGTCATTCCTAATCGGTAACAGCTGTATGTATCTGTATGAGCATTTTCTATAACAATAACCCCAGTCTGTTTCAGGAATGTAATTATATTAGTACTTACAGGAAGGCAAATGCTGCAAAGTGGTAAACAAAGTACAAGCAATACAGCAGAGAAATAACAAATCACCCACATTTGCAAGATCCAATTAGAAGCTTAAGGCAAAGACAAGTGTGCATGCTGAGACATGAAGATGTCGAGACCGCTTTCCTTGTAACTCGTGGCTTGGAAACTATGCGTTTGTTTGTGAGAAAACAAGTCAGAAAGAAAAGGGAGATAACGACAAGGTGATGATCAGGCGAGATAGTATTTCAGCTGTTGCTGTCAGTTTTTTGGGTGAAAGCAAGAGAGACAGAAAGAAGGAAAGGAAGATCTGTGTGAAAATGAGGAAGACGCTCTGAGTGTCTGTGCGGGGGTCACACAGAGAGAGTGAAGGAAGCAGATATGGAGGAAGGAAGGAGATAGAAGTAGAAGGAGGGAACATTCCTTGTGGCTTTGCTGGGGAAGATGAATTATTCAGAAAGTTTAACGCACACAGTTGAAACTACCCCTCGAACTGCTTAATAAATCCTGCCGTTCAAAGTATTATTGACATGTAATAGAGCAGAACTATACCACTACAACAGAATCTTGTCATGATTACAAGGAAGAACATCCATGGAAACATTTATGGAGTAGACGGTTTTTTATGTTTGATTTTGTTTGTTTGCTTTTTTTTACACAATGACTATTATTAGAAGTAGGTGAGTGTGTTATATATGATCAGATATGACGTTACTTTCTTTATGATCGCTCTGAAATCAATGCTGAGTATCTGGGCAGGGTTCTGATCGCCACCGCAAGAGTGTGAAAAGGAAACTGGTGCTCTTCTAAATGTCCTCTCTCATGAGAAAACTGTCAGCGCTGAAGTCTTTAACGTCGGGTTACTCCGTTAAAAAGCTGTTTAGGAGTTACCCATCTGAGCGCATCTGAGGTGCAGGTTACAGTTAGTCTGGAAGTTAAAGTCTTATTTCACACTCACCGCAGCGACCCGCCGTCTTGTCTCGTCTGCCTTTACAGTGAAGTACTGCTCGAACTTGCTCAGGTAACACTACTGCATTTATCCATTTTTATTGCTGCAAATTAGTCACTTACTTTTAGACTTCAAACTCTGCTGCATGCAGAGGTCCGTGCCCTTCCGTCACTGCGACGTCAGCCAGCGGATCACATGGCAGGAAGCGAAGCCGCGAGACGTAAACAAGCTCACTACGCCGGCCACGAGGTCTGTGGCAGGCCAGCTTCACGCCCGGTGCAGCTGAGTGCACCTGGCTGCTGAAGCGCCTTTGTACCTTTTTACTATTCGATTGATCTGGCACGTACACCTGATTCCGTTTGTTTTGTTTATCTGTCATTTATTTAGGTCACTTAAACTTATCGGCGGTGATATTGTTCTGTTTTTTCCTCCACGTTTTTGGTTAAAATTACGTTTTATGGACTGTCAGTCTGCGCTCACCTTGCTAGTACTGGATAAGACTATCTTTTGCATTAACACGTGTTCATAATTCACTTAATACGTGGCATAGATTTATTTAGATTTATGAATATTTAATAATGTGATGGAGTCATTCCTGTGAGATTTTTGGTCCGTATTGACACGAGAGCGTCACACACGGTTGCTGCAGAACTGTCGGCTGCACGATCGAACCCTGTAGATGACTGCGTGGGAAAATCCCTGCAGATCAGCAGTTTCTGAAATACTGGGACCAGCCCATCTGACACCACCAACCATGTTCAAAGTCACTTAAATCACTTCTTTTTTTTTTTTTTTTTTTACCTCATTCTTATGCTTAGTTTGAACTTCTGCAGGTTGTCATGAGCATGTACACATGCTTAAATGTTGCTGCCATGTGATTGGCTAAATAGATATTTGTGGGGTACCTTACAAAGTGGCCAGTGAGTGTATGCTACAGACCATCAGCCATCGTTGTGAATTTGTCTATGTTTGAGTCCGGTATTGAAAAAAAGTGGAAGATTTTACAAGAAAAAGAACAAAGTTTTAAATACTTGTTTGCGTTAAGACTACTAAGTTTGTTTTGCGTTCCTTTTGAGTAATGATTGTGCCCGTTCTCAGAATATTAGAGGAAATTTATTTTCACAAAGTAACTTCATCAGCAGATTTGGATCATTATAACAAAAGATCAAAGTTTAAGAGATGCTCAAATAGTTCTTTCCCTGATATGCCATCTGACCTGATTGCAGTGCTTCTTTCCCTGTACTTATCTCAGCATTAACAATAAAACAAGAGCAGTGCAGTGGTATCTGAGGAATTTTACGAGATCGATCTTTTAGCCAGTCCTAATTTGCCCTGTTTGTTTCCTTGCACGAGTTGCACACATAGTCTTTTTTCACTGAGTGTGTCTTTCTCTCTGGAATTTAAACCTCTCTTTTACTTTCCACTGTCAGCTTGTGCAACTCTTTAGATCCAAAAAAGTTCAGTTACACTCATAAAAGGTCTTGTGCTTTAACCAAACAAGGCTTTCATGTTAATGCCTCACATCTGAGATTCCCACAGCTTGTTTTTGTGTCTCTCTTAAAGGGTTAAAGGGTTTCCTCACAAAATATGAATCATTTACAGTTCTAATACAAACAAAACCGCTTGAGTGGTCACACTTTCATGTAGCCCATTTATATTTTCATTGGCAGGATGTCTTGGTAATGAGGTCCCAGTCACATTCTTATCCAGACGCTCATTTGGTTTAGCCTCAATCGCCAGTCCTCTTAAATAGTCATGGCCTTTTTGGGTAATCCTCACCTTCGAGCCCTGGAGATGTTTCTCTTTATCTTTGGAGTGTGAGTCATGTGTCTGAGGAGCTCTGGCATGTTGGTACATAGCTGAAGACGTAGGTTAAAGGAAGTTGCTGGTGGGGTTTTCCAGATAACTGGCTGGGTAAAAGGTTTACGTAATCTTAACCTGAGGTAGCAACAAGGGACACATTACAGGAAAGTGAAAAACACCACATCAAGGTTTTTATTTTCATTAAAACATCACAATTATGTAGTTGGTACACAGCATGTCATCGTCCCGATTTACAAAACACTGACTTATTAAATCATTTTGTTGAAATGGCAGGAAAGCATTCAAGTCACTGCAAAATTGAGTGTAGGATAGCAGATTTGCCACACAGACTCAGTGTGACAGCATTTCATGAAAAAAGTTACTTTGAGCCACAATTAAAATGTCTAGAAATATGACTTTTATCATTTTTGTGCAGGCTAGCTCAGGGATATTAATTATTAAGGCATTTAAAGCAGAAAGGATCCAATTCTATATTTGAATCTGTTTATAAGCATAAGCAAATCTGTTTACATTCATCAAGATTAGCAAGACAAAGTAGAATTGCACGTGTTTTTGTTGGAAATGAGTCCCGAGATTTTCCTGAACCTGGAAACATTTCTGATGTGACTAATGTGAATGGCCTGATATTAATTTTAGAGTGAACATAGAAATAATTAGCGGTACCTGTTTTAGTGCATACAAATACACAAGTATTTTTTCTATCAGTAATAAGAACATGAGCCTATTGTTTAGTGTTTTAACCATAAAGATTCTGTCAGTGGCCCCACAGTTTTTCTGATATTTCCAGTGCATAACACATTTATTAGACTACCTGCTATTAGAAAAACAAAAGAAAAATATTTTTGAACTGTGCCAAAAAGCTCATTTAAAACAAGTTTAAAACACTGAGGATGTCTGTAGGAAGTCAGAAATTAATCAAGCATGACGTTCAAGCAGTAATTGTTCTGTTCAAGAATGCAAGTAAGTAGGTTTTAATCAAAGTTAATTTAATCATAAACTAATGATGCCTTTACTCTTTTTATTCTATTTTTATAACAACAATATTTATATTTTAGCATTAAAAATATGATCTTAATTTAAGAGCA
This sequence comes from Astatotilapia calliptera, assembly GCF_964374335.1. Lineage (NCBI taxonomy): Eukaryota > Metazoa > Chordata > Actinopteri > Cichliformes > Cichlidae > Astatotilapia > Astatotilapia calliptera. Next base: position 34,935,014 of record NC_137436.1, on the reverse strand, counting down.
CACTGGTGGTTTAACTATTACAGAATCATTAAAAAATGATTTTGGTAAGTACCAGAATTGTTAATTTATAACAGCTATGGCATAAACCTTACACTGGCCGGTGGTCTAAAACATGTGCTCAGCACTGTGACTTTTTGCGTCTGAGCTTTGCTTGCACAGAAGACCTCAGACCCCACAATTCATACATCATATATGCCACTCCAGATAAGATCACATTTGTACACTTGTACATTCCAGTTATGACTTTGTTAAAGCGTTATGTAAAATCGAAATCTGCACTCTTATTAAATCACCAGTGTAAATCTGAGTTGTAGTGCTTACAAGATTATACATGTCACCAGTTTAGCAAGCGTTATGTATGAAGGTTTACCTTTCAGGCTGATTTTCAGATTTTACTATGGAGGAAGCGACAGTTGTAGTTAGCTGATTACACTTAATTAAAACCAAAATGAATGAGGCCAAAATATTTCACTGGCATTGAATAAAGTGCTACGTAAAGCCGAGCCTGATGATGTCAGAGTCGTTCGGCAGGTTGGACCCGTCCCGGGCCTTCGGCGTCCACAAGGGCATTCTGTCATTTCGAGTAGTGGGCGAACGGAGACTCCTCATTCACTTTGCCCTGAGAGTTCACAGAAAACAAACAACCCATTCATAGTTAACCAGCAGTCAGCGTGGTGATAAAGTGTCTGCACTGAATGTCCAGTACCTGCTTTACCATCTGAACTAAAGTGGTTCTTTTACAGTACAATGTGTTCTGTTGTTTTTCTTTTATCCGATTACAGTGATAGGCATTCTTTTCCCCGTTCAGATTAACAATAGGTGAAGTCTTTGCGGTCCCGCTTTAGGCATATTAATGTAATTAACGTTAAGGACTGACAATCAGCTGACGGAGACAAGCCTCTGAAAAAACCGTCTTTTTACCCGTTTTAAATGTTAAATTAGTGAATGTGAGAAGGGATTACCATGTGAAGATGAGGTTGAGAAACTCCTGGGAAGGGAAGCTTAAATGTTTCATACTTATCTTATTCTCTTTTCTCATAATGTCAGGAATAATCAAAAGGAAATTGCTAAGAATGTGTGAAGAAAAAAAGCGTCATGGATGTGGTCATACATGGACATTATCTAGATCATATTATCCGATTTCTACAGGGGATTGTTTGTCATTTATTAACCCTGCAAGTTATCATTAAGTCCCGACCTGCTCATATTGGAGGATCAGTTGTTTTTCAGCTCATGTTGTCGGATATGTAGCTCGTACGGTATAAAGTACACTCCAGCACAATGCCCAGTCATGCAGCAATAAAGATTTACACTCGTAGAACACCTTATAAAGAACACTGGTCCGTACAGCGCTGCAGGTCTTGTTTTGCAGCGGTTACCAGAATAGCAGTATTTTATTCTATTTCACACATATTGGCAGCCTCATTGTGGGTCATCTGAAAAGTCTTTGTGATATTGTCTCTGCACACTAGATACATACATGAACTTGTAAGTGCTCCGTAAGTGTGAGAGAGAAGGTTTGCTTTTCAGAAATCCCATTCTTGATTAGACCCTTGCTGCTGAGATTGAGATATGCCAACAGTTTAAAACTATCTGGCGACGCGCTGATGCGGCTCTAATGATAAGCTTCTCTTGAGAAATAGTCACCACACTTTTCACACACAGACAATCCACTCACACTTCCTGTTCGTGTAAATGAGAAACCACTGTCCTCATTACTAAGGAGACAGGAACAAGAAGAAGACGACATTTAATGCTGGGAAACTTTTACGTGTTACTCATGGTGGGGGGCTGACACTTAACATCCCCGTGAAGCAAAATCCTGGAACGTGTTGGCCTTGCTCCAAATCCATGTTACGGGCAAATCCATGTTTTCTACGTGTTAACCAGCACCTGCCTCCCCCTGCTGGGATGAGTAACCTACAGCAGGCAGAGCCTCATACTAAAACTCATGAATTATATTCTTGAAACAATATTCAAGAAGTTTGTCATTTTGTGTGTTTCAGTGCTGATTTTTAAGATGTATACCAGACCTACAGTAAGATTAAGATTAGGATTCACCCTCTGGAACTGTGAATATCTGTCACGTTTTCTATCTCACCATCGGCATATCTTCGAGCCTCTCAAAATTGGATCTCGGCGATCGGATACATTTCACTGTGAGTACCACGAGAACGAGGGCGAGGACGATACAGAAGATGCAAATGATAGCGACTAGGCCGGGGTTTGACGCCAGGTCATCTTTTTCCCAGTCGGGTGAAAAACCTGAGGGGGAGACAAACAGAGAAACGATGAGATAAACAAATGCAATATTTGCTGGACACAGCTGAAATTATACTAATGTAAGAAGAAATCATATTTGCTTTGCACAAGTCACACCATTGGTTTTATGCCTCATTTATTAATTGACTTAAACAAACAACTGCCCAGGGGAATTTATTTGTCATGACAAATAAATTCCCCTGGGCAGTTGTTTGTCACTTATGGATATAGTTGTTTTTCTCATCACAATGCTTATCCAGTTTATCACAAGCCAGTATTCTTTGTGTTATTGTTCTTTTCAATAGATGCAGCCTTCCAAAAACTTATGATCATGATAACAGAGCTGATCAGAGAAGTCAGGGACCTCCGTGAGAAGTTCAGAGCCTTCCGTTAATCCTGCAGCACTGACCCTGTTCATGCTAGGGTATTGCCTCTGGATTAGCCATTTAACAACATAGACGAAATGAACTGCAATGACCGGAGGCAAATAAAGCAATGGTAAGTTCTTAAAGTTTGCTGATTTCTGCCTTGTGACTTTCATATTAATCAGCCTGGTAGTTTAGATGCTTTCTCCCTGCTGAAGACAATAGACAATAGGTTATTCATATTTAAGCTCTAATTTGGCTTTTTTTTCTTCTTCTTTTTGTGTTTGTTTGTGTCCTAGATGGTCTGACTCAGCGGGTGGGGGTAAACGCTGTTTCTGAGTTTGCCTTCGCCCAAGCAGTGCAGAAATGTCTCCGCTACCCTTCAGAAAACATGGGTGGTGCAGGATGCCTGATATCCAGTTTGATCCCAGAGTAAACTAAAAAAAATAAGTGACCTGTATCCAATACATGTAACAAAGAAACTTTTTCAAAAATATAATAAATTACTTTGTAATTGATACAGAGATGTCTGTCATTTTTATTACATAATGCCAGATGCTTCATTTTATAGGGATATTATTATGGACATGACAAATTGTAAGACAATGTCCAGTATTTTATGGGTTTCCTATTTGGGGATCATATACAATTGTCTTTTTTGCAGGTTTAAGTATTGCTGGTAATTTGCAGCGGTTTTTTATTAATACAAATACCTTTTAAGTACTGATTTTTAATCATGACTTTATTGTTTCAATAGTAACCAAGGGTGCAAAAGTGATGGAAAATCAACATCAGAGTTCAACAGTGATTCAATATCAGAATCTGAGATTGTTTCAACATTAACAGTGTTTGAAAATTTGACGTTGAATCAATGTCAGCGTTCAACATTGATTCAATATCAAAACATGACGTTGTTTCAATATTAGAAAAGGGTGCAAAAGTGACATTGGGTCAACGTCAGATTTCAACGTTGATTCAATAGAAGCACCTGATATTGAAACAATGTTTAGTCAATGTCTCCTTGCTATCTGGGTCTTGTCATCAAAATTTCATTGAAACCTGAGAAGAAATCCACCATAACATGCAAATGAATTTAATCTGTGCACGCAAAAGCATTTTGTTTGTTTTAGGTCATAAAGTATGGCACTGCTATGTATAAATTTGTCCATCTGTATTGTTTCTCACTGTCCTTGAACCCCCAAAAGTGCATTAATTTCTTTTAAAATGGCAAAAAAAGAGCGGACTGGATGTTTTTTGACCTGTGTCGGTTGTGTTCACAGTGGTGGTTGCAGTGATGTTTGGTGATGCTGATGCAGATGGGAGCGTTGTTTCAGTTGGCAAAGCTGTCTCATTTGATGTCTGGTTGTTTGCTGTGGTTTGAGGAGGTGGGCTGGGGGTGGTGTCGTCTGTCTGCTGCGTTTTTGGTGAAGCCGAAGTGATGATGGTCGTGGACTGCACTGTCGTTTCAGCTGTAGTTGGATGTGTTGTCGTTTCAGCTGTAGTTGGATGTGTTGTCGTTTCAGCTGTAGTTGGATGTGTTGTCGTTTCAGCTGTGGTTGGATGTGTTGTTCTTTCAGTGGTAGTCTGGAGTATTGTTGTTTGTGAGTATGGTTTGTTAGTGGTTGTTTGTGCAGTGGATGAGCTGGAGGAAGTGGTGGTTTCTGCAGAGCAGCAAACAGCACATAAATATAAGATGCTGCATTCACACCTTATTGAGATAATGATCAAGTGGTTTGTTGGCATCTTAAAGGTGCCAACAAACCACAAAGAAAGTTTTATTTACATTTTTCCATACTTGCACTGGATGTTTTTAATGCATGAGAGCACTAATGCAGACAAGCATGGCTTAATGCTGTGCACTAACCCTAGCCCTTCCTATTGACAGAGCATGGTGTTGTTGTAATCATCAAAAAGTTCTGACACAAAATAATTGCTTTGTATGATTTTTTTCTATAACCAACTTTTAGATCATTGAATATCCCAGAGTTTGAATAGCAAAATACATATCTGATGTCTGACACAGACTAACAGAACGTTGCTGGTACTTAAATTTTTGGTAAACTCTATAATAAGGATATATTTCAGCTGCATTTTACTCAAAATTATTGCTGAAAAATCGTTTTATTGAGTGCAAAATATAGTACAAAAATAAATCCCAGGTGATTCTGAAGTGGTCATGTAGGCTCTTATTTCACATTTGATTCGTTTTAATCAAGTAACCCTACCTTAACCTAAATATAAGCTTTATTATCACAGATTAGAAATTTTGAATGCTACACCTTTAAATTCACTATTCTGGAGTTTTGCCACTATTACTTAAGTCACATGTAATTAACATGATAGTAATGATGCATTACGCAAAGCTCACTTTCATCATGGAACTCTGTAAGTTTCATCTTCTAGTCACCGCCCACACCCACTCACACCACGTTTATCATAAAATCATGTTAAGGAAGCTACGTATGTTAGATTCACATCCCTGAGACAATAACAATCTATATGTGCATCATCTTTGTGGCTTCGGACTGTTTATGAAGACGGTTTTAGATTTCTTTACGGAGCCGTGTGGGATTGAAGTTTGGCAGGTGTTTGAGTGTAGGCACTTTAGGGTTCAGGTTGGGGTCCTCATCAACACTGTAGCTGCTCTACCTGTTACTGTTTTACCCCTAAAATCCGCTTTGCTTTGTGTACAAAGAAAACACACCGGAAAACCTTCAAACTATGACGAAGCTGAGATTTTAAGTGGTAAATACATGAGCGTTTAGGAGCTTTAAATCACATAACTGTACTTGTACAGTTATGTGATGTGGGCAATTGTGGGCAAAGATCCAGAGGAGCTTAAGGTAAGAATGCTGTGACAACTTTCTGAGGCAAGAAACGACTTTAAACTTGACAAAAGAACAAAAACAAAGTAAATTTCAGAAAACTACGACATGCTGCAAGTGTCTAAAAGCAGATTGTGTTGGCGCATAGCAGTGGGTCAGGTAATATTAAAGCAATTGCAACGTGTGTTCAGTAAAGTGTTTGCCACAGGAGGCTCGACTTCAGCTCACTATCACTGATTAAATATTAGCCCCAGTCTACACCCAGGTGTGAACTTCCCCTTATGTTTTACAGATACACGCTTTACTTATGATATGAATTTTGTAGTAATGAACAGCAACAGAATGAATACAAATGTGTCTGTGACAACACACGGTTGCTTCTTATTACACTTAAAACAAGAGCCAGTGCCGCGCTGCCACAGGCAAACCGGCCGACTGTCTCTCACTGCACGAAGCTTCCTGTTTGCATAAATTTGCACTTCTACAAGACTTCAGCCTAACGTTCAGACATATAGAACACAAAATTTTGAGAAGTGAAAACTTGTTGAAAAATGCTGACTTACCACTGATGACTGTCGCTGTTAACAGGGACACCAGCAGAGTGAGGTGCATCGTTGCGGGCATGTTGAGAGGGGAAGTGGCTGGCAGTCATATCAGTGACATTCACAGACAAACGCACATGCACACACATGCGGTAACTACATCCTTGACAGCAGGATGTGCTCCAAACACGGGCTGTTGCATATCAAGCATTAAACCCTTCACACTATCAGTCAATATTTAAACAAGGTTGTGTGTGTTTGCTTTTGCTTCTATTCCTGCTGTAGGCAGCTGCAGATTAGTTTTTACTTCTAAAATAGATTTTAAACATGAAAGTTGTCTCATGCTGCCAGCTGCAATGACCTATGCTATCCCAGGTCTTTTACTCTGCACTGTGCAGGCTGCTTATGCTGCAGCACAGAGCTGGACACTTTATTTTTGATGAAACAAGAAAATCATTTTGTCCACTGCACGTTTGACACTTTTGTTGAATCAGGTGCAGTGGAGCTTATTTCTGCCTCGCATGTTATTCTTTTTAAGTTGAGTCTTCAACTTTACTTTCTTTCATTTTTATGCTGTTTTAAGGTTTTTGATATTGTGTACATCACTGAAACTTTATACATACAGACCAGTCGTTGTGTAAATTTGACTTCTTGGCATCCATCCTTCCCCTGAGACCATTTCTGATGAGGCCTCAGTGAACAGTAGTGAACAGTAGCTGAAGGGTCAGGTGTGTCTCTCAGGTCACGTTTCGGGTCTTTTCTGGATGTTTTCATTTTTCAAAACGACGTGACTTTCAGACATCGTTCATCTACTGTAGATATTCAGTTGTCTCTTTGTTTTTCTTAGGTCACACTGCCATCCAGAGGTTCCCAGCTTAGAGCTCTTTAGGAACCTCCATGCTGGCACAACACAACACGCGGTGTTATCGTTGGCATATTTCAGACTCGGCCAAATAAATGGGAACAAATTATGCATTGTTGTGATGGGCTGCTAGCAACAACATGCCCTGCTAATGTTTCCTCTGAAAATGGTACAGAACAAGGACTGGAGTGAAAATGAGTAAAAAGGCAGTCAATGTCCAAAGGAAACAACTGAAAGAGATCTAGGGAACTATTGCTTAAAGCCACTTTAAAAATCCAAGAAAGTCTGGTTATTGTGAAGGAGAATATTTGAAAATGAGGGGTGGCTCAAGAATTTTGCACAGTATTAAAGAATACATTTATATAAATGTCATTCATATGAGAATAACTGTAACATTGTCCCTAATATCTCCTGTTAAAACACTAACACAGTGATGGTAATAGCCTCCTCCATTATAAGGAGGGCAAATATAACCATATTTACTTTTGGGTTATAAAAATAAGGGGGGGGGGGCGCTTTATCCCATTTAATTCTCAATTGCTTCAATATTGATAACATGTTGTAACATAATGTGTCCAAACTAAAGTATATGGATAATTAGGATAGAACCACAAAAGTGCCAAAAGAAAGGTTTTTTTTTAATTTGATTTGAATTTATGTGAAAATAAATTCTTCAGCATTCAGAAATCTTAGCAGACTTCTGATACATGGCTTCTCAGTTCTTTTACACAGGTAGTACACCAATGATGCATTTTATGTGGAGAACTCTGGGAAAATATTTCATATAATAAATACATTATACGAACGCAGCAGCAGCACCGAAGATGGTGTCGCTCCCCACCCTCACAGTGTTTATGCTAACACCATTTATACTGGTTTTTCTCCCCCCATCATCACATAAACTAAATCATCACTGGACCAGCCAAAGCTAAAAAATAAAAATCATCAATAAATTAAACTGGTAGAAATATACAGTCAGTTTTACAGTAACTAGTGAAAAACTACTGCACAGTTAAAAATTACTTATTTTCAACGGTTATTCTATGTGATATGACAAAATACAAATAGATCCATAATCATGCTTCATTTGACCTCAGAGGGTCAAGTTAAATGGAGTGATTGACATTAAAACAAACGCAGCACTGGATGATATATTAAGGCAATGTTCAAAGACGCGGTTTGCTGCTGAAGCAGTTATGTAGTAGAGCTCTCTCACATCAATATTGATTGGTTGTTTTTTTTTTTTTTAATAAAGCATATTAAAAAAAATAAAGTAAAAGCATTACTAGAATCAGATTTAAAATTTGGGTCCAATGACTTTTGGGACTTTTTAAACCTTCCCCTTAACAGCCGCTCAATTCACTCTGACAGTAAATGCTGTACCTGAGGGCAGTGAAACAGCTTCTCATCCATGCGCACATCATTCACACATAAACAGACACATTTAAACTCTTTGGGAGTTAAGAAGAAGTGTACCAGCACTTTAACTTCAAACTTCCCAGAGACGCATCGGTTTAAATCTGAGTGACCAACACAGGAACACACACTGTTGCATGAACACAACAGTCCGACAGCAGTTCCAAAGGGAGGAAGAGTATAAATGCATAAAAACAGCAACACGTATCATCTCTACTGAGCTTCTTTAAGCCTTCTCCTCCAACGGTTTGGACTGTGGCAGCACTTCCTTCTGTACATCCGCAACGTTGCTGTCTAATGCCAGCTCAGCATGGGGGTCGTCTTTCTGTCAAGACAATACAAATCAGTGGATGCATTGACATGATCAACATCACTTCACTTTTGTACATAAGTGATTAGAAAAGTCAGAGATGCAATGAACCTCATGGGCAGCGCTGGTGAGTAAGAGTCCCAATATACCATATTAATCCTTTTGAGCTCATACTGAGCCTTTGTAGAGCCCCTCAGTTCACCCACTGTCAGCCTCCTGCTTAAAGCAGCTTTCCTCCGACTGGCTGCCTGTATACTGGAACCTATGGTTCAGCAGGGATGGCCTGTCTATCTGCAGGGAGCTCTGCTGTATGATGGAGGCAGCATACAAAGTATGTGGTGCAACCCATCTGTAGATCATTCCCTCTTGTGCTGTTGTTGGTCAACCAGCCGTGGAGAGAGAGTTCATTTGACATTCAAAGAGCTGAAGTGAAACTGTTACAAACAATGAATAGTGTCCACTGTAGCTGCCTGCGCTTTCCATGCTGCTTTTCTTAATCTTTGAAATTTTCTTCATACACAGCAAAATCTCCAGTGTTAAATTAACACTGGAGAGTGTCTATATGGGTCCACACCTCTGAGTGTTAAATACAACACCGTTGAGTGTTAAATTAACACTTTTGACAGTGTTATATGTTTGGAAAATAACTCAAAATGTTAGAAATATTCCAGTGTTAGAAAATCAGCACTGCTCAGTGTTAGCCATTGTTAATCTTCAGAACTGACTAGGTTACTTTTAAACATATAACACTGTCAAAAGTGTTAATTTAACACTCAACAGTGTTGTATTTAACACTCAGAGGTGTGGACCCATATAGACACTCTCCAGTGTTAATTTAACACTGGAGATTTTGCTGTGTAGTTCTTCCATTTCTGGTGAACTCCACTGTCACACTCTTCCCTATTTCCGCCCACTTGTCAGTCAATCAGCATAGAGCAGAAACATACCATCTGCTTCCAGTGACACACAGTTTCAGCTCCATTCGCCATCCCAGAGGAAATGTGTATGCAGACAGAACACACACAGCTGGGAGGAGCTGCACACAGCACCGTACAGCTGTTAATTGGTAAAATAAGAGGTAACAAAACCAAAAACTTCCTGTGTGGTTGACTTACTCTGTGTTTGAGGTAAGAGAGGTAGGTGTCCCACCCTAAGGTGACAAAGTTGATGTACACGACGCGGAACTTGGGCGAGAGAAAGTAGAAGTTGATCATCTGAGCAGCGGGCCAAACACAGCAGTCTACCTGTCAGCAAGAACAACACACATAAGATAAACAAGCAGGTACTAATTACTCAGAGAAACAGACAAGAGGGGGGAAGTGTGCTCCGTCTGCTCAGCAGGTTACCAGCTGAGACTGGGAGGTTTTATCTGCTCTGCTGGGTTGGTTTTTTTTTTTTTTTTAACCTTCTGAGTAACAACAACAACCTCAAGATTTAAGACAGAAGAGCACAGAGCTAAATTACTACATGTAACTTATAGTCGTAACTCGTAAAGTTCCTCTGTTTGCCGTGTAGAGCACAGTTATATTTTATATTACTTAATGTTCAGCTACAGTTTAAACGCTAAATTCTCATCTTCTGTTAAAGACAAAGAAGAATTTCAGTTGGGATGAATGAAGAACAATTAATGTTCAACCTCCAGGTTTACTTACCTTGTAAAATTCCCAGAACTTGCCTCTAAACTCTGCCCATCCTTCGGATAAACTGCGCCCCTCCATGAGATCCATACCTGTGATAAACAGTTTTCTGTCAGACATGCGTCAACGCCACACTTTATTAAAACCACCCTCAGATAAGCGCTCTTATAAACATGAACTGCTAAATTTGAGCCTACTCGAAACAGATACCCTTTGAACCCCATATATGTCTTATACGCGGGGGTTTTCCTTACCCACATCTTTATGCGCAACCTTTGCCTCTGTACATGATCTCTCAAGTGTGCGCGTCACTGACAAACTGTTCATGTGCTCACACCCTGAACAACGTGTGAGAAGCAGGACTTAGTACCAGTAAAATCCTTCTCACCTAAAAAATACCACACGCCCAGGGTCGGGGAAGCAACCAGCTGGTCCACCACAACCTTCTTGACCAAGGTTTTGAGAGCTTTGCCCGCGTACACTCTGTCCAGCCAGATGTACCAGTAGTGCAGGAGAGGACCCATGGAGCAGCCCACGGCAAACATGCGAGCTTTGAAGCCAAACAGAGAACAGCCGTGCATGAAATAAATCATGATAGCCCAACATGAGATTATTACAAAATAGTAGGAGTTCCTTTTTATTTTGTAAGAATTGTTTTTTAAAAAGTGTTTAAGCATAATCCTGTTGGCAGAATCTTTACTGCTGACAACTACATTTGTTTTTGCATATGTTCTTTGGCATGCTCTCCTCTGTATCCCCAAATCAAATGATAATTCTAACAACAATGCAGATGCTTTTGTCCAAAATTACTTGAGTTCATTATATTTTTATTTTAGAAACTGTACAGATCTGGAGCTCTCCTGCATATCAGCCAAAATAAGAAAATGGTGTATGACATTAAATGCATAAAACTCTGTGTCACCTGTTCGGCTCCAGTCTCTGATTTTGCCAGGATCCCTGTGTTTCTCCCGAGTCTGCTGTAGGATGTCTCCCAGAGACAGCATCACCCCTCCACTCATGATATTGGTGACCAGCAGGTAGCGGCCTTGGAAGAACGGCCTCCAGGAGAACCGTATCCGGACCAGAAACTCTTTACCCGCACGGGGAAGCATGATGTTCAGACAGGAGAAAGTACAGTCATCTGTGGAGAAGAAGGAAAAAGACAAACATTTAGGGTTCATGCACGGAAAGCCAGCGGATAGGTAGATTCATTGTACTAAACAAATTGTAATAAAAGGAGTAAAACAAATGACACAACTTGATCTTCCAACACAGGGAGAGAGGAAATATAATGCTAGCTGACACGTGGAGGCATGTTTGTTCACCTGTGAGTGTAAATGCACGTGCCTGTGTAAATTACCAGTCAAATACTAAAATATCGTGAGATTTAGCGAGAACACTACTTGGTCCCTATTATTTGTTGATTTTGCGCCGCACTGTTTTCTCACTTAAAACCTAAAAGCAATTTTATGTGCACAACGTATATTATATATACACAAACTGCGAACCTCTGTGAGAAGAATACCACATATGTAGTTTAAACACCACTACAGACTTTATTAATCTCCGAAAGTGCTGAAAAAGCTGTAAAGCTCCGAGTTCAAAGTTCAACTATCCAGCTGCTGCTCGTTAGCTAGTTTCTGGTCTAACAGCTCAGAGACGAACACTTTATGTTTTCTGTTTAAAACAATCCAGTCCCGGTCGGCACTGACGTTTACATGAAATTTTACATTCGGTTTTACAATGATACCAGTGAACGCGACATGCAACAGAGAGACAGATGAGGCGAACCTGAGCCGGTATGTGCGTTTCCGCGTAGATGATGCGTTTCCCTGACTTAACAACGCAACATTAATAAACACACTAATCCACCAGCAATGAAGAGCGAAACGACGATAAAAACCTTACAGGAAAGAGAAGTTTTTTTCTTGTATCCGCAGACTGCATCCACGACCTGACGTGCTCTTGGACGGGTGAGCAAATGACTGATTAGCGCAGTGATGTGATGGCGACACCTGCTGGTCGGGAGGAACAACGAAAACTCGTTGTACAAAGAACACCCACCCCCCACGTTCTTGGACACCCCACATTTCTTTATATTTTGCTTCCAAGAAGCCAGACTCTCGTGTAATTTTTTTAAAGTGGTTGTGAGTAAACGTTTTCCAGACTTCATGATAGTCTTTAAAAGCTTTTCTTGGATATTGGCCGTGTTTTCACCCATTTTGAGTCTAGTCCTTGTTCCTGACCATTTTGAGAGGGATGCTGTTTGTTTGTTAAGCCAGTTAACACTGACATATAAATCACTGAGGCATAGAAGTTACTAGATTCAGTGGATGAACGAGTGCTGTGTCCACACAAGGAGGAATATTGGGACTTTATGTCAAACCAGTGATTTATGGCCCCCTGTCAAATCATTTATGACTTAGGACAGTAATAAAGGAAGTAATAAAAGTTAATGGCAGTAATATTTTTTATGAATATCATAACATTATGATAGTTCATAATTCGGTAATAATCAATAATCATATGTCCCAAAAATATATTTTGCACAAGTTGAAACATGTGCAATCTTAAATAGAAATACAGTATATCTATCTATCTATCTATCTATCTATCTATCTATCTATCTATCTATCTATCTATCTATCTATCTATCTATCTATCTATCTATCTATACATACATACATACATACATACAAATATACATATACATATATATGTATAGATAGATAGATAGATAGATAGATAGATAGATAGATAGATAGATAGATATACTGTATTTCTATTTAAGATTGCACATGTTTAAAATTCCAAAATAAATCAATTTTCCGTAAAGCAACTGCCCTGACACATGCCTTACAATTTACAGACAACAGTGGAAAAGCCTATACAGAAACAACAGTAGTATTTTATGTTTTTGTTTATTGAAAATGCTTTTAACTTTCCACATATTTTACATCTTGTGAAAAAAATAGTTTAAGCACCACAATAAAAAAAACAAATGTGTTGTTAATATTCACACTTTGCAAAGCCATAGAGAACGGGAACCTTCTGGCCCTTATGTCTGACTCCACTGCTTTAGATAGCTTATATTTTATTATATGGTCTGATAGTGTTAGTAAAACACTTTATCAGCCTCTCCTTTACAACATACTACTGTTGCCCTGGCCGAATAAGCTGTGAAGAGTAAAACGTGTCTCTCAAGCTGCTCCCAGTTCTAAACAGCAGTGAATGGTTCTTGCATCACCTTATTCAAATGTCTGTGAGCCTCCACACAGGACAATGGCCCCATTAAGTAAAGACACAACACCAACAAAGAATTTTATTACACCATTATGCAAACATTTAAATCGCTATAATTCAACACTTGCAGGTGCAAACAGTAGCGATAAAAAACACATTAATATTTCACTCAGTCGTTACCAAGGATAGGACACTGTTTGAGTTCTCCAATTATGTTTATATAAATAAATAAAAATTGTGAAATGAAAGCCATATTTTGATCGCTGATGTAAACTACTTATTACTATTGTATTATTATATTACTATTATATAGACTACATGCTATATATATGATATTACTATTATATAGATTACATACAATAGCAAATAGATAAGTAAAGTGCAGGTTTTTTTATAAAGCATTTTTCACAGACAAGCAGTCAGTTGACAACAAAATACAGTAAAATAAATGAGAACATTCGGTGTTAGGTTTAGATGAGGACGTGTAGCTTGTTGGGAAAAAACTGATTTGATGGTTGTGTCTAAATACAAAAACATGAAAATTACATACAATACATGAAGCATTGAAACTTGACGATTAACCGCATTTTCACTTTGCTGAAAATCGTTTATGCAGTTGTTGCACAGCTGTCACTTAAAAGACGCGTTTGTCCGCTCAGGAACACTTGCAGTGTGTTTGTGGAATTTAATAAGGAAGAAAATAACAGCAACATAAGTGCATTAATACATGCTCATAAAAAGACACTGACCATAACACTGAATCGACTTTACAGCTGACCATGTTTCAGGCAGCAGGTCATCTCTAAACAGAATGTGGATACAAGCTGTTACTCCTCTCCAGCAAACAGGTTTTCCCAGTAAAATGCTGTCACCTGCTGACATAGTAACAGCACAGCAGAAACTGTGGCAGACAGCCGCAAGAATACTAACACGGTGTCTACAACTGTATTTTCTCTTGCCTTGGACACAGATAAAGGGCTGTTGGGACTAAAACACAATTAGGTGACTATGTGGCATGCTATATGTACATATGCCTATTTTCATGACTAAAGGAAAGCAACATTTCTATTTTTTTTATCCTTATTATCCTTTTAAAAATGTTATTGTGTCTCATTTCAGCTCACTGGCTCATAAATGTAAACAGTTAAACACTAAGATAAAGAACGTTGCTCTTTCTGTGGATACTAAGCATAATTAATAAGTTAAAAAACAAAACAAAAAATAATACTGAATGGCAATTGTTTAATTCCAGTGACATCATCATCACGTGCAATTTTCTACTAAATGTAGGCTATTCTTTAATAATCAGTGACATGCTTTCAGTATAAAAGATCCAGCTGTGCTTAAAATCAGTTTCTTGTTACTTTATAAAATCCGCTCTGCAGCGCTTACAGCTGCCTTATGAAACAGGCGTTGTACCTTACAACGCATCCGTATGAAACGTATATGAGTGTGATGGTTTTGCAGTGCATTATGGGACCGGTGTCTTTTATTGGGTGGGAATGGACTCAGTGGTTACTGCTGACCCCGTAATCAATAATTCAGCCTCTCCGGCAGCTTTCATCAATAATAAAAGACCGCTTCAGTGTTTGAGGTGGAATATTTCAGGACGCTGATTACGGATCCGGATTCGTTAGACAGGACGTCAATCCTTCTCGTACCCCTAAACCACGCCCATTTGTCATTCATTTATGTCGCCTTCACAACCCGAGTTACAAAACGACTGGAACTCGTTCTTTCCCTTTTCAAAATAAAAGCCAAGCTCAAAGACGTTGTTTATTCAAAAAGACCCTAGATATCCGTTATTTATTTACCAATCGCTGGGATAACAACTGCGTGTATGAAACAGTTTTTTCAACCGATGGACGCAGTTAAATGAGATAAGTTGGTTTTTGAGGCATGTCACTCGACTAAATAGTAAGTAACTGTTTTCATAATCACCTGAGATATAGGAATAAAAAAAAAAAGTAAGATTTTAAAACCAGCGCTGTGGCTTCTCATTTCTGTCAATTAATTTCGTTGTTTCATTATTATTTTCCTGCATCCTGACCTTTACTACTACAAATACACGTACCTCATAACGCATACACACTTATGTAACAGTCTTAATGCAGAAAGCTGAGGTATTTGCCTGTGTAAAGGGTCTGAGTACTTTCCAACCCTGTTTAAAAAGTTCACCGGGTACCAGGTCTTGCAAAGGAAGAAAAGCATGTCGGTTCTGATGTAGGATTGTGCGTTTTTTCTCTTCACATTACAAAGAATTGTCCATGTTGTTGTAAATTTTGATCTTTACAAACACTTCTGTATATATATAAAAAACACCCAGCACGCCCCTGCGGGCGGTTTATCCTTCAAGCTCGGGTCCTCTACCAGAGGCCTGGGAGCTTGAGGGTCCTGCGCAGTATCTTAGCTGTTCCCAGGACTGCGCTCTTCTGGACAGAGATCTCCGATGTTGTTCCCGGGATCTGCTGGAGCCACTCGCCTAGCTTGGGATATATATATATATATATATATATATATATATATATATATATATATATATAGTAAAAAAGTACAGTATAGTAAAAAATACAGTCGGATCAGTTACTCAGTCAATCAGAATCGTCTTTATCTTTCAAGCACTTTGTACCGTTTAAACCAATCTGCTTTTATTTTGAAAAAGCCAACAGGATGTTGTGTCGCGCAACCATTCCGACTTGACAGTGAGTGGTGGTGTTTCTGCGGGTGCTGGACGTGGAGGATAGCAGCCAGATAGAAATAAAGGTGGGTTTTCTTTCTTTATTAATTTTGGAGTTAATGGAGATAAAATCGTACGTTAAATTTAGCGCATTTAGTGTCTCAGCTGCAGTTTATTTTAATCATCCAGCAGCATATTTCAGATGACAGAAGCCTTGACGTGAGATGCCTGCCTTAACAGCTGTTTCCATTGTGAAAACCATAAACCGGCTTCAGAATAACCCGTAAAAACAGGCTGATTGTTGTTATCTGTGTGGATGGATGAGGGCTGCTGCTGCTGCTGCTGTCCTGGATCTCTGGCTTGACTCACGGCCTGTCCTGCAGGAAAAGGCGTTTCACACTGTCCGATGGGTTAAATGAAGAAAACAGGTTTGAATGGATCTGAGGCAGGATCAGTGGAATACATTACAAACACACGTAGAGCACACTGCACGAGAGTAAACATATGAAACATGTGGGGGGGTTTAAACCTTTTTTTAATAGGTTACACATTTAATAGGTTAATATTCAAATAAGCATCATGACATAACTAAAGGTCGGCACAGAGAATCATTCAACAATCCGAATACCAGGATTACAGGAGTATTTAATCCGTGAAACGCGGCAGCCATATGGAGGACTGTTGTGTTCCAATGCTGAGGTAAAACACTGAGTCAGATCTCTGGGAGTAAGTACTGAATGATATGTTCATTCATTCACAAGAAAAAAAACAGACTAAATCATAAATATCGTTTTTATATATTTTAATTATGTGCAGCTAATGAAGGATATGGATGAAAGCACATATGAAACACATATGAAAAATGCATAGAGTTTCATCTGGTTTAGCTGCTGTTTCAAATCTTATACAGGAGCCTACTGAAAACTGTGCAGTGCAGTTGCATTGTGTCAGCCTATCAGCCTGCATTTTGGCTTTTAAGCTTAATCAATAAGTATAATACAATAAGACTGCAAGCATGTTCTTAGGCTTTTTTTTAAAGAGTCTCAAAGTGAGCTCACAGCCTGCAGACCACATCTGAATGTCCTCGCTGACGGTAAACTTACTGGCTGAAGGCAGAAGTGACGCATCTGCTGCTTCACATGGCAAAACACACACTAATGTTGCCTGGGAGAGATGCCACTGATATGCAGGGTGGATGCCTTTTTTATTACATTTCAGTCAGTTTGTCAGCAGTAGTCTGAGATGTGCCTGTCTGAACACATGTGCAGTAAAACAGACTTAAAGATTGGATTTCTTGAGCTAATCTGTGATTATGATGCTTTAAACTATGATTATAGATGCTTTTGAACATTACACACACCCACATAAACACAATGTCTGAGAACAAAAGCTCTACATAAGCAGAGTACAGCTCAGCAGATTTAGGGGGGCGAGACTATTTTAATGACTGTAACAAGCTCTCAAAGATGTATCCAAATACAGCATCTTTCAGCATGAAGTGGGAAGAAGCATTTTCAATCAACATTATAAATTAAGCAATGCACTTGTGTACAAACACACATGACTACTTTTTAATGTCCCGGATTCACCTGCAGACTCTAGCCTCAAAGAGCATCTCTCACATCCTGGCTGCTCTCATTGCTGCTTTCTGTTTTCTGTGCACGGGGGGTTGGGGTGGGGTGGAGAATGAAGTGATGATATTTTTAGCTTCCCCTCCTCTCATCTGCATCTCCACGCTTCCTAGAGAAAGGAGGCACGTGATTGGAGGAAAAAGGGGGGAGAAATGCTGTCTCAGGAAAACTAGGAGAGCCACAGCAGCAGAGTAACGCCACTGCTGTCCAGTTTCAGTAGGTTGTTAGTTATTGTTTCACACGTAAGGCTGGTTAGTAGCTGTAAATGTTGCATCACATTGGTTTTAGTAAACATCAGTGTTTCTAGGCTGAGAAACACTGACAAGACACTGGATTTTTCTTTAACTTCCACTGCATCAAAAGCACCGCACAGAAAGACGGCGGTGCAGGAGGAAAGATGCAGACAGCAGCGTTTTGCTAAAGAGGTCAGAGGTGAAAAGGCTGCTGACTTCACTTTTAAATGGTGATCATCCAGCCAGATCACGCAGATTTGAGTTAAACAAGCCTCTTGGCCAGTGTGAACCGAGTCAGTGAAAGAAAAGAGTTCTGCTGCAGCATCCACACACCCATCGCACTGCATTCAGTCTAGTGCTGGATAAACACTGGAGCCATTTAATGCTTCTGCTCCTAGTTGTGAGTCTGGGGTGAAGATTATGGGTAAAAGTAGTAATGCTACATTAAAACAAGATCTTCTTTTATCAGTCAGTTTATAGATTTGACTTGATTTGACTATTGGGTCTATACGGAGTTGATTATGTGACTGTTTGTTGGATTCACAGCAATGTGTCCGTTTATAAATGCGTCATGCATTGTAATCTGAAAAGTAAGTAATGGAGAAATGTAGCTAAGTCATTAAGTGCAGCACTTGAGTAAATGTAATTCATTATTTTCCATCACTGTCTGTTTGTTCTAATAAAGGAAGGAAGGAAGGAGTTGCATTAGCTTGCCGTATTGCAGATATGGGGATCTCACCACTTTCATCAGGTTAAAGAGGAAGGTGGCATTGACCCCTCGATTAAGAAGTATTGATGGTGCCTTTTCAGGGTAATGTACTAGGACAAGAAGGAGAAGGATGCTGCAAGGTGGGGACTGCAGAGCAGGAGAGCAGATAAGAGTTTGATTTGAAGATTTGTTAAACATCGTCCCCACTATTGAAGTACCAGTCCAAACACAAAATGATCCAAATAACTGATTTATGAAGGAAAGCACCGTGAACCCTTAAACGAGACAATATTTTTACCCACCTGAGAAAATGTCCTCAATGAAAAAAGGTCAAAACCTTTAGCTTCATGGAGAAGTGACACGTATCCACTTCCTCGTCCTCATCTGCACAGCAGACGAAGATTGGAAAAACTCCAACAAAAACTGACATTTATGCTTCTGCCAAAGCCACAAATCAGAAACTGAATGGCATCCTTACAAGAACAATCACTCTGTGACACTCACAAAAATGTTCTAAACAAATGCAGCTTGATTCAGTTTGATGGAACAGAAATAAAACAAAGCAGGCGGCTATCAGTCAGAGCAGTGACACGTGGCTTCTTCATTGAGCGCTTGACAACCTTTGAAAAATGGAAGCCGTTTTTATAACAGATAGAACCTGTCCTGGTACAGGGACCTGCAGGGAGGACGACTTTTTTATTCTGTAAAAATCACAGACGCTCTAAGTTTCTGATTTAGTTATTTGTAATAAAATCGACTGGGGATGTTAGGTTCACATAACCGTCCTCTGATGTTGTTAAGAGATGTGAAAAACCTCTGAGTGAGTCATCTCAGTAACCATCTTAAAGCAAGAATGTGTTTAGGTGATCTGGGATCAGCTGTGGATTAGCTGTCCGTCTGCACTAAGCCAGCCAATCCTGATTAGATGAACCTGACTGGCTGGCTGCAGGAGCACTTAGCTCCTGCAGGGACATCAATCTCCTTTAGGTGGCAGGTTTAGAGGGGGAGCTCAGTGATGTCATTGTCCAGCAGTGAAACCTATAACTCTTAGTCCTGATTGGATTAGTGTGGGAAAAAAATGGAAAAGACTTTGCCTGTGGCGTTAAGGTGTAACTATTGACAAAGTGCTATTGAGCAAAACAGAAAGACTCAGAAAACCAAGCTTCCCAGAGCTGTGACTTATAAAGATAGCTTATCCTCTTCCTTTATATCACAGTTTTCTTAGTGACTCATCCTGATCTTACATGTATATATATATACAAACAGAGACTTGAGCAGCCAATCTAATATTAAAACCAGAAGTCGCTGCGATAACAGATTTGGTTATTATTAGCCATCTCTGCCTGATAAAGCGTGCTTCCCTTCCTCCATCTTCCCTGCACTCTCCGCGATGGAAGGAGTTATCTTTGAACTCTGAAATCTTTTTTTCCTCCTGGCGTTTAGTCTCATCTCCTTTTTATTCGAGACCGAATGCCATTGCTACTTTTCGGATTGTGAGGGAAGATTTGGAAATTTCAGAGCCACTTTGATGGGACCCTAAATGTGCAAATGTACTGACCGTGTGGATCGGCATGCTATTGTAGTTTTCCATCAAAAACACACTGTGTGAAGCCTTGACTTAGACTCAGATATTATTATATCCTACTTGATGCCATTTAGCTTCAAATTTCTGTTGATAATTATATATATGTCTATATTATTTAACAGATGATGCAGATGATGACTGTCATGTTAGACTGGATTGATCCCTGTGGGGAAATAGGGATGTGAGTCAGCATAATCAGCAGCTCAAAGAACATGCTCAAAAATTCAATATGAAATATTATTATACCAGGAAAAAAAAGGAAAGGGAACAGGAAGAGGGAAGGGATGCATGCGCTTAACAGATGTTGTCACCATCTTTCATCTCAATAACCTACATAAAGGTCAAAGTGAAGTTTGATTATTATTTATAGCTTTGTTTTTTTTAATCAAAAGTGGCAGAAAAAAAGTTCCCGGTTCTCCAGCGTCTCCTATTTCTTTTAGTTTTCAGGCTGTTGCTGGATTGTTGGTCAAGACATGGATGACACTCTGGGCTGTAGAAGATATTGATTTCCTAAACAGGCGCAACAGATAATTGATGGTTCAGTATTAGGAGAAACTACAGCTGCAATAACAACAGGGGTCCCGGCATGGGCTTGTGAACCTTCAAGGGTTGAAATCCAAATATCCAGGCAGCTCTTACAGTGCACATACACCTGACTTGCTTGGAAGTTTGCTAGCAAAGCCAAAAGAAAGCAGCGGCATTTTGGAAGCTGAAAGGAATTTGCATAATGAGAATTTGTTAATTACTTTGAGATTAAACACAAAGGCCTCTCTCTATAAGCTTCTGTATCGAATTAGTGAAGGTTAAACCAACTCTCTTCTCTGCAGCTAATCTCAGAGACGCAGAGGAAAAGCAGCAGAAAAGAAGCAAAAAGCCTGCAGTAGTGTTTGGCAAGACCTACACTTCCAGCATTGGTTGGTCATTTTTAAACTCCTGGAATCCTTGCTGTGAATACTGGAAACAACAGCACCGCAAAAGAATCAATAAGAATTTAGGAGCCCAGATTTTATGAAAAGGTTCTAAAACAGGTTGCGAATCACAGCACTAGGATAAATGTTCCAGAGGGGGTTAAAAGAAATATGAGCGAATGTGGGTTTTCACAGTACAGAAAGTGGAAGGAGATATAGTAATGCATCTAAACTGACTCCAAGACCTGGATTCGAATGTTTTTAAGAGCAAAACTTTGTGTAATTGCCTGACGTGCTGTCACTGTAACACTGCTGACTCGGCTCGGAGAAGCTCATCGATAACGAACACGTGGGCAGAAATATCTGCAGAGCTGAGCAGACCCTGTCGTGCAGCGGTAACAAGAGCAGATACATTTTTAATAAGGCTCGCCAAAGAGGAAATCAAACACCAAACCCTGACTGTGATCAAGTGCCATCTCACCTCCGGCTGGTTCACCGGAGCTTAGCCTAAAGATAACTGTTAAGTTATAGGTGTCAAATCTTAGACTCTTCCAACCTGACGCTGATATCATACAGCTCTGATCGGATGTGTCGGTAAGCATGCTAGTAGCCAGCTTTTCTTTTTTTTGAGATAAAAAAATATATATACATGTAAAATGTAATGTTTTAAACCAGGAAGTCAATCAGTTTAGTCGGGGATGGTTAGTGTCAGTGCCAAATCATAATAAATACCATCTACTGTACCATAGTAAGAGTAAGATGAAATATATGCTGGATTGTAAAGACAAAAACTACCAAAAAAAGTCCACTTGTTGTCTCCGGGGAGTAAAAACTCAGGAATCAGGAAGAAAACCTCACACAGGTCCAGGATGGGGTCTTAATGCAAACTAGGCCACATAACAAAAAAGATCAAAGTAGTGACATATGGGCCAATCCTGAGGCGGAGCTTTGACTTAAGCCTGCAAATAATACCCAGTTTCCTCAAGAGCTAAGCAGAATTGCGTGCATAGCAAACAATATGAGCATGCAATTGTATGACAGATAAATAAATTAGATTTTTGGGGCTTTTGTCGCTCAGAGAAATTCACCGACACCACTCCGTAGAATGAAGTGCTGTTAGTTGTAGGTGTGTCTTCATTTAAATACTTTTGCAAGGAATTCTGAGATGGAAGCGTCTCCTGTTGTTTAGGTTGGACCTCCGTTTGTCAGGAAGGGACAGGAAAAGCAACACTAAACCAAACTGATTGCAGATCAGTTAATCCAACACGCTGTTCATCCTCTTCAGCTGCACGTTTACTTTTTATTTTCTAATGTTTGTGTAGATTATGCTCATCACACTCAGTGAGTCACACTGCAGTGCCTTTGCTGTGACTGAAACTCCAACTATTGACCGTCAGCTGAGTGGGGTAGAGTTGAGCGGTATATGGTACAACTGCGCAGCATCAATCTCACCTGAAGTCAGTTGATCCCAGATTGAGTGAACAGGGTTGATTAAGCTGTAATAGTGATGATATCAGTGAACCCTAAACTACTTATTAGCTGTGAGCTTTTACAGAATAGAGTCCAAATGAAGAAATAGCTCTGAGTTCAATGTGCTTATGTGTCTATTTCAGTTTGAAAACAAACCTTTTTACGCAATTTTAAGGGGCAAAAATCAGTTTGACAAGTGAACTGAAGTGTTTACCTCTTTTGCTCCATATTCTTTGCAGTTTGTTTATTCAGTTAAATTGTCACCTTGTCTTTCCTGACTGCTATCTTTGTGTTTGTTTGTTTGGTGGCTTTTTGCCTTTTGTCTGATGTTCAGTAAGTGGGACTTTCATCGGATGATGGGCTTGTCAGTTGTTTGGAAAAGAAAAATATTCACTTTATTATGTTTTTGTGACTGTTTCTGGATATAGTCAGTCTGGATAAGATTTCTGGAGAAGTCTGACCATTTTGGCATTTTTTAAAGTTGTCTTGAGCTACAGGGCTTCAGGCTTTCTGAAGGTCTGTCTTTGGACACTGGCTGCTTTTTCACAGATTTTCAGTCCAGTCCTTGTACCTGACCAATTTCCAGTGAGTGTCTGGATCCTGGACTCATGCATATTAATATAAATACAAGCAAATGAAAACAATTGCATGCAGAGGTAAATAGAAAGAATGTAGAACTGATAAATATTGCACATTAAAAACACAGTCTATATGTTAGAGTTTTTTGAGTTCATTGTTCAGTATGGTTATGGTTGTAGGGTAAAAACATGGAGAAGGATCAGGAGAAAGGTAAAACACGGTGGAGGTTCTGTTATGGTTTGGGGCTGTTTCAGCCAGTACTGATTTTTCACTATGATAGTCAACCTAGAAATGCAGTAAAAGCAAACATGAATAGAGAAAACACACACAATGGAACCGCGTCAGTCATGGATTGGCCTTCCCAGAGCCCAGATCTCAACATTTTGTTGAGGCCAAAATCCAAAGTAGAGCTTTGAATGTCTTCAAAAAGCCCGGAGAACTATTACTGAAGACTATTTAAGGAAATTAAAAGAAAGCTGACTAAGTTTGTGAAAATGTACAAAATCTTTTTTGCCATATGTTCTATATTTTCATGTGTTTCAATAAATCTCTGCACCCATTTCCTGTATCCCCAGCAAAATAGAAAGAAATGGTTGGCTGCTTCATGGTTTTGCACAATACTGTATGTTTTTAAAAGAAACCTTTAATATCTAAAGTAGTATTTTCAAAATATATACTGTAAGGTAAAAGTTTAGATTTCTTTACTTGTTACTCAGTAAGTCTAAGTTAATCCTGCACATCCATAATTCTTATTGATTAGGTTCGGCTCTTTTGAAGAGTATGCATGTCTTATTTTTGCACACGCTTGAAGTATTCACAGATCCTCCGAGCTGTGAGGAACTGTTGACGTCACAGGCAGAACAGAAGCCATCAACTAAAAAGATACTGGCAGCCATGTGGCTGCTGCATTTTCCGATGCTCTCAATTTAGCAACCTGACTAAATCCTATTTACATGAAACAGCTTTATGAATGTTTATGAATGTTTTCTGTGATCCTCTGTGCAGCGTTCTCACAGTAGGTTTATCACATCTCGACCCACCTGCTTAGCCCTCGTTTGCATAACAGAATGTGCTGAGGAAGGGTCGGGGCTTCTCCATTATTTAACAAGCATCTCTGTGTTCCTGCGTGTAAGCCGATAGGCCCGAGCTGTGAGGACTGAGCACTTGTTTTCTTTGTTCTTTATTCTGTCTGAGTTCTAGTGTTCCGCTGCAGCCGAGTCGAGATAACAGTCTAAATATAGAGGCGGGTGAAGGGACTGAGTCCTGTGGGCTACAGTCATCGTGCTCTGAAGAGTCACTCACTCTGTTTTCTAAATCCTTTTAGGTCTCGTAGGTTTGAATCTTTGTAGTCCTGGACAGCGAATGCAGTAACGTAACGGCAGTGTAAGTTTCAGTGAAGCTGCTGTTGTTCTTTGGCTGACTGTTAGAGCAGATCTGCAGCCCAATTTAAAACACAGCAGTAGTTTGACCTTGCTGAATAAATATGTAGAACTAGCTAATGCAGTGCATACGATTCATAAAAAGGTTCAATGTATAATAAGGAACTTTGAGGAAATTTTGGATTTTAAAGTAAGTGCTAGTCTTATATTTTTATGAGATTGTGTTCCTCAAAAGAAATATGGTCTCATTAATAACTGCATGTTACACCTTTAGATGGGTTTGAACCTAACACCTTATACTGGAAACCAAGAGAGTGGAGGTGTCTACAGTTCCTTAGGTTAGGCGCTAACTTAAACTGTGAGCTAACTATGATAGTAACCAGAATCATAGTTAGACCCCAATCTAAGGACTAGAGTAGGTTATTTTCTTAATTAGGAATATCTGTGTCTAAACCCAACTAAACTTTGAGTGAAAAAGGAGGCAAACAGTGAATCAAAGTCTAAAAGTTGTCAGACACATCTGTCCCTGCATCCTTCGCCTGTCTGCATCCTAATGTGGACTTTTTTTTAATGCCTCTGTTAGTCATTTAAAAGAAGCTCGCACGGGCTCTTTCAGACAAAAGGAACAAAGGACCATTATGACTACATTTTTTTCATCCATCGTTTAAAGTAAAACACGGTATTTCAGTATTAGCAAATGCACCATACCAGATCCTATATTGGCTTTACAATGAAGTCAGGATGCTGAACAAGACTCGTTACAAGTGAGCTCGGTGCTCACTCGAGCTCACACCCTGCTACAGCTTTCCAAGAAATTAATTAAATCTGAAGTTTATCCCTTTGAACGTAAAGGTTTCATGCTGTACATAGTTCATGGTTAACATAGACGTAGAGTCCCCCAGAAATCTGTTTGAGGAAAATGGCTAACCATTCAATTCAATTCAATTCAATTTTATTTATATAGCGCCAAATCACAACAAAAGTCGCCTCAAGGCGCTTCATAGATACAGAGAAAACCCAACAATCATATGACCCCCTATGAGCAAGCACTTTGGCGACAGTGGGAAGGAAAAACTCCCTTTTAACAGGAAGAAACCTCCGGCAGAACCATGCTCAGGGAGGGGTGGGGCCATCTGCTGCGACCGGTTGGGGTGAGAGAAGGAAGACAGGATAAAAGACATGCTGTGGAAGAGAGACAGAGGTTAATAACAGATATGATTCAATGCAGAGAGGTCTATTAATGCATAGTGAGTGAGAAAGGTGACTGGAAAGGAAAAACTCAATGCATCATGGGAATCCCCCGGCAGCCTACGTCTAATGCAGCATAACTAAGGGAGGATTCAGGGTCACCTGGTCCAGCCCTAACTATATGCTTTAGCAAAAAGTTTTAAGCCTAACCTTAAAAGTAGAGATAGTGTCTGTCTCCCGAATCCAAACTGGAAGCTGGTTCCACAGAAGAGGGGCCTGAAAACTGAAGGCTCTGCCTCCCATTCTACTTTTAAATACTCTAGGAACAACAAGTAGGCCTGCAGAGCAAGAGCGAAGTGCTCTAACAGGGTGATATGGTACTACAAGGTCATTAAGATAAGATGGGGCCCGATTATTTATGACCTTGTATGTGAGGAGCAGGATTTTGAATTCAATTCTGGATTTAACAGGAAGCCAATGAAGGGAAGCCAAAACAGGAGAAATCTGCTCTCTCTTTCTAGTCCCTGTCAGGACTCTTGCTGCAGCATTTTGGATTAGCTGAAGGCTTTTCAGTGAGTTTTTTGGACATCCTGATAATAATGAATTACAGTTGTCCAGCCTGGAAGTAATAAATGCATGAACTAGTTTTTCAGCGTCACTCTGAGACAGGATATTTCTAATTTTAGAGATGTTGCGCAAATGGAAGAACGCAGTCTTACATATTTGTTTAATATGTGCGTTGAAGGACATGTCCTGGTCAAAAATGACTCCAAGGTTCCTCAGCGTTACTGGAGGCCAAGGTAATGCCATCCAGAGTAAGAGTCTGGTTAGATACCATATTTATAAGCTTTTCAGGGCCGAGTACAATAACCTCAGTTTTATCTGAATTAAGAAGCAGAAAGTTAGCGGCCATCCAGGTCTTTATGTCTTTAAGACATTCCTGCAGTTTAACTAATTAGTGTGTGTTATCTGGCTTCATGGACAGATAGAGCTGGGTGTCATCTGCATAGCAGTGAAAATGTATTCTATGTCTTCTTTTTTTTTTTTTTTAAATGACATCAGAAACAGCAGTATGCGACATTACGTGATGGCAGAGCTTCAGTTCATCCTTTGTCATTTTTTTTTTTTTTTTTTTTAAATAAATAGGACAGGGGGAATGAATGAGAGAAAGAGGGGGAGAGAAAGAAAGAAAACCAAAGGGGAGAAGAGACGGTGAGAAGGGGGGGGAAGAGAGAGAAAAAAAAAGAACTCCTGGGTCACCTGTATGGAGAAAAAAAAAAAAAACAAACAAAAAAAACAAACAGAGGAGACAGCAAACAACAAAGAGCAGTATTCTATGTCTTCTAATGATGCTGCCTATAATGTAAACAGAATTGGTCCTAGCACTGAACCCTGTGGAACTCCATAATTAACCTCAGTGTGTGAAGAAGACTCTCCATTTACATGTACAAATTGGAGTCTATTAGATAGATATGATACAAACCACTGCAGTGCAGTACCTGTAATACCTACAGCATGTTCTAATCGCTCTAATAGGATATTATGGACAACAGTATTGAACGCTGCACTAAGGTCTAGCAGGACAAGCACAGAGATGAGTACACTGTCAGAGGATATAAGAAGATCATTTCATTCTTGTGCAGTGTGCTGTCATATGCTTACTCCTTAATGGTGTTGCTGTTGGTGTAAATGTTAGGCTGGATTTTTAATAGAGTGTAACTTTGATCAAACATGTTTTACATAAATAATTAAAATAGAAAATTGTGGACGGGACTGGCTTTAAACTACATGGCTAGCTAGTGGGTACAAAACTCTATGCTAGCATGAAGTTCATCCTCATATACCTCCATCCACCGATGAGAATATTGCAATATGTGGTTGTGATTAATGCCCATGAAGCAAATGTGCATTGTGTAAAGCATACCAGTTAATCACTATCCTCTGTTATGCTGAGTCTAACAGATGCTGACAACGTCGTTTGTCTTAACATGCATTAAACGTACGACCTCTTCTGTGTTAAACAGCTCCTCTGCTGTTGTTTCAGCAGCCTCTTCTGTGTGTGTTTAATGAAATCGATGCTCATTAATTTAGCGTAATGTCCTGGCTGACAGTAGAAGCTGCTAATGCGTCTTAATGAATGCCTGCATTTTTATTTACTAGTCTGTGTATCTTTCGGACCCAGAATGTAGCATTTAGAGCCTTCGCTAATTGGCAGTGCCCATCCTTGTTCTTATTGTCACTGTGGTTCTTTGCACTTTGTACTGTGCAGATGGATGCCCCACAGTTTGGGGGTCCATCTGCCATCACCAAGAAGGATGGCCACCCCGTTCCACATCTTACATGCAACTATTTTTAACGTGTCATATATGGTTTTCTTATTAAAATGCTGGTAAAGGGAGAAATTCAAACTGGGGCTTTTGAGGTTTTGCCAGCAGCCCATTATCCTTTGGAAATAATAACTCTTTGGCATTTTTGCTTGAAACATTATTAAAGTCATTAAAGCTGATTAATTCCTTGTTAATTACCTAATCTCTGCATTTTCCTACTTCAAAGACGATACGCATTGTTTTCCCTAAAGCTTTATCAGATCTTCTACGCTGGTTTTCTAGTAACCCCAAGAAAATCTTATATTGGGTATTATCCTGACTGCTGATATCCATCTTCTATTTTCATATCTACACCTACTTCATATCAATTTGTGCTCTTTCTTGTTCTGTTGCTCATGATTTGTGCACCATATCTGAACAGTGTGAATCTCTCTTACTCAGAAAGCTCAGTTTGTCACTCTACAGAGTATTTTAGAAATGGAAGAAACAGAAAAATGTCATTTCTATTTCAGAGAACATTTACTGTGATCTTACAGTGAGGCCACTGCAGGAGTTTGGTTAAAGACTTTCTCTGTTGTCTTTGTCCACAGATGGCTTCAGCAACAGCAACCTACGGGCAGAAGGAGTCCTCTGACCAAAACTTTGATTATATGTTCAAGATCCTCATCATCGGCAACAGCAGCGTTGGAAAAACCTCCTTCTTGTTCCGCTACGCCGACGACTCCTTCACGCCGGCCTTTGTCAGCACAGTTGGCATCGACTTTAAGGTGAAGACTATCTACAGGAATGACAAGAGGATTAAATTACAGATCTGGGTAAGATGACAAGAAAAGAAAAAAAGTGCTATGAACCAAAAAGTATACCTACTTTGCTTACTAGTATCTGGTTAGTTTATATTATACTGGTTGACAGGTGTAAAGAAAAAACTGAGGTTCACACATACACACTTATGAGGGAAAACAAGACAACAGACACAGGGAGACAATATATATGCACCCAGATAACATGGGGAGACGTAAGTGATGAGACCCCAGCTAAAGCCAGGAGGAAGTTAAACCTAACATAAGACACAGTGAGCAACTTCTGTCAAAATAAAACAGGAAGTAACTAAACATGGAATCGTTAGCAGAGAGGAATTTTCACTTCATTTTAATTCAAACAGTCACAAACAGTCACCTCGAGGCCCTTTATATTGTAAGGTAAAGAAAGTACAATGATACACAGAAAGTCCCAACAATCAGATGTTCGCTTAACAGCAAGCGCTTGGCGACAGTGGGAAGGAAAAACTCCCTTTTAGCAGGAAGAAATCTCCTATAGGACAAGGCTCATGGAGGAGCAGCCATCATGGGGATGAAGCCATAGAGAAGGCTAGATTAACGGAACTCAGAACATAAACAGTACTAAATACTGACAGAAGCCAGATAACAAAGGTAACAAGAACTAAAGACTATATCAAGTTTTTTTAAAGATATAAAATATCTCTAAAAACAAACAAGGATTCAGAGCCCAGACACACCAAAGCCCAGGATGATGACAGATAATTTCTTTTACGTTGTTTTCAAAGTCTGCCCATAATTAGTACGACTATATGAATTTTTGAAAGTCAATCTGGTTTGCTTTTGGTATTTGGTATATTTGGTGGTGTTGATTTGATCACTTCCTTGAGTTATTTCAAACTAGGACACACAGATGCTGTCCAATGAGAGGTTAACTTAGCAACACCAAGGAAATGCACCTGAAGTGTGTGTGTTTGTGGTGAGGATTGAGCTAATGCAAGAAGCACTGCACTTCATCACACGTTTCACACACATTTGTTGGTCAAAGCATTTATGCTTCCTTTTCTCCGCTTAGCTTTTCTGCACAGCAAATGCCCAGATGGGCTTACAGACAAGCATGAAATGTTTCCTCTGCACTGACATGTGAAATACATAAACAGGGTGTGTGGATGTGAGAAATAAAGCTGGGTTTCAGTTCCTTGTAAGTCTTTTTTTTCTCCATTCTCCAACTATTTTTGAAAGCAAGTGCAATGCCACAAATACCTTCCAGGAAGGATCGTCCTGCACGCACACACTTTTCAGACCATTTCGCCCCTGTCTATGACGTCAGGATTTTAACCTTGCCTTTAAAAATATTGTCATTGTCAGATTAAGGAATGTAGATATTCATGTTTTCCAATGGATTCTCATAATTGAGCAAATAAAAATAAAAAACAGGAGTTGTAAGACCCTGCCCCGTGGTGCTGTTTTATTATGCAAAGTCAGATTCCAGTGAACACAGATTTGCACACATCGGTGCCTTCGCTACAGCCTGCACGTGCAGATGAACACCAACAGAGCAGAATACATTA
The DNA here is from genome assembly GCF_964374335.1 of Astatotilapia calliptera. Classification (NCBI taxonomy): domain Eukaryota; kingdom Metazoa; phylum Chordata; class Actinopteri; order Cichliformes; family Cichlidae; genus Astatotilapia; species Astatotilapia calliptera. The sequence continues at coordinate 34,904,519 of NC_137436.1, read as the reverse complement.
GACGGTTACGGTGACACGTCCCCGGGAGCAAACAATAAGGTGTTTCCTCAGATGTGCGTTTGCTTCTACGGGCGCGAGGGTTAAAGACAGCTGAAGCTCTAAACTGCTCTAAACTCTTTGGTTTGAGCTGCAGGAAACTGGTGTTTAGGTGCCATGCTGTAGACAATTACATCATTTCCACCATCACACCAAAGTTCTGCAGCAACCAGAGCTGTGATGGTGAGCAGAGCATTGAATTTGTGTGGCTGTGCACACGTGGATCTGTTTTGTGTGTAAGGCTGCCTCTGTTGTCAGCCTTTCCCAGGTCTTGCCTCTGGTAAGAAAGATACAATCGGCCAATCGGAGAAGAATAAACCTAAGACTGGGTGATGCTCTCCCCTCCCCCATTACTACACATCTCAGAAGATGCCCCCCTCCCTTTCGTTTCTGTCTCACGCACACAGACACACACACACGCACACACACTTCCTCCCCCACTGCTCAGCTAGCAGAGTAAAAATGAAAATGTTGGCATGAGCGCACAGTGCGTATATTTGTGCCACAGTGTGCAGTTATTCCAGTGTATGTTGATTTGTGCAGACCCGTGACATATACTTAGATGTCATACATGTTGTTTAAATGGCCACGTTTGAGAACGCGTCACGTTGCAGATAAAACTGAAGGCCTGAGAGGCCGTGTGGAGCTGCTTTCACAGCGCTCATGACAGCTGCAGTCCAAAGTAAAGACTTCTGGTTAAACGCGACCAATCAAAAAATAAAATAAAATAGAGCTTCAGAATTACCAGATTTATAAAGGTAGACAGATAGGATGAACTATGATGACACTAATATAATCTGTTAGCTGACATCCAGTAAGACAGACATATACACACCGGCCAGTGCTCAGACCCTCCTTTGTTGGAGCTCCTCCATTAGATGTCTCTAGGCTCACACACACAAGGGGAAAACAGCAGAGATGATAATGTTGCAGCTAGTAACAAAATATTATCCGTTCTCTTCTCCATTAAAATGCTATAGGGTACATTATCTCTTGCCAGTTGGAAAGATTATCATTTTATATTCCGTGGTAAGCCCTTAACTCTAAATTTGATGCTTAGCTCAAATATGAATAGTCCAGTGTTCATTATATAACACCACTCAGTGCTACCTACACTGACATTTTAGGTATAGAGCTGATGCACTTATCCAGAACAACTTGCAGCACACACTTAGTGGGTGAGCAAAAATAGGGTGCAAGCTGCAGTTGCAGAACATTATACAGTAACCATCAGTTTGGAAAGCATAGATCAAAGCGACAGCTCTCTGAAAATGCAATTTTCTAGTGACCCGAGTGTGATAATGTATGACTGAGTGAATAGATATATTCATGTCACGCACACACACACACACACATGTACTCATCAGTTTTTTGTGCACATGATGCTTTTTTTGTGTGTATTTATCTGGTTATCAGGACTTTTATTAAAAATGTGTTCTTGAAATTGAATTTTTCAACAGATTATTGAAAGGTAGGCATTTAGTTTATAGGAGCGTGTGTGATAAAATGTACCTATAGCAGTAATGATTTAGCTAAAAGTACGAGTTCTTTTGACACAATTTCAGCTTTTTCCATAGCTGATTGTTGAGATTATCTTTGTCTTTCCTTCAAGTAAACCCTTAAAATGACTTAATAAGGATTATAAGGGTTTACTTAAAAGATTAATTCACTTTTTTCTTTCACTCTCTAATTAAATCTTAGCTGAGAAGTCTGACACTACTATCATATCTTTAGCTGAAGCTTCAGGTAGCAGCTGGTTAGCTTAGCATAGTGAGAAAAAACAGATGAAAACAGCTAGCTCTGCTCTGTTTGAAGGTAACTGTTGCAGGTTTGACAGCTCTTTTTGGATTGGCTGAGGCTCAGGAAGAAAGGTTGGTGGTTTGAGCCCTGTCATCTCCAGTCAGCATGCCAAATGTCCTTTGGCCAAATGTCCAAACTCCACTCTTCGATGCATCCATCAGAGTATGATTGTGTGTTAATGTTAGAAAGAAAACACTTAAATCGGAAAAAGCTCACCTGTTAGCATGATTTAAGTTATTCTATCTACAAACCCCCTCAACTTATAAAACCTTTGAGATATGATTTATATCTGTGCTAAGTTATCAGCTACAGCTAGCAAACGTAACATAGGTAACACATGTACCTGAATATCAGTACTAACTAACAGACAGGTGTAAGGACTCAAAGCAGACTCTACAGGCTATTCAACAAACAGCTCATGTTTAATAGTGTAAGAAACAACAATTCAAGATAGAATAGAAAAAAATCCAAATTTGTCAAATACATAGGGAGGAACAACAGGAAGATAAACAGTCATCACAACAAAGACAAGCTGAAGCCATTAAATACACAGGTGGAATAATCAGAGACAAAGGAAGTACAACTAAATACAAGGAAGAAAAGACAAACCAAAACAGGAAGTAACATAAGAACCACTTAGAAACTTGACAATGAGACACAGGAGGCAGGAAAACCAAAGTCTAAGAAATTTACGTATGTGACAATACAGCGTTAACTATAGCTACAAAGAAAACTGGATCTGAAAACTAAAAGAGATTGTAGGCAAAGCTAACAATACAATCATAAAGAAACCAAATATATACTTTGTTAAATAGAACACAAAACCCAAAGAACACTGTAAATATGAGAAATCAATAAGTAAGTACAAAAACTCAGGGTCCATGACACTGTGCCACATGTTATTTGTCAGATAATTAAAAATGTCCATAAGGAACAATACTACAAACACAGTTTGGTCATTTTTACTGGGAGTGGCGCCTGGCAGATAGTGACCAGCTACAGCCTGCAGTGACAGCCCGAAATTTAAGCCTTAGGTTGAACTTCTGGTTGAGCCATAAAAAATGTGCCCATAGTACAACTGTTACCCAGAGAGAAACTACCCATAAAGGCCAAAGCTGACAGGGGGAAAGAAAAACTCCTATTTAGCAGGAAGAAATCTCCTGTAGAACCAGACTCATGGTCAATAGGCCAAATATGTCTTCATTTAAGTGTGTAATGGTTAAGCTCACAGAGGGAACTTTTAATTTTTGGGTTGAGTCAGTGTTTAGTTAGTGAAGTTGTAACCTGACCAAATACAGCATTTGTCTGGCTAATAACCCTTCACCATAACCCAACAGGCAAGAGAGAGGCATTGGTCACCTTAACTGACTCTTGGCAAGAAACTAAATAAGCACATTTCCCAAAATGCCATATGTGTGCTTGCAGAAGAAAAAACCCCCACACACATCTCTGATTGTGTGCACTGGCTGTATGACTATCCAAATGGTTTTGAATGCCAGTGTCAAACAAAGAGTTCATCCTGTGAAGTGTAAACCAGCATGAGACTTTTTTTTAATCTCTGCACCGACAGCTGAGGGATGCTGTTGGAACAGAAGCCGCTCAGCTTACAAGGTGAGGCAGGGTGTTGGCTAGCTGTAACACTGTGCTTTAATTCCCTGAGCAATAATCAGGGTAATGCTTGTATTACCTGCAAAAGTGACTGATTACATTAAATTAAACCTTTAAAACACAGTTATGTACTTGCCCGATGTGTCAAAGCTGTAAGTAAAGATAGGTTTTCTAATACTTTCTGCTCTGAATCGTCAGCACCTTTCCAACAGCAGTGAGGGCTGTAGATAAACTCCCCAATTACACCAACACACACGGAGCTGCTGTTTGCTTTTTCTACTGCTTTTTCTACTTCTACTCACAGTGCTGTGGGAGCGCACTGTGACATTAAAACACACACCTGAGCGATACACTGTGTCACATTGTCAGCAGGATTCTGGCACTGCTTATTCAGCAATATAGATTATGTAATTGTATTGCATGTTATCAGCTTTTCATTACCTGATTTAAACTGCTGTGTGAAGTATGAGGAAATATAATTCACATTTCTGCTCCTGGGTAATCAAATTGTTTCTTTAATTCTTCTTTTTTCAGCTGCCACAGTGGATCCTCTGTCTCCATTGTACCCTATCTATCGTACCCTGCCATCTTCTTCAGTCACACCAACCTTCTGCATGTCCTCCTTTATTACATCCCTAAATTTCCTCTGTAGCGTTCCTCTTTTTTCTCCTGTCTAGCAGCTCCGTCTTTAACACCGATTGCCCAATATGTCCACTATCTGTCCTCTCCACATGTCTAAAACCAATCTTAATCTCCAGACTCTCTTTGTTTGAGCCACTCTGCAGTAACATGATAAAAACAATCACTATAATTAAATTGCTCTTTTCTTTCCTCAGGACACGGCTGGCCAGGAACGTTACCGCACCATTACCACAGCTTACTACCGAGGAGCCATGGGCTTCATTCTCATGTATGACATTACCAATGAGGATTCCTTCAACGCTGTCCAGGACTGGTATGTCATTGGCTGGGGTAGTGCTGATGATAAGGGGGACTACAACATATAAGCAAGTAGGATAAACACCACTAAAAAAAATATTATTTGGATGCTGTATCCTGTGTAAAACAGTGCTGTTATGTTCTTTTTAAGTTTCTGTTTGGTGCTTTTTAGGCACCAAAAATCACCCTCTATCGCTGTTTTTCTGGTGAGACAAAGAGTTGTGCGGATGATGAATGAAACTGCATCTAGAGATTTAGTATCTCTCTAGAAATAGATGCAGGGATACAGGGGGATAGAAGAACAGAGCCACTGATCCGGTTCAGGTTTCTGTCTATTTTAATAGACCACAGTATGAGCTTTCTGTCTCTGCAGAGTAATGAGATGCGATCGTGATATCTTTTCCTTTTTGTTGTGCTATATAACCTGACCAGCACATCACAGAGGACCATTCCATTTATTTTCCACCTACTCGGTCATACCTTGTTGTTGATATTGCCTGTGTTTATGGGCAATTCAGTCTTTAAGTTTCAGTACGGACTTACAGTAAAATCAAATAAATCACACTGATCCTTTGATTTTTATTGTGTGCGTGCACAATTTGAGAGTTTTTAGATTCAGATTCATTTTTTTACCTCTTCAATCAGTGCGATCCTGAATTTTGGGGGAAAAAAACCCTTTAATGTTGCATTCAGACGTCCCAGCCTTTGACTTTCCTCTCTGACCCCGCCCTCAGGTCGACTCAGATTAAGACGTACTCATGGGACAATGCCCAGGTGCTGCTGGTAGGAAACAAGTGTGACATGGAGGATGAGCGAGTGGTGAACTCAGAGAGAGGTCGTCAGCTGTCCGAACACCTCGGTGAGTTCATGCTGAACACACACACGCACAAAATTCAACCTTGCAAGTTTACAAGATATGTAACTTTTTATATTCAAATGGCTCTTTTGCAGACTAATAGTGCTTGTGATGTTTTAGGAACATGAGTGGAGTCTTCTCTGAGGCTGGTACCGCCTGATAAGCCAGGAAGGAGTTTGCAGTTTGCACTTTATCTGCCCCTTTGGGTTCAAACCTATCGGCCAGCTGTTGCTTTTCTGTGCAGAGTTTGCATGTTACTCCCTGTTCCCGTGTTGGTTTTCTCTGGCTGTTCTGGCTTCCTCCCGCAGTCCAAAGGCAAATACGCTAGGTCAAATTGTTGTAAAAGGTTATCTGTCTCTGTGTGTTAACTTTGTGAGTCACTGGAATGATCTGCAACCGCACCACCAAATGTAATCTGCCCGGCAGATAGCAAGGTGTATCCCTTGTTGACTGACAGACCGAACACAGCTCGGCGACCTCTCTCATGCTCTGTTTCTCCTCCAGGTTTCGAGTTCTTCGAGGCCAGTGCCAAGGACAACATCAATGTGAAGCAGACCTTTGAGCGCCTGGTCGACATCATCTGTGAAAAGATGTCTGAGAGTCTGGACGCCGGCGATCCCGCTGTCACAGGGGCCAAACAGGGGCCCCAGCTGACAGAGCAGCCCGCTCCTCCTCACCAGGACTGTGCATGTTAAAGCTGACTCCTTTCCAAAACCCTTTTCCACTGTCTTTCTCCTTGTCCTCCTTTCAGCTGGACCTCAGGTCCTTGGGTCTGTACTTCATCACCCGTTTCACTCCTTTTCCTGCTCGTCTCTGTAGGAAGATTGGCTAAAGGTCACAAGAATCAAGCTGAAAAGTGTCTGAAAAGTGTCTGAATTGGTGTTTTTACTGTGGTTGCTCCTGGTTTCTCTGCACAAATGAGCTAAAAGGTCATTCAAAAAGTGCAGGTGCTGGTATGATGCCAAAGCACCTTAAATCAAGCTGCAGTTTCAGACTCTTTGCAGCCTGGTTCTTGAAGCTTTTCAACCCGTCGTATGTTGTTTCCCTGATCCTCGGTGTGGTTTTACAAGAAGGATTTGACGGCGTAACGTACACCCTCAGAGTGCCATTAAAATCCTTCCCATGTTTACAGTTCTTTGTTTCATGTCAGTTGAATATCTTGGAAAAGATGCCAGCCTTGGATTTGGTGACCAAGAGGGCCACACTGCTCAGTTCGGTAGGAGTGGTGATCCAGCTGAGATCTGCTCGGTATCAATGTAATGCATTTCATATATGTCATTAAATGTCTCTTTTGTTGTCTCACCAAGTTTCAGAACAGATAGCAAGCGTTCTGTCTTTCCGTTGTTCATCTGACTATTTGGCCTTTTTTCATTTTTTACATTTCTTTTTGTACTTTGGCGCCCCCCTTTTTTTTCCCCTACAGCAAAACACTTAGGGGGGTGAGAGGGATGCGAACAAATTATAACTAAGTGAAAAAATAGCAAAAAATGAAGAGACACATTTTATTTAATTATATTTATTTCAAATGTACATATAAATGTTGTGCAATATATATATCTATATACATAACATCTACAGGTATGCATTTCTGGATAGGTATAAAGACGGTACGAAGCTCTGTGAGGACAGTATCTGGTATAAAAGGCCTGTTTGTTTGGAGGTTGTGTCGAAGCGTGTCTCCTGCGAGCCGCTGAATTTCACTCTTGTTTATGTCTCGTGCTACTTTCAGAAATAATGCACCATCATAAATCGAAACTTTCTGCTAAATTACTAACAAGTCTAAATCCGTCTGGTGTGGTTTTCACTGCTGTGACACGTAGCATCGTTGCGTAAGTTCTATTTTAGAGGAAGGAGATGCATTTCTTTTTCAGAATAGTCTTAAAGCCATTTAGGTTCTCAGTGTTTGTATAATAGAAAAGGTTTTAATGTGTCTTTGTCTTTGTCACTGGAAGATAAAGGGAAAAATAGGAGGCTGTCTAAAAAGCATCTTTGTGCAACACAGTTGAAAGTATTTTCCATCAGGTGGAAAAAATTCTGCAGATACCTTTTTTTGTAAAATACTGAAGTTGAGGTCATGTAACAGCTAAAACCTTCAGACTTCAGGCTTTCATCTCTTTGATTGCTGTCCTCAAATATAAAGACACTGAAACATTTCATCAATCTTTGAAGGGAAGGACAAGAGCGATGTTACTTCTTTGATATTCCAGGGTATTTTGCTTTCTGTTGGTAGCTTGCCTGCAGGCAGTGAAAGAAACATCAGGATAGATTAGGATGATTCCCAAAACGGCCAGATTGGAGTTTGTTGTGGTTACTTGGCAGATCTACTGATCTTTGACCTCTAGGTGAGTACAGTATGCTGGCTTGCTTTCAAAATCATTCAACAACTACAGTCCTGAGCTTCTGTCTTGCTGGTTGAGACTTACAGAGAGTAGAGATCATGCTGACACATGGTACAGCACCGTAGCGAGATTCAAGACAGGAAAAACATGTATGGCAACATGTGTGGGGTGTAATCCGTATATATGTGTTTGATTGCATTATTCTGAAAGAGAACTCGTTTCTTTTCTGGACGGAGACAGCGTATCAAATAACATGTTGACTCCTCGTGTTTATCTGCTTAATAAAAAAACACTACGCGATTAATACCACTAACACCTCAGTATTACGGATAAATGTGGGCTCTTGTGTGGGCGTCGGTTTATTTGTGTGTTTGCGTTTGATCTCAGTCTTCAGGTAAATTATGGACCGCACTGTTTAAATACGAAGCAAGCGTAAAGCAGCTGAAGGCTCGAGCCAATGCAGGAGTTAAATATTCAGTACTGGGAAAGTATTTGCACTTTGGTTTTATTACAGTTTTAACGGTTAAAACTGGCTTACTGGGTATTCTTTCTTTATACTTCACCAAAGATTGCTTAAGAAGCAGCTCGCTGTTTTTGCTGTGGGGTGCCAGGTCGAGGAGTGTAACCAATTTTAAACGTTTAAACAAGTAATAAAACAAGTTCCTCACAGGGAAATATTGTGAGTCCTGTTCATATCAAAAGGATTTCATATCAAAAGGATTTCATATCAGCGTTAACCCATATTGATGAATGGGATGACATCTATGGACTGAAAGGGCAAAGCGCTACTGGATGAAAATCAGTAATGAATGACTTTGTAAAGCTCGTGTCTCATGTTTGGCAGGAACTTCAATACTATAAAAAACTGAGTCTCCATTCAGAGTGGTGTTATTAGAACAGGAAGTGATTTGGCCAGTAAATATGACTATGAACTGCGGAGATGATTTTGATCCTGCATACATTTTACTTCTTACTGGTTGTGACTGTTTCCTTTCTGGTAAAATCCAAAACTTTGAACTGTTCTCCTTTCTAATATGTCTTCCTCTCCATATAAACCCTGTCTGTAAATACTCTACCTTTGAGTCATATGTGTGGATTGTGTTGTATTGACTCAGGCTTGCATTGAAAAAAAGAAGAAGAAAAAAAAGACCTGAAATCCCCCAAAGAGCCATGTTGTACTGTACCCTGCATTCATTTCTAGGCCTGCTTGTGAATGAATGTGTCACTCAGCTACGAAGCAATACACACTACAGTATGTACACAAAAACAAACGCCATCCAGCTTGGTAGAGGTTGCCGACTGTAGAGCTTCTACTAGCACGCAGAAATAACATGTGACTTGATTTGGTCTTGTATCACTGCCTCTTCAGTTCCCTCTCAGCCATTTAAAGTGAGAGAATATGCTGTGGATGTTTTTATCTGTACTTTGTGGTAAAACAATAATTAAAAAAAAGTTGCTAACATTCAGTTTACTGTAGTTTTTGAAGTGTTTCTGCCCTCAGTGAATGCTTTTACCTGGCGCTTCTTCAACATCCAGTGAGGTTTTTACTCTGAACTTAAGATTCAGATTAGTTTAAAATAATAACATATGACAGACGCTTGAGTCACCAGGATTTAGCATGAAATTGTCATTTTGGTGGCAAATATCTGGCTGCTAGTAGCTTCAACATCCTCAGGATGTCACTCTTTCACTTTTCATTTTTGAAAGAAATTTGAAGAAAATCTCAGAAACTAGTCAGTGTCCGTCAAAGACCCAGAGAGAGAGAGAGAAGGGCATTTAAATTTTAAACAACTCACCTGCCACTTTATTAGGTACATTTGTTCAATTGTTTGGTAACATATATGTGCAATCATCCAGTCACATAGAACCAACTCAATGCATTTTAGGCATACAGTTCAAACCAGACATCTGAACGGGGAGGAAAGGTAATATAAGTCACTGTAAATGCAGCTGATAGGCAGGCCTGATGTATTTCAGAGACTGTTGAGCTATTGAGATTTTGCCATGCAGCCTTCTTTTGGAGAATGGTCTCCAAAAGAGCAGCAGTTCTCTTATCAAAAAGCCTTAATGATAACTGAGATGAGAGGGCGTCAGCAATTAAAATGATTACATCTTAAACAACCAAGGTATGCAGAGGAGCATCTCTGAGTGCACAACACACTGAGTCCTGAAGCAGATGGGCTACAGCATCAGAAGATCGCAGTTCAGTCAGCTAGAAACATTAAACTGAAGCTATAATTCACCCAGGCTCACAAAAACTGGACAGCAGAAGATTACAAAAAATGTTCTCTGGTCTACTGAGACTCAGTTTCTGCTGCAAGATTGAGAGGCTTATACTGATGGCTCATTTAAACACCACAGCCTACCTGAGCATTGTTTCTGACCATCTATCCCCTTATCACCACAGTGAACTCATCTTCTGATGGCTGCTTTTAGCAGGATAACACATCGTGTCACAAAGGTCAAATCATCTTAAGCTGCTTTCTTGAACACTACAGAACATGGCCTCATAACAGTCACTGGAAGCATCTGTGGGCGTGGGAGATTCTTATAATTTCAGAATAAAATATTGGTACAAATATCTACAAAACAGCTGGTTGAGTTCTGCTCGGAGTTGACAACATCCAAATAAGTGATTCAGGCAGCTGTCATGATTTGGAGCTATCAAAATAAAACTGAATTAAACTGAACTGAATAGATGTGCTGGATGAATCTCGTCCACTGCCACGAAGGTCAGAAACATTTTGTCCTAAAATGCTCTTGTTTCATTTGTAATTGCACAAATAACCAGCAGAGGGGGAAATCCCCCAGCCTGATGCTTTTATACAGAAATCTAAACAACAGATGAAATTATACTGCCAAAATGTGTTAATGCAACACTGAATCACTAATTCTGAACAGCAAGATAAAATTACACTCCTTAAAGGGATCATTTCCATAAAGTGGCAGAGAAAAAAAATAACAGGTAAACAACAGGTAGTTTCACAATCATTCGAAAACTAATCTTAATGTAACTGCCCTTCATGAAACTGACCATGAAGCCTGACCTGTTTAACACCTTATTTACTGTGACATGTGACCTTCATTACGTGCAGGTAAAAACCCCCCAATAAAAAACAGCGAGGCTGGCTAAAATATGGAGGAAACAGTGTTTATTGCCCAGCAGCATTTATTTCAAACACAACCGCATAAAGCCGAATAACTGTAGGCTAGAGGTGATCGCAACAGTCAGCGCAAACAGAAAGATTACACTCTTCTTCACATTTAAAACAAGAACACATTTGCAGTAAAGACTCGGTAGAGTATTAAAAAAAGAAAGAAAGAAAGAGAAATACACAAGTGTGCAGGTTACAGATAATAAACACTGATTAATTCCTCATGTGAACCCAGCAGCGGGCGACATTCGAGTTTGTCAGCAACATGCAAATTGTTCCCTACAGAAATCCACAGCATGTAGGCTATAAGCGTAGATCAGATCTCATGTATCAAATATGGGTGTGGTTGGCGTTTTCCCTTCTTCTTTTTACAACCAAATCCCTCATATTTTAAGAATATCAGAATCATAAATGTGTATATTATCGTAGAAACACTGTCTGTCTGTTTGGTCCAGCTGACGACTGCATATAAGCAGTCAGTAAACACGTATACGCGACTCTTTCTCCCATTAGGAAAGCCCATGGCATCATTTCATTGAAAATACTGGCAGTTTAAAGCTGCCTTGTTCAATAGTAAACATACATAGAATTAGTTATGTAGAATATATTAGAGGCAAATGCCCTTCATTTCGGCACCAAAATAAATACACCAATTTGACTTAAAAATCAAATACATCATATTGATTTGTTCTATCCGCCAAGTGGGGGCGAGTTTGAACAAATGGTCGAGGAACGCAAACACAGTTTGACTTGCTGCTGGCTGGTATCCGCGCTGAGGTCCATGTGTTGATGTATTTTGTGCCAGGTGTGTTTTACGTTTGATCAATCATAAAAGTTCAGTTTTCTTTTCGATTTTTTTTTTGTTAAACAGACGAACATGAATGTACAGTTTTGGCCAACGTGGCCTGGCATTCATCCCCTGCGCGTAACGGCACACATCTGGGCTACGAGACACACGGAAACCCCAACATTAACAAAGTCCAAGGAGCTTATAAGCTGGTCAGTGGCCCAACAGCAGGTTAGTCCCTCCGACTAGTGCACTTGAACCTCGTGTGGCAGCAGCTGGCAACCGCTGTTCACATGGGTGAGCACCTTCTGCTTCAGCTGGGCCACTTGCTCCCTCAGCAGGCTAGCTGTCGAGGCCAGGTCGGTGTTTTGGGTTTTCAGCGATTTGACCTTGTCCTCCAGCCTGGAGATGCGCTCCAGTTTGCGCCTCCGACACTTGGAGGCTGCGATTCGGTTCCTGAGCCTCTTCCTCTCGGCTTTGATGCGCTCCTGAGAGTCCATGTCGATCGGAGACAGCGGCGGGCTCTCTCCGAAGCTCTGAACGTCGGGGACCGTCTGAGGCTCCTCCTTCAGCGGCTGGACCCGAGACAGCTCTGGCTGCGGCGGGGCTGCCCCTAAATGATGTGACGGAGGAGGCGGGAAAGGGACCGTGTCCGTGGTGTAGTTGACAGTGGTTCCCAGCGGCCCACTGCCGTAACTGTTCAGGTTCGTGTACACCGGTAGATCCGGCTGCACGGTGACTGGGGCGATGTTAGCCCCGAGATCCAGGGTGCTGCTGGGCGGCGCGCCTCCGTTCAGCTGGTTCTGCTTGTGTAAATCCTCCAGCGCCTTCACGAAGCCCTCGGCGAACTCCTGCTCGTCCGTCACCGTCTTCGGGTAGAGGAACTGGGAGCTGGTCGGAGTCGTGGTGACCATTCCGTTGGACTGGATGATTAGCCTTTCCAGCTCTGGAGAGGCCAGCTTGAGCAGCCCAAGGTCCGGGGAGCTGAGGATGCTCTCAGCGTCGCGGAGGTGCGGTTTCAGGTCTGCGTCGTCCGCCAAGCTCAAGTTAATATCCTTCTTCATCATTATTTCCGTGGGTACAATGACAAGTGGCGCTGCTCGACACTCCCTCAGAACTGTGTCCTGCCCATAACCTCACAGAGACGAACCGCGCCGGGAATGATCTGCTCTTAAAATGAATACAACACTTGCAACACTTGTGTGAACACCCCGTGTCGCTCTTCTCCTCTCCTACAGGATCTGAATACACGCCCGCGCGCACCGCCCCGAGCTTTTCTAGCCTGGCACGTTCCATTATGTCACGCCGGAGCGCGCGTATTGGGTAGAAATTACGTTTTCCAGTCTTATATTTGAATAAAAGGACGGGCCGAGCAGAGGATGCAGACAGAGGTCTCACTCAGCGTTGGTTTCAATAGTTTCTCTCCCACCCTGGTTATTTAGTCTCCACTTTGATTTATGAGTCATCCAGTTTAAATCGAGCATTACGCACACCTAAAAGCAGATCACTAACAAAAGTGGCTCAGAAATGTGTGCCGTGGACAGACTGAGTCACCCTGTTAAAAGTGAAGTAGTTTGTAATTACAGTTAGATCGATAAGATAAAGGCACACTCTTTTATAGTTGTGCACTTGTCCACCACCACAGTGGATTATTAAATCAAATGATCAATATAAGACTGAAGAGCAGACTTTCAGCTCTAACTTGAGGGATTAAAAAATCTTACTTTAACTGCATTTTATAGCTTTTTGTTGATTGTAATTTTAGATATGACGACCAAAGTCAGAAAAGTCTGGATGAGGCTTAAAAACAAATAAACTAACAAACTATTTGGTTTATTATTGTCAAAAAGGAATGCACTGACCAACCTGGCTTTATATATATATATATATGTGTGTGTGTGTGTGTATATATATATGTATATATATAAATAAACCAGCGGTTGTAACGAACAGGAAGGCCAGATCAAACCAAACTTTTTAGACAAAGAGCCTGCACAGTTCTATAAACATGACAGATGAAACCAGAGTTAAGTTGGACAAAAATGATGGGAAGAGAAAAGAAACAGCTCATGATCAGGGGAGTAACACATTATCTGTCAAACACTGTGGACATAGTATTAAGGATATCAAATGGTTAATGCCTCAAAGCATACTGCAAGAGCAACCCAAGAGTTGCTCAAGGAAAAGAAATGAGATATTCTTCGATGGCCAAGTCAGTCACCTGATCACAACCCAACATGCTTTTCAGTTATTAAATACAAAACTGAAAGCACAAAAACCCACAACCAATCAGCAAAAAAGTGGCTGCAATGAAGGCCTGACAGAGCACCTCAAGGGAGGACAGAATTTTTATCCAAGCACTGAAAACAATCCTTATATTTAAAATCATGTTAAGTTGTTGAATGAATGGTGAGCCTGTGATAACGAGGGACCTGTGTGTAAAAATGGCTTTAATTCCAAAACAGTATTTTTTTTGTAAAACTTCTCAAACAGCTGAAAGTCTACAAACTGTAAACGTTGATTGATTTGTCTTTTTTTGTTGTTTTCTGTTTTTTAACTCAGTCTTCAAGAGAAACAGTAGAATATGTTAAGCCTTATATAATAGTCCAGATTTTCTGTATGCTGTTAAACATGTAGTGCTTTTACTCTCATTCTACCACAAACTCCAGTCACAGCGAGGGACAAAGTCAACTTATGTGATTAAACATGTTAACCATGAGTTTGTTGGGGTTTTACAGAAACCCTGCTGTCCACAAGTGATCATGCCACATTATTTTTTAACACTTGGATTAAATGTTATTGCAATTGTTGCTGTTTATTGCTGTAGAAAGGAAGCTGGACAGGCCTTTAAACCACTCACTGAGAAAAGGGGTTTACTGGGTTTTCCCAAAACACAGCAACAGTGGCAATAACAGAGTGCACGTCATTCCTCTTGCATGTGAAACGAAGTCAACAAAAACACAACATGTACCATGGTAAATAACAAATATTGTAACTTGACGATAGCTGCACTTCAAGCTTAATATGATTTAAACTTTAATCAAATGTAAAACAAACCCAGTAATGATTAAAGATCGTGTTGTACCAGGTTCATTTTCTATCAAATATATTTTTAAAAAATGATAACAGCAACACTGCACATTAAAATGGAAATGTCCCTTTGCACAATTCTGGATACGAGTTGTGGTGACCCATTGGTGAATCTGTGTGCTCAGACTTAATACTTTTCTCAGAAAAGAGCGTTCACTTCTGTTTTGTGCTCTCAGTCAGCGATTTTAGGACATATCAATTAGGGGAAGTTGAATCTGAAACTGGTTCAATTTCAACATTTCCTCTGGTCAGTGAACAGTTTCCCGCTTTTGGTTTTGGTCTCGCATTTTGTTCATTTCTTCTCTACTTTGGAGTTTCCATTTTCTGACACACATTCCCCAATTTTCTTTTTTTTCATTTGTAAAGATATTTTTAAAGTCAGACAGTTTTTAAACATCTCCATAAAATCAATGTTGTATACAGCAACAACACTTCAAACAACAGTGCTGCCACTTCAACAGCAACTGAAAACGACGCAATAAATTAGTTTGAGTAATCATGGCTTGAAGAAGCCTGTATTGTTTGCCCTCCTTTTCATGTGGTAGATGTGATTATTTCTGCTTTGTACATAAAAACACGGAGGGGCGACTGAACCGACCATGATTTAGTCAGCTGATGAAGAAACCCTGGTTTCACTCATCGGCAGTTGTCTGGCTTTTAAAGGGTTACAGAAAGTGGGTATGTGCGTCACCGGTAGGCCCCATCCATCACTGCAACGCTCTGTGCGGGTGGATCACATGATGGACTCTGTGATGTCAGATCTCTTAACTTGGCGGAAATGGAGGTGGGGGGGGAGTAAACCAACAGAGGAGAGATATTTTTGTGTATGAAAGAAGTGAGTGGGGGTGTTGAGACTGGAGGCTCTAGCTGGGAAAGGATGTACCTCTCTCTCTCTAGCTTGCTCTCTCTTTCACACACACACACACACACACACACACACACACACACACACACACACACACACACACACACACACACACACACACACACACACACACACTTGTTTTCATATCTTAGTGAGGACAAAAATGAATGCCTAACCCTCACTCTCAGCCTAGGAGTAACCCTGACAATAAAACCACATTTTGAGTCTCAAAAATGCCTTCAAACCCATGGGGATGGGCATCAGTGTGTTTAGCTATTCTCTGGTGAACAATGGGCTTGGACGTCAGTTCCTTAATCATTAATATGCAAATCCTCATGACCATAAATCAACAACCCCTGATCAAAGCTCACTGATCAAAAACCACTGATCAATGCCCATGAGTACCATTCACAGAGAGTTGGGGAATAGCTGCAATCACAGGATTGTAAGATGGTGAAAGATGTACCCTTAGGCCCCCTCCTCAATTCAGAGATGGTCTTTCCCTTTTCATGTAAATGGCCTCCTTGATTCCCTGCTCAAACCGGCATTCCTCCCTGTCCAGGATGTGTACATCCTCATCCTTGAAAGAGTGTCCACTGGCCTGTAGGTGTAAATAGACTGTGGAGTCCTGGCCTGAAGAGGTAGCTCTTCTGTGTTGTGCCAGCCGCTTCGCCAGAGGTTGTTTGGTTTCCCTGATGTATAAATCATGGCAATCCTCCTGGCACTGAACTGCATACACTATATTACTCTGTTTGTGTCGGGGGATCCGATCCTTGGGGCGGCATTGTGCGCAATAATTACTAAAATCTCACCTGTATTATAGGAGGAGCACCGTCTGTCCTCAAGTTGTCCTGGACATACGGATTGGCGTCGGCTACCTGGTTTGATAAAACTGGTTTAATAATTGTTGAGCTCAAAGTCACTTGGTTTCTCCTGCTGAAAACAGTACGTCCAGATAAGGAGCATCGACTTTCTGCCATGTGGAAGTCAGTAGGTAAGAAATTGATCTGAAAAAAATGAAAAATTAGAAAAAAAAAATATATATAGTGTCGACTAAACCATAAACGAGTAGATAAATACATGCAGGATCCAGGATCCAATCTCATATTGATTTACACACTAACCGCATTCTGATACAGATTCCTCACATCTCATTGGAAAGTATTCCAGTAAACAGAACTTGGCTAAGAGCCTTTTTACTGTAATACATGCTTGTCATGTGATTTCTGAATGCTCTGGAGTGTTTCAGCATGAGTCAACAAAGACGCTGTGGAGCAAACTCAGGTCTCCAAGAATAATTTTCAAGGCTGCATGTTAAGGCAAACCACTATGAGCAGTCAGGAATGCTTGGTATTATTTATTGTAATGATTCCTCTGTGCTCCAAAGAGCTCATTGGTGCATTGAGCAAAATTGATGTGTGGTTTGCACTTTAAATATTAAATGTGAATAAAGGAGTAGAGTAGCATGGATATGAGCCCTTTGAAGGTCTTACAAGAAATCTGTGTTGACCTCCTGTTTTCAACAACTCCTTCATTTAAGTGCTGTAAAGTTTGAATAAATGAAAACATATGTGATTCTGCTGGAAAAACTTAACTGAAATGTTATTAAACGATGCACACGTTTGTATTTGTAGTTGCTCGTGCTGATCTCTGTAAGTGAGACACTGCCTGCGTTGCATCGTTGCATGTGACACTGTGGGCATCTGTGTTCAAAAATAAAACAGATGTTTAAAAAAAACATATCTCAGATCTCATTTCCTTTTGTAGCACTTATCTTTCATGCGTAATCATTCTGGTTTCATAGAAATATACTGTACTAGTATCTGTGGTACTGTGACAGCATTTGCCTTCCTCCTACATAAATGTCAGAATTGGCAGGCATTTTAATTTCCAGCAACCATCAAATATACCGTTCCCCTTCATACGGCAGTGAGCCAGGCATGTGGAGGTGAACAGTTAGCAGGATTCAAGCTTATCACATACGCTTTGTTTCATTTTTTTAAATCATAGATTTGAAGCATTTTACACTTAAACAGAAACAAAGGTTCAGTGTGTTGGGAAGCGGTTAGCACTAATGCTTAACAACACCAAGGTTCCTGGTATAAACCTCCAGATTAACTAGAACTTTTCTGTGTGGAGTTTGCATGTTTTCACAGTACCCGTGTTAGTTTCCTCCCCCAGTCCAATAATCTGTTACGTATGCAATATAAACATCACGTTTTCCCCTACAAACACGGCGATAAGCTCCAGCGCTCCATGACCCAAAGTTAGAGAAGTGGTTAAGAATTGTATATTGACTTTTTTCTGTTCCCTACTGAAGTGCCTGGGATTTTAAATGTGATTAAAAGCATCTTAAAGATTCGCTTCCAGTATTTCCTGAAATAAACTCATCTATTTAGTGTCTAATTAGTATTCATTCAGCATTAGATGGAGTTCAGCAACAATCCTTAATAATACAGACACGCATGCAAGTTCCACTAAGCTGCTCCTCTGAACCTACTGACGTAGTTTCAAAGTGTAGGTGAAGTTCCACACTCACGGGGGATGTAGGAACTGTGTGCGTGCGTCTGTAACGCTGCTCGGCATAAAACACACCGGCATCCACAAAAACACGCTCTGACAATTTCAAGCAGGTAACCACAAAACCTCACGGGCCCACACCTTTTCATAGTTATGCATTAGGTGATGAAGAAAAAGGTAGCATTTGATATTTGATTATTATTATTTTCCACTACATGCTACTGTTTTCCACTGGATGTTTTTTCTGCTATGAGGGAACAAAACATTTAACCCCAAAACCAGTCATATTTTTCAGTTCTTATTGGGTTCAACCTTTTAGTTTAATGGTCCAATCTGATACCTATTACATTATGTTTCTGGTACAGCATTACTGTTTTTCTCGATGATGCTTCCCTTAGTAGCGGTAAGGTGTTCACAAAGAGTCTCAGTGATCTCAGACAGAGATTTCCATCCATTTTCCAGATCAGCTTTGAAACTGAAAAATGTAAATTGCATTCTGTGAAAAAAATAATCTAAGGCTGAGGCTTTTAATCAAAACTTTTATGCTGAATGTCAGCCCAAAGACATTTAGCGCTTTCTAAAAATAACAGCCACAGGTTTTGCTCCACACGTCTTTATCGTGATTGCCTTTAAAGATCATTAAAGCCTCGAGAACAACAGTAGGACGATAACAGGTTGTCTCTCACGTGTGAACAGAAACTCAACTGCTCAGTGGTAGTGGCTCAGTGGTTGATACTGCCACCTCACAACAAGAAAGCATTGGGTTTGAGAATCGGTCCAGATGGTTTCTGTGTTTCGGCATCTCATGTGGGTTTCCTTCACAATCCACAGACATGCAGGTCAGGTGATATGACTACTTTAAGTCGCCCACAGGCTGGCACATATAGGTTCACATCACAGTGCATCACGAAAGTAGTTACATCCTCCCACTCTCTGCCAGAATCAGCCTACAATAAATTTCCCGGTCCATGTTCTTCTTTTGTCAATAAACTCAACCTGAAGTGACGATTTGCTGTGTGTTTTGCTTTTTTTTTTTTTTTTTTAAATCTGTTGATTCAGTATGTCACTCCTCAATATACACAGCTTCTTAAAAATAATGCCTATTATTTCCAATATGTAGCCTATCTATGCCTTTAGTTATCTTTACAGACAGTATAACCGGCCCGATCCATTTAGCATAGGCCTTTCATAAGAGTCTATTGTAGCAGTTTAGCAAACCCCCCAAGGCCCACCATCCATCCTCCAGTTGGCTAACTGTTATTCATTGAAACTGATAATATATTACGAGTTATTTGCTGTGATGCTATAGGGCTGCAGGCTTGCCTTGGCACATTTCTGTTCAATCATAACGTGGTATTAGCATGACAATAGCTTTAATCAATCAGTTTTCTCTCATTACTGTACGGCAGCTCTGCCAGACATGATAACAACCTGTAGTGGGAGTGGACTGCTGTTCATCAGGTGTGACAACATCATGACATTTAGGGGGTGTTGTTTCAACTCTTGGATTTTAAAGTCAAGTTCTCAGCAATAAATGAGAGCGATAACAGTAAAGCTTCCCTCTGGCAGAAGTTGCATGTTTTTTCTGTTTATATTAATTATATCTTAGTTTCATGTTGTTTGTGGTTTTGACAAATTTTCCTTTTAGTATTGTGATAAAACGGTCTGGAATTGACTTGATCAGAGGAGCTGACTTGAGGTCCCTGATATTTGTTGCAAACAGTAAATTTGATTTAACTTTAACTCAAATATCTAAAAATGCAGAAAAGCAAATCCTCAAAAATTTTATCAGTGATATTTTCGTTCACTTGTATGTATTTATTTCTGTTATTGAAGGTCACGTTTTTATGCTCAGATGTTTGGCAGGATTCAGTGAGTGAATCTAATCAGCATCATTACAAATATTAAGTAATGTCAACTGTACCCTCATACACACAATAATAACATGGACTGAACCACCACTCACAACCACTAGCACTTTATATAGCCTCTGTAGAAATTATCCACATATCTCACTTATCTTAACTGCACTACTGTATAATTCTGTGTAATTAATTAATTCATTCTACAACTGTTTATAACCTGCATAGTTCCCATTTCTGTATAGCTGTATATCTCATATTTCTGTATAGTTTTTCATATTTGTATCCTGTTCATAGCCTGTACACAGCTTGTACTCACTACAGCCTGTACACACTTATAGTTATAGCATATTGATAACATACCTTCATACCGTGTACATTATAACATACCATTATAGACCCATTTCTGTAATATACTTACATATCTATATTATTGCTAATATATATTGTAATATATCTATATCATGCCTAAAGTACTTCTGGATGGATGGAAACTGCATTTCGTTGCCTTGTACCTGTGACATGTGCAATGACAATAAAGTTGAATTCAATTCTATTCTATTCTAATGTCTGCTATTACGTATGTCTAACATACTGGATGACTGTAAACTTACTATCTTCATGGAGACTTTGGTATACTTTAATTTTTTTTTCTTCACAAAAACAACGTCAGACAGGAAAATGGCATGTATAGATCCAAAATCAGATTTAAAAAAACTAAAGTGAATGTGAACCTTAGGTTTAATATTTTAATTTCCATTTTATAAAAGTTTCTTCCGAAGTAGTGTGAACATTCTCGAGCATCTGCCACCTCTCTCTCTTTCAGTCCCACATTATTAAAATGTGTGACTAAAAAAATTAGTCAAAAACAGCAGCTGTACATTTTGCTTTTAACATTTTGTGACAAACTGCACAGAAGCAGCTTCTGTGCTGGGTGATGTTTGTTAGGCTGTTTATTTACTGCATTTATGCTCACTCCCTTTAAGTAGTTCGCTAAGTACTACAACAACCACAAATTTACATCTGCACTGTGAACAAATCACAGGGATGAGAAGTGCAAAGGAATGTGGTGAAGTCAGCTATGAGCAGTGTTGGGTAAGTTACTTTAAATTAGTAACTTAGTTACATTACTAGTTACTTCTATCAAAAGTAACTCAGTTACTTCAAGTTACTCGTTACTTTCAAAGTAATTAGTTACTAGGCAAAGTAACTTTGGATTTACTCTGAATTCTCTTGTTAATGTGTTGCTTCCCTAACTGGATACCCAGCAAGATTGCCAGTCTTCGAGCTTGCTTACACGTTAGCACTATCCTGCCACAAGTGCACTGTGCCACCTACCAACAGAAAGGAAAAAATAATGTGCATATTTCCACAAGAGAAATCCCACGCCTGGACCGTCGTCGACTGCCGGCATGATTCTAGCCTACGTCACAGCATCATGTGCGCTTTTTACATCCAACACAAAAACTGCAGTTGTGGTGCTTTCGATTGTACTCAGAACTCGGAAATTCTGCCTTTCGAGTAGGAAGATGTAGGTAACACCAGACTGCCAATAAGCTTGTGTCTTTTTTTTTTCATTGTAGCTGAAGTGCAGTTCCTTTTCAGCTCAATACAAAACGCGTAATATTTTCTCTGAGACGATTCCGTTTTTTACAGCACAGCTGGCAACTCTAATAACTAACCTTATGAACAAAATAAAGTTCAATATCAGTAACATCATAGCACCCGCCCAGCAGTATAGAAAGTCCGTCATGCTAGCTAGTAGACAGTACGAGTTATTGTAACTGACTGTAAAAAGTCAGCACAACGAAAATAAACTCCACCTAAACTTGGTTTATATCTGACCCAGATAGACTGCAGGTCATAACATCTTACCTGAAGTTCAGTTCACCTGACACTCGGACCGGTGGCCGCCTTGGCTCTCTCCTCCTCCCCACCATCGGCCCACTGAATCCAGCTATGGCTGCATATGTGTTAAGCAGTAATTTCTTTTTATAGAGGGCTAGCAAAACAACCGTTTTCGAGGGCATTGCCATATTGGAATCCCGACTTCTCTGACGAGGCTAACCAGAATGCGTTTACTTGAGGGTCTGTGTTCCGATTCCTGAGGTAGGTCGAACGAAACACACAAAGTAACGAATAATGACCCTATCGAAATCCCAGTAACGATTAACGCGTTCCTGATTTTGGCATAATAACTAGTTACCGTGCTCGTTATCACAATAATAACGTAGTTACTGTAACGCGTTAGTCCCTACACTGGCTATGAGATTCCATTATTTTCTTGTTATTGAGCAAGTAGATTTCAGTAATAATGAAAACAACACCAGACAGGAGCATATTATGAAATAAAGCCCCGATCAAAAGTTTAAGACCGCTTTTTGCATGGCTGGATCTTAACAAGGTTCCAAGTAGAGCTTCAACATGCAATAAGAAGAACTGTGAGTAAGACAAAACATTTTTTTGAGCATGCAGTTTATTGAAAGCAACGCTTAAACTAAAACAGGCTGTTTTACAGCTGATCAAAAGTTTAGGACCACACCTCCAAAAAACCCCATAAATCCCCAAAATATAAATCAAAGTTCCAAACATGAACTCAATAATGAGCAGCGCCACCATTATTGTTGATCACTTCAAAAATAGGTTTCCATGAGGTGAGTTTGAACTTTTCCCTAAGTGGTGAAGATGCCTGCACGAAGGGCATCTACTGTCTGGACTGTTGTCCATTTTTGTATACTTCCCTTGCCATCCATCTCCAAAGGTTCTCAATTGGATTTAAACAGGGGAACACGCAGGATGGTCCTAAAGAGTGATGTTATTCTCCTGGAAGAAGTTCCTTGTCCTGCAGGTATTGTGTACTGCAGTATTGTCCTGTTGAAAAACCCAGTCGGTACCACAAAGATGAGGCCCCTCAGTCATGAGTGATGCTCTCTGCAACATCTGGACATATCCAGTGGCCGTTTGACGCCCATGCACCTCCTGAAGCTCCATTGTTCCAATGAAGGAAAAAACACCCCAGACCATTATGGCCCCCGCATAGAAAACATCCCAGGTGGGATCTGCTTGCCATGCCCGTAACGTTGGAAACCATCAGGACCATCATGGTTAAAGTTTTTCTCATCAGAGAATAAAACTTTCTTCCACCTTTCAATGTCCCAAGTTTGGTGCTCTCTTGCAAAGTCCAAATGGTCAGTTCTGTGGCGTTCAAGGACACGAGGCCTTTGCAGACGTTTTTTGTTTTTGAAGCTCTTCAGTCTCAGATGCCGTCGGATGGTTATGGAGTTAATGCTTATGCATTTCAACAACCCAACCATGTTCAAGGAAAAGTTGTATTTTTTTTGCCTTTGCCATCAGAACATCATGACAGTGTGACTACCTGACAGAAGATGACAATGAATTCACATTTTTTGCACAGATTTGGCCTTTTAAAGGCATGTGGTACTAAACTTTTTATCAGGACTGTAAATCATTCAGTAGTAATTTGTACAAAACCTACCTATCAGATTTAACAATTTATTAACTGGAGTTACTTGAATGCTGTGCCAGATCTTTCCAGCTGACTTTGACCCCTGTATGTGTAAATATGTATATTTATCAGAAGGGAAAGAACCATTGAAAGAGGAACATAACTGCTCTGATCTGTGGGGCATACAGCACTAGGTTATTAAAGTTTATCCTACAGATGCTTATAATTTGTTTATTTCTTGTATTTTAATTCTAAACATGTACACAGGATAGCTTTTACCTGACCAGCATGTGCAGTATGGATGATCGTGGCTGTGGCAGATGCTTCAGGCCCATCCAAAAATGTCACAACAGTATAGGACACTGATAGCACAGTAGGTAGAGTGGAAGCCCTGTAATCAGAAGGTTGGGGGTTCAAATCCACTGAATAGTCACCTTGAGGTACCCCAGGCACTAGATTGGTGACTGCCTACTGCTTCCCTGAGTGAAAGGGGTAAATCCAGTAAGGCATTTCCCCATGGGGATCAACAAAGTATACATTATTACAGTGCCCCCTCAGATTTTTCTGGTGTACTTTTACAAATATCAATTCAATTTAAGTCACGCAACTTAATAATTAAAATATTAAATAGCCAAAACGATACTGTAGGAACAGCCAAGCATGTATTAATTATTCAGTTAATAATAGCTTACCGATTATACCAACATGACTGATTTTAGTGCACAGTGGACTTTAGTGGGAAGTTAGCTACTGAAAAAGGTCATCATTAGCTCATGAGGCAGACTTAAAAGCATTTCACTTGAAATTTGCAAAACAAATTTGCTATAATTATTTCGTACATTTGAATACCGGTTCTCTTGGTTTCCCATGAGCTTCTTTACACTTGGATTTTTTTGTGTAGGCTGTAGAGATAGTAGCATTGATTTGGCTTGGGTGGGTTGACCTTATCTAAATTTAGTAACCAACATTTGTTAGCAACCCACTGATGTAGGTAGGTAATTAGCTATAAAACGTAAATAAATAAAGAAAGACTTTACACGGGCCTATGCTGATTTAAACTTATCATTTTGAAGGAGTTAAAGGAATCATCTAAAAATACTGATGAAGTCCTTACATGTGGATTGCCTTTGAAGCAGTGTAGATCTTGTCCAGACCAAGACCAGGTTATCACAGAAAGACCACAGCAGGCGAGCAGGATCAAAGGACACAATTACAATACACAAATAAATTAGACAGTCTGAGGTGATACATATTCTCTGTACTGATACACACCAAAGATACACACATTAATACTTTCCATTTTCCTTTTCTGTTATTTGTAGATTTGACATCACCTTAATTTAAAATATTCTGTAACATATTTTTTATCATCCAATACCTGCTCATTGTTTTCTTCTTAAATTTGCCAGCATAGCATAACGATAACTAAATTATGCTGTGAGTATATAACAGTATAAGCTAGTATAGTATAGTATATTCTTCAGTTTAAGCAGTGCTTAGCTTTTCAACTATTAAACCACACAGGAGAAAATGGAGCAAACACAGACTCATTATTTTGTAGTAAAATCAAAGGAACTCTGCATAAACATGATGCTAGGGTTCCTCTTTCAGGTGTTCGCCTACTTTGGAAACTATTGCTCATAAAAGCGTTACTTGTCATTTGCGAAGAATGTCAGGGTGTGTCCTTTATAACAGGAATCATGTCTATACCATAATCAGAGCGACCACAATTGATAACATTTGCCAGTTACTGTTGTTGGGAGACTAAACAAATAAAAGTGTTAAATGATTAACTTCGCCCTGGGTTTAGGGTGTGCACACTAGCTATTGTTGCTACATAAGATAAACAGAAAGATGCGGTATGTGGCTGTGTCAGGGACCAAGCAGTAAAGCATAAAGGACACAGGTGGTTTTAATTCAAAAAAGGGGTTTTATTGACCCAAAAATATGAAAATATATTTAACAAAGCCAAAATTTAAACAGGCAGAACAATAAAAGAGGTCAACTCAATAGACTAAACTCAAGATAATAATTAACAATACAAAATACAAAACAATTAAACAAACATGAAACACCCCCCAGGCAATGAAGCATGTGGTGCTATCCAATTAGGCTGTCAGTGGTACTTCAGGTCTCCCAGCCCTTTGCCACACCTTTTGCCAGACAGGAGGAGAAGCCAACCCCCAGGTAACTCAAACAAAGAAAGATGTATTAATATAACATAAAACAGAACTTTGACCTTGCAAGGTTAATATGTGTGCACGCCATATAAACATTGGAAGGTGTGATGGAAAAATAAACACATTTAATAAAGAAAAAATATTGAACAATAAGTAGAATATTTTAAAGTAGTGACTGTAAATTAAACTAAGGTGAATCAACTGGTGGTGAGGTGTGGAGCTTACCATGTGTGGCATGCCATCACAGGCTGCTTTGACTTTTTTCATTTTTGCATCCATCATGTCCTTGATTTGTGGTATTTTTGTAACATTTTCTAATCGCACTCACCTTTATCTCCTCACATCATTATTTCAGTTCTTCCACTAAAACTAACCGCATTAACTGCCTCCTGGTTTCAAAATGACTTCTAGGTTTCCTTCACAGTTATCCTTCCTATCACAACAAATAGGAAGTTATTAAGCTAAAGTGACCTTGAGCAAAACAGAAGATTGGAGCTCTACTGACCCCTGATTTTCATCACATCTCAGTCTCATAGATAAAGAACAGATATTCGAACAAGATCACTCAAAACCTTCACAGGTTCTGTCACCTCAGCTCAAGGGGAAAACTGTGCCTTGAAAGGAACAGCTTTTCTGAGAGATGAATGGAGCGAGAGAGAGAGCGTGGGGAGAGATGTTTCCTGGCAGGCTGGGATTAGATGCGCTTCCATAAATATGCTGGGCAGCTTGGTATACTTTGTGCCCACTGGTAAAAATAGGCCTTCTTCCCAAGGGAAGTGATGACGTTTGCAGCCTGCCTGCATCACCAGCCACGAGTCGGCTTCATCTTCATACTGGAACAGCACAGACACATTTGTGGGGGGGAGGGAGCATCAGTGATCACCATGGCAACACATGCAGAGTGACGCAGGTAAAGGCAATAGAAAGGAAAAGAGGTAGTGATTGGCTAGCAACTGCTGTGGTGTGTTTATGTGTGTATGTGTGGGTGGTAAAGAAGAGGAGGAGGACTCAGTAGCCCAGAATTGAGATTAGCATACACACACACACACACACACACACACACACACACACACACACACACACACACACACACACACACACACACACACACACTCAGTGTCCAAGTCTGTTAGCACGGTCAACAATTCAGCCTAGGAATGAGATGATGTGATTTAGCACGCTGCTTGAGCAGTGACTTCAGAGGCAGAGGAAAATTGTGTTATTTGCCTCTCTCACAAACACCATCCTGGATATTATGCATGCATACATTTAGGAAGAAATATTCCCCACACTCTGATTAAATGCTCTCAAACTATGCAGATGTTCTATTTCAGTCCTCCTAAATTACACCTTGTTGACAATATGGTTAGTTTTACAAAGCTTTGTGTCACATTCTTTGCTGTCCTTTCTTGTAGAATAGCCTCATTTTTGTCATTTTCATTACAGTCTAATATAAATATGCTTTTAATGTTAATGTGTTAGACATATAACTGGATTTACAAATTATCAACACTGTTGCCAAAAAGCTGAACATTGTGACATTTGCAATGATGTGTCATTTTTGTTTTTATATTCTTAGCATTTAATAAAACGAAGAAGGTAACAAGTCACTCCAGAATGCTCTGCAGTAGTTTGGTACTGTGTTGGGAAAGAGTTTTAGCTTGCAAATAAAAATGAAATATTAAAATGTTTGAAGATGAGGTAGGCTAAGTGATCATTTCTGGGGGTTTTTTGTTTTGTTTTGTTTAGCTGAAATTGCAGTTCTTGATCAGCTGCAGTTAATATGTATGTATATTCAACTATTTGTGCAATGTAACTTTAACTGCTCATGACAGCTTAATATGAACGCTTTTATGTTTTACACAGTTGAGGGGGATTTTAGATTGATCAATACTGCCACCTAATGGCCACAGTTGAAAATGTCTGCAGACAGCTGGAGAATTTTTCTCTAAATGCATGAAAAAAAAAAACATTGCTGTAATTGATGTTAACGTTCCATCTAATTTCAAGTTGAAATGCAGGGGTATTCAAGTCTGACCTAAGTCTTATGTCTGAAAGACTGCAGCAGTGCTGCAGTTGGTTTAATGTCCTACTGAAACATTGGTTACATCAAATTGCTTGTTAATCTTAATACAAATTCAGTGCAGCCATGACTGAACACAGTAGACTCATAGATAACTATAAAACAACCACAATAACGTCACTATATCAGCACAAGAGGTCACTATACACCATACATTTTCTTCCATAGCACACGCCTTACAACTTTTCTCTGCAACAGCAGAGGGAGATATTTCATTTCAATTCAACTAAACTAAAAGCCTAAACCGTTTTAGGATGTAAAGCAATTTACATAAAGTGTAGCACTATTTGATTTGATGCATTTCATTTTAAAAAAAAAACCCTGAAAACTGATCAAGTATTTCAGATTAATCAATATCGTCACCTACCCAATACCCACAACTGAAAATGTCTGCATTTGTTGTTACTTTAATTCTTAACATTGACTGAAATAATCTTCGATTGTTTTTACAGGTGAGAATGAATTAGCAGTTATGTTAATGAAAGATTAATAGTTTAGAAACAAGAACTGAACAATATCCTGCCTTCCACGGTTTTTTTCATTGCAACTGTAGATGTCTGTTGTGAAAAACAGCCGCACCCTTTACCGTAAATGAAAATGAAAGTAATTATTTGTCTGAGTAAAGAACAAACACACATAGCAGTTCAAATATTCAATGACAACTATGTAAGGAAGAAGCGCAAACGAGGTAGGTCATCTACCGATTACCTTTACTGATAATAATATTGCATTATGCTGCTTTTAAGATTCAAGTATGCAGTATTAAATATTAGGTTACATATCCTCAATGTGTTAATCTTTAATAGCATTAAGCGTTACACTACTAACTGAAACGCAATGTCTCCCCTTTCATCCTGTCCTATATTCTAGTTGAGAAATAAATAGGAATGTTAGCGAGGCAAAATTTATATAAATAAGTCATGTTTAACTGTTACAGTGTTTCTATATACAAAATATCGGATGACCTAAATTCATTTGTAAAATATAAAAAAAAATACAATTGTAAATAAACATGAGAAAAGGCTAATGAATTTGTTGGAAGAGCAAACACAGTAAACCAAAAAATGGAATTTAAAAATTTTAAATCAGCTACACTATCACAGGAAGTGAAAGCGAAAGTAAAACTTAGTGTAACCACTAAGTTTTGTAATATCAGTCCTCGATATCGGCAGCTGCTTTTTGCAAAGCCTTAGAGCAGGGGCGATTCTAGAATCAGAGCTTTGGGGGTGCTGAGCATCCAGAGAGCTACCCAGCCAGGCAAGATAAACCTGTCTCTGTCAGTCCCTGCATCCTTAAATGTTGTCCTGAGTTTTCTCTGACTGTCACGTTGGTGCATTTAAACCCCTGTTCCTCCCTGTCCTCATCGTCTGTTGCCTTCATCTACGTTATCAGTCATCATAATTTTACCATCTCTGTGCAAGTCTGCAAATTTCTTTATTAAATCATAAGATTCTTAAATTCATCAAGTCTCTCTGTGCCTGGGTCCTCGTCACGATACATGACATCACAGTTTTTTACATTTTAATACAATTTAATTCCCACATTTGTGAAACGAAAAGTCTGTAACAAAACCATCAAATCTGATAAAGGTTATGTAAATGCTGCTAAAGAAGAATGGATTGGAATTAAAAAACAAAAAACAAAACATATCCTAACCTTAATTGCTGGGGAGAATAATGAATGATGCTCATAGTGATTAAAAAGTAAACTGAGTGCATTTTTTGGACAGAGATTCACTTTTAATGTGTATTTAATGTGTATTTATAATATAATCATCTAGCAGACCTTCTGCCTTCAGAACAACCACGATTACCGACACTAACAAGCTGATCTACAATATGGCAGCAGTGATCAGTGAGATGCTTGGCAACAAGTTGAGCAGCCACAAGGGGCAGTACCCTCCATGGAGAAGGAGGCTAGAGGGCAAGATCAAAGTAGCACGGAGGGAGGTTAGCCAGCTAACGGAGTTGCAGAAAGGTGCGGCAAAGAAGGTGCATAAGAAATACAGCAAACTGTCCATACCTGAGGCCTTGGAAACTGCCAAGCAAAGACTCACAGCCTTGGCCAGCCGCTTGAGGAGGTACACCAGAGAGATAGAAGGCAGGAGAATAAACCAGCTGTTCTCCACAGAAAGCAAAGGTGTACTCTCAGTGGCAAGGGAACAATAATAAGAGAACAGCACCACCAAGGCTGGAGACGGAGAAATACTGGAAGAGCATATGGGAGAAGGACGCAACCCATAACGGCAATGCTCAGTGGCTAGTGGATCTGAGGGCAGACCATAGCGACCTCCCTGAACAGGGTCCAGTAACCATCACAGTGGCAGATATCCAAGAAAGGGTCTCCAGTATGAAGAATTGGACAGCACCAGGGCCCGACATGGTTCACTGCTGTTCTGCATAGGCCTGAACCCCCTCAGTGAGATCATTAACAAGACTGGCTACGGATACCGACTACGGAACGGAGCAGTTGTCAGCCACCTCCTGTACATGGATGACATCAAGCTGTATGCCAAGAGTGAACGAGACATCGATTCACTGATCCACACTACCAGGCTATACAGCAATGAAATTGGAATGTCGTTCGGACTGGAGAAGTGTAGTCGGATGGTAACAAAGAGAGGGAAGGTAGTCAGAACTGAGGGGATTGAACTACCAGAAGGCAACATTGCAGACATAGAGGACAGTTACAAGTACCTGGGGATCCCGCAGGCAAATGGGAACCATGAAGAGGCCGCTAGAAAGGCTGCAACCACCAAGTACCTGCAGAGGGTCAGGGAAGTCCTGAGGAGTCAGCTGAATGGTAAGAACAAGATCCGGGCCATCAACACGTACGCCCTGCCCGTGATCAGGTATCCTGCTGGGGTAATAGGCTGGCCAAAGGAGGAGATAGAAGCCACTGACATAAAGACAAGAAAGATCCTTACCATGCATGGAGGGTTTCACCCCAAGTCCAGCACCCTGAGGCTGTACGCTAAGCGGAAGGAAGGGGGCCGGGGATTGGTGAGTGTCAGCACCACAGTCCAGGATGAGACAACAAACATCCAAGAATACATTGGGAAGATGGCCCCAACTGACCGAGTGCTCAGTGAATACCTCAGGCAGCAGAAACCCAAGAAAGAGGAGGGAGACGAGGAACCATCATGGAAGGACAGGCCCCTGCACGGTATGTACCACCGGCAGATAGAGGAGGTGGCTGATATCCAGAAATCCTACCAGTGGCTGGACAAAGCTGGACTGAAAGACAGCACAGAGGCACTAATCATGGCAGCACAAGAACAAGCTCTGAGTACAGGATCCATAGAGGCTGGGGTCTATCACACCAGGCAAGACCCCAGGTGTAGGCTGTGTAAAGATGCCCCAGAGACAATCCAGCACATAACAGCAGGGTGCAAGATGCTAGCAGGCAAGGCATACATGGAACGCCATAACCAAGTGGTCGGCATAGTGTACAGGAACATCTGTGCCGAGTATAACCTGGAAGTCCCGAGGTCAAAATGGGAGATGCCCCCAAGGGTGGTGGAGAATGACCGAGCTAAGATCCTGTGGGACTTCCAGATACAGACGGACAAAATGGTGGTGGCTAACCAACCGGACATAGTGGTGGTAGACAAACAGAAGAAGACGGCCGTAGTGATCGATGTATATATGAAGTGTCTTAAATACTACAAAAAAATGCCATATTAATTGTGAAGCACCAACGTCTTGTTACTGTGGATTGCTCACGGAAAATGAGTTTAAAAAGATGAGCATATTAAAAGAAAAAAGATTGTTTTAGAATAATCAATACTGCCACCTATTGCCCAAAATTGAACATGTCTGTCTTAGTTCTTTATCTAGAAATACAGAATCTATAATGAAAAAGTATTATTATTGATAAGGACAGACCATAAAAATCTATTTAGTAGTAGCATTAAGCCATTTCAATTATCTTCTTTTCCACCTTTCAAATGTGAAGATTTGGGTGGGCAGAGCAAACAAGTAAATTAAAAAAAAAAATCAGAGAAAGTTTAGATGAAGCAGACGCTCAAAGTCTTTCCCTCTTTTGTAGCTTTTACAAGAGTCCAGAACAACACCACTTGAAATGATGACCATCAATTTTTAAAATGTTACACATTTTAAAAATTGTCACCAAAAAGTGAACATGATGAGCCATCCAAAGATATGTTTATGTGATAGAACTCTCTCTGCTAAAAATGTATCGTATCCAGTTTTTTTATGATACAGGAGTGTTCTTTGGCTCTGCACCTTTAACACACACACACACACACACACACACACACACACACACACACACACACACACTTGTGTGACCTTTAAAAACTATAAAATCGGAATTCAAGCTCTGACTTTAAAATCCATGATTACCGCCACCTAGTTAAGTTAGGATGACATGAATTTTTGCATTCATGTTTGACATAGCTGAATTCTACTTTTAATATTTTAAAAGTAAAATAAAATGCCCTCTCATTTATGATGTTGTATTTTGAAACAGGCACATCATGGCTTGCCCTCAATGTGGAACTAAACTCGAAGGGTCATTTAACATCTGTCCTAAATGTGGCTTCAAGTTATCTGCCCTGACTGAAAAAAGTGCTCAAGGTAGGTGTCATATCATAACAGTAAAAATTATATTAACACTAGTCCAAGGAGTTCATTTGTGGTACCACAGGTGAATATTTAACAGGTGAGAAAACTTACTGGACATAAAGCATAAGTGTATCTTTTCCACTATCAATAAAGACTTTATGAATATTTTTCCTACACAGTATTCTAGTTTGGGTTGCTATAAAAATTTAAATGATTGTCTTGTCTTATCTATATATATTTGCATAGTAAAAAAAAAAACCAACAACAACTTTTGCCAAATTCACCGTTGTTTGATATATGTAACTAACCAAGCAATAATGGTTAAACAGATGGTGCCACATCAGCACATCCAATTTCAACCACTGCTGAGGAGAAAAACCAAAAGGAAGATCAAGACCATGCTGTTAAAGAAAGCACTACTCAAATACAGGTGACAAGGCTGAGAAATACATGTTATATTTGTGAAGTTACATATGTAATAGGTAATTTATCCAGCAATTTTGATTGAGAAATAAAAATAAAAATCCTCTTTTTGAAAGTGAAACCAAGGTTTCATACCAAAGTGATCAACTGCAGTAAACAAGCTCTTAAAAACAGAGTAACTAGTTTCTGCAGTCCTTCCACATTCAGCTTACGCAAATATTTCTTGTTCAGACAGTGTGCTAACTTACACGTTTCACTAAGGTATGAGACTGCAAAGATGAACTTTATGTTTGACATAAAAAGTGGGACAGTTTTTTATGTGTATTAGATTATTTGTATTAAATAAAAAGATGTTTAATTTCTGCCTCCAGAGAAAACTAAGATATACTTATCAATTTCAAAATGGTTTTTGAAGAACTAACAATGTAGCTTTTTTTTCAGGAACAGTTGGCCACTGGTGAATCAGAACCAACCAGAGATGATGCTACATCATCAGATATCATTACAGGCTCAGCCACAGCAGAAAGTGGAAGCACATCCTCATCTCTCCATATGACACATTTGAAAAGTGAATTAGCTGCTCCCCCTCAAGTTACAGATACTTGCAAAGAGAAAAATATGCTAATTGCTGTGACTGCTGAAAGTAATTCTGAATCATGCAATAAGCCAACAACACCTGAAACCAACTTGTCTGTTTCCACAATACTGCCATCCCCTGGAACTGCAGGTGGCAAAATACCAGCACATGAAGCAGAGAATGCATTGAGTAACAAAGACGACAGACCAGATGAACATCAAACTGCTGCTGACAAGGTAAGTGGCATTCATTCTGGACTCGTGTCAGAAATAATGGATTGCATTTATATAGCGCTTTTCGGGGCCCTCAAAGCGCTTTACAATACCACTATTCATTCACTCTCACATTCACACACTGGTGGAGGCAGCTACAGTTGTAGCCACAGCTGCCCTGGGGCAAAGTAGTCAAAGACAAGAAATGTTATTCAGATGATCAAAATATCCAGAAAAGACAGAAATCTACAAGCCTCAGCCTACCAACAAAGGGAACTATCAAAAGGACCAAGGTATTGTAAAGTCAAACAGAGTTTTAACCCTCAAACTAAATTTTGCACAGAAACGCAATATCATAATAAGTATATGTTATCATGTTTTTTTTATTATACATAATATAACAATGAATATGTCATT
This sequence comes from Astatotilapia calliptera, assembly GCF_964374335.1. NCBI lineage: Eukaryota > Metazoa > Chordata > Actinopteri > Cichliformes > Cichlidae > Astatotilapia > Astatotilapia calliptera. The sequence continues at coordinate 34,870,715 of NC_137436.1, read as the reverse complement.
TATCTACCGATGTTTATGAAACTTCCTCTTTCTGAATATGAAAAACTGTTTTGTTCTCTTTTTACACCAAGTTTATCCATTTCAGTCAGGATAGTTTGGGTTGCCATAAAGCTGTAAATACTTTTCCGTTATCATGTACATTTGTATGCTCAAAAAAGTGGTTAAAGATGTAAGCTACCATGACAATAATCAGCACATCAAATTTTAACCACAGCCGGGAAGAAAATCCATTAAGTCGATCAAGATCAGGCTTCAAAAGATGTTAAAGAAAAAAAAGGAAACATCGCCCAACAAAACTAAGGTATTATAAATTCAAATAAATTGTTCTAACTCTTAAACTGAATTTGTACAAAATGCAAAATCACAACATCAGTAAAAACATTATTTTCTTTTATTATAGTCATGTAATGATTTTGCCAGTGTGAAATCAGTTTTAATTGTGTAATATTAATTAATGGTCCATTTTGATATACAAATAAAAGTGAGTGAGAGAGAGAAAAGAGGACAGTTAGCGAATCAGGAAGTGCAGAGTATCGGTAAGGATTAGTAATGAGAGCTATGATACCTGCAAAGGTATGGAAATGTCTAGGAAAGAGGACATTGGACTTTTTGAACAGACTGTTTAACACACTCTTGAAGAGTGGGGGATGCTTGAGGACTGGACAAGAAGTGTACAAGGAGTTGAGAGATGAATGACAGATGGATTCATAGTGGGAGTGTGATTACATCAGGAATCAGGTGGAAGAGAGCTTGGAGAGGTTGAGATATGCTCTGGAGAAAAGAGGAATTAAAGTCAGTTGAAGCAAGACGGAACACCTGTGCATCAATGAGAGGGAGACAGGTAACAGTAAAGCTGCAAAGAGTTAGAGGTACTGACGATATCATAAGGAATTCTAAAACTACCCAGGTTATTATGTTTTGACCTTCTATTTTAAGGACAGTGACTTTACTTAAAGTAAAATGTGCTATATAAATCAAATTGCAGTTTGAGTGGCAAGGCTGAGATTGTGCAGAGGAGAGATAGTGAATATTTTGAACAAAGGATGTTGAAGATGGAGCAGCCAGACCAAAGGAAAAGATGAAGACCACAGAGAAAGTTAATGGATGTAGTGAAGGAGGACATGTAGAGTGTTGGTGTGACTATGACTAACCATCTGATTCCTGTATGACTTTTAGAACGTGATTTTCTTTCACTGTATATGTATACATTATGGTATATAAAATAATGAAAAATATATTCTACTTAGTACTTTTTACTTATTAACTTTCGCTTTTTCAAAGGTTGCTGATATTAATTCAGACGAGGAGACAGATTCAGAACTGACAGAGACAAGGGAACCAGGAAATGAAGATATAGGTATCTACAGGCAAACAACTTCCTGCCTTTCTGGACCTCAAGTGGAAGAGAATATCTTGATGCCATCCAGTAAATTTCAGATACCAGAAGAGTAAGTGACAGGACTACAGTATGTATTTGACATTATTTGACATATTAAACTATGAAATTAACATTATTGCCATTTTTTCCTCCTTTTTTCCAGTTCATCAATCAATGAAGAAATACTGGTGCACTTTCATGCTGTCATTTCTAAAGAATTTCATTTGGAACCAGAGAAAGACATGGTTGTCTTAAAATCTGAAGTGTTGTTTGGAAGCTGGGATGGTTTTACTGAAATGTTCCCAAGGTATAGCTTAATAGTTTTTTATAACTAAAAAAACAACAGAGAGAGAGAGAGAGAGAGAGAGAGAGAGAGAGAGAGAGAGAGAGAGAGAGAGAGAGAGAGAGAGAGTTTTACAAATTCTACACTGAGAATCAAAGAGAGTGAATTTAGACTGCAATTATTTTTAATCATATTCCCTTTCCCCCCCAGGAACAATTATTAGCCTCTGTGGAATTATTAGTTTGTCACTTCTCTGTATGTTCCATCTCTAACAAGAATGGTTTCTGTTTAATAGCCCTCTTGGGGACAACCAATATCTTATTGAAAGACAGTATCGGATTCCCAAGGAAAAAATTCAAGAGAGCATTCCCTACAAATATGCAGTTTACAAAAAGGAGTATGACTTTATCTATGAGACCATCTACCAGAAAGAGAAAAATGACCGCGTCAACAGGTGCCTAACCATCGATCCAGAGCTTTTAACTGCAGAAGGTATTTTGAATTTTATTGACGCAAATGTTCACATATTGGTTTACTACATTTGCACAACAGCACAGTGTGCTATCAATCGAAAAATCTAGTAAATGAAAAAATACCATGTTTGGTATGTTACCCTCTTTCATCCTCATCCCTGCCAATCACTGAGATGAACACCTTTTTCAGTAGAGAGATGTTTATTCCATTTCTGCTGTCTGTAGAAAATGTTTAACTGGATTCAATAAATGACACTGGAAATTCACACAGATTGGGTCCAGGGACACGATGATTCTTGAAAAAGTAATCAGTGTAGTATTCCTTATAGTTTGTCATCTACAGGGAAGATGCATTTTTGTTCATCAAATGGACAGTTTGATAAATTTAGAGCAGCAGCAGCAAAAAAAAAAAAAAATTAAAAAAAAAAATGAATATACCACTCCACTAGCTCAGTATATACACTGGCCTGGTCCCGGACAGGGGGATGGGGGTCATATTTTGTTAGACCTGTCATCGATTTGGCAGTGATTTTTCAGACGTGTTTTTAGCTGAGGTATCATGTTATCTCCAGTAAACACGAACTCTATATAAGAGGTGTTCACAATTGAGTTACTGAAATGTTCTTTTGGTTTGTTTTTTTGTTTGGTTTTCTTTTAAAGGTGAGTGGCACCAATATGATGATATGATCCATCCCAAACCGAAGAGTAATTGGCCTTGGAATTCTACAGTACAAACTGTGATAGAAGGGAGAAACTTTGCTGGCAGGGAAATGTTACAAATAATCTTTGATCTTCTCGAAACTTGGAATGAACAGAAAGTGGGAGAATTCTTTTCCCTACTGCAGCAGTTCTTTTATACATACAGTGGTCCTCTGCTTCATGATGGTAGAGAAAGACGATGGGGATTACCATATGATTCAAATCAGGTAAACAAATTTTATACTACAACAGGTAGCATTCCAAGATTCAATAATGCAAAAGTTAAAAGTATTGAATAGTGTTTTCCATACTCCACTGTGTATTGGCATTAGTCCTAACATTTCTCCTTTGCTTTTTCCAGGTGAAATACCTTCTTAAACATTTTCTGGACAAACACTTGAGTTTTGATGCCATAAAGAAGACAGCAAAAATACCACCTCTCCATGCAGGGATTATTGGTTTGCTTGTTTACAACAAGTATCTGAAGGACAGCATGACAAATCAACTTTCTAGTTTATGCAATCTTCTTTGCCTGCCTAAAATGCCAAATCATCATTTTGTTTCTTTCTGGAAAGACTTTGTAAAAGCTTTGCCATATGAAAACAGGTAACTTAAATATAGTTTTATTTTACTTATAAAATTAAAGGCGAAATTATAATAGATGAAAGATTCTAAAAAAAAATTTTCATAGACAATAGTTACAAAGTAGTATGGTATCATCAATCTTGATTCTCATTGTCCATATCTGATCAAATATTTGTGTAAAAATGTTGTGAGTTTTCCCGTGTAGTTTGGCATACTAGCATGTGAATTTGTCACTGACTTGTCTGACCACTGACATATTTTATTTATATAAAAGATTGGTTGCAGATGCAGTTGAGACCCTTTGCCATATCGCTATGACACGCCGTATTGAGAAGTGGGTGTTGGTCATCCCTTTGGTTCATCTACTGAGAGGAGAAAGCAAACCATATGAGCCAGTCCCACCTGTCTTGAATCCACAGTTTGACTCCTGGACAGGCTTGAAGAGAATCACAAGAACAGATTCATATGATGCTAGTCATATGTATGCACTTATCTTTTATAAATACACCAAAATTCAGTTTAATTCATCTGCCCCCAATAATCAGCTCTCATTTTTAATTAGGAATCTGATCCAGATCATGGAAGAACATGACTACCTGATAGACATTGATCATCTTCTTGTGCACTCTTGGATGTCTCTGATGGGAGTTGATTACCTAATGACCGACAAATTGGTTATGCGTGTTGAACTTCGAGACATTCTTCAATATTTGCAGTTCATTGTCAGTTCTGGCAACCGTAAACGCATGTGCATGGTATGTATTCTTAACAGTGGTATTTTGTTAGGACAGAGTGTCAAATATTAAAATGAAAAGTATTTATTTATACAATAATGTTAAATAGAGATTGATTGAGATTAATGTTAGTTTTATTTTGGTCCAGTTAATTATCGTTAATCATCTGCTGCACAAATTAACTTTATTTGGTTGTTGTTTTCAGTAACAATCAAGAAAACTAACTCATGGGTATGCTTAATGTGAATGGACTGATACTTATATCCCACTTTTCTACTCTCCTGGAGCACTCAAAGTGCTTTACACAACATGCAGATCCACACAAGTACTTTCTTCTATGCTTATAAGTGCTTTCTAAATAACATTCACACTCTAATGGATGCATCAGCGAACAACTTGGGGTTAGTATCTTGCCCAAGAGTATTTTGCATGCATACAGGGGGAGCTTGAATCACAAACCTTCTGATCCGTAGATGACCTGCACTACCTCCTAAGCTACAGACACCCCAAATGTAGGATGAAAACAATAAATCAGTGCTGACTTTTGACTTCACACTGATTATAGATGATTATTATATTACTTCTCAGGTAAAAGTTGTTTTTTTCTTTATCATAATTATCGTTATTTGATAATTGTCAATTATCAATTTCGGAATCAACATTTAACTTTTTTTTTACTCTTTATATTATTCAATTGATCTGATCTGTAAAGACCTGTGATTGACGAAAGTCCCAGTCACAGGTTATATTACCTAAAGCCTGAAAATGTCAAGGTGTGGCAGGCAGAATGTAGCACCCAAAAGCAAAACACTCAACGAAGGGATAAACTTAAAGAGGCTGCTTTATTGCAGTGGCAACTTGCACAAAAACACTTACAAAACTAAACCAAAGCCTAGAAACTGGAACTAATAACAAAACACTGGGAAACTATGGACGGCGACCTCAGGGAGCACAAGAGAAGAGACACACACAGATGAGGGGACGACACAACACTGACAAAGAGAAACACAGGGCTAAAATACACTGAGGGATAATGAGGGCATGGGACACAGCTGGGAGGAATCACACTTGACGAGACCAAGGGGGCAAGGGACCGTCAATGTAAAATGGCATGAAAACAATGGGAGCACAGAGAACACACAAATAACAAAAACCCAGAAAACTCTAAAAAGTTATAAACGCAAAACATAAACATGAAGTCACTAGACTCTAGACCGTGACAGAAAACAATACGAGGAGCAACTGTTTAGGTCTTTCCTAGACTACGCTGATTTATAATAGGCTGAAAGGTTATTTTAGATTTTATGTTCATGTATTCTAAGTACAATAAATACATGTTGCCTACCCCATCTTTAACGATTTTGTGTTTTTCTATTAAATGTGTTCTGTTATTTTGCTGACAGGTTGTGAGACATTTGACATCTTATCTGATCAAGAAAGAGAGCAATCACAAGAAAAGGTAAAATGAAAAGGAAAACAAAGGTGCCTGAGAATATAATCCAAGATCCCTGAAGAAGAATTTCAGTGTATTATTGCTAGCAGTCTTGTGCATATACAACAATAATATTAATATTTTCTTCCCATAGTTTTGATGACAGAGATGGAGAGTGCTGCCTGAAAACTGCAGTAATGCTTCTTGGTTCTGTCTGCTGTATTACAAAAGACACAGAGTTCAGGGATCTTCCTCTTCAGTTCCTTGATCTAGTCTGTGTGATTGCCAAGGCATATGGCCTCACTGATTCCCAGGTGTGACTTACTTGTCCAAGTTCTCACTATAAGACACACATATGTATATATATATTACAGAATAAGTTGACATGGTGTGATAAGTTTTTTTTTTCATAATATCTTCATTAATTTACAGACAAGAAAGATAATTCATGAAGAGTCAGTCAGGGGCACATTACAAACAATGAGGGTATGGCAGGCAAATACCTTCCGCAACAAACTGCTTAATAAGCAGTCCGTTTTGCAGTCTTCTCTACCCAGTGAAATACAGGTAAGCAGAAATTAATGTTAGTAATATCTTATTATCTTTTATGGTTTAGTGTACATATTGTTCTTCTGACATCAATTAAGTAGCTACTAATAGAAGGGGGAGGGGAAGTAGCTCATTTTACTTACAAATTAAGGAATCTGTCTAACAACCAGTTCAGATAACATAAGTCCATCTGTCCATCTGTCTTTTTAACCACCACAACTCAAAACTAATGATTTTCACGAGCTTGACAAAATAAAAAGTAAGACTGAACATTTTACATTCCTCCATTGAGGACTAAAATGCACCTTTTACAATCATGTACAATATATTAAGCTTGGTAGATACTTTTTAGTAGGCTGGTTGAACACCAAGAGATAAACACTGGAAGTTTGGTGTTAAAAAATATTTTGTACCATTTTTTTTTTGAAGGTAAGTAGATTCATAAACTCACTCTTTCTTTGTCTCAACAAGAACACTGAATGAGTTTGCAAAGAACCTAATTGACTCTGGGATACAAACAATTATGCCATTAGGTTAGTACTCCCTAAAGTCTGTAACTACATTTAAGATTATGCCCAATGGCCAACCTTCATTTATCTCAAAAATTCTTGAAAGAGTAGTTGTAATACAGCTAACAGATCATCTACTGAGGAACAGCTTATTTGAAGAGTTTCAGTCAGGTTTCAGAGCTCATCACAGTACAGAAACAGCATCAAAGAAGTTTACACTTATGATCTCTGTTAGTAGGGATGGGTATCGTTTAGGTTTTATCCGATACCAGTACCAAACCGGTACTTTTGAAACGGTGCCGGTGCTTAAACGGTGCTCGAACTGGTGCTTAAAGAATGGAGAACACAAAATTGGTCCAAAAACCTCTCATGTTCAGCTGTTTTTTTTGTAAAAAGATAACAATGTTAGCCTTTTCTGCAGCTACAGGGGATTTATGGCATCACTCTTGGCTGGAAGCAGTACTTAATCAATGGAAAAAACACAAACTTTGTCCAAAAACCTCTCATGTTTAGCTGTTTTCCACATTTTCTTTGGTCATTTTAGCCTTTTTGAACTAGCAAAAACTACGACTGTGTTTGCTAGTTCACCTTACATGCATTAATGTAATAACGTGGTTAGCCTACTCAACCTAAAGTACACACGAACAACATTAAGCTACTCACGCAGAGAAGAACGGCTGCTGCTGCCATCATCATCCGTCATCATTTCTGCTACACTGGCAGGGCTAGGGGCCAGGACTCTCCTCTTCGGGTTTTTGGGGGATGTTGTTAACTCCGGGTCCGATAACAGGCAACCCATCCACAGTAGATGTGCCCGGTGTGAGGTCTCGCAGCGAACTATCAAATACGGTGCATTTCTCGGCTTTTAACAAAATGCTATACGTCGCTAGGTGTTTCATCAGATTCGAGGTTTTACCTCCTTTGCACAGTATCACCTTAAAGCACTTGTTGCAGGCTGCTGAGTTTACATCTTTTGCTGTGAAGTACAGCCAGACTTTGACCACTTCGCCCTGGGCATTTTTAATCTGTAGCTTTGCTCTAAAAGAACGTACGTACCTGGGGCCCCTACGACAGTGGGAAGGAAAAACTCCCTTTTAACAACAGGAAGAAATCTCCAGCAGAACCAGGCTCAGGGAGGGGCGGCCATCTGCTGCGACCAGTTCGGTGACAGAAGGAAGACAGTATAGAAGACATGCTGTGGAAGAGAGCCAGAATTAATAACAAGTGTGATTCAGTGCAGAGAGTTCATAGTGTGTCAAAAAGGTGGCTGAAAAGGAAAAACTCAATGCATCATGGGAGTTCCCCGGCAGCCTATGCCTATTGCAGCATAACTAAGGGATAGGGTTGGTTTTTTTTAAATTGCTCTTTCTCTGGTCCTAGGACCAATTTGCCATGGAAGACCCTACCAGGGGGCAAAAAGACTCCCTATAATATAGCCCCTGGGATCCCTGTGACACATAAACCCCTCCACCAGAATAAGATAGCAATTCACGGAAGGCAAGATTTGATGCTTGTGGCTGGGCGTTGTCTGCGGTATGCAGGGAAGGTGGACAAACCTGCGCGGCATCCGCAATCATGCCCCGCCGACTTATATTGTATTGGGTCCTGTGTTTGGTGTTGTTGGTGGTGATGTGTACGTCTGGTGGCAGAAGAGCTGCAGCCCTTGAGTGTACTGTTACACTTCTAGAAGATGCATGCTTAAATGAGGATAAATGAAGAAGAGTAAAGATGAATAAAGGTTTTGTGAAAATGACTACTGAGTCCGGTGCCATCTCTGGATGCTCGAGGAATAAAAAGAACCAAGGTAAAACTGATTTCACAACACAGCCTAAGCAGAAAAGTCACGACCTCCCCCTCCCCAGCCACCTCCGCTAGCTTATCTGGGGGAACACCAAGGCGTCCCCAGGCCAGCCGAGAGATATAATCTCTCCAGCATGTCCTGGGTCTGCCCCGGGGCCTCCTCCCGGTGGGACATGCCCAGAACACCTCACCCACGAGGTGCCCAGGAGGCATCCTTGTCAGATGCCCGAACCACCTCAGCTGGCTCCTTTCGATAGAACTTTTAAGCTCAGCTCTCTCGTCACCACAACGGAACGGTGCAGCGTCCGCATCGCTAATCCGTCTGTCGATCTCCGGCTCCCTTCTCCCATCACTCGTGAACAAGGCCCCGAGATACTTGAACTCCTCCACTTGGGGCAGGAACTCATCCCCGATCTGGAGTGGGCACTCCACCCAGATTGAATGTTAAAAATAAATATGAGTCAGTGGCCACTGGTGGTAAGAGAAATGGTAAGCAAGTAATACGAAATGCCATGACCTCGAATGATGGATTTTCAAGGTAATCTTATATTGGTCATCTTTCTTTTTATACTAGTCTTAAAATACCATTAACAAATGTATTACCTGCAGCAAATTTGGGGAAACTGGAGACATTTTAACATCTTGATCGCTTCAATTTTAATTTCAGATATTTTAAAACTTGACCTGCAGGTTAGACACGGCCCGTGTTTATTAAAATCCTCGTTTTTCTTTTAGGCATGGAGCAAATTACTCTCAATATCTTTTAATTATGAGGAACACACTTCATTATGGACAACCACATTCATGGATGATTTTCAAGACAAACTGAGAGAGGTAAGACTGCATTATGTTTATATTTTCATGGTAATGTAAAACTGGAAAATATAGTGAGGCTCTGTGCTTGTGTTCTAGGAACATCCTGTGGATCAAATTGGAATATACTGTACCAAGATGGGCGAGATGAGCAAGGAAAGTCCATTGTTGTGCAGCATAATGGAGAACTGTGCAATGGAGGCTGCTGCACATATTTGCCAGGTATGATTTCAATCAATGACAAATGGTTAGTAATGTCGTGTAATATAACTGTAAGTCCCATGTAAGCAACAATATTTTCACACTCTTGGGGTGCAGAGGACAATTGCCTTGCAGGGGATATTATCCATGTTTCTTTTTTCTTACTCTATTCATCCATCTATTTTCTTCTGCTTATCCGGGGCCGGGTTGGGGGGCAGCAGCCCAGCATCCCTCTTCCCGGCCAACTCCTCCATCTTGTCTGGCTCCTACCTCAACTGGCACCTTTCGATGTGGAGGAGTAGCAACTCTACTCTGAGCCCTTCTCAGATGGCAAAACTCCTCACTCTGTCTCTAAGGGAGAGGTTAGCCACCCTTTGAAGAAAGCCCATGTCCACCGCTTGTATCCACAATCTTGTTCTTTCAGTCATTACCCAATGCTTGTGATTGTAGGTGCGGGTACAGACGTAGATCGACTGGTAAACAAGAGCTTTTACACTCAGCTCTCTTTTCATCACGATGGACCAGTACAACATCCGCATCACTGTAGCAGCAGTACAAAGCCGTCTGTTGACCTCCCACTACCCTGACTTGTGAACAAGACCCTTAAATACTTAAACTCCTCCACCTGGGGTTGCATCTCGTCTCTGACCTGGAGTGGGCACCACCCTTTTCTGACTGAAGCCTCAGACTTAGTGATGTTAGTTCTCATTCCTGCTGCTTCACACTCCCCTGTATATATTAATCGCCATCTGTGGGTGGATAGCAAAGAAAGAAGATTGTACAGAGAAATGCCCTTTCTCTTGTGACACATGACAATAAACACTTTGAATCTTGAACCACTTGAACCACTCTGGTGTGAGTTGGAGGCCACCACCTGAAGAAACCAACAGAACCACATTATCTGCAAAAAGCAGAGATGAGTTTCTGAGGCACCTCATGTCTAGAAGACCTCACCTAGAAGGCATCCAGGAGGCAGATGCCTAACACACCTTAATTGGCTCCTGTCAGTGTGGAGGAGCAGCGGCTCTACTCTTAGCCCCTCTCAAATGGCCAAAATCCTACACCTTTCGCTAAGGAAGAGCACAGTCAACCTCAGAGGAACCTGATTTTTGACAGTGTTGCTTTCACACTAAGCTCGCTCTTCTCCAAACCAGACCAGTGCAGCACCCATACCACTGCTGCTGCTTCATCCAGCTGTCAGTCTCCTGTATGCCCACCCCTGCTCGCAGACTCACCATTGCTCTCCAGTTGGAAAACACTTATCGACTGCTTGTGATTAAACTTGTGATTGATCAGGGTCATAACTGTTGATTTAGTTTCAGTTGAATTTAATTTCACGACATTAAGTGAAATAAATATTTGATTTTAAAGCAAACCATGACTTGATGGAGAAACCCTTGGTGGGGCGCATATTGATAAGACATTTCTTAAAGTTGGTTATCAAGATTCCACTTATCTGAGGAAGGGTATCGGCCAACTCCACTTAAAAGAAACTCTAACTCTAACTCTTCCTTAACTTAATATGGCTCTTCTTAAGCCACTGGAGGACCCAGCCACAACCCAACTTCCATAGTTTTGGTTAAGGAAAGGAGGTTCTCGTCTAAGGTTTTACAGTACATGGCTCTGTCCATTGGCCCCTCAATGTGGTGAAGTCATCCTTTATATTCAGCAAAAAAATGTTTCCACCTCCATCCTGGACAGTGGAGATAATGTTCTTTGGGTCATACTCAGCATTTCTGTTCATCCAAATATTGAAGGTTGAGTTGAAAGTTCTGCAAAATTTCCATCCATTACAATGTAGTATGTGACCAGTTGTGTTTTTGATCACTCTGGTCACAACTGCCTTCACATCTTTAAAATAGCTAAATTTGGAGCTGATCCACCACCTTTCTCATGATGATCCTGATCACACGAGACAAGCTCTTTTGAGCATGGAGCTCCAGACTGAGGGAAACTGATGGTCATTCTATATTTCTTCTCTTTTCAAATAATGACAGTAACAGTTGTTACCTTCTTGCCAAGCTTCTTGCTGATGGTAGCTCATTCCAGCCTTGTGCAGTTCTACAATCGTCTCCTTTGACGACTCTTTGGTCTTGTGCATGGCGGTGAAGAGGAAGAGAACTACCAACATACCTGACGTGGGTCTGTGGGTCTTTTGAAAGTTGTCTACATCTACAAGTATTTTCCTTTTTCTCTCTCTTTTTATCAACATGAAAGCTGTGAAGAGTAAAATCATTTCACTTGTTTTCTTACAAATGGAAATTATAACCAACAGCAATAGTTTGCCCTTTTTCCACATTTTTTCCAACTGTTGCTTTTAAATTCATATTGCATTTTTAATTAATTAGTATTTATGACAAATGCAAAACACACTTAGTTTTAATTGCAATTACTTATTTCTGTACAGTAAAAATGATCATTACAGGCACAATTTGCAAGAGTTAATAAATGAATCTTTGAGATGTTTCTGCTTGTCTTATTTTTCTTTTTTCTTTTCTTTCCACTCAGGATACATCAGCTATGTCACAACTCATGAACAGATATGATTTCACAAAATTTTTAAAACTAATGTCAGTTGTTGTGATGGAGTCATGGCCCAAAGATGAAAACGGACATGAGATACAAGATGAAGACTTGGTATTTGACTACCTCATGAGCTGGCCCATGGCCAAAACCATCCTCAAACCTGCAGGTAAACTGTGAAATAAAAAAAGAACATAACATGAAATACACCTTGAATGCTCTTTAGTAATGTCTAGGGTATGCATTAGCTTTCAATTTTGTATATTACCGTACTCATTTTGAAGGAACATATTCATTGGAAACATGAATGCACTTTTGAGACAAATTCAGAATGTGAGGACTGTTTGCAACTTAACTGGAAGATGCCTGTTTAAAAATTGAATCAAACGGAGATGAACAGGTTTTTGTAGTTGTTGTTGTTGTTTTTTTAAATTTAAAATAAAAATCTGTAAGATGCTTTATGGGTTTTTTTTTTTTTTTTTTTATCTTTTCAGGTGCTGGAGAAGGATTGACTGACAAACTGTCAGATGAAGCACTTTCCAAGATAGATTTGGGAAGGTCAGCCTTTAAATCTGTTTCAAAGAAGTTCCTCAGTGGAGAGATACAAATTAAAGGCTTACTTCAAATTCTCCAGAGAAAACAAGAATTTCTTGATTTCCTAAAGATAGGTGAATACAACTATCTGTTTTTCCTTCCGTTTCTCACGTGTTTCTTTGCTTTCTCTCTTTAAAAAAAGAATCTTAAAACTATACATTTTGTATGTGCACCATTTTTTCTACTTTTTTCATTTATAATTTCAACTTCCCAAAAAAATCCCAAATTACAAATTCAATTCCAAGCAAGTTAGCTTGTTGTGTGAAACGTAAAAACAGAATGCAATGACTTGATTAAAAGCCAACAAGACAGTGAAAAAAGACTACAAGTAAACACACTGTCCGTGCTTATTTTCTCTTTTATTGTAGTGACGCTCTACTGACAGTTTCTTTCTCGACTTTTGGTTCAGCACCCACGCATGCAGCTTTCTAGATGCACTCCGACACTTCTCTCCGACACTCCACTCTGGCCTCACTAAATCTGTTGCAGCCCTGTTGCAACACTGTTAAAATGTGTTTTGTTTGTTGATGATATCTTTCTGTATTGCTCAGGTAAAAACCTAGAACAGCTTCTGACTACTGTGGAAAAAGAGTTAAATATACTGAAAAATTGATGTGACATAAATAAGTTATCATTAAATATAAACATTTTTTTTTTTGGCACCAGACAAATGGAAAAATGTGGCTAAAATCAGGGCTAATGGATTTGAAATTGAAATAGTGTATGAAAATAAATTTCTTGGAGTGATAATTGATGATACGTTTTTTGGAAGTCTCATATAAACCATGTCAAAATGAAAATGTCAAAAACCATTGCTATTCTCCACAAAACAAAGGATGTCCTGAACAAGAAATCATTATACACACTTTATTGTTTTCTGTGGCTTCCATATATGACTTACTGCCTAGAGATATGGGGCAATACATATAAACCCAATACTCTTCCCATCTTTAAGTTGCAAAAAAGAACTATGAGAATTATACATCAATTGAACTATATAGAACCAACTAACATTTTGTTTATTAATTTGAATACCCTGAAATTTTAGGATCTAGTCGAATATACAGGGAGTGCAGAATTATTAGGCAAGTTGTATTTTTGAGGAATAATTTTATTATTGAACAACAACCATGTTCTCAATGAACCCAAAAAACTCATTAATATCAAAGCTGAATGTTTTTGGAAGTAGTTTTTAGTTTGTTTTTAGTTTTAGCTATTTTAGGGGGATATCTGTGTGTGCAGGTGACTATTACTGTGCATAATTATTAGGCAACTTAACAAAAAACAAATATATACCCATTTCAATTATTTATTTTTTACCAGTGAAACCAATATAACATCTCCACATTCACAAATATACATTTCTGACATTCAAAAACAAAACAAAAACAAATCAGCGACCAATATAGCCACCTTTCTTTGCAAGGACACTCAAAAGCCTGCCATCCATGGATTCTGTCAGTGTTTTGATCTGTTCACCATCAACATTGCATGCAGCAGCAACCACAGCCTCCCAGACACTGTTCAGAGAGGTGTACTGTTTTCCCTCCTTGTAAATCTCACATTTGATGATGGACCACAGGTTCTCAATGGGGTTCAGATCAGGTGAACAAGGTGGCCATGTCATTAGTTTTTCTTCTTTTATACCCTTTCTTGCCAGCCACGCTGTGGAGTACTTGGACGCGTGTGATGGAGCATTGTCCTGCATGAAAATCATGTTTTTCTTGAAGGATGCAGACTTCTTCCTGTACCACTGCTTGAAGAAGGTGTCTTCCAGAAACTGGCAGTAGGACTGGGAGTTGAGCTTGACTCCATCCTCAACCCGAAAAGGCCCCACAAGGTCATCTTTGATGATACCAGCCCAAACCAGTACTCCACCTCCACCTTGCTGGCGTCTGAGTCGGACTGGAGCTCTCTGCCCTTTACCAATCCAGCCACGGGCCCATCCATCTGGCCCATCAAGACTCACTCTCATTTCATCAGTCCATAAAACCTTAGAAAAACCAGTCTTGAGATATTTCTTGGCCCAGTCTTGACGTTTCAGCTTGTGTGTCTTGTTCAGTGGTGGTCGTCTTTCAGCCTTTCTTACCTTGGCCATGTCTCTGAGTATTGCACACCTTGTGCTTTTGGGCACTCCAGTGATGTTGCAGCTCTGAAATATGGCCAAACTGGTGGCAAGTGGCATCTTGGCAGCTGCACGCTTGACTTTTCTCAGTTCATGGGCAGTTATTTTGCGCCTTGGTTTTTCCACACGCTTCTTGCGACCCTGTTGACTATTTTGGATGAAACGCTTGATTGTTCGATGATCACGCTTCAGAAGCTTTGCAATTTTGAGACTGCTGCATCCCTCTGCAAGATATCTCTCTATTTTTGACTTTTCTGAGCCTGTCAAGTCCTTCTTTTGACCCATTTTGCCAAAGGAAAGGACGTTGCCTAATAATTATGCACACCTGATATAGGGTGTTGATGTCATTAGACCACACCCCTTCTCATTACAGAGATGCACATCACCTAATATGCTTAATTGGTAGTAGGCTTTCGAGCCTATACAGCTTGGAGTAAGACAACATGCATGAAGAGGATGATGTGGACAAAATACTCATTTGCCTAATAATTCTGCACTCCCTGTAAATGGCACAGATAATGTACAAAGCACAAAATAAAATGCTTTGCTGCAGTACTCAGAAGCTGTTTGAAGTCAGAGAGAGTCAATTCGATTTGAGGGGAACAGATTTTTTTTCTGAAACTCTTGGTTGTTTTGCTTGGATGATTGTTGTGAAATTTAAATTAATGATGATGATATGATGATAAATTATGTCATGATCTGCGAGTCAAATTGTGTGGAGAAGAGAGGAGTGTGGCCCCAAAAGCAGGCACTGATGACTGACTTACTGAGTGAGAGCTTTATTTACAATGGGAGGTGACATACAAACAAAATCAGAGAATGCCCTTGACTTAAACTAAGAAAAACCTAAAGTGGGAAAAACGCAACCAGAGACAAAGAACTAGGAACAACAGCAGAACGAAAGCAGATGAAACACTTGCACAAGCATTATGTTTTGCAACAATAATGTTGCAAGTATCTTGAGAGAGCTTGGTTTTACCCATCATAAGATGTTTCTTGTGTGACACCTTGGTATTGAGACACCTTTTTGTAGACCATCAGTTAATATTAATTTGCCCTATGTGACAGGATTGCTCTCTAATTACTGATAAATTATAAGTTGGTATCATGACTTTCCAAGCCTTTTTGCATTTCCCTTTCTTTATGAGTTCAATACTTTTTTCCTGTGTCATTTCTCATTATTACACATAAGCTAATTTATGGAAATCTCTGGTTTGATTTCTTTGCATGTGTAGATTGGATGAGTTGTTACCGACAGCTGGTGAAAATCTGTGTCAATAGCACCCTTAGTAAATATATTTACTCAGAAAATTGGAGACATTATCAATACTTATTTTACCCAGTGCATGTCAGTCTTATTCTTTATGATCAACAAATTTGATTTGGCAAAGAAGTATATGAATATATAGAATTATATATACTTGAAATTTTTATTTTTAATTCAGACTTCATAATTTTTTATACTTAGACATTTGTGGCATTTTCTTTATATTCCTCCAGATGGCCTATGTGATGACGGTCGTTGTAAAGATGAGAGTAACATGAAAATACTACTGAGACAAAGAGAAGATGAAACAGAAGCTGTGAAGTATGAGAAACAACTGGTCAAAACTCTTCTGCAAATCTGCCAGGAGGTTCCAGAACACGTGAAAGGTAAGTAATGCTAAGATATACATATATAGCACATATATTTTTATTTATATATTTGTTCTGGTATTAGGTTAGACAGGATGGTAGTACAAATATTGTCACTGATCACTCATCTCAAAGCAAGAAAGACTTTGAACGTCCTGTTCGTTAGTGAGTTTTCTGTGTGCAGTTTGCCTGTTCTCCCTATGTCTATTGTTAGGTACATTTTTGAGAAAGGGAAGACAAATATGCTCATACTGTTTTATTAAGCAGTTGAAGGTTCAAGTCAAAAAACTGCTGCCATGTCTCTTTGCTCCCTGGGGAAATCCAAACGAACAAAAAGCAGCACACCCATATAGTAAATGCTTTTTATTATGTGTGATAAACCAGACACTAAGGTGATTGGTCAAAAGAGTTTAGGGTGGCCTTAGGTCTGATGTCGGCTCAGGTTTCTTCTGCAACTTTCTGGCACTTCTTATGTTTAGATGCCACCTCACCCATTATCATGGCAACCACCTCTTACCCTCCTCTGACCTGCATAAAGACAGAGCTACGGTGCATTCCATCAGGGCAGATTTATGACCGAGGCCCCATTAATGTGAAGGATCTTAGTCTGTTAGTATCTGTTAGAGTGACAGTCTACTTCTAAAACTTCTCCACAGTACATTGTGTGCAGAAAAAGACAAAACACAAATATGTGATGGTAATTATGAGATGGATCGCTACCTTATAGTGGTGGAGAGCAATGTTCCCTCTAAGCTGCGCGCGCATTTGCGCACTGCTGGCACGGTCTCTGCGCACAGAAAATCTGCGTTGCGCACAAAAAAAAACTACTTGAATTGAAATTAAAATTAATACTTTAACAATTCTGTTTTACCGTGTTAGTCAGTGAGTGACTGGCGGCTCCCATTATTGGCTGGACTTATCCCATAGTCCAGCCAATAATGCGATTCACATTCGTATATACGCAGCTAATCAATGTCGTTGACAGGGTATGACAGTGTGCTTACGTGGGAGTGGGAGATTGACAGCTGGGGCAGGCTCCACTCCTTGGGCCTTTTTTGAGACCTTGGCAAAGTGGTGACACATCCAAATAACTTGTTTTGAATTGATGATCTTGGAGCATTGGTCAGTCCACAGCTGTGCGCTGACAAAGAAATCCTTTATATGATGGCAAAAAGAAATTCTCGGTCACAGTCAATCATGACTACTAATATAATGCCTTGCCAAATTAATTAGGACATTGTAGAACCATCCCCCACCTTTTTTTTGCGCCACGGACCAGTTTATGTCAAACAATATTTTCACGAACCAACCTTTAAGGTGTTGTGGATAAATACAACAAAATAAAACCAGTACTGGTATTACAAAAACAGTACTGGGTTGGGGACCACTGTTGTAGAACCTTTAACACCGCTTGTGCCCACTCTTTGTGCTTACTGTGATCATGAATTCAGGTAATAATTGATATACTTTTGAAGTCAGAAGATTATTTTCTGCAGCATTACTTGGTGTTGCATTTTACTGTCACACATTTATGATCTTTATAGATTTCTATAAATTCTTGTTGTCATGGGACGCACATCTAGTTATTAGGTTTAAGGAACAATTACTCTTCACATAAGGCCTGGTAGGTTTGTATAACTTTCTTCCTCTGATAAATGAAAGCATCATTTAAAAATACTTTTGGCCACTAGTGTTACCCCTCAGCTTCCTAGCAGATTTGTATGGCATAATTTTGAAGATCCATAGTGAAACTGGTATTCAAACTCTTTTTTTTTTTTTTTTTTGGTATATGCACGAATGGTAAGAAATTGAATATCCTCATCCTCATTCATTGTCACCAAGAAGTCTTTTACATCTAAAACTGAATTTTGTATTTGCTCTGGTTAGTTTTTTTTGTCTAATATTAAAACTTCTTTGAGCATCTTAAATATGCAAGTTTGAAAATAGGGTGACATTTTTTTTACAGCACTGTACCTATTTGTATCTCTGAAAAGATTTGGTTCTGAAGAAAACTTTAGTAGATACATAAAAATTCTGTATAAATTGCCAAAAGTTAGAATTAGAATCACATCTTTCAGAATATAAATTTAGAGAGGGCATGGTAAGAAGGATGCTTTCTTAGCCCTGGACGCTATACGACTAAACAGGCGACTCTGAATCCTCCCTTAGTTATGCTGCAACAGGCTGCTGGAGGCTTTTCATGATGCACTGAGTATTTCTTCTTCAGTCACCTTTCTCACTCACTATGTGTTAATAGACCTTTCTACATTGACTCATACTTGTTATTAATTTCTGGGTCTCTTTAATCCTGTCTTCCTTCTCTCACCCCGACCGGTTGCGGCAGATGGCCGCCCCTCCCAGAGCCTGGTTCTGCCAGGGCGTTCTTCCTGTTAAAAGGGAGTTTTTCCTTCCCACTGTTACCAAAGTGCTTGCTCATAGCACGTTTGCTCATTGCTCACAACACAAACCACAACCTCCACAACAATCATATGATACCAACAAATATTCCAACAGGGGTCTCAAAGCCATGGGCCACTGCTGGCACTGTCATGCCATTATAGGGCCACTCTATTGTTCAAGTAGTACAAACATAAGTGTACATATTAGTTTTTGACTGCTGGTGAAAATTGTTTTCTTTACAAATAACTCTTTCACTGAACTAACACAGCGATTCCCTCAACATGTTTGTACTTTCTGCTCATAATGCCTTCATATTAAACATTTTTTTGGCTTTTTAAAGAAGGTATTTAACATTGCACTGTTAAATATCAACACTTCACTGAGTTCTTTTGATTCCTCAGAGGCATCCGATGGAAGACAAAACACTGCTCAGTACCATTTAACACTTTATTTCTCTTTCAAAATACTTCTAGAAAGGATATGCGTCCTGCATGAAAATGGTGGTGTGTATCTCAGTAACTTTCCACTAGAGATGGTCCCCTCTTATCTATTTTTTCCCAGGCAAGTGTGAGCAAGTCTACAGCTTTCTACTCCCCAGTGACACATAGTCTAATGCCTTTATTTTTCAGGGCTGTGTCCACTAAATACTATATTATATGACTTTATAACACTTACTAATAAAAAAAAGCATAGCATTATTGAGGCACTGTAAATGATTTAATCCCAACAGCACTCAACAACAAAATGGTGAATGGCCTGTATTTGTATAGCGCTTTTACTTAGTCCCTATGGACCCCAAAGTGCTTTAAACTACATTCAGTCATCCACCCATTGACACACTGGTGATGACAAGCTACATTGTAGCCACAGCTGCCCTGGGGCGCACTGACAGAGGCGAGGCTGCCGGACACTGGCGGAACCGGGCCCTCTGACCACCACCAGAAGGCAGCGGGTGAAGTGTCTTGCCCAAGGACAAAACGACTGAGAATGTCAGAGCCGGGGCTCGAACTGGCAACCTTCTGCCCCATGGCAGATCAACACTACTAAAAGTCATCAAGCATCATCATGACGTCTGCTTTGGTGTCAGATCCCCAACAGCCCTGTTAACCAACCTTACCTATAATCCTTGGATAGAAGGTACACAACAATCATCATAAATAGCTGTAAAAACGAATAAGGAAACCCTAATGGACCTAATACACCCCTTCCATTGCCCAAGACTAAGTGCCAACTCTCATGAGCACATTTGCAATGTGTGTATGAAAATAATTATAAAACATTCTCAATCTTAACATTTTCCCTGCTTTCACACATTTTAACGTGTGAAATGATTTATGCTTCTCACTGGTTCTCTAGAAAAAGTCTGGGAACTTTTGGGTCATGATAATCTTAAATTTATCATACCGAAATTATTAAACACACAAATAAAGTGTAAATTTCACAGAAAACATCAGAAATTCTCCTGTAGCTTTGCTCCAGCCCTGCCACCCTGTTTTGGGGAATGAAATCAGTTTAATTATCATGTTAACCTGTTGAACTCCTGGCTCCGCCCAGAGCCTGCATCCACAGAGCTGCCTAGAAACAAAACCTGTGTGTTAATATGAACTTCACATTTGCAACTCCGTTTCCCCCCATCGTCTTTCCCTCACTGACCACAGCAGAGGAATTTATGTCCTGATTCAGCCATGAATCCAGCTCACCTGATTCATCACTGAACCCAACCGTCACTGGCATCTGATAGTGCGGCACTGCATTTTATTCCCTTAATGTCACTGTTTTTCAATCTGTTAATTAGAGTCCTTAAACATAAAGTATACCACGTCCACCACAAGTCAATACAGCTGTGAATGTGGCCACTTATCAATCAATTACCAATCAATGACAAAATGATAGCTTTTATTTTCTGCATGTTTTAGTCAACCACTCACCCAGAGGATCTTCAATCCCAGAAAATTCCTTCTCCTCATTTAATAATATCTGTTATTCTTCCATGCCCTGGTAACTGGCCCGTCCGGAGCTGTATCATTTTTGAAATATGCATACAACAAGCCGAACCACACCTTGGTGACACCAACCCTTTTTCCACCCTGAGGATGTCCAACGCCATCCTAGTCTGGACTGTCAAAGGTGACTTTATCGCTGACCATTCTGACAGTCCTGTTTATTGCATTTCCTGGTCAGATTAGCCAATTTCAATGAATAAACATAATCCACATAGTCAACATTATATTGAGTGTTATTTCAAAATATTATAGATTCGAACCCCCAATCTCTATGGGGTTTGCTAAACTATATTCATCTATAATTCCTCTATGTCTCTAAATCTTTGGAGAATTTTATGATTGGTGTCAAATTTTAGGAATTTCACCATAAGTGAAATTTATGGTGTTATCACCCCCATCAGGACTTACCTTTCCCACTTTTGGTGATATTCCTCCCTCGAACATTTGCAATTAACCTCCTTTGGCATGGAAAATTGGTGGCGTGGTCAAGTGGGTGCTATAGGAAACAAAAGCTCAGGACAGAACAGTTATCAGTCATGTGTTACATACAAAATTTGCATATATTTTATTTTATGTTGATCCTCTGAGTATAATGGTACATATTAATTTAAAATTTTCAAAGTTAAACACAATGGGTATTCTTAGTTTACTTTGGTCTTGTTCTTTTGCAGTACCACATCCTAGCACCTTTCTCCAGTGTCCATGCTCGCCGCAGGTGAAACCTGCATCTTCTTCTGTGTTTTCTGCGTTCTGAGGTGTCTTTTGAGCTCAGTTGCTTCTTCTGTCTCTGGCATACTCCTTTCTCTGCTGCCCGATCATCCGTGTTGGTCTGTAAGTGCCCTGCACAATGTTAATAAAGAGTTATCAAGGTCAGCGTTCTGTTGCTCGGCCTATCTTTTCATCCAGACTTGATGGGCGTGTCACCGCAGCTCTGTCAGCTGAAGCTGTCTGGGAATTTCCCCCCATTTAGTGAAACAGGCACCCTCCGTCTCCATCTGTGTGAGATCCCTTTCCTACAGCACCGTTGACATTTTGTTGTTGTGGGTCCAGCTGCTGCAGCGTTTTGTCAGGGTCACGTTGAAGATGGTAGAGGGGAGAGCAGGAGTCTAGGTCAGCCTCGGCTTCCAGGGCCTGTAAAGCAGCCTGTAAATGGGCATAAAAAGAAAAAACAAAAAACAAAAACAGACACGAGTGGACGAACAAGAAAATGATGTGCTGTTTCCTGTGTTCCACGGAGAGTGGAGAAATGCCGGGCCGGGCCCTGTGTCAGCCTTCTCTCCCCCTTGTTTTTAAAAAAATAATATAATAATATAATATAATATAATCAACTCATAGCTCAAGATGACAGGACAACAGAAATGCATATTTAAAATATTACCAAAAATTTTCTTCATACAGTAATCACTTGCTCAATCAGCAGAAAACATCTCACAATTTGACTATCTTAACCACTAAATCTATTGTTTCATCACTGGCTAGTCATTCCAGTCTCTCAGTTTTTTAAAGTTAAGCTGTTGTCCTGCAACCCGGAGAGTTTGTTTGTCAGTAGTGGATAAACTCAGCATTTAACAACAAGTTCTTTTGATTCCTCAGAAGTATCCGATGGAAGACAAAACACTGCTCAGTACCATTTAACACTTTATTTCTCTTTCACAATACTTCTAGAAGGGATATGCGTCCTGCATGACACGTTGCCACGGATCTCAAAATGGGGGTGTCCCCCTCACAGTTTTAATACTGGGCACCCTTATCTAGTCTAAACAATAGTGTCTCAGTAACTTTCCACTAGAAATGGTCCCCTCTCATCTACTTTTTCCCAGGCAAGCGTGAGCGAGAGTCTACAGCTTTCTACTCCCCAGTGACACATAGTCTAATGGCTTTATTTTTCAGGGCTGTGTCCACTTAATACTATACTATATGACTTTATAACACCAATTAATAAAAAGCATAGCATTATTGAGGCACTGCAAATTATTTAATCCCAACAGCACTCAACAACAAAATGGTAAATGGCCTGTATTTGTATAGCGCTTTTACTTAGTCCCTATGGACCCCAAAGCGATTTACACTAAATTGAGTCAATCACCCATTGCCACACTGGTAATGACAAGCTACATTGTAGCCAAAGCTGCCCTGCACTGACAGAAGCAAGGCTGCCAGACACTGGCACCACCAGGCCCTCTGACCACCACCAGTAGGCAACGGATGAAGTGTCTTGCTCAAGGCAACCGAGACTGTCGGAGTCGCGGCTCAAACCTTCCAATTACAAGATGAACTGCCAACGATTGCCCAAATTGCATTTTATTTCTTCATGTCAATATATGAGCCGCAAGTAGGGGTGACGTGGGACGCAAATGGCCCCCAAGCCACGAGTTTGAGACCCCTGTTGTAGGGTCTACCTTACAATATAAAACACCTTGAGGCGACTGTTGTTATGATTTAGCGCTGTATAAATAAAATTGAATTGAATTGAATTCTTGCACTTTTTAAACTATTAGCCTGCTCGGCCAGTTGTTAGCAAGTATTTACATTATTCAATTATTACTGAATTGAACTGAACTGAATTATGTTGTAAACTGTCTGGATGTGCTTGGGAAGAGAAACATTATTTTATTGCATAATATAATACTGATCACATCAGCTGATTGCACCACTCAGTACACTCAGCCACATAAGGAAAAATAATTTTCTGACTCCAGTTTCTCGGTCTGGTGAACCACTGGTCGACCTGACTCAAAAAGGGGCTCCTCCACACAGTCCTCATTCATATAGTGCCTCATGAGCCTGAACATTACAGCTGACAGGTGGATTTCCCTGTGTCAGTTTAGCTAGTCAAATAATGAAGAACCACTTACTGCTAAAGAAGCAGAGAGTGAAAGTGGATCATGGGTTTTAACATAAAACTTATTGTGGCACCAATGGGCAGCACAAAAGTGATCCCCTTAGACCAGGGCTCTAGAGTGCGACCAATTTGGTCGCAAATGCGACCAAATTTTTCAATGGTGCGACTAAAAAAAATCTTTGGTCGCACTGTTCGGGTAGCAAAAAAAATAAAAGATTTCTGCAACTCTCCGTGTGGTCAACAACAGACACACATTTTGCCCCTATTGTGGACTAAACCAGTCAGGGGCGGGACCTCTCTGATTGGCCGTGGTCCAGTTGAAAGTGCAGGTGGATAGAGAGAGGTGAGTAGCTTGAATAAAGCGATATTGATTCATTAAATCCTGAATCAACTTTTAAATGTAACTGTGTTTTGCCAGAAACACCAGATTCTCAGATTAAAGCTCACAAAACTATTCCAACGACCACAAAACAGCAAATGAGAGCAGGTACACGGATTCCACACAAAGACGTAAACACAGAGCGCGCACCTGACGTACACGAACACGCTGTCGGAGCTCACCGATTCTGATGCGTCGGGTCCGCCCTGTGTTTACCTCTTTTTGTGCTGATTCTGAGCTGCAGGTTTTGTCTCTCTCCAACCAAAATTCACAGAGCCAGCAACAAAAGAAGCAGCAAACTACGCTTCACATTTGATAAATGTCGTCATGAATTCCCGCTTACTTTTGCTGTTTTGTTTCCAGCACGATAAAAATCACACTTCATGCACAGCTCTCTCTCTCTCTCTCTCTCTCTGTACTTCAAGAACAGTTTCCTGTCTCAAATCTCTGTTTTCTGCATTATTCATTCACTTATTACCCACCAGTCTACCATTGTTTACAGCGCTGTCGGCTGATATCTTCTTCTTTTTTTTTTTGTTTTACTTAAATGACCTCGGACAAGAAAGCCTCATTTCTGCTGTTCAATACTGAATAAATTTAAGCTTTTTAAAATTATGCAAAATTGCAGAATATTGCAGAATATTTTTAAGGTTATCTGCTATAAAAAGCCAGACCAGGAAAATCTCCTTCATGTTTTTCTGAGTTTTATTCTCAGTTACTTTCACACAAAGGCATCTGCTGTGATGTTCACAATTCTGATGAAGTCTCACATGTATCAGTACTGATAAATGATCAGAATTATAATATTTCTGACTGTCTCAGGCAAAATTGAATCGAATCAGGACTTGAGAACTAGAATCAAATGGATTATAGGAATCAGTGATGATACCCAGCCCTAGTGAGTAGCCTAAGCCCGACAGAAGTGGATGTAGCTGTGGGTAATAAGAAAAGATGAAAAGAACTATTGATAATTTTTTTTGTTAAGTTAAGGCCTGATCCGTCTGAAATTCATAGCCAGTGCTCTGACATGGTGCCATCAGTCTTTGAACACTGAAAAAACACAGTGTATCCAGAAAAGACATTCTATGCTGCAATAAATGCACTGCCCAAGTCTCCCCTCTCCCCACTGCCTTTCAGCAGCAGACAACAGCAAACAGGTCGTCAGAGGAGGCCGAGATGATGATTAAGTTTAACATTTTCTACAATATTGCCAAAGCACTTTAAGCTCAAGATTGTTAGTTAATCATTTACAAATGAATATTGTCTGTTTGGACTACAATTGTATGCAATCGGAGTAACATACATTGCATTATTTAGCATTTGCGTGCATGCCCTTTGTAAAACCAGTTCCCCCATGTCAATTCAGCATGGAGATGACAATTGTTAACTTCCAGCCATTAATTTCCAGCAATTTTGACTTGAAAGACACTGAGGCTGAAAATACTGCAGTTAAGGCTAAGAAAAATTGTTGTTGTTTAATATGTACAAAATTTTTGTAATAACAGCTTTTCCACATTGAATCCACAGTTGACTTGAATGGTTTGGATACGAAACTTAAGCAGAACTTTGAGACAATGAATCTGAGTGAATTTATGAAGGTTCACACTCTGGATGGCCTGAACTCTAGTACAACAGCGAATGTCACTTACTTCAACCTGTGTGATGAAACCCACAAGATGGCTTCTGATATCCATGCCATTAAAGACAGTGGAATCTTCAAAATGTGCTGGACAAACCAAGTGGAGGTACTGACAAGAGACCAATCTCAAGAAGGCAACAGTGACAGAAATCAAGAAATCTACACTTTTGAGCAGGTTTATAACAAAATATTCCAGACCTGCTACACCAACTACAAAAGGCTTCATGTTAGTCTTAAGAGTGGGGAGCTTCTACTGGAGGAAACTGACAGCATCTTTAAAGACTATAAAGGCAAGTATGAAGACTTGGAGAAAGACTTAAACATCATGTGCAGAGTAGACCCATCTGATGACAAATCATGGATCAGTGAAAGGGTTAACCAGATTCAGCAGTACCAGGATATTCATCTAGCACTGGAAACTTCCGAAATTGTCATGGATATCAAAAATATAATATGTCCACAAGGGGACTTCAGAGTACTGAAGAAACTGCTTCAAACGGTATGTTTACACCCACTGAAGATCATTACAAATAAGTTCATTTGAAGAAACTCTAGCCGTTTAGTGTAAATGTGCATTTTTCAGAATGAATCCAACTTCAAGAAAAACAATCTAAGCTACATTGATGATGCTTTTCTACATGCAAAAAATATTCTGAAAGACATTTCAGACGATCGTAAGAAATGTCTGCAAAAGCTCGTTCAGTGTAAAGACTTTATCCAGTGGACTAAACAAGAACTTAAAGGTACAGAGATTTCATTTTTTGATTATTAAAAATTAAATGCATTTTACAACATCTGAAGGATGCTATTAATTGCAGACATCAATGAGCTGAAAGTGTTTGTTGACCTGGCATCAATCTCTGCTGGAGAAAATGATATGGATGTCGATCGAGTGGCCTGTCTTCATGATGCTGTTCTTGGTTACTCATCCATGCTGTATGATCTGAAGCAGGATTCTGATTTTGCGAAGTTCAATGAATCGTTAAAAAAATTGTGGAAGGCACTTGATAATGACCATAATATACCAAAAAAGCTGGTAAGATTCCATCTTTCATGCAATGCTATAACTAACATTAACACTCTAGTCAAACCAGAGTTATAATAACTGAGCAAAAATGCAACCATGGAAAAAAATGGTAGATCAGCATAGAAACAGGTAGAAGTACTGCTATAGTAACTGATAAAGAAACAAGCCCCATGTACAAAATACTTTGCCTGTGATGCAAATAGACAAATATGATCAAATAACTTGCTTGCTGTAATCCGCATAGGTTAATTTTATTTCAAATCAACCAAGTATCCTACTCAATAGTCTCCAGTTTGCATTAAAAAAAAAATTCATGGTGCATTGTTTGAGTAAAAGGCCTGACAAAAGAGCAAAAGAGACAAAATAGATGTTATTGAATCAGGATATGAGTTTTTTGTGCCTATACCAGTAAAATTCACCAAGAAATAGCAGTTTAAAAAGTGATCTCCATCTTGGCTATTTCTGCCCAAGATATGAGAACGGTCTTTAATCTCCGAAACTAAAACGGCATTCACATTAATTATAGGCTCTGATGGTTAAAGTGCTGAAATTGCAAAGCCAGAACTTGCTCTGTTCATTTCTTTTGATCCAGCATTTACTGACTCATTTTTTTGACTGATGTCTCATTTCAGTGGGATACTTCCAGACACCTGGAATGGTTAAAGTCTGTTAGAGAAAGTCATGGATCTGTTGAATTCTCATCTCTGTCTATGGCTACATCTGTCAATAACAGAGGGATATATATCATTAAGGCACAAGACCAGCAACAGGTACATACATGATTACATGACAATAATCATTAATTTTGAAAGAATTTTGCAACTGTAATATCACATATGTGTTGCTATATTTTGTTTTCTTAACTTTTTTTGTTACTTTTCATATAGTTATTTCTTGTAATTTTCTGAATTTAAAAAAAATCTGAGAAATTAATCTTCATGTGGGCTGAGATTAATTTTCCTTTGAGCTGAGTTGAATTTTTAACAGTATTAAATAGTATTATAATTTTGATATTTCCCTTTATAGGTTAATGTCGAGAATTCCCTGACACTGCAAATTGACGACAGTCATAAAAACATGACATATACCTATGAGGACCTCAAAGAGCTGCAAAATAAGCTTATGCTGATGTCTGGAAAAAAACAACAGAACCAGAGTGAAGTTGAACGCTTCACTGAGGTTTGACTTTGTTGTAAATTGTTACTGACACAAACAGTTACAGAATGTTATATCATCAGATAGATAGATAGATAGATTATAATAGCTATATAATTATAATAACTATATGATCCCATTTCCTTTTATTTTCAGATGTTTGACAACATCCAAAGATTCGCCAAAGCATTTGTAGACATTTACACTGCAGGGAACCCAATTTTTAGGTGTTGGGAAGCTAAGATTTATTGCAAAACTCAGAGTGACCCATGTATCATTATGGAAATCAAGTTTTGCAAAACCCAGTATTGCTTCAAAGTAACTGGAAGTTTACCTGAACAGCTTGTAGCTCTGTCCAAGAAGATGGAAATGTTTCTTGGAGCCTGGCAAAAATTCATGGACGAACAGAGAACGGATCAATACTACTTGAACTATTTCACAGCACAACAAATATTCTACTTGTGCAGCGTTTTGACTCCAACAAATATAAATACAGAAATAGAAGACAGAGCACTGATGATGCTTTCTTTTATCAAACCAAACTGCACAACATTAGATGTCCAGAGTATTTGGAGACATAACAAACATGAACTTCGCAAAAGGGATAATGAACACAGGGATTCATCTTCACACAGTGTTATTCATTTTGCACATGAAAGTGACGCAGCAGATGAGGCAGACCAGACTCTTGTTTTGAAAGAATTGGAGGAGTTGTGGAATGGCTACATGAAGAATGAGGAAATATTTTTTCATGACCTACTAGACATTAGGAGTTTAGGACGTCTCTTACAATTGATGACAGACAATCCAAATCACAATGAGTGGGAAGCGGAACCAGAACTCTCAGAGATGAGAGACTGTTCACTCAGAAGGGAGTTTCCAAAAGGCCTAAACTCAAAACAACCTAATCTCATAATCTGCCCACATGATGAGGTCCTGACATCAAGTATCTGCTTGTACATGAACGACTACTACGGGTCACTGCCAACTTATGATGAAGTGCTCTTGTGTTCCCCTTCAACATCTTATGAACAAGTAGAGCTTTTTCTGAGAAGATGTCTCACACCAGGTGACACTGGCAGAAATATTTACTCGATGCTCTGGGCAGACCAACTTTCCTATGATGTTAGCTGTGCAATGGAGAAATGTTTTCAGAAATTGTGCTCCCCTAAAAATGATTACAGACTAGTGATCTTTTGCAGCTCTGACAGGGAGCATACTTACATTCCTACTGCATTCAGTCAGTACAAAA
Source organism: Astatotilapia calliptera (assembly GCF_964374335.1). NCBI lineage: Eukaryota > Metazoa > Chordata > Actinopteri > Cichliformes > Cichlidae > Astatotilapia > Astatotilapia calliptera. The sequence goes on along the minus strand of NC_137436.1, from coordinate 34,841,685 downwards.
CAGACTTCGTGCCACAGGAGCCACTGGAAAAGATCCAACAGTATTTGTCCAGGCATTACACAGTTACTTCAGATTACAAGAATGCTGTGTTCAAAGGTGGACATTCTTTGGGTATTGTTGCTTCCAGTCGGGCAGGAGTAGGTGAGTATTAAGAATGTGAATTTTTCATGATTAGTTTACGCAATTGTCTATAATGTCATCAAAATTTTCAGCAAATCTTCTTTTAGCTGTACCAGTGATTGTAAATAAAGTGTCACGGTGGACTGAACAGACTTAAGCACAGACAGGGAGAAAGGTGCAAAGGATGTATTTACAACACACTGGGTGACTATGTACAAGTAATGAGGGGGGGTAAAAAGGGGGTGGGGGTGGTCCAGTGCTAGACAGGGAATGTTAAAGGTAATACACACTCCTCTTCTGCCAAGCCACACAACACACTCTTCTTTACTGCTTGCCCCGCTTGTAACTCACACTCATGCTCGGGTAATCAAGGAATGGGAAACACGGACAGAACCAAGGAATCTAGGTATGAAGACAGATAAGAGAATTATCATTAGGAAAGCCGTGAAGGAAACACTGGAGACAATTTTACAGACGGGCAACGCTAACGATAGTCGTTTAATGCTCCAGCGACGAGAAACACTGAGCCATCCTCTTAAATGGTAGCTGGGAGAGGCAGGAATAATGAGGTGAGCAATCACCTGCAGGTGTGTTGGTCAAGAGTGGAGCCTACAGTGAGCTCCGCCCAGACGAGAGAGAGAGAGAGAGCGAAAGGGGAAAAATAACAACAAATACCTGTAGCCCGTTCGAGCCATCCAGGGAGACACAGGAACCATGACATAAAGTGGTTTATGCTTCAATAAAAACGACTGTCTTTTCAGGAATCAATTATTTATTTACAATGATCCCGAGTAAACATCACTAGACTGGTTTAGATCTCTGGAATTGTATATTTCTAAATTCCTTTGGAAAGATTAACCCCCATGTATTAGCTTAAAAATGTTACGAAAGACCACGGATAAACGAGGACTAGATCTGCCTTTCAACATTACTTCCTAGCCAACAGGCTACAATTCATCTCAGGATGGTTAAAACACACCATCTTAGATGAGCCCCAGCTAGAAGTAGAACAGGCACTATGCAATAATATCAAGATTTGGACCTACCATTTATTAGCTCAAACATCAAACGACACGTATGCTTTAAAAGCATCAACATCAGCTCCTCTCTGATTGGAGTTTCTAAAAATGACTGAGTCTTCATTAATACCATGCAAATGTACTCCCGTTTGGAACAACCCTAACATACCTTCCTAGATTGGAGTTGTAAAGCAATTACATACATCTATTTAATTCCTTTAAACATATATTTATTCCATTTGACATATTGGTTATACAGAATGGGATTAAGAAGAAAAGACTTTTAGAATACCAATAAATTAAATCTATAGTAAAAAAGAAAACCTTATCAAGTCAAATTAAGTGTGGTACAATTCCTTAATCTCAAAACCCCCAAATTACTGTCTAAAATGTACAAGACACTCTGAAAAATAGATGAGTCAAAATCCCTTCCTATTGCAAAAATGGGAAGTGGATCCATCAGTCAGCTTAGACCAAAACTTCTGGTCTCAAATTTGCTTAAAAACATTTCAATTGATTAGAAATCCCAGTCTACAATTAATACAATACAAAATACTACTGTGTACTGCTCACACTGTCAAGACAATACACCTGACAATTACAGCCACACTGAATGTGAAACATTCCAGCCTTCCTTCAGTTTTTTGTTGGGCAACATAGATGATGTCACTACAGAGATGAATACTGAATACAGTCCACATGGTTCTCATCGCCCTATGCATTGCCAAGAAGACTGAACTGGAAATCATATCGTATTTGTATTATATCTATCTAATAGACTCCAATTTGTGCATGTAAATGGAGAGTCCTCTTCACACACTAAGGTCAATTATGGTGTTCCACAGGGTTCAGTGCTAGGACCAATTCTGATTACATTATACATCAGCGGTCCCCAACCCCCAGGCCGGTCCGTGAGTCATTTGGTACCGGGCCGCAAGAGTTGAGACTCGGGTGTGAAATGTATGGTTTTCAGGGTTTTTATCGGGTTTTAGCATTATTTTGTTATCGTTTTTTTCATTAACTCGGTTTTCCTGGGTCTTTTCACGTGTGTTATGAATAAATCTTCTTTTTTTCGGTAGCGGTACTAGTTTTATTTGGTTGTATTTATCCGCGACACCTTAAAGGCCGGTCCGTGAAAATATTGTCGGGCACAAACCGGTCCGTAGCGCAAAAAAGGTTGGGGACCGCTGTTATACATACTTCACCGAGGCAGTATCATTAGAAGACATAATATATGTGGTGCAATCATGGCTCAAGAGTTGGGAGTTTGCCTTGTAATCGCAAGGTTGCAGGTTCGAGCCCCGGCTCGGACAGTCTCGGTTGTTGTGTCCTTGGGGACTAGTAAAAGCGTTATACAGATACAGGCCATTTACCATATACACTTTCACTGCTATGCAGATGACACCCAACTCTATCTGTCCATGAAGCCAGATAAAACACAACTATTAGTTAAACTGCAAGAATGTCTTAAAGACATAAAGAGCTGGATGGCCGCTAACTTTCTGCTTCTAAATTAAGATAAAACTGAGGTTATTTTACTCGGCCCTGAAAATCTTAGAAATATGGTATCTAACCAGATTTTTACTCTGGATGGCATTACCTTGGCCTCCAGTAACACTGTGAGGAACCTTGGAGTCATTTTTGACCAGAATATGTCCTTCAATGCACAAATAAACAAACAAATATGTAAGACTGCTTTTTTCCATTTGCGCAACATCTCTGAAACTAGAAATATCCTGTCTCAGAGTGATGCTGAAAATTAGTTCATGCATTTATTCCTTCCAGGCTGGACTACTGTAATTCATTATTATCACAAAGTCCTACAAACTCCCTGAAAAGCCTTCAGTTAATCCAAAATGCTGCAGCAAGAGTACTGAAAGGGACTAGAAAGAGAGAGCATATTTCTCCTGTTTTGGCTTCCCTTCATTGGCTCCCTATTAAATCCAGAATTGAATTCAAAATCCTGCTCCTCACATACAAGGTCTTAAATAATCAGGCCCCATCTTATCTTAATAACCTCGTAGTACCATATCACCCTATTAGAGCACTTCGCTCTCGCACTGCAGGCCTACTTGTTGTTCCTAGAGTATTTAAAAGTAGAATGGGAGGGAGAGCCTTCAAAAAACATCCTTCTTTTTCCTGCACACACCAACAACAACGCACTCTCTAACACCCACCCCCCAAAGACTCTCAGCCAACCACAAGCATGCTCTTACAGACTCTCTGTCATACGTAGCTGATATGATTGACAGGCTTAACGACTCTATACTATTATACATTCAAGGACACTCGGTAAATCACATTGCTGCCAGTCTGGAGCAACTATGCTATAAGTGAGTGGCAATTCTGAACACAATAACACTGATAACACAACAATCAAACTAACTTGTAAACTGGTCCGTTACAATGTAATAACTCAAGTTATGTAAATATTACATCACTAGGTTCAAACACACAGAGAACTCAACTTCAACACAATCGTAGTGCCATACTATAAGTACAGACATTTCCTTGCTCAAACTATCACAAAAAGTACTTTGGCGCAGTGTGTGGCCAAATAAAACTGCCACCGTACGGCAGCAGCTGGCGGCACATGTCGTCACTCACAATGTGAAAATGTGCCGCTACAACCCAATGCAAAGAAATTCAAGACTCAGCAAATCCATGTTGCAAATAAACTGATTTAATGTAACTGACCTTCATTAACTAAAACACTCAGAGCATCACTGTTAAGGATTGCAAACAGGAGTGTAGTTTACAGGATGAGGTGATAACAAGCTGACCCAGAAGTACTATCTCTCCCAGCGTAGCACATCAAACTTATGCCAGCGTCATTTCCTATAACCTCATTTGAAACAATATTGCAGGAAAACGGAAAATGTCTGAGCCTTTTATACATGCAGCAATTGTCTATATTTCATATTTCTATGATCCATGGATCATATGGGTTTGTACTGACCTAGGATACTGACCTTTTTATTCAGTTGTTTTTATTTATTTTTAATGAGGACAGATTTGATTGATTTAAACATTTTTTTATTTTGTATACTTTTAGGGTCGAAACGAAAATTTTGCATTCTCAGATGTTTTCCCAAAGCTGTTTTGCCACCCACCAAAAAAGGTTATGGCTTTGGAAATGCAAAAAGAAGAAAATCCAGACATGGACTGTGGTGGCCCCCTGATGGATGATGAATGTTTCAGAAGTGAAGCTTATCAAAGGCCATACCAGTACCTCACACATTTTCACAATAAGGACAATCTTGACAACTTCACGTTCCAGGGTACTGAAGGGACTCATGCAAAGTGTCTTCAGATACTCTTAATCTATTGTGGTATAATCGATCCATCATGGGCAGAGCTGCGTAACTTTGTGTGGTTCCTTAATCTTCAGTTGAAAGACTGTGAGAATTCGGATTTCTGCAAATTTGAGTTGGTTGGAGACACTCTTTGTGGGTTCAAAAACTTTGTGGTTGAGTTCATGATCTTGATGTCCAAAGACTTTGCAACACCATCACTATGCATCACTGACCAGAGCCCAGGGAAGCAACAAGTTGACATCAGTGGACTAAAAGAAAAAGATTTAGCCCCATTCCTCATTAGAAAAAGGTGGGAATCAGAGCCACATCCATACATCTTTTTTAATGATGACCACATGTCCATGACATTCATTGGATTTCACCTTAAGCCCAATAACCAGAAAGGGTTTGATGCGGTAAATCCTTTGACAAAAGAAGTGATTAAGAAAAACATCATGACTCGACGGCTGTACAATGGCTTAAAACTTCAGAGAGTTCCTTTTAATACAGACTTTGATCAGTTTCCTAGAGCTGACAAGATTGAGCATCTGTGCAGTGTGCTTGGCGTCAAGTGGCCAACAGATCCTGATGAAACATATGAACTGACCACTGACAATATCCTCAAAATGATGGCAATTCATATGAGATTCAGGTGTGGCATTCCTGTCATCATAATGGGGGAGACAGGATGCGGTAAAACAAGGCTGATAAAATTTATGTGTGAACTAAGAAGATGTGGAGCACCAGCAGAAAACATGAAACTGGTCAAAGTTCATGGAGGAACTACGTCAGAAATGATTTATGAGAAAGTGAAGGAAGCTGAAACTCTTGCAAGGACCAATAAAGAGAATCATGATCTTGACTCAATTCTTTTCTTTGATGAGGCAAACACCACAGAAGCCGTTAATAGCATCAAGGAGATCCTCTGTGACAACTCAGTGCAGGGAGAAGAACTTGGCTCTAATACAGGGCTATATATTATTGCAGCCTGCAACCCTTACAGAAAACATACAGACCAGATGATCAAGCGACTGGAAGCATCAGGACTGGGTTACCGGGTTCGGGCTGAGGAGACTGAAGACAGACTTGGCTCCATCCCTCTCCGCCAGCTTGTGTATCGTGTTCATGTGTTACCACCGAGCATGATACCTCTTGTTTGGGATTTTGGACAACTCAATGACTCAACAGAGCAAATCTACATTGAACAAATAGTCCAAAGACAGGCGAAGGTCAGCTTCACTGAAAAGGACTGTATTCCAACAATAATTAAAGTTTTATCATCATCACAAAAGTTCATGAGAGAGAGGAGAGATGAATGTAGCTTTGTCAGTTTGAGAGATGTTGAACGTTGCATGCAAGGATTTCTGTGGTTTTACAACAATCACCCAATGTTTGCTGAAGATCTAAAAGCCTTGTTTCAGCAGCAACAAAAAAACAACCTACCATTTTCACCTGCCAGTGACAGAGTACTCTGGTCACTCTTGATGGCTACTGGAATGTGCTATCAGTCCTGTTTAGAAAACAAAGAGCAGTATCAGAAAACTATTAGCCAAATTTTTCCCGATGAGTATACACCACAACGAGTACTGCAGGAAATGGAACTCATGCAGGATCTCCTACTCAATGGTGTACCCATGGGTGAGACGATTGCCAGAAATGAGGCTTTGAAAGAGAACTTTTTCATGATGGTGGTCTGCATTGAACTGAGAATTCCCCTGTTTATTGTTGGGAAACCAGGAAGCTCCAAATCACTGTCTAAAACTCTAGTTGCAAATGCAATGCAAGGTCCCACATCACATTCTGACCTCTACAAGAAGCTGAAGCAAATACATCTGGTGTCTTTCCAGTGTAGCCCCCATTCAACTCCAGAAGGAATCATTAACACATTTAAGCAATGTGCCCGCTTTCAAGAAAGCAAAAACCTAGACGAATATATTTCAGTAGTTGTTCTTGATGAGATTGGATTGGCTGAGGATTCACCAAAAATGCCACTGAAAGCACTGCACCCATTACTGGAAGAGGGTTGTGTTGATGATGAGCCAAAACCTCATAAAAGGGTTGGGTTCATTGGAATTTCCAACTGGGCACTGGATCCTGCCAAGATGAATCGTGGAATTTTTGTGTCCCGTGGAGATTTAAATGAGCAAGAGCTCATCAAAAGTGCCAGAGGAATCTGTTCCTCTGATCAACATGTTCTTGAAAAGATCAAACACCTGTTCCAACCTTTTGCAACAGCATATATGACAGTATGCGATGAAAGCAACGGATTTTTTGGTCTGCGGGATTTCTACAGTCTGATAAAAATGTTATTTTCAATTACCAAAACATCTAATGAACCTCCTAAAGCAGATCAAATCACAGAAGCAGTCCTGCGAAACTTCAGCGGAAAAAATAATGATGATGTAATTGACACATTCCGCAATGAACTCAGAGATGACTTTGCCAATGTCAGAATCCCAACTATTGATATGGTTGAGAAAAGCATTTGTCCAGCTTCCCAAATGGAGGAAAGCCGGTATCTTTTGCTACTCACAAAAAACTATGCAGCTCTTCAGATTCTTCAACAGATATTCTGCTCTCATCAAATCTGCCCAGAGATAATCTTTGGGTCAAGTTTCCCGAAAGATCAGGAGTACACACAAATTTGCAGAAACATAAATCGTGTCAAGGTGTGCATGGAGACAGGACAGACAGTTGTGCTTCTCAACCTTCAAAATCTTTATGAAAGCCTGTACGATGCTCTAAATCAGTACTATGTGACGCTCGGAGGTCAAAATTATGTTGATCTTGGTTTAGGAACACATCGTGTGAAATGCAGAGTTCACCAAAACTTCAAGCTCATCGTCATTGAAGAAAAGGAAGTGGTTTATGAGCAGTTTCCAATACCACTCATTAACAGGTTGGAGAAACACTACCTTGACATCAAAACTGTCCTCACAGAGGAACAGAAGGTTGTTGCCAGAGAACTGGAGAAATGGGTCAATAAATTTGTCTCCTCAGAAAAGAAGTATGATCCAAGTGATGTGTTCATTGGCTATCACTCAGACACTTGTTCCTCTGTGGTCATGCAAGTAACAGAGTGTGAGAGTACTGAGACTGATGCTCAGGTCACTCTGAACAAAGCCAAAGACATTCTGCTCAACTGTGCCACTCCGGACTCAGTTGTTCGTTTGGACAAATCCAAACTGCCTAATGCAGAACGAGAGCATTTAATGCAAGAATACGTTAAAGAGGCAAGGCACAGTTCACTGGGAGACTACATTGTGTATCACATCCAGCAGCCCCAGCAGTCACACTTCTTATTCACTGAGGTAATTTTTCTGTTTGCTTTTTAAAAGAATATATTAAAAATTAGGTAGAGTACTGTGATATTATTAAAATCAAGAAGTGAAAACATGCCTCTAATTTATGGGCGTAATGACTGTGCTGTAAGAAGATATATTAACTTCGATTGTATAATAATAATCATGCAATCAATTCATGTTACAACTAGTTTTTACTAGATACAGTCTTAATTGCTCATACTATTTCTACTAAGACTTTTGTAAAGTTTGCATTGGATATTTTTATTCTTCAATATCCTAACAAAAAATTAGATATATTTATTTGATATTATTAAAATATAGCTAAAATTTCACTAGGGCTCAGTGAATGAAAACCTGAAATTCAGAAAGAGAATTTGCTTAACGAGAGAGTATCAAAATTCCAAGCAGCTTATGGTCTGCATTATACATTTTACAGGATTACATGTAAAATATACATAAAACACATACACACACTATGAGGCTTTTTCTGTTTTACTCTTGGGAAATAAAAATTTGAGTGTAATATTTTGTAATCCTTGGTTCTTTGGCATTTTCAAGGTTACAACCTTTTCCAGGTTACTCACTGCCGTGGATACTCAACACCTGCAGAGCCTATTAAACCTTGATGCTGTTCAGCTGCTATCACTGCAGCAGTTTGACACTCAGTACTCATTCCTCAAAAAAATAAGGTATGCATATAAAGAAAATATATATGATCTGTAGGTGTTCATTTTAACCAAACTGAGTAGCTGACTTTTTCCACACTCTTGTGGTTTAATGTCTTGTGATCCTTCTTATTAGAAGTGTTTACAATGAATACTTATGTAATAGATGTACAGATCAACATGCTCTTTAGTTATGATTCTGTTTTTTTCAAACATATTAATTACAATATAACAAGATATTTATGTCTCAATACTAGGGATTTTCTGAGCTCAACACACACAGACAAAGTCCTCATTATCCAAGCAGAGTATGATGAAGGATTTCACAAAAAGAATATTATTTCCTCAGCCAAGTGAGTGAGAAGATCATCACACCATCCCTTACTTTTGTATAACTTGCTGACATTAGTGCAACATCTCTCATTCTTTTTGTCTTTTACTTATTGTTCGGATTCCTAAGGTATGCATGCTTCAGCGAAGTAAACAAGTGTCAAACTACTGATGCCATAAAGACATTTGTGTACTTTGTCATCAAACTACCGCGCATGGAGGGTGGAACTTCCTATGTTGGGTTTCAAGGAGGTTAGTCTTGTGTCACACACACACACACACACACATTTTTTGACTCAGCTTATGCAGCAACAGAATCTTGATTAAGGACACATACTAGAACTGCTTGTGTTGCCTCAGGCTGGAACATGCCCAACTTGCAATTGAAGCCTGCGGTTCATGTCCGTATTGTGCCCGGTTCAACAAAAAGTGTCTCCAATGATGGCTAGCGCACCAACCTAGCCTGTCGGGAACAGACCCCTTCTTGCCCATAGGTGAAACTGCCGCCGATAGTGCCGAAAAGGAAGGACTCGTGGAAGCCGAATCTCAGGCTGGCACCAGCTGGGGCTCACAGCTGGACCTAGCTGGAACCCCACACTCCCATCGAAGGCAGACCACTTTCAGTACAACATGACTAAATGTTTCCTCCATGCTAGCTGCTTACCAGGCAGAGCTATGTGAGGCGGCTAGTGCCCAGAATGTGTGAGAAGAGATTACTGTAATCATGGACATTTGCCTCCTCATGCAGTGCTGCACAGTCCAAGACACAGGGAAATCTATGGGGATGATGGTGTTGCAGAAACAAATCACATGACTCAACCTCACAAATCTGTCAGAGAGGGAGGAGATGGACATTTTGGACATGCCAATTGTGCCTAACAGAATTTTCGAGACTGGCCTGGCTTCCATGCAGCAGAAATCTGAGGCGAGATTCAGTTTGGGGATTCTCAGTTCAGACTCCGCTAAATGTGTCAGTGACATTCACACACAACACACCCATCATGCACTCAGTATCCTTGGGCAGACCAGGGTGTCACTGAAGCCAAACCCAGCCTGTGCTTAAGGTGGTGGGGCATGTGTGCCTGTTGTCCTGTCAGCATTCTCCCACCCCCTTTCTCTTCTGAAGAAGAACAAAGTCTGCATATGCTCTGTACTGTTGAAATTTTGCATGTATATTTGGACAAGACTAAGGCTTTTTATTACATGGGCAGGTACTTCTAAGGAAAGGCGTATCACTAAGCAAGGGCTTCAAGTCTGGGGCCGCAAGCAGTGCTGGCAGTGCTGGGCACTGGGTCCTCACTTGGATCCCACATAGCAGACAGGTCTGGCCCGCATCTGGTGTCAAGCCAGCACTGCTGGCTGACTTCTGGCATGGTAAGTGGTATGTCATCCAGATGCCTGGCAATGATGGCACTATTTATGTGATGGCATGCCACATGTGGCCCGATTGTGGTTTAGTTTATGTGGCCCAGTCTCATAGAAAACAGGTCTTCCCTGGATCTGGCATCAAGCTGGCACTAGTGTCATAGCAGATGTGGGCCAGGTCTGGCAGTGATGGCACTATTTATGTTACTATTTTCCTATTTTAGTTAGAAGACCCAAATGCCATGTTGCAATACTATACTGCTATGGTAGCCAACGTTTTAAAGGCAGGTTTGACAGGTTTGTGAGTGTGCACTTTATCCAAAACCTAGTGAAGGTTTACTCATGTTTACCACTGGGTGTCTGTAGCTCAGGAGGTAGACCTACTGATTGGAAGGTTAGTGGTCCGATCCCTGGCTTATGCAGTGTGCATGTTAAGAGTGTGAATGTGTATGAATGTAGTTAGGAAGCACTCAGTTTAGAGAAAGTCTGTGATTGGGTGAATGTGGCATGTTGTATAGAGCACTTTGAGTAATCCAGGAGAGTAGAAAAGCGCTATATAAGAATCAATCCGTTCAATGTCTGAACAGAGTTTTGTCATGTTACTTTTGCACTATTATGTTCCAGCACATGTTGTTATTACATGGCTTGATGAAGGTACACATTAGGCTGACATGTGGGCCCAGAGCTGAAACTGTTCTGGGCCATCATAGGGCCAGCAGTGTGTCTGCAACTGGCCTTGTGCTGGCCCATGTGTGGGCCACCTCTGGCAAACCAGATCAGGGCCACCAAAGGGTCATTTTGCGGTATGTGGGCCATGTGTAAGCACATTGTGTGGGCCAGATCCGGGCCATACCAATTTTGCTATCTGGGATAGGTGAGCTTCTGGCTATTTCTGTGACTGCTTGAGATAAGCTTGTCTGGCAATACGGAGGTCTCCATTTCCTGTAGGGAGACATTGAAACGAATGCTAGGAATGACAACTTTAGGTTATGGGTAATTCCACTAGGCACAGCCAAAATGGTAATAAAGGCACTAATTAAGTTTCTTTCTACCTTTGGGCTCCCAAAGACTATTCAAACTGACCAAGGAACCAACTTTACATCAAAGGAGTTTGTGCAGGTTGTTGATAAGTTGCAGATTATATATGTATAATCCAGTCCATAGTGCCCGGAGAGTCAGGGAAAGATTTCATCAAACCCTCACAACTATGCTGCACAAGTTCTGCTTGAGGTCCAGTAGGGAGTGGGATGAGGGTTTGCCGTTCATCTGCAAACATAACAACATGTTTTAATAGCACAAAAACACTAATAGTCATGAGATTAGTTTATATACAATATACAAAACACAGCATGTTGTTATGTAACACCAAAAGTGAAACATCAAAAAAGGGAATGTACTTTAAATATCAGCTGAAACTCACATGTCTTTCTTAATGTGACTTTTTCAGGTCCTTGGAGGTCTGTTCACATTGATGATATCAGAAGATCAAAAGAGTTTCTTTCCGATGCTCTTTCCTTGAAAAATAAACTTATAAGTGATCTTTTTAAAGATCCATCTGAGGGTAATTAATCAAATCCTTTTTCTACATTACATTTTGTATATTATGGAAGAAAACATGCAAAATTGTCTCTCTTTCAAAGCCATAGAGAAAGAAGACTCCACTGGTGTGCCACAGAAATATGACTCCACTGTAAGTGTTATTTACCACATTATTTACAGTGCCATTTAAGTGTTATTTAACTTAAAGAATAGTGTCCGTATTTCCACCAAAGTGCAATCCAATTACCTGCTGAATGAATAGTTTTAACATTTGTCCACAGTTTCTTTCTTTTACCTTTGTTGTCTGCAGTGATTTTAGTGTTGTGAATAACTAGTGTGTATGTGTGCTGGTGCTATTAATTATTCTTTTCAGGCATTGGAATGTTTGTTTGATACTACAAATTTGGTGAGAAGTTGTGTTCAGAGTGCAGTGAGCATGCTGAGAGATGAAGCAAACAGTGGTGAATTCAGCACTAAGAGGGTTGAGAAGCTGCTCACTCTTCTGGATGGAAACCATACTCAAGGTTAGAAAATAAGTCAGTAAAGATGATCTTTTAACATCAGTCCTGTGCTGGGCACCACTATACTGAAACTGCATTCAAAATACAACAATGTGATGTGAACTTAATTTTGTTTCCAAGGATTGTTTGCAAAAATTGTGAGGAAGCGACTTCACTCACTGTTAAAGGACAATGAGGTCAATATGCCCATTCTAAAAAGCTGGGTCCTAAATGAGGCATCTAATGACAGTGCTCTTCAAGAAGGAGGGACGTTCCTGTAAGTTCCTCTAATATTTGCTGTACACTCTGATGGTCTGCATTTGACTTTTTTGGTACATTTAAATGCAGTTATTTCTGACATTTATTCACAATTTATTGAACGATAGGTTTGTTGCGTCAAACATAAAGAAATGCAAACAGATTTGGTTTCATTTGACAGACTTGCCTCAGCTGTAACTTTGAGTAGATATCAGCAAATTTATGTTCAATTTTAAGAATGTTGTATGATTATTTCTTTCAGGCACACACTGTGGAGGAAAATCCAAGCAGTTGTCACTCCACTTCTAGCCTACCTGGTCTCAGTAATTGACCGAGATTGCAATATGGACCTTCTCCTGGAAGAGGAAGAACAAATTGTGAACTTGTGGCTTGAGATTTTTGGAAACAAAGAGATGCTCAGTTTGCCTTACGTCAGGGTGGAAAAGAAGTAGGTATCTCTTGGTTAGAGAATGTAGGCATCTACAGTTACTGGCCAATTCATGGGTGCATTTTGCTCATTCTCGGCCAGTACCTCTGTTGCTTTTAAGACTGTCTTAATTCTTCATGGCAAAGATTCAATAAGGTCTTAGAAACATCAATTAGATTTTGGTCCGCATCGACATGATAGCATTGCACAGTTGCTGTTTGATTGCTTGTTCATGATGCCATTCCACAACATCCCAAAGGTGCTCTAGTGGATTGAGATCTGGTGACTGTGGAGGCCATTTGAAGACAGTGTCATGAAGAACACTGTCATGTTCAAGAAACCAGTTAAAGATCTGAGCTTTGTGGCATGGCACTTCATTCCTAGAGAAGCACACTTTACCCATAGGATGTGCCCATGAGATGGATATAGTCATGACTGTCACGATGTCTGTGGCTGTTTAAACCATTCTTAATTTATGCGAAGGGGCCCAAATTATACCAAAAATATAATATTTTTTATTTATATATTTATAATATTATGTACTCCTCACACTGCCACCAGCAGCTGGAACAATTAACACAAGGCAAGATGGCTCCATACTTTCATTTTGATTATGCCAAATTGTGAGCTACCATCTGAAAGCAGCAAAAATCAAGAACCATTAGACCAGGCACGGTTTTTCCAGTTTTTTTATTTTTCCAGTTTTTTATTTTTCCAGTTTTTCAATATACTTCAGGGTTTGATGTGTTGTGGCTTTAGAGGTGCAACAATAGAGATGGTTCTGTGGAATAATCTCAGTAGATCAGCAGTTTCTGAATTAGGCTGCCAGTATGCTTTCCACATAGGTCGCTTTGCGTGGTGCGGCATAATAATCACGCAGTTACTTCTATTTATCCTATTTTCCATTAGTACCTACTTGGATCAACTCGCCACGATTCCACTCAGATCGGCTGGTTTTCCATTACAATCAAGTACCACCTAATACATGTGGTCGTCTACTGAGTTGCTGTCGTTGGCTGATTAGAAATTTTAGTTAATGAGCAGTTGAAGAGCCAAAGAAGTGGCCGATGTATTCAGTGCATATTGTTTTATTTACATCTAATTTGTATCGTTGAAAGACAAGACACTCTGATTTTTTTAATGATCTGGCACAAGAAAATTGTATGTACACTAAAGTAAATCACAGTAGCTGTTTCAAAAAACATCCCTAATGGTTTTCGTTTGCTTGTTTTTCTGACTCTCTCACTTCTCCAGAGTATTAATGGTACAAAGCCATGTCACAGGTGGCCATACCATGTTCTGCCGCCTGCCCTTCAGTTGGTGGATCAAAGAGTTCCTAGATGGGCTCATGATGCAAACATCCAGACATCAAAGTAAATATATATTTTACAAGTAACATATGTAGATATTCACTTTCTAAGAGTTGCACTTTAATTTTAATTTAAAAAAAGTTTTAGATTAAAATCTAAAAAATTACTGACTCTCCCAACTTTGTGTTTTTTCAGCTCATTCAGTTCGTCATTTCTATGATTTGTTCTTGGAAACTCCACTTGGCACTTACATCTCAGAGAAAGCTAATGAAAAAATGAAGAGAGAATTTTGCAAAAGGTATCTGCAAGATTTTGTTTCCATGACCATGAAAGTGGCATCAGATGAAGAGTTAAAGGTGAGAGCGATGCGAAGGATTGTGAATAATAATGATCTCCATTAGTGCAAAATGACAGTTTATTTTCTTAAGTGTAGATATGTTGCACCGTGGCTGGAAAATGCTTGTTTATCTGTGTTTGATTAATGTTATGTTCAGTCTGCTGTAAATCCCACTACTCTCACTGAACTTGAACTCCAGCAAAACAAAAACATGTAACCGTACACAGTTTTCTCTACTGTCCCAACAGTCAAGTTCACTACAATCAAACAACATGTCCATGTAGATCAGCTAAACCCATTTTTATACTTAAAAAATAACATTTTATTAAAAACGAATCACCATACACTATACAGTAAGTAAGTTGGACTGATTGTGGAAATATTATAATTCATGTCAACAAACTGGAGTGAAAAATCAATAACTCAGTGTTATAGAGATTAAAGTATTACTCCATTAATTATATTTTTATTTTGACACTATACACAGCTAGCGGTAGTAGCTACTCATCTGGAACTCTATAAACTTTACTGAAAAGTTGTGTTAATTTCAATTCAATTTCAATTTTTACTATTATATTACATGTAATGCTAATTTAAGTTACAGTGTTGGGAAGGTTACTATTAAAATGTATTCCACTACAGATTACAGAATACATGCCCCAAAATGTATTTTGTAACGTTACTTAATATATTATCAAGCTTATTACAACTTATTACTATTACTGAAGGATAGTCGCCATACCAATACCAACTCGATTTTTAATAGCTTACTTACAACTGGGCTACACTGCCCATGAGGCTACATTCTTTAGGGCTATGCCTGTAGCACTCTGCCTATTGCCTTCATATTAAATAATTTTTTGAACAATAATTTTTAAAAATATTTCGTCACGTCATTATGCGGGCCACAAGGTGACATGGGTCATAAGATTGAGACCCAGGAATTAGAGCCTCTTGATGCGTGGTTTTTTTTGGGTTTCCACCGGCATGGAATTACCAAAACCAGTGAGGGGACAGCCTAACATATGAAACAAGAAACGGCCGCCGTGTAATCCATTTATTTCAACAAAGTAACTGTATTCTGAATACCACCTTTTTAAATGGTAACTGCAACGGAATACAGTTACTCATATTTTGTATTTTAAATACGTAACACCGTTACATGTATTCCGTTACTTATATATTATTGTAACAAATAGATCAATATGTTATTAATCTATTTGGTCCTTTACTCCTCAGCTCCTCTATCAGGCAATGACCAGCTGTGCTGATGAAGTACGAAAACGAAAACAAGATGATAAGCTTTCTCTTCCACTCATCCACGTTGCATATCATTTGTACCAAAACCGTCTTCAGAACCTCTCACGGATGATTTCTCTTCATCCTGAAGTTATTTCCCCTTTGCAAAAAAATCCGGTGATTAGCGGTTATCCGGCAATGGTGAGCACGTTTCTTAATTCCTGGTGTTCACATTCTTGTGACAAGAATGACACAGCATGTTACAAATATTGCAAAACTATCACTTACAGACTACTTTACTTTCCTGTAGGTTTTGGATGTCTATGCAGCCAAGGCATGTGTTGAAAGCCTGGAACCTTCTAACTTAGAGAATGATACTGTCTGCCAGCACTGGCTGAGGAAGGTGAAGAAGGTGCAGGCTTCTTTGGAGTTGATTTGCTCCCAAAGCAGTAGCAAAAAATATGGTGAGCACTGCCGGAAAGTACTCCATGATTTCAGGTAAGATACTGATGCAGTGAATTGAAATTCTGAAGCCCAGTTCTCTCTAGTGTTAAAATGGCCTGTATTTGTATAGCGCTTTACTGAAAGAACCTCTCATTGTAGTCGCCCATTCTTGTGACTCATATTGTGGTGATTGCTGTAATGCAGAATATTCTTGTTTATTCAAAGACATCGTAGCTCACTTATTTCAAAATCAGGTGTATGACATTAAACTGTCAACTTAGGTTTTCCACCTTTTTTTTCTTCTTTTTTTTTTGCCTGTCCCGTTTGGTTCTTTTGCCATCAGAATTATTGTCTAAAGGCAAAGAAAGATGCCCAACGGATTTACTTTACCAAATGGACCTTGCAGTGTTGGTCTATTTGATTCACCTTTGCTTTTATTGTTTATTTTATTTTATTTTCACTTGCTAAACACGGGACAGACTTGACTGGGGAAAAGAAAAGGGAGAAAGAAAGAGGGAAAGAAAAACAGCAGGGAAGAGGAACGGGGATAAAGGGCAAAAAACAAAAACCAACGAAACAAACAGACAAAAAATACATATATCAATCACCTGGATCACCTGTTGAGAAAGAAAAAAGAGAAAACAAAATACATACAAAATATTGAATATTATTGTGCAGCACGTAGGATCGACAGCGCACAGTGTGCTTTGAGGTAGGAGCCAAAAAGGGTGTAGTTTGTGTCTGTGAGCGCCCGTGTGTACACCTGTGAGCATGAGCGCGCTTGCATTTAAACGTTTCCTTCATGTAATGATCCAGTTTACCACCTTTTATAACTGCTTTATTTGAGAATACAAAAGCTGAGTAATGACAAAAATTTAGAATCACAAAACATCTGAATGAATTTTAAAAGTTTATATTCTTTTAATCACAAAATCACTGAAATGTGGGAGAATCCATTACAGACAGGTAAATGTTTTAATCATCCAGTCATGAAAGATTATTCTAAAGGTCATCAACAGACTCCAAATCCCCAGATATGAACCACCTGTCTGCTGAAGAGAAACACTGAACACTACTCTAACAGAGGATGACTATCTTGTTAATTTCGCCTCCTCACTACATATGACTCTGGATACTGTAGCTCCTGTGAAAAATAGAGCCCCAAATCAGAAGTATTTGAATCCCTGGTTTAATTCTCAAACAAGTAGCTTAAAGCAGATAACTCGTAAGCTGGAGAAGAACCAGCATATCACAAATTTAGAAGATCATCATTTAGCCTGGGGAAATAGTTTGCTGCTTTATAAAAAAAAAAAAATTCCTCCGTAAAGCTTCATCACTGATTAAAGAAAATAACAACAACCCTTGGTTTCTCTTCAGCACTGTAGCCAGGCTAACTGTACAGCCCAAGCTGTGTTGAGCCAACCATTCCATGAATTTCTTCACAAAATCAAATTTTAACCATTGGAAAAAAATTACTTAATAATCATCTTATGTAACATTATCTACAGCTCCCAAAAAGTTGATTCTGTTCATCTGGATGTAATGTTTTCAGTGCGAGAAACGTTTCGTCACTCATCCAAGTGACTTCTTCAGTCTCAGCTGACTGGTTGGATTTCTCCAACCTTATAAACAGTACATTTGCACAATGACTGAAGGTAGCACCAACAGGTGTCCATTATTTCACTATAATTGGAACATATTTTAATAAAACAGTTAAAGAACAAAACTTGTGTCAGTGTCCAAATATACATGGACCTAACTGTAATTTGAAATGGGAATTTATTGCTACAGGGTGCCCGCAGCAGCATTATAGTGTAATAGTAGTGACACAGTATATACAATAACACAGCGAAGGTCACATGTAAGCACATAAGTAACGTAGGTAGTGATTTTCCTTTTAAGTTAAGGAATAACAACAAATTAACTGAGAGTTAATCGTGTAACTCTGAGCTCCACTGTACTGTCACATATCAATCAATGGATGTCTCTTGCATTAAGCTTTTTAACCAGATGCACAAAATCCTGCTTTTCCACTGTGTCACTGCATTAGTAATTTCCCTCCAATGTTTGCTCTTCCTGTCCTATAGAATGGAAGTAGCAAGTGTAGCTATCAGTGTTTGGTTGAGTCATTTGTTTACATTTGGGTTGCACATCACCAGCTACTGCTATCTGCTATCACAAAGTTTTTTAAGTTTTTTGTGTTTTTCTGGTGGTTGTTAAAGCTAATTTTATTTTACAAAATTTGCAATGGAGGCTGACATGCATCTGTGTCATTCCTTGGGCTTGTCTTGTGATTGCACAGACTAGACTGAGGATATAGTGTTGCTTTAACAAGGATATTGAAGTAATTTTATGTATTTTTTATTATTGTTACTAACTGTGATTGTGTGTGTAATATTTTTGCAGCAATGGCTGGAAGCGCATCCACATCCTTTCTTTTTTTGTTGAACACATGCTACTGGGTTTCCAAAATGAAGACCGTCAGCTCAGGACACATGTCCTAAACACCATTAAAACTCTTAGCAATGTAAGTGGGTTTTTTGTTTTATTGTATGTTGTTTTGCTTTGCTTTAAAACAAGCAGTTAAACTGTTGTATCCAATAAAGTGGCTGGTGAGTTTATTCAGGTCAAATCTGGTTTGCTTTAGGTTTAATTTAAAAATTAAAGCTGACCAAGCTCAACATAATCAATGTGGTCTACAAAGATGGAGGCCGTATTTTTTCTGTAACCTGTCCATGCTGCGCAGAATTTTGTTCTGATAAAATCTGTCAAAATTACAGTGGGATGCAAACGTTTATTTTCCTGTATAAATCGTTGGTTGTTACAATAAAAAATGTCAGTTAAATACATCATATAGGAGACACACACAGTGATATTTGTGAAGTGAAATGAAGTTTATTGGATTTACAGAAAGTGTGCAATAATTGTTTAAACAAAATCAGGCAGGTGTATAAATTTGGGCACCACAAAAAAAAAAAATTAAATCAATATTTAGTAGATCCACCTTTTGCAGAAATTACAGCCTCTAAACGCTTCCTGTAGGTTCCAATGAGAGTCTGGATTGTGGTTGAAGGTATTTTGGACCATTCCTCTTTACAAAACATCTCTAGTTCATTCAGGTTTGATGGCTTCCGAGCATGGACAGCTCTTTTTAACTCACACCACAGATTTTCAATAATATTCAGGTCTGGGGACTGAAATGGCCGTTCCAGAACGTTGTACTTGTTCCTCTGCATGAATGCCTTAGTGGGTTTTGAGCAGAGTTTCGGGTCGTTGTCTTGCTGAAAGATCCAGCCCCGGCGCAGCTTCAGCTTTGTCACTGATTCCTGGACATTGGTCTCCAGAATCTGCTGATACTGAGTGGAATCCATGTGTCCCTCAACTTTGACAAGATTCCCAGTCCCTGCACTGGCCACACAGCCCCACAGCATGATGGAACCACCACCATATTTTACTGTAGGTAGCCAGTGTTTTTCTTGGAATGCTGTGTTCTTTTTCCTCCATGCATAACGCCCCTTGTTATGCCCAAATAACACGATTTTAGTTTCATCAGTCCACAGCGCCTTATTCCAGAATGAAGCTGGCTTGTCCAAATGTGCTTTAGCAAACCTCAAGCGGCTCTGTTTGTGCTGTGGGCGGAGAAAAGGCTTCCTCTGCATCACTCTCGCATACAGCATCTCCTTGTGTAAAGTGCGCCGAATGGTTGAACGATGCACAGTGGCTCCATCTGCTGCAAGATGATTTTGTAGGTCTTTGGTGCTGGTCTGTGGGTTGACTCTGACCGTTCTCACCATTTGTCGCTTCTGTTTCTCTTCAGAGAAAATTAAAAGAGGAGGGAAACTTACAATTGACCCCCTTAAATACTCTTTCTCATTATTGGATTCACCTGTGTATGTAGGTTCCAATTTGAGTTCCAATAATTAGTTCTAAAGCTTTTGGAATCAATAAAATGACAACAGTGCCCAAATTTATGCACCTGCCTGATTTTGTTTAAACAATTATTTCACATTTTCTGTAAATCCAATAAACTTCATTTCACTTCTCAAATATCACTGTGTGTGTCTCCTATATGATATATTTAACTGACATTTTATTGTAACAACCAACGATTTATAGAGGAAAATAATGACTATTAACAAGGTTGCCCAAACTTTTGCATCCCACTGTATCTTGTTTTAAATGATGTTCTGCTAACAAAAAAATTTGTAACAACATAATGTTCATCATTATAGTATTGTGTATCATTTTGTACTTCTAAGGTTCTGCAGGAAAACTCGGATGTAAAATCTACAAAAGGTTTTGAAGCTGTAGTTAAAGTCCTGAAGTCCTGCAAACAGGAGGCAACTAATCAGCTTTTCAGGTAAGGCTGTCTGACTATTAGCAGAGTTTATTATGATATTATATGAAATATTGAAGGATGTTCTTTAGCAAAGCCATTGGAAAGACCTTAAAGTTGGGTGTACTAAACTTTACAACAGGGGTGCTGCAGTACCCCCAGAACCTCCACTTCCCGCAGCCTTTTTCTTTATTTGCACTTAAGCTAATTTGATTGTTGGTTGCATCTTCCTGAAGGTTTGGCCTTGAGTGTGGGGTGTGCATGAGAGAGCCTCAGGAAACAGTGGGACTGCCATGCAATCACATCTATTGCTTAACATGTATTAAGAACAGCCTTGATGCAGGACGGACATCCTGTCCAAAGTGCCGCCAACAATTACCAGATGATTTCCAACCACATGTTTCTGAAGACATAAGGTGAGATTTGTTTGACCGTTTAGCTGATAAAGTATTTAATAGTGCAACTGTAAACATTTACATGGAAAACATGCTCTTCTCATGATCTCAGAATAGAGTAGTGTGGCTTGTGGGATTCAGCTGTTCCCATTCAAAAGTGTATGCTTCATATTATCAGTATTTATTACAACTTTCCTGTAGTTAAGTCTGAAAAGTAACACAACCTTATGGCTTTAGTAATGACTGAGTGCCATTTGGTCAGTGATCAAACCTGCAATGATCAACTCTAGGTTTATCTCATTAGTGATAATGTGGAAATTGCATGCTAATTTGCAAAACAAAAAACAACTTAATTACATAGATGTTTACTACAATGCATACCACCACACATGTGGAACCTACTTCTGTGTACATGTGTCAGTGCAACAAGATTGGCTCATTTTTCCCATTGCCCCCTGGTTTGAATGTTGATTTGCTTTTTGGGGGGAGAGGGGGACAACCAACATCTTAACCTTAACAGAAAACTACTGTTATAGATTACACACGTTACACATGTTACACACGTTACACAGCTAGGCGGAACTTGCTGCTGCAAGTGGTCAAAATATGCTCAAGGTTAGGGCTTGGAAAACTGCAGAGACATGCTGTATCAATGAATAGTGGGACTGGGCAGGGTGTTGCAATGTTGGTTTAATCAAAGAACAGTTTAGAATGGCATTCAGTCCCTTCCACCTTGTCAAGAGTCATTCTAAGATTTGGCTTTCACCCTATAAAGCCTCCATTTTGACTAACTCAGAGACACTATACCCTTTCCTATACTTTCTTGAAGCTGCAGACCATATTTTTGGAGCTTCCTTCCAGCATAAACCAGTTCTCCAGATGTTTGTCCAGCAAACAACTATTGTTTTAGCATTCCCACCTCTGATGAATCCCTCAACTCTAGGGTTGGGGTTAGGCCTTCATTTCTGACGGTTAGGGTTGGAGTAATGGGCTAGCATTGTGAAAGCATTATGCCAGTTCAATGTCCTCACTAAGATATGAAAGACTATGTGTGTGTGTGCATGAGCATGAACACATGCTAGGAAATTATACTACAGTCTCGGTCGTTGTGTCTTTGGGCAAGACACTTCACCTACCGCCTACTGGTGATGGCCACAGGGGCCGATGGCGCAATATGGCAGCCTCGCCTCTGTCAGCCTGCCCCAGGGCAGCTGTGGCTACAACTGTAGCTTGCCTCCACCAGTGTGTGTGTGTGAATGTGAGAGTGAATGAATAGTGGAATTGTACAGCGCTTTGAGGGACCCGAAAAGCACTATATAAATGCAATCCATTATTATTATTATTATTATTACTACTACTATAAAAGACAGTATTAGAAAAATGTCATGGCATATTGACCATTGATCATTTTTGGAGAATCGGTTTGCAAAGTTTAACATTTGGGAATCATCTAATAAGAACAAATTAACGCCGCTTTTAAAACGTATTTACATTGCCTTACTTTTTGTATCCCTGCAGCGCATCTGTGAAGAAAAATGCAGAATTCAGGCAATGCTGCAATAGTTTCTTTGTTGATCTGCTCTCTGCTGTGTGCTTCAAGGATAATACACCTCCAGCCGAAGGTGTCATCACCCACCTGTTGTCCTATCTAATGATTGAGACAGGTACTGCTTACTGTAGCCTACACTATTAAGAAGATTCTGTTTCACCTTCTTTTCTAAAGAAGCTGAAGTCTTGACAACACAAAAACAAAAATGTAATGTGTTGGAATAAATTATTATTATTGTTTTACATGTTTACTTTAAATTATTTTTTCCAAACAGAACATAAACAGGTTCACACCAAAGTTTTATCACCATTTGAAGAGTCCCCAGATAAAAACCCAGTTGTGCGATCAGTAATCCTCAAACTGCTACTGAAGTTCAGGTAGGTAACCTACTATAAATATGTCAATCATCAAAGATGATTGAGACTAACAAGACAGGTATCTCACTGATTTAAAGTGTATCTTTTATATCAGTTGACGAGCATTGCTACTTTAATAAAACTTGTGATAAAATCTGTAAATAGATTTAAATTTCTTTACCTTACACTATATGATTGACCTAACTCTGTTTCAGCTTTGATGAGGTTCAGAAATATTTGCAGCAACATTTTTCATCTGTTGAAGAAAGCAGATTTGTGGATGATGGGGACAGAGCAGAGCTCTATGCTTTATACATCAACTGCTTGGAGGTAAAACTAGAAAAATGCTGTCTTAATTGTATTTAACTGTGTTAAAATGTACTTTAAAAAGGTGAACACTGAACACTGAAATTACTTACTTTGACAGCATACAGTACTCCACAAACAAAAAGTATTTCTCTAGAAGGACATGCTATGATGAATTGTGAAGTACAGAGATGCCTCTCAGAAAACAGAAACCTAACCTTTATTTCAGCAAAAGGAAAGATTAAAGTCCACAGTGTCCATCCAGTCATTCTTTCCCATTCAGTGTCTGGAGGGGAGCTGGCGCCTATCCCAGCTACCATAGGTTAAGGGAAGGCTCGGACAGGTCACCAGCCTATCACTGGGCTAACAGATAGAGACAGACAATCATTCATATATAGGGGCAATAACCAATGAACTTAACCCCAATAACTGCATGCCTTTGGACTGTGGGAAGAAGCCAGAGTACCCATAGAGAGCCCACACAGACACATGGTGGATTTAAACTCAGGATCTTCTTGCTCTGAAGCAGCAGTGCTAACCATTCCCCAAACGTTCTGCCCAGCCATGCTGTACAATGTAAATAACAAAATCTAATGTGATCTACTGAACAGAAGGTTGGTGGTTCGATCCCTGGCTGCTCCAGTCTGCATGCCAAATATCCTTGGGCAAGATACTGACCCCAAGTTGCTCGCCGATACATCCACCAGAGTATGAATGCGTGTGATTGGTAGATAGAAAAGACCTAAGCATAAAAGAAAATGGATGTGAATGGGTAAAAGAGGGATGATGTACAGTGGCTTGCAAAACTATTCGGCCCCCTTGAACTTTCCCACATTTTGTCACATGAGAACATGAATCAATAAAATTGATTCATGTTTGTGGCTGTAATGTGACAAAATGTGGAAAAGTTCAAGGGGGCCGAATACTTTTGCAAGCCACTGTATAAAGCGCTTTGAGTCCTCTGGGAGAGTAGAAAAGGACTATATAAGAATTTGTCATTTACAACCAGAGCAAGACAAACAGAATCTAACATACAACACAAGTGGGTGGAAGAACGTGAGATAGGATAAGAATTACACACTATTTATTTGTATTTATACACAAGAGGGCAACTGGGAGGAATGAACACAGCTAACAACACACAAAGACAACGAGAAAGGAGGGAAGGTCAAAATAAATGCAAGACAGTAGAGACAAATAACTACCAAAACAAAACAGTAAGTTAGGAGTGATAACTAAATGGGTAAACAGAGACACATAAATGAACTTAATGCAGGGAAACTGATACAGGAGGGTAATATAAGAAATATTTAGGATGAAACTAAAGTCTAAGCCAAACAGGAAACTACGATCTCTAAGGAATGCCAAGGAATTACACGAAAAAGCAAATATAAACACCAAGAAAAGTAAAAGTCAAACAGAAAACAAAACCTTTGTCTAAATAAACAAAAATTCAAAGTTCATAAACTCAAAAACATTGGGTCCAAGACCTACAAGCATTAACACATCTGTTTGTTGTTCTGTTTGTTTGTTTGTTTGTTTGTTTGTTTGATTGATTGATTGATTGATTGATTGATTGATATTTGTCAAATAGACAACTTCTGAATGGGGTATGGTCTAAATGACAGCTATACCTCAAATTGATAGAGGTCAGATGAAGTGACAATTAACTGGTGCTATTTGCAGGACTCCATCTGGGAGAAAATGCCTCAGGAGGGCAACAAAGCTGCAGAGTTACAATGGTTTGATAATGAAACACAGTTCCTGCGCTTGTTTTTGGAAGAAGACACTTCTGCTGCAGCAACAGTCTGTATTCAACACCTGCAACATATTGCCCGATTGCGTGTGACGCTCACCATGGCTGCACAGCTCATCAGTGACAGACTGCCTGGTAAGCTATACGTTTACTATTGTATTGCACTACTACAGTTTGCAGTGGTTTGCAGCTAAAACAATGTTTGTCATTGTTCCAGACGGAGCAGAAGATTTTCTAAACATGGTGAAAAAGCTCTGTGAGGACAGTGGAAATGACTGGTATCGTGTTTACCTCATCCGCAAGCTCAGCGAATCACAGGGTGTGGAGTACGTCCAGACAATGATGAAAAAACCTGAGTTCTTCTGGATTTTCCCTGAAGAGATACATCAGCAGGTAAAGCTACTGCCAAAAACTAGAGTATAGTTGAATTAATTCAGACAGTTTTATCTATAACGTGTGAGATCGTATCAATAGTTAGGCACTGTATTGGGTAAGGAGACTCTACAATGTAACTCTACAATGACAGAAGCCCAGACTTGTTGATGAACAAGAACAAGTAGGGAGGAATGACACCCTTTTAATAGAAAAAAAGCCCCCGTCCACTCAGGCCAGCCATTTCATTGGAAGAAGTTGGGCTGAGGGAAAAGAAGACAAAAAAGAAGAGCCTGAGATATAACGAACTAAGATAAACAGGGAAGATCACAGCCTCCTGGGGAGTGAAGACAAAGAGTGATGGCTGCAAAATCGTAGCTTATAAAGTCAGATTTTACTGTGTTATGGTCTGTCTAGAGGTGGCCAGACCACAACATGAAGGCTTCCTGTTCAACTGAAATCTCTTTGGTTTTAAGAAGTGTGAGCAAGCATTTTAGTGCAGTGCGTGAGGGTGTCAGTGGTGTGGCTTTGCAATCGTGTGTGTCAAAGATCAAATTTCAGTAATGTGTGTGTAAGAGGCTTTCAGTAATAATGTCCCGAAAGGCCCATCATACAAGAACATCTCGGGTGTAATATATGTACTTAAACATGCTTCCTTTTCTGGTTGCAATTTTGGTGTCAAAAGAATGAAGATGGAGGCCTGATGGACCAGTATCTTGTGTATGGAGAGGAGTACAAGTCCGTGCGAGAAGCAGTTGCCAAGGCAGTAGTGGACGGTGATGTCGAGCAGATAGAAGACGCCTGTGAGGTATAAATATGCGCCAAACATTCTCTTTCATGTGTTTCACTTACCTGTTACTATTATATTGTTTTGATGAAACCACAATCTGTGTGCTAAGTTCATTTAATAATAATAATAATAATAATAATAATAATAATAATAATAATAATTTAAACATTTCTCATTACTTGTACAGCACTGCTAGTTACATTATAAGACCTGAGATACTTTGTAGTACTTTTGTAGTACTCACAATAGTACTAGTACTTTACTCTATATGCTCATTTTTATTTTTATTTTTATTTTACACTTATACTTTTCATTATTATTATTTTTTATACATTAGAGATGCACGGCATCACCAAAGAATCGGACAGTGTTTCTCCTGCTGGCTCTTTTCCGAGAGGTTACAACTCTGTACAGATCTGAAAACAGGGGTCTTCATCCTACTCCTGAGGTATGAATAATGAGAAAATTACCATCTGTAGTAAATGGATAAAGCATCGAGACTCTAGAAGAATTATTGGATTTTATTCAGGAAAACATGGATTTGGGGATTTTATTCTCAGCTGTAAGTGTGACGCTGAGTCTCAAAGTTTTAGAAATATAAATGAAGGATGATGATTTACAAACTCAGGGACAAAAACAATCATTTCCATATTTTCTAAAACGGTATGTGCTGCTCTAGCAATAATGTTGATATGGGTGTAAACCAGGGAGAGTTTGCCAGTGGAGGGGGGAACTTCACCCCCCTTCTACTCTACTCTGTCTCTGCTAAATTATTTTTTATTCCCAGTGGGGAATCATCACCCCATCTGATTTTTAGTACTGCATCTTGAAACAGTCTATAGTGAAAATGTGACAGTATGAACAGGATCCTCTTTTGTTCCAGCTTTTCATAAAGCCACCAAGCACTGCTGTTTCTGAGTGAAAACTACAATTAGCTATATAAAAATCAGAACATCAGAAGACTCACACATAATCCTCAGAATATTTCTACTGAGTATAAACCACAACTTATCATCTATATCACAATTCTGAAAATTGTGAGTTGTGTAGCTTCTTCTTCTTTTACCTTGTTTGCAGCATCCTGGAGACATTCTTCTTATGAAGTCTGTCTCTGAAAAAAGTGGGAGTTTTTTTGGGCTTTGCCTGTTATGGTGCAGCTGCTGTGATGTGCAGATAGACGGGAGAAGCCACACTCATGAGTAAAAAGAACAACCCTAACCTGACTGTCATTCACATATTTCAACCTGGGGTCCAAAATGTTGTAGAGCATGTTACAAACTGAGTCATTTACTGACTCTCAAACTCCAAATGTTAGTCGCTTATCTCAATAAATGTAGTAGGATCACTTCCTTCGCTGTCTGGAGATTGACAGATAGGATAAAAGAGGATGACACACTGAAGAAGATGATCCTCAGGAAAGCAGAAAAAGAGCATCATCAATGCAGAATGTGTTTTTATTAACTGCTGGATTTATTTACCGCTGCTACCAGCAGCACTAATACTATTATTAGTAATAAATAAATCCAGTAGTTCATAGGAAAATATCTTGTAGTAGCACCACATTAGTTTTGTTTTTTCATTAGTCTCCATAATGTGTGTGAGGCTGAGCAACAACAGCCTCTCCCTGCAGCTCCACACTGCTGAGCTGTCGACCTCAGAGCAATGTTGCAGTGGGGCGAGGAAGCTAAAGTCATCACCGTGGATTGTCCTTATGATGAAGTTGGAAGATACACGGGAACTCTCTTAAGCAAGCTTTCTTCTATTGTCTTTAATTAGTCTCAAGGAATAGTTCTCCAGGTTTCTTGAAAGGTATTCAAAGCTGTTCTTTGGATGTTGGCTGCCTTTTGTTGTGCCATGATGATCCCACGCTGCTACAATAATCTTGTGGTCCGGGCTTCCAGGAGACCAGTCCAAACTTCCATTGTTTGTTTGTCTTTCCAGTGTATTCCAGTGTGTTTGAGATCACTGCCATACTGAAAGTTGAAGTTATTGTCAGATGGTATTGCATGAAGGATCTAAAAGTTGATGAGAACAATAGCACTGGCCGAAATGCCAACCTAAACTGTAGCAGAGCCTCCTCCTGACCTCCCTGTACATAAACCAAAAATTGAAAATTCACGTTCATCACATCAGATGACCAGACACTCATTTCTACTTTCTAGTATATCTGCTAATATAAAATCAAATATGACACTCTGTTTAACAAATTAGTGCAATTATTCCGTCAGTTATTCTTCCTGTTTTTGAGGGTGAAATTGTATTGCTTTTCTTACATGTCTTCTATATTCCCTAAAGCAATGTCTTGAATTTGATGACCTCATCGAGGGCTCAAGGTATCTGCATCAAGCAGAAGTAAGACGATTTGCCTCAGCCTTGGTTTACAACAGGTTGGGAGCACTCACTGTTCAGCCTGGTAGTGCTATCATGGAGAACACCATCACTGAGCTGATCATTCATCTGGCAGCTGTGCTGCTCACTGGGAATCATCACCTGCTGATGCCACTCAAGCATCTTGGTCTGTCTCCTGAAAATATGCAGGTAAACATCAGGACATCATATGTAAAAAGTGGATGTAGTCATAAAGATGTCACCCACTGCTCAGTGGACTTGTTAACTTAACAACATTACATTTATGTTACCTTTGTGCAGTTTCTTAGATTGTCATTTCATTTAACCTACAGAGGGCTTTTATACCCACAATGCCTGATGACATTTTAGCTGTTGCCCAGGCAGCCATGAATTATGAGGGCCAGCTCACTTGGTATGGTAAGTATTACTCCTTTTATATATGCAACTAAAACATTATAAATGATCCTTTGTAGTAATTTAGGTTTTCACACAAGCAGCCCTAAATTGAAATCCTTTGAAGAATTCTGCAACAGCAAATATAAAGACATTTATAGGGGATGTAAAGCTTTTTAAATTTTATTGTGGGGCAAAGTCACCAGACTTATTTATTGGATTTAGCTCATGATTTTATGCATGCAGATTTTATGTCCATGTGACCATTAACTTATGTTAATAATGGTAATGGTTCAAAATAAGAGTGTACAGATGTGTTACCAAGATGGCAAGAAGGATGTGGCAAGACTTGGTTCTAGGAGCACTTTGCATAAACTTGCCTGCATATTATGTTTTAATAACTCAAGTGATTTTTTTTCCCATAGTCTGTCCAAATAATCATCCATGCTGCGTTGATATGGTAAGCTATTTTTATTCCGTTCCAGTTAATATATTAATGACAGTGATTACAAATATAATGTTGTTAATAATTGTAATATTTATGCCATCTTTCGCTGTAGTGCGGCATGCCCATAGAGAGAGGCCGATGTCTGGAGTGTGGTGAAGAAGTTGGAGGAGAACATTACGCAGTCGTGCCTGGATTCACAAAAGTTCAGTTGCATGAGTGAGTGTCATTAAATTCCAAGAAATTTAATGTACTAAACACCTTTCTTTAATGTCTTGATGCATTCTCAATCATCCAGGAAAATAAATCTCCTAAAGTTGATTCTGTTCATCCGGACGCTGCGTCCAGATGAACAGAATCAACTTTTGGAGACCTTTCTTTAATGTTACAGTGAAACTCAGGTCTTAAAAGCTTGGTTCCTAGTTAATTTATATTCATACAGTGGGGCAAAAAAGTATTTAGTCAGCCACCGATTGTGCAAGTTCCCCCACTTAAAATGATGACAGAGGTCAGTAATTTGCACCAGAGGTACACTTCAACTGTGAGAGACAGAATGTGAAAAAAAAAATCCATGAATTCACATGGTAGGATTTGTAAAGAATTTATTCGTAAATTAGGGTGGAAAATAAGTATTTGGTCACCTCAAACAAGGAAAATCTCTGGCTCTCACAGACCTGTAACGTCTTCTGTAAGAAGCTTTTCTGTCCCCCACTCGTTACCTGTATGAATGGCACCTGTTTGAACTCATCATCTGTATAAAAGACACCTGTCCACAGCCTCAAACAGTCAGACTCCAAACTCCGCCATGGCCAAGACCAAAGAGCTTTCGAAGGACACCAGGAAAAGTATTGTAGACCTGCACCAGACTGGGAAGAGTGAATCTACAATAGGCAAGCAGCTTGGTGTGAAAAACCAACTGTGGGAGCAATCATCAGAAAATGGAAGACATACAAGACCACTGATAATCTCCCTCGATCTGGGGCTCCACGCAAGATCTCATCCCGTGGGGTCAAAATGATCATGAGAACGGTGAGCAAAGATCCCAGAACCACACGGGGGGACCTGGTGAATGACCTGCAGAGAGCTGGGACCAAAGTAACAAAGGTCACCATCAGTAACACACTACAACGGCAGGGAATCAAATCCCGCAGTGCCAGACGTGTTCCGCTGCTGAAGCCAGTGCATGTCCAGGCCCGTCTGAAGTTTGCCAGAGAGCACATGGATGATACAGCAGAGGATTGGGAGAATGTCATGTGGTCAGATGAAACCAAAGTAGGACTTTTTGGTATAAACTCAACTCGTCGTGTTTGGAGGAAGAAGAATACTGAGTTGCATCCCAAGAACACCATACCTACTGTGAAGCATGGGGGTGGAAACATCATGCTATGGGGCTGTTTTTCTGCCAAGGGGACAGGACGACTGATCTGTGTTAAGGACAGAATGAATGGGGCCATGTATCGTGAGATTTTGAGCCAAAACCTCCTTCCATCAGTGAGAACTTTGAAGATGAAACGAGGCTGGGTCTTCCAACATGACAATGATCCAAAACACACCGCCCGGGCAACAAAGGAGTGGCTCCGTAAGAAGCATTTGAAAGTCCTGGAGTGGCCTAGCCAGTCTCCAGACCTCAACCCCATAGAAAATCTGTGGCGGGAGTTGAGAGTCCGTGTTGCTCGGCGACAGCCCCAAAACATCACTGCTCTCGAGAAGATCTGCATGGAGGAATGGGCCAAAATACCAGCTACTGTGTGTGCAAACCTGGTAAAGACCTATAGTAAATGTTTGACCTCTGTTATTGCCAACAAAGGTTATGTTACAAAGTATTGAGTTGTATTTTTGTTATTGACCAAATACTTATTTTCCACCCTGATTTACGAATAAATTCTTTACAAATCCTACCATGTGGATTCATGGATTTTTTTTTTCACATTCTGTCTCTTACAGTTGAAGTGTACCTCTGGTGCAAATTACTGACCTCTGTCATCATTTTAGGTGGGGGAACTTGCACAATCGGTGGCTGACTAAATACTTTTTTGCCCCACTGTAGATAGATAGATATCTAGCTAGCTAGCTAGCTAGCAGTAAATTGTGTGTCACAGACTGTAATTCACATTTGCATGACTTATTTAAACACCATGAAACTCCAAATACACAAATACATGAGACCAGCCACAAGAACACTCCTGTTCACAACTTTTAGGCACAGACTGACACTGTGCCTCTTCATTAAATCCTCAAAGAAAATGATCAGAAGAAGAAATTGGAAGCACAAGATAATTCAGGCACTGCTCATTTGTCTTTAGATGATAACAAAGACTTTGATATAATTGAATTGCTCCGTAAAGTAGCTTCAGCTGATTTATATAAAAAAAATCTACTGCAGAAATTTTCAGTATATTTATCCAGTGATGTCAAACCTTCCACTTGGAAAAGTAACAGATATTTGGACTTAGACTTGGAAAGGACTTAGAGAAAGAAAAATGTGCATGTGTGAATGTGTTTTCTACCATTAAAGCTGTGGCACTGGGAGTATACCAGCTCTTCTTCTTACTGATACAAATCTGTTGTTTTAGGGATCAAACACGTCCCGGTCACATTCTGGGAGACCCTGAACGGAGAAACAACCCAGATGCTTTAGACACCAAACACATGTCTCTGACTCCCTTTACTCTGGTCAGGTTGGTTACACATTTGGCCATGATGCTGGGAGCCTCAGAGAAACCTGAGGTGAGCAGATTATAATTACTCTATCTTTGTGGATCCTAATCATTTTTAAATGAAGTATCTGAAGTGAGAGTTACTTTGTACAGTAGTGGCAATATCTAAGCAGCTTAAGTCATAAGCTGTTCATGAATAATCCACAAAACTCAATGAATGATGTTGTTTGTTTTATTACATCTAACAATGATGCTGTCACTCACTCTTTGTTCAGGTTGTCCAACAGATAATCCAGCCACCTGTGGAGGATGTCAGTTTGTTTCTCAGGTTGCACATAACAAAGGATCTTGAGCATCTGTCCCAGGCACTGGGAAAAGGAGCTGACGACAACGTAACATCTGTTCACTTGGTGCTCAAATCACTGCAGGAGCTACCACGGGCCAGTTCCAGTAAGTATCCAATCTTTAGTCACATGAACATGTGTCGAATATGGTCACATCTAGAATGACAGGAAGAAATAATGGAAGTCAGTACTTCATAAGAACTTGATTAAAATTGTGATTCCATTTAAGCTTAGAAAGAGTCTGCCATTCATTTTTGACTTTTCTTCTAGCTACTATCGACCCTTACCTTACAACCAAAGAATCCAGAAACACCTGGGAGACTACTGTGGCGA
Source organism: Astatotilapia calliptera (assembly GCF_964374335.1). NCBI lineage: Eukaryota > Metazoa > Chordata > Actinopteri > Cichliformes > Cichlidae > Astatotilapia > Astatotilapia calliptera. The sequence continues at coordinate 34,809,150 of NC_137436.1, read as the reverse complement.
CAGATATTATGACACCAAAGCTGATGGTAATTTGTTAGCTCAGTTTTTACCCTTTTTGTCATGAACCCCTTTTCACTCTTATCTATATAAACCCTCTTATATACCCTTTACCAATATTTTGTGTCCAGGATCTTGACCAACTCCTACAAGAGGCAAAGGGAACCATCAGAAATGACTCCCGTGTATCTTCCAACTTCATCATAAGGACGATCCACGGTGAGGACTTTAACTTCCTCACCTCACTGCAACAGGGCTCTAAGGTCGACAGCTCAGCAGTGTGGAGCTGCAGGGAGAGGCTGTCGCTGCTCAGCCTCACACACATTATGGAGACGAATAATCAAAAGGAGGAGCTCCCCCTGCTCTGGAGGTTCCTGCAGAAGGTGTGTGTCTCACAGATGTAAAGCTTTGATTGATCAGAATTCACCCATCCAGTCAAAAATTTACTCGATTGCATGCGTGAATTACTGACCAGACTAAGGCTTTTTTTATTTGTTTGTTTTGTTTTTTGTCTTTGAGGTAACACTGTGCACTATGGATAATTGCAAAGTTTTCTTTTTTTAAAACCTTTAGACCAAATGTCAAATTTGCCCTCATATATTATGAGATGGATGAGTACAATGTTCTTTGTCACACATTTCTAGAATAGAAATTGAATAGAATTGAATAGTCCATCTTTTCCCACAACCTTCAATTATATCAGTGCACCACAATGCTATAACTAATTATCTTTATATATTTTAAATGTAAAAGCAATTTTAAAAAGTTTCAGTAAGCTTGTTATTATTCTCACTGGTAGAATTGAAAATAACCAAAGATACACAGCCTGTGCTGTTGAAGCATTGTTATCAGCCGATTGTTTTTTTGTTTTGTTTTTTCAGGAGAGAGAATTTCGGCTTATCAAATTCCTCCCAGAAATCCTAAACCTGCAGAAACGTTTGGTGAGAAAGTACCAAAATGCAACTGAAGATATTGTGGGCTCCATCAGAGAATTCATTGATCAGCAAACAGGTGCAGATTATATGGACCTAAACTCTCTCCAAATGTGAACAATGACGTGATTAATCTACAGTACTATTTCTGAATAAATGTGAAAATCACAGTCAAAATCCTTTAAAGTTGGCTTTTGCTACACAGACAAAGCAACTGAAATATTTTTATTCTGTTTGTCATGCAAATGTTTTTAAATTTGTTGTTTCAGAAATGGGGCAGCAGTATCAAAAACACATTGAGACCTTCTTGAAAACATGGAATCAGCTAAGAGTTTCTGTCACCAGCAGTAAGTAAACACTTCTACCCTTTGTCTGAACAACAAGATAATTTGTTGGTGCAGTTAAATCTTTTATTGTTCCTTTTATTTTGTATTTTTTTTTCAGGACATTTTTATCAACTATACAAAAAAAATAGCTTGATTTGACTTTGCCTTACTGGGTTTAAAATGGGAACAGTGGAATTCTTGATTGATTTTAGTTGCCTTCGAGAGCAAACATAATTCTAATTCTAAATGACTCTGTAAACAATAAAGGTCAAAATAATAGAAAAAGATCTACCACTGACCAATTACTGAAAACATATTATTATTTGTTCTTGTGATTAAATGGAACAGTTAATAAACACATATGTAGATTTTTGTTATATTTGAAATAAGGAATTATTTATCTGTCCTTTCAAAACTATAGATGAAATAAAAATTCCAGAAGAATTTTGCAGCAGGGATTTGGACCTGGACAGTGACCTCAGGTACCTCCTGCCCCGTCGGCAGGGTCCAGGCCTGTGTGCCACAGGGCTGGTCAGCTATCTGGTGACTCTCCACAATGAGTTGGTGAATGCAGTGGACCGTCACACACGAGAGGACAGCAGGTACTTTTTTAAAGCAGGTTATGTAGCTTTTTTAATCGAGCTGTATCAGGTATCCTCCTACCTGAACTTCAAACAAAGGGACAGATGAGTCAAATGAGCATCATTCAGGGGTGTTAGTATTAAAAATCCTTTCTTTCACCTGGGAGCTTGACATAGATACCCAGAGCGACATAACCAATTACTGAGTCGATGCTATTGATACATTAAATATTGTAAATATAATACAGTTCAGTTTTGTTCTCAACAAAAATTTTCTTCATCAAAATAGTTTCTTGCATTCTAGACCAACATGAGCAAAGACATGTGGGGAGATTAAACTTTATATCTACATTGTGATGTCTGCAGTGACTACACAGTGAGTCTGATGGAGCTAATGGAGCAGCATGTGATCAGCTATGATGTGGAGAAGGATCTGCTTCCTCTGGTTTTGTCCAACTGCCAGTACAGCTTGGAACGTGGCCACGAGACAATATCTGAGTATGACCTGCCCAGGATCCAACAGCAGATCCTCACCCGCTTTCTGCAGGGAAAACCTCTCATTACCCGCGCAGTGAGTCCACACAGCCAGTTAAAACATGTGTTCCACGTCTACAATTACACAAACTTTGGCTGAAGTTAAGAGTTCCAGTTGTTTTAAACTCTTGATTTCTCTCCACTGCAAAGAAATTCATTTTCTGTTGAAGTTCTATTGTAATAGACAGCAGGAGGGCTCAAGAAGCAAATACAGTACAAACACAAATAGGACTAAGCTATTACTGTTTGTTCCACATATTTATGACAGCACACTACAACATGTGGGTTTTACATCTTAAGTCCTCCCTGACAAAACCTCCAAGGGATTCTTTTTCCAGAATAAAGCCAGGAATCTTTTGTTAGGCAAAGTTGTAAACCACTGCACTATGGAGTTTGTTTTTATTGTGTTGGTTAACTACAGTGGGAAATTTTCATCATTTGACTCAAGTCTTGTATCTGTTCTATGTGATCTTACTTAGTTTAAAATCATATTTACATATTTCCCTGCTTCACTTAACCCCTGTGTTTTATTAAGGGAATTCCCACGCTGGTCAATATGCAAGAGAGAGACTATGAGACCATTTTCAAAACTGTTCATGGAAAAGTGCCACAGGTAAAGTAATATGACCCATACTGAGTTTACAGTAAAAGTGCTAATATTTGTTTGGGAGATATTCTTGATAAATGGACTTACTATGTCTAATCTGTAAATGGTTATTACAGGTATAGCAGATTGATGTTTTGTTTATCACCAAATCTCATAAATATTTCGGGCCGAATAGTCACAGCAAATAAGAAAAATTGTCCTAACATTCATCTATAAAAGATCTACTCACACATTACACAGTTATATTGGGATGATTTACTTTTCAGTGCTTTATGACTTCACTGCTTTGTTTCTCTATCAGACGGCTCTGTCCCGTTTGATCTGGAACTCTGTGTCGAGACAGCTGGACTCTTACAGCGAGGTGTGTGAAGCACTGAAGATTGTGGAGCTGCTTCTGGGTTATCTCTCAATGACTGGTGGTGATCCCAAAATGAAACTGGTCACTTACCTTCAGGAAATACTAAAGATGGACCAAAACATTAATCAGCACATACTGAAGGTCATTACATGTACACTCTCTCACTCTGACCCTCCCATATCAAAAATCAGTAGTAATGACAAAGCAAAGACCAGAGAGAACAAACTATCTATAAGTTGATCTTTAAGTTGATCACTTTTTTTGCAGGCTTTTGGCAAATGTCACCTCAGACACTGTGTTTGTCTGTGGCAAGTCCTGTCCTCTCTCAGATCTGAAAAAATGCTGCAACTGAAAAGGGTAAGTTTTGCAGTATGTTTTGTTTTCAGATACAAATAAAATTTCAAGTTCATACACCACATGTGGTTTTTCACTGAGGATACATAAATTGTAAGTTTTGATCCTAAGCTCCTGTGTTAGCACTTTGGTCATTATGACCAGATATGTCAGTCCATCTACTGTATACATACAAAATGCATGCTTGCATGTCTTGTTAAAAAGGAGCCCTTTTCGGGGTATCCAGCCGAGTACCAGGTGCCACTGACTGAGGAAAACAAGACTGAGCTGAAAGGATTCATGTCCAGAGGAAACATGGACCAGTGGCTGCTTGAGATGCATGAGTTCCTCTTGTTGCGCCTGGGCCGCCTACGAGCAACTGAGGACTACAATCCATCATGGAGGTAAACCTGTTGTATGGTATCAGATTATTTGTTTGGTAATGCCATGTTCTGTTTGGCCCTGACTTAACAGGTGTGAAGAACGATTTACATCCTAAACCTCAAAGTCACTGCAGATGATCCTGTGTAGCCAAAATATGGATATATAAGAGTGATCTCAGAGATGCAAAGATATGCGTACAGTTATAAATATATTCATCTAAGTATTAAAAACAATACTTATATTTAAAACTATGTTAGTTTGTCCAATTAATTTTCAGTTAATCAATCAATCTTAAAAATGTCCAAGTACTTTGTGCATATTTTACTGTCTTCAGATAAGCCTTGTTTATTCATTTTCATATCTGTATAGTGCCCCATCGTTTGGCCTTTCTGTCTATACCAAAAGTATGAATGTCTTTATTTGTTATAATGTTTTTTTGTTTTCCTGCTAAGTAAAAAATTATTTGCTCAAATGTAAAAGTAATGTATTAAAATTTATATTTTCTTTCTTTCTGACAGTCTGAAGGAGGTGGTCAGTGCCTACATGGATCGTAAAGAAGTAGAAGTCCCTCCTTACGTGGAGGAAAACTTCCCTGAAAATGTGCAGCTGTCTCAGACAATTGAGACCTGGAAATACACCATCACAGCCAAACAGGAGTTGATGAATGAGTGATGAACGGAATGAGTGCATAGAGAGATATTAGTTATCTAAAGAAGTAAACAAAGGTATTTTTTCTGCATTTATTGGTGTAATAATCATAGGATGTGTTGTGCTGTTCATTTGTTTTTTGGAATTATTTTAGAAATTCAATTCAACAACCAAAAACTATATTTACATTTTAATATTTTATTTTTCATTATGATTTACTTCTCTTGTGAATGGGTTGAATTAAAAAAAAAAGAGTAATATTATCATGCTGCAAGGAGTGAATAATATTTCTCCATCTAATAAGAAATTAAAGGTGATTGATACACAGAAAAAAGCAAAATCTTGTAATCCAATGTAAATGAATGTGCACGGTTCGATCATAAACATGAAAGGGGATGGTATACTGAGCATTTTACACTTTTTCATACATATTTTATTTTTCTTATATTTTAAAATGCTTTAAGTTTTTATTTACATTTGTGTAAGAGTTGAGATTTGCTACATTTTATGGTTGTTTTTTTTTTATTTAATAGTTAGATTTATCAGATTTTCAACACATGTATTAAACCTGGTTGCGTTCAGCAGATAATCGAGAGATGAATTGGATGGGTTTAGAGAGATTTTAGTTTACCAGTTAACTTTAAGTCATACTACTTCTTTGAACTCTTTTATTTGTTTATGGTCTTGTTGATGTTTTTCTTGATTCGTTTATGAGTAAGATTAGAAATTACCTTTAACCTCTGTGAAAACAATGAAACAGCAAAGCAGAATAAACTCAAGCACATCCTCAGTGAGCTGCTCATGTATTCACTGTGAGAGTATATACAGTATGACTGCTTTGATATATTTTATATATCATTTTTACATGATTATGTTTTTGTTTTAAGGTGAAATCTTTTAGGGTGAAGTAACAACAGGATAGATTGATAAACTAGTACGAAAACTGCACATTTTCCATTTTTTCTTACATGTTAAAAAATTATAAATGTTCATTTGCATAAAAGTGACTTGAATACGTTCATTTAAACAAAACATTTGATTTGCAGTAATGAGATCATTTCTATTTATCTGTGGCGGAAAGTTTTTTTGTTTTGTTTTTTTATTTTTGTGTGTTAAGCAACTTCATCAAACATGAAGTATGTAAGGAGATAAACTGGATGAGTTTATCATTTTTATTTTTTGTCTTTATAAACCAACAGGTTTTACTCTTCTATGTTTGTATTTTTTTTTTAATTTTTCATTCCTTTACTGAGAAAATTGATGATGATTCACTGTTTTTATGGTTTGTTTTAGCATTATTCTTGCATTTATTTTACAGCTAAAGAACAAATTATGATTTAAACATAAACTAGTAAAGAAATTAAAGATTGATAGTTTTATTTTTACATTTTACTAACAGTGTCAAATACTTTTTGTTTGCATCAATATAAAAAGTCAATATTTTACATTTTATCTGTTTTCTCTAATACTTGGATTTGAAAATTTAAAAATAACACTGAGGCTCAACAAAAACAATGATACACAGCAAGGCAGATAAAACAAGTGCATTATTTCTTCGATATGAGCCACCTGCTCATGTGTTGCATTTTGTCAATCTAAAAAAGTTACTAAGAGTTATTTAGAAAATTCAGAAATGCATTGTTGAATTTGACAATCATATAGTGTGAAACTTTGTTGATTTACTCTTTATGTCGAAGGATTATGTACACATTTCTTCTTTTTTTTTCTGCTTTCTTTTTTTTATCAAGTATATTTTTACTATTGACCAACACTCAAAATTGTATTACTTTTTCTTACATATATCAAGTATCCTGTATTGATTATTTGTTGTGTATCTGCTAAAAGATTAAAGTACATTGGAAAATATTTCCTCTGAAATAGTCAATGAAGCAGCTGTTACACACATGTGATCTGAAATGTATTATTTCTGCCATAGTCACAGATTGTCAGTCACTTATTGAAAATTAACCCCTTTTTTTTTGTTTTTGTTTTTTTTAAAAGTTCTCTATGGTTGTTTACTGTGCTTTGAAGAAGTATTCATACATACTTTTTTTGTCACCTTACAGCCCAAAACGGAAATATTTTTGATTAAGATTGTCAGTGACTGACCAACACAAAGTAGCACATAATTGTTAAGTGGTACGAAAATGATACATTGATGTAGATAAAAGTTGTAGATAGGTTTAAAGTAGAGTTAGGTTACAGAAAAATATCCCAAGCTTTGAACATCTCCAGGAGCACTGTTCAATCCATCATCCAAAAATGGAAAAAGTATGCTACAACTGCAAACCAAGACATGGCCGTCCAACTAAACTGACGGACCGAGCAGGGAGAGCACTGGTGAGAGAAGTTTCTAAGAGGCCCACGATCACTCTGGAGGAGCTGGAGAAATCCACAGCTTAGGTGGGAGAATCTGTCTGCAGGACAACTGTAAGTCGTGCACTATAAAGAAGAGTGACAAGAAGAAAGCCATTGTTGGCAGACATAAAAAGTCCCGTTTGCAGTTTGCCAGGAGACATGAAAGGGACACAGCAAATGTGTGGAAGAAGGTGGTCTGGTCAGACCAAAGTTGGGCCTAAATACAAAGCGCTACATGTAGCTGAAAAGTAACACTGCCTGCTCATCACCCTGAACACACCATCCCCACTGTGAAACATGGTGGTTGCAGCATCATGCTGTGGGGATGCTTTTCTTAAGCAGGGACAGTGAAGCTGGTCAGAGTTGATGGGAAGATGGATGGAGCTGGAAGAACCTGGAAGAAAACCTTTTTGGAGGCTGCAAAGGACTTGAGACTGGGAAGGAGATTTACCTTCCCTAAACATACAGCAAGAGGTACAATGTAATGATTGGGATAGCCCAGTCATTTCCTAAATCATGGCAATTCTCCTGGCACTTAACAGTGTACACTATATTACTCTGTTTGTGTCAGTGGACCAGATCTTTGGGTGAACTAATTTTTGGTGCAGCGTGCTTTGGGGTTTTAAAGTCACGCAGACGTAGTGTTTAGAGTAAATGTATCTCAGCTGTTCCGATACTCCTGACACATAAGGGACAAGTAGAGGTTTCTGCTTAGGCAACAGTTGTCCTGCTCTCCTGGAGCCTTTTCTAGGTGCCTTCCCAGCTTTGACAAAATTCCAGCTAGGATAACCACATTTACTCTGGGCCTTTTTCATATGATGTTCTTCTGCTTCCCTGGCTGCTGTATCTGTGTGGATAGTGTTCAGTTCAGGCTGTTTGAAGGATAAAGGTGATCATACCAAATACTGACTTGCAAGCGTATTAGAATTGTACAGACTCAGCATTTACTTTATACAGGTGAAACTCGAAAAACTTAGAATATCATGCAAAAGTTCATTTATTTCACTAATTCAACTTAAAAGGTAAAACTAATATATGATATAGACTCAATACATTTAAAGCAAGAGATTTCAAGCCTTTATTTTTTTATGATTTTGATGATTATGGCTTATAGCTTATGAAAACCCCAATTTGAAAATCTCTGAAAATTAGAATATTACATGAAATCAATAAAACAAGGATTTTAAACAGGGAAATGTCAGGCCTCTGAAAAATATGTCTGTGAAGGTTCTCAGTCATCCAGGTCATCATAGTCTAAGGAGCTTGGAAAGAAAAGCGTCTGGACTTCTTTTCGTTGCTTGAAGACGTTTAACCTCTCATCCGAGAAGCTTCTTCAGTTCTAGGGTCAAATGATGGAGAGTCCCCGATTTAAACCCTGTGGGAGTGTCCCCCCCAAGAGGGACAAAAGGACCCCCTAATGATCCTCTTCCCAATCACTTGAGCCAAGGTGTGAAAACAGGTGTAGGTCACAATCAGCCAAGGTTTTGGGTGAACTCATTGTGAAACCTTTCCCCACCCTATCATGTGATTTCCTGAGATCAGATTGCCCAGGATGTGAGTGGGCGTTAAGGCATCTGGGAAGGGATCTCAAAACTGGATTATAGATGGCAGACAGTTGGTGTCATAAACCGCCGCCTCTGTTCAAAGATGGTCGTTCACAGTGGACATAAATGGCCTCTTTTACTCCTCTTTCAAACCATCTGTCTTGTCTGTCCAAAATGTGAACATTGGCATCCTCAAAAGAGTGACCTTTATCCTTTAGATGCAGATGGACTGCTGAGTCTTGTTTATTTTTGTTCAATTAGCAGCATGAGCTGTGGATACATGTAGAATTGTAAGCACAGTAAAAAAGCAACACCTAATGAAAAAACAAAACAGATCCCACATCCCTCCTTAGCAAGCTGTGTTGTCAGATTTCCTAACTATATTTCCTCCCACAGTTTGCCATATTTTTTCTTGACAAGCTGACATTGTTAAGTTTTTTTTTAAACAGGTGTGTCCTGAACAAAAACAGACTTTTAGGTAAGTTAAACAGGCTGATCAGTTATGTGAGTTAAGAAGTGTAGGCTTGAGGATCCTCAGTCTTCTTGACCTCAGAATCACCACTTCAGAAAAACACTTAGGAGCTCTGATTTCTTCTACTACAATAAAACTTGCTTTAGTGCTGCAACATTTTGTACTAAAGCTCTGGCTATCATAGTCTGCTGAGATTGCAAACTACATTTTAATTCTTGGGCCTTCTGTTTATTTTCTTGATGCCTAAGATTAGCATACTTGGATCTATGCTTGTAAAACCAAAGGTTTCAAAGGTCTGGCATCAACTGTATTCCCCAAGCACCAGCATGGCCTCATAGCAAAGAAGACATACCAGCATGTTTCTCTGTAGCACAAACAAGCATTTGCATTTGCTGTCTTAAAATACTTTTCCTCTGCATCAACATTTTGGTGTTGCTGATATTCCTTTTTCTTTTTGAAACTCAATGACTTGACTGAAAAATATAAAATAAAATAAAAATTTCCTGTTTGGGAGAGCCAAGTTAAAATTTCAGGTTAGTATCTCAAAAGTTATTTGTCTTATTTTCTCTGAAGTTTGAGTTAGTAAGTTGACATTTTGAGATACTAAAATCAAAATGTTGAGACACTTACCTGAAATTTTGGCTTCTAGATGGCAAGATTTTTCTCTCATTTTTTCTCTTTTTTTTTATTTTTTTTATTCAGAGGTGGAAACCACTCTGAAACACGCTGCTGTTGAAATACTGCCATCGGGAGGCAGATGCTGTCATTACGTAGGACACAAGATTCATTGTGGGACATGTAGTTTACACACAACCTATGATAATTTTATCGCTTTTAACTTCTTGTGGGCCATAAAATAATTTGGCAAGTGGGATTCACCTTGTGTTTGAGTGCGTTGTAAAGTGTAGAATGTCTGAAGAGGAGGGAGTTGGCAGTTCCCGTATTATTATCAGGTAGCATTTAGACACTTGGGCACACTATTAACTTACACGGACCCCTACAAACTTTCTGTTACTACACTAAATGTGTGAAACAATGAAGGTACGTTACACTTTTCCTTGTTGCTCTGCAGATTATTTTAATAATGCATATGGTGTTGTTTAAATAACTTTAACTTAAGTCTAACCCAAAAATTGTCAAGGAGCGGCCGTGTGTATGCAGGAGAGAACCCAAACGCACAAATCAAGACACACAGGGATAGACTCAAAAGGCACGGCTTTATTAACAGGAACACAAGGAGTCAGTAGCGGTTTTTGATACGGGCAGCACGGGCGGTTGCCCGGGGCGGCATCATGGTGGGGGGGCGGCATCACGGGCATCGGCAAAAAACAAAAACAAAAAAAAAAAAAAAAAACATTGCTCGTACTCAAGCTGCCCCGACATCAGCCAGCGCATATTGGGAATGGCATAGGCACCGATCGGTTTTCTATCGCCTATTTCCTGGGAGTAAGGGTGCCCTACGTTTGCGAGGTGCGCCTGCTGCTTGCGGCGCAGGGAGGAGAGGAGAGGGCTGCGGGGGATTCTCTGGCTGGCTGGAGCAGCATCTAATAACCAACTCACAAAATAAAACAAAATAAAAACAAAACAACAAACACAAAAACATCAGACATCATGATACAGACTTATAATTTGCACCGATGTTTTTTCGAAATTTTATACGTGAAAAGTGAGTGCGAGAGTCCTCGGTGCGCCTGCTTGCTGCTGAAGTCAAAGTAAACTTTATTGTCATCTCCGCTACATACAGTCCAGTATATAGAGAGACGAGACGACAAGGCTCCAGTTACAGCAGTGCAAGTAAACAAACAATAAATATAAGAAGAGTAAGAAAATAAATATACACTTTAGGACTCGGAGTAAAGGGATTTTAGTATGAATTTTTGTTCATACTGGAGTCCAAAATTAAAACCAATGGAAGATGGACAAGAAAAGTTCAAAGCCATCAGGTGCTCAGTTTTGAAAAAATAGAAAAGAAGAGGAAGATAAACGAGCAAAAGATGCAGGTAAGCAGATGTGTCATTGGATAATGGCAGGTCATCCTGAAACAATCAGAATCAGAATACTTTATTAATCCCTAAGGAAATAATGTGGATTACAGTTGCTCCAAGAAGAAATGGTAAAAATAGTAACAGTAACAGATAGGGCTGCCACGATTAGTCGACTAGTCACGATTACGTCGACTATCAAAATCGTCGACGACTGATTTAATAGTCGACGTGTCGTTTGAAGCTTTGTAAGATCACAAAAGCAGGAATAAGTAGCAGGATTTAAGAGTGTAATAACGGACTGAAACAGAAGATGGCAGCACTGCATGTACAAGGATGCCAGCTGCCGTTATACCCTGAAGAAGAAGAAGCTGTGTCCCAGAATTCATAGCGCAGCCCAGCTCAGTTTCCAACAATGGCGGCAGCTAGTTAGTTTTAATATTACTCTTATTATTCTTTCTGGGTCACAAAATAAACGTTTAACATATTTTCAGGCGAGAATGTAGCTGTGTAAACCTCAAATATCTGCTCAGTTTATCAAGACACCACATATTTTCAAAAGCACTCCGACGTTTTCGGAGACGTCTGTTACCCACTAGCTGGATAGCGAGCCGGGGTTTAACGCTCCTAGAGCCGTGAGAACACCGGACTCCCGGCAAATCGTTTTCAAACCCACCGCCATCTTTCTCTCTCAGGTTAAACATGATATATGAGTCACTTAGATAACTTAAAAATGTTATTGTTTGGCTTTTTTTTTAGTATTTTATTTGTTCCTGAGTGAATCTGTTTGGCTGAGATTAAAGTTTTAGTTTTTAAACAGCTGAATAAACGTCAAGCAGACAGCTAATTATCAGAAGTGTGAGATGCTCGAGAATTTACTCCGGTTTCCTGTTATAGTTTAGATAGCAAGGAGTTTATTAAACTTCCCCGAAACAATCTGCAGATTTCATTAAAATTTAATAAACTATCATCTTGTCTTTATTTTTAGTTAGCACCTTAAACACTTAAAGCTGTAAGCTAATGATAGTTATATAAGAGCATATGCTGCTGGTGCAATAAGCTGTACTGATTAGTCGACTAATCGCAAAAATAATCGGTGACTAGTCGGCTATCAAAATAATCGTTTGTGGCAGCCCTAGTAACAGACTAAACTCCAAACAATACATTATGTTACAGATTTTAATATTAATTAGTCATTGTCAGTTGTTGATTTGTCCTGTTCTCATTGTATGACGAATTATGATGGCTGTTTGGTAGCCGTTTGCATACAATGCATACTCTCTCTCTCTTCATGTGTGTTTGTGTGTGTTTCTCTGGTGAATTTCGACAACAGTTTTATGTTAATGTGCAATCCTTAATATGTTTTGTGTGTGTGTGTGTGTGTGTGTGTGTGGGGGGGGGGGGGGCGCCAGAGAGAGTGTTCGCCCGGGGCGCCAAACAGGCTAGGACCGCCACTGCAAGGAGTGACACAAAACTATGCTGGGAGACTCTAAAGCTAAGGCACAGGGGAGACTCAAGGAAACGCACACAACCATGACGGAACAGAGGGAGATTCTGACATAAATACACAGAAGGTAATGAGGGACGTGGGAACACACGGGGAGCACAGCTGAGGACAATCCCCCGCCCTCTCCTCCCGGTGCAGCAAGCAGCAGGCGCACCTCGCAAACGGAGGGCGCCCTTACTCCCAGGAAATGGGCGATAGAAAACCGATCAGTGCTGTTGGGTGTGTAATCAGGCAGCGGAGGCGACATCTGGGTTCAACACTTTATTTTAGGCTTTACAGTGGAGCTCCATCTTGTTCTCTCTCTCTACTATCTTCTTCTCTCCTCTTTCTCTTGCCCAGCCTCATTAGCGGCACCCCTGGTCTGACAGGATAACAGCATGTACTAATTTTCTTCCCTTATTATAGAACCTTGTAAACACAACATCTCCCCCTTTTGTAAATTAATACTCTCTCCCTTGTAGCACAACATGAAACATTCGACAGCCTTTTACTTTTGAGGCAATTAGTAACTTCAGAACAGTAATATATATATACATACATATATATATATATACTGATAAAAGAACTGTAATGGCAAAGTAAACGTGCCCCGGATCAACCCTGAATCAAAAGGAACAACCAGGTGCCCTCTTCTCAGCTTATCAGAAGTCACAGCTGGAATTAAAGATAACTAATGAAACTCAAATGCACTTTCCCTTCACAGTCATTTCTCACATCTGCATATTTCTCCTTTCTTTTTACCTCTGAACTATTTCATAACAAAGTCTTTTGTCCATCTTGGTGGTTGTCTGTCCCTCTGCAGTGTGGGACGTGTAGCAGTCTGTGCTGAGCTGATGTTTTCTGTCTCTGTATCAGCTCTTTGTGTGTGTTTTGAGTTCTCTGGGACAAGTGAGAGACGTGCTGCATTCCATCTTCTCCCATCGCTGAGGATGAAAGAACTCTCACCCGTCTGCTGCTGTACCTCCAGCGGCTTGGTGTATTGTGGCTCTCCTTTTCCCACATGGAATGGCTTTCGTACTCTCACTGAAGCACCCACAGTCACTTTAGTAAGTTTAGCACCTCTCTTTCTGTCTGTATAAAGTGCACTTCTTTTCTGTGTCAATGTCACTTTGGATCTGATGTGGTCATATTGGCCAGCATCCTTTGGCGGTGGCAGGATGTTGAGTTTAGTCCGCATGGCTCTTCCTCTGAGGAGCTGGAAAGGGGACTCACCGGTTGTAGCGTGGGGAGTCGCTCGATAATTTTGAAGCAGTTCTGTAACCACAGTTTTCCATGGTCGCCGAGTAGCTTGTGCTGTCTGCATGGAGTCCTTCAGTACTCTATTAAAGCGCTCCACACATCCATTTGCTTGAGGATGATAGACGCTTGTCCTGATGTGTTTTATGCCCCTTTCAGCGAGAAACTCAGCAAAGGCAGCTGAGGTGAACTGCGGACCATTATCAGTTGTAATTTCATAAGGGTTTCCTTCACGGGCGAAAATGGAAGTCAGGAATGCAATCACTGTCGCAGTTGAGGCGTTTGGTGTGAATGCGACTTCAGGCCACTTACTGAAATAGTCAACTAGTGTGATGGCAAACCTGCAGTCATAGGTTCCTTGTTCAAACGGACCAACAATGTCGACAGCAACATGTTGAAACGGACCCTCTGGGAATTTGATGGGTTGTAACGGTGCAGGTGAAACAGCTGCTGTCTTGTCACATGATTGGCAGGTTGTGCATGTGGACAATATTTCGTGGACCAGTTCATCCATGTTTGGCCACCAATATAGATCTCTCAGGCGTTGTTTGGTTCGGACCATGCCTTGATGTCCTTCATGGGCTAGGTGCACTACTTTTCCTCGCAGAGATTTGGGAACAATCAGCCGTGTTCCTCTAAATATCAGCGGTGACTCTGCTGCCAGTTCATGTCGGACCAGGAAGTAGGGTTTGACATCATCTGGTAAGAATTTGCTTACTTTCGGCCAGCCCGAAAGAACGATCTGTCTAGTTTTGTTAATTCAGGACAGTCTTCACATTCTGCTTTGAAGTCAGCCAGTGGAAGCGCTGTTAGCTGAGGAGAAATTTCAGCAATCTCTGTGATTGAGTCCTGTTCAGAGTCTTCACTTGTGTTTGTGGTATGCAGGGGAACACGGGACATACAGTCAGCTATAACATTTTGGCTTCCTGGACGGTACTCTAAGTCATACTGGAAACACATCAGTCTGGCTGACCAACGTGCTATCCTCATGCCAGCTCTGTTCATCCCCTTAGTACTTAACAGGGTGGTGAGGGCCTGGTGATCAGTTCTCAGAGTAAATCTGCGTCCCCATATGTACGTCCTCCATCTTTCGACGGCCCATACGCAGGCGAGGGCTTCTTTTTCAATTGTTGAATATTTCCTCTCGGCTGGGGACAGGGTGCGGGAACCAAAAGCAACAACAAGTTCCTCATTGTTTGAGTTCATCTGGGTCAGAACAGCTCCAAGACCATAATCTGACGCATCAGTGGTGATGAACGTTGGCAGATTTGGGTTGAAGATTGCCAGTGCTGGGCTTTTTAGTAGCATTTCTTTCAGTTTGTTGAAGCTTTCATTTGCTGTATCAGTCCATTGAAGTTCAGCCGTCTAACTTGTCCAAAGTAACTCACAGAGTTACTTGTCATCACATACTCCTGTCTGGTCTTTTAGGACTGTTTGCATCATCTTTTGGAAGGCAGAAGGGGCTGAAGCAAGTCCAAATGGAACTCGGGTAAACTGGAAGAGTCCTTCATGGGTTATGAATGCTGTGAGGCTTCGGCTATCAGGGTGAAGAGGCAGTTGGTGATAAGCTGAACTTAAATCAATCTGGCTAAAATGTGTAGCCCCAGCCAGCTGTGCGAACAAATCCTCCATGTGAGGAAGAGGGTAACGGTCCATGATCACACTCTTGTTAGGTTCACGCAGATCCACACAAAGTCTTAAGTCTCCCTTACTTTTTCTTCCAACGACCAGAGGACTCACCCATTCAGCTGCATCCACTGGTTCGATGATGCCTGCTTGGAGTAGACGTTTCAATTCAGCTGACACCTCCTCACGTATGCTGAGTGGTAGACGCCTCAGTTTTTGACGAACCGGCTGTACTGTCTTGTTCACTTGAACTTTGTGGATAAACCCTTTAACAGCTCCGAGATGATGGGAAGAAGAAGAATCAATGTTATTCACCATGCATGTTTGTTTACTGGCTGGTGATCCTCTTGCAAGATCCTCTCCTTTGTTGATGACTTTTCCAGCAATGATATCAATGTTAAGTGCTTTAATTAAGTCCAACCCCAGCAAGGGTGATCCATCTTTAACTATGAAGAATGATCCTGGCACTTTTCTGTCATTGTTTGCAACCCTCACTGAAGCCTGCAGGCAGCCAATGACAGGCAAGTCACCTTTAGCATAAGTGACAAGCTTAACTTTCGGTTCAGTCAAAGCACAGGGTGCAAAATGTTCTTTGTAGATGGCTTCTGGAAGGACAGATACTGAAGCCCCTGTATCCACAATTAACTCCAGAACTTGAGAGTTTCCCTGTGGTGTTTCAATGTTCATTTTGCATGTAATCTTATCACATGCTGCAGTCATCAGTTTGTGATCATCAACACATAAAACTGTAAACTCAGGAACAACTACTTCCTGTCATGGTCCTGGGTCGTGCGACCCAGTGTTTTGTGTTTTAGCCTATTTTGATGTTTATTCTTTGTTTAGGGTCACTAAGGCAGTCCAGCCATTTGTACATACTACCCGTGTATTAAGTCTCCCTTGCCCTTCGTGTGGTTATGTCATCTCCCCTGTACTACGTCTCCCCGGTTCATGTGTCTTGTCTAATCTCCATGTTTCCTGTTTTACTTTGAAAGTCTGTATTCACGGTCAGTGTATTCAGTTTCACTCCTTCTGTCCTGTCGTTAAGTTCATGTGTGTCAGCTGTGTTCCCATGTGTGGCCACTTCCCCTGATCATCCCTCATGTGTATTTAGTCTCTGTGTTTCATACAGTCTGTCTCGCGTCGTCTGTGTTATCTCCCCTACCCCTTGTCATAGTATCCCAGCCATAGTTTGTATTTTGCAGTCTAAATCTCATTAGAGTCATAGTTTCCCAGTCTATGTTCAGGTTTTCCCTCAGTTACTTTGTTGTTCTTTTCCATGAGTTTTTCAGCCATAATAAAAGGCTCGTTTTGGTTGGAATCCACTCCTGCATCCTCGTTTGTGTTCGCACCTGGGTCCACCACACACCTTTCCGCACGGTCTGCCTCCGCAGACCTTGACACTTCCCTGACCACTGCCACAGCTGATTTACAAACTCTGGCGAAGTGCCCTTTTTTGTTGCATTTATCACATTTTACTGTTGCTGCTGGACAGTTTTTATCATTAACCAGGTGTTTCTCGGATCCACATCTGAAACAATGACGCTGTTGCTCTTTATCACTTGCCTTTTTGTGCCATTCTTTAGATGTAGGTCCCCGAGCTTGAGCCGGTCGCGCTCCTCTTTTTCCCCGAAGACGTGCGTCCTTCACCTCCACAGCTTGTACTGCAGCAGTCTGGGCCGTGGGCGCAGCAGAGAGGAGTGTAGCATTCTTGACCGCAGCCTCCACCTGACATGCAATAGTAACTGCCTTGTCCAATGTAAGGTCCTCCTCCAGCAGCAATTTATCTTTAACAACACTGAGATTTGCATTAGCAACAAGTTGATCCCGAATCATTTCACCCTCCATTATTCCAAAACCACATGGCACAGCTAACGCTCTGAGGGCCGCAACATACTGGGTCACCGTTTCATCAGCCCACTGAACTCGCTGTCTGAATGTGTGCCTGCATGCCACTACATTCACTTTAGGGACAAAGTGGTTTTCAAGCGCAGTCATGGCTTCAGCAAACGTTGTACCTTGATTCGGCAGTGTGTAGAACAGTCGTTGTCCCTCTGGTCCCAAGCAATGTAATAAGACGGCTCGTCGTCTCGCCTCCGGCCATGCATCTCCCGTAGCATTTATCACTAGCATGTAGTTCTCAAAGAATTTGCGCCACGTCATAAACGGTATTGGCGGCTCACCCGCATGTTGCAAAAAGGGCGGTGGGCTCGGTACTGAAGCGCTCATCTTCGTCGTCAATTTGTTGGGTGTGTAATTAGGCAGCGGAGGCGACGTCTGGGTTCAACACTTTATTTTAGGCTTTACAGCGGAGCTCCATCTTGTTCTCTCTCTCTACTTTCTTCTTCTCTCCTCTTTCTCTTACCCAGCCTCATTAGCGGCACCCCTGGTCTGACAGGGTAATAGCATGTACTAATTTTCTTCCCTTATTATAGAACCTTGTAAACACAACAGGTGCCTGTACCATTCCCAATATGCGCTGGCATGATGTCGGGGCTGTAGCATGTTGACCTATGTTTGTATCAGCCACTAGATGGCACTGTGTCGCTGCAATGTGTGTAATTCACTGGCGAGCAAGAAGCTTCAGGGCAAAGGAAAAAGAATAAGAAATAAAGTGGAAGCGGAGCAGAGATCAGTGTGTGCGTGCAGTTAATAAGAAGCTCGGTATACATACAAAAACAACACATGGTGTCAGAGTAGCGGATTCTACGCAATCCCTCGCCGTCGGACAGCGCAGACATGGAGGCTTACGGCGTTCCCACACCGCGTATGGATTGGGACTCCAGCAACCTGCCTGAGGCATGGCGGCGTTTCAAGCAGCACGCCGAGCTAATGTTCGCTGGTCCTCTTCGGGGGAAGGAGGAGGCAGACGAATGCAGCTACCTTCTTCTATGGGTCGGTGAGAAAGGACGGGACGTCTACAACACGTGGACGCTCACCGCAGACGACTCCCGAAAGCTTCAGACGTACTACGATAAGTACACTGATTACATCATACCGAAAGCTAACCCAATCTACGCCCGATATAAGTTTCATGAAAAGATGCAGGGTGAAAATGAGACATTTGAACAGTTTATTACGGAACTGAAACTACTTGCTAAAGACTGTGGGTACCCAAATACAGATGAAATGGTCAGGGATCGCATTGTATTTGCCACTAACTCGCCACACGTCCGAGAAAAGCTACTCAGCCAAGGCGCAGAGCTCACGCTAGAGAAAGCTATAGATATAGCACGATCACACGAGCTAGCAAAGCAGCAGCTAAAAACTATGGGTCACTCCAGGGGCCAAGAAACTGTGCACGCCATCGGCAGGAAATCGCACAGACAAGAATATCAAACAAGAAGCGTGAGACCAAAAGAACACGCTAATGCAACACTAAAAACGTGCAGCTATTGTGCCGGACAACACAGTAATAAAGACATCTGCCCAGCAAAAGGGAAGCAATGTGCAAAATGCAAGAAAATGAACCATTTTGCAAGAGCATGCAGGTCAAGACTCCCTTCGCAGACAAAAACCCACCTCAAATCAGTACACACTGTGAGAGAGAACATAGAAACGACAACTAAGGACACAGATGAGGACCAAGACTGTTTCTACATTGATAGCATCACCATAGAAAATGAAGGAAGAAAGGATGAGCAAGCATATGCAGACATGCAGCTTGGTTCCCCCCCACAGACAGTGAGGTTTAAAGTTGACACTGGGGCGCAAGCAAACACAATTCCAGCCAACATGTTCCAGACACTCTTCCCACATGTGACACTGAAGCCTGTCACACACAAGCTCACAGATTACGGGGGACACTCACTCAGCGTGGAAGGAAAATGCCAGTTAAAATGCAAACACAAAGACAAGACCTGCACGTTGGAATTCCATGTTGTTAACACAAGCGCCCCACCTGTATTAGCAATGAAAGCTTGTCGTGACCTTAACCTGGTAAGGATTGTGATGGCAGTGACGGAGGAAAGAGGCAAGACAACCAACAGTTCACAGGCAATACTAGACGAATATGCAGACGTATTCAAAGGGATAGGAGAATTTCCTGGTGAATGCAGTTTCCATGTAAATCCAGACGTTGCACCCACAGTCAGCCCACCTCGTCGGATTCCCATTGCTCTGCGAGCCCGACTCAAAGACGAGCTCGACAACATGGAAAGGAACCAAATCATATGCAAGGTCACAGATCCTACGGACTGGGTGAATGCACTTGTTGTCGTGGAAAAACCCAAGACGGGCAGACTCAGAGTATGTCTGGACCCCAGACCCCTCAACAAGGCTATACAAAGACCCCATTACCCTCTACCCACCTTGGAGGATGTCACCACAAAACTTGCTGGGGCCAAGTATTTCAGTGTTTTGGACGCCAGATCAGGCTACTGGGCCATTAAGCTAAGCCACGAATCATCTCTGTTAACCACATTTAATACTGTGTTTGGCAGGTACCGCTTCCTCAGGTTGCCATTCGGCATAATCTCAGCTCAGGATGAGTTCCAGCGACGCGTGGACGAGACCTACGAGGGCCTGAGGGGCGTGGCAGCCATTGTGGACGACGTACTGGTCTTCGGAGAAACCAAACAGGAGCATGACGACAACCTGAGGGCTATGCTGCAGCGCAGCAGAGAGAGAGGTGTAAAACTGAACCCTGACAAGTGCACCATCTGCGTCAAAGAGGTCAGTTACTTCGGTCACACATTGTCACACGAAGGGCTGAAACCAGATCCACAAAAAGTAAAAGCAGTCCAAGACATGGCGCCCCCACAGAACAGGGCGGAATTGGAAACAGTGCTGGGGATGGTTAATTATCTAGCAAGATTTGCCCCACACCTGTCAGAGATAAATGCTCCGCTCCGCCAGCTGTTAAAGCAGGACAGTGAGTTTGTATGGGACAAGAACCATGACAGAGCCTTTCAACGAATGAAGGAGCTGATCACTAAAGAACCAGGCCCAGTTCTCTCCTTCTTCAACCCCAAGAAAGCGCTACGACTCCAGGTCGATGCATCCAAAAGTGGCCTCGGTGCTGTGATGCTGCAGGACGGCAAGCCAGTTGCCTACGCATCCAAGTCACTTAACAGCACTGAGCAGAACTATGCCCAAATAGAAAAAGAGCTGTATGCTGTTCTCTTTGGTTGCAAGCGGTTCCACGAGTACATGTACGGTCGACATGTGACCATTGAGTCGGACCACAAGCCACTTGAGTCCATACTCAAAAAAACACTAGCATCAGCACCACCACGGCTACAGAGGATGATAATACAGCTGCAAAAGTACGACATCAGCATCATCCACAAGCCAGGGAAAGACATCCCGGTAGCCGACACGCTCTCCCGGAAATCCATAGAGTTCCACGTCAAATCACTATGTGACGGGATGGATGCGCAGATCCACTCAGTCCTCAGCAACATGCCTGTCAGTGACCAGAGACTCTCAGAGATAAGAAACGAAACAGCCCAGGATCCTCAGCTCAACACCCTGAGAAGGACCACATTGAGTGGATGGCCAGATAAAAGGTCTCAATGCCCGCCTGACATCCAGGAGTTTTGGAACCACAGGGATGAGATCTCACTGATAGACGGGATCATGTTTAAAGGAGAGAAAATGATCATCCCAAAAAGGCTCAGAAAGGACATGATAGATCGGATTCATTCCAGCCATATGGGCATAGAAAAGAGCAAAAACAGAGCCAGAGACCTTCTGTTTTGGCCAGGCATGGGAAAGCAGATTGAGGAAGCCGTCGGAGCCTGCAGCACATGCCAGGAGAGACAAGCTGCTAACCCCAAGGAACCCCTGTTGTCACATGCAATACCAGAACGACCGTGGCAGGTCATAGCCACCGATCTGTTCACTTGGAACTCGGAAGACTACATCATCATGGTAGATTACTACAGTAGATTCTTCGAGTTGGAAAGACTGCGCAGCTGCACTGCAGAAGCAGTGATCCACAAACTAAAGTCAGCCATGGCTAGGCATGGTATTCCAGAGTCGGTGATTAGTGATAACGGTCCGTGCTATGCTTCCAGTAAGTTTCAACAGTTCGCAAAGTCATGGAGTTTCACCCACACCACTACTAGTCCCCATTACCCACAGAGCAATGGTCTAGCCGAGAAAACAGTCCAGACAGCAAAGAAACTTCTGGACAAGGCCAAAGCGGAACATAAGGATCCCTACTTGAGCCTATTAGAATACCGGAACACCCCTGTGGACAACTTAAAGTCGCCTGCACAACTACTCATGAGCCGGAGACTTCGCTCCATCCTCCCTGCAACACCAAAACAGCTGGCACCCCAAGTAGTTTGCCAGCAAACAGTGCGTGAGAGGAGAAAGGTCTGCCAGCAGCGCCAGCAGACTTATTTCAACAAAGCCGCCCGACCTCTGCCTCAACTATGTCCTGGCACACCGGTCCGGTTCCGGCAACAAGACGGTTCCTGGAAGCCAGCTGTGGTCACAAGTTGTGCCGACACGTCCAGAAGCTACAACATAACCACAGATACAGGACAAGTTTACCGGCGTAACCGCCGACACCTCCGCAGAAGCAGGAACAGCGTAGGAGGTGAGGAGTTCATTCAACCAACAGGCATCAGCGATGACAGCCCTGTGGTATCTCAGCCCCCGCCTGTGGAGCCCCCTGGTGAAGACATTACAACACCTGGATACACGACTCGATATGGGCGTGTTACCAAACCAAGACAGGTCTTGGACCTGTAATATTGTAAAGGGTGCAGGTGGATCGCTGCCCTAGGAAAAAAAAAAAAGGCTGTTTATTATGTTTGTGATATAGCCAGTATTGAGTCGAATGCTATGTTATCAATGGATGTGCTCAGGATGTTATTCCTGTAATTTCAGTTGCCTTAGAAATTTTACAAGCCTGAGTTGTGTTTTTTTTTTTTAAGAAGGGAGATGTAGCATGTTGACCTATGTTTGTATCAGCCACTAGATGGCACTGTGTCGCTGCAATGTGTGTAATTCACTGGCGAGCAAGAAGCTTCAGGGCAAAGGAAAAAGAATAAGAAATAAAGTGGAAGCGGAGCAGAGATCAGTGTGTGCGTGCAGTTAATAAGAAGCTCGGTATACATACAAAAACAACACAGGGGCAGCATGAGTACAAGCAATGTTTTTAATTTTTTTTTGTTGCCGATGCCCGTGATGCCGCCCCCCACCACCACCACCATGATATCTATCGATTGCATGATTTGAAAAACAGCCACACCTTTCACTGTAAATGAAAATGAAAGTAAATATGGGAACGACTAAGCTATATCCTGTAGCACCAGACTGTAGGTCAGACATGCAGTGCTGACAATGTGAGGAAGAAGAACAAACAAGGTAGGACATCTAACAACTGATAATAATAATGCATTGGGACATGCCCGAGATTAAAGTTTTGTGTCTGTAATATTAAATATTATCAGACGTGTTTTATTCGTCTTTTATTACAATAGAAATTAGTCATCTGTAACAGCATTTGACCGAACTGTATACTTCCTACTGAACTTCAGCATATCCCTAATCACCCTGTCCTGTATTATAATTTAAAGATAAAAAGACAAACATTATGAATCTAAATAAGTCTTTTTAACTGTTAAATGCTACTACATAATACAAGATGGCCTAAATTAATTTCACAAAATACATCAAATAAAACATTCTACAAGATTTTATTTAATGCAGTTATAATTTTTTATAAAGCAATTGCTAATTTTTTTGCAAAGGGAAAAGTCTGGAACAAGTTTTGAGTATAAGAAAGATAAGTTAAAGTTATGAATCACCCCCACCGTTACTGTAAATGAAAGTGAAAATAACTCTGTGACTCCAGTAAGCTATATCAAATCTGTTGTTGATAACACACCACAATTTTTTTTTATTACTGAGGCTTTTACAATAGTACAGCAAAAGTACACCTTCAAGTATGACTTCAACAAATAATATGTAACACATTTCCAATGCTTTCACTAAAAACTGAACATTATAAGATTTGCAGATATATGCACCTTTTTGTGTTTTGCTCTCTTTATTTTTCATCACCATTGTAAGTACACCACAGTGTTTGTTACTGTGTTTGAAGAACTTTTTGGATTCCGTTACTGTGGAGTATACATACATACCCTACATGTATGTACATGCAGTGTTTTAATTAAATAACATCAGTTTAGTATTTATCACTAAAGTCTTGCCACCATGGATTGTTCACAGGGAATGAGATTATAAAGGTAAAAAGATCTAGTCTTTTAAAATACTCAATACTGCCACCTAATGTCCACAACTGAGCATGTTTTTGTGACTTTCTAAAATGAGAGAATATCATTAAACAATATCTTAATCAGAGTGTAAGAGAAATAGAATATGGTTTGTTAAGGCTCAATGAAACATACTGTGTTAAAGGTTTAAACTGATATTTTAATGATACATATTAATATTAAGAACAAGGATGTATCAACATTCCTTTTTTGTGGCTTTGCTATTTTTATGGTAATAAACAAAACATATTTGAGTTTTGAACAAAAGACAAACAAAAAGAAAAACTTATTAGATGACACTTTTGATTCTGTGTGTGAATATCAGTTGCTTATTAGACATGATAGGAAAAACAGCCAAAGGAAACACCTCTTTTACTGTAAATGACAACAAGAGTAAATGACTGACCAAGTACAGTAGACGGGAGCTGGTTGTTACACTTTCTACTATAGCATGAATAGCTAATCATTGAAACATCTTTCAAAGACCAATCCTTGTCCACCCTCTTCCAGGAATCTCTCCCTCTTTTACAGCCTTTACAACAGTACAGAACATCACCACTTTAAACTACTTCAATGATAAACATAAAAGTAACATGTTTTCAAAGCTCTCATCAACAAATGAACATTATGGAGCTTTAATTTTCGTGTGCTAAGACTCCATATTGCCTGTATTTGTATAGTGCTTTACTAGTCCCTAAGGACCCCAAAGTGCTTTACACATCCAGTCATCCGCCCATTCACACACACATTCACACACTAAACACTAACAGTATAAGAAAATAACAACCAGCCAACTGTTATTCACATGATAGTCTTTGGGCTATTGATCTTTTACATAAATATTGTTAGATATCCCAATTCTTTGATCTTTGGGCTGAAGATCAAAGAATTGGTGTTTAATGCTCAATCAACAATCTTTTTATTCTATACAATACTTTGAACAGGAGGGTGTCCACCAGATCTCAAGTTGTCTGACAGTTACGCCCCCCCTTCAAAGTCATAAAACCTAAATATCCACAGGCCTTAGCTTCCTGTGCAGCATGTTTTGTTCTTTCTAATAAAAAAAGGCTTTGATTCTCTGCAAACAGCATTTCTTATAAATCAGCAGTACAATGTATCATAAAACAGTGTAATATCCCATTCCTGTTTTTTCTCAGAATAAAAAAATGAATTTTATTACATGTACTTGGGGATTTTCACAGCTCAGCATCCAACATCAAAATCTACTGGGGCAGTTCCAGCAGCACACATTGACACACAGAAATCAACAACCTTTGTCTCTAAAAACTAGTTCCTGCTGGTCCTGTCACGGTCCTGGGTCATTTTGACCCAGCATTTTCAGTTCCTATATTCCTTTGTATTATGGTTTGTATTCTGACCCTTTTGTCATGCTTTGTTTATTAGTATTATTCTATGTTTCAGTTATTCTTTGTGAGGGATAAGTTCTTAAGTTGTGTCTCTCGTTTAGTGTAAGTTCAGTTCAGTGTCAAGTCTGTGTCTGTTTCTTGTTTCCCATTTTATTGTGAAAGGTTGTGCCTCATCTCAGTGTGTCTAGCTTTGCTCCCCGTGTCTCGTTAGCCCAAACCCTCCCAGCTGTGTCTCCCTCCTGTTTTCCATTCCCTGATTACTCCCCTGTGTATATAAGCCCTGTGTTTTCCTGTGTTCCCTGTCACGTCATACCCTCAACTAGCTGTGTGTTCTCCTTCCGTGTTTCGTCACCTGCTCCAGTTTAGTATTTATTTTCCAGTGTTTCAGTTCCTCTGTTCAGAATTTTGGTTGTCTTTTGGTGAGTTTAGTTAGTACAAGGTTTTTCCCAGCAATTAAGTTTCACTTCCGTGTCTGATTTCTGCATTTTGGGTCCACCACTCCTGCATGCCTGCCTGCCACACAGCCAACCATGACAACTACTTTCAATGTGGAATTCGTGTCTTGTTTATTTCATTTTTGTGCAAAATAAGTTTGTTTTTGTTTTTGTTTTGTTTTTTTAAAGGTTTGTTTTGTGCAAAGTAAGTTTTGTTTTGTTTTTTTAAAACTAAGTTGTTGTTTTTTGTTTGTTTTTTTTAAAAAACAACTTATTATTTTGCACAAAAATGAAATAAACAAGACACAATTCTCTCGGAGAATTCCACATTGACAGTAGTTGTCATGGTTGGCTGTGTGGCATGCAGGAGTGGTGGACCCAAAATACAGAACTTAGACACGGAAGTGAAACTTAAAACACAGGGGAGTAATCAGGGAATGGAAAACAGGAGGGAGACACAGCTGGGAGGGTTTGGGCTAACGAGACACGGGGAGCAAAGCTAGACACACTGAGATGAGGCACAACCTTTCACAATAAAACGGGAAACAAGAAACAGACACAGAGTTGACACTGAACTGAACTTACACTAAACGAGAGACACAACTTAAGAACTAATCCCTCACAAAGAATAACTGAAACATAGAATAATACTAATAAACAAAGCATGACAAAAGGATCAGAATAAAAAACCATAATACAAAGGAATATAAGAACTGAAAATGCTGGGTCAAAATGACCCAGGACCGTGACAGGACCCTCTCTATCTCCTGCCTCCCTATCTCGTGTCCTTGCTGCCCACTCCTTCGCACACTATGTTTTCCTTGCTTTGGCTTACCCCTCCTTATCCCACTAACAGCAGCTCTGTCGTCTCTGCTTCTTACATAAACCTCTGACCTATTCTGCCAGTTCTATGTGTGTGCTCTATGCGTGAATGTTTAGCAGCTTGACCTATGACCTACTTAAATGAATAACGACTATAATGTTTAACTATCGTTAATACAACTAAATCACTAATACTGCAATAATCTATTCATACAATATACACACATCTTCTGTTATCACAATGACTATGTCAAAATATAGATATGCATTCTTTTCAATAATGCGTGCAGTGTAGCAGTATTTAAGGTCTGACATGAAAATCATGTCACTGTAAATTGTTTATGGACAACAATGTTAACACAGATTAAATGTTTCAAATTCATCAATGCTGCCGCCTATTTAACTTATTACAACATACAGAAGATAAGATGATATAAATCAATTTGGTAAAACAGTTTTTGAAACAGCTTGAATTATACTAACGATGCTCAAGGGCATTACAATGTTTCTGTCATTTATAATGTTATATTTTGTTTCAGGCAATCATGTTTTGCACCGAATGTGGAACTCAAGTGGACAGTACATTTAAATTCTGCCCTGAATGTGGCAACAAGTTATTTCTTTTGTCTCAAAAAAAGGCTCAAGGTAAGTTTCCTGTCATAATAGTAAAACTTCATTTGCAAACATAAAACAGTACTGTAGGTGGATGTTTAACTAGAATGAAAATGACACAGTGTTCTGATAATCATCTGAAACACAAGTATAGAAGTATAGTCATTTCCATTGTTCTTCCCCCAAAGGGAGGGAAGAACAATGTAATCAGTTTTGTTTGTTTGTCTGTTTGTTAACAGCATAGCATCCACAGTTTTCTTTATTTTAAATTTGGTGAAAACTTCATAATACCCACATTTTTTTATGGATTGTCTTCAAATTTCACAACAATATACTAGGCCTTAGAGGACACGAGTACCTAGGTTTGCCAAGCATTTGATCTCAACTTCCATTGCTGTCAAAGCTGACTCTGAAAAAAAATACAAGAAACCATATCAAGTAATACATCATACAATAGGGCATGGAGAGAGCTGTACAAGACACTTTTTATTTTTCAGTACAGCACCCTGTGACATCACAAAGATGCCATAAAGTTTCACAAAATACACCTTAAAATCTTTTAAAAGTTTTACAGCTTATACAAGCCAAAGATATCAGTCCAATTTGCTCCATTCAGTTAATCACTGGGTAAAGATAACAAAATATAGCATTTGAAAATGTAATGCTTTGTGGTCATAGGTCAAAGGTCAGGGTCATATGAATAAGGAAAAAAACTGGATCATCTCCAATGCCATGTTTACTGTGATTAGATATATATAAAACTTACATAGAAATAATTGTTAAACAGATGGTGCCACATCAACACATATAATTTCAACCACGACTAAGGAGAAAACCCAAAAGGAGGATCAAGACCAGGCTCCAAAAGAAGATGAAGGTATAAAGGAAAATACCACCCAAATACAGGTAAAAAAAAAAAAAAAAAAAAAAAAGACTTCCTTGCTTCCTTCCTTCCTTTACACCAAGATTATCCAGAGCAGTAAACACGCTATTAAAAATACAAGAAAATGCTTTTGCAGACATTCCAAGTTTAACTTAACCAGTGTTTGTACTTTTGAGCACAAGGACCCAGGTTTGCTCCTGTTTAAGAGTTTTTTGAATTTTATAATTGTAATTAGTGGTGTTTCTTTTTCCCTCTGCCATGGTTATTTTATTGTACAAATATCTAATTTGGTTTAACTCTAATTATTGTACAGTTATTCAAGAGTTATGAGTTTGACTTTCGTTTGACTTTCTTTTGAGTTATGTACTTGCTAGGCATTTTTTGACTGGTTTTACTTTCACTCTGTACTATGGCTAGTCTCTTAGGATTCTTAGTCTTTAGTTTTTGCTACTTTCTGTTAGTGTTTAGAATTTACAGTTTTGTGTCTATGTTATTCTTGCCTTCCCCTGTGTCCCCCTGTATTGTGTTAAGTGTGTGTTTCTTGCCTGTGTGTTTAGTTCTATGTTACTTCCTGCAAGTTCTTGTCTCTCGTGTCCTGTTTTTGAGCTTTATTTGTGTATGCTGATTACATTCAGCTGTGTCTTATTTGTGTCATCTCTTCCTCCTGTTCTTTTTTAACTTTGTAAATTTTATGTTCTGGACTTTCATCACAACATGAAAAGCCACATTAAAGACCTGCTTTTTGTTAACCCTCAACTGCATGGCTTTTTCATTTTTGGGGAAAAATATTTCTCCCTATTTTGGGGGAGCTTTAGGGTCCCTAACAATATATCAATCATAAAATTTGACCCCCCCGACAGATATTGGTTTGTTGCTTCAAGGCAACACTGTGCGACAAGGGTAGTCAAACCCCAAGTTATTCTATAATAAGTTTTATTAGTACAGCGAGGATGAACAAATAAATAAACAACTAATAAACAATGTAAACATTTCACAGAACAATAAAACACCAAAATACATCCAACATTTGATTATAACCCCATGCACGCGTGCACTTTTGGGGACATTACATTAACTTAAATTCATTTCCTAGAGACTTATCCTGACCCTACCCATCACAAGTCCCTGCCTAAACCTTACCCTAACCCTGACTCAAGCCTTCACCCTAAAATTGTGCCTGGTAGCATTATTTGAAAAAAAAAGTTGGGTTTTTTTTGAAGGGCCAGTGTGAGGCATGAAAATGTGGTTTGTTCCCTCAGGGCAACGCTATGCAGTAGAGGGTTTGTTATGCTGCTTGCATTAGTTTCCCATCTCTCTACCCTTTTATAGTACAGTAATACAAAAAGTGTTAATTTCTGCTTCTAGAAATTATCAGTTTGAAATGGTATTTCCTGAACTAACTGTGTAGTTTTTTTCAGGGACAGTTGGCTACTGATGATTCTGAGCTGGACAGCAAAGGTGCTGCATCATCAGATAGCAGTACAGACCCAGCCACAGTGAAAAATGAAAGTGCATCTTCATCTCTTCACCAGACACAGTTTGACAGTGAACTAGCAGTTTGTGAGGAGAAACAGAAGCAAAATGCTGTGGCTGCTGAAATTAACTCTGACTCATGCACTGAGGCAACACCTGAAACAAACCTGTCTGTTCCCACAACAACACCCTCCCCTACATCTGCCCACAGCAAAATAGCAGCACATCAAACAAGGGATTCATCAGATATAAACAAAGATGACACCCCGGATCCATATCAAACTCCTGCTGACAAGCTAAGTGATGTTCATCCTGGACCCTTGTCTAACTCCAAAGATTCCCCAACAACCAAAGAAGCTGAGTCTACTGTCCCTGAATCATCTGAGGACATATTAAAAGAAGCCAAAGCAGCAACGCAGCCTGCCCCACACCAAGATGCAAACAAAACAACATCTCAAAATCTCTCTCGGAAGTCTGCTGATAAGAAAAACTCCATGAACACAGATCAAAATACAGTCACAAAACAGGCTGACAGGAAAAAAGAACAAGTAGAAGGAGTTGAGACGTGTTATTCAGATGATCAAAATACCACAAAGTCAGAGAAGTCTTCAAGACCCAGCCCAGTAACAAAGGACACCAGCAAAGACACTGAGGTATTATGAAGTCAAACACAGAGTTTTAACCTCAAACTGAATTTTATACGAAATACAAAATCATAGTATGAGGAGAAAATATTCAATCTTATAACAACAAGAAACATATATTAAGGAATATATTTATCCAGCAATAGTTAAACAGGAAACCATAGATTGTTCTTTCTGGAAGTAAAACATTGTTTTGTCTGCTTGTTTTACACTAAACTTCAACTGCAGTAAAAAACAAAGTCTCAAAGATAGAAGAACCGGTTTATCCAGACCTTTAAGTTCATCTTCCATAATGTCCTGTTTATCTTGTTCAGACAGTGTACTAACTTACTGGTTCCCCTTAGTTATGAGTTTGCAAAGACAAACATCATGTTTGAACTAAAAAGTGGCACAACTCTGTGTGTATTAGAGATAACATGTTATTAGGATTAATTACAAAAACAGTGTAGGCTCTGCTTCCAGAGAAACCCTATCTCAATAAATACTTAAAAATTTTAATAGGTATTTGGTGAACTAACTCTGTAGCTATTCTTTAGGTACAACTGGCTGCTGCTGAATCACAGCCAGACAGAGAGCATTCTACAACACCAGACAACATTGCAACCCAAGTTGTAGCAGAAAATGGAAGCAGATCCACATCCCTTCTGCAGACACAGCTGGAAAGTAAATTAGCTACTCTCCCTCAAGGTATAGAGTCTTGTAATAAGAAAGAGGGACATCTTGCTGTGACTGCTGAAAGTGACTCTGAATTACGCAGTAAGGCAACACTTGAAACAAACCTATCTGTTTCCACAACGCCGGTAACAAAGGACACCACCAAAAACACTGAGGTATTATGAAGACAAATACAGAGTTTTAACTGACAAACTGAGTTTAATACAAAACTGCAAAATTAAAACATGAGGGAAAAGATTTTTAAATTGTAACATTTCTGAAATGTTTTTTTCCGATCTGAAACCAATTTACTAACATTAATTAATATCCATTTTCATAAGTAGAAGGTGAAAATCGACATATTGTCGCTCTACATTAAACATATTTTTCTGACTACCAATCAGACTCTTGTAGGACTTAAGTTTTATTTTCTTCTACTAATACAGTATATAAAATAAGAAATAAAACTGGTTTGTTTGGTTTTTTTTACATTTTTTTTTTACATTTATAAGGCTACTTCCACTAACTCAAATAAGGACACAGGTGCACATCTGGCAAAAGAACAGCAACGAGGCAAGAGAGATGTAGTTGGCTCTAGGCCACCAACTTCACCCTGCCCTCCCCATCATAGTGATGTCCAAGTGGGCCATCAGAGACCACAAACGTAAGTAACAGGATGTAGAATATACATATTTGAGTTCATATTTTTAACCATCAAATTATTTATTTGCCTCTTTCCTGTTATTCCAGTTCATCAGTCAGTGAAGGAATATCTGTGTATTTTCACGTTGTCGTTTCTAAAGACTTTCACTGGGATCCAGAGAAAGACTTTGTTGTGTTAAAATCTGCTGCACTGTTAGGAAGCTGGGATGCTTACATCGAAATGTTCCCCAGGTATAACTTATTGTTGTTATTTGTTTGTTCAAAAAACAATGTTTTTTTTTATTCTCCACGGAAAATCAGTGAGACTGAATTTAGATGTGATTAAATATTCCTATTTTTGCCAGTATAGAAATTATATTAGCTTCTATCGCATTATTAGATTGTTTGTCATCTGTATGTCCCATCTCTAACAATAACTTTCTGTTTAATAGGTCTCTTGGAGATAAGAGCTATCTTGCTGAAAGACATGTTAAAATTCCCAAGGAAAAACTTCATGAGCGTATACCCTACAAATATGCAGTTTACAAGCACAGTAAAAAGGAGTTCATTTATGAGGCCATCTACCAGGAAGAGAAAAATGACTTCATCAACAGATGCCTGTCGATCCAACAAGGGCTTTTAACAAGAGAAGGTATTCTAAATTCATATTATTGATATAGATTTTGCAAATATTAGATTTAATTACGGTATTTAATAAATGCTAAAAAAAAAAAAAAAAACCTGAGAAAAACAATGATTGAATAGTGGGCTTTAATGTATGCCCAATTTTTAGACCTATACTAAGAAAACAGTCTGCTTTGATGATGTCACATCCACAAGAGAGCAAACCCTTTTTCACCTCCATCAACTGCTAATCTCCAAGTAAGGAAGGAGGCAACCTTTGGTCTACTTAGTCAAACAGCAGACATTTTCACTGGAGAGATGTTTATACTATTTTTACTGTCTGTGAGAGTATGGTTTTATTGTAACGAACCCTCCTCTGCAGTCAGTTGTTGACACTAGAACCACAATTTTCACATATTCTCTCCTCAGTAAAGTCTTCCTTGATAGTTTGCTAACTATATGTAAGATATTCATTAGATTGAGAATTTGGTGAATTTTAGCACTGAAAGCGCTTTATCTACATGCCTCATTCACCCATTGACACCCATTCATACAGGCACCGTTTTTCTAAATTTAAATGCTTTCTGTCTAACATTCACACATATTTACACTCTGATGAACACTTCGGGGAGCAACTTGGGGTTCAGTGTCTTGCCCAAGGATATTTAGGCATGCACACTGTGGGAGAAGCCAGGGACTGAACCACTAATTTTAGTAGATGACCTACTTTACCGCGTACTCCCTATTTTTAAGCAGCAACAGGAGCAAAAATAATGTCAGTGAGCTTTTATTCATTCATTCATTTTTCATTCACAAAACCATCTCACCACAGTGACTTCATTGGTATCACTGCACCACAGTTATAGCAGAAAATGTACATCCTCAAATCAAAAGCCAGAGACCCAACCTTTCTGATAGCAACAGGAAACAAAAAAAATGACAACCACAAAAAGATCTGAAAATAAGTGTAATATGTTTTACATTGTCATAGACCACCAGATCTAACTTGATTCAATCAGTGACTGAAAATCAGGTTAGGACTGATTTTATCATGTAGGGCTGTGGCTTATTCTCGCTATAACCTTAGATCTAAACCTGTCATGTAACTTGTGGCAGGCAGTAGGGCTGTGCAATATGACAAAATATATAGGATGAAGAAATTAAAACATCTTTTCATATTATACGCTATCGTTTGTTTCGTGGTGTCGCAAAATACACTGTTTACGGCAAAAAAATTTTGCTACCACCTATACAAGAATCACATGAAAGAGTATCGAGAGAGTTTACGGATGACAAGCAAAAAAGAGCTGTCAAAATAAATACTAATAAATACTAACTCTATAAATACTAACTAATACTCAAAATAAACCTTAGACTCAAACGTTAGAACAGGCATTTCTCCGCAGCATGCCATGTAATAAATATTGACAAAGAAAATGGCGGCCCATACAACTTATATCTAAAACTATATAGTTTCATGCATGGGTCAAAATACTCAACTCCAGGTACACGAAGCCCCGCTGAAAACACTTCACACAAATCGAGTTGCGAAGATTCACAGAATAAGATAAAATGTACTATTTTGTGATATATTTCGTTATTCGGGACAATAGATGTCTTATATTGGGATATGAGACTTTGGTCATATCGCACAGCCCTTCAGGCAGGAAGAGGACTCAAACGTAGGACTCATGAACAAAAAGGGGTAAACTAAAAGAGGCAGCTTTATTATGCTGTGACAAAACTCAAATACCAGAAATAAGAAAACATAGCCCTAAAACTAAAAACTAAGACCAAAACAAACTAGAAACCTGGGAACTAGAAGCTAGGACCTGGAAAATACAAAGGAACACACAGCACATGGAACAACATAACAACAGGCAGAGGAAACACTGAGACAACGAGACAGGACCGACTGGGGAGACAAAGGGATGGTCTGGACACAGGGGATGCACGAACATAGAGACAAGAAAGACTAAACATAAAACACGGAATAAAGGGGAGGCACAATAAAAGAAACCTAGGGAGTAGAAACTATAGAAACTATATTAAGTTCTATGGTAATGAAAATTCAATATGCACAAGCCTAAATGTTCTAATCTTATATTCCCCCAAAAGTGTAGAGGATCAAGCTTTAAAGCAAGATGTTCAGTACATAATAAGTCAGAATCAATCATCATTAAATGCACCCGGTATTGGCCAAAACAATAGTATGAATGGACCAACTGAATAATAAATGTAACCATTACCAAACTTGATGTATTTTGTGCTTCAAAGGTGAATGGCATCAATATGATGATATGATCCATCCCAAATTAAACACTGCCTGGTACTGGAATACTGCAAAAAAAAACTGTGATGGAAGGGAGAGATCAAGCTGGCTGGGAGATGTTAAAAATAATCTTTGATCTTCTCACAACCTGGAATGAACAAAATGTAGAAAACTTCTTTCTCCTGCTGCAACAGTTCATTCATACATACACTTATCCTCTACTTCATGATGGTATGGAAAAACGGTGGAGATTACCATATGGTTCAGAACAGGTAAGTAACAAGTGTTTTATGTTTCAACATATTACATCCATAATCCAACAGTATAAGATAAAGTACTGAATGTTTCCAATGTTCCAATGTTTTCTGATATTCACCCTTTGCCTTTTCCAGATTAAAAACCTACTAAAAAGGTTTCTAGAGGAAATTATTGGTCTTAGGGCCAGAAAGAAAAGTGAAACAGTACAATCCTTGCTACCAAATCTCCATGCAGGGATTATTGGTTTGCTGGTCTGCAACATGCATCTGAAGGACAGCATGAGAGATAAACTTTCCATTCTATGCAGTCTTCTTTGCCTGCCTGAATTGGCGCAGGGCCAGTTTGCCATTTTCTGGGAAAACTTTGCAAATCCTTTGACAGATAAAAAAAGGTAATTAGTGTGTGGTTTATTTTTAAGCATAAACATTGTGACAATGATTGTGTTTTTACAAAGATAATATGGGGACAAGAACAACCCAGTTTTAAGTTAAAATTTACTAAAACATTATAAATTGTGTTTGTTTACATACAATAGTTACAACACTGCAATTTATCATCACTTTGGAATCCAGTCACCTATAATCTGATCAACCTGATTTGACTTTGGTGCAACAAACAATCTGGGTTTTCCAGTGTAGTGCTCCTGCTAAATTATCTGGAAAAATGAATGTCTCCTGTCCTGTGTTATGTGAATTTTTTGCTGGTCTTGTATGTTTGCTTATCTCTCGACTTATACAGAGTTGCAGATGCGCTGGAGAACCTTTGCCACACTGCTATAACACACCATATTGAGAAGTGGGTCTTGGTCATCCCTCTGATTCATCTACTGAGAGGAGAAAGCAAACCATTTGAGCCAGTTACCCCAGTCTTGAATCCACAATCTGAATCTTGGAGAGGCTTGAGGGGAATCAAAGGACCCAGCTACGCACAGTAAGTGCTTATCCCCCATAAAGACATTAAATGTAATTAAATTTGTCTGGTCCCATTTATCTGCCCTGACCCTAACCCCTTTAACTAGAAATCGGATTGAGATCATGAAAGAACATGCATACCTGGCAGCCATTGATCGTCTTCTTGTGCACTCTTGGATGTGTCTCATACGGGTGGATGACCTAATGAGCTTCATGTCCAGTCCAGTGAGAGTTGAACTACTAGACATTCTTCATTATTTGCAGTTCAGCATCAGATCTGGCATAACTCAACCCATGTACAAGGTATTTATTCTTAAAACAGT
The DNA here is from genome assembly GCF_964374335.1 of Astatotilapia calliptera. Lineage (NCBI taxonomy): Eukaryota > Metazoa > Chordata > Actinopteri > Cichliformes > Cichlidae > Astatotilapia > Astatotilapia calliptera. The sequence continues at coordinate 34,773,575 of NC_137436.1, read as the reverse complement.
TATTTTGTTTTAATAAAAACAGAGTTTTAAATAGCAAAGTGAAAATTAAAATTAATATTAATAACAAGTTTTACTTATATTTAACATTATATAACTAAGTAATGCTTAGGTATATAAAATTAAGTTGTCAAATAAATATGGAACTTCCCTCAGTTCTATAGAAATAAATTATTAATTAATAATACTGTTTAATTAATTATTATTAACTAATTAATTTTAAACTAATTAATTTTATAATTAGTTAATATTATTAATTATTATTTTGATTGTCGCTGTTTTTAATAAGAAAAACTTTTTTTCTCATTTTTGTGAGGGGGTTTATGTCTGCTATGTGACAAGAGACTGAGTGTTGTGTTCAAAACTGCCCCAAGCCAGATAAGATATATAAATAAAATAAATAATTAAAAATAAAATTAATCAAAATAATAGTAACCACAAGTAGCAACCCCAAAAGTTTAAAAATAAAAGTCAACACTGACTTTTGATTTAATACAGGGTTATAATCCTCCTCTGCCAAGGAATGTTTTATTATGCAGTTTCGTTTTGGTCAATTTTGTTTATAGCACTCAACTGATCTGATATGCAAAGGCCTGTGATTGGCTAAAGTCCCTTGTCACATGATATTTTAGCCTAAGCCTAAAAACAAATTTCAGAATAGGAGCAGGAGCTGAAGTCTCTCCTAGACCACACTGATTTATAAAATGCTGAAAGGCTACTCTAGATTTTATGTCCAGTGGCATGTGTGTTGTTGCCTTCAACAGCTATGTCTCTTCATATTCAATAAATATCTACTATGATTCTGATTACAGGTTCTGATAAATTTGATATCCCATGTCATCAAAAGAGAAAGTCACCAAAATAACAGGTACAATAAAAAGCCTCTGTTTGTCATTATAGCCCAGTATCTGTGAAGAAGGATCAATATTGATTTTTAGTGTCAGTGCTGATGGCAGTCTTTCCTCAAACAATAATGTAATGTTTTCTTCTAGTTTCGATGACAAAAATGGAGAGTGTTGCCTGAAAACTGCAGTAATGCTTCTTGGCTCTGTCTGCAATTTCACAAAAGATCCAAATGACTCTGACCTTCCTCTCCACTTCCTTGAACTAGTCTGTCTGATAGCCAAGGTCTACGGCCACAATGATTCCCAGGTCAGAGCTGCTTGTTAGTCGGTTGGACTACCATATGAGCAAAATGTCTTTATGTTTCTTTTAGCTAAACCTCAAAATTTAAAAAAAACAACATAAATTTTAATGCTTAAATGTAAATGTTGATTTCACATTGACAGTGTTTAGTTTATTTTATTTCATAAAGAAATTTACAAATGTTACAGACAAGAGAGCAAATTCAGGAAGAGTCATTTTGGGAGACATTAGAAACAATGAGGAAGTGGCGAAGAAATACCTTCAGTAATAAACTGCTCAATGAATGGAATCATTTGCACTTTTCTGTACCCAATGAAATAAAGGTAAGTAGAAATTAAGTAAGCTCTTGTTCTCTGTTATGGTGTCATATAAATAATTCACTTTGATCATCAGCACATTAGCCACTTAGATATAGCTCATCTTACAAAACAAAAAAAGAGGACATCAATGTACACTAACAGTCAAAGGTTTGGACACACCTTCTCATTTAATGGTTTGTCTTAATTTTTACTACTTTCTACAATGTAGATACAAACTGAAGACATCAAATATATGAAGCAAGATATATGGAATTATGTAGCAAAGAAAGAAAAAGATAAATAAATCTAAATATGTTTTATATTTTAGATTCCTCTGAGTAGCCACCGTTTGCTTTGTTGACAGCACTGCAAACCCTCTGCCTTCTCTCAGTGAGCTTCATGATGTAGTCCTGAAATGTTTTCACTTCAAAGGTGTGCCAAGTCAGGGTTCATTTGTGGAATTTCTTGCCTTCTTAATGGGGTTGGGACCATCAGTTGTGTTGTGCAGAAGTCAGGTTGGTACACAGCTGACAGCCCTATTTGACAACTGTTAGAATTCATATTATGGCAAGAACCAACCAGCTAAGTAAAGAGAAATGACAGTCCATCATTACCTTAAGAAGTGAAGGTCAGTCAGTCTGGATAATTGCTCACACTTTGAATGTGTCCCCAAGTGCAGTCGCAAAAACCATCAACAATGGAACTGGCTGGCATGAGGACCACCCTAGCATGGCTACCACAGCATCCTCCATCCCATCCGGTTTGGACCATCATTTATTTTTCAACAGGACAATGACCCCAAACACACCTCTAGGCCGTGTAAGGGCTATTTGAGCAAGAAGGAGAGTGATGGAGTGCTGCACCATGGTCTGGCCTCCACAGTCACCTGACCTAAACCCAGTGGAGATGATTTGGGATAAGATGGACCACAGAGTGAAGGCAAAACAAGTGCTCAGGAACTCTGGGAATTCCTTCAAGACTGTCGGAAAACCATTTCAGTTGACGACCTCATGAAGCTCAGAGAGAGAATGCTAAGAGTGTGCAAAGCAGTAATCAAAGCAAAGGATGGCTATTTTGAAAAACCTAAAATATTAAACATGTTTTGAGTTATTTCACAATTTTTTGTTTACTACATAATTCCACATGTGTCCATTCATAGTCTTGTTGCCTTCAGTAAGAATCTACAATGTAAATAGTCATGAAAATCAAGAAAAAACATAAAAGGAGAAGGTCTTTATTCATGCTCAATCATCCAGGTAAGTAAATCCCCAAAAGTTAATTTTATTCATCTGGACGTTTTCAGTGGGAGAAACGTTTCGTCACTCATCCAAGTGACTTCTTCAGTCTCAGCTGACTGCAGGTTTCCCCAGTCTTATAAACAGTACATTTGCATAATGACTGAAACCTGCACCACTGAAAGAAAAATGGGATGGGAGGTCAGTTGCTTGATCATTAATATGCAAATTCTCTGGATATTAATGATGAGTGATGAAACATTTCTCCCACTGAAAACACTACGTCCAGATGAACAGAATGAACTTTTGGGGATTAGAGGAGAAGATGTGTTGAAACATATGACCGGTAGTTTATATGTACCTTGTGGCCTCATCTTTGCCCATCTCAAAACATTTTCATAGTTGGGGACCAAAGCAAGTGAACAATAGTCTCATTTTACTTTTAATTGCTTTTGTTTTGCTTCATTTTTGTTTTTAATTAAATGTGTACCACATTTATTTTCTGTGAAGTAAAGCGCATTAATACAATTTTTTTTTTTTCTACAAGAATAGCATGTGTGATAGGTGCATTAAAGTACGGATCAAGTTTGGACTTGATCCTTATTTAGGCCTGCAGTCTGCTCTAAGCCATTGTTTTACACATATAAAAAGAGCCTGACATAACTACAACTATGAATTCGTTTTTGAAAAAAGAGAACTAAAATCAAACCAATTTCATGAAAAAAATTTTTACCTACAGGAGTTCTTTTGATATCTGCCAACTTCAGTTCACTAAGTACTCTAGGCTAAATACGTCACAATTGCAGCTATCTGGAATAATAATGCGTCACTTCTCTTTTTAAGATAGCTGTCCTAGTTAGTTTTTTTCTTCATGCTACAAGTGAAAAACAAACTCCCAGCTGTCTGCCTCTCCTTTTTCAGAATCATTTCAAGTCATTTATCATTTTAAATATAGCAACAAACAAACAATAAACAAACAGTAAATACAGTAAAAAAAAAAAACAGTAGGACCACTTGTTACTGTCAAGCATCTAAGTCTAATGCCACTGCAATTGGCGGTGGTATCAGACAATCTTCTGTGAAATTTGAGCAGTTTAAGTCCTTTGTTTCCTGGACTGTAATTTCAGAGTTTTTATCAAGTACAAGTTAACATGCCTATTAGTGGACACTGCAATAATCTATTAAAATGCACATCTTTTTTGTAGGTATGGAGCAATATCCTGAAAGTATCTTTTAGTCGTGAGGAACACACTAAAAACTGGAGAAGTACATTCATGAAGGATTTTGAAGGCAAACTGAAATATGTAAGAATTAATTTTTATTTGAGTTGTCATCATTGCATGTGCACCTGAAAAACATATTGATGATATGTGCTTGTGTGCTAGGAAAATCATGTAAATCAAATTGGAATATACTGTACCACAATGGAAAAGGCGAGCAACACATGTCCATCATTATGCAGCACAATGGAGAAATGTGCACTGGAGGCAGTTGCACGTATTTGCCAGGTATGATTTCAAAAAATTATGAAAAATGCTTATTAATTTCACATGATATTATTGTACATTCAATGGAAATTGAGAGGGGGGGGGTAATAGAAAAAGTTATAAATTAATATTAACACACACACACATTAACCTATTCCCTGTTTTCTGCTTAGGATAAATCTGGTGAAGGGGTGTTGAATCTTTTGAAAAGACATAATATCACAAAGTTTCTGAAGCTTATGTCTGTTGTTGTGGTGGAGTCATGGCCCAAAGTCAATGGAGAGTACATTCAAGGCGAAGGCTCAATATTTGAGTATCTTATGAACTGGCCCATGGCCAAAACTATCTTCCAATTGGCAGGTAAACTTTAAAATTGAAAAAAAAATGTACTACTACTCTTTATTAATGTCTAGATTATTGTTACTCTCTAACATAATATTAATTGCACATTTCTGTGTAGTGCCCATTTCATGTTTATATTATATTTTACATAAATATGTGAACGTAAATGCCAGGCTGTGGGTTTGTAAGGCTGGATGTGTTATTTGTGTAGTATATCTATTTAACAATTTTTAGAAAATAAATGTAGAAAGCCATAAACAGACTTTCATTTTATTTTATCTAAAAAGTCAGTAAAATGTGTTTGGGTTTTTGTACTCTTGTTTTCCAGGTGCTAGAGAGGGATTGGTTGAATCATTTTCAGATGAAGCACAAACCATGATAGCTTTGGGGGCTTCAGCATTCAAATCTGTATCAGAAAGGTTCCTCAATGGAGACATTCAGTTTAAAGCTCTACTTCACATTTTCCAGAGAAAACGTGAATTTCTTGATTTGCTGAAAACAGGTGAATACGAATATCTATCTACTTCTGCCAGTTCTGCTTAGCATTCCTCTTTCTTTTCTTCACTCTTTTGTCTACTTCCTATTACTTCAGATTGTTTCTGTGCACTACTCTTTTCCTCTGAAGGGTTTTTTTTGTTTTGTGTTTGATTTGTTCTATTATTATTATTATTATTATTTCACCTTCTACAACACATCCCAAAGTATGAAATGAAAGTTATCTAGACATTTGAATTTAGTAACACAATTTGCAATTTTAAAAATGATGTTACATGAATAAACTCTCTACAGTTACATTGCAGTTTCACATAAAATGTAAAGCGTGTTATTGCTCCCAGTACCACGAACAAATTAATAACAGCCAATGTTCTTTAAAATCAGCAGAAGTTTGAATGGTCTATTTGATAAAATCTAGGTAAACAAAGATATTTGCATATTTACTGAATAAATGGTTTCTAATCTGTTTAATTCACAACCCAGGAATACAAAGAGGTGTGTGTGTGTGTGTGTGTGTGTGTGTGTGTGTGTGTGTGTGTGTGTGTGTGTGTGTGTGTGTGTGTGTGTGTGTGTGTGTGTGTGTGTGTGGTAGGAAATGTACAAGTAACATGATAACAAAATTTTAGTGGGTGTTATGTATTATGGAACATTACATTATTTATCTATATTTCTGGTCATCAAAGTGTTTATACTTCTCCAGATGGTCTATGTGATGATGGTCGCTGCAAAGATGAGCAAAACATGAAAACATTACTAAGACTGAGAGAAGAAGAAGCAGCGGCAGTGAATACTGAAAAGGAGCGGGTCAAAAGTCTTCTGCAAATGTGCCAGGACGTTCCAGAGCATGTGAAAGGTGGGTGGTGCTAGCAAACTGAGAAAAAAAGAAGCTTGCAAACTAAATTCCAAAAATGTTGAGATGCCCTGTAAAATGTAAATAAAAACAAAATGCAACTCTAATAAAACCTATATTTTGTTTACAGTAGATATAAAACATATCAAATGTTTACACTGAGAAAGTGTACAATATTAGGAAAAAATATTAGCTTATTTTTAATTTGATGGCAGCAACACATCTCAAAGATTTTGGAAATTGTGCACCATCTGGTCTTCTTTTAACAACAGTCTGTAAATGTCTGGGAACTGAGAAGACCAGCGGCTGGACTTTTGGGAGAGGAATGTTATTAAATTTTTGTCTTACATAGTATTCTAACTGCTCAGCAGTCTTCTTTGCTGTAGCTTTTTTTTCATGATGCTCCGACGATTTGCAGTTGGTGAAAAGGTCCCAGCATTTTCAGAACTTAATTTTTACTATTATATTTTTATATCATTATACTCTTTTTATTTAATTGTTACAACTGTCATCTCAGAGTAAAAAGTTCACAGTTTAAACCTCCCTGTTCTGTGGAAGCTTTTCTGTATGACTCTGTGGGTTTTCTCTGAGTACTCCTGCACATCAGGTGCTGTTAAGGTGGTGATGGAGCTTTTGGCCCTGTTCTAGATAAGACTGCAGAAAAAAAAAAGGGTCTGATATCTCCTCAATGATAGAGATATTTAAAAAAAAAAAATGAATACCTCTGGGACAAATTTACCAATGGTCTACACGAACATAAAGCATTTTTTTGGTGTTATAAAGTTATTCTCAGGATTTTCCAAGGAAGCATAGTGTCAGTTTTGCAATGAAAGGTGTGGGCACAGGTTCTTTTATGCCTGGAATAGAATTTAGCTTTTCAAAAGCCAAACGTTTTGAAGAACATTTAAATAAAACATGCTAACATGATTTACAAAAGAATGATTTTATTTCGTCGGATACAGCAGTGACAGTTTCCAATCGAATGTTTTATTTTGCTTGTTTATATTCCCGGGAGAGGGTATGTTATCACAATGAGCATGCATTTGGCCTGGGATGGTTCAAGGGTGTCAATGTGGTGCCAGAGCTTCTGCTGTGTCCTGAAACTCTTTTCTAAGACCTCACCCTGAATGTTTATAGAACCAATTCATTGTTTTGGGTAAGCAGAACATATCTTAGTAGTTTTTCATTAGAAGTGTGGACATTCATTTTTTAACACTGTAAAAATAAATAGATCCATATAGGAGCCTCTGGAAGGACCGAATTCAGGAGGAATTCTATTGATCTTAAAAGGCTGTTGCTACTTCATATTGAAAGAGTGAATAATGAACTCTTTGGGTCTAGAAATAATTAAACTAGGAAAGGACTGGGGAAAAAAATTTTGGTGTTATATTTTCACAGTAATTTTTATGCTTACATCTTTTCCACAGTTGATTTCAATGGATTGGACAAAAAGCTTGATCAGAACACAGATACAATGAAACTGAATGAATTTATGAAGGTCCGCACTCTCGATGGACTGATCTCTCCTACAGCTGTAAATGTCACTTATTTCAATCTGTGTGATACAACCTGCCAAATGGCTTCAGAACTGAATGCCATCAAAGACAGCATGATCTTCAGAACATGCTGGAAAAACCAAGTGGAGGAGCTATCAAGAGACCAATCAGATACAGATAACACTGATAGAAATGAAGAAATCTATACCCTTGACCAGGTCTACAACAAAATATTTCAGAGCTGCTACAACAATTACAAAAAGCTTTATGATAGTCTAAAGAGTGGAGAACTTCTATTGGAAGAAATTGACAACATCTTTGAAGGCTATAAAGGAAAGTGTGAAGACTTGAAAAAGGACTTAGATATCATGTGCAGAGTAGACACATCTGATAACAGAACATGGATCAAAGAAAGGGTTAACCAAATTCAGCAATACCAGGATGTTCATCTAGCAGTTGAATCTTCCAAAATCATTGAGGACATCAAAAGCATGCTATGTCCAGAAGGGGACTTCAGTGTACTGGAGAGGTTGCTGCAAATGGTATGTTTAAAATTACTTAATATTATTAAAAACAAGGTAATTGAAAGAAACTCTAGGCCTTACCTGCAAAATATTCACATTTGACTTACTTTTGACTCCTTTGATGGATGAATCCAGTCATGTTCAGCTGAAGAAAATATATTCTTGATATATATTATATAATTGAGTTATTAAGATAAATTATCATCCATTAGTGATCATGTTGAACAACAGACACTGTTAAAAATCATTTTGATCTTGTTCTCAGATGTAAAATATTCTAAAAGAATGACAGACATGAAATGTGCGTGATTTAAACAACCATCATAAAACATTTATTTGGGGGTATAAATACTCTTCTATAAAATACATTTTTGTGGGATTTAATATCATTGTATATTTTTCAGAATGACTCCAGCTTCAAGAAAAACAACCTGAACTGCATTGATGATGCTTTCATAAATGCAAAAAATATTCTTAAAGGCATTACAGACAGTCGCAAGGAATGTCTTCAAAAATTCCTCCAGAGTAAAGACTTTATCCAGTGGATTAAAAAAGAACTGAAAGGTATAGAAGATTCCATTTTTTATCATTAACAATTAAATATAGCATTTCATAACAACTAAAGAATACTTATAACTGCAGATATCAATGAGCTGAAAGTTTTTGTTGACCTGGCATCCATCTCTGCTGGAGAAAATGACATGGATGTCGATCGAGTGGCCTGCTTTCATGATGCTGTCCTTGGTTTCTCGTCCATGCTGTATGACCTGAAGCAGGATTCTGATTTTCAGAAATTCAATGAGTCACTTGCAAAATTGTGGAAGGCACTTGATAATGACAAAAATATACCCAAGAAGCTGGTAAGACCTTCCTTTATGAAATATAACTAACATCACTGCTATTAATGGATAGAAGTACTAACATTAAGAATATGTCCTGATTTATCACTGAAGCTGTTAAAAAATTAAAAACCTTGCTTCCTTTAAATATCATAGGGTATTTAAAAGATATTTCTTAATATAGATATTACTGATACTAATCTATATTAACAATATAATCAGTAGTCTGAGGTTGGATTTAGTTAAGGAACGGTCTGACTACTGTGGATGAATTTTGCTATATAGGCTGTGAAGGCAGCTGCAAAAATGGGCAGCACGGTGGCACGATAGTTAGCACTGTTACCGCACAGCAAGAAGGTCTTGAGTTCAATTCCAACATCAGGCCGGGATCTTTCTGTGTGGAGTTTGCATGTTCTCACCATGTTTGCGTGGGTTCCCTCCGGGTACTCCGGCTTCCTCCCACCGTCCAAAGACATGCAGCTTGTGGGGATAGGTTAATTGGATAATTCAAATTGCCACTAGGTGTGAATGTGCGAGTGAATGTGAGTGCGAATGGTTGTCTGTCCCTGTGTGTTGGCCCTGTGACAGACTGGCGACCTGTCTAGGGTGTACCCCGCCTCTCACCCTATGACAGCTGGGATAGGCTCCAGCGCCCCCCGCGACCCTGAAAAGGATAAGCGGAAGCGAATGGATGGATGGATGGGGCTGTGAAGGTTCTCAGTCATCCAGGTCATCGTGGTCTAAGGAACTTGGAAAGAAAAGCGTCTGGACTTCTTTAAGTTGCTTGAAGAATTTCACCTCTCATCCGAGACGCTTCTTCAGTTCTAAGGTCAATTGGTGGAGAGTCCCAGATTTAGCTCCTAGGGGAGTGTCCTTCAAGAGGGACATGGACCCCTATCCTTGAAAGAGTGACCTTTGTCCTTTAGATGTAGACAGAAAGCCAAGTCTTGTCCTGTGGAGGTGGCTCTTCAATGTTGTGCTGTGCGTTTATGATGTGGTTGTTTGGTCACTCCAATGTAGAGGTCTGAGCATTCCTCACTACACTGTACAGAATACACTACATTATTAAGTTTGTGTTGAGGAGTTTTGTCTTTGGGATGAACCTGTTTTTTTTTTTTCTGAGTTTGTGGCTGGGTCTGAAGTACACTGGGATGTCATGCTTGGAAAAGACTCCCCTGAGTTTTTCCTGATAAACCAGCTACATAGGGGATGACAACATTGTTGCTTTGTCTTTCTGATCTTCCCTAGATGGTGTCTGACCTTCTTTTCTGTGCATCTTTGCTGACTTGATGAGTCAGCAAAGATCACATGTTTTAAGGGCTTCCTTTAATAATAATAATGATAATGTATACTTTATTGATCCCCTTGGGGAAATTATTCTCTCTGCATTTAATCCATTCACTCAGTAAAGCTTTTCTTTCCAAGCTCCTTAGACTTTTCTATATGGGCTTAGTAAGTACATTTATTTATTTATAGAGTGACTTTCAAAAAATCAAAAGGCATCTGTCTGGCATGACAAAACGGAAAACACTGGGTCAACGACCCAGGAACCCTGACAGCATCTCTCTGTAAATAAAACCAACAATGCAAAAAACATTAGACCAGGAATAAAATGACACCAAAAAAGTGAAAAACTATAGCCTGACTGTCAATTTAAAAGGATACGTTTTCAGCTGCTTTTTGAAAGAGTCCACTGAATTTACAGATTGCAAACTGGACTGTGGAAAAACACGGAATTCTCTCCTCAATCTTAAAAAAAGATTATTCCTTTTTAAAATGCTTGTGATTAAATTAGCAGGACCAGACGGTTTATGTGCTGAGATTTATAGAGAATCTCAAGAAATTTTAGCTGGCCCGTTGTTGAACATGTACAGTGACTTCTTTAAAAAGGGTCTCTTGCCCAATTCTTTCAGATTTGCCAAATATAATTTAATGTGGCACAATAACACTCTTATTACTTAAATGATTCTGAATGCCAAAGTGGCTACAATACTACTCATCCTCACCTTCATCAGGAGTGGGAGCAGTCAAATAGCAAATCCAAATAATGTAGATTACACAAATTTAAAGTTGTGTCTATTAAGGAATTATTTTGGGAAGGAAGCCTTCTCAATAAAAGGATTTATTTGGAAGTCAGTATACAGCAAAATAATTACTAAACCACTGCCACAAACCAAGTACATAAAAAGAAAAACTACAGTCTGTGATATGTCACCTTGTGAAAGACCCGTATTTGCTCGGGTTATCTCTTTTGATTTACCATGTCCGTAGTCTGGAACACATATTTCCAGTTAACTCATCTTCAGTTATTTTATTGGACATTTATGAAAACATTTAGTCCACCTAGAAATACATAAATTGTTTTGTTTGATGTCTCATTTCAGCGGGATACTTCACGCCACCTGGACTGGTTAACAACTGTTAAAGAAAGCCATGGATCTGTTGAATTTTCATCTCTGTCTCTGGCTACATCCATCAATGAAAGGGGAATATATTTTATCAAGGCACAAAACCAGAAAAAGGTACACAAATGAATTACATGTCAGTGTTGTATAATTTCAAAATAAATAAAATATAGTTTTAGAATAAAAATTAGTTTTACAATAAAACATTGTAAAACTTTTTCTTGTAATAGTAAGTGTCACCTTTTATGTGAATTTCTTTGTAATTTTATTTGAGTATTATATTATATTATTATTATAAATTCTAAGAAACAAACATATTTTAACAACACATTTTTTAGATAAGTTCCCCTTTAAGCTGATTTTCCTGTTAACCTTTCACTGTACTAATGGTATCATAGTTTCTCGGTCGAAGGACAAACACACTTCTACAGTAATCATTTTTGATTCTTCCCTTTATAGATTGCTTTGGAGAATTCACTGACCATGCAAATTGAGGATGGACATGCAAACATGACATATACCTATGAGGACCTGAAAGAACTGCAAAATAAACTTATGCTTATGTCTGGAAAAAAGCAACAAAATCAGAGCGAAGTGGAGCGCTTCACTGAGGTATGATTTTGTTATCATTTGCTACATTGATGTTTTAACAATAGCTTATATTTTTATGTCACCTGTAATCTAATTTCTTCTTCATATTCAGGTGTTTGAAAACATCCAAAGATTTGCCAAAGCATTTGTAGACCTTCACACTGCAGGGAACCCACTTTTCAGGTGTTGGGAAGCTAAGATTTTTTTGTAAAACTCAGAGTGACCCATGTATCATTATGGAAATTAGGTTTTGCAAGGCCCTGTGTGGCTTCCAAGTAAATGGAAGTTTAGTTGAACAGCTTACAGCTCTATCCAAGAAGATGGAGATGTTTCTTGATGACTGGCAAAACTTCATGGACACACAGAGATTTAACCACTACTACTTAAACTACTTCACAGCAGAACAAATATTCTACTTGTGCAGTGTTCTGATTCCAACAAACATGAATGCAGAACTCGAAGACAAAGCGCTGATGATGCTTTCTTTTATCAAAGCAAACTGCACAACATCAGATGTCCGGAGTATTTGGAGAAGGTTTTATAACCAATATGGCAAAAGGGATAATGAACACAGTGAGCCATCGTCACCCAGTGTTAGTCATTTTGCACATGACAGTGACTCAGCAGATGAAGCAGACAAGGCTCTTGGATTGAAAGAGTTGGAGGAGTTGTGGAATGGCTACATGAAAAACAAGGAAATATTTTTCCATGACTTATTAGACATTAGGAGTTTAGGACGTCTCTTGCAGTTGATGACAGAAAACCGAAATCAGAATGAGTTGGAAGATGAACCGGTACTCTCAGACACGAAAGACCATTCACTCAGAAGGGAGTTTCCAAAAGGCCTAAAGTCAAAACAACCTAATCTCATAATCTGCCAACATGATGAGATCCTGACTTCAAGTATCTGCTTGTACATGACCAGTGACTTTGAGCCATTGCCAACTTATGATGAAGTGCTTTTGTGTACCCCTTCAACATCTTATGAACAAGTAGAGCTTTTCCTGAGAAGATGCCTCACATCAGGTGACACTGGCCAGAAGATTTACACAATGCTGTGGGCAGACCAGCTTTCCTATGATGTTAGCTGTGCAATGGAAAAGTGTTTTCAGAAACTGCATTCCCATAAAAAGGATTACAGGCTAGTGATCTTTTGCAGCTCTGATAGAGAGCACACTTATATCCCTACTGCCTTCAGTCAGTACAAAACAGACTTTGTGCCACAAGAGCCACTGGAAAAGATCCAGCAGTACTTGTCCCTTCATTACATCGTTACCTCAGATTACAAGAACGCCATGTTCAAAGGTGGCCATTCTCTGGGTATTGTTGCTTCCAGTCGTGCAGGAGTTGGTGAGTTTTAAATGTGACTTTCTCTCCATCAATCCATTATGTAAAATAATTGTTAAGATAGGACATCAATAAAACCTTAAAAAATACATCTCTTTTTACGTTTATGCATAAATTTGCTCTAAAAGCTTTAATCCAGACTTTAATAAGGTTTTATTCATGCATTTTGCAATATCATCTACTATAGATAAAGACAATATGTAGTTCCTTTATCACATATTTTTTAGGGAACCCCATGTAATTTTGTTAAAGTGGTACACTCCTTTAAAATCCATCTTAAAGCATGTTTGTTGTAATTTAATGTACATAGTTGTCTACACAGCATACAGCAACTTTCAGATTTCAGTTATTTTACTTTAAAATGTATGTAATGCTTAGCAGTTACTTTAATGCTGACAACAAATGCAAATATCTTTGAAATAAGTTTTACAATAAATATTATAAGTTTGCAATATTTATAGTATATAGAAAACAGGGTACTGAATTGTATCTTGCGTTGTGTGAAAAATACAATTATTGACATGATTTCTGTCAACCAGTTAATAGATTGTTATTCTACCATTTTAGGCAAGTCACTGTATGTCCAAAGACTGTATGAAAAGCTAAAGAAATGTGCCACACAAGGAATGCCATTTAAGAAGTGCATCAGACTAACTGAACATGAGGTTGATGATCACAAGATTCTTCAGTTTTTGTATGACACACCACAACAAAATGATATTAAGGTGTTTCACTTTGATGTCACATCTTCAGTAAGTAATTTTTAAGTAGCCATAGTAAAAGTGCTAATATTTATGAAATTATTCAAATTAAATCTAAATTTTGATTCTTTGAGAATTCCTTAGCTAGTCATAAATTGCTTTATCTAGTAATACCGATTTTTTTTTTTCCTCATACGTTGTTTATAGGTGCAAAAAGGCTTGAATGAGCTGATATTCAAGCTATTCTTTTTGCGGTACCTGATGGATTCAGATGGACAGATGTGGCACTGCAGCCAGAACCACTTATATATCATTGAATTACTAGAAACCACAAATGATCAGAACAGATGTGCCACCAGATCAGTGAGTGGAGATTTTACTGCTTGTACAGTTTATATACAGATAATTGCTGAACTTGCGATTTGCAGCTTGTAGGGGAAGATGATATTAAGATTGAGAATAGACCTGAATGTTCTAAACTTAATTATATATTTATATACTTTTAGGGACGAAAGGAAAACTTTGCATTCTTGGATGTTTTCCCAAAGGTGTTTTGCCGTCCACCAAAAGAGGTTATGACTTTGGAAATGCAGAAAGAACAAAATCCAGACATGGACTGTGATGACCCCCTCATGGATGATGAATGTTTCAGGAGTGAAGCTTATCAAAGACCATACCAGTACCTCACACGTTTTCACAACAATGACAGTCTTGACAACTTTACTTACCGAGGCATTGAAGGGACTCATGCAAAGTGTCTTCAGATACTCTTAATCAATTGTGGTATAATCGATCCATCATGGGCAGAGCTGCGTAACTTTGTGTGGTTTCTTAATCTTCAGTTGAAAGACTGTGAGAATTCAGTTTTCTGCAAATTTGAGTTGGTTGGAGACACTCTTTGTGGGTTCAAAAACTTTGTGGTTGAGTTCATGATCTTGATGTCCAAAGACTTTGCAACACCATCACTATGCATCACTGACCAGAGCCCAGGGAGGCAACACATTGACATCAGTGGACTAAAAGAAAAAGATTTAGCCCCATTCCTCATTAGAAAAAGGTGGGAATCAGAGCCACATCCATACATCTTTTTTAATGACGACCACATGTCCATGACATTCATTGGATTTCACCTTAGGCCCAATGGCCAGAAAGGGGTTGATGCAGTAAATCCTTTGACAGAAGAAGTGATAAAGAAGAACATCATGACTCAACAGCTGTACAATGGCTTAGAACATCAGAGAGTTCCTTTCAATGCAGACTTTGATCAGCTTCCTAGAGCTGACAAGATTGAGCATCTGTGCAGTGTTCTTGGCGTCAAGTGGCCAACAGATCCCGATGAAACATATGAACTGACCACCGACAATATCCTCAAAATGATGGCAATTCATATGAGATTCAGGTGTGGCATTCCTGTCATCATAATGGGGGAGACAGGATGCGGTAAAACAAGGCTGATAAAATTTATGTGTGAACTAAGAAGATGTGGAGCACCAGCAGAAAACATGAAACTGGTCAAAGTTCATGGAGGAACTACGTCAGAAATGATTTATGAGAAAGTGAAGGAAGCTGAAACTCTTGCAAGGACCAATAAAGAGAATCATGATCTTGACTCAGTTCTTTTCTTTGATGAGGCAAACACCACAGAAGCCATCAGTAGCATCAAGGAGATCCTTTGTGATAATTCAGTGCAAGGACAAGAGTTTTGCTCTAATACAGGCTTACAGATAATTGCAGCCTGCAACCCTTACAGAAAACATACAGACCAGATGATCGAGCGGCTGGAAGCATCAGGACTGGGTTACCGGGTTCGGGCTGAGGAGACTGAAGACAGACTTGGCTCCATCCCTCTTCGCCAGCTTGTGTATCGTGTTCATGTGTTACCACCCAGCATGATACCTCTTGTTTGGGATTTTGGACAGCTCAATGACACAACAGAGCAAATGTACATTGAACAAATAGTACAAAGACAGGTGAAGGCCAGCGCGATTGACAAAAACTATATCCCAACAATAATTAAAGTGTTATCGTCATCGCAAAAGTTCATGAGAGAGAGGAAAGATGAATGCAGCTTTGTCAGTCTGAGAGATGTTGAACGTTGCATGCAAGTATTTCTGTGGTTCCACAAAAATCACCCAATGTTTGCTGAAGCTCTAAAAGCCTTTTTACAGCAGCAATCACACAGACAAAAAAAACTACCTGCTAGTGACAGAGTAATCTGGTCACTCTTGATGGCTACTGGAGTGTGCTATCAGTCCTGTTTGGAGAGCAAAAACAAATATCTGAAAACTATCAGCCAAATTCTTCCTGATGAGTATAAACCACAGAGAATAATGCAGGAAATTCAACTCATGCAGGACCTCCTGCTCAATGGTGTACCCATGGCTGAGACAATAGCCAGAAATGAGGCTTTGAAAGAAAACTTTTTCATGATGGTGGTCTGCATTGAGCTGAGAATTCCCCTTTTTATTGTTGGAAAACCAGGAAGCTCCAAATCACTATCTAAAACTCTAGTTGCGGACGCAATGCAGGGTCCTACATCACATTCTGACCTCTACAAAAAGCTCAAGCAAATACATCTGGTGTCTTTCCAGTGTAGCCCTCATTCAACTCCTGAAGGAATCATCAATACATTCAAGCAATGTGCCCGCTTTCAAGAAAGCAAAAACCTGGATGAATATATTTCAGTAGTTGTTCTTGATGAGATTGGATTGGCTGAGGATTCCCCGAAAATGCCACTGAAAGCACTGCACCCATTACTGGAAGAGGGTTGTGTTGATGATGAGCCAAAACCTCATAAAAGGGTTGGGTTCATTGGAATTTCCAACTGGGCACTGGATCCTGCCAAGATGAATCGTGGAATTTTTGTGTCCCGTGGAGATTTAAATAAACAAGAGCTCATCAAAAGTGCCACAGGAATCTGCTCCTCTGATCAACATGTTCTTGAAAAGATTAATCGTCTCTTTGAGCCATTTGCAAAAGCATATATGACAATATGCAAGAAAGGCAAAGGATTTTTTGGTCTGCGAGATTTCTACAGTCTGATAAAAATGTTATTTTCAATTACCAAAACGTCTAATAAGCGTCCTACTGCAGATCAGATCACCGGAGCAGTCCTGCGAAACTTTAGCGGAAAAGATGATGTTGATGTAATTGACATATTCAGCAGAGAAGTCGGAACTGACTTTTCTAATACTAATATCACAACTATTGATATGGTTGAGCAAAGCATCTGTCCAGCTTCCAAAATGGAGGAAAGTCGTTACCTTTTAGTACTTACAAAAAACTTTGCTGCTCTTCAGATTCTCCAACAGATATTCTGCTCTCATCAAATCCGCCCAGAGATAATCTTTGGGTCGAGTTTCCCGAAAGATCAGGAGTACACACAGATTTGCAGGAACATAAACCGTGTCAAAGTGTGCATGGAGACAGGACAGACAGTTGTGCTTCTCAACCTTCAAAATCTGTATGAAAGTCTGTACGATGCTCTAAATCAGTACTATGTGACCCTCGGAGGTCAAAATTATGTTGATCTTGGTTTAGGAACACATCGTGTGAAATGCAGAGTTCACCAAAACTTCAGGCTCATCGTCATTGAAGAGAAGGAAGTGGTTTATGAGCAGTTTCCAATACCACTCATTAACAGGTTGGAGAAACACTACCTTGACATCAACACTGTCCTCACAGAGGAACAGAAGATCATTGCCAGACAACTGGAGGAATGGGTTAATGATTTTGTCTCCTTAAGTAGTTACTCCTCAGAAAAGAAGTATGATCCAAGTGATGTGTTCATCGGCTACCACTCAGACACTTGTTCCTCTGTGGTCATGCAAGTAACAGAGCGTGAGAGTACTGAGACTGATGCTCAGGTCACTCTGAACAAAGCCAAAGACATTCTGCTCAACTGTGCCACTCTGGACTCAGTGGTTCGTTTGGAAAAATCCAAACTGCCTGATGAGGAACAAGAGCATTTAATGCAAGAGTTTGTTAAAGAAGCAATGCACAGTTCACTGGGAGACTACATTGTGTATCACACCCAGCAGCCTGAACAGTCACACTTCTTCTTCACTGAGGTAATTTTTTTGTTTGCTTTCAAATATTACACAGCAGCCGAATAACTTTGTAACTTGTTTAAACCAAGTATTGATAATCTGTCTTGAATTCTAGGCCCGTTGAAACTGCTATAATTTTTAGTTCAAAAGAAGGAATATTAAGTGTCATTATGGGCATATGTTGGGTGTTGATGTCAGGTTGATGTCAGGACTCTTTATTTGCACTGAGAGTAAGTTTTTAAAGAAAATATGTTCTTCATATTACAACTAGTTTTTACTTAATATACTCTTAATTTCTCACACTATTTTCTGCTAACGGTTTTTCAACTTTCATATTATCATGGAAAGTAGAAGCACTAGTTAAGATTTTTTTAAGGCTTCAGTATAATTCTTATTTGGTTTTGTTAAAAGACAGTTAGAATTTCACATGGCTAACTAAATGTGAGGAAAACCTGATACTGTGTATAAACAATACCAAATAGTTTGTGGAATGCTTTATTAATTACATATAATGACACATGAAGGAGACATGAAAATACACAAAATGTGGGTTGTCTTTTTTTGTCATTTTGTCATTCTTGGTTCTTTTCTATTCTCAAGGTTACAACCTTTTCCAGGCTGCTCACTGCAACAGACACTCAACAGCTGCAGAACCAGATACAGCTGGATGCTGTACAGCTGCTATCACTCCAGCAGTTTGATACTGAGTACTCTTTCCTCAAGAAAATCAGGTATGCATTCATAATATAAATAAATAAATCATCTGCTGGTGTTCATTTTAATTAAACTGATCACCTGTCTTTTTATTTTACACCCTTGTGCTTTTATATCTTGTGATCTTTCTTATTATAATCAATTAAAATTAATGGTGTCTATTAGGGGTGCAACGATACATAACATTCAAGGTTCGGTTCGGTTCGATACTTTGGTGTCACGGTTTGATATTTTTTCGATACAAGAAAATGTTCATGCTTTTTTAATTTGTCATTTATTAAAATTAGAAATATATATTTTAACTCAAACGTACAGTTTTTAAATTTAATGTTGCTGAAACAACAAAGGGATAAAATAATAAATCTATCTGATCGAGAAATACTCATCTTTGGAAAAGAGAGTTTATTAAAGAGAAATGGCTTTTTCAAAAAATAAAAGCTATACTATACGCTTCTTCTGGGCTATATTCTCAGCAACATGTTAAACATATCAGGTCCCCATAAGGAGAATCATGTGCTAACGGCTGTCTAAATGACTCGGGTAAAGTTTGTAGCATGCGTGCTTGTTGTTTTTCTCGGCTTCCACTTGTCTTTGCACTAGGATGATGTTGGAGTAAATGTGCAGTCATATTCGTTGTGTTCCCACTAGTGCTGTCAGCGTTAATCTCGTTGAAATGACGTTAAAGCCACAACACGGCAAATCTCTGTTAACGAGCTACCGCGGATCGCCCCGTGCGTGGGGCTGGATGGCGTCAACGAGCTAACTGTGCTAACGCAGTAGTTCCCACCCAACCGGTCGCAGCAGATGGCCGCCCCTCCCTGAGCCTGGTTCTGCCGGAGGTTTCTTCCTGTTAAAAGGGAGTTTTTCCTTCCCACTGTCGCCAAAGTGCTTGCTCATAGGGGGGTCATATGATTGTTGGGTTTTTCTCTGTATCTATGAAGCGCCTTGAGGCGACTTTTGTTGTGATTTGGCGCTATATAAATAAAATTGAATTGAATTTAATTGAATGTAATTGAGCATTGCGTGGCGCATCCGACATACTGTTTTACTTTTGTCCGTGACGCGCTTAACTTCAGGGTCATACTTCACATGAAGACCAAAATAGTTCCAAAGGCCACATCTGAATGAGGGTGGGGGAGGTTCAATTTGCCATGTTGCAACGAGCTTAGCTTCTGTCTTGCTAGCTTGCGCTGTGCTCAGTGGATCTGCGCTCGACAGTGCAGCCTAGGCGGAGTAGTCGAACGCAGATCCACTGAGCTCTCAACACAGACAGCATCGTCAGAAGAAAAGTTGATCAAATAAATTAAAAAATTTGTATTGTTCGATACATATGTGTAGCAAACCGAAAGCACTGTATCAAACGGTTCAATATCGATACGAGTATTGTTGCACCCCTAGTGTCTATTATAGTGAGTAGATGCATGGATCCACATACCACTTAGTTATTGTTGTGTTTATTCAAATATATGTTTTAATATATGTCTCAATACTAGGGAATTTCTGGGCTCAACACTTGCAGACAAAGTGCTTATTATCCAAGCGGAGTATGATGAAGGCTCCCACAGAAGGAATATTCTTTCTTCAGCCAAGTGAGCAGGAAGATCATCCCATAATGACTTTTATTTAATTTGCTAACATTAATGCAAAATTTCTAATTTTCTCTTTTACTTTCTTGTTTGAATTTCAAAGATATTCATGCTTCAATGAAATAAACAAGTATGACACTACTGATGACATGAAGACGTTTGTGTACTTTGTCATCAAGCTACCTCGAATGGAGGGTGGGACGACCTATGTTGGTTTTCAAGGCGGTTAGTCCTGCCACACACAGACACACACACACACAGACAAACAAAGGTTTTATTTCATGTCAGCGAATTTGTGATGTTTTAATGTTAATATATATTTTAATAAACATGTTTCATGTTTAATGTGTTATGTAACACATTAAACGTCAACATCAAAAAATTGAGTGTTCACAGAGGACAACAGTTAACTGTGTCTTTCTTATTCATACCTTTTCAGGTCCTTGGAGATCTGTTCACATCGATGATCTCAGAAGATCAAAAGAGTTTGTTTCAGATGTTCTTTCTTTGAAAAACCAACGCATCAGTGATCTTTTTGAAGATCCACCTGAGGGTAAATCACCAATTTTTTTTTCCTGTGGAATATTTTGTATACTACTACTACTACTAATAATAATAATAATAATAATAATAATAATAATTCTTTTTTCCAAGCCATGGAGACAGAAGATTACACCGGTGTACCACAAATAGCTGAATCCACTGTAAGTGTTATTTACCACATTTAAACCTTGATAGAATATCGGTATTTCCACACGACCAAAGGACAGTTTATTCATCTCTGAGAAGGTTTAATATTTATTACCACTTTCCCTCTTTTACATTTATTGTCTTCTTTTTTCAATACTTTTAATCAGTGGTACCAGGCTTATTCAGTGTAACTACTAAACATATTTGTCAGTGCTGAAATAGATAAAATCCAATCCAATCCAATATCCAGTGATGATATTTAAAATATTACAATGATATCAATATGGGAAAAAAATTGAATTTTTTTTAAATGTTTTTTTGAATTCAAACAGCTGCATCTGTCAGAAAATCTTTGATTCTGAGTTATGTAAGACAGTCTCACTGGTTGACTAATATATCCCACCCACTTGACAGTTACTCTTCTGAGAATGCTGTGATAGCAGTAAGCAGTGGTTTAAATGTTGTGTGTGTTAATCATTACTATTCATTTTCTTATTAATAATAATTCACAATTATTTTGTAATAATTTTTTTCAGGTTTTGGAAGATGTATTTGATACTACAGATCTGGTGAGAAGTTGTGTGCAGAGTGCAGTGAGCATGCTGAGAGATGAAGTGGACAGTGGAGAATTTAGCACCAAGAGGGTTGAAAATCTGCTCACTCTTCTGGATGGAAATTATACTCAAGGTAGAAAATAATGATGTAAATGTAACACCCGTCCCACATTCTATTGAGAGGGGTCCTGGGTTCCTCTTGTTACTTACTACTGATACTCCCTTTTTGATGCTTGTGACATGACATGTGCAATAAAATAGACTATATGGAAATGAACCACAGACAAGCAGGTCAATTATAAATTCAACTCCACTTTAGTAATGATTAGCTCCAATAACACAAAAGGTAAGGTATCTAATATCAACTGTAACCAAATAATTAAATAATATGGTGGGCCCACACACACTCTCACCGACACACACACCTTAACTGCAACAGTCTTTCTGTATTAACAAACACCTTGTTGCAGGCCTGAGTCGTGGCTCGGGTGCGTTGGGACCTAAAACAACATGGCCGCTTCACTTGTTGCCAAGCACTAAAATAAAAGCACGTGCAAACAACAGTACTCATGGCTCCAGGCAGTTCAAGGGGCTAGTCGGGGAAACTGGGTCAAGGCCACCAGCAAGGCACAGCAGCAGCACTCACAGTTGCTGTATTCACATATTCTCACGTTAACACATAAGAAAAACAGAAGGGACCTCTCTGGCCTGCCAGCAAAGACCTCTGTGTCCTCCTACTGAATTAAATAACCCTGCTAAATGCCGATTTGCATACTGTTACATACTCTGTCAGCAATATTAACATTTGCTAAATACATGAGTACAGAGCAGGACATGAGCTAAGCAAACATACTAGGCTAAGTTAGCGGCTAATCGCAGTTAACAGTCAGCCCGTTTTACATGGCAACTTAAGACACAAGTTTCAAACAAAACTCACAGATTCATATTTACCTCGCAGTAGGGTCAGTGTTATGGACAGCTACAATGAAACTGCAGCCAAAATGCATTTTGATGAAAAAATGTGATGACATAAATTAATTTTGTTTTCAAGGAGTGTTTGCAGAAATTGTGAGGAAGCGTCTTCACTCACTGTTAAAGGATTATGAGGTCAACATCCCCAATCCAAAAAGCTGGGTCCTGAATGAGGCATCTAATGTCATTTCTCTTCAAGAAGGAGGGACATTTCTGTAAGTTTCTGTAACATTTGCCTCATGCCATACCTTTTTTTTTTTTTTTGCCGGGGGGTATTTCATTAAATCACTTATTCATCATTTATTGAAATACATTTTATGTCAAATGTAAAATACGCAACTCCAAACAAGACACAACAGTTACTTGTCTCACCTGTAACCCTGGGTTGATATCAGCAGATGTCAGGCTGATTTTATGAAAGTTGCATGAATATTTCTTTCAGACACACACTGTGGAGGAAAATCCAAGCGGTTGTCACTCCACTTCTGGCCTACTTGGTCTCAATCATTGACCGAGACTGCAATATGGACCTTCTCTTGGATGATGAAGAAGATATCAGGAATCTCTGGCTTGAAATTTTTGGGAACAAAGAGATGCTCAGTGTGCCGTATGTGAGGGTGGAAAACAAGTAGGTATCTTTTGGTTATGGTATTTGCTCATATCAGATTGGACCCCTTTGCCTTCAGAACTGCCTAATTCTTGTGCATATTGATATGATAGCATCACACAGTTGATGAAAATTTGTTGGTTGCACATCTCTGATGTCAATCTCCCACATCTATTGGATTGAAATTTGGTAACTGTGGAGGCCATTTGAGTGCAGAGAATTCTTTCTCATGCTCAAGAAACCAGTTTGTGATGATTTGATCTTTGTGACATAGTGCAAAGCAGCCGTCAGATGGGTACACTGTCATCACAAAGGAATGAACATTGTCACCTGTAATACGTAGGCTATGGTCTTTAAATTACATGTAGTTGGTACTAAGGGGCCCATGGTTTGGCCAAAGGATATCTCCCACACCATTACACCAGCAGCAGCTGGAACTATTGATACAAAGTAGGATGGATCCATAAGGGTGCAATAGAAGAATTTGACACTCTCCAGCTTTGGCAAGTTCATACAAATGGTAGCCTCACTTTCTTGTTCTTAGCTAACAGGAATTGTATCCAGTGTTGTCTTCTGCAGCTTTAGAAGCCCACCTGCTTTAAGATTTGATGTGTTTGTGTTCAGAGATGCAACCCTAGCAATGATTATGTTTTAAAATACCAATTGATGATCAGGTTGTTTTGTCTAAATGCACTGAGTTACTGTCTTTGGCTGATTAGAAAGTTAATGAGCAGCTGAACAATTGTAACTAATTAAGTAGCTGGTCAGTGTATTCAGTGCAAATTGTGTGACTTTGGGGTTTTGTAAGGGACAGTCTTTTTAAATGATCAGTGGTAAAATTACTCTTGTCAAAGTGGTTAATTTTCTGGCACATCATCTATTTAAAAATAGCATTTGTAAAAAAAAATTTAATCTTGGCCCTCTTACTTTTACAGAGTATTAATGGTACAAAGCCACATCACAGGTGGCCACACCATGTGCTGCCGCATGCCATTCAGTTGGTGGATCAAAGACTTCCTAGATGGGCTCATGATGCAAGCAAGACAATCAAAACATCAAAGTAAATATGCCTTGAAGTTGTGCTTTAATTGTTAGTTTAAACCTTTTTTTAAATTGAATCCTAATATATTAATGGAACTCTTACCTTTTTAAATTTTTCTTACAGAGCATTCGTTTGGGGATTTCCATGATTTGTTCTTGAAAACTCCACTTGGCACTTACATGGCAAAAAATGTGAATGAAAAATTGAAAAAAGAATTTTTCAAAAAGTACCTGCAGGATTTTGTTTCCATGACCATGAAAGTGGCATCAGATGAAAAATTAGAGGTGAGATGAATGAAGGAAAATGCACAATAACTGTCTCCATTAGTACAATGTGACTTTTCATTTCCTCAAATATACGGTAGGCTTGCTTCATGTTTTCTTGAAAATGCTTATGTTCGATTAATGTTACCTTTGGTTTGAGGTAAATCCCACTACCCAACAACATAAAATCCAATAAGAAGAAAAAAATCACTGCACAAACTTTTCTCAGTTGTCACAACCGTCCAGTTTACTACACTCTAATATAGTGGAGCAATTAGGATTAGCTAAATCTTTTCATCAAAGTACTGGTAAAAACTAATCATTAAAGGTAACTTTAAAGGTTCAAATATAAGTTTGCTGGAATGAGTGTGGAAGTATTATAATGCATAGCAACAATGTGGAGCAGATCAAAGCAATGCTTTGTTAATTACACTTTGTATTTGATGCTTTACATGGCTCAGAGTAAAGCATCATTCGGAATTTTTTCAATCAAAATAATACATTAAATGTAATGCCAGTTTAAGTTGCTAATATTCCAAACAAATATTGTGTCAATAATCTACTTGGGCCTTAACTCCTCAGCTACTTTGTCAGGCCATGGCCAGCTGTGTTGACGAAATACAGAGACAAAAACGAGATGATGAGCTTTCTCTACCGCTCATCCACATTGCCTATCATTTTTGCCAAAGCCGTCTTCAGAACCTTTCACGGATGATTTCTCTACACACTGAAATTGTTTCACCTTTGCAAAGAAACCAGCAAATTAGACGTTGTCCTGAAATGGTAAGTGTATTTCTTCATTCCTGGTGCTCTGAGAATTTATTTATAAAATTGCCTTTAGGGTGTGGATATTTTTAACAATCATAGAACTATTCAAAGGATATTATAAATATTAGAAAACTGCTTAATCACTTACAAACTGTTTTGTTCTGCTGTAGGTTTTGGATGTCTATGCAGCCACGGCATGTGTTGAAAGCCTGGAACCTTGTAATTTAGAGAGTGATATCCGCTGCCAGCATTGGCTGAGGAAGGTGAAGAAAGTGCAGGCTTCACTGGAATTGATTTGCTCTCAAAATAATCGTCAACAATATGGTGAGCACTGCAAGAAAGTACTCCGTGACGTCAGGTAAGATACTGATGCAGTGAAAGTAGAATTTTGTTGCCCAGTTCTCTCTAGTGTTGACTGAAAGAAACTGCGAAAGATTTTTGTAGTTATTTATTGTTATGACTTAAAGTTATGGGGATTTTTTAATGCAGTATATTCTTATTTTAGCAAAGATGTAGCACACCTATTTAAACATAAGATCTGGGACATTAAAGTGTCAACTTATGCTTCCCCCCATTGCTAACCAACATGTTTAGTAAATCCTAGCACAGGTGTAAAATGCTGACTTTGATAGTGCTGTAGGGGTGGGTGATATAGCCCTAAAGTTATGTCAAAACATTATAAGAAATATAATAATGATATTTCTGATGATATAGAAACAAAAAACTGAACTTTTTTTTTGTGTGATTGCAGCTTGCGGGCAGCAACATGTATTAGTGCAAACAAAATAAAGGGCATTGTCCTCTTTTCCAATGAGCTGCTGTCAATGATGGCACAATCTCATTTTAAGTGTGAATATATTGCCAGTATAAATGACCCAGTATAAGTCAAATGTAAGCACAAAAGTAGCCTATGTAATATCTTCCTGGAAATTCTAAGTATGTAATAACCACTAGTACTAGTTGAACACTAACTGTAACTCAACTCAACTGTGTAATTCTACAATGCTGCACAGTATCATCACATAATAAAACTGAAAATTATTTTCTATTTGGGACATTGTATGTTGGGTCAAGCTTTTCAGCCAACTTCTTGTCCTGCTTTACCACTATGTGACCACAGCATAAGTTTCCATCCACCGCTGGCTCTTCCTGATAATTAGCAAATGTAGCTTGTTGAGTCAGTTGTTTACATTTGGGTGGCACATCAACAGCTACTAGTGTCTCCTTCTTCATAGTCTTCCATATTTTGTACTCTGCTTTGTTATTGGTCATTTAAGTAGCTCCATGTTTTTTACTCAATTGTCTTTAGAGGCTGGCACGGAGCTCAGTCGTGCCTAAGCTTATCTTGTTGTTTGAAGCATAAATATTTTATATCACATA
Source organism: Astatotilapia calliptera (assembly GCF_964374335.1). NCBI lineage: Eukaryota > Metazoa > Chordata > Actinopteri > Cichliformes > Cichlidae > Astatotilapia > Astatotilapia calliptera. The sequence continues at coordinate 34,747,196 of NC_137436.1, read as the reverse complement.
AAAATGACCAGGATGATATGACACAGCTCATATCATTAGTCTATCATTAGTGTATATATATATATATATATATATATATATATATATATATATATATATATATATATATATATATATATATATATATATATATATATATATATATATATATATATATATATATATATATATATATATATATATATATATATATATAATCAAGAACATACTAACTTTGATCATGGTCTGTAATATTTTGCAGTCATGGTTGGAAGCGCATCTACATCCTCTCGTTGTTTGTGGAACATTTGATGCTGGGTTTCCAAAATGAAGACAATCAGCTCAGGACACTGGTCCTGAACCACATTAAAACCCTTAGTAGAGTAAGTGTGTTTGTGTATATGTGTGTGTTTGTTTTTAGTTTATGTTTTGTTTTGTTTTAAATCAAAGGTCACAGTCACACCTAGTCAAATAACTAATCATTATTCAGCGCAAATTGTTTGATTTAGGTTTAATTTACAAAATGAAAAGACCTCTGTATTCTCCAATACATCAGCAATTTCGCCTACGCAAGATGATGGAGGCACTCTTTTTGTCTGTAACCTGTCCATATTGCACAGAAGTCTGTTTTAATGAGACAAAGCACCTTAGTTGGGCATAAGATTTTTTTGTTCTTCTGTCTTAAATAAATTAATATAATGATTATAATTACTGTGTTCTTTATTATTTTAACCTATGTTTAAGGTTGTGGAGACAAACTCGGATGTAAAGTCTACACAGGCTTTTGAAGCAGTAGTTGAAGTCCTGAAGTCCTGTAAACAGGGGGCAACTAATCAGATTTTCAGGTAAAGCCTTGTCTTGCTTTAAGCTGGCCTTTAAATGAATTTATATGAAATATGGAAGAATTTAAAGGTAATTTGATTGATGTTGGTTGCATTTTCCTGAAGGTTTGGAGGTGAATGTGGGGTGTGCATGAGAGAGCCTCTAGAACCAGTGGGGCTGCCATGCTATCACATCTACTGCTTAACGTGTATCAAGGAAAGCCTTGATGCAGGACAGGCGTTCTGTCCCACCTGCCGCCAACAATTACCAGATGACTTCCAGCCACATGTTTCTGAAGACACAAGGTGAGATTGTTTATTTGTGTAAATAGCTGATAACGCATGTGTAAACATTCACAGGAATTGGCTGTTTTTCACATTCATAACTATACAGCTGCTTTATATTACAACCTTCTCAGAAATACCTTAAACAGCTTTAAACTTAAAGAGTATTTGCAAAGTTTTTCAATCTTAAGGCTTCAGCAAAGGTTCAATCCAGAGTGCTGACATGATACGTGTTACAGGCTTATCCTACTAGAGTATTTGAAGGAATTACCTAAATGATAATAAGTAGATATGCAAAACATCACACAGGTGGAACCTACTACTGTCTGTATGCGTCAGGGTAACAAGATCGGCTCCTTTTGCCCCTTCCCTGGTTCAACTGTTATGGCAGGATTGCCATATTTGCCTTTATGAAATATAGTTACAGGCTGCCACTTATAATCGATGTGTCACCCATTCATTCTACAACATTTTCAAATATAGAAGACGTACAGTGGCTTGTTGCTTAGCACTTTTGCCTCACAGCAACATGGTCATGGGGTCAAACCTGGGTAAGGTTGTTCTTTGTTGAGGTTGCATATTTGACCTGTGCTTGTGAAGGTTTTCTCTGGGAGCTCAGGTTTCTTCTGCCTTGAAAATAAAAGCTAAGTTAATGCTATGTCATCCCAGGACACTCTTGCAAAAGAGAGTCTCAATCTCAAGAGTTTCACTTTATAATTAAAAATATTGTTTTGTAGTGTGCATAAAACACAGTATCAGTAAGCACATTGAGATCCTGAGAGAGAATCAGTTCTGGGGAATCAGGTTACAAAGCTTAACGTTTGGCATAGTGCATATACATTATGCTTAATTTACATTTTGTATCTCTCCAGAGCATCTATCAAGAAAAATGCAGGATTCAGGCAACGTTGCAACAGTTTCTTTATTGATCTGCTCTCTACTATGTGCTTCAAGGACAATACACCTCCAGATGGAGGTGTCATCGCACACCTTTTTTCCTACCTGATGACGGAGACAGGTACCACTTTGGGGGTTTTTCACCTTCTTCTCTAAAGAATCTGGAATCCAGGGATAATTTCTCATGTGATCACTACAACCATAAATAATATAAATCATTTTCTTCCAGATTTCAAAAATTACAAAAAAGTGATCAAAATCTGCTAGAATAAATTACTATTGGTCTTTTTTAATGTTAACTTTAGATTATTTTCCAAACAGATCAGAAAGAGATTCACACCAAAGCTTTATCACCTTTTGACGAGTCTCCAGATAAAAACCCAGTTGTGCGATCTGTAATTCTCAAACTGCTACTGAAATTCAGGTAGGCATCCTACTATAAATATGTCACTGTACAATTACTCTTAGTCTGAATTAACATAGATGTTTCAATGTTTTGAGCAGTGTTGAAAAGTTTCTCAGCATTGGGAATTTTGCATGTTTAGTGATAAAATGTGTGAAAAGACTTGAACTTGTTTACCTTACCCTCTATGATTGACCTAACTGTGTTTCAGCTTTGAAGAGGTCATGAAATATTTGCAGCAGCATTTGTCATCTGTTGAAGAAAGCAGATTTGTTGATGATGTGGATAAAACAGAGCTCTATGCCTTATACATCAACTGTTTGGAGGTAAAACTAGAAAGAAAACCTTTGGAAATTGCATTTAATAGTGTTACATTACACAAATAAACTGATGAGAAGAAGGTTTCTCCTTTTTAGGAATAAAAAAGGATTTATAAAGACTTTTTATTTTATTTTTCTAAAGCAAGTGGTAACTAAAGAATAACCACAACCTTTTAGGGAGCATGTATTATTCTCCAAAAACAAAAGTCTCTAAAAGGACATCTGAAATTCTGTTTTCTACTGTTTGGTCTTTTTTTTACTTATAGTTGTGAACATGAACGTGAAACCCACTAACATAATGTAAATATTCTCCTTCTGGAATGAAACTTAAACTAGTGATCAGCAGAAGGAGGAGTCCTCTGTGCTGGATTTAATGTAAATGTAAAAGTAGTTTCAGTATACAGGAGTTGTTTATGTATTCTCAAACATATGTAGTTATCCAGCTATATCTGAACAGGGCACAGTTTGAATACCAGCAGTATGACAAAGTCCTTGGTTTTTTTGCTTGTTGCTGATAGACGTCAGATGAAGTGACAGTTAACTGGTGATATTTGCAGGACTCCATCTGGGAGAAAATGCCTCAGGAGGGCAACAAAGCTGCAGAGTTACAGTGTTTCATTAATGAAACACAGTTCCTGCAGTCCTTTTTGGCTGAAGTCACTTCTGCTCCAGCAACAGTCTCTATTCAACACCTCCAGCATATTGCCCGACTGCGTGTGACCCTCATCATGGCTTCCCAGCTCATCAGTGATAGACTGTCAGGTGAGATATAACTTCACTACTGCATTGCGCTACTATAGTTTCCAGTGCTTAGGAACTAAAACAACCAGTCTGTCATTGTTGCAGGCAACCATGTCCCAGATGGAGCAGAAGATTTTCTAAACATGGTGATAAAGCTCTGTGAGGACAGTGGGAATAACTGGTACCGTGTTTACCTCATCCGCAAGCTCAGCGAATCACAGGGTGTTGAGTACGTTCAAACAATGGTGAAACAACCTGAGTTCTTCTGGCTTTTCCCTGAAGAGATACATCAGCAGGTACTTCAACAGTCATGAGTTATTTTACTGGCAAAAATATGAGTCAAAAAATAAATTCATGTACTTTTCTCCAGAGTATGAAATTACATCAAAAGTTATTTCATAGCACTTTATTATATAAGGTAAAGACCATACAACATTTTAGACAGAAGTGTAAGCCGTAGTATCAGGTGAATGATAAGAGGTAGAAACGTTTATACTGGGTTGTTGTTGGGAGGGGGATGGAAAAATACTAAAGGACAGTCATTGGAGTAATGGCGGGGCTGTGTCTCAATATGTGTACTTGTGTGTTCCTCCGTTCTCGTGAACTTGTGATATGTCATCTGTCGGAGACCAAGTACTGTTCCAATTCAAAGTACGCATCAAGCTGAGAACGATAAAAATTTCCAGATGTGCTCTCGCTCCTTCCGTTTTATCGAGCATGCATTGGTTGTGACTTGTGTGGACTTGGTACAGCCAAATATCCCAGAATGCGTTTCATCCAAAACTCAAACACTAAAAACTTTTAAATACTATTCTTTCTGCATCACAAAATAAACTTTTAAGTTATTTTCAGGAGAGAATGTAGCTCTGTAAACTTCAAATATCTGCTTGATTTATCAAAACATCACATATTTGCAAAAGTGCTCTGACATTTTCTGAGACGTTTGTTACACACCAGCTTGATAGCAGACCGGGAGGTCAAGGTTAGAGATGGCACGATACCACTTTTTTATGTCCGATACCAATACCGATATTATAAATTTGGATATCGGCCGATACCGTAATGAATCCGATATAGTGTGTTTTTTAATCAATAAAACTGTTGTTTTTTTTTAAATATCTTGCTGCCTTTTGTATAAGTTCATACTCAAGTTTTAAAAAAAACAAAACACTAAAGCTATTCTGTTACACCTGTATGCAAAAAATACACTACACCCAAAATATTTCATGGTTCAGCAATACTGATCAATCTAACAAACATAAACCTACTCCATCCTCCCTATTCTGGTATTTTAAAGAGTAAGCAACTTAACTAATAGGGTTATAAACTCCCAGCAAAAAAAAAAAAAATAGGGAACCACCCCCCACCTCATAATGCTTAATCGACGTAATCAACTTTAATTTGATGCAGTGTGAAAAGAAATGCACAGAAATAAATTATTTTTCAAGAATAATTAAATAGATTCAACATCTTTCTTCAACTGAATTACAGACTGCACAGATGGTACCTTCCCAAAGGAAAAAGTACTACAGCTTACTAGGGTATATTAGACTTAATAGTTACTATATACAGTAATGGACTTCTATACATTTTACATCAAATTAAAACTTTGGGTATAAGATTCAGATAATTATTTATTAAAAGCTACACATTTTAAATGAGAATAAGAAAGAAAAGTATGTCTTTGTGCCCCCTTTTTCCTGTTAATGCCCTATCGGCCCCCCTGGCTAAACTTTGCTAGATCCGCCCCTGCACAGTTACCAGCTATCAGCTGCATAGAAAAAGATCCTGGTGTTGAAAGTAATATTAAATAAATTCTAACAACAGATTATCAAGCTTAAACGTGCTGCTGTTGTTCAGCCGCTGGTTTCCTCTTTCAGGCGAAGTGGGCGATAAACAAACAAGAGAGACGGACTCGCGACAGAAAAGCCAATCAGCTGATCATTAAGCAGTTTCAATTGAAGTAGCAGCAGGAGAGGGAGGGAGAGAGAAGAGGCAGTCGCTCCATATATCGGTTGTTAAGTTTAACGCGGGAATGCTTTACAAACATTCAGAGATGAACTTACACACTTGCTTTACTTCTCTCTGGTATAACTTTCTCGGAGATGAGATGCCCGTTTGGTAGCGAGGCTACAAATGCTCAACCAGACCACCACAGGCAGTGGCGGCCCTAGCCTGTTTGGCGCCCTGGGCGAACACTCCCCCCCCACACACACACACACACACACAGAACATACACTCAACAAAAATATAAACGCAACACCTTTGTTACTGCTCCCATTCCCCATGGGATGGACGTAGAGACCTAAAATTCATTCCAGATACACAATATAACCATCCCTCCCAAACAGTGGTCACAAATCAGTCCAAATGTGTGGTAGTGGGCACATCTGCCATATTGAGATAATCCATCCCACCTCACAGGTGTGCCACATCAGGATGCTGATCTGACATCATGAGTAGTGCACAGGTGTACCTCAGACTGCCCACAACAAAAGGCCACCCTGGAATGTGCAGTTTTGTCTCACAGCAAAATGCCACAGATGCCACAAGCAATGAGGGAGCGTGCAATTGGCATGCTGACAGCAGGAATGTCAACCAGATCTGTCGCCCGTGCATTGAATGTTCATTTCTCAACCATAAGCCGTCTCCACAGGCGTTTCAGAGAATATGGCAGCACATCCAACCGGCCTCACAACCGCAGACCTCGTGTAACCACACCAGCCCAGGACCTCCACATCCAGCAGGTTCACCTCCAAGATCGTCTGAGACCAGCCACCCAGACAGCTGCTGGAACAATTGGTTTGCGCAACCAAACAATTTCTGCACAAACTGTCAGAAACCGTCTCAGGGACGCTCAACTGCATGCCCGTCGTCCTCATCGGGGTCTTGACCTGACTCCAGCTCGTCGCTGTAACAGACTTGTGTGGGCAAATGCTCACATTCGATGGCGTCTGGCACGTTGGAGAGGTGTGCGCTTCACGGATGAATCATGGTTCACATTGTTCAGGGCAGATGGCAGCTGAGAATGTCCCAGTTCTTGCATGGCCAGCATACTCACCGGACATGTCACCCATTGAGCATGTTCGGGATGTGCTTGACCGGCGTATACGACAGCGTGTACCAGTTCCCACGAATATCCAACAACCTCGCACAGCCATTGAAGTGGAGTGGACCAACATTCCACAGGCCACAATTGACAATCTGATAGACTCCATGCGACGATGTGTTGCACTGCATGAGGCAAATGGTGGTCACACCAGATACTGACCGGTTCTGGGTCCCCAGACCCCCAATAGCGCAAAAAACTGCACATTCCAGGGTGGCCTTTTGTTGTGGGCAGTCTGAGGTACACCTGTGCACTACTCATGATGTCAGATCAGCATCCTGATGTGGCACACCTGTGAGGTGGGATGGATTATCTCAATATAGCAGATGTGCCCACTACCACACATTTGGACTGATTTGTGACCACTGTTTGGGAGGGATGGTTATATTGTGTATCTGGAATGAATTTTAGGTCTCTACGTCCATCCCATGGGGAATGGGAGCAGTAACAAAGGTGTTGCGTTTATATTTTTGTTGAGTGTATTAAAGATTGTACATCAACCCTTTAGAGCCTTACATCAACCCTTTTGATTGTAGCTTTTTATTTACAAACACTGAAACAAACCATGGTGTACAACTTATGCCAGTTATCTAACTAATTCATAGTCACCAGAATAACTCAGGTCTAATTTATGTACTTAAACACATTTGCTTTGTAATTTCATTCACAGTGTCAAAAGAATGAAGATGGAGGCCTGATGGACCAGTATCTTGTGTATGGAGAGGAGTACAAGGCTGTGAGAGATGCAGTTGCCAAGGCACTAGTAGACGGCAACATCGAGCAGATAGAAGAAGTCTGTGAGGTATTTCTGTCCTGTAATAAATATATTACGGACACTCCTTCATGTTTCATCTACCTATTACTGTTATATTGTTTTGATGAAACCGTGGGTGGGTAGTTTATTGAAACATTTCTCATTATTCATAGAGCACTGCAAGTGATGTTGTACAGTATCACTGCTAAGACCGTAAATGCTTAGTTGTATAGTTATTGTACTCACCATAGTGCTGTACTCTATATGCCCATTTTTACTTTTATCTTTATTTATACTTGTGATTTTTATTATTGTTTTTATTTGAAATACACTAGAAATGTATGGCTACACGAAGGAATCGGACAGTGTTCCTCCTGCTGGCTCTTTTCCGAGAGGTCACAACTCTGTACAGATCTGAAAACAGGGGTCTTCATCCTACTCCCAAGGTATGAACAGTGGCAAAATTAGAATCTGGATAATAATAATATCCAATAATTAATAATTTTAAGAAACAGCTCTACTCTACGCTCTATCCCAATGTCTTAATTCCTAATCCTAGCTCTAAATCTGAGTCCAGCCACCTTGCAGAGGAAAGTAATTTAGTCATTTGCAGTGTTGGGCAAGTTGGGCAATTATACTCACTAGTTACTTATTCAAAAAAGTAACTGAGTTAGTAAGTGAGTTACAAGATTCTAACAGTAATTAATTACTAGGAAAAGTAACTATTGCGTTACTTTAAAAAAAAAAGAAAAAGTTTAACCCTCTGGGGTCCAGGATATAATTGGCATATTTTTGACTACTTTAGATTTTCCCTTCTACATTTCACCTTTAAAAACTATTTAATTTGCCTTGTTGGGTATCATCCTTTTCAGCACAACCTCATGTGTCTGAATTTACAGTTATGTTTTCATTTTGACATGCTATATTAGCAAAACTGATCTAAAATCAGACAAAAACGTAAAAATCAGAGTAGAAAAAGTTATAGTTTTTACTGTAACAACCACAAACATGTTTTTCATAACTTTAAATGCAAATATAAATTGTAAATTTTAAAATCATATGCACAAGTTTTGCAAACAACAAAGTTATTTACAGCCATTTACCTTTTACCCTTTTTTAACTAACCATTTCAAACTATTTACATAACAATCAGGTGTTCTGAATTCAATAAGATGCCACACAAATTATTTGTGCCACTCCAAAAAATAATTTCTGTCCACTATAAAGGAGAACATCACAGCCTGATACCTGCAGGTCTGACAGCAGCAGGTGTATCACTCCTCCTGTTTTCTACCTGGAGACACCGTTTACACTGTAATCTGCCTTTGGTGACTTTTTGGCAGCACCTGTAACATTCAGCAGTCGCCTCATTGTTCTGACCCACAACACAAAACTATCCACTACACTACACAAGACAACACATTAACTACACACTCCAAACACGCTAAACGTCACAAATGTCTCACATCTCAAAACTCGCTCTCTCTCATTTCCGCTCTCTTTCTTTCTGTCTCTCTCTTTCTCACCGTCACTCCTAAAACTTCCCCCTCTTGTTAAACAACCAAATGTCATGTTGCCATATCATTTTTTGATTGGTTGACATTGTACATTTTTCCACCAACACGAAAGGGCTGTTTTTTGTTTTATTTTTTGGTCATATGTAGAGAGTGCTTGCTAGCACTGCCCTTACACAGTAAACGTGATGAAAGTATTCAAGAAAACAACTCTTATATATTGTTTATCATGACTCTGGTTTTACGTGGCCTATCAACACAATTAAAAAAACTGGTATATATCACCTTGTTGCTTTGTCATCTTGAAGTGGTCATGTGATTGGTTTACTAGGACTACTTTATTCTTCCTCAGCCAAACAGCAGCACTCATGTGATTGTTTTGCCCCCTTAGCTCCACCGTTACATATAACACCGTTATTCCCATCACTGGTCATTTGTACTCGTGACCCTGTTCTTTTGGTCACTCCCAAGATTTCATGACCGTAGGTGAGTGCTGGAATGCAGATAACTGATAAATTACATCTTGGTTCTCTCTTCTCTATAACAGTCTGGTACAGTGCATTACTGCTGAGGCTACACCAATCTGCCGGTCCAAGTTGCACTCCACCTTAACATCACTCATGAATAAAATCCCAAATCCCATTGGTAAACATGAGTAAACCCTCACTAGGTTTTGGATAAAGTGTACACTCACAAACCTGCATTTGAAACATTGGCTACCATAGCAGTATAGTATTGCAACATGGCATTTGTGTCTTCTAACTAAAATAGGAACATAAAAAGTACCATCATTGCCAGACCTGGCCCACATCTGGTTGACATGCACTGTTACCTCCCCACAATGAAGGTCTAGGGGTGTGTATGGGGACTGGTAACAAATGAGTCCATAACAGAATGAAAGGAGAACAGACAGAGGTGTTTAGTAAATAAAATAGTTTTTAATTATAGATAATCTTAACATAAAGAGCCGGCAACACCGTTTCACCAATAACACTAGAAAAAGAAAAAGGTTGCAACAACAAAGAACACAACAACCAAACAAACTCCACACCACAAGGAGGCACTTCCAGGGGCCCACAAGCTCACCCTGTCACTAGCAGCAGCTAACTTTACTGCTGCCGAGGCCCACAAGCCCACACTACTCACATGTAGCAGCTACACTGCACACTCCTTCCACAACTCCACACCACAGGCAGGACAATCACACATCTAGACCACAAAGCGGAGACACCAGAGAAAACCACCCTCATACATCCAGTTCAACCCCAGCTTATATAACCTCAGGCAGGTGATTGCTGACTGGGCCCAGGTGGTAAATGAGGCCATGGAGCAGCAGCTGTGACCTGGGGAGAGAGAAGAGCAAGAGAGAGACAGAGGGGTGGAGCAAGAGAGGAAGAGGCAGAGAGAAAACACCACACCCACACAAGGGCAGTTTCAGGAGGCCCAGCTAGGACCGTAACATACACTCTGCCATGACACCAGTCAGTCAGAAGTGCCAGCTTGATGCCAGATCCGGGCCAGACCTGTTTTCTATGAGCCTGGGCCACTTAACCCAAACCACAATCGAGCCAGATATGGCATGCCATCGGATAAACAGTGGTATCAAGCTAAAACACTGGCCTACATCTTGATTTATCATAAAGCGTATTAAAATATTAATTTAAAAAATGCTAAATTAGAGGGCTTGATCTGTGTATGACATGGTTAACTGTCAATATCTACAGCTAGTTAGACTATTATATCACAGATTGCCTTGCTAATGTATTAAGGCAGAGGTTGCCAAAGTGGGGGCGCAGTAAGAATTTTAAAAAAAAGGATGCTCGCACACTACTAGCATATGGACGGATTCTTGACGGGGCTCCCACACAAATGCAAAGCAGAGAATGAAGCATCGCCAAATTTGCTTACAAACCAACTTCCTTCAAAACCAAAGAATAGAAAATATGATGAAACATATCTTGTCTTTGGCTTCGCCTGCACAACAGCGGTGCCAAGGTAGGTCCCCCAACAGAATTTGTTTCCCCTGCGTCAGGACCACACACTGGGCTGTCCAAATCACGGACAAACAGCATCCCAAATTATTGATTTTTAGTTCACAAACACTTCTTATAATGAAATTTTGGTGATATTAGCTCTTTATATATATAAAAAAAAATACAGTGGGATACAAATATCAGGATATCAGGCTTACCCTGCCACAATTTGTTCCCCAGTTCAAATCATGGACAAACAGTATCCCACAGTTGTTTATGTTTTTAAACCCATTTTGCACAGAGAGACATTTATTATTATTATTATTAACACTGTTACACAGTAAAAAAAAAAAAAAAGTGTGTTGCTTCTCTTAGATGTTTTCTGTATCCCCAACAGCAATGTAATGGATTTGATGACCTCATTAACGGCTCAAGATACCTGCCCCAAAGAGAAGTAAGAAACTTTGCGTCAGCATTGATTTATAACAGACTGGGAGCTCTTACCATCCAACCTGGTAATACCATTGAGGAAAACACTGTTATCGAGCTGATCATCCATCTAGCAGCTGTGCTGCTCACAGGGAGTCACCCTCTGCTGATGCCACTGAAAAACATTGGCCTGTCACCTGAAAATATGCAGGTAAACAGTGTGATTGTATATAAAAGATTGATTTAGCCACATGGTTTTACCCATTAGTTTGTGGAATCACATTTCAAACCCTTGATTTTAGTTTTATTTCCAGAAATGACTAGGTTTGGATAAGATAGTGGTATGCTAATGTGCCTTTGAGCTATGTAATATGGAGTCAGGTTTATCTACAAAAAGTAAACAGTTTTGGGAATTGTTATTTCAAAATAGTGCTCAAGGATGGACAGTGACCAACACATTTAAAATCTTTTTTTTTATATTAACCATTAAATCATCACAACTCCCACATATTAGATATTTTTCCCATTGCAGATACTCTGAGATAATGTCATAGTTAAGGCAGATGTTAAAACGAAGCAGATGAAAGTGAAGCTAGTCTTTACTGGCTCCAGGAATACAACTCAGCAAACACAATAACACTCAAAAATAGAAGAAGGATACATCTGTGCTGCTTACTCTCTGCAATGGATAACTTCAGCAAGATAAGATTAATGTTACCTTTATGGCATTTATTAGATTTTCACTTAATTTAACCTACAGAGGGCTTTTATACCCACAATGCCTGATGACATGTTAGCTGTTGCCCAGGCAGCCATACAACAACAAGAAACACACTATCAGGGCCAGCTCACTTGGTATGGTAAGTATTATTCCTTTCATATATGCAAGTAAATTCATTTTTAATGATCTGTTCTTGTAACTGGGTATTCTGACAATTTGACAACCTTTCAAAATATTTGGATGACCTATATTTCAGTCATCATGCTAAACCTTAAATGATTTGAAAGACATTATGAAAAAGAGATATGGCACCCAAAACAACCCTGAATTGAAATCTTTGGTAGAATTCTGCTCCACCAAAGGGTTAATGGCCTGTATTTGTATAGCGCTTTACTAGTCCCTAAGGACCCCAAAGCGCTTTACACATTCAGTCATCCACCCATTCACACACTGGTGATGGCAAGCTACATTGTAGCCACAGCCACCCTGGGACGCACTGACAGAGGCGAGGCTGCCAGACACTGGCGCCACCAGGCTCTCTGACCACCACCAGTAGGCAACGGGTGAAGTGTCTTGCCCAAGGACACAACAACCGAGACTGTCCAAGCCGGGGCTCGAACCGGCAACCTTCCGATTACAAGGCAAACTCCAAACTCTTGAGCCACAATCGACCAATAGCACTTCCAGGGGACACAAAGCTTTTAAAAAGCTTCATTATGGGGCAAATTCACTAGAGATTTAGTTTTTAAGATTTAGCTGGTCATTTTTGCTGACCATTGAATAAAAGTTAATATAGATTGGTCAGATGTTTTACCAAGATGGCAGACTTGGTTCAGGAGTAATTTGCATAAACCTGACCATAAATTCACAGATTAATCTATATTATGTCTTTTTCACAGTCTGTCCAAATAATCACCCATGCTGTGTTGATATGGTAAGCCATTTTTTTTGCTGTTCCAGTTAATATATTCTTCACAATTATTACAGACTCGATGTTTTATAATTATACTGTATGTTTAATCTTGCACTGCAGTGCGGCCGGCCCATGGAGAGAGGCCGATGTCTGGAGTGTGGCGCAGACGTTGGAGGGGAACATCACATAGCCTTGCCTGGATTCACACAAGTTCCATTGCACGAGTGAGTGTCAGTAATTGTAAAGCAAAATACTGCATTAAATAAATCTCTTTACTGATAAAGTAAAACTTTGTAGAAAAAAATTGCTATATAATTTGTGCTGTCTATTAAAACAATACTGGAATATTAAAAAGAAATTATTCTGGTATTTCGCACGAGGGAACCATCAAAAATGCAGATAAACTGATTTTGTACAAAACTTTCTCTTGTATAAAATATGAACGACAGAAATCATTCAAGTTTGGGTTTTTTTATTGGTAAATCTGTTAAAAGAAGCACATTTGTTATTCTAGTGGGTTGTTTTTTTAAAATCAACATTATCCTTTATTTTGTGAAGTAAAATAAACTAAATTCCCATTGTCAATTTTTTAAACTTATAAGTTTTCATTTTTGTGCATTTAAAAAGTTTAACAATGAGACTGCACCGTGAACAGAAAATTCTGACGAGACGATTCCGACCAGTAGTTTGATATCATTGAATTGCTCTGTCACGGCGATGTCTTTTGAGAATGGACCAAAAAGCAGACACTGAGAAAGGAATCTTTAAACAAAAGCGAGACTTTATTTGGGCTGATGAAAGGAGAAAACACAAAAGCTAAGGCAAAACAGGTATGACAACTAAACTGGAAAACTAACTATAAAAATTATGAAGACTGTGAGAACTATGATGTGGAATAAACAGATGACCTGACAATGAACAAAGGAAAACAGAGGACTTAAATGCACACAGGAGGTGATGAGGGGAAGTGGAAACACATGGGGAAACAGCCAACTAGAATAAACATAATGACGCCACAGGGGAAATGACACTAAACACAATGACAAAGACACAAAGACTGTTTCAAAATAAACCAGGAAACACTGAGAAAATAACAATAATCAAAAAATAAAACTAAAACACACAAAACACTGGGTCACAGACCCAGTACCATTACATACTCTGTGTATTCATTGTGTTGGAAAGGTTTAGTTTTAAAAAAAAAACTGTAAAGAATGAGTTCAGATTTTTTTTCATGGATACTGCAGAAAAACTGGTTAGTATTCACAACCAGTATGTATTAAAAAGAGGCTGTCACATAGTGATATCAAATTTTCCACAAAGAAAGAGTAACACATATCTTCAAAGACAAAATGTCAGTCAGAATACTTTTTTTGTTTGTTGTATACAATACAGTTTTTTTTTCTTTAATTTCTTTGTTAGCTGTGTTTGCTGGTTTTTCTTCCAGAGATTATTTCTTTTGAGATTGTAGATGCTGCGTGTGTAATATAAGAAGCAGAGTTCAGTTTGTTTTAGAACGGCAGCAGTTTGGTCTGTTTTTGTTAGAGTGGGTTTATTTGTCTTGTTATGGCTGTACTTCAAGTATACTCTTAAAAACAATACATATTTTATGCATAGTATAACCTTGTGAACTAATTGTCAAAATTAAATTTTCTAAAAGCAGCACAAGGGTAATATTATATTAACTTTCACATGTGTGCTTGCGCTTCTAAAGGTCACCTGTTTTGCACTGGGGGGAGACCTACTCTACTTTTTACTCATGCAAATCTGTTGTTTTAGGGATCAAACACGTCCCGGTCACATTCTGGGAGACCCTCAACGGAGAAACAACCCAGATGCCTTAGATACCAAAAACATGTCTCTGACTCCCTTTACTCTGGTCCGGCTAGTTACACATCTCGCCATGATGCTGGGAGCCTCAGAGAAACCTCAGGTGAGCTCTAATTTAGAGGCTCTTAACCATCATAAATAAAGTATCTAAAGCTATTTTGTACAGTAGCTGTAATATTTAAGCAGCTTTTGGTGACTTGGTGAGACTAGCATTGTTTTAGGTTGTGTGTAGTTCACTGATTAATATTCTGCAAAATAGTTCAACTCAATGAACGATGTTGCTGTCTTGCATGTAGTATGATGCTATTATCCACTGTTTTTTTTTTCAGGTTGTCCAACAGATAATCCAGCCACCTGTGGAGGATGTCAGTTTGTTTCTCAGGCTGCACATAATAAAGGATCTTGAACAGCTGTCACAGGCACTGGGAAAAGGAGCTGACGACACTGTAACATCTGTTCACTTGGTGCTCAGATCACTTCAAGAACTACCACATGCCAGTAACTGTAAGGAAGCCATTTGTTAAAGGACATACATGGCAGGACAAAAGACTGTGAAAAGAAACTTAATAATAATTTGAATAAAGCAGACCTCCATAGACAGGAATTGTTCGTGAGGATTAAATGTCAACAAATATGGAAACTGGTATTTGACTGTTTAACCAATGGCTATGTAAATGTTTTTTCTAGCTACTATTGACCCTCACCTTACATCCAAAGAATCCAGAAACACCTGGGAGACTACTGTGGCTACAGATATTATGACACCAAAGTTGAAGGTAATTCTTTAAAATCACTATTTACATGTTTTGACTTTTTTCATTTTATAACTGATATTTTTTCAGTCTTATTTGTACATAACTGCCTTTACCAATATTTTGTGTCCAGGATCTTGACCAACTCCTACAAGAGGCAAAGGGAACCATTAGAAATGACTCCCGTGTATCTTCCAACTTCATCATAAGGACGATCCACGGTGATGACTGTAGCTTCCTCGCCTCACTGCAACAGGGCTCTGAGGTCGACAGCTCAGCAGTGTGGAGCTGCAGGGAGAGGCTGTCGCTGCTCAGCCTCACACACATTATGGAGACTAATGATCAAAAGGAGGAGCTCCCCCTGCTCTGGAGGTTCCTGCAGAAGGTGTGTGTCTCACAGATGTAACGCTTTCACAAAATTATTTGGAATTCACTGCTCTTGTGCATTTCTAACAATCCTGAAATTTTCCTTTTGTGCAACCTTTATGTAACACCCGCCCCACGTTCTATTGAGAGGGGTCTTTACTACTGATACTCCCATTTTGATGTTTGTGACATGAATTGTGCAATAAAATAGACTATATGGAAATAAACCAGACACAAGCAGGTCAATTATAAAATACTTCTAAAAAACAAAAGAAAATAAGTAACATTAATAAAGTTGTCGAGCAATGGTTAGGTATCTAATATCAACTGTAACCAAATGATTAAATAATATGGTGGGCCCACACACACTCCTTAACTGCAACAGTCTTTCTGTGTTAACAAACACCTCATTGCAGGCCTGAGTCGTGGCTCGGGTGCATTGGGACCTAAAACAACTTGGCCGCTTCACTTGTTGCCAAGCACTAAAATAAAAAGCACGTGCAAACAATAGTACTCACACCTCCAGGTAGTTCAAGGGGATAGCGGGGGAAACTGGGTCAAGGCCACTAGCAGGGCGCGGCAGCAGCACTCGCAGTTACCGTATCCACGTGTTCCCACGTTAACACATAAGCACAACAAAAGGGACCTCTCTGGCATGCCAGCAAGAGCTCTGTCTCCTCCTACCAAATCAAATAACCCAGCTAAATGCTGATTTACATACTATTACATACTGCAATATTACCATTTGCTAAATATATGAGTAAATATATGAGTTTCAAACACAACTCACAGATTCATATTTACCTCACAGTAGGGTACTACAGCTTTCACACTGATCGTCAACCTGAAAATAAAAGTTTGTCACCTTCCCATGAACTCTGCGTCCACATGACACTGTTCCTCATCTCTCCTCTCTCTTTCCGCGGAGTGAACACGGCTCCCCACTTACTCCAACCCACTCTACCTGAGACTACTTCAGGATTGGCCCGGAACTGTAGTACATACCAATACCATTACAGAAAATAATGACATACACCTCAAAATGCAAATAAGAACGCTGTGCATCTAATTAACACACATTTGTATTCATTCTTAAACACACATAACATTTACATTCAACCATCAAAATAAATGAACTATTTATATAGCCAGGGCTACATTTAGACTAAATGTCAAATTTGTCCTTATATATTATGACTTTTGATTTTTCTGTAGTTGAGCTCTTTCACTGCTTTGATTTCTTTTTTCCAATTTGAATCCCATTATTCATAATAATGTTGTTTCTAAAACTATTTTAGAAATATTATTGATTATTACTATTATTTCCTGTGTGCACTAAAAGTTTTACTTATAGAGGGTCACCAGTATCTAACACTGATAGAAAGGTGGGGTCAGTTCTGGGCAGTTCACAATCCAATCACAGGGCTGACATGTAGCTTGACTTCAGACTACAAGCCCAAATTGGCATATAAAGACATGCAATCATTTGTGCCTGCTGCTAATTTGGAATTACAGATTAGCCAAACCTGTGAAATCTATAGATTTGATTAAACTACAATATTACTTTGCAACATGTATTATCCTGACATTCTATATATAAAATCATAATAAATTACTCTTTAAAGTTTCAATAAGTGGGTCAATATTCTCAGTAACAGAATTAGAAATGACCAAAGATGTGATAGCCATTTATCTAAACTTCTTTTTACAGGAAAGAGAATTTCGACATATCAAATTCCTCCCAGAAATCCTAATGCTGCAGAAACGTTTGGTGAGAAAGTACCAGAATGCAACTGAAGAGATCGCGGGTTCCATCAGAGAATTTATTGATCAGCAAACAGGTACAGAGATTAGATGGACTTAAACTTGAACAATTGACTGTTGTACTAATTTGTATTCATTTGGAAATCAAAAACAAAATCTATCACCAAAGTTAATATTTGCTGCAGGGACAACTGACATATTTTTTTCTCTCTGTTTCATTTCATGTCATAAAAATGTAGTCACTGTTTCTTTGCCTTTTGTCTTTTTTTAAGTTTTTAGTCACTGTTTCTAAATTATTTGTTCCAGACATGAGCCCATGGTATCAAAAACACATTGAGACCTTCCTGAAAACATGGAATGAGCTAAGAGTCTCTGTGACCGGCAGTAAGTAAAGCACTAACCTGCTCTTTGTCTCACCTTCACATTCAATCTGTTTATGTTATTACATATTTTCTTGTCTCTCCTTAAACTATTTTGTTCTGTGCATTGTGTTGAAATTAAAAAGATAAATAAATGAATAACATGTCTTCAATTTAACTTAAAAGAACAGTGCAGTTCTTGATTGATTTCAGTTGCCCTGTGAGAACATACATTTACAGTGTACTCTACATGACAATAGTCATCATTTTGTCTGCTACAGTCGAGTACAATAATTGATGTTTTTGTGTATATACCACATAAGTCAAAGTAATGGAAAAAGCTGTATTACAAATAAGGAATTATTTATCTGTCCTTTCAAAACTATAGATGAAATAAAAATTCCAGAAGAATTTTGCAGCAGGGATTTGGACCTGGACAGTGACCTCAGGTACCTCCTGCCCCGTCGGCAGGGTCCAGGCCTGTGTGCCACAGGGCTGGTCAGCTATCTGGTGACTCTCCACAATGAGTTGGTGAATGCAGTGGACCGTCACACACGAGAGGACAACAGGTACTTTATTCTGTACCTGTTGTACCATTTATTCTGCATTTTATTTCTACCTATCTATTTTCTACCTGAAGTTCAAGTGAAACGTCAATAGTCTTAAGTTAGGTGAGTCAAATGAGTATCATTCACAGGTGTTAGTATTAAAAATCCTTCCTTTCGCCTTGGAGCTTGACATAGAAACACAGAGCCACATAACCGATGCCATTGATATATTATATATTGTAAATATAATACAGTTAAGTTTTGCTCAACAAACATTTTTCTTCATTCTAGACCAACATTTATTCAAAATTATTTGGAAAAGAAATGTTGGAAGATTAAAGTTCATATCTACATTGTGATGTCTGCAGTGACTACACAGTGAGTCTGTTGGAGCTAATGGAGCAGCATGTGATCAGCTATGATGTGGAGAAGGACCTGTTTCCTCTGGTTTTGTCCAACTGCCAGTACAGCTTGGAACGTGGCCACGAGACAATATCTGAGT
This sequence comes from Astatotilapia calliptera, assembly GCF_964374335.1. Classification (NCBI taxonomy): domain Eukaryota; kingdom Metazoa; phylum Chordata; class Actinopteri; order Cichliformes; family Cichlidae; genus Astatotilapia; species Astatotilapia calliptera. The sequence continues at coordinate 34,728,216 of NC_137436.1, read as the reverse complement.
ATGACCTGCCCAGGATCCAACAGCAGATCCTCACCCGCTTTCTGCAGGGAAAACCTCTCATTACCCGCGCAGTGAGTCCCCACAGCCTGGTTTGGTTAAAACATGTGTCCCACACCTTAAATGACCCAAATTCCTAACTACTGTACGATCTGGTGTTGACTGGATTGTGCATTACCTTCAGGGATCTTTCAAGCTCAGAATGAATCTTTGAAGGTGGTCATGCAACACCCTTAGTGTATATTTATTTGTTTTTATTTTTTGCATGATTCAACATACTGAAATCTAAAAAGCACAAATGAGAAGGAAGTTCACTTTCTGTTAAACTTCTGTCATAACCAGTGTTGGGACTAACGCGTTATTAAGTAACGCGTTACAGTAACTACGTTATTATTGTGGTAACGAGCACGGTAACTAGTTATTATGCCAAAATCAGGAACGCGTTACTCGTTACTGGGATTTAGATAGGGTCGTTACTCGTTACTTCGTGTGGTGGCTATCGCGGAGCTTCCACAGATTCAGTAACATTAGCAAGTGGTGGAGGCCAGCAGGTGGATGAAGGAAAAGGGACGCAGAAGGAAAAGAGACCCGAGGCGGCCGCTGGTCCAAGTGTGAACTGAACTTCAGGTAAGAAGTTATGACCTGCAGTCTCTCTGGGTCAGATATGAACCAAGTTTAGGTGGAGTTTATTTTCGTTATTCTGACTTTTTCCGTACTGCGAGCTAGCTAGCATGACGGAGTTTCTATACAGCTGGGTGGGTGCTATGAAGTTAATGATGTTGAACTTTATTTTGTTCATAAGTTATTAGAGTTGCCAACCGTCCCGTCTGGTATTCAGAGAAAATATTACGCGTTTCTTATTGAGGTGAAAAGGAACAGTTTGTCCCGTAATTCAGCTACAATGAAAAAGGCACAAAGCTGGAGTTATTCTGTGTCTTTACGCTGCACAGCTGCCTCTTCTTCTCTCATTCTCTCCCCTCCCTCTCCCGTTTCTACTTCAATCATGAAAACTGATCAGTGATCAGCTGATCGTCTTTTCTCTTGTGTGTTTATCGCCCACTTTGCGCCGAAAGAGGAAACCAGCGGATGTCGCGCTAAACAACAGCAGCACGTTTAAGCTTGATCAGCTGTTGTTAGAATTTATTTAATATTAATTTCTAGTATCAGCTGATGTTTGCTGGAGCCACAGCTGCAAAAAAGCTGCTGGTCATGATATGGTTTGGTTATGTGGTGAGAGGGAAACATGAAGATGAAACCAGGAGATGTCCTTACTGGATCATCAGAGCTGAACAGGTGATGGAGAAACAGGTTTACCTTTTAGGTGACATGAATGAGTTGAAGGGAAGTTATGAACTGTTTCTGAGAGACAAATAACACCAGGATCCTTTTCTAAGTAGCTGACAGCTGGTAACTGTGCAGGGGCGGGTCTAGCAAAGTGTTGCCAGGGGGGCAGGTAGGGCATTAACAGGGAAAGGGGGGCACAAAGAAATACTTTTCTTTCTTATTCTCATTTAAAATGTCTAGCTTTTAAAAAATAATTATCTGAGTCTTACAACAAACGATTGATAGATTGATGCATATATACCATCAGACAGTGTACATCACTGTCACAACAGCGTTTGTTTTCATTCAAAGGCTTTATGATTTTTCCTATAATGGTGGGCCAGTCTCTAGTCAAAATGCCCGGGATGATTTTTTTGTCCCAGTCCAGCTCTGTATGCAGCTCATCTGCAGTCTGGTGTTGCCTACATCTTCCTATTCGGAAGGCAGAATTTCCGAGTTCTGAGTACAATCGAAAGCACCACGACTGCAGTTTTTGTGTTGGATGTAAAAGGCGCAGATGACACTGTGACGTAGGCTAGACTCATGGCAGCAGTCAATGACGGTCCAGGCGTGGGATTTCTCTCGTGGAAATATGCACATTATCTTTTCCTTTCTATTGGTAGGTGGCACAGTGCACTTGTGGCAAGTAAGCAAGCTAGAAGACTGGCAAAGTTATGGAAGCAACACATTAACAAGAGAATTCTGAGTAAAACCAAAGTTACTTTCCCTAGTAACTAGTTACTTTGAAAGTAACGAGTAACTTGAAGTAACTGAGTTACTTTTGAGAGAAGTAACTAGTAATGTAACTAAGTTACTATTTTAAAGTAACTTACCCAACACTGGTCATAACAGATGGCAGGGAGCAAGCTGAAGCTGAACTAAAAACAATACAAACACAAGCAAGACTAAGCTATTATTGTTTATTCCAAATTTTTATCACAGGAATTGCTACAGCATGTAGATGTGGGTGTAAAGACCTCTGTGCAGCACATTGTTAAACAAACAAATAGTGTAATCAAATGTGTAGACCACTTCACTACAGAGATTTTATTTATTGTGCTGGTTAACTTCATCATTTGAGTTCTCATATTGTATCTGTTCTGTGTGGTCATACTTATTTTGCAGTAATATCTATGTGTTTATATTGATTCACCACTTTTGAAATCCAAGCTCAAAACCATTCTGTTTAAAACTGCTTTTTTGTGATCCCTAAACCAAACCCCTTCACTAAACCCCCTGTTTTTCATTAAGGGAATTCCCACGTTGGTCAACACGCAAGAGAGAGACTATGAAACCATTTTCAAAACTGTTCATGGAAAAGTGCCACAGGTACAGTACTGCGTTAGCAAGTTATCACTACACTTTGATGTACTTTACAACCCTACATGATTATAGCTGTCTATGTGTAAAACCCAAAATACATATTTAAGGTACAAAATTTCCAGGTTAAACAACAAATTTATTTTCACTTGGTTTGTGCTGAGTCAATAACTAACAGTACCAGTTAACAGCAAAAGCACTGACACATGATATGTGGACTTTAGATAGTAATGGATTATTACAGTTATACCAGATTAAATTCTTGTTTTTCACCAAATCACAGATTTATTTCAGGCCTAATAGTTACAGCAAATAAAGCAATACTCCTGACATTCATCCAGCTGTATTTGACTTAAAAGTACTACTCAAGCTTTACATTTGATATTTATGTACATGTGCATGCACACAGCAATAAAGGGATTTACATAACTTGTGTCTTTGAGGTTCGCTAATATTTTTGTTTCTCTATCAGAGTGTTCTGACATCTATGGCACAGAATACTGTGTCCAGACAGCTGGACTCCTACAGCGAGGTGTGCGAGGCGCTCAAGATTGTGGAGCTGCTTCTGGGTTTCCTCTCAATGACGGGTGGTGATCCCACAATGAAACTGGTCACTTACCTTCAGGAAATACTAAAGATGGACCAAAGCATTGATCATCACATACTGAAGGTCATTACATGTACACTCTTTCACTCTGAGCCTCACATGTCAAACATCAATATTAATAATAAGACAAAAACCAGATAGAACAAACTGTTTATAAGTTGTTGAGGGGTTTTCACTTTTTTGCAGGCTTTTAGCAAATGTGAACTGCAGCAATGTGTTTGTCTGTGGCAAGTCCTGTCCTCTCTCAACTCTGAAAAAATGCTGCAACTCAAAAGAGTAAGTTTGATTTTTGCTGTATTTTTTTTTTCAGATTCAAAATTGCCAGATTAAACATCATATGCTTATTTTTCACTAAGCATAGATAAATTGTAAGTTTTGAAGCTTAGCTTCAGTGTTAGATTAAATGAATGTGGCTTGTACTAAAAAAATCACTAAATGGTCAGTATGACCATTAACCATATATGCCAATCCATCTACCATATACATACAAAATGCATGACTGCATGTCTTGTTAAAAAGGAGCCCTTTTCGGGGTATCCAGCCGAGTACCAGGTGCCACTGACTGAGGAAAACAAGACTGAGCTGAAAGGATTCATGTCCAGAGGAAATGTGGACCAGTGGCTGCTTGAGATGCATGAGTTCCTCTTGTTGCGCCTGGGCCGCCTACGGGCAACTGAGGACTACAATCCATCATGGAGGTAAACCTGTTGTATAGTACCAAATTTTTGTTTGGTAATGCCAGGGTTGTTTTTGGCCCTGATTTAGCAGGTGTGAAGAACGATTTGCATCCTAAGCCTCACAGTCACTGCAGATGATCCTGTGTAGCCAAAATATGGATATATAAGAGTGATCTCAGAGATGCAAAGATATGCATAAAGTTATAGATTAGTCAGAATGAAACAAAAGATTTTCATCTAAGTATTAAAAACTTAAAATTATTTATATTTAAAACTGTGTTAGTTTGTCTAATTAATTTTCAATTAAGTCTCTGAAAATGTGTGACTGTGTATAAAAATGACTGTAATTCCTAAACAGTTAAAAAAAAATCTGCACTTCCATCAAGTCTTAAATTTTCCATTTAAAATCAACTGCAATGGCGTACAGAGGCAAAGCTATCTTAAAAAGGTCTTTGTCCAATTACTTTTGAGTTTTTATGCATATTTTATTCCACATCACTATAGTGCCCCATCGTTTGGCCTTGTCTATACCAAAAGTGTGTCTTTATTATAATATGTTTTTAGTTTTCCTGCTAAGTAAAAAATTATTTGCTCCAATGTAAAGTTATCTATTAAATGAATATATTCTTTCTTTTGACAGTCTGAAGGAGGCGGTCAGTGCCTACATGGATCGTAAAGAAGTAGAAGTCCCTACTTACGTGGAGGAAAACCTCTCTGAAAAGGTGAAGCTGTCTCAGATAATTGAGACCTGGAAATACACCATCACAGCCAAACAGGAGTTGATGAATGAGTGATCAACTGAATGAGTGCATAGAGAGATATTAGTTATCTAAAGAAGTAAACAAAGGTATTTTTTCTGCATTTATTGATGTAATAATCATAGGACGTGTTGTGCTGTTAATTTGTTTTTGGAATTATTTTACAAATTCAATTCAACAACCAAAAACTATATTTACATTTTAATATTTTATTTTTCATTTTATTTTACTTCTCTTGCGAATGGTTTGAATTTTAAAAAGAAGAGTAATATTATCATGCTGCAAGGAGTGAATAATATTTCTCCATTTAATAAGAAATTAAAGCAATAGGTGATTGATACGCATAGAAAAAAGCAAAATCGTGTAATCCAATGTAAATGTGCGTGGTTCGTTCATAAATATGCAAGGGAATGGTATACTGAGCATTTTCTACTTTTTCATTCATATAAAATTTTTCTTATATTTTTTAATTCTCTAAGTTTTTATTTGCATTTGTGTAAAAGTTGATATTTGCTAATTTTTTATGTTTTTTTTTTCATTTAATAGCTTGAGTTATCAGATTTCTATGACGTGTGTTGAACCGCCTCGAGGCGACTTTTGTTGTGATTTGGCGCTATATAAATAAAATTGAATTAAATCGAATTGAATTGAACCAGAGATCTTAGTTTATCATTTAACTTTAAGTCATACTACTTTTTTGAACTCTTTTATTTGTTTATGGTCTTGTTGATGTTTGTCTTGATTCGTTTATAATAAAGATTAGAAATTACCTTTAACCTCTGTGAATACAATGAAACAGCAAAGCAGAATAAACTCAAGCACATCCTCAGTGAGCTGCTCATGTATTCACTGTGAGAGTATATACAGTATGACTGCTTTGATATATTTTATATATCATTTTTACATGATTATGTTTTTGTTTTAAGGTGAAATCTTTTAGGGTGAAGTAACAACAGGATAGATTGATAAACTAGTACGAAAACTGCACATTTTCCATTTTTTCTTACATGTTAAAAAATTATAAATGTTCATTTGCATAAAAGTGACTTGAATACGTTCATTTAAACAAAACATTTGATTTGCAGTAATGAGATCATTTCTATTTACTGTGGTGGAAAGCTTTTTTGTTTTGTTTTTTTTATTTTTGTGTGTTAAGCAACTTCATCAAACATGAAGTATGTAAGGAGATAAACTGGATGAGTTTATCATTTTTATTTTTTGTCTTTATAAACCAACAGGTTTTACTCTTCTATGTTTGTATTATTTTTTTTAATTTTTCATTCCTTTACTGAGAAAATTGATGATGATTCACTGTTTTTATGGTTTGTTTTAGCATTATTCTTGCATTTATTTTACAGCTAAAGAACAAATTATGATTTAAACATAAACTAGTAAAGAAATTAAAGATTGATAGTTTTATTTTTACATTTTACTAACAGTGTCAAATACTTTTTGTTTGCATCAATATAAAAAGTCAATATTTTACATTTTATCTGTTTTCTCTAATACTTGGATTTGAAAATTTAAAAATAACACTGAGGCTCAACAAAAACAATGATACACAGCAAGGCAGATAAAACAAGTGCATTATTTCTTCGATATGAGCCACCTGCTCATGTGTTGCATTTTGTCAATCTAAAAAAGTTACTAAGAGTTATTTAGAAAATTCAGAAATGCATTGTTGAATTTGACAATCATATAGTGTGAAACTTTGTTGATTTACCCTTTATGTCGAAGGATTATGTACACATTTCTTCTTTTTTTTCTGCTTTCTTTTTTTTTATCAAGTATATTTTTACTATTGACCAGCACTCAGAGACAAAATTGTATTTTTTCTTACATATATCAAGTATCCTGTATTGATTATTTGTTGTGTATCTGCTAAAAGATTAAAGTACATTGGAAAATGTTTCCTCTGATATAGTCAATGAAGTAGTTGTAACACACATGTGACCTAAAATGTATTATTTCTGCCATAGTTACACATTTTCAGTCACTTATTGAAAATTAACCCCCTCTGAAAAAAAAAATCTGTTCAGCTTTAGGAGACTGTCTGACTTAGATTATCTGGTTATTTTATGATTCATTGTGAGTAAATCAATAGTGTTTTTAAAAATTTTAATACAATAACATATTTATGTTTTATGGTTGTTTACAGTGCATTGAAAAAAATTCATACCCCTTCAACTTTTAAACATTTTGTCACCTTACAGCCACAAACTTCAATGTTTTCGATTGAGATTGTCAGTGACTGACCAACACAAAGTAGCACATAATTGTTATGTGGTACAAAAAGGAGACATGGATGTAGATAAAAGTTGTAGGGTTAGGTTGAGCAAGGAAAGCACTGGTCAGAGGAGTTTCTAAGAGGCCCACGGTCACTCTGGAGGTGCTGGAAAAATCCACAACTCATGTGGGGAGAATCTGTAAGTCGTGTACTCCACAAATCTGGCCTATAAAGAAGAGCGACAAGAAAAAAGCCATTGTTGACAGAAATACATAAATCAAATCAAATCAAATCACTTTTATTGTCACATCACATGTGCAGGCACACTGGCACAGCACATGCGAGTGAAATTCTTGTGTGCGAGCCCCACAAGCAACAGAGATGTGCAAACACAACAACACAAACGAGCAAAATACAAGAATGGCCAACCTGAAACTAATAAATATATGTACAATATATAATAGTGTATGCATTTCTGGATGTGTATACTAAATATTTTCCTACGTGTGTGTGTGTGTGTGTGTGTGTGTGTGTGTGTGTGTGTGTGTGTGTGTGTGTGTGTGTATACACATTTTTACAAATTAAATAGTAAAAAAAATAAATAAATAAATAAATAAATAAAATAATAATAATAATAATAATAATAATAATAAAATATATAAAATATACAGAGTTGAATATGTGCAAAACAAGTGGCATTTATATACAGTTTATATACATATATACATTTATATACATAAAAAGTGCCTTTTGCAGTTTGCCAGGAGACATGAAGGGGACACAGCAACTGTGTGGAAGAAGGTGCTCTGGTCAGATAAGACTAAAGTTGGGCCTAAATACAAAGCGCTACGTGAGGAGCAAAAGTAACACTGCCTGCTCATCACCCTGAACACACCATCCCCACTGTGAAACATGGTGGTTGCAGCATCATGCTGTGGGGATGCTTTTCTTCAGCAGGGACAGTGAAGCTGGTCAGAGTTGATGGGAAGATGGATGGAGCTGGAAGAACCTGGAAGAAAATCCTGGAAGGTCCTGGAAGAAAACCTGTTGGAGGCTGCAAAGGACTTGAGACTGGGAAGGAGACTCACCTTCCAGCAGACAGTGACCTTAAACACGAAGCAAGAGATACAATAGAATGGCTGGGATAGACCCCACCCCCCACCCCCGCAACCAGGCTATGAGGTCAGTTTCCTGATCATTAACATGCAAATTGTAATGACCACTGATCAATGGCCATGAATACAAGTCACATAGATTTGGAGAATGTCTCCAATCACAGCATTGCAAGATGGTGAAAGATGTATCCCTACGGCTCCTCCTCTTTCCCTTTTCATGTAAATAGCCTCCTTGACTCCAAACACTCAAACCAGCATTCCTCCCTGTCCAGGATGTGTACATCTTCATCATTGAAAGAGTGTCCACCGGCCTGTAGGTGTAAATAGACTGCAGAGTCCTGGCCTGACGAGTTAGCTCTTCTGTGTTGTGGCATCTACTTAGCCAGAGGTTGTTTGGTCTCTACAATGTATAAATCATGGCAATCCTCCTGGCACTTAACAGCGTACACTATATTACTCTGTTTGTGTCAGTGGACCAGATCTTTGGGTGAACTAATTTTTGGTGCAGCGTGTTTTTGGGTTTTAAAGTCACACAGACGTGGTGTTTAGAGTAAATGTATCTCAGCTGTTCCGATACTCCTGACACATAAGGGACCAATAGAGGTTTCTGCTTAGGCAACAGTTGTCCTGCTCTCCTTGAGCCTTTTTTAGGTGTCTTCCCAGCTTTGACAAAATTCCAGCTAGGATAACCACATTTACTCCGGGCCTTTTTCATATGATATTCTTCTTCTTCCCTGGCTGCTGTATCTGTGTGGATGGTGTTCATTTCAGGCTGTGTTGAAGGATAAAGGTGATCATACCAAATACTGACTTCCAAGCTTATTAGAATTGTACAGACTCAGTATTTACTTTATACAAGTGAAACTCAAAAAAATTAGAATATCATGCAAAAGTTCATTTATTTCACTAATTCAACTTAAAAGGTCAAACTAATATATGCCAGAGACTAATTACATGTAAAGCAAGATATTAAAAGCCTTTACTTTTTATGATTTTGTTGATCATTACAGCTTATGAAAACCCCAATTTCAAAATCTCGGAAAATTTGAATATTACATGAAATCAATAAAACAAGGATTTTAAAGAGAGAAATTTTGGACCTCTAAAAAGTATAATCATACATATGTACTCAGTACTTGGTTTGGGCCCCTTTTGCATGAATTACTGCCTCGATGCAGCATGGCATGCATGCTATCAGCCTGTGGCACTGCTGAGGTGTTATGGGAGACCAGGATGCTTCAATAGCAGCCTTCAGCTCTTATGTATTGTTCAGTCTCATGTCTCTCATCTTTCTCTTGGCAATGCCCCATAAATTGTCTATGGGGTTCAGGTCAGGCGAGTTTGCTGGCCAATCAAGCACAGTTGCCCCATGGTCATTGAACTAGGTTTGGTATCTTTTGCAGTGTGGGCAGGTGCCAAGTCCTGCTGGAAAATGAAGTCAGCATCTCCATAAAGCTGGTCTGTGGAAGGAAGCATGAAGAAATGTCCTGTTAGACGGCTGCGTTGGCTCTGGACTTAACAAAGCACAGTAGATCAACACCGGTAGACGACACAGCTCCCCAAATCATCACAGACTGTGGAAACTTCACACTGGACTTCAAGCATCTTGAATTGTGTGCCTCCCCATTCTTCCTCCAGACTCTGGGACCTTGGTTTCCAAATGAGATGCAAAATTTGCTCTCATCAGAAGAGGACTTTGGACCACTGAGCAACAAACTAGTTCTTTTTTTTCTTTTAGCCCAGGTGAGGCGATTCTGTTGTTTGTTCTTTAGGAGCAGCTTGACAAGAGGAATACAAAGCCCATGTCCAGGATCTGTGTCTGTGTGGCAGGTCTTGATGCACTAACTCCAGCCTCAGTCCACTCCTTCTGAAGGTCCTTCACACTTTTGAATGGCCTTTCCCTGACAATCTTCTTCAGGCTGCGGTCATCCCTGATGCTTGTGCACCTTTTTCTTTTGCACCTTTCTCTTCCACATAACTTTCTATTAATGGGCTTTGATACAGCACTTTGGGAACATCCACCTTCTTCTGAAATGACCTTTTGTTACCTTCCCTCCTTATGGAGGCTGCCAATGATGGTTTTCTGCACAACTGTCAGGTCAGCAGTTTTCCCCACGATTGAGATTCCTACTGAACTGAACCAGCCTAATGGACAATTAAAGGCTCGGGAAGCCTTTGCAGGCGTTTTGGATTCATTAACTGATTAGTGTGACACTTTGAGCCTACAACATTAAACCTTCTTACAATATTATAATTTTCTGAGCTTCTGAATTTGGGGTTTTCATAAACTATAAGCCACAATCATCAAAATTATAACAAATTAAGGCTTGAAATATATTGCTTTGCATGTACTGAGTCTATATCATATATTAGTTTCACCTTTTGAGTTGAATTACTTAAATGAACTTTTGCATGATATTCTAATTTTTAGAGTTTCACCTGTATATATCTAGGTGGTGGTACCTATGGCTCAGAATGTGTGTGTGTGTCCATTACTTTAAAAGCCCCAAAAGGCACAGAATAAATCAGTGTATGAATTAATGCACTTTGACTGTTCAGACTAGAAAAGCTTGATATCAGCACCACTTAATTCACCACAATATTGAACAAGACCCTGAACAGCAAACTGAGACTCAGACATGAGTACTTAATAATTACAACTCCTTTAACAAAAGCTGTTTTATTCTCATGTTCTCCTGTAAATAAATTACAATATCGTCTTTTGTTACAAAAATAAAATGAAACCCAACCAACACGTCACATGTTGGACTCTATCCATTTCAGACTTAAGAATATGAGAATCTTTTTGTCTGTATATCCTAACTGGTTGTCTTACAAACGTTTTAACAGAAGTGTTAATTTACAGGGACTGAATTTGTGTCTCCTGGTTATCAGTCTGCTGTTCACCTGCTGTGACTGACCCCACAGCGGAGCAAGCAGACAAAAAAAGAAGAAAGGTCTCAAACCACAAAACTTCACAAACAACGAGGAAAACAAAGTATTCTTGCAACAGAAGATGGGCCACTACACCATGAAAACTACACCTGAGGAGACAACCGTCAAAAACTAAAAGTAAAAACATTTTCCCAGTGTACCAACAGATGCAAAGTGGAATTTAGATAATGTGGTTTATGATACAAAATGTTCTTGTTATAACGATATACAAACTGATGCTAAAGGAGGAGTCTGCCAGCTCTGGCCGATACACTGGCATTTTCATAAAAAAATGTTAATATCAACTTCCAGATGTTAAAAAACAAAATTCAGTGCAAAAGCACGGCTTCTCTTAACGTCTCACAGTGAGATTTCTGTGACAATCAGTCCTAACAAAGATCACAGCAGAAAAAACACACCACAGAGACTTTTTTTCTTCATGTGCCGAAGGAAGAATCACTGATTAACAGGATGTTGTCAGAGGTGCAGCGTCGTCCTTCAGTGCTGGTTCTTCATTCCCTGTGGTTTTCCTGGTTTCTTATCCGACTGCTGCTGCTGCTGCTGCTGCTGACCCCGACCGGGGCCAGTCATCCCTCGGCCACGGCTGCCAAACAGACCTACAGAGAAGATACAAGAGAAAGTCTGTGTTAGAGCAGGTAACAGAAAGTATCCCCATTCCCCTGTAAACATGACCAAATCTTAATATTTAAAATTGATAGAAAAAAAATAAATAGAATTAATAATGCAGTTAAGGAGAATTGGTATGTGACATTGAAAACAGAAAAAATTTAAAGTTATAAAGAACCTGCCACCAACACCAAGTAAAGACCAATATATGTTTAATAACTGGAAATGCCTCACACCTGACTATCACAGGTTTGTCAGAGGAAAAAGAAAATCGGGGGTGAAAGATGCACTTGGGAATCAAAACTTCATTTTCTAAGAAAAGTACCTTAGCTAGGTCTAGGGAAATAGGGAAATATCTGGTACTACTGCTCTAGCAGTACGGACTTTCAAGAGTGTATCTTAAGTTAACATAGATCCTTCAAATCCCCAAAATATTTGTGGATGTCCAACTTTGCGAGCAGATTTGGGGGCCTACAGAAACCACAATGCAATCAAACCCAGGACCTTTATTCTGAGAGGCCACATTTTTAACTACCACACCACCGTGCTGCCCAACTGGAAAGATCTGTTTGATATCTTTTACAAATCATCAGGTTTTGATGTGAAGCAGCCAAAATCCTCTCATGTGAACAAAAAAAAGAAGGTAGTAGATATGAAAAGACTTTAAATGAAACACTTATAAGAAAAAGTTATGAGGCTCCTGTTGGTCAAATCCTGCATAATTGTATGTGGTAGAAGCTGTCAGAAATTTCAGCTATGATTACGATAATAGTCATGGGTTCCTAGATTGGTTAGGGATTCGATAATTTTTTAACCTCAGTGAAATTAAAGTTGAACTTAGATAATTTATTTTTACACTTATCAGGTGTAAATTTGTTAACTTATGAACACTCTGGAAAGAACTGACAGAAATGTGGAAACGATACTCAGTACTCTCCCATGTTTATTAAGACATCCAGCACGAACAACAAAAGCTGCTTCCTCTCACCTCGGCCACCTGCTCCTCTTCCTTTGCCCTGCTGTTTGTTCTGCTGGGCGCCTCCACGTCCACGCCCCTTCGACACCACCTCCTCCTTCACCATATCGATGATTTCATCTGGGATTCGTAGATATTTGATGGTGCTTCCTCGGATGTAGCACTCAGGCATTCTCCAGAACTTATCTCCATCCTGTGAGAGGTGGAGTGGGGCTTTCGGTTCATCAAATTGGCTTAACAATTAACTCAAGATTAAAAAAAAAAAAAAAAAAGCACTCTCTCATAAGACCGAACAGCTACATATATAGAAATATCTGTACTGAAACAATACTTTAGTAGTGTATTTACAGCAAAAGGGGGGGAAAAAAATCCAAAAGTTCACTCTCATTCCATTCAAAATTCCCTGTACCTATTTATCTAGACTAATGTGTGGCTCAGTCCAAATCAGTGTTTTTGGAACAGTTAGAGAAAAGCAGGGCTGTGCACAAACACCAGAGCGCAGACAGCCAGCAGGTGTATCCACCAAAAAGTGTAAATAACTTACTCAGCCTTAATATAAAATGATAACTCTGCACACAACAATGAAAGCTTCAAGTAATCACTGAAAACTGTCTTTTTTAACCATCAGTCATTAATCTAGAGTTTAATGTAAGAGCAAGGTCAGTGTTACCCTGGATGTGCAGATGACTTCTCTCAGGTTGATGTTCATCCAGTTATCACAACTGACCAGGTGACCGTTGTACGTCTCTCCATTCTTCAGCTCCACCAACTACAGAGAGAAAAGACGAGGGGGGAAAGCTTGTCTTACAATGTTTTCAGAATTCACAGCTGTATTAAAAGTTTCAATACTCACTACAAAAACTAAACTGAACTTGTGCCAATTAAAGTTCTAAAAAGAAATTAGGATGGGCGATAGTTTAGCAAAATAAAATGAGACAGTCAGAGCTGAATCCACAATTATATACAGTATAAATTTCAAAAGAAACCTGAATCATTTTCTGCTCACACATTTACAATTCACTGCTTTCTACATGTAAGAAATCTTGAGATGTCACTTTCTCTCCTCATGACTATTATTATTTTACAGCCTGTTATATAAAATTGTATACACGGTCCAGGTTAGTCTCACCATAGGGTGGTTCTGGGCAGTCTTCAGCAGAGACAGGGGAAGCTGCAAAACAACAGAGAAGCAGGTCAAACATGGCAAAAGATGTGTAATCAACAGCATTTACCGAAGTGAGCACTGAAGCGAGAGTGCATAAAACAGCCAGGAGTGTTTTATTCCAGAGAAAACGTCTCCATAGCCGCGGTGTTTGGCGTAAAGACATGAAGGTGATTTTATGTTCAGGTTTTTTAAGAGTGCCTTTATGTCTACGTCGTTTACTCACCGACTCCACTGAACTGTCAGTAACCTTACAGCTGCAAGAGTATGGAGCTAAACGAGATAATAAATCCCCGCCTCAGCAAGTGGAGCACGACCTAAAAGCTTTCCAAAGCTGTGTGTTAAGTCTGGATATATATGCTTATTAAAAACGACTAGTTTACGTAAACGATGCTTAATTTAGCTGCTAAGCTAACTTCCCATAGCTAACGGACCGAGTATAGAGAGGCAAGGCGATGCTGCTAGCACTGAAAATGCTAGCTGAAAATCTAGCACTCAGCGCCACTGAAGAGAATAAAAGTTTTAACAACTCACCATTTTGATGGTTTCTTGATTGTTTCTTTTTTTCTTTTAGTGTCTTACTTGCTAACACGATTTTCCCACCTACTTTTACTCTTTGTCTTCCGGTGTGGCGAGGCGCATTCATGGCTGTATTATATGATGCTGCCCCCTACTGTCAGAAACACGCATTTCCAATATCAAATGAGCACAAATGAAAGGTGCGAAGATTAAAATGTGCATCTCTTTTCGTGTTTGCCACTTTAAAGGGATAGGAATAAGAATAAGTAAAGTAAAAAATATCATCAAAATAATCAGATCAAATATTAAAATTGCATTTTTTATGTTATTTTAGCTGCATCTCTCCTATTCCCAAGATATACTTAAGGTATACTTATTTTGTTTTATTTATAAAGATAGTTTACTAGTGGGTGTTTAATTTAGCAGAGAATCCCCTTTATCTGAACCATGTTTTCTCCCAGATTTTAAAACTGATAACCGGAGACTGCATGGCGTTCTGGTGGTGAGCAAACAGTTAGATTAGTTATTTAAAGAATTTTATTCTTCTTTCTTCTTACATTTTTAGTCCCTTACCAATTGTTTGAAACTACTGATCGTTAAAGTCAACAAATACACTGGGAAATGGAGGCGAATGATCCAAATAACTGAAAAGTTTTCAGATATGAGACACAGGATTTACATGAAATCCAAAAGCAGGTCAACAGCCAAAAACACACTGAGTTCAACACATTGTTCATCATTATAATGTAGAATACAACCATAACCACTTTCTTCTTATTTTAAAGCAGTTATTAGCAACAGCTCTCCAGGCTTTCTGAAGGTCTTTCAAAGTTTTTCCTTAGAAATTCATTGCTTTTTAACTCATTTACAGTCCATCCTAATAGTTGACCATTTTCAGAGAAATGCTTTTTGTTTTTTTCTTTCTTTCTTATACCACTTACACTGACCTATATCATTTAAGTATAAAACAGCCATATTAAAAAAGGTCACGAGAAAGCTTAATAGAGTTCAAGTTGTGTTGAAGAATAAAAGAATAAAGGTAAATATTGACTTTCATGCTGGTTAGAATTGTATAGACTCTGTTTTTTGCTTTATATTCTGTATTTTCATGTATGTTTGCACATGCTTCGATATATATCTGCACCTATTTCCCATTTTACTTGCAAAATATAAAGAAAAACGGGTAGCTCAAGACCTTTGCACAGTAATGTAAATAGTTTAATAGAAAATGAAAATAATATTCATTTTTGAAGTTACATCTTCAGCGCAGGCAATGAATGGATTTATATTTTTCAATTAAACAAATAAATAAATGAGCAATTTAAAAAAATCTTTCAAAAATGTATACTGCCTTTGTATACATTTTTGTAGCTTTTCGGGGGGTTTGCTGACGTAATCACGTCACGTCTTAGGCTGCCTGCGGAAGGAGGGAGTACCTCCGGTTTGGTCTGTGTGTGGGAGAAGGAGCCGTCAGCTCTGCGGGGTAGACTCTCGTTCTAACCCTGTTCAAAGTAAAGACCGAGAAAAAGAGGCAACGGTTCCTCGTGAACGGGACGGGAGATGGATAACAGTAAACGGGCTGTGGTCGTTACAGGTTTGGGCTCTTTTATCCGCTGTCGTTGTCTCTTTTGTCTGTTGAGGAAAAGTTGAGGAGACTAAAGCTGCTCCATTAATGGCGTCAGGTCGTTCCTGCTCCACTCTGTTGCAACTGTACAGAAAGGAACGAGTTGTTTTGTGGGAGTTTTGACCCTTTAGAGTTTTGGGGGGGATGCATTATTGACGCTACAGGCCGGTTCGGTGGTCTCACCATTGTTTTAGATGACTTCAGCTGAAAGGCCGCAGACAGTAAACAAATTACTCCTCCAAAAACAAGCGCCTTTTGTGTTGTCTACACATTTGTTTTGCTCTATGGCTACGGTATCATATTTGTTTCTAAATGCTTTCAAATAGCTCGTGTTCATCTGAAGTATTAGTCACTAATACTGAGCACAATACCATATGGCAGCAAAGGTAATAATGCATATATTTTCATAAATATTAGATGTTGTTAGTTGTGACTTGGGACATTATTGAAATTATTTCAGTTTAAAAAAACTGATATCATAGGAGTTATGTCAGTAATCGACAAAATATAGATAGATGAACAAAAGATAAAGGTGAAAACACAATACAGAGAGATTTTAATAATGAACCGTTTAGCCTAAATTATTGTTTTTTATTCTTTATTGCTTTGAATTATTCGTATCTTCCTCTGTCCAGTTGTTGTGTGTGATGCCTTTATAGATCTGTGGCTAAAAATACATATCCTATTCCCAGATGGTGACTAGGTTCCACTATTGATAAGTTATTGAATGAGTTTCTTTATGCTAGTTCATCCTGTTTAGTCTCATTATTTTGCATTATGGTAATCTAGTGTAGACTTAGAGCTGCTGTTCATCAACCAGTCTCTGTGTTGTATTTCAGAAAACTTATTTTGCATCACTTGCGATTCAAAGTTACATCCCTATGTAATAATCACCAATTTATAATACTTGTTAATATAACAAGTACTGTGTATGCACATATTTGTTTATCTAAATCACACTCCGATGCAATTTCAAGTCCAGCTATATGAACATATTTTCGTTAGTGCAAACAGCAGTGTTAAATGGTGACGTTTGGCAGAACAGACACATTAATTTGCTGTTTATAGACACAAAGGGGTGCAGAAACGTGTCTCCCCAGCTGATAGGAGAAGTGTAGATTGCCTGGGAACAGCACCTTCACAATAGCAGGCTGGCTGGCAGCTGCCGGCCCCTCACTCTGCTCCTTTTCATCAGCCTGTCAGACTGACTGATCCCCTCTCCACCCAACCCCCAGGGACCCAGTGACCCTAGGATAGACAGTGGGGCGGGGGAATCCGTGGTAGAGCCTTATATAAACAGCCCCGAGTGAATTTCCATGGGGTGCTGAGATTTTACCGTTTTTCATTTGCAGTTGTGCATCAGCGGGTCTTTATTTTATTAATAATGAGGTGCATTCTTCAAAACAACAGTTTATAATTTCAAACAACAGGTAATTACATCTCAGTCATGCTACTGAAAAGGATGTTGCATTTGACATAAAAGACGAAATGTATACCTTTATATTGCAAATCAGCATTTCAGTCAACCCAAATCTTTAACGGCCCCCTTTTTCCATTAGAAACTACCTTTAAGGTCATATCAGTAGAAGCATTTAAACAAATAAATAAATCTTATAAAAAAGTCTGTTTTTGCAGACACCACAAACATAATCCACATTAATTCAGCAGCTGACATCTTTTGCAGGTTTCGGGCCATTTGGAGAGCACACTGTCAACGCTAGCTGGGTAGCAGTACAGGTATTTATTGGCTTTCTTTGTTTGTTTGTTTCATTTTTTTAGCATCTAATAAAGAGGTAATAATTTGCAGAATTGGTATTTACACTTAAATGACTTTTGGAAAAGTCTATTTGATACAAGTTAATGTGCCATACAGTTAAAGTGTGTGACGGTGTTATTTTTATTTATTTATTTATTTATTTATTTATTTATTTATTTATTTATTTATTTATTTATTTATTTATACTAGCTCCAAAAATGCTTTTCAAAAGTCTTGAAGGTTGTCATGTGGTTTTTGCCGACACTTGGAAGATGTTTGTGCGGCAGTTCTGCGATGCTGACAGCCGGCTTCGTACTATGTAGCAGTGTTAGTCAGAGGTTTTGTGGGGGGGGATGATGGTGGTTGTCAGGGTGTCTAGACGGACTTGATAAGGATATTAAAGGCAAACAAAAGGGCACATTGTGGCAGGGTTACAGACGTGGTCAAATAAGCCTCCTTTCAATACAGCTGGGAGGTCAGTGTCCAGGGCTATTTGTCCTGCAGGGAGACTGGGGGAGCTGTTGGGTTACTGGCTTTGAATTTGATACAGATTTGTTTGTTTTTATATGTGAAGTCGGTGTTTGGCATATTTTATTTCTTGATTTTGCTTTTGAAGAAGCCTGAGTTTGGGGTTGAAGTATTTGTTCATTCTGTTTGCCAAGTTGACTGTAAAATTATACCATTTGGGAATGGCAAAGCATTAAGAGAGCATGAAGTCAGTGATGTCAGTGAGCATGAAGTAAAAATGATAAGAGCATAGGCAAAGGAGGCAGCCTACAGTATCCTGTAAAACTACTTTCAGCTGCTCTTTTATTCACAAGGGGTCGCCACAGCGCGTAGCGCCGCATGACGAATGCATTTCATGGCTTATCTACTGCAAGTTTTGTAAATTATCTAAATTTAACTGAAGAAGCTGAAACTGATGTTTCAACATGTGGAATGATTTCTAAACTTCAGGTTTTAATTTTACTCTGACAGGAACTGAAGAAGCTCGGGCTGGGCAGTGATGTGAATCTGCATGTACACGAGGTTCCTGTTGAGTACCAACAAGTCCAGAGTTTGGTTCCTTCATTATGGAAGCAGTATCATCCACGGGTAAGAGGAGAGCCTAATTTAACCTGACAGCATTATTGCGCTTTAAGACTGCCGTCCCCCAACCTTTTTTTGCGCCACGGACCGGCCTTTAAGGTGTTGCAGATAAATACAACAAAATAAAACCAGTACCAGTACCAAAAAAGATGTATTCGTAACACACGGGAAAAGACCCAGGGACACAGACTTAACCATAAAAACTATTAAAAAAAAAAATAGTGCTAAAAACTAAAATCATGAATTTCACACCCGAGCCTCAACTCTTGCGGCCCGGTACCAAACAACTGGTCCGGGGGTCGGGGACCGCTGCTTTAAGAGTTAGAAGCCCCGATGAACAATACAATGAATTATGGGCTTGAAAGTGCCTTTGTTAAAAGCTCGCTATGAAGGGGCTACATTGTAAAATTCTGCTTGAGCTTTTATCTTGAGTTTCCTTGCTTTTTTTTGTTTCAGTAAAATAATCCTAGGCCCTGTTTCGAGAGCATGGATGCCTCAGGTGTAAGGGAAGCCTACAATAGTCTAGTCATTCTGACTTTGTGTTTTTATTGTTTTCTTTGTTGGACAGTTGGTAGTTCATGTTGGAGTTTCGGGTATGGCCACAACTGTCACGCTGGAGAAGTGTGGAAGAAATCATGGTTACAAGGGCCTGGACAACAGCAGCTTCTGCCCCGATTCACAGTGCTGCGTTGTTGGAGGCCCAGACTGCATCAACTCGATCATTGACATGGAATCGGTCTGCAAAAGAGTGAATGCATCAGGGCTGGGAGTAGCCGTGTCTGTCTCCAGAGATGCCGGGAGGTCATTATTTAATGTGTTTTTTCTCTTTTACCAAGTTGTGTATCTTTATCCGTCCAACTGTTGCATGTACTGCTCACATGGCGGTACTTTTAAATAGAGATGGCTAGCTCAGAACTCGGCACAGATATGTTGCTATGATTGTAAATACTGAGACCTTATCAGCGTTTTCTGCTGAAGTTCAATTTTTGGAGCCTGACTAATATTTTTTTTTGTTTTTTGAGGCAAATGTTTGAAAGAAACTGTAATCACTATTTTTACTATAATGAGAGATCGAAAACAAAGTTCCCAGTGATGAACAGACAGAGAACTTTGACTTGAATCTGAGCTTTCTGGAGTTTATTTTTATATTTTCTCATGGTTTGAATTTAGGCTTTTTGAAAGTTTCTACACTAGGCTGACAAATTAGCTAGTTGCTAGTTGCAGTGATAAATGCACTTAAGCTGCTAAACTGATGCTTTACTTGAAGTAAAGTCTGTCTTAGTTGAATCTAGAAGTTTTGACTGAAGCTTTAAGCTTTAGATTTCAGAGGCAGCCTGAAATTGTTCTGCTAGGCCACAAACAGCAGTGTTTCTGATATACTGACAGCTGTCAGGCTATAGTAATGATATCAACAGTAGTCACGTTATGCAGTTTGGCCTTTGGGAAAAGGCAAAATATGTTTACTGCTGTCAAGGTCTAGCAGTGACATAACAATGCTTCAGTGTGACAGGTAGTGATCAGGGCCCTTTGAAGGTATGTGCACGGTTGAGTGGCTCAGCTGAGAGGCGAGTTTGCGTCATGGAAATGCTGTTTTATTGTTTGTTTGTGTTATGGAGTCAGTCTCTTCATTTATTAAATACCGTGCTCCCTTCTTTGACAGGTATCTCTGTGATTTTACCTACTACACCTCTCTGTACCTGAGCCACGGCCGCTCTGCCTTTATTCATGTGCCTCCTCTTGGAAAGCCTTACAGTAAAGAAGACCTGGGTCGGGCACTGCAGGCCGTCATCCAGGAGATGCTGGAGCTTATGGACCAAGCTGAGGGGAAGATTCACTGCCAACAACACTTCCACTAAGTGACCTCCATATACCAACTAGCCTCTCCAGCTCTTACCACACAAGAGAAATTGCACTTAATCACAAGTAGCCAAACCTCCCCCCCCCCCCCTTTTTTTTAAACTGTATCTTTAATTGGTAATAATGACACTTCACAGTATAATCTGCTTTCAAAGTTTGTCTTGCTTCTTTGCTTCTTGCTTTGCTAGGCCTGATTCTGTTACAGTCTCATTGTAACGTAAGCTTTAAAAGAACTGGAAGCATTCTGACATTGGAGCAAAATGTGAGGAAAAACCAGATAAACACAGGAGCAAAATGCTGCTTGTGTTGTTCACATGCGGACGCAGCAAGTGGTCTCTAATGTGGCAGATATTATAACCTGTAACCCCAAATGTGACTCCTAATAATGCACCTTATAGGGGTAGGGTTATTAAAATTATTATAGAAGACACATTTGGGGGAAACTGTAATCATAATGGTTCTTTCTCTGATTTTTTTTTTCTTACTTGGTCACAATAGGTTTCACGTAGCACACATAAAAGTCTGCATTATGGATTAATATGAAACATCCAGCAGTAAACTGCTCATTTTATTTTCCTTCACATATTCTCCTCTCTGTATTCTAAAGCTTATCTGTGCTTTTCTCATTTATATTGAATTGTTTTCTTGAGTCCTTTTTCTTTATAAGAAGTTGTAAATTTGCCTTCTTTGACAAAGGTTATTTAAATCAGGGAACGGGTTGGTTCCAGCTCACATTTCCCCAGTTTGTCGACCCAGTTCTGACAGAAACACCCCCTTCTTTCCACCCCCCACCCCCACTGAGATCTGGCCCCGGGATGTGCAATGTTACTTCACAGATCTCATTCATTGATTCAGTGGGATAATTATGTCATACATCAAGGCTGCACAACTGGATTTTAACTGTAGAAAGTCTGTATTAAACTGTAACAGATGAGTTATATAGAGTGAAGTAGTTCATATCATGTAGCCTTGTTGTTAAAGCGCACTTTGGGCATGACTCTCCCAGACTCACTGGATGGTGAAATAGTGACACTTGCTGTGATTTGTGTCTGAGGATGCCTGCTGGCTTTGACATTGCATATTTTATCTTAAACCTTTTGGAAATCATTCTTTTGTGGTTGTGCAGCTCTAACTGTTTCCTTGATTAACTTTCTGTCGTTCCTGTCATTAAATCAGGTGTAGCTGCTTATTTTATCTGAGAATCTGATTTGATGAAGTTGGACTTGGCTTTCAGTCAGAATTGGGCCTCCTGTCTTTTCTGTAGCACTTGGTTTCTTTCTTTTCTTGTGTATTTCAGTTTTACTTGATCTGGAATTTGGACAGCATTTCTCAAGCAATGTGAAAGCTTCTGTTTTGTTTTTATTTTCTGTCACTTTAACTTGTGTAGCTTTCTAGACCTCCATTGTCAACCCTTTTCCTCACGGTGATTATGACGTAGAGCAGGAATGCATGGCGATGGCAGTAACACTCCCAGAGTAAATGCTCTTTTTTTCTTTTTTTTTTAAAAAAAATTGGATTGTGTTGTGTTTTGTCATCTCGATCACTCCCTGGCTCCTGAGAATCTGACTGCCTACACCTAACACAGCTTCAGTTCAAGTAATTTTGGCCTGTAATCATTTATATACTGCTAAATACAGTGTTCATGCCCCAACGATAGATCTGCAGTGGTGTGAAAACGTGTTTGCTCGCTTCCTTTTTTTTTTGTATGTTTGTCACACTTAAATGTTTCAGATCATCAGACAAATTTAAATATTAGGCATAGATGACCCAAGTAAATGCAAGATGCAGTTTCTAAATGAAAGTGTTTATTATTTAGGGGAACCTACATGGCCCTGTGTGGGAAAAGTGATTGCCACCCAAACCTAGTAACTGTTTGGGCCACCATTACTAGAAACAACTGCAATCAAGCGTTTGCAATAACTGGCAATGAGACTTTTACAGTGCTGTGGAGGAGTTTTGTCCCACTCATCTTTATAGAATTGTTGTAATTCAACCACACTGGAGGGTTTTAGAGCAGAAACTGCTTTTTTAACTTTGCCTAGGCCACTCCAAAGCCATTCAGAGTTGGACTTGCTGGTGTGTTTTGGATCATTGTCCTGCTTCAGAACCCAAGTGCGCTTCAGCTTAAGGTCACAAGCAGATGGCCGGACATTCTCCTTCAGGATGTTTTGGCAGACGGCAGAATTCCTGGTTTCATTTAGCACAGCGAGTCTTCCAGACCCAGAGGCACCAAAACAGCCCACCACCATATTTTACTGTTGGTATGATGTTCCTTTTCTGAAATGCTGCACAGAACATTTTCCTAGCTCTCTTGGGGATGATCAAGATGTTTTTGGCAGATGTGAGATGAGTCTTTCTCTTGTTTTTGGTCAGCAGTAGTTTTCTCCTGGAACTCTCCCATGGATGCCATTTTTGCCCAGTCTGGTTCTTATTGTTGAATCATGAGCTGTGGCCTTAACTAGACAAGTCTGTGATTCTTTAATTTTATTCTGGATTCTATTGTGACCTCCTGGATGAGTCCTTGCTGTTCACTTGGAGTCATTTTGGTGGGCCAGTCACTCCTGGGAAACGTCACCACTGTTCCAAGTCTACTCCATATGACATAATGACTTTCACTGTGGTTCACTGGAGGCCCACAGCCTTAGACATGGCTTTGCATTCCTTCCCAGACTTTATTGCTCAGGTGTTTCTTTAGATTGTGGCATGATGTGTTGCTTTTTGAGATATTTTAACCTGCTTCACTTTGTCAGACAGATTATAGTTAAGGATTTTTTTTGATTCAACAGGTCTGCCAGTAGTCAGGCCGGAGTCTATTTAGTGAAACTGAACTCAGCTTTCCAAAAAATGTGGTTAATCGCAGTAAATTCATGATTAACACATAGGGCAACTACTTTTGGATAATTTCTCTCTCTTAATCAGTGAAATCATCATGTAAAAACTGCATTTTGCATTTACTCAGGTTATCTTGGTTTAATAGGTGACAAGTATAACAAATATGTAAAACACTTGGAAATCAGGAAGGGGACAAACACTTTTTCACACCACTGTATCTATGTCATAATACCTGACACTGTGTAGTGCTTCAGTAATAATTAAGCAAGTTGGTGCCATTAAATTTGAGTAAATTGCCGTTTTTAGCTTTGTATTTTGTTTTAATGCTGTTCTGTACATCACAAAGTGAAGCACGGAGCTGAACATAACTGAATTCCATCTCAGACCTAAACTTTTTTTATCACAGCTCATTTCTTGGTTGTGGTGTTTCAGAAATCTCTGATGTTGTTTTAGGTGCTGATATTTTACCTTGTGACTTTGTGTGTGCAGAGAAGTTTAAAAAAAAAAAAGAGTTGTGTAAGAACAGAATTTCTTCTCACAAAAGTTAAAGCCTCAAATTTACATGAGGTGACCTCTGACCCCAAACTCCCTCCTGTGCCTTGCTGTTGGGTATGTGTTTTATGAAAAGGCCTTACTAATTCTCAGTGGGTCAGGTCAGAGATGTAGTACTGATGCTGTCCTTGTGGCTACCTCAAAAAGTACTTTCTTTTTTTTTCTTTTTTTTTAATATCAGTGTGTGCTCTACCTGTGTTTTGGGAGTATCCTCTGAAAGGTATGCTCTTCAGCTTCATTAACAAAGCACTGTTACAGTAAGTAATCCTGGCTTTGTAAAGGAAAGGCTTTGAAATAAAAGAAGTACAAGTGATGTTTGTGCTTTTCCATTCAGTACTCACTCCTATTGAAACCTTGTAATTGACATGTTGGTACAATGACCATGAAAGGCCTGTCACAGTTATTACCACGAGGCTCCACTCTATTGTTAATGACATCTACATGATTGTGACTCACCATCACAAAACACGGGTCACAACTCACAATATTATGAAGAAGTTAGGTTGCCTATATCTTAATCAGATCAGATCTCTAGCATCCTCTTCAGTCACACATGCCCATCACTACATCCATGATCCTTCTCTGTGGTCTATCCTAATATACCCAGCCTTTTTCTCTAACTTTGTCTCCAAACTATTCAGCCTAAGCTGTGCCTCCTTCTCTTGGTCACTAACTTTAACTTTGTCACCTCCACTTCTGCCTCCTGTCTTTTTTTCCCCTCCCGTTTCATTCTTGCTGCTATCCTCCTGTCACCAATTCCATTTGATTTTGTTTTATTTATATAGCACCAATTCAAAAAAGCATTGGAATATTATATTGGAAGATAAAGACCCTGGAATAAATCCCCAACAATCATACAACGCCCTCTGGGCAAACACTTGGCAACAGTAGAAAGGAAAAACTCCCTTTAACAGGTAGAAACGCTCAGGGAGAGGTGGCCATCTCCTGTGACCAGTTGGGGGTAAGAAGAGGAAGAAGGGACAAAAAACCTAATGTGGAAGAGAGCCAGAGATTAATAATAACTTATGATTGAATGCAAAGTGGTGCATAAACACAAAAAGTGAAAATGAGGTGATTGAAGAAGAAACAATGTATGATGGGAAGCTCCCTGCAGCCTAGGCCTTTTGCGGCATAACTAAGGGAAATTTCAGGGTTGCCTGATACAGCCCTAATTATAACCCTTTTAAAAAAATCAGTTTTAAGCTTAATATTCAAAGTAGAGAGAGTGTCTGTCTCCTGAATCCAAACAGGGAGTTGATTCTATAGTGGAGGGGCCTGAAAGATGAAGGCTCTTCTTCCCATTCCACTTTTAGAAACTCTAGTAGAACCACAAATTCTCTATTTATGCGGTATGGTACTGTGAGATCTTTAAGACAAGTTAGGACCTGATTATTCAAGACCTATTACCTGTGGAAAAATCACCTGACATTCATCTTTATCCTATGTTAACTCTTTCTCACCTCTCTGTCCATTGCTTTGCATGGTTGACCCCAAGTATTTCAACTCACCCACCTCCTCATTGCATCTTGACCTTTCCACCTGCCTCTCTCATTCACAGGCATGGCTCACTCCTATTAACGTTCATTCCTCTTTGGTACATACCTTCATATCTTAGTGCTCTCGTAGACCTCTCATTTGATTGAATTCTTTAAAATACATTTTGGCATAGGAGCCATCTAAATGCTCACATTTAAGTTACTTAAGCAGACCCTGCCTTGGTTGATACTATTTTAAACAATTTTGCTGTTAACGTAATTACCTAAAACTCAATGATAAACTCGTGGGACCGAGTTTTTACTCGTTGCTATCCATACAAAACATACTAAAAACACGATTAGATTAAATTTTTTTTTAACCAGATTTGGACACAAATTGGGAATCATGCAATTTGTATAAAAAAAAATTAAAACAAAACCTACTGAAAAAACTGTCAAAAGAGCTAGGAGTATTATATGTATTAGTATTGCTATTTTTAATGGATTTCCTCACAGCGTTTCGTGACGTTGCTTTGAGACCCGGATATGGGATCAGAGTGAGAGCTCTTCCCTGTAGAGACCTGTCTGTGAGCTGAGCTCCAGCCTCCGGTGAACGTCACACGTTGGGGAAGTCCGTCACCGCGGCTGTTGGACCTGCTGCAGCTTTCGAGGTTCCGATCGGTTCCATTTTTTTTTATTTAGGTTCAAACTGAGACTGTTAACGTCGGGCTCTAAACCAATTGTCGATCAACGAAAACGCTTTGGATTTTAACTGTCTTTATACTAATCCCGGAAACCCGTCAGTAAAGCGAAAGTTGAGAGAGTCGAGATGAGCGTGGAGGCGTACGGGCCGAGCTCCCAGACCCTCACCTTCCTGGACACCGAGGAAGCGGAGTTGCTCGGAGCGGACACCCAGGGCTCGGAGTATGACTTCACCGACTTCACCCTTCCCAGTCAGACGCAAACTCAAGGGCAGACACAGAGCCAGCTGGACAGCCAGGTCTGAGGTTTTCAATTTCACAGGAAGGCACGAGAAAGCGCGCTTTACTGACGCTAGCTGTAGTTAGCTAGCTGACCCAGCGCTACCTGTTAGCCCGCTAAATTGGATAGCATTACTTAGCTCAGTGTTAGCTGGGTTGCAGCGTTAGCAAGCCCCCTAACTAAACTTCTGAAGTAACAGTAATTGTATTTTTATCTTTATTTTGAACTGTGTTAGGTAAACTAAACTCGTGAGCGTAACTGTAAAAATCATAGAGAAAATTCATGATCGCTGACAACCTGTCAACTTATAATTTAGTGGCTCTCTCAGCGCTGTGTGCCTGGCTGCTAATCGTTAGCGGTGAGTTTGTTCAGTAAAGCAGGTGTTGTGCTGCAGGTAAATGGTCCCGATGAGGGTCTTCACAACGGTGGAGTGGATGATTCCGTGGCCAAAGCCAGCCAACTGTTGGCCGAGCTGAACTTTGAGGAGGATGAAGAGGACACGTACTACACCAAAGACCTGCCCTTGCACGCGTGCAGGTACGCTGGAAAAAATCGCACCGTGGCAGGATGTCAGCAGACTGTGCGTTACCGATGAACTGATTGCAGTACATTAGTTAGTGATCGTCATCTACATCACTAGTATGCTGTACAATTTTTAGCTACTCACAATGGTTGAATTGTAGTGCACTATCAGAGGTTTATAATTTTAGTGCTACGATACGATTCACGTGGCCCTGATGAAATGTCAACCAGCTTTAATACTTTTCACATTACTGCTTGAATCTCATTCCTGTTTACTTTCATAATCCTGTAAGAATACTAAACATTAAATTGACAGTGCAATTTAGGTAAAAGCTTTTAATAAGAATTGGCAGTTAAATATGCAATTTAAATGTATTTAACTCTCTTAAATTGGCTTTCTGGGAGTGTTTGTGTGCATTCTTGTTGAAACTTATGAAATACTGTACATGTTTTTGACACCTATTGAATATGAATTAGCTTCAAGAGTCCTGCATGTATGGCGGCAACATATTCCCATGACATTTCATATTTGTGTTTGAGGCATGTGAGCATGTAGCATTTGACAGGGTCCGTATAATATGCTGACTCCTTTGACATCCGATATCATGTGTGTACAGTTGGTCTTTTGCTCTTGTTGTGTTTGCTCTGAACACTGCTGTGGTTGTTCCTTACAGCTACTGTGGTATCCACGATCCAGCGTGTGTGGTGTACTGCAATACCAGCAAGAAGTGGTTCTGTAATGGGCGTGGCAATACATCCGGCAGGTGCGTCGTCAGCTTGTCTTTATTTAATTGCATGTAGGAATCGGAAAGTGAAACTACTAATAACCTGAAACGATAACAATGAAATTTTCACACACTTCTGCCAACACCAGCCATATTTTGACAGACAGGTCATGTGGCATGTGTGTAATGAGAGATCTGTGAGAAGTAGATGGCAACTCTTGTATTTGCATTGGTTGAACAGAGGGCGTGTTCAGGTTTATTTACTGTAGATGCTACCAAGCAGTGTAATAGGAATCGTATCCTATTCACAGCCTTTGTTCATAACTGTGAAGTGGGCCGTTTCCCACTTTTGCTCTCGGGCTCAGTGTCAGTTTTTTAATTTTCTGTTTGGTTTGACTTCCATTGTCTGCCTCGCAGCCATATTGTGAACCATTTGGTGAGAGCGAAATGCAAAGAAGTGACTCTGCATAAAGATGGGCCGCTGGGCGAAACCGTGCTGGAATGTTACAACTGCGGCTGTCGCAACGTCTTTCTCCTGGGCTTCATCCCAGCAAAGGCTGATTCTGTGGTGGTGCTACTCTGCAGGTATGTTGCTGGGGACTGTCCTGATTGAAGCAGGACAATATTCTACCTCTGTGAAGCTTGATCTGAATATTTACATTTGACTCTGGAAGTTTATGATAAAGTTCTTTTCTTCTCAGTTATTTAGGTTTCTCCCCCTTACTTTAGACTTTAGGACACTGGTAAAGAGGCCTTGAGATGCCTGAATAATGAGATAGACAGGAAAAAATGGCCAACAGATGAAGGTTCATGAACAAAATTGATGAACCTTTTTATTTTAATGTATTTTTGCTAAAGAGAGCTCTTCTTTTGCAAAATGGAATAATTTAGGGTAAATAATCTTGTCAGAAATTTATATGAAACACGTATTTAGAAATTTTTAATTGACCTGTGTATTGCAGCCCCCCCACATAGGCTCATATTTGTTTTCAGACATATTAAAGCAGCTCAAAAGAGACTCAGAACAGTCAAGAAGATGTTCTAGGTTTTTTATGGTTTTGTTTTTTTTCAAGTTAATAAAAAGAACTGGGCAGGCTTTGCATAAATGTTATGGTTTTATATTTTTTACCTTCAGTGGTCTGCTTAGACTGACTTAGCGACCGTGGCTCAGGGGGTTGGGAATCGCATCTGTAACCGGAAGGTCGCCGGTTCGATCCCAGGGCTCTCTGTCCTGGTCGTTGTGTCCCTGGGCAAGACACTTTACCCTACTTGCCTACTGGTGCTGGCCGATGGCGCGATATGGCAGCCTCGCTTCTGTCAGTCTGCCCCAGGGCAGCTGTGGCTACAACCGTAGCTTGCCTCCACCAGTGTATGAATGTGAGAGTGAATGAATAGTGGTACTGTAAAGCGCTTTGGGTGCCTTGAAAAGCACTATATAAATCCAATCCATTATTATTATTATTATTAGGATTAATTGTTCATTGCTGTTTGTGAAGGAGGTTAATGGAACTTGCTGCTCTCGTGATACTTTCTCTTCATGGTGGAAGTGTGAGAAACTCTCTGCTTTTGCCCTCTGATCAACAGAGTTCAGCACAGACACAGAGCTGTGTGTGTACATACATTATGTACTATGGCAGATGAATAGAGCTACAACACTTCTGGACTGTTACTTTCTGTTTGTGCTGGAAGTGGGAAATAAAGTCCCCAGCGTGGATTTTTCTGTCACACAAACACCAATGTGTTCAGCGAAGACAGAGCCAGTGTTCTGACTATAGCACATAATATGCACTATCAATCAAAGTAGTGAACAGGCAGTCAGCTATAGAGTCTGCAGCTGTTGTCTCTGGACCGCCCTACTAATGTGCATTAAGCTTGAAATAGAGCTTGCGGCTCTGACAGTAAACATAACCCTCTTTATGGCCTCATGGACTTGCAGTAAGAAGTACTGTGATTTAACAGTAGTTCGATTAGTTTGAAACCTCCAATACTTGGCCTGAATTTTGTGCCTCCATTCAGGCAGCCCTGTGCCAGCCAAAGCAGCCTGAAGGACATCAACTGGGACAGCTCGCAGTGGCAGCCGCTGATCCAGGACCGATGCTTTCTGTCCTGGCTGGTGAAGATCCCATCAGAACAGGAGCAGCTTAGAGCCCGTCAGATCACGGCCCAGCAAATCAACAAGTTGGAGGAACTCTGGAAGGTACGATCCACTTGTATGCCTTTTGCTCTTTCAGGGCTTGTAAGAGTGTTGACTTTGTTTTTATTGTTTTTTGTGGTTTTCCTACAGGACAATCCCACTGCCACCTTGGAAGACCTGGAGAAACCTGGAGTAGATGAGGAGCCCCAGCATGTACTGCTGCGTTACGAGGATGCTTATCAATACCAAAATATATTTGGCCCTTTGGTCAAATTGGAAGCTGACTACGACAAGAAGCTTAAGGAGTCACAGGTACCTGAACATGGTTCCACACAGAGGTGCCTGGAATGTGGTTACTGGTGTTTTACTTCCAGAAATGTACATGGCTAAAGTTTTTAATCTTTAAAAAGCCTTTAATCATTTAATGATTTTAATGGTATGGTGAGGATTATTTTATTTTCATGCTGAAGCAGGATGTGATGATAGATTTTCCTGACTACAGATGCGATCTGAAATGTGTTTTTGTGGCATAAGGCACTTTTCTGATCAGGTGTTTTTACTTTATTTTCTGCAATATTGTCATAGCTGTGATATCTGTATTATTATTCCTGATGTTTTGATCATTTTTTCCTCCTTTTTCAGACTCAAGATAATATAACAGTTAGGTGGGATCTGGGGCTGAACAAAAAGCGGATTGCCTATTTCACTCTTCCTAAGACGGATTCAGGTGGTAATTCTCTAAACTTTCCTTCCTCCCAGTGGTTCTGTGGTACAGATGTAGCTCCCATCCTACTCCCCCCCCCTCAGGCCTTGCACGCAACCTCCCCCATCCCTGCATCTTTTGGTGGCATGTGTGCGTGTTTTGTTTTTGTTTTTTTGTTTTGTTTTTTTTCTCCTCTTACCTCTGTTTTGTGTTGTGGGGTTAGATGAGGGCACGGTATTGTATCATGTGTTTTCATAAACTTAGCCCTGTCCTTAAATACTTCTGTATGCAAGTTTCTAACTTGTGTCCTTTCGCTTGACCCCAGATATGCGGCTGATGCAAGGTGATGAGATTTGTCTGCGGTACAAGGGAGACCTGGCCCCGCTGTGGAAGGGCATCGGTCATGTCATCAAGGTCCCAGACAGTATCCTTTGCACAGCTGATATGATCTGTTTCTTAATGTTGCCTTCCAGCGTGGCCCTTTACGGCAGCAGTGACTGTCCTAACCGAGAAGTACAGACAGCAAAGCCCACACTCACCCACTAGAAGTATGTTACAGATAATGCTGGATTTCCTTAATAGCCCGTGTTTAAAGACTATGGAGATGAAATTGCCATTGAGTTGCGGAGCAGTGTTGGAGCACCTGTGGAAATCCCCCACAACTTCCAGGTGGACTTTGTGTGGAAGTCGACTTCCTTTGACAGGTAAGCTGTTTTATGCCAGAGCATTTAGCGACATGGCGTACCAAAAGGTCTTTTCTTCCTTTCCTTTCATTTCCACCTCATGTTTTCAGTAGATTCATTGTGTCTTGTCTTTTCTTTTTTTTTGATTTGACTACCAGTTGTAAAGATTTCAGCTTAATTTAAATGCATTTGGTAAGCTATTTTTGGCAGTAACGGCTGACTTAGTTGTTTATGTCCTGCTGCAGGATGCAAAGCGCCCTGAAGACGTTTGCGGTGGATGAGACCTCAGTGTCTGGCTACATTTACCACAAACTCCTGGGGCATGAAGTTGAGGATGTCACCATTAAGTGCCAGCTGCCAAAGCGCTTCACTGCCCCAGGCCTTCCTGACCTCAATCACTCACAGGTCAGACTTGGACATCGTAACTCATACGAGAAAACTTTTAGATGGCCATAATCTCAGTGTAGGACATAGTGTAATTTTAGTTGATTTATTTACTGTACATTAGTGCAACAAAGACATTCATCTTTGTAAATTAATTTAGAAAACTCAAAGAATAAGAAAAGATTTCTGTTATGATCGGCAAAAAGTGTTTTGTGTTTTTGGCAAACTGCGTTTGTTTTAAGTATCCAGTTGATTTATTTTGTTTCTTGCATGTTCAGGTGTATGCTGTGAAGACGGTGCTTCAGAGACCTCTTAGTCTGATCCAGGGGCCTCCTGGCACTGGGAAGACCGTCACCTCTGCCACGATTGTGTACCACTTGTCCCGACAGGGCAACGGGTGAGGCAAAAATTGAGTTAACCCTTTTATACTTGAAGCGTGTTATTATTCCAGTCGTGTAATTCTTGTTCCCTTTCTCTCTGTGGTGCATGTGTCCTGTAGACCAGTTTTGGTGTGTGCTCCCAGTAACATTGCTGTGGACCAGCTGACTGAGAAGATCGATAAGACTGGACTGAAGGTTGTCAGGCTGTGTGCCAAGAGCAGGGAGGCCATCGAGTCCCCTGTGTCTTTCCTTGCTTTACACAACCAGATCAGCAACATGGACAGGTCAGTAGCATGAGGGGAAATAGTCCTTCATTTTCCAGGTGTGACCATGTTATATCACAGATTTGGTGTTGTAATGTACTGGTGTAAATAATCTGATGTGTCTTTGTCTCCACAGTATGCCGGAGCTTCAGAAACTACAGCAGCTAAAAGATGAGACTGGCGAGCTGTCGTCTGCTGATGAGAAACGCTACAGGGCTCTGAAGCGCACTGCTGAGAGGGAGCTGCTCATGGTGAGGAGGTGTTGGTTTTCACTTTAAATGCGGCTGGAAGTTGGCGATTTCAGGCATTCTTGGTGCAACAAGTGATTTCAGTCAAATGTTGTTTGCCTCTGAGAATTATTCTGCAGAAGCAGTGGCCTAATTTATACATTTAATTTTTAACTACAAGTTGTGGTGCTGATCACTGAGGGCAGCAGCATTTAAACATCCATCACATTAGTTGTCCACATCCTTAGTTGCCTCTCCCTATTATAGACAGTTGCTGCTACACTACTGTGTAGCTAAATCCTGCAACTCCACTGGCCTCAGCCAGTCAGCACATGACAGTACAGGAGAAGAAAATATCCCATTTCAACTGGCTGTCTGTACCAGTCCATTAAGATGATTCAATAGCTTCTTCAACCTGAGATGCAGATAATGATCATAATTTCCTCTTTGTTGTCCAGAATGCTGACGTAATCTGCTGCACTTGTGTCGGAGCTGGAGACCCTCGTCTGGCCAAGATGCAGTTCCGTTCGATCCTGATCGATGAGAGCACCCAAGCCACTGAGCCCGAGTGTATGGTGCCCGTGGTGTTGGGAGCAAAGCAGGTACAAAACCCAAACAGCTGCATCAGTTCCCAGCTGCTGCTGTTTGCTTTGGTTTCTGTCGTTTTTTTTGCATTAACAGTAAATGAAGAAATACTTTGGCACATGTCAACTAAAAATGTAAAGCTTTGTCATTTAAACTGTAGTAGCAGCTACTGTCAAGTATTAAAACTTTCAACAGTCTGAACATTAATATCTTGTCTTGTGTTGTTAAACTAACCAAAGCGTCACACTTATGTGGCTCTTCTTCCTCCACACAGCTTATTCTGGTGGGTGACCACTGCCAGTTGGGTCCTGTGGTGATGTGTAAGAAGGCGGCTAAAGCAGGTCTGTCGCAGTCCCTGTTTGAGCGCCTAGTGGTCCTGGGGATCCGGCCGATCCGCCTGCAGGTCCAGTACCGTATGCACCCGGCTCTCAGTGCCTTCCCCTCTAACATTTTCTACGAGGGATCCCTGCAGAATGGCGTCACTGCAGGTTTGTTACGATCCGGCAGTTCACT
Organism: Astatotilapia calliptera; assembly: GCF_964374335.1. Taxonomy (NCBI): domain Eukaryota; kingdom Metazoa; phylum Chordata; class Actinopteri; order Cichliformes; family Cichlidae; genus Astatotilapia; species Astatotilapia calliptera. The sequence goes on along the minus strand of NC_137436.1, from coordinate 34,694,689 downwards.
ATCTGGTTTGATGAAGGAGCAAATTGATTTCCACACTGATTAGTAGAAGATCCACCAACTTATAACTTAACAATAATTAGACCGTCCTGTTCTCCTCAGCTGACCGCATCAAGAAGGGCTTTGATTTCCAGTGGCCACAACCAGACAAGCCCATGTTCTTTTACGTTACTCAAGGTCAGGAGGAGATTGCCAGCTCTGGAACCTCGTACCTTAACAGGTAAGTTCTCACATTTTGTTTGTTACTTGGTGGCATTTCACTTCAATCCTACTTAAATTTGCTGACGTAATTTGTTTTGGCCCCTGGTTTAAAGCAACTGTGGACGTGATTGCTTTTTTTTTTTTTTTTTTATTTTGCATCAGTTTGCCATAGTTAACTTTAAATGATTGTCCCAATATTGATACGATTGACTGTTTTTTCAGGACTGAAGCTGCCAACGTGGAGAAAATCACCACCAGGCTGCTGAAGGCGGGAGCCAAACCCGATCAGATCGGCATCATCACCCCGTACGAGGGTCAGCGCTCCTACCTGGTCCAATACATGCAGTTCAGCGGCTCCCTGCACACCAAACTCTATCAGGTATCACTTATAACACAAATGCAAAAATACCCTTTTCCAGCAAACACTTTATAGTTACACACATTAGGAGATATACCAGGACAACATCAACATGGAGCAGTTAGGAGTAGGACGTCCCGTCTCCTCCACAGAGGAGATGGACAAAAAAGAAAGTGAACAACTGGAGAGCCAGAGTTGAGAGTAGACCAACATGAAGTTATTGTTTAAAGTTTAGCACACGACCACTCAGATTTGGTCCTCTGTTTTTACAATGCAATTTCACCTTTTATCGTGATTCATTATAGCAAGTGGAAATTGCCAGCGTGGACGCCTTTCAGGGCAGAGAGAAGGACTTCATCATCCTGTCTTGTGTTCGAGCCAACGAGCACCAAGGAATTGGCTTCCTGAACGACCCTCGCCGTCTCAACGTGGCGCTGACCAGGGCCAAGTAAGAACTGTTAAAATAATCACAGTGGACAGATGAAGCACGGCTCAATCGATCGTGCGTTTCTGATTTGAATGACTCATGTGTCAAATTTAGCTTCATTTTAACGATCAGGCTATATGAACACACACTAGATTGACTCTGTTCTGCGCACACAACATTTCACACTGTGTGATTTGTGTAAGCTGCAACCTACCCCTCATCAGTTGTCTTATGTCTGAAGGTATGGTGTCATCATTGTGGGCAACCCCAAGGCGCTCTCCAAGCAGCCACTGTGGAACAACCTGTTGAACAACTACAAGGAGCAAAAGGTCCTCGTGGAGGGGCCCCTAAACAACCTGAGGGAGAGCCTCATGCAGTTCAGCAAGCCCCGCAAACTGGTCAACACCATCAACCCTGTGAGTAGGACGCGTCATACATTTTTTTTTTTTTTTAAATGATGTATGAATCCAAACTAATACTGGGAATTGGCACCTGAGTAACAGTGGAAGTTGAGTTAAAAAGTAGTTTAGGATCGTGATACCTTTCCATTACTACCTGCTTGGATTGACTTGATTCCATTACAACCTAATGTGCATGGTCGTCGTCACAGCAACGCGGCCAAGCGTCCTGTGACGTAAATTAGTATCCAACAAGATGTGTTTTTGTGAACAAGATGCTCGTGACTCATTGAGTGACGCCATTGACCTGCTAATCGGTGGCATGCACAGTTTGACATCCTCACATTTTAGTACCTGGTATCAGGTGACGAATCGATCAGAGTAGGTACTAATGGAAAAGGGGCTCAACCTTTTGGTAACAAGGTGTTTTTGTGTCTTTGCTGTCTATTTGTTTTTAAATGTGTCTTGTTTCTCTTCTGATGAGGAGTGTTGTGCTTAGCAAGTTGAGGAGAGTCTGATTAAAGGTGTCAACATACACACCTGCTTTGACACGAGGGGGTCTCCCAAAACTTGTGCCATGAATGTAAAGGCTGCATGCATCCAGTCAGCTGTCACAGGAAGTAAACTGAAGGCAGCAGTGGTTTTGTTGTTGTTGTTGTTGTTTTTTAAGCTGGTTAGTGCAAATCAGTCAAATCTGTTCTAAACATCACCGGTGTTTTCCAGGGAGGACGTTTTATGAGCACTGCAATGTACGATGCCCGTGAGGCTCTCATCCCTGGTTCTGCATACGACCGGAGCAATGGTAATATGTCAGCTTTTTTTTTTTTTTTTTTTTTTTTTTAAATCATGCATGTCATGTCTTATCGATACTGATGATCTCTTTCAGGTGGACGTCCATCTAATATGTACTTCCAAACACATGACCAGATTGGGATGATTGGTGCAGGCCCAGGTCCCATGGCTGCTATGAATATTCCTATACCCTTCAACTTGGTGATGCCACCAATGGCTCCACCTAGCTATCTAGGTCAGCCCAATGGCCCTGCTGCAGGTACGATAACAGCAAAAGGAGAAGTGAGGAAAGTTTGTTTTTCATTGAAACTGCAAATCTAAACCTAAGAAGGAGAAAAAAAAAGGGGGAGAGGGAAAGTTGATAGACCTCCTCCAGCATTGCTCGGACTAGTCCCACCTCAGACTACCTTAATAACGGCACGCAGACGGGTTATTCTGGATGTGTTGTTTTTTTTGTTTGTTTTTTAATGTTCAGTGATTCCAAAAAATTGCTGCTCACTGAGGGCATAATTCAAAGTCCTTCAATGATATTTGATAACTGTCACTTCTCATGCCTTATACCTACCCAGCATAATGACTTGACAGGTTGTGATTTTATTTATTTATTTTTTCCTTCCTCCCCCTCCTTAAAGGGCGTGGAGCAATGAAAGGTAAGCCTGGGCGTGGTGGGCGGCAGAGGGTCCGTGGTTCAGCACACCAGGGTGCCTGTCAGGGTAATGGACCCAACAGTCAGGCCAGCCAGGATGGAGCCTCCCAATCCTTCTCCCAGGGGCCACTGACACAAGGCTACATCTCCATGAGCCAGCCCTCACAGATGAGCCAGCCTGGCCTCTCCCAGCCGGAGCTCTCCCAGGTAACGCGTCACTGTTGCTTAAAGAAAGGAGATGCAGCAGAGAGTAACGCTAATTTAATGACAACCAAGTTTAACTGCTGCCATAAATATCATCAGTGTTGCTGTTTCATTAATAATCTCTTGGGTTGTGATCATGCATTAATCCTCTGAGAAATTTTTGTTTTGAAATTAACCTGGAATGATGAGTTGCTACATATCTTTTAAAATCATTATAAATACCAGTCTCCTATCTAGACCAGAGAAACTGTATTCTAATCCAGATTCATTCAATTTAAATAAATAAATAAAAGCATTACTAAGATTGAATTAGAAAAGGTTAAAGAAAAAGTTTCCTGTCTAAACACTTTGCAGTGTTTTCCACCTCAGGAACTACCAGGCGCTTTTTGATTCGCCATTGTGTGTTCTCACTTTGCAAAAGTTCTGCAGCAGTTCATTCAGGGCTGTTTTCAGGGGAGATAAAACTGCTTGCTCAGGGGCAGGTACGTCTGAGTGTCCCTTGAAAACGTCTGGATGACTCTCAACACTTATCGGTTAAACTCTGAAGGCGTCGGTGGACAAACTTGAACAATCTTGGATGGAAAAACAACTGATTTGTGTACCGTTATGTCCTCCAGGACAGCTACCTGGGTGACGAGTTCAAGTCCCAAATCGACGTGGCTTTGTCCCAGGACTCGACCTACCAGGGTGAACGTGCGTACCAGCATGGCGGCGTGACTGGACTGTCGCAGTACTGAAGTGTAAGTACATGAACTATGTCTTTAGCTGCAGTGTAGTGTCAAAGTATTCAGAGGAAAGCTGATCTCATGACTGATTGCCACAAGCTTCAGGTGTCTCACTGATCTTGGCTAACTTACAATATATTTTAAGTCCAGTTTCACATAAAACTTTGTGAAAGTGCCTGAAACCTCAGGAATCATCCACTGGAAATGTTATATAATAATTGACTTGTGGATGAGCTAAAATCACATCAGGCATATAAAACATGTTATGCAAAAGCTCTAACCAGCTCAACTTTTCTCATCCGTGTTGTCTTGCAGGTTACCCAAAGAAGGGAGCTAGGCTTGAGCTGAGCTTAGTTCATCAGCTTTTTAATCTGGGAAATAATAAAAACATAAAATGGATACCTGTTTTCCTCTGCTACAACCGAAGCACCACCAAGTGAAAGCGACGGGATAGCGAAACCAAACCAATGACCAGCGAGAGAAACAAAGAGGGTAGAAGAAGAGAGCACGAACAGACAGGCAGGGAGATGGCATAAGAGGCCGAGTGAACAAGTGAGAGGCAGGAACCAATGCCCGTGAAGGAGGGAGGTCGAAAAGATGGCGGCTTGTGGTCGGGCTGCTGAGGGAAACACGAGAGGTCCAAACGGTCTCTCATGGGAATCCAAATGAGGTTGAGCTCCAAATAAAATAATCTTCCCAACACCTTCCCATCCACAGCGTCTGAGAAAAGTTTATACGCTCGTCTTCAGGTGAAGATCGTAGATTTTCAGCAGAATTTGAAGAAACCTGGTTTCACGACCTGGTTGCCGTTCTGCTTCCCCATGCTTAAAAGCTGGTTGACTATCAACCTGTGCAGTGCCCTGGACTGTTTTTAAAATTAGGTTTGACATGGGAGAAGCGTGCTACCTACTGTCTTCTACTGGACCCTCCAAACCTCAGCAGCCTCTAAAGAAAGCGGCAGTCGACGGACCCTCTCAGAGAGGAACGACAAACTCTGTTTCTGTGTCTGAGTCTGATATTGAAAGGCCTTTCATTTGCCTTGAGAACCACTGGCTCGTTCACAAGGTCTGCAGTGGGGTGGTTTCGACCACCCGTCAGTGGTGGAGGGGCATGGGGATTTCAGACTTTTTTTTTTCTCCTTCGTTTTCAAGACATGAGACGCGAATCCCGACGATGTCGCGATCATCATGGGACAGTTTACCTTTCTTACCACAGAGCACAAAATTGCAAAAAAGTCATTGAAACTATCAAACGTGACCAGCATTGAATATTCAGCTCGGCGTCATTTGATGTTTCAGCAAAGGCTTTTTTTTTTTTTTTTTCCCCTCTTATTTTAATCTTTCAGACGACGGCGTCTTTGACGTCCCGCTGTCTTTTTAAAACACCCTGTGTACGCTTACATTGGCAAATGCTTGAATGCTTTTGCTCTGAGTGATTTCCTCAGGGGATTGTGGACTGTCCACACTCATCACGTGAATCCCTGCTTAAGGTAAGAGAAACTAAACGGGGACATTTAGATGAGGCTAACAGGCAGTCGTGGCAATCAATCAACCGCAAGAAAGTAGAAGAAAAGGAAGGTGGCTGAGGCAGAGAAGGAAACATGTTAAAGTCAAAGATTTAGGGGAAAGAGTGGACTTTTTCATACCAGATGCCACTGTGTTTTCCACCTTAATGAAGCCATATTAAAGGTCACGTTGACCACCCAAATACAACGAAAGCTAATCAGGTTGAAAAGAAGTGTTTGAAATTCAGAAATGAACTTGACCCGAAAGACTTTTGGTTCCTGTGGATTCAAATTGTTCTGTTATTAACCCCCAGTCACTCACAGCAGAAAATGCCACCCAGTACTGATCGGGCGGTGGCAGAGAGATGAAATAAACAGCGAATGAGACCAGAATCAGTGCCTATAACCGCTCACCCTCAGATAAACAGCCGCAGCACAAGCATGAATGTAGTTCCAGTCAAACGACCAGCATTTCCAACAACCTTTCTGACACCAGAGGGCTTAAGAAACCCACAGAAAAGGACTTGTTTTATTTATATATTTTTATTGTTTGAATAAAATGCGAGTGAGTCTAGCAGCTGGGCTGATTGAGGGGCAGGGGATACAAAAGCCACCTTCCTTCTCTGTGAGGTAAAAATGGAGGTTGTTAGATTTTATTTTCCCCTTCTGTGGCTGTTTGATTTGTGCTGAGCAGTTCCTCCTGAGTTGATCCACTTTGCTTTCGTCAGACATTTTGCTGCCGTGTGCATCGTTTCGTTGTGTAGTTTTACTGAAATATGGGATATATCTATTTTTTTCGTAGCAACTTGCTGAGTACAGGAATGAGCGGGACGCCGTTTCCTTTCTTTCTTTCTTTTTTTTTTGTATCTTCTCTTCAAACTGTCCGAAGGATTGTAGTTTTGTAACTTCTTCCAGGAATGACACTTTCTGAACACAGCAAGAATGTACTGCACCGTTGTTTCTCACCTGCTTCTTATTTCTGCACACATGTGACAATCATGTTGCGCTTTACATTGTTATGTTTGAGTTAGAAATAGTTGACATTTTAGCATATCAACTTGTTCCGGTGAATCCTAATGTGTTAGCTTTAAAAAAATGTTGCCGTAATATTTTTTTCCTCCCATCTTCTGAGCTCCAGTCAATTCCAACATGTGCAGCAATCATTGAAGATGTGATTCTGTTCCACACAGAGCGTTCATTCACCACGTCATTAGGCCGAGATTTAATTCATGAAATAAAGTCTCAATGTGATGTAAATACATATTTGAAACAGTCTTATTTGCAGTGACGTTTCATCACAAGATGCTGATTCTCTTGTTAAACTGAATCAATAAACGCTGTCAACTTCAGTTGTTTCTGTGGCTTGAATTTTATTTGCAGGTACAAATATTACAGGTTATTATACAGTGTGCAGTATATACATGAGGCGGTTTTCATGCAGTTGCCTGCGCCGCCTCTTTCTTTTTCGTCTGTCTTCTCTTCATCAGTTTCTTTTTTAGCTGTTTCTGTTTCTGAATGCTCTCCTGGATTTTCTGTTTGAACTTCTTCTTCTGGCTCCTGATCTTCTCCAGCTCAGCTTTCCTTTTGGCCTCCAGCTCTGGATCCTGAAATGGCAGGAAATGACTTCTTGAATACCAGAATGCCAAACTCACCGTAGGGCAGGTACCAGGTATTTTAGGCACTCTATTTAAAACACGGTGAATAGAGAGGTGCCTGCTGCTATCATGTGTGTCCATATTCATTACACCTGTGCAGCCAAAACATCACACTGCTACTAAAGGCTTGTTTCACACAGGCTAGTTATGCACATGGTCGTAATAACACGTACTGGTTATTCCATCAGTTCTCCGCTGCAGAAGGGCGCTGGACACTTATGATGGATTTTCTCTTGTAGAGAATCCATACTAAAAGTAGACATGGCCACAAAAAGCTACTGCCTGTGAGTGTGAGCAGCGTAACCTTTGACCCTCAGCGACCACAGCTGTGTTGTAGTCGCTGGCTTGACAAGATACAGAACCCCAATCAGAGATGACAGAGTGGTTATTAAATGTTCTCTGCTTCATGCTCTGTGTGGGCTCTCATTACTGTTACATTACGTTGTCATCACAACGGTGATGAAAGAACAAAAAAAAATGTAACAGTTAAATGCAACACTGCTGCAAGGCAGACTCGTCAAATAAAAACATTTCAACTTGATTTAATTTACTTGAATCCTGCGCTTCACTTCTTTATGTCAGGTGAACACCAGAGCTCCGAAACTTTAAACTGGATGTATTTAGTCACAGGTTACTTTCCGACAGCCTCGCAGCAAAATATTGTGTGCTGTGACAAATGCCATCGTCAATTTTGCTCCAGCAGCTGCAATTACAGCACTATAAAAGACTTGCACACAGTTTGCACTGGTGGAACTTTATAGCTAGCTCTAATTTTAGTTGCATATATTATTCCTTCATAATCTATATCACACAGTATCCTGTAAATAAATGAAAAATAATAATTAAAAAAAAGATCCAGCTCATTTTAAACTAAAACTTGGCTAAAACATCGTGCACAGGTGATGTATTCAGCATAAGTTACCATGGCGATTTAGCCCGGTAAAAAGAGCTCACCGAGTCATTAATCTTGCTTTGCCGTTCACCCTTCAGGAGTAGGTGATGTCATCAGGAGACGGTCAAATACTGGATAACATTTAATTTGTCTCGTATTCATAGTTTTGGCGAGTTGATGTGTAACGCTGCTGTTCTGAATGTTTATGATCTTCAATCAACCTTAAATGTGAAGTAAAAGGCATCAAGCATGACTCATAAAAATTTCAGAGTTTATAAGAAGCTGTTTATTTTTTTACAGACCTTTCATAGACTCTAGTTTTACTATTTATATTTATATCAAACTATTAAAATTATTTTGTCCCTTCTGCCTAAGTAGCAGTCACCCCGAGATCTGGAAAATAACGCCTCACTGTTGTTCAGACGTTCAACTCGACTTAAAAATATAATAATGATGCTTCTAATCAAAAACAGAATAATGTTTAAATAGTTCACTAAGAGGCTGCACTCACCTTCCCCTCCAGGATCAGCTGTTTCCTCTTGTTGATCTCTTTTTTCTCATCAAAGTCTGTTGACTCGAGTTTCTGCAACATGGAGTTTACAGTGAAAACACTTAACTGGTGAGGCAGGTTCAAAACAGGCATCCCTGACTAACGGGACAATTTTCAGACTGTCAGTCATCGTGTGAAACAACAGCGATGTTCCACTTTAACTGGATTCAGCACAGTGAAAAGCAAGAGGTGAGCATAAGTGATAAAACATCCGTACTATCTCACACTCCCGCCGGGTCACGTTGACCTGGGTGAGGATCTTCAGGACTTCCTTCTCCTCCACAGGATATTCCTTCAGCTTGGTTTCTGTAAGAAGACGAGAGGCCAGTGTTTAAACACACACACACACACACACACACACACACACACTTTGTGATATTTACAAGATGGTGATGAGCTGTAGATCTCAAAAAGCAAAAATCATTATCTAATCTCTTTTGCAATCAGAAATTGTGCAAACATCCAAGTTTAAGATAAAATACAATCTCTAAAAGTCAAAAGTTTTACATGTTTTACTTATTAATGTTACCGATGGACTACAATCTATCCTGAGGTGCAGCTTTCCTACCAGCTTTATTCACAGGTCTTTAAACTGAGCCCTAGATGCGACTTACGAATCTGTTCTTCGATGGAGTGAATCAGGTGGATGTCGTACTGCGTGACCAGCGTGATGGACACTCCGTTCCTCCCTGCAGGAGGAAAACATCACAGTGTATGAGTGGTGTTTATGTCGCGAGGAAGACGATTTCAGAAGAAAAAAAGAACCAGAAACAAAACCTGCTCTGGCTGTTCGCCCGACTCTGTGGATGTAGATCTTGGGAAGGCCGGGGGTGTTGTGATTAATGACGACCTGGACAGTTGGGATATCCAAACCCCTGTGGGTGGGAAGTAACAGGAAAACGCATGTTTCTGCATTGAAATGCTTTGTGGTGTCTCCATTGAGGAGTGACAGAAGCCTTAAACAGGCTCACACTACATAATGTTTGTGTCAGATTTGTTGATTAGAGTCATAAAAATGTGGCCTTTTCATTTCTTTCCAATGCTCTGTGTGCATTCTCACCTGGCAGCTACATCAGTCGCTATCAGGATTTTGTAGACGCTGGCTTTGAACTTGGCGAGGTTTGCAAATCGTTGTTTCTGAAGAACAAAAAGCACAGTCTGTTATTCTGCGGGTTCATTTATCTGCTATAAAAAGCTTTTCAACAGACTCTTTGTCCCTTTAATGACACAAATATAATTCCCAGATATTTGTAGAGGACCTCTGAGGAATTGTGAAATCTCCAACACAGAAAGCAAAGTCAAATCCTTTGTAGGTGCAAAGTTAATTGACTGCACCTCACTCAGCTGTCATTGCAAAGAAGCTGCCCTTAAAATGTCTCAGCAGGCCCCCTGCTGATGTCAGTTTGTGCCCTTGCTGCTGTTCACACAAGCCTCACCTGTTTCATCATGGAGTGCAGAGAGATGGTTGGAAAGTTAAACTCCCGCAGCATCATGGTGAGGATCTGACAGCTCCTGAATTGGTCAAGAAAATGTATTCAGTGCGACGTGAGCATAACCACAGCTACAAAAAGGCGAGAACACTCAAAGACCTGCACGCAGAAGTTTTACATCATTCATATGATCGTTTTTTTCCTCTTCTAAATCAAATATATGTTATAACATGTGGAAAATTAATGATCACAGTCCAGACTGTGCTTCATAAAACAGCACCGCCTTGCTTTAATCTGTAAATGTGCACACAGGATGCTGAACCCCTCGTGGCTTCTTACTTGCACGTGTTGGTAAAAATGATGATGGACCAATCATCATGCTCATCGGTGAATGTCTGGATCAGATGAACCAGGTAGGCGTCCTTCACCTTCTCTGGAGTGAGGATGTATCTCTGGTCCAGCTCCTCTACCGTTCGTGTTCTGACAACATCAATAACAAAAGATAAATCACTGACCACTGATTAGATTTGATATTTCAAAAATATAACAGACAGCATCGCTGAAGGTGACGGGGCTTCAGAAACATCAGGTGATGAAACAACTGAACACTGTGGAGCCTCTGTGACACAGCGCTCATGCACAGTTAGATTCTATTACCTTTTTCTGCCCACCGAGATCAGAAAACAGATTTAACCTCACCAGGAGGAGAAAACATGTAAAGCTGAACAGAGAACATAAAGCTCAGCTGCTGAGCTGCTGTTTTATTCTGTACACACTTTCACATTTTACATCGTTTCTTTTAGTTTTCTGTGAACGTATCCGGTGAAAATCTGCACACGCCGTTTCCCAATCTGAACCCTGCTAACAGTTTTATTCGATTTCTCACTGGACCATGAATAACCTGCAAATCGCGAGACAGATGCAGGTCACTCACTCCGATTTGCTCTCCCAGAAGAACGGTTCGTTCATGGCGATGCTCTTCAGCTCCTGCAGGGTGTCGGTCAATGTGGCGCTGAACAGCATCGTCTGACGCTTGGCCGGCAGGATCTCCAGGATCACCTCCAGGTCTTTGGTGAAGTCGGTACAGCCCTGCTCCAGCAGCCGGTCTGCTTCATCCAAAATCTGCCACAGACAAAAAGGAGACACACAAACAGTCACTAAAACCAGGAGATATTATATCCAATCACATCACAGTTACTGAACATCTAACTGTGGCTCCACAAGGTGGAAAAATACTAAACAGTGTGCACACTGGTGAAAGATTACAACTTGTACGTGACATAAGTACTTCATATAAACAGAAGTTTATGTAATAACAATAATCTTATCATTGGATCTGGAGTTTCGGTGAACTCACCAAGAACTGGATCCTCTTCATGCTGAAGGTGTTGGAGCTGCGGATGTGATCGGCTAGTCGGCCTGGCGTTGCTACGACTACATGTGGTTGGTTGGACAGCTCCAGGGCCTGGGTCACCATGTCTGCCCACAACACAGCAGAGTCAGCACAGAGCACGAGTATCAGACAAAAGCAAACCAAGTTCATGGAAAATGGCAACACTGTTTGGTTCCTGCAGCTGAGCATCATCACATTTTGAGCAGGACTCCCACCTTTAACGGTGAACTGTGAATTCTGCACAGGTGGAATAAATTCACTCAAAGCACAACAGAAACAGGTAAATCTGGCACATTTTTACACTCTGATTAAAGGTCAGCTGCTCAATTATTTGCTTCAAAAATACTGATGAGAGATTTCAGGGAGAAAGAATCTCTGATGTTTATTCTTTTCTTTTTTTTGTTGTTGCAAAAAACAAAAAAACAAAAACCTCAACCCAGAAATAAGAAAGTAGTTACCCATTCCACCGACGATGATGCATTCTTTCAGACCCAAAGGTTTCCCCAGGACTCGGAACTGCTCTGCAATCTGATAGGCCAGCTCCCTGTAAAAATGTGTGTAAAAATCTTGAACGACCCCTCATTTCTTTATATTTTGTTTCCAAGGATCAGACTTTCTCGTATTTCTTTTTTTTTTTTAAGTGGTCTTAAACAATAGTTCTTTGGGCTTTCTGAAGGTCTTTCAGAGTTACTCATTGGCCTGCTTTTCACTCATTTTCACTCTAGTCCTTGTAACTGATCATTTTCAGATGAATGTTTTTGGTTTGTTAAGCCAACACTGACCTATGACTCATTCAAGGATAAAGGAGACACTTAGCTCAAAGGATGAACCAGTATTAGAATAACACGCTCCAAAGTAACGTGTTAATGTAATAACATTAGATTTTTCAGTAACTTAGTAACTCTAATAAATTCAGTAATCATATTGCAGTTATAATTACTACAGAGTAACTTGCCTGTGAGAAAAAAAGCAGTTTACCAAATTACTTTCTCTGACGTGCAACTAAGCAAAGTACTGCATTACTTTTAAGAGAAGCAAAGAGCAACGCGTACTGCTTTTTTAAAACTAGGAGCCCAACACTACACACAACAGGCTGATCAACGAAGCAATTTTAAACCGAATCTTTAAGCACTTTGTTACCAGCTGCCTGTAATTAAAAACACATTTTTTCCCATTTCTTTAGTTAAATCTGTGAAAATGAAGATAACACAGCACAAAATAGTATTTATGCACCAACCCAGTGATTCTCAATTATCACCATGAATCTTGAATGTACATCGAGGTTATTATAATGTATAATAAAACTAGATATGAAAGAAGTTAGTTACCTAAATTTAGCTAGACTTTTGGAAAACTGTAAACTAATTAAAATGACTTTGTGAACTTGAAAACGAACTAAAATAAAATACAAACATGGAGGAAATATCCTTGGTAAAAAACATTATTACAGCTTGTCTGATGAGGCATTACTGAGACTCTGGATGCTCACATCTGTCCCCTGCACTGACCTGGTAGGAGTGAGCACCAGGCAGAAGATGCCGTACGGGTCCTCTGAGAGTTTCTGCAGCACTGGCAACACGAACGCTGCTGTTTTCCCACTGCCGGTCTTGGCACAGCCCATACAATCCCGACCTGTGGAAAGAAACACCTCAATAGTGATGGAGCAAATGTAGAGCTGCCGAGGAAGTCCACCTCCGCTGTGTAAATAACAGAGAAAGTCTTCCAGACATCCTCAACACCAGCTTAACAGTTACTCAGAGATCCTCCGGCAGGTATTACAAGCATATATGTGACAGTATCCCCGCCCCGTCTTACCTTGGAGGATAGCTGGCATGCAGTTTTCCTGGACTGGAGTGGGTTTGTTGATTCCCAGCTGTTTACACTGTTTAACCAGCCAGTCTGACAGACCGAGGGAGGAAAAGTCGCCCATTTCTGATTTACCTCGTCCTCTGAAGCTCAGTGAGATCAGCTGTGGACGCGTTTTGATAAAAGAATCGCTAAAATACTCTTATTTCAGTAAACACTAACACATCCTCGTGTATCAGGTCCGCGGGCGCTTTCTGATTACGTAACAAGAATGCGTCTTCTTCACTGGAGGAAAGTGCGCGTTGCTGCCATCTCCTGGTCGGTGTAGCGAACGACACTGAAAGCAGAGAGTGGAGCAAAAAAAAAAAAAGTTGATAGATCGGTTAATTTATTTCTGTCCCCACAGAAATCCAATCTCATCTATTCTGGAACGATGCTAAAGCTGACCCTTCATATATGAGCTGTTTCTCTGTGACATGCGCATCATTCAGCGTTTTTAACGCATTAAAATTAAAGCAGGAACATGCAGAGCGTTCTTATGTGCCTAAATAATGATGTAATGTAATGAAACTATATATGAGACCTTGGGCCCCCTTTGTAAGACTCAGTTTAATTAAACGTTGCATATTCACAAAGAAATATGCACACGTAGTGGAGCTTGACGCTTTGCCAGGTTTCGAGTTCTTTGTGTCCAGCACTACAGATTTGTATTGACCTCTGAACCTGCCAGAGCCTCAGCATTTTCATTGTAGAGCTGGGCTGTCTCTACTTTGTCTTTGCAGCGCACATTTAAAGGAAATATTGAATAAAATGTGCCTATCTGTAAATCCCCAATCTTTACAGTAATATATATATTTACCTGGATTTCTAAGATTTGGTTTTTATTGTGAAACACAAGCCTTCAGGGTTCTGAGAGATCACCTGTCGTAAAGTTCTCGCCATTCACGTCACAATGATGAAGTGAGACAAAGTTTCAGATCGATAAAAACCTGTTATTTTCTCTATGTGGCAGATTGTGTCAGACTGATCGCTTCATGGTGTATTGTCACGTGTGATTAATGACCAGCAAGATGAAGGGAATCTTTCACAGGCATCATAAAAATACACTTTCTCTGGTCAGAACTTGTTAAATTTCACATCAGTCAGAAAATGTTTTTTTATTATCAGAAGGTGGTCCGTGTGGGTTTTAGAGGCTTTGCAGTCAGCCACGTATCCTGATCTGCTTGGGCATAAACCTTGAACTTAAACCTTGACTTTTTCCTGGCTCTCTGTGCTTCTGCGCTGCGCAGAACTGCAGCAGTCTCACATGGAAAACTCCAGAATCTCCTTTCAAAATCCAAGATTTGATTCTCTGCATAGATTTATTTGTTAATGTCTTGCAGATGATCATGCGAGTATTTTCTTCACCTGCCACTGTGGGCTTGCGAAGGACAGTGTGAGTTAATTCAGTTACTGCTTGACTAGAGAGGCAGAAGAAGCTTCACCAAGAAAAACCCATCTGTGTCTGTAAACCGGGCTGCCAGAGGTGATTAATGCCCTGTGTGTTAAAGGCAAAGGCCTGAAGGTTTAGCTCCATCCTGTCCAGACCGTCCAGCTGTGCTGCAAACTGCCTTGGACCGAGTGAAAAGTGTCTCTCTAAATTAAAAGGAAAATTGCTTGAATGCAAAGGCGAGGATCCGATGTTCCCTGCTGCCTCCCTGCAGCACAGGGGCGCAGTCAGCTGCATCGCTGTAACAGCCCACTGAGCAACATGATTAGCGCTCCCATTGCTCTTCCACCACACTTGAGGCTCCAGTCTCCCATGTTCAGCCTATATTCATGCAGATAAATCAGTGGAGACTCTTTCTAAGCACACAGAAATATTTCCAGCACTTTTAGGGGGAAATATAGAACTTTAACAAGAAAGCAAAATGGTGCAAACAAGTTTTGCTTTTCCAAAAAGAAACCGACTGTGTAGCACTTAACCGACCTGTCTATATCCCAGATCGGCGATGCACTGAAAGCATTTGGCAAATTATGAAATGGAAAAATACAACAAAGGAGGGCGTGAATAGACTTAGTCTCAGGAGATCCAATATGGCTATAAAAACTACAGCAATTGCTCTCAGTTTTCAGAGGCTTAATGCCTGCATCTGAGTTTAAAAAACAAAACAAAAAAGCTCTAATCTAATCTGGCATATATTTGTACATTTCTATACTGATTTGAAATAATTGGGATTACCATATAGCTCTTTATAAACATCTCCATACTCACCATAATCTGGTTTGACATGAGATTAACACATCAAGTGCAGCAGTGCGCATCATGACTGATTGTTTGCTTAAGCTTTTGTCGTAAATAGCTATCGGGGCGGGGGATTTAAGGCTATAACTATGTCATTTTGACATAGTTCTTATTCTGGCATATAAATGAACAGTCGGAATAATGAGGAGTCATTTCCACGGAGCCCGTTAGATGGCACTGTGGAGACCCCGCGGTCCCACAGAAATAGTTGAATGGAATCCCAGTGTGATCTGGCACAGTGGTAGGAGGGGAGCGCAGCACACAAGTCCTGGAGGAGGTTTGAGCCAAGAGCACTGTGCTGCCCGACTTTTCATCGACATTCGTCCGTCTGTCCGAGCCGCAAAGCAGAGCCAAACGTTCGCGGTGCGTAATTACGCACGGATACGACAGTTTCGCGGTGTTCTTGGCTGTGGAAACCCCGCGGACAAAGAAGGGCAGGCGGGCTGGAGTGCAACTGACTTGAGCGGAGAGGAGTACTGTTGGAGGGGAAACTGGAGGAATCTGGAGTCGGAAGTGATTTGTCTTTTTTTTTTTTTCAGAAATGTAACTTACGTCCAGGGTTTTAGGAAAGGAAAAATCTTTTTGGCGAGAGGGAAATTAGGAGTGGATTTAACCTCCAAAATAACATCTAAATCCTCGGAGCATGGGGTAAGTTGTGGTTTTGTGTCTGAAATCTTTTCTCTTCAAGTGTTGATTTAAAAAAAGAAAAAAAGAAAAGCTGAATGTGAACTTTGTGACGAAGTAGTTTCGTTTCTGACGACGTGGGTTTTTGATTCCGTTGGACGGCATCTTGTACAAGCTTTTGGAGCAATTCTACCGTTAGTTCACACGTGACAGTCTGCTGTTTTCTTTGTTTACATCCCGGTAGCTGCTGAGCGAGAAAGGAGTCTTTAATTTGAAACGTAGATCCCAACTTATTTTGATCAAAACTCTTATTTTTTTGACCGCTGTGCCAACGAAGATAATCGCATTACATGTAACCGTCTGGCTGTCACGCTGGCGGTTTGTTTAAAAGTAATGGTAATTTTTTATGATGACGCACACGGAGGTCATTTAAATGCTCCAACTGCTGAGACTTCCTCTATTCTGTTCCTCCTCACTGAAGAGCGAGTCTGCAGGCTGATTCTGTTGCAGGGGATCCTGGGTGGCTTTTATTGGGATGCTGTTGGTGTCATGCTGCGCTCAATCTCATTAACTCTGTCAGTGTGTTTGCGTGTGTTCAATTATACGTGCAGGTCTCCAGCTAGGCTTCAGATACACCTGAACCCTCTTCCCACTACCAGAGTCCAAGCTGTTAGCTTCCAACCTCTGGGAGACTTATATGGCGCTTTAAGATGCTCCTTAAATGAATGCAAAGCACGAGAGCATCATCTTTTATCTTTAATGTGATTTCACTGATGCGCCACGATAAGCTGGCACCCGCAGGAGGATCCGATTTCACTGCATTATTGCATTATTGTGGTTTTACATTCTATTTATTTGCAGTCTAAACTACTTAATGTAATCGTTCTCAGTGCACAGTAATGCAACAGTGCCGATATTTACCCGTTTACTGCTCAGATTAGACCCCGTTTCCTAAAACGTGTGCTCCTATACAGCTAAAATGTGATCTAAAATACATTTCAAGAACATTTATTTTCTTGCCAGCAAAATATTTGGCTTGGAAATGCCTCAGGGTCGAGCTTGAAGAGGTGTCTGGAGAGAGGAGAGGGACTTTTGGGCATATCTGCTAAAAGTGCTGCCCTGTGACCCCGGATCCAGATAGTCAGAAGAAGATGGATGGAAAATATGTGATAATGGAAAAGACTAGAAATCTGCACTGTAAGACAACTGTCATCCAGGAAACTCAGATTTGAACAGTTTTTCATTGAGCTTAATATTTTCTTTTATTTATTTGGTTGGATCCAGGGCCAAAATTGAGTTGGTCAGGTTAACATTTATGTGGCGGGGCATAGTCCGAGGACGCACCTGAGCGGCACCTTTTCTTTTTTTGTTTACAATTACCATTAAAAAAATAAATAAAGTAAACTGGCCAACAACAAGTAGCTATACATACCTGAAATTCCAGTATGAATTGTAATATTTCACTTGTGTTAGTGCAGTGATTGGAGTACTTTTACAAAGTGATTGCAAACTGCTGTAAAGCACCCACGCATTCAATTCTTAGGTTTGAAGGTTCGAGGTTTCAAAGTCATGGAAATATTTGTGGTTTCAGGGCTTTGAAACCACAAATGTTTCTTTTGCTGTCGTGTTTTCCATGTGTGAGATGGAGAGGGTGCACTGGAATGTGTTACTGTCAATAAAAGTCAGATTAGGAACTAAATACCCAACCCCAGTCAGCGTGGCATTGTGCCACAGTGTCAACGCTAAAAGCTTAAAGTAGACTGTATCCACTCTGTTGATGCCAGCGGGGAAATGGTCCTCTGACAGTAACAAACAAGCAAACATCTGCTCCGATGGCCTGTGTTTGATGCATTTTCACTGTCAGAGCTTAAGCCAGGCATCAACTCTGCTTCATCCCTCTGAGCAGCAGAGAGGCAGCAGGATTCAGTCACCTGGGCCAAATGGCAAAAAAGGAGAAAAAAAGCTAGATTTAGTCACTGGGCCACCGTGTACTCTCAAACAGGAGTCTGCAGAACTCATAATATCCAGAGACGGCCTGCAGCTCTTCTGCACACTTGACAGATGGAGCAGAGTCTTGATTAAGAGTCGCTTCAGGTCCATAAACCAAATGAATTTTCACACAGGTGCTTTCAAGCCGTGCTGCTTGTCTTGGAGTTCTTGTTCTTATCCTCTGACATGGGTAGCCTGGAAATGGATGGAGATGCAGTCTTGATATAATGAACACCTTCTAGCTTGAGGTAACAGGCTGCAGATTTAGACAGGGTGAAGTTTATGACCAGTTTCTATTAATTCAACATCAATGCTCGGCAACAGCAATACATTAAAAATGGTTCAGAAAATCTGCATTTTCGGGCAGCATTTGGAGGAGCCTAATGAATGGGTTTATTGTGTGTTAATGACACAAGAACTATGTATAAGTACTATTTTTAAATGGAGCTGTGGTCTTAAGTGTAAGTCTTTTTCATGTGTGTTTTTAAGCAGGTCTAACCTAAATGAAATTCTTTGTTTTTACCACAAACAAATTTCCCACGTGTGGGACTAATAAAGGTTATCTTATTTATGATCCTTGAAGTGTTTTGTGCAGGATATGATCATGTTCTCTTGGTACTGTTGATAAGTACAACAACCTCCCCAGTTCCAAATAATTGTAACACTTTTACTCTTCCATGGAAAATGTTAGCTCATTTTGAATTTATTGGCAGCAAAACATCTCATAAACGTTGGATCGGGGCAACAAAATGCTGAAAAAGTAAGTGTTACTGAAAGGAAACAACATTTTGCCATAATGACATTTGGCAACAGGTCTGCATTTAATGAAAAAATATGAAGACTTTTAAATGTCTCCTCATTTACAGTACATAATATAATTCAAAAATATTCAGTGTCTGGAGAAATCGCTGTGCACAAGGGACTAGGCTGAAAATCAATACAGGGCGCCTATGATCTTCTGTCCCTCATACAGCATTGCATTAAAAACAGATACGATTCTTTCATGGAAATCGCTGCATGGGTTCAGCAACACTTCCAGAAATCACTGTCTGCATGCACAAATGCAAGTTAAAGGTCTATGATGCAAAGAAGAGGCATATGTCAACATAATCCAGAAATGCTGCCATTTTCTCTGGGCAAAGCTCACTAAAAATGGATAGAGGAAAACTGGGAAAATGTTCTGTGGTCAGACAAATCAAAATTTTAAATTCTTCTGGGAAAACATGGACACTGTTCTGGATTTAAGAGGAGAAGGACTATCCGGCTTGTTATCAGCACTCATCACTACATCAGTGCCTACGGAATTGGCAGCATGTGCATCTGGAAAGGCATCAAATAATGCTGAAAAGTGTACATGCAATATAATGCTCCCATCCACATGTCTTTCTCAAGGAAGGCCTTGCATATTTCATTAAGACAATACTAAACGACACACTGCATCTATTACAGCATTGCTTTATAGTAGAAGTCTGAGCTGCCTGCAGTAGAGACCAAATTTCACCAACTGAGAACAATTAGAGCATCTTGAAACCAAAAATACAAGAAAGAAGACACTTTGAGAAGTCCTGTATCAGACAAGAATGGGACAACATTCCTCCTCAGTTCCTAGACATTTACAGACTGTTGTTAAAAGAAGAGGGCATGCTACACAGTGGTAAACATGGCCCTGTCCCAACTTATTGACGTGTCGCTGCCATCAAATTCAAAATGAGCTAATATTTTTCCTGAAATAGTAAAATGTCTGTTGTGAATAAAACATGGGTTTATGAGATCTGCGGATCACGGTATTCTGCTTTCACTGACATTTTACACAATGTCCCAACCTCTTGATGTGGACCCCCTGAAGCAGTGGCTGGTAAGATCAGCAGGTTTTATGCTTCACCTTATAACTTGAACTATCTCCTTCTTGTTCTGCTGCAGAGGAGTGGTCTGCCAGCTGTAAAATGTACCCGCTACACCGAGAGAGGTACAAACACACCGCTGTCTCTGTGTTGTTGCTCTGTCTGATAGGGATGGGTGATACCTCCTACCAATTAATGCTGAGCTTTAGGTCACTGTGTGTACCTTTCACTCAGCAGAAGCTGCTTAATTACAAACGCCTGGGGTATTCAAAGGGTATAAGTTTGGTATCTATTAATATTATTTGGTTTAAAAAAAAAAGTGTAAAAAGTAGCTCAGTATGAATATAGGGACGCTTGTAAAATTTAAAGTAGGGCAGCTATTAATGGAAATGTCACCATTACATCATGAAATTGTGAATTTTTACAGTTAGGTTTTTTTTTTTTGATTCTCCAAAATAAGACATCAGGTATTAATACATTGGGGATCAATTCTCCCATCCCTGCTTCATTAAATATTTATTTGCCTTTGAACAAAATCCACCCTCATCTCATCCTCCCCATCGTGTTAATCCTCTGCTCGGTATCTGTGGAAACTGTAACAAGCTGTAAGATGTGATTCGCAGAGTGGAGGTTTCATGCTTGTCGTGATGTGCAAATGTTGTCAGCATGTTGTGCTGCCCTCGCTGTCATCACCTGGTGTCCCTTTTATCACGCTGTCGTCCTGTCACACACTTTGTCGCGGCTCAGCTGTTCCATGCGCTGCTGGATTGTCTTGCAAGTGCATCGTGTTGTACGAGCTCTTGGCATGTTTTGCATGTTAAGCCTCGGTGTTTAAAATAACTACAAATGTTAAAAAAATGTTGTGATGTAAAAATATACTGTGGATATTCTTGACTCAAGTTAAACTCATTGTTTTTTTTGCTCTGTTTTTTGGGTGGGAGGGGGGGGGGGGTTGTGTGAAACACTTTCTTTGAGCAATTTAGCGCTTGTAGCTTAAAACATGGAGTTTCACATTTAAGATAAGATAAGATAACCTTTATTAGTCCCTCGTGTGGGAAATTTGTTTTTACTGAAATATTTTTCAGCATTCCTCATTCACAGAAACCTGTTGTTGGTTGGCTGAACACAACTCTGCCCACTCAGTGAACACAGTCAGTATAAAAGGCCTCAGGCACATGAAAGCTTCACTGACAAATAATGGACTCTTAAAAGAAACAAAAGTTGAGTCCTCTCTTCTCTTCTAGGCCTTGACAATCAGTTGTATGTTTAAATCATAAAAATAATGAGGTGCTGGTGTCAGCTTCATCATTTTTTTCTTTTTAACTGTTAGTTGAGTAAAGCAAACTCTGATTTTTTTTTTTTAGCTTGTGGGATTTTATTGTTTTAGTATTTTGTGAAATTGAAAAAGCAGTTAGATGCAGCAGGTCTGGATTTAGCTAGCTCATGAAGACAATTTCAATACATGTATCATGCTTCTTTATCCTTTTATACAGAAATGTGGAGCCATCTACATTTGTTGTTTAAGGTGGCGATAACTGCTGTAATTAATGTAAGATGGATATAGCCAGCGTACATGAATATATAGTTTGATGAGGATGGAGCTGATCAGCTAGCTACAGTGGGGCAAAAAAGTATTTAGTCAGCCACCGATTGTGCAAGTTCCCCCACTTAAAATGATGACAGAGGTCAGTAATTTGCACCAGAGGTACACTTCAACTGTGAGAGACAGAATGTGAAAAAAACATCCATGAATTCACATGGTAGGATTTGTAAAGAATTTATTCGTAAATTAGGGTGGAAAATAAGTATTTGGTCACCTCAAACAAGGAAAATCTCTGGCTCTCACAGACCTGTAACGTCTTCTGTAAGAAGCTTTTCTGTCCCCCACTCGTTACCTGTATGAATGGCACCTGTTTGAACTCATCATCTGTATAAAAGACACCTGTCCACAGCCTCAAACAGTCAGACTCCAAACTCCGCCATGGCCAAGACCAAAGAGCTTTCGAAGGACACCAGGAAAAGTATTGTAGACCTGCACCAGACTGGGAAGAGTGAATCTACAATAGGCAAGCAGCTTGGTGTGAAAAAATCAACTGTGGGAGCAATCATCAGAAAATGGAAGACATACAAGACCACTGATAATCTCCCTCGATCTGGGGCTCCACGCAAGATCTCATCCCGTGGGGTCAAAATGATCATGAGAACGGTGAGCAAAGATCCCAGAACCACACGGGGGGACCTGGTGAATGACCTGCAGAGAGCTGGGACCAAAGTAACAAAGGTCACCATCAGTAACACACTACAACGGCAGGGAATCAAATCCCGCAGTGCCAGACGTGTTCCGCTGCTGAAGCCAGTGCATGTCCAGGCCCGTCTGAAGTTTGCCAGAGAGCACATGGATGATACAGCAGAGGATTGGGAGAATGTCATGTGGTCAGATGAAACCAAAGTAGAACTTTTTGGTATAAACTCAACTCGTCGTGTTTGGAGGAAGAAGAATACTGAGTTGCATCCCAAGAACACCATACCTACTGTGAAGCATGGGGGTGGAAACATCATGCTATGGGGCTGTTTTTCTGCCAAGGGGACAGGACGACTGATCCGTGTTAAGGACAGAATGAATGGGGCCATGTATCGTGAGATTTTGAGCCAAAACCTCCTTCCATCAGTGAGAACTTTGAAGATGAAACGAGGCTGGGTCTTCCAACATGACAATGATCCAAAACACACCGCCCGGGCAACAAAGGAGTGGCTCCGTAAGAAGCATTTGAAAGTCCTGGAGTGGCCTAGCCAGTCTCCAGACCTCAACCCCATAGAAAATCAGTGGCGGGAGTTGAAAGTCCGTGTTGCTCGGCGACAGCCCCAAAACATCACTGCTCTCGAGAAGATCTGCATGGAGGAATGGGCCAAAATACCAGCTACTGTGTGTGCAAACCTGGTAAAGACCTATAGTAAACGTTTGACCTCTGTTATTGCCAACAAAGGTTATGTTACAAAGTATTGAGTTGTATTTTTGTTATTGACCAAATACTTATTTTCCACCCTGATTTACGAATAAATTCTTTACAAATCCTACCATGTGGATTCATGGATTTTTTTTTCACATTCTGTCTCTCACAGTTGAAGTGTACCTCTGGTGCAAATTACTGACCTCTGTCATCATTTTAAGTGGGGGAACTTGCGCAATCGGTGGCTGACTAAATACTTTTTTGCCCCACTAGGTCAATGCTAGCTAACTAGCTGGATTAGGAATGTGCATCCTTTTATTCACTGCAATGACATTTGTGATGCTAGATGTGCCAAGTGAAAAACAGGCTTCCAAGAAAACAGCCACTGGCTGGAAAAACTAAACAGTAGACTCTTTGGAGAAGGAGTGGCCAGTTAATTTCTCAAAATTCCGCATAAGAAGGAGTTTTTTTTTTTTTTTTTTTTTTGTTCAAACACTGAATGAGTAAAGGATTGAGAAACCGAGGTAACTTCATGGTCATACAATAGTGATTTGTCAATCATAAGGGAGCCTCAGCCTGAGCCCAGCTAAAACACACCAACGTTTTATTGCCTATTTTAATTTTGGAAAAGCAGTTGTGAAGATCCTAATCACAATTCGGTGCACACCAAAACATTCACACCAAGACCCCTTTGGAAGAGATGGTTTTGGTCTGGGTCCAAGAGAACTACAAAGCAGTTTCTTTAAGATGACTTCCATCAGCTACCAGAGCTATTTCTATTTCCATATCTGGCCAATAAGTGGACTGAATGTGACACATTTGTGGTTTGACCACAGTTTTCTTAGTTTTCTCTGTGTGGACCAGAGGAAATGAACCTGTGAAGACTTGAAATTAGCCAATGAGAAAGCTTAGTGAGAATGCAGATTTAAGGTATTTCTGAATTTGCTTCACTTTCGAGACACCCTCCATGCTACATCCATCGTATATATACAGTCTGTGGAAATAAGTGCATCAAAGCTGTTTCCTGTAGGCAACTGAAACGAGCTGTTGTCTTGCTTCCTGTCGTTATGAGAAGCTAAGCTCCTGGCTATCAGTTTCTCATCTAAAAATTGAAGCTTTTACATAAATGCGCATTAGAGGATTGGAGTTTGTTGTTGTCTGAATTCATGGTTATACAGCACAGCATGTGGCAGAGTATGATTATGATTAATGATGATTAATTACTGTGGAGTCATAGGAAAGGATTAAGATATTTCAGACCAATATAAGCTCATTTACTGTTGAAATGTTTTGTAACGTCACAGAGCAGCCTCCATGTGCATCGTACAGGGTGTCTACACTTTGAACATGTTCAGTTTACCCTCAGTATAATGATAGTAAAGTGGATTATCTGTGTCCTCGCTCTGGTCAAGGACAAAACCAGCTGCTCTGTGGGGAGAATAACCTCTTAATTGCTGTTCTTGAGACATGCATAATTGAATTAATAACCAGTCATCTTGACTCACTTCTATTCATCTTACCTCATTTTGCTGTCTTGAAAGTACATAAAAGTGAAACGATGGGGGGAAAAAATCAGCTCTTTCTTTGTGTTTCTACCTGTCTTTCATGCCCTGAATACAGAAAACACTCTGGCTTTGTGTCACCTACACAAATCGTGACAACAGTCAGCCTCCTGCAAGAGGAGCTGACCTTCACATAAGTGCAGTGCTGCTGTTTAGCAGAGCTGGAGTTCACGTTAGGGCGTTTTTCCAGTTAAAGTGAAATCAGTGAACCGTGGAGCTGCTTGATGAGTTGTTCAACTTCTTCTAATCAAAGAAAATCTAAAGTGACAACCATAAACCTCCAAAGCTTTCCTTACTTTGTGCCAGAGTTGGAAATTTGGACAGATATGGGGACTTGTTTTGCAGCTACAATATGAGCTGGTGTTTCACTTAGCTGTGCTATTTTGGTATGTAGTTGTAGCGTGTCATGTTGCCCGACATGCCAGGCACTTTCGCTGGCTCAGGAAAGGTGGACGCGGGGCTACTGGCTCTCAGAGGTCGGAGGAAGCAGACCCTTTAAAGGAGAAGTACTGTCAGAAGAACAAAGAGAAGCAAAAACATTTTCCTGTTTTGGTAATCCCGATGCTCCCAGAGGGTGCAAAGCCACAGCAGGCTGCCTGTTGTTTGTTGTCTTAATTCACAGATGGTGAACAGTGATGCTCAGTTGATGTGCTCGTTTAGAGTGAATTTAACCCTTTTCAGATGGATGCAGAAATTAGGACAAATCCATGTTTGTGGGTCAAAACCTCACTCATCAGCAGCCACTAGCATCCCCCACCTCTCTGCTGTTTTAGGACCCCTAAAGCAGAAGCATTTGGAAACACTGCTGACCCATTTTCATTTTCTGCACAGCCTGAAACTGAAACTTTAAGATACTTCTGGATCGTGTCTGATCAGTCACTACTTATCCTTCCTTTATGCACCATGCTTCTACCCCATAACTTTTTTGTGGAAGGAAAAAAAGACATCTCTGGCTTGGCTAGCAGTATTGAATTTAAAATCAAATGCAGGTGTCGGTGACCTTGTGTTGTGATAATTGTGCAGGGAAATTCTGCATTCTTTCATGACAATCCTGCCTAAATGCACAGGAGGTACACTCGGTCTACTTGAATGGTGCATTTTCAGGCAGACGGACATGAATGGTATGAATGTGAAACACTCTTCTGGAAAGAGGTCGTTTGCATCAAGATTCTATTTTAAAATGAAAATGTATTCATGTGGACATGGCCTTAGACCATCTGCAGTCTTTGCAATCACATCTCCTGCTGTAGCAAAGCTGACAGCATTTTTTAAAATTCACACACAGTTTTTTTTTTTTCAGTCTTTTGAAATATTTTCTCTCCCACATGAATCAGGGTACATTTCCACAAATCGAAGGTCCATGCTCTAAAATCTGTAAAGCCACTTGAGCACATTTGGGATTTTTTTTTTCAGTACTGGGCTTTATAAATGAAACTGACTTGATGTTGGGCACATGGTGCTCTAATACATCAGACTGGAGAAGGTGAAGCTGTCATCTAGCTGACTGATCTGTAGACGAACTCTGACAAACACAGGGTTTTTTTAGAATCCGGTTGTTCAGTCTGACGTCACTAGCCGTGTCTGGGCCTAAACTCTGCTGCAGGTCCATATATCAAACGAGCACTATGGCATTACTGAGAGTTGAAAAACTGTCTAAAGTCTTTCATCTTTAATAAAATGATCAGCGTTCTGCTCTTATTTGTTTTTGTTTCTAATGTCTCTGTAAAGCACTTTGAATCACCTTGTTGTTGAATTGTGCTATACAAATAAACTTGCCTTGCCTTGCCTACCAGGTGTAACAATTGAGTTTAACATCCAGGCATCCATGAAAACGGAATTTATGACATTTAACGGAGTTAGAAGTTAGCTCGCTAGCTTCTATCTAAATACAATATAGCATGTCCTGACTCCGGGGCTTTGGAAACAAATTAAAACGTACAGCTCTGTTATCACTTCCAACATAAATGAAGACAGAAAACTAAACAGCAGTGACGTTTGTAGGGTTACTGAAGTTTGGCTAGCTGGTATATAATGATGTGCTACATGACCGCTAGCGACACAGCTATGTTAGCATAATATAAACAAGCTAACTTTTTTTCCACTCGATAAAAGTTAACGTGAGTGTTCTCGGTGGTCAGGAACAAATGTAATCGCATGGCAGGATGCTGTAAAAGGACCAAACTTCAGCCAGGAGAACAACTGAGATAATCCATCCACAATACGAGGTTAGTCATTCATATACTGCTGCATGGGCTGGGCTGTAGTTACATCCTAAGGTTTTAAAAACTGAGCTTAAATAAATAATTAGCGGTAATAAAAGCCGAGGGAGGTCAACAGTGATCACTGACTGTTTTAGGAGCTTTTTGAGATTAAATAGAAGAAAATACAAAACATTAAACATGTTAACAACACAAAAGCCATATTAAACGCAGACTACTTTAGGCCCGGAAGTAGGATTCGTCACGTCATCACTTAACAACCGGATAGGTAAAGTAGACTTGACTATAAAACTGGGTTCATTTATATTCTGATTATAGGAAAACTACTCTCACAGGACACTGTTAGGTACACATGTTGAATGGCTCATTAATTCAACTGTCTATCCAGCCAGTCACATGGTAGCAACTCTGTGCATAAATGCACATAGACCTGCTGAAGTTCAAACCAAACAAAAGGATGATGATTTAAGTGACTTTGAATGTGACATATTTGTTTTTTCCAGACAGGCATGTCTGAGTATTTCAGATGTGCTGGGATTTTCCCACACCAGATTTTAGAGGATGGTCTGAAAAAGGGTAGAAATATCAAAGGAGTGTTAGGAATGTAACTGTAACCACTGTAACAAAATGTATCAAACCTCTGCAGCAGCAGAAGACCACGTCAGCTAAGGACAGGAAACTGAGGCTACAGTGCACATGGGCTCATCAAAAACACTTAAAAAAAGACTGGATAACATAAGACTAGAAAAACTTGAGTTTAGTTTGAGTTTTCTACTGTGGCAGATAATAGAGTCAGAGTTTGGTGTAAATAACATGAAATTATGGATCCATCCTGCCTTGCTTCAGTGGTTCAGGCTGGTGATGTTTTGGTGTGGCATCATTTAGCCATCACAGCCTACCAGAGTATCATTGCTGACCATGTTCATCGTTTTCTGACCACGCTGTATCCATCTTCTGATGGCTGCTTCCAGATCTCAATCCAATAGAGTGCCTTTGGGATTGCGTGGATAGATTCATATCATGAATGTGCAGCCAACAAACCTTCGACTCTGTGATGCTGTCATGTCAACATGGGGTAAAACCTTTGAGGAATATAATCTATATTACAAAAAATGCAGGCAATCTTCAAAGCAAAATGAGGTTCAACACCATGAATGTGTACCCATTGAAGTGGCCAATGAGTGTACACCGCTGTTAGGGAAAATGTTCTAAAACACTTCTTCAGCAAAGACTCAGAGAAGAGAAACACACAGAACTTCTTGCTAGCAAGGGCAGCCTCCAGACTGAGACTCGCGCTTAGAAACTGCCCCGGTCTTTATTTATACTTCAGTGTGTGTGTGCGCGCGCGTGTGTGTGTGTGCGCGCGTGTGTGTCCTGCTGATCAAAGGGTCATAAAAGGCACATCCTTGGTCAGGAAGAGGGTAGACCTCCCTCACCCTAGATAACATTGGTGAGGAAGTCAAGCAGTTAAAGCACTTAGACTAAAACAGACGTAACTACGTTAATCCTACCATAAAACAATAAAACCAGGTACAAGCTCTCTCGTTCTCCCAGGACGTGGGGGTGCATTCCTGAGGTGCACGCCAAGCCTGCAGCCTGCTAGAGATCACACACAATTAATTATATGCCTCTAAGTATACATGGTTGAATATTTCCTAATACAAATAACTACATGCAGTATTCTACCATATGCAAACTTATATCACTAAAAGATTATACTGACTACTAAATACAATTTTCCATTAACAACCGCATTCCAAATTATTATGCAAATTGTGTTTAAATTTCATAAAGATTAAATAAGTTGTTTTTCAATTAAACCCATGGATGGAATTGTGTCTCAGGACTCTTTGTATCACTGAAATCAATCTCAGACACCTATGATCAATATTTGCCAGGCGAGCCCGATTAAAGGGAAAAACTACTAAAGAAGGATGTTCCACATTATTAAGCAGACCACCATTTTCAAGCAATATAGGAAGGAAAAAGTATCTCTCCTGCTGAAAAGCGTGAAATAGTTTAATGCCTTGGACACGTAATGAAAACCTTAAATATTTCACGAAAATTTAAGCGTGATAACCATAATGTTAATTTGTGGCTGAGTCAGAGCACACATGGGTTTGTGCAGATAAAGGCACAATGATGAAGGTTTCTGCCAGACAAATACATCAGCAAACAAAGCAGCAAACAAATATTTGAAGCTGCTGGTGCCTCTGGAGCCCTGCGAACAACAAGGTGTAGGATCCTCCAGAGACTTGCAGTTGTGCATAAACCTTCTATTCGGCCACCCCTAACCAATGCTCACAAGAAGAAACGGCTGCAGTGGGCCCAGAACGACATGAAGGCTAATTTTCAAACAGTCTTGGTCAATGATGAGTGCAGTGCAACCCTGGATGGTCCAGATGGATGCAGTGGTGGATAGTTGGTGGACGGCCACCATGTCCCAACAAGGCTGCGTCGTCAGCAAGGAGGTGGTGGAGTCATGTTTTGAGCCGGAATCATGGGGAGAAAGCTGGTCGGCCCCTTTAGGGTCCCTGAAGGTGTGAAAATGACCTCTGCAAAGTATGTGTAGTTTCTGACCAACCACTTTCTTCCATGGTAGAAAGAGAACTGTGCCTTCTGCAACACAACCATCTTCATGCAAGACAATGCATCATCTCATGCTACAAGGAACACCTCTACATCATTGGTTGCTATCGGCATAAAAGAAGAGGAACTCATGGTGTGGTCCCCATTCTTCCCTGACTTAAATCCTATTGGGAACCTTTGGAGCATCCTCAAGCAAAAAACTATGAGGGTGGGAGGCAGTTCACATCCAAACAACAGCTCTGGGAGGCTATTCTGACATCCTGCAAAGACATTCAAGTAGAAACTTTCCAAAAGCTTACAAGTTCCATGGATGCAAGAATTGTAAAACTGCTATCAAATAAGGGCTCCTATGTTAATATGTAACTTGAACTGTTAAGATGTTTTTGATTGAAATAGCTTTTGATTTCAGTGAAATTGATCTACAGGGTGGGCCATTTATATGGATACACCGTAATAAAATGGGAATGGTTGGTGATATTAAAGTCCTGTTTGTGGCACATTAGTATATGTGAGGGGGCAAACTCCTCAAGATGGGTGGTGACCATGGTGGCCATTTGGAAGTTGGCCATCTTGGATACAACTTTTGTTTTTTCAATAGGAAGAGGGCCATGTGACACATCAAACTTATTGGTAATGTCACAAGAAAAACAATGGTGTGCTTGGTTTCAACGTAACTTTATTCTTTCATGAGTTATTTACAAGTTTCTGACCACGTATAAAATGTGTTCAATGTGCTGCCCATTGTGTTGAATTGTCAATGCAACCCTCTTCTCCCACTGTTCACACACTGATAGCAACACCGCAGGAGAAATGCCAGCACAGGCATCCAGTATCCGTAGTTTCAGGTGCTGCACATCTCGTATCTTCACACCATAGACAATTGCCTTCAGATGACCCCAAAGATAAAAGTCTAAGGGGGTCAGATCGGGAGGCCTTGGGGGCCATTCAACTGGTCCACGACGACCAATCCACATTCCAGGAAACTGTTCATCTAGGAATGCTCGGACCTGGCACCCATAATGTGGTGGTGCACCATCTTGCTGGAAAAACTCAGGGAACGTGCCAGCTTCAGTGCATAGAGAGGGAAACACATCATCATGTAGCAATTTCAAATATCCAGTGGCCTTGAGGTTTCCATTGATGAAGAATGGACCCACTATCGTTGTACCCCATATACTACACCAAACCATCACTTTTGTTGTTCCAACAGTCTTGGAGTGATCCATCCAATGTGGGTTAGTGTCAGACCAATAGCGGTGGTTTTGTTTGTTAACTTCATCATTCACATAAAAGTTTTCCTCATCACTGAACACAATCTTCTGCGTGAACTGAGGGTCCTGTTCCAATTTTTGTTTTGCCCATTCTGCAAATTCTGTGCGCCGATCTGGGTTATCCTCGTTGAGATGCTGCAGTAGCTGGAGTTTGTAAGGGTGCCATTTGTGAGTAGCTAATATCCGCCGAAGGGATGTTCGACTAAGTCCACTCTCCAGTGACATGCGGCGAGTGCTACGCTGTGGGCTCTTGCTGAATGAAGCTAGGACAGCCACTGATGTTTCTTCATTAGTAACAGTTTTCTTGCGTCCACATTTTGGCAAATCCAACACTGAACCAGTTTCACGAAACTTGGCAAGCAGTTTGCTAACTGTAGCATGGGAGATGGGTGGTCTCGTTGGGTGTCTTGCATTGAAATCTGCTGCAATGACCCGGTTACTGCGTTCACCAGATATCAACACGATTTCAATCCGCTCCTCACGTGTTAACTTCTTCGACATGTCAATGGCTGTGAACAAAGAGAAACTTGTAAATAACTCATGAAAGAATAAAGTTACATTGAAACCAAGCAGACCATTGTTTTTCTTGTGACATTACCAATAAGTTTGATGTGTCACATGGCCCTCTTCCTATTGGAAAAACAAAAGTTGTATCCAAGATGGCCGACTTCTAAATGGCCACCATGGTCACCACCCATCTTGAGGAGTTTGCCCCCTCACATATACTAATGTGCCACAAACAGGACTTTAATATCACCAACCATTCCCATGTTATTACGGTGTATCCATATAAATGGCCCACCCTGTACTAATGCTGCAAATTCAACAAATGACCATTTTCAATTCTCTACAACCTATAAAATCTTTTGAAACTCTGTGTGCGTAATAAATTGGAACAGTACTTTTTAAGTTTTTTATTTTTGAAAAACATACTGTTTTCATTGGGAGTTTTGTTCAGTAACATTTGAATTATGCTCTATTGGTTGATGACTCGAAAATTATGCTGACTGTCATTTGAATCGACTATTTAGGAAAAACAGAGAAAAATATCATTTACATAATAATTTGGATTATTACTTACATAATTTGGATGTAAGTAATAATTTTCCATGAATGATTGATACAGCACTCTGTGTGGTGCAATGAATGAAACTGTACTTCTGTCTTTTTTTTTCTTGCTGAGTTAGCACAAGAGGGAAACGGCTACTCACAGCGGTCGTTAGTATTCATAACAAACTTTCTCTTCCTCTTAGGAGTGAATATGTCTTTAAAAGCTTCCCATAGTCATAAATTATATTCTCCTTTCTTAAAACTTTGCCACCTTGGCTGGGGTAAATGTTACTAAAACATAATTTTTCTTCTTTGAGAAACGTTCGGCATTAACAGGGCTTCTACAGATCTCACAGTCGCTGCCATCACAGACTCTCGCTTGTAAACTGTTTGCATGATGGTCCATGCTTCTGTGTTAATGTAGTTCGTTTTTCAGCTGTTTACAGCAAGGAGTGTTTGTTCTACACAATGTGTAAATGCTCCTTTTTTGACCCTTTCTTAACCTCCTGTTCTTCTCCGCCTCTACTGGACCTCCTGCAAGCTTTCTCCTCTTTTCCTTTTCAGATTTGAACACTGGCTTTTAAGCACAACCAATACGATTTCTGGCAGTGACTTCATCAGCTTTCCACTTCCCTCAGGCTATTTACAGCCCCTACAGCTTAAAGGCTTCATTATTGCCAGTTAGAGGAGTATTTTCTCAATGGGCAACTGGTCATGTTTGACTGCAGGGCCAAACAGGAGGGTGCAGCTCCTGTTTAACAGATCAGGGTACAGAATGGGTACTGAGGTTAAGAAGAGAGATGGAGAAAGCAGCGAGAGAGGATTAGAAAGTGATGACTTGGGGTGAAGCTCACACAGCAAAGCCATAGTGTGTGTGTGTGTGTGTGTGTGTGTGTGTGTGTGTGTGTGTGTGTGTGTGTGTGTGTGTGTGTGTGTGTGTGTGTGTGTGTGTGTGTGGCAGATCAAGACTGAATAAGAAATTCTTTTTAAAAAGTCTAAGCTAAAGTCCACAGTTATAAGTTTATGCACAAAGAAGATATCAGGATGAAAGTATTTCAATGTTTCTAGCATGATATACACTAAGTTTACCAAGTGCACGAAGGACCTCTGGTTGACTTTATGCAAACTTTGCTGAACTATTTAGACTTGCTGATGGGAAAAATCCATACTAAAGAACAATCTTTGACATTAACAGTGCAGTTTAAAATGTCACATCACGGCTAGATCACATTTATTTATATCCAATATAGTGGAATATTTCATAGTTAAATATTTTACATTTTGAACTGACACTACTTGTTAACAAAGCTTCCTTACCTACAGTGCAATACAAGAATCTTAAGCTACCCATCATTTCTTTACATTTTGCTTCCATGACCTGCTGGTAATTTTTTGAAGTGCTCTTGAGTAGCAGTCGGCTTTCTTGAGGTCTTTTCTTTAAACATTGGCTGCTTTTTTTAAAAAATTGAGGAAACTGGACAAGTGGAAGGCCTAAAAAACAAAACTTCAGTGGAAAAGTAGCTGAAATATTCATAAGAAATAGGAAGTGTAGCAAAGACCTAATCATTCAGTTGATCCATCATCAGAAGTGGGCTCAGTGGAAGGGCGGCTGTCAAGAAACAGCTGAGATATGGAAAACTACAGAAGAAGTTTGTTTGTTTTTACAGAAGCATATATAAATATCTCAGTTTCAACATTTGGCATTATGTTAATCTCATCTCTGCATTATCTTGTCATTTACATTTTACGTATCTCAAGGAGCAACCATCTCCTCATCTTTATTATATGAAACAATCTGCCAACAGCTTTCAGTTGGGCGACTCTAATCTAATGTTTATGGCAGACAATAATATTTATATTCTCACCGTCAAAAGATAAAATCCTGCTCAAAACATCAGATATGGATCAAGAAAATTAACAGCACCATGAAAGTACTTAATTAGACTCAATAAAAACGAATTATCTGGCTCCATAATGGATACTCGGGATGTTAAATGCAATAAACCAATAAGCCAAAATAAATAAGAATTAACATCAAAGCAAAGCAGCTTCTGTTGGGATTTCCCTTCTATCATATTTTCATCTTAATGAGAAATGATGAGTGACTGCTTGTCAGCTCACAGCCGTCACAGCAGATCACACACAAATTAATGTCGCGTCGTTCATTTGGCCCGCCTTGACTCCGCTCCGTGAAAAGCCTGTCAAGCTAATCAGCTCAGACAGAATGCGTCACGTTGAAGTTTGATGATATGAGCAGATTAAAACAGGATTAAATTCCTCCTGAGGTGAATGAGCAAAAACACCGCACGGCAGCTTGGCAGTCAGGGAAGCCTCGTCTGAACTAATGTAGTGCAGTAAAGAGCCTCACACCCTCACAAAACACATGTCTGCATGTCTGCATGTGCTGTACCGACTTGTACTCTGCACAGTTTACATGAATCATTAGACGTGGACAACTTTTGTGAAAGTCAAGTAAACACATGCTGATTGGGCCTATTTTAACTAGAGATGGCACGATACCACTTTTTTATGTCCGATACCGATACCGATATCATAAATTTGGATATCTGCCGATACCGATATGAATCCGATATAGTGTTTTTTAATCAACAAAACTGTTTTTTAAAATATCTTGCTGCATTTTGCAAGTCTGCAAGTTCATACTCAAGTTTAAAACAACAACTACACTAAAGCTATTCTGTTATACCTGTATACAAAAAAAATATTTCATAGTTCAGCAATACTGATCAATCTAATAAACTTAGACCTACACCATCCTCCCTATTCTGGTATTTTAAAGAGTACTTAGCGTAAATATTAAGCAACCTAACTAATAGGGTTCCAACTCCCAGCAACAACAAAAATAAATAAATAAAAAATAGGGAACCACCCCTCACGCGCCACCCCATGATGCTTAATCGACGTAATCAACCTTAATTTGATGCAGTGTGAAAAAAAAATGCACAGAAATCAATTATTTTTCAAGAAATATTAAATAGATTCAACATCTTTCTTCAACAAAATTGCAGACTGCACAGATGGTACCTTCCCAAAGTAAAAAGTACTATAGCTTACTAGGGTATATATATTAGACTTAATAGTCACTATATACAGTAATTGACTTCTATTCATTTTACATCAAATTAAAACTTTGGGTGTCAGATAATTATTTATTAAAAGCTAGACATTTTAAATGAGAATAAGAAAGAAAAGTATGTCTTTGTGCCCCCTTTTCCCTGTTCATGCCCTATCGGCCCCCTTGGCTAAACTTTGCTAGATCCGCCCCTGCACAGTTACGTCAGCTACGTAGAAAAAGATCCTGGTGTAGAAAGTAATATTAAATAAATTCTAACAACAGCTTATCAAGCTTAAACGTGCTGCTGTTGTTCAGCCGCTGGTTTGCTCTTTCTGGTGCAAAGTGGACCAAAAACAAACAAGAGAGACGGACTCGCGACAGAAAAGCCGATCAGCTGATCAGTTTCACGATTGAAGTAGCAGCCGGAGAGCGAGAGGCAGTCGCTTGTTAAGCTTAACGCAGGAATGCTTTACAAACATTCAGAGATGGACTTACACACTTGCTTTACTTCTCTCGGGGATAACTTTGTCGGAGATGAAATGCCAGGTTGCTAGCGAAGCTCCACATGCTATCCAGACCACGACAGGTCCCGCATGCCACAGCCACTGCTCCGACGTGCTAACGTTCTGAGGTGAGTTACGGCGTGTTGCAAGTTTTGTGAGGTGCTTTCATGATATTTAATGGATCGGATTACATTTTTTATTTTTCTCCGATATCCGATCCAGTAATTTAGGTCAGTATTGGACCGATACCGATACGTAATATCGGATCGGTCCATCTCTAATTTTAACATCCTCTTTTCTTGCTGATGCTTATGTTATATTTATTGTCAGTCTTCCAGGTGCATTACACCTTTTGTTAAATATCAAAACCACTGTTTAGTCAGTCTTTATGTCTGTAAAGCATCTTAAGCCCAAATTATACTTTCGAGGGTTTTTCATGTCCTTACAAACTCCAAAGTCCACAGCAAGATGTATTGATTCTCCTGCAGGGAAAACAGATTCTGAAACACATGAAACCTTTATTTTAAGTTGACCACTATTCTTCAATGACTTCATCAATGACATCACTATGTAAAACATTTACACAAGGCTATCGAGCTGTAAAATTGCCATGCCCTTGAAATAAGAGCAGTTGCCTTGCAGCTTCTCTGGCTAAAATGTCTCAACCGCAGGCAAAGCGTATTAAATGTTCTGCTGCTGCCTGCCAGAGTAAACACAAGAGTCCTCATGCACTCCTTTAGTGCTGAGGAACAATCAGGAATTGTGCAATATTTTAAGACCCATGAAGGCAAGAAGAAAAGGACTGCAATTTTAAAGACATTTCTGGCTCCACGGTGGAATATAATGGGCACTCTCTGTGCTTAAGCTCTACTTCACTGCATTTTCTAAAATTCAGCCGAGTAATCGTGCTGACAAACAAAGGAAACTGAAAACATAAAAAGCTCTCCTAGGGCTTGAGGCTTCACCCCAGTTTAGCAGAGGAAAAAATGGTCATGGGGCAAGTCATTTTTGAAGTGGCAATGTCCTTGGATGAAAAATTGTGTTTGGGGTAATGTATGAAGGTCTGCAGTAGCGTTGCCTTGACCTAGATCAGATTCTGGTTCAAATGTGGGGCTGCATTTCAAGGTTTGGTTCCAGGGGTGCCTCCAGAATTTATTCATGGGGTGGCCATATGGGGGCCACTAAAAATATTGGTGTGACAAACCAAAAAAATGGTGTTTGCTGTATTATCATGCTGTTGTCAAATAAAGGTTATTTGAAATATGGCAAAAAGAGAGAAAGAAAAGAATATATGCCCACTTAATTTCCTGCTATTAAATTTGATATCACCAAAAATGGTACTGGGGGGCCAGTACGTTTGGTTCAGAGGGATGCTTATGAAATAACCTTCATTTCCTGTATGCATCTCTATTTATGCCGGCAATAGAATGCCAAAAAGTAAATAAATAAGAAAATTAAGTATGTAAGACCTCAAATTTATGTGTGTTACATACATCAAAAAATGAGCTTCCCACAGTTTAACAGATTAACTGGCAATTCAACACTGGCCATAGGCGTGAATGAGTGTGAGTGGATGAATGATGGATGGATGGCACACTGTTCATCATATTTCATACAATATAATATAGTTTTGTTCTTTGTGTGAATTAGAGTTGGGCTGTGAAATATAGATGCTTAAAAATATATTTAAGCACAAATAAATTCATGTATGTAATTATTGTTCCCTCTGTTGCTTTAATTCGAGAAGCATGCTGATCCAATGTCTAAATACTGTCTAAATAAATGTATACTTCAATAAAAGATTCTAAAGCAGTCATCAGAAGCTATTCAAATCTGCTGAATCTGAAGCACTTTGTGATGAGTGCAGATTTTCATGTCAGATCATGTTTTTATTGTACAGTGAAATTTTCATATGGCACTAAAATGCAAAAACAAATCAAAAGACAAACCCTTTGTACGATTTTTGTTTGTGACTATTAGAAGTGGATAGAAGGATACGGACAAAATAATACAAAAAAAAATAAGACTATAAAATAAAATCGTAAGTCAACAGCAAGAAAAGAAATCCTACATTACTGACTCTGCTCTGAAAATAGTCTTTAGCATTCAGCCTTCTGCTGTATTTTACACTCTGTGAATGCATTTTACGATGCACACGTAAAACTTTTCACAAAACACTAAACACAAATGTTATCCACAAATCGCACGTAGTTGTTTTGCACACCATCTTATTCCACTGAGAATTTTACAGTTTAACTAAATCCACTATAATGCACGTCTGCTTAATGTAATGTGTGCACACTGTCATTACCACACGATGTGGACATAAACTAGTGGGTTTTAGTCTATGAGGCATGTACCCACTGGTGAACTGAATATATATCATTCATGAAGGGGAAAAAAAACAAAGAATCTGCAGATCCTACTGTACTACTAAGATTTTATTTGGCATGTGTGTGTAAATAATGGATGAGCAATAGCTTCTGAGAAATAGCTTTGGTAACTTGCATTATTTAATGATATGCTAGGCAATGTGTTTGGGTTATCTATCCTACTTAGCTGTGCAGAGCTGTTAGTGGCCGATGAAAGCTGTAATGTTCACGTAAAGAGTGAAGTGGACAGTACTTTGGTTTGTTTAGTTAGTGTAATCAAACAAAACTAACCAAATGAACTAAAAATATTTATCCATTTAGTCTTGTGATATAAATAATTTCACCTTTTGATGCTAACCATACCCAACACGTCTTTAAAAATGAATAAAAATGCCATATTGGCAAAAATGTGACATTTTTATGAAGTTATTAGATATCATTAACAAAAGGTCTGACAATGAGCTGCAAAAAGTTCATGAAGAGACATTTAGGTCTATAAAGATTTTTTTTCTTTCTTTTTTTTGTAGTTTTGCTTCTACACCACCACACTGGATTTCAAATCAAACAATCCAGATGTGATTAAAGTGCAGACTTTCAACTGCAATTGAAGTGGTTTTAGAAACAAAACAAAACAGTCCTGCATGATTGGACAAACTAATATCATTTTAAATATAAGGATTAATTTTAATACTCAGATTAAAATCCTTTTGCAGGCTAGCACTCATGGACATCATCAAATACTGTTTCCTCCCCTG
Organism: Astatotilapia calliptera; assembly: GCF_964374335.1. Classification (NCBI taxonomy): domain Eukaryota; kingdom Metazoa; phylum Chordata; class Actinopteri; order Cichliformes; family Cichlidae; genus Astatotilapia; species Astatotilapia calliptera. The sequence continues at coordinate 34,656,628 of NC_137436.1, read as the reverse complement.
AGTTGCTTTGCTGGAGCTTTCACCGCAGCTGCCTTCAGTTGTGGGTCTCTCTGCTTTGAGTTTTGTATTTTAATAACTAAAAAGCTGCTCTTTTGGGGTGCATTCAGGTGACTGATGTGCACATTGAAGAATATCCCATTATCCATTTGCACTGTGATGAGCAGTTGACAGCAGCTGACTCAATGTGAGCAGAGAGTACGGCCATGTACACTCCAGAATTAATCCTGCTACTTCTGTCAGCAGCCCTCAATAAACACTAAGGACTTTTCCCACTGGCAGCCCTACATGCCCATGCCATAATGCTACCTCCACCGTGTTTGACAATGAATGCCTATGCATGTTGTTGTAAACGTTTTGTATTTCCATTCATGAAGGCTCCTCTGCCGCCTGCTCGGACTGTAGACCTTGACAATGATGCACCTACCTCCTCAATAGTGCTCTTATGAATTTGTTTTTCTTAACCAGGGAAATTCTGCCACTTTAGTTACCGTATTTTTCGAACCATGAGGCGCACCTGGATGTTAAACTTACTTGTTACACCTGGTAAAGCAGCAATGACTATATGAAGAATAGTCATTGCAGCTGTTTTCACTTTGCAGCCATTTGTGCTCAGTTTCAAATTACTGCTCAGACATCTCCGATAACGGTTCATTACCTCCGTTAGGAGGAAAATCACATCCCAGATAAATTTAAACTGACAGTGATGAAGTAACAATGGAATGAAAGCAATTATTTTGAAATCTCCACCTCCAAGACCATCAGATATGGAGTTTAAGCGTGTGTGATATTATTCTCTGCATTGCATTAAAGTTTAAAGATTTGTCCAAACTTCTGCTGCCTTCAAGTATCACATGGAAAATCGTAATTAGGAGTGGATTGCATATGAAAGAAGAGCCGGAACTTCAGTGTGCTAGAATCAATTCATCGTTTGATCGGTTTCTCTGCTAATTCTCGTCAAACCTACGTAGTTTTCACAGTTTTCATGCTGAAGTAGGGCAGTGCAGTATACACAAAACAAAAGTCTTGCTTGATTGAAAATAGATTTCACACCTATCCATTTTCAGTAGGAAAATGCTTGGTGTAAAATGAATTACTATCTGTTTTCATGACCTGTTAAATGTCAAAATAAAAGCATTACATGAGCTTGTAATTTGTTTGGGCAAGCACTGACTCCAGCAAGAAGGGGGAAAGGGCATGAATGAATGATACTGTATTAAAAATCACGATATGTACAAGAAGGAACAGCGCTGAATTTCTCCCTACAGAAATGGGCAATGGTCTGTGGTAACGACACAGATAATAATACATTTGTAAATGTTTGTCTCAACTTATCAACTTATTGTGAATGACAGTGAAAACCAAGTAAAACAACGGAGTGTAAAGCGATTGTTGTCTAAAACAAGTAATTTAATTCTAATGAGCTTGAAAGCCAATATTTCTTGTGACCATCTTCATTCTTCAACCGAGTCAGAACTGTGTTGGGCAAACTTTCATGTCGTATCTTAAAGTAGTCTCCAGGAATCGCTCTCCGGGCTTCTTGAAGGACCTTCGAAGCTCTTCTTTGGATGTTGACTGACTTTTAGACTTTTGTTACCTTCTCTGTCAAAATGATTCCGCACTACTTCAGATGTTGAGGTCTGAGCTCTGGGGAGGCCCGTCTCTGACTGATAGTGTTCCACTGTGTGTTTTTCTTCTTTTACTACAGTGGCAGTGTGTTTGGGATCATTGAAAAATAAAGCTGTGTGGAATTAGGTGCATAACAAATTAAATTTCACGGTGGTTCAAAATCTAAAGGTACTTTTCTAAATTCACCATTCCATCAATTTGACTAGATCCTCAATGCCACTGACTGAAAAGCCTCAAACTATGATGGAGCGTCCACCATGTTTTAGAGATGGCTGCAAAAAAAGCTGTTTGGTTATTTATTTATTTTTTGTAGCTTCAACGTCAGAAATCGGATCAAATGTGACGGACTGCCAGGGAGAAACGATATTAAAAACTGATAAAACAAAAAACTGTAGAAGTGTGACTAACTGTTACTAGTGCAGCTTAAATGTTGCAGTATTAAGGGTTGAGACTGAATGTTCCTCTTTGTGTAGCCATGTCTAATGTTATCAGTGCTCTGAAGTGACTTACTAAGTAACAAATATAGTAGCAGAGTGGAAAACTATTACTGCACAGCTTTTTATTTCATGATTTTAAGTAATCGGTGCCACAAACAGGATACCAGAAAAGCCAAACCAGCTGCCAAACATGGTAGTGGAGGGGTGATGATTTAGACTTGCAGCCAGAGGACCTGGGCACCGTGCAGTCACCGAGTCAACCATCAACGCCTCTTTAATTGGCCTCACATTTCTCTAGAAACGAATGTGAGGCCATCTGTCTAGTAATTAAAGCTTTGCCGAATTTGGGTTATACAACAAGCAAGTCACCAAACAAAAAACAGAATGGTTGGAAAAAGAAAATAATCAATGTCAAATCTGCAAAGTCAAATCACTTCTTTTTTTTTTTTGGCCCTCACAAAAATGTGAGCAAAGCAGTTCGCACTGAACTCTGAGGTCTAAAGGTTTTTATTAAAGGAGTTCCTGCTCTCTGAATGCTTGTGTAAAATCAGTGCCTCACATTTTTCTGTCTTTGGGGACATTATGATGGAACATTTATGGATAAAAAATGTTAGTGTTTCTTTAGCCTCAGTGAAAAAAGTATAAGCGACTTGTCAGAATATTATTAGAATAGGAATGAAACCAGTAAATCCAGTGTGTACATGGACTAATGTGATATTTCCTTACTTGTTTTTTGATTGAATCCACTTTTGGGTACTATCATTTCTATCAGAAGTCAGTGATAGTCCTTATATCTGTTGCTGCAGCCATCCTGGACCTGAAGGACAGAAATCTGCTCGCTTGCTGGTGCTGCTATTGTCTATTGTCTCTTGTACTTCAGCATTTGTGCTGAAACACTAAGAACTATTGTTTGTATGCAAATGTTGAGTAATGCCAAGCAAATCCTGCAGGAACAATTCTTCATATAGTCATTGCTGACCTATATACATGCGTGTTTCTCCTGCTTGGAGAAGGACCAAAGCCTACTCACGTTGCACATTATCCTCATTATTGTTGCTATATAATTGACTTTCCATGAGAATGGCTCATTGGCTACACTGACTTTGTGCAAACTCTATTAGCTGTGTAGTGTTGCGTGAATTCTCCAAAGATCCTGTGTAGTCGCTTATTGTCCAGCCCACAGCGAGTCTATGTCATTGCCTTCAAAGAGGCCGGGACGCTAATTGCACCGCTAGTACATAGCAAATCTTCAGCTTCATTTGCATCAATAGCCTCATTACACCAGGAAGGCATGAATGACCTGAAGGTCTGTGAGAAACACAAGCACATTTAGAGATTGGAGTATTTTAGTTGATGATTTGCATCCTGACAGTTTTACATCAAAGAATAATGATACTGAGTCACTGTTTTTGGTGGATACAGGTGGAATAGTCTTAGATTAGTGAGCTAAAAACTGTTGTACAATTTGCAATTTTCTCTATGGCTCAAAAAGATCAGAAAAGAACTCAGACTACAGTTGTCTTTCCAGAAAAAGCAAAAAACAAACACTTATTAACAGAATTGCCTTATTTTGTCTGTAATTATTCCATCCAACATTAATCTATACAGCGACTGCCAGCTAAAAAGAACCTGCTCCAACCAAAATTAGCTTCACCCAAGTTTCAGGAAGACTCAAAAGCACCGCCTCTGTTAGAATTTCAAGCCAGCTGCTCATTAAAATTGAGTGAAAAAGGTAGAATTATATTCTATAAGGTTGCATCCTGGTAATTTGATAGAAACATTTGATATTACTTGAGTGAGATCCTGATCCGTTCACTTCAGTTCATTTAAGAGAGTTTTGAGGGTTATGGGTGTTACTGCTGACTCCTGCTGTTGATACCTATGATGTAAATAAAATGCTTCGAGTGAGTATTTCACAAGGTTTCTGTGCTTTGTTTATATTGTTTTCTTCCTGTGTTATTATCCTAAAAAGTAAAAACAAAAGAAAACAAACCAAAAAAATAAATAAATAAAATGTAGAGCAAGTTTAACTGCGAATGAAATTAGTGACAGGAAGACTGAAGTGTCAAAACTGTCAGGTCAGATATCCATGTGGATATCTCAGAAACTGTGCAAATACAGCCACAGCTAGTTTGAGTGAAAAATATAAATATGTATCTTACTACACACAGACCCTGTGTTCCACTTAAAGTGATGGTCCAACATTGCTCTGTGATGCTCCAAAGATCACTCCTCTTTATATTCAGAGCCCCTAAAGAGTTTCTCCTCTGTGAAAACTGGCTCAGCCGAGAGCGTCACATGCAGACAGATTTAAGTCTCCTGAGAAATCAGGCATGTAACGGCTGACCTCAGGCAAGCCTCTCTGTCTGTGATAGAGCTGAGTGACAAGTAAAGAGTTCAGGCTGAAGGTGATACATTTACCTCCCGGTAGAAGTGACGTGTTGTTACAAAATGATTGATTGCACTATACATAAACAAATTAGGCGCACTCGAGCAAATATGCATAAGTGCCGAAACATTTTTCATTTAATTTGATGGTCCATATGCTAAATGCTGTATTGCTCATAAAATAAATAACATTTTGTATTCTTCTTCCTCTCATGCCATTTCTCTTACTGTATAAATATATTTTAAGAAAATGTAGATAACTGCAAATTTATTTCTGTCAACATGTTGGTAAATATAAACTCCTGCTGGCCTTAAGCAACAAAGCATGTGGCTTACAGATAACACTTCAAACATGAAGAAGCTAGAGATTGCAGGCAGATTTGGACAATAAATAATTCTTAAATTCTCCAGTTATGAACAGATGTGTTGACAGCTTCATAGATTGTTTTCTTCATAATTCAGACATCAAATATAATCATGACCTTATTAAACTTGTCATTTTTGTAAAAAAAAAAAAAAAAATGTTTTAATGTGATATGTAGAAATGTCGTTTGAACATGCTCAAGTTGTTTACGGAGTCCCTTTAATCGTAAGTGTACGTGCCACTGTGCTTTTTAATGAACGTGACACCAAACAGTCATAAGTTAATTTTTTCCTGTCTTTTCCTTTAAAGAGAGCAGCCCATCTTCAGTGCCAGAGCTCATGTCTTCCAGATCGACCCGGCCACCAAACGCAACTGGCTGCCGGCCAGCAAACATGCCGTCACTGTGTCCTTCTTTTATGATGCCACCCGGAATGTGTACCGGATCATCAGTGTGGGTGGAACTAAGGTAGGAGCCCAAGACTCTTAAATCCAGTCAGAGAGTACACATGTATTCAGATCTGTGCCTGTTCACATCACTGAAACACAGATCTGGAATAGTTTTAGGAATGCCAGGACAGATTTGACCACAGCTCTACTGCATAAGGCAAAGCTGCACGGGGGCTGTAAGAATCCTGTACGGGCCGAGTGGTGTCAAACACAAATGCATGAATGGGTTTTATTATAGACTGTATGTAAACAATGGAGGTAGCTGCTGTCATATCATGCAGTGCTTTGCGGACTTTTCAGCTGCTAGCCTTTAGCTGCATCCATAGACTCTACGGATGCTCCGGTACCTGCTTTGCTAAATCTAATAAGACTAAAAAATAAAATTTCAACACAGACTTTTTAAATGTGCTGTATTTTATGCATTAAAAAAACTTCAAAAGGCAACAATACCACAAACACAGAGGTAAAGCATAGCTTGGCAACTAATAGTTTAATAAGGCACAACTGGTGAAAGAGGACCGCCAGTAGTTAGAAAGGAGAAAGTCCTTATATAGACTATTTTTACATACACGCCAATGTAATTTGGATATTTTACAGGAATCTATGCAGTTGATGTATTTTTGGCCATTAGAGGAACTGCAGTTTTTTGCCATATTTTATTTTTAATCCTCTGAAATTGCTGCTTGCTTTTATAATTCCTCATCGGGTCACTTTTGAGTCATTCACGTGTTACCACAAACTCTGGAGTTGAGGCACATTAGACAATGAATCGTCCTCAGGTTTTTACGATGAAAGCAAACCACTTTCCAAACAAACTTTCTCAATTCTTTTAGCATCCATGAATTTTATGAACATTTGTTTCTGCATTTATTGAAAACATTTCTATTAAATACAGGAAGCCTGACGTGTGGGACTGTGTGAATTAGCATTTTTAGGGTTGTCTCTATCACACCTCCCCTCACATACTGTATGTTTTCCTACACATTTTGCAACAGTGGCCCTCAGACCAGCTCTTATAAAAAGCAGCTAAAACTCACCACTTTTGTTGTGAAGCACTTTGTGATACTTCTCTTCAAAGGTGCTGTATAAATATAATTTTACTTTACTTTTATCTTAATTGCAGTTTCCTCATCTGGTACTAGTATAGCACTGATGTAGAGACACTGTTTGTGGAGTATTATATTCTCCTCTCCTGCATTTTATTTAGCAAATGAGATTCTTTGAAGCACTGGAAGAAGATCTGTTTGCTTTGTGGCTGTTTTGGGTGGGATTGCATTACTCAAACACACCCATCGTCAGCAGAAAATCTCTAACGCACCCACATTGGTAACGCAGCCTCCACAGCAGCGCTGAAGCACCTGGGAGTCCCTAACAGGATATCTTGTTAGTGAAAGAAATTCAGAGAAAACGCTGCACTTTGTTGTTTTTCAGCCAGTTGTGCCAATTTGCCACCCTGAGACTGGAGGCTTTTGGAGAAGAGAATAAAGAAATCATTTGGCAACAAATTCACCTCATCAGACTGCTCACTCGAGAATATTACAGAAGAGACACAACAGAACGAGCTTTTTCACGTAGCTCGCTTTCCGTGGCCTGGTTATAGGTTGTTTTTGTCTCTGATTGCAACTGTATGTGACACAAATTTATTTTTAATGTCAGGGATTATAGTCACATGATTCGTTTGGTGATGCTGTGATTGTTGCTCACACACTGCCCAGTTTGCTGTGATGAGCTACAGTGAATAGATGCTCTCTTTTCGCTCAGTTTGTACAAATGAAAAATCGTTTTTTTGTTGGCAGTAATTATTAATGTCCTTCTTCTGTTTGATTTGTATATCATCATTTATCCCCGAAAGGGATCTTGGAAAACAGACTTTTGAAATAACTTGACGAGTGCCAAACATCTCACTAGTTAATTATGATGGTGAAGATCATCCCCCCTGACCTTGATTGGTTTATTAGAAAAACCCAAATACTTCATATCTCAGATTTATGTTTATCTGTAAGTCCTCTGTATGCTTTATAGATGTAGTCTGCATGTGCTCCAGTCTACATATCAAATACAACATATTTAACATCTTTTTTGTGCCTCTTTCTTATTTATGTCCTACATTTCTGGCAGCATTGCTTCATTTATCACAAAAAATAGCCCACTTTTCCTTCAGGGATCTTTCTGCGCTTTATTCATGTGATTTATTGTTTTTACTCTCTGTGGCACCAGGCCATCATCAACAGCACCGTCACCCCCAACATGACTTTCACCAAAACCTCCCAAAAGTTTGGCCAGTGGGCAGACAGCCGGGCCAACACAGTTTACGGTCTAGGCTTCTCCACAGAGCAGCAGCTGCAGCAGGTGAGCACAACACACACACACACACACACACACACACACACACACACACTTCAGAGCGTCGCTAATTTATTAGATGTCGCAAACAAAGAGGAGATTTAAGAAAGAGGACTGTGAAGCAGTAGAGGTCACTCCTGTGATGATCAAGGGCAGCGTTTTCTCTTTGGTTTTGAACATCTTTCAGATTATATTTAAAATGCATCCACAACACACGTGTGCATTTTCATTTTACCGCAGTGTTTCCTTTGGTGACGTTCATTCATCTTCAAGATTTCTCTGTTTACCTGAAATGAATTAAAGGGAGTTTAATTTACTAGATTTAGCACTGTAGATAATTTATTGCGAGATCAGAGAAACTTTAGTGCCAGAACATAAATTGATCGGACACTCTAGATATTCTCCAGGAGGAAACTTTGTGACGTTTTCAAACCGAGTGTAATTTCTGTCTTTTCTCTTCCTCAATCTGCAGTTTGCTGAGCAGTTTAAGGAGGTGAAGGAGGCAGCCCGTCTAGCCAGAGAGAAATCCCAGGAGAGGTTTGAGCTGGCCAACCCTGCACTCAACATCGCAGCTCCACAGGTAAAGCGATGCTGCACTTGCTTAAATCTCTAAAAAAGACAGGTTATCCTCTTACTCTGGTTGATTGGAGCATCCTAGAGGGAGAAAATCAAAACTCCGTATCTCACAAGAATCAAAGTGAAAGCAGCTAAAAATCATAACAGATCTGAGAATTACCATCAAAGACATATCAGCGTTCAGCTATACGACGAGGGAGGGATGCACGCAGTCTTGCCAAACAAAACACAAATCGCTGCTTAAAAGGTTTTCTACTTGCTGGTGTGGAGATCTCACTATGTAACAATAGTGTGCGTGGTTTTACTTCAACTAATAAATCATTACAATAAAATGAGGAAAATGTGATATAATTTGTTTTCTTCATCATATTTAAGAGCTGTTGGTAGCAATTTTAAACCATTAAACACACATCTATAAGAATCTCTGAGAGAACATTAAACCATGGACAGCAGGTTCAAGTAGTAGACTTACTGTGTGTCTTTTAAACAGACTTGATGGTCTCCGTGGCCTTTGCCCCAATATGACAGCAGAACGCTAATATCCCGACAAACTCTATGCCTTTGTTTCTATTTTAAACATATACAGAATCACGAGGGATTATATGATCCCCATCTGGCTGCTCCATTATTCTCTCGCCGGCTAACTCCATTAAAAGATTTCATGCATGAAAAATGGAGGCAAAAAGAAATGCGAGCGCTGAAGGTGTTCAGAGGGGCAGTAATGGCTGGGACTCAAAGAAAGGAAGAAGAATGACAGATCCGAAGTACGGAGGATAAAGAAGGGTGGATGGAGGTGGGAGCTCAATCATCTATAATTGAAGAGAATCTGGCTGCTGCTGACAGGACAATGGGCAGCTTTTGTCCTGCCACAGTAGGCAGTTTCTTGGTGAACTCGATAAGTCAGGGGCTCAGGTGGAGAAGTGAAAGTTTGTCAGTGGTGGAAATTTTATGTCCGTCATCTCACAAAAGCTGCTGCATTGTGACATTGTGTGCTAAAGCCTAAGGCACAGAGTGGTATTTATAGAAGTTGTGATTTATTAGTTGCTGTTTTCTTTTTCAAATGGAGGAAACAGTATCTCTTGCAAACATTTGGAAGTCTCAGAGTTGCTCTGCCAGCCTTTGTACATTGCTTATTTCTGCCAAGTTGAGAGCGGCTTTGGATGTTGTAGCAATGCAGATTCAAAACGGAGTAAAGTGCTTGTTTATGCTTTTGTGGGTGTGCACTGAGCGTAAGTCTTAACAAAGAGCCACTCGGCAGCTACGGGAGATTGCAGAGTCACGCTGCCAACCACAACCTCACCACTGAGACTCTCAGATAAGAGCTGATAGTGTGTCGAGGCTGAGAGAAAACACTCCTGGATACAGCAAAGCAGAGCATTAATTCCTGGAAAGAGCTGGATTTTATCAAAGTATGTGACAGTTAATGGTAAACCTTTGTTAAATTTGTGTGCTGGTACCTAATAGACCTGCACACAAGCTGATGTGAAGGGTCTGTTCTGAAACCAGGTGAACGGGTTTGTGATGTTTGCTGAGGTTAAAATCTCCACTGTCACAAATCTGCCAAGATTACGGTGATAAGTTCTGCTGCAGACCCAATCTGCTCTTTAGGAGGTTATAGTCACAGTTTTTGATAGAAATGTTTGGAGTGCCACAGTCTTACGCCACTTCCCCGTCCACTTTATCAGGTACACCTCGCTACTGTTGTGTTGGGCAATCGTGGCTCAAGAGTTGGCAGTTTGTCTTGTAATCGGAAGGTTGCCGGTTCGAGCCCCGTGAATGTGTGTGTGAATGGGTGGATGACTGAATGTAGTGTAAAGTGCTTTGGGGTCCATAGGGACTGAGTAAAGCGCTATACAAATACAGGCCATTTACCATTTTTGCCTTCATTCTTTCTTGGATAGATTCGGCAAGGCGGTGGAAACATTCCTCAGAGATTTTGGTCAAGACTGTGGCATTTAAACGATGCTGAGTTGGAACCTAGGAGTCCAAAGTGTGCCAGGAAAATATTCCCACCACCAGCCTCCTGAAACATTGATACAAGACGGGATGGATTCACGGTTAGGTGCTTTTTAGGCCAAATTTGGACCATTCTCCTCTGACCTCTGACAGCAACAGAAAGGCATTTTCACCCAGAGATCTGCTTCTCACTGGTTGTTTTCCCTTTTCAGACTATCCTCTGTAAACCCCACAGATGGCTGAGTGGGAAAATTCCCAGTAGATCAACAGTTTCTGAAATATTCAGACCAGGCTGTGTAGCACCAACAGCCACGCAATCTTCAAAGTCACCAAAATCATTCATCCTCTGATTCTCTGTTTGAACTTCAACAGGTTGTCTTGACCATATCTACCTGCCTTTGCAACATGTAATTGGCTGATTAGATAGTTAGGCTAATAAGCAGTTGAGCCATACCTAATAAAGTGGCCAGTGAGTGTACATTCACATCTGAGGAAATACATTGCCTAAATATGTTCATAGTATATTTATGCTTGGTCCTGATTTGCTGCAAAATAAATCGCAGCAAATACCCATAGTCTGTTTGTAATTGATGAGACTATGGGTATTTATCAGAGGGAATATTCAGTAGGTGAGTGCAATTAAAATAAATTTGACTTTGATTAAAGTAATTTCCACATTTCCTTCATTAAGGGACATCTCGATGAACAACTCCAGTGTCAGCACACTTGCTATATTATCTAAAATCCCAAACAGAATACTTCCTAGTGCTACATGTGTCATCAGTCTCTCAGTCAACGTCTAAAAATTGAGGTAATATATTTTTTGTCATTAATTTAAGTCTAATAAACCCGTGTTCAGCATCTGTACAGATGATCTGCTCAGCTGGGAAACAGTAGCAGTAACACTTGTGGTGCACAAACATAGAGCATGAAATACAACAGTCCTGGGAGTGAATCCTATGTTATGTAGAAAGATGTTTCGGCATGTTGCTGGACTTTCGCCATTTGAAATGATCATGTTACAGAGCTTATAACTACTTCTGTTGTCATCTCCTTTTTTATGGCAACACTAGTTCTAACACATGTTTGACGTTGTTGCTTTGCAGTCAGTGTGCACTGTCAGCACATGCAGGCGTTAGCAGAGGAATTGATAAGTTCAGACACATATGATGCTTTGCAAAATTTGGACCTTGTTCCCAAGTGTTGTCTGCATCTGTGAACGCCACCACAGTTTCTCTCAATCCAGCTAAAGCATGGCTATTTCAAACTAACTTAACGTATCACAGAAAACACCAAAAATTTACAATTACTGTTGCTACGGTGTCCCTATTTGCTATTTTGAAAGCTTAAAGTTTGATCTTTAAAACCATGAACATATCTTTATACATATGATTTCCTGATTAATTTTGAAATGCGTTCCCAAAGTGTTCCCAAATTCGAAAAATCCAGAAAAGAAGTAAATAAAACACATTTTCATTTGCAGTAAGGACACTGGGCATAGAGATATGATTTTAAGCTCTCAGTCAGTTGGTGTAATGTGAAAGGCCTGCATCACTGGGAGGTCAGAGGTCAGGGTTAGTAACATAATAACGAGCAGATGTGTTACTTGCAGTCGCCATGGCAACAAGAGACCTGTTTTGTTGGCTGGTTGATTTTGAAAAAGAAAAAGACTTCTCTCAGCACATGAATATGTCTCAATAAGCCAACCACAGACACACACAGAGAAATGTCACCCGGTTAGAACTGCAAGGTCAGAGGCAGGCGAACAAGCTGGACTGATTTCTCAATAAGACAGCAGTCATTGATTTTGTGGCAGGCCGTAAACGCAGAGGCGCTGTGGCTATTATCACGTCGTCTCTCTTCTGGCTCACCGCAGCGCATACTGCTGACTGTCTGCGGCGGTATAATGTGGAAATAATACCCAATCGACGTTGTTATAGGCTGCGAGCACACGAGGACGAGGCAGGTTTGAGCCGCTGCCAAGTATTGATGGCAGCTCCAGTGTGGCAGTAATGCCAGTCAAGAGCTCCATTAAGGCTGTTAAGCTTTTGTAAACAGTTGCCAATGTGTGAGTACTGTTTAAAGTTCTCTACAAACACATGGGCACATTCTGCCTGACAGCAACTCGCTCGGTTGTGCAGAGCGGAGTTTAAAGCGTTATGCAAGCGTTTGTTGAGAAACTTATTGCTCTTAAATTAAAAATACAAAAATACTTGAGCAAAGGCACAATAAACCGACAAACGTCTTCCTAACTTCCCCGCGTGCAGTTCTGCAGAGAAGCTGCGTTATTTTGTCTTGTTTTGTTTTCCTGCCAGTGCATCAATAGGTCTTGTATCACCTACAGTTGGTCAGTAAAAGCCCTGTGGTATTGCAGAGCTGTATCTTTGCAGCCTCAGGCTCTACCGAGCACATATTCTACGTGTGTGTGTGGATAGCAGCAGGGGATCTGCATGCAGCGAAGCTCCAGCTTTCTGGCTTATTTGCAGAGCTTAAAGATGAGATGGAAGAGGAGACGGCGAAGCCGGCGAGATAAAATAAATGAACAATGATAAACAGACAGAGCTGTAACTGGGATAATAGTTTTAAGGAACTGAGAAATAATTAGGAAGAATATTTCATTGTATTTAAGGGTTTTAATACTCAGTGAGAATAAAACCCCAACCCAGATAAACTCCTGTATTTTATTGGCATTAATTAGCTTCTAGAAGGATTTTCTTTTATTATTACAATAATATCCAGTTTGAAATGAGTTGAAACACGACTGCACAGTAAATGTATGTCAGAAACAGTCCATATGTATTCGTGTTTCTCTCAGCGTGATCACAGCAGGCTACAGAAGCTGTTACCATCCTCTGATGGCCTGCAAACATTTGTTTCTTTTCCTCTTCGTCTCCTTCACTCTATGCATGTCGAGTCAGAAATGCCAGCTATCAATATTTTAAACCCCTGTCTTGACATTAAAAGCAGCTGAAAAGTGAATGCATTACTGTGTGTCGTTCAGTGGGTAAGGACAGGTGCTTCAAGGGAAACCCGTGCAGGTACCTTCAGATGCATAGAGACATGAATAAGTCAAGTGGGGAGTACAACTGAGAGAGAAAGAGAGGCATTATAGAGCTAAGGAAGCAAATGGACTGAGGCTGGGATAAATAAGTAAACAGTGTAGATGTACTTAAGACAAACAGTGGTGCGGAGCCGTCATGAGGAAAGCTCTCAGGAAAGCAATTTAATATTTACAGTTTCTGGGATTCCACCGATTATCAAGCCGGGATTCTCTCAGGACCCTGAAAAGTTTATAAGTTGCTGTTTATGTGTTTAAAAAAACAACACGCACGTGCATTATATTGTATGAGTGCCTGCTGAGCTGGGCATCACAAACTGAATGTTCTCTTTTATGATGACAGTGGAAAAATATGTGCTGCGTTTATTCTTCTTTTATATTTACTCTTAATGTTTCTTTGTTGCTAAGCTCGCCTTGCTGTTGTTTCCATGGACTGTCCGTCAGTCTGTGTGGGCGGGACTTCTGAGCGCCTCTTAATCTGTTGGTACAGTTTGTCCGTGTGTTCGTCCTTCAGCTGGAGTCAGTGCTTCTGCCAATAACCTTGTGTAACTCCACACAAACAAGTGGCATGCAATGTCTGGAAAACAGTATATGCTTAGTTAAAATAACTGTGCTTAAGCCAGATTTGAAAGCCCTTGAAAGCATCATTTACTGTGATGTGCAGATTAATTCTTGTCTCGTCCCTCGGCCGCTTGCCTGTAACCTTCAACTTTCCCTCCGCATCTGCGAGCTGCACTTACAAGTTCTCTTGCTGGGTAGCACCAGTTTCCTACTACTGTGAAGGCTGTTTTTGTTAAAAGGAGACCAAAGTCACTTGTAAATGTCGAAGAAATTGTTTCACTGTGACACGCAGAGGAAATCCACAAGCAAAAAAAAAGATCCCTCGCCATGCCTCTGATAACTGCCTTTGCCTTCACTTTAAGAGGGTTTTTTTTTATCATATAATAACATTTTTTCTCTCTCCTCTTCTTTCTCTTTTGCTGATGCATCGTGGGACGCACGCTCATCCATCTCAGCTTTCACAGGTGCGTGAAAACACAAGCACCAACCTACAACAAACACAGCAAAGATGACTGTTTTGTCGATGGAACTGCTGCTCGTAGACTTGGTGTTGCACGGACACTCGCGCTCAATAATTTATCTGGAGTCTGATCAAAGTCGACTTGAGAGCAAATTAAAGTTTCAGAACAAACCGAGCGTTTGCCGCGAAAGGGAAAACGATCTTTAAGTATGGCTACAACAACAACAACAACAAAGAGTGTAATCGACTCTGTATTTTTTCTTTTAATTTAAGTATTACAGAAAACTGAATTCATCACGCCTCCCCCATCATCAGGGGAAACATTTCATTGATTTCTTTTTTCTCCCCAACATCTCCTGAAAACAAATGCACAAATACATCCTTTAAAAACTGGAAGTTGTTTGAACTCTGGCTAATTAGTCCGTGTTCTTAGCGTCTCTGTTTTGTTTCCACTCAGTCTGTTAGCAAACAACACACCAAATTTTAAAAAAGGGGGAACCTGCTGTAAATGTGCAATCCCATTTATGACTTAAACATGATCTGTGCTATGAATTATTCAGCAATACACATAGTCGATTCGTTGGCTTTGGGGGTCCGGACTGGAGTTGTTTTAGCTTTGATTTTCCTCCTCTCTCATTCCTTCCTTTGGACACAGAGCTCATCCACATTGAGTCAGCTGTGTGTTTTATTTCCATATCCATCCATAAGCATAGACTCGGAGCTGCTGAGCTGTAGATAATAAACCGTTGTCCTCAGGGGAACAGAGTCAGGCTCACTCAAATTAATAATACAAGCTCTTTCTACAGTAAGTGCAGGGTTACGATACTCCAGTGAGAGACTGGGCCATTGACGAATTCAGGTTTGGGTTTCCATGAAGAAGAAGAAAGAAAGAGGGCGACGGGTGGTATAGAAATGTGCCTGAGCTAATTCATCTGCATGCTTTTAAAAAGCAAGTGGAGCTGCCTTTTAGCCCACAGCCTCAGATTAACCAGAGTGGTTCCCAAAAATGTGTGACAGGAAGCATGAACCGTTTTCTGGGCAGCAGGGAATGTAAATATCAAAGCAGATTGGTTAGACGAGCCAAGTATAATGTCAGATTTTAGGTCTCTTTTTATGTTGCTCAGTTTGATTAAGCTAAATACTTGGGCTAAAATATGGGTATGGTGTTCAGCTTAACAAATATCTCAAATATTTGTGCTCAGATAATGTGTAAAGAAGCGGTGGGTTAATTTTATGAAGGCTCTTGTTATTTCAATAATTCATCTGTTATTTAGTTTTCAGAAAAAAACAAATAGTTTACATTGATGTCTTGGTATATTTCTGTAGCCTCCTATTAATAATTCCATCTTAAATTTAGTCCCTTGCTAACATCAAAGGAGGTTTGGAGGTCAGTTACTGGGTTTACAGTCCATTCTTCAATAATAACACTTAAGGTTGATTGAGGAACTTCTAGCATTTAGGAAACTCTTTAAAATGACCTGTTCTTTCATAAATGTTTGTTTTTTGCTTGATTTTATACGCCTTTGGCAATGGGGCTGAAAACACTTGATTCAAAGACAAAGAGACTGTGTGGATGATTATTTTTGGTTCATCGAGTGAATATTTATTCAAAAAAGGCAGTGACTAAAAATTAGGCTTGGCTTTCATATTTAAGGTGATAAATCTTATATGTTTGACAGAATAAAAGTCTGAACATGAAATATTCCATGACATCTGCTGAGGAGGATCATGTGATGTGGAAGACAGCTGTTGAACAGCTGTTGGTGTTTGAAGTTGATTTTTATGTCTGTTATTTACTTTTATTATGACACAAGCTAGTCTGAAATTAACAGTTAATTTTCCCTAAACCCTAAACCAGCTTCCAAAATGAACGTTGAATCCCTCCAGTATGTAACCTGTGCTACCAGTTCGCCTCTTACCAGATGTGCGGTATGTGTCATTTCTCAACCAATGCACACACGGTGACACGATGCACATACTTTTTCTGTACACACACGGAAAGATGAGCCCTTGGAAGGAGCAGCTGTATCTTAGTCACTTCTTGTTGAATCAGAGTCCAATCAGATCTGTGATGCTGTATAAAAGCAGCTGGGCTCCACACATGGCTGCTCGCTTTGTGTAGAGCCTGTTTACAGAAGCCCAGATGGGACATATCAAGCACCGGTATGTTGAGCTCTGTCCTGTGTTGTTGCTACTGTGTTTGGTCTGTTGTGTCCCGATGACAGGTTTGGGTATAGGGATGTTAACGGAGGGGCCACCAGTTTAAACCTATGCTTTGAAGAAAGAGCAACAGAAATGTAGAATTATTGGCCTGCATTTGGCCATGCTGGTCTATCAAAGCATTCACTGTCATTTCTACCACACACTCAATATAACAATGCAGAATACTGGAAATGTACCCTGTTGAAGTGCTCTTGCCACTTAATCGTGCACTTTCTGCTTGAGCACTCTTGTTGTCTGATATGAAAACTGCAGCGCAGCTCCTGAGGATTTACGGCGTAATCGCAAACAAGGAAGAATCCCCTTTTTCCAATAACGCTTCCATGAAAGGTCCTGGTTTATCTAGCCTTTTTTCTTGTACTACACGAAACTGATGGTTTGACATCATGTCATCTCTTCAGTGTTCAGATCCTGTTTGTATTGTTATCCCCGTTGGTCCGTGCGCTGTCTGTTTTAGGAGCTGTCGGAGGACCGCCATTCACCGCCGCTGCTGACAGTCAACGGGCCCGGGGAGGAAAAGCTGTTTCGCAGCAAGAGTGCTGAAGTGGAGCTGACAGCAGAGAAAGAAAGGGTCAAGAAGATGTTGTCTGAAGGGTAATGACAGATTGTGTTTCTGCTCGAGTCACCGAAATGCTTAAAACTCCCTCAACAGATGCATATACAGACAGAAAGAAAGCCATAAAATGAAAATGTTTCAGTCTTTTCTGACATAGCAAAAATATATCATATTGCTATGTTTTTATATAAAAATAAAGCAATAAACTGTTCTAGATTATTTTATAGGTTTCAAACAGCCATGGGCTATTCCTGTCAGATGTGCATGTGGGAGTACTGAAACTTTTAGAAAGCATTCTCTTTAGCTTGCTACCTCAAGAAAACTTTTCTGTATCGCTTAGTCACAGTACAACTGTTTTCTTCACTGGAAATCCAAAAGTATCTTAAACAAATCTGTCACTCCCTCCTTTTACATACTGTACTAAGAATGGATAAAGTAATGCTTTAACTATAAGAAAACTCCCTGTTATTCACCAGTGACATCAGGTTTCTCCTCCTAAATGTATTCATATGCATGTTGCCAGATTTTGATCGTATTGAAGTACTGGATTATCTTTTGATTAAGCTCATCACTTGGATCCTCCATCTTTTGTTTCACGTACCCACTCGTACAATGCAGTGTCTAACCCCCAGCTTGGCTGCACGAGCATATGTAAGAACTCAAAGCACTGAGTAAAAAGTCCCCTGTATCCTGTCTGAGGCGGACTTACGAGCCATTAAATTGCAAAGCCTTTATAGAGTGCACGCCATTGTTAAGGCGTCACACTTCTCTGCTTTTTGCATTCAAAGAAACTGAACGCATGACTTCTTTGGTGCGTAGTGATGGTATCGTGGATGTATTCCACAGATGAGGAAAACCGTTAGTCATCCTGGAGGCAGAAGTGGCGCTCACTCTGCATCTGTATGCTCTCTTTTCAGATTAACATCATTAGTGAACATGCAGTGGAAACCGGAATGAATTGTGCCTTTTTAGTTCATATTTCACTTAACGTTCAGGTGATTTCTGCACTGTGGCATCGAGCTGCATCATGGGAAACGAGCACCGCTATGGCCAGCTTTCCTCGCTTTACTCCTGAGTGGCTGGAATCAGGTGTGTTTAGCCAATCAGAAGTTAAATGGGTCAAGCAGGTCAAGCAAATATGTGATTTTTATTTATTTTTTATTTATGTAATCCAAAATCACAGATGCCTCAAAGTGTTTACAATAAGAACACATAATTTTAAAATGAAACATGAGACTGAGTGCTAGCACAGTAGCAAGTGATGATATATATATATATAGTTCTGCGTGTGGGTACCACACATCTGGAATATTTCGTTTTGATTTATTCTAGGAACTAAAAATCAAGAAATACAGTTTTTATTTATGTATTTATTTTTTGAAAAGAGCGAATGGCCAAGGACTGAAAATGAACCCTCCTTACACATAAGCTCAAACATTGTAGCTAATTACCTAGAAAAGCAGCAGTGAGTCGGTCTGAGCTCTTTACAGGTGGACTCTCCCCTGGTCTGCAGTGTGGTATGTGTGCATATCTGTGCCTCTTCTGTAGCAGGCAGATTAAACACCATCACCTGAGGCCTAACCATAACGTTTGTGCTCTTTTTAATCTGTATGTGTGTCCATGACTTAAAACCACCCAGGCCTGAAAGGTGCTAAATTTTGCAGCTCGTAATCATCATCATCATCACAGCGGTCATTATTGATCCCTCAACCTTCCATCTGGGACCAGTGAAGCACTTCTCAGCTGCTTTACAGCCCATTATTCCAACAGTTTTATTTTATGATTGTTTTAGGCCAATGCAGGCCCTTCTCTCCCGTTGCTATGGTGAGGGGTATTATGGTTGCCAGTTTTAGTCGTTATGGTGGAGACTCTGCTTCCTAAAGAGGAAGCTCTCTGCTTTATTAAATATCCCCACTGAATTATGACCTTTACCGGCACACTGAATCTTTCCCACAACTTAATAAAGCAGAACAAATTACCGCTGTTGTTTTGGGTTTTTTAGTACCCTGTGGTACAATTTCCCACTGATGAAGGTGAGTGTTGCTCTGCTCTGTTGCAGATTTGGAACAAAATGATTCTAAAAAACCCAAGAAAAATTATCATGCCATAATAATTATTTTTGCATTTCTTGGTCCACTTTAATTCCTAAAAAATATTTGCTGAAGCTTTTTAAAGGCATAATAAAAAAAAGCTCACTGTAGTAGCACTTATCCAAAAAAGATATAAAGTCATCATAACGTTCATAATTTGCAGAACTCGTCTGTCTCCTTAAATTCATTAAATGTCAATAGACTTCCTCACACAGCTACTGCAGGATAATAGAAATGTTTCACTCTATTACCTCTGTATCTTCTGCTTTCTCCTTTCCAAGGTTTCGTTCCAACAGTGTCAAACATTATCTGTTTAAAGTAGCATCATTTAACAGTTGTGATTGGTTCATTCGATTGATTTGGTTCAGGTGAACAAAGAGAATCAGAGTACCAGTTCTTCAGGAGAATTAACGAAGTCTGTGTGTGGCGAACTTGTCCTCAGGTCTATGTGTGAGATCAACTTGGAAGCTGAACTCTTCACTCTTCAAGACAGCAATGCCAAGCTGGTGGCAGCACTGCAGGAAGCTAACAGCAGCGTGGAACAGTGGAAGAAGCAGCTGGCTGAATACCAGGAAGAGACCGATCGCCTCCGAGACCAGGTGACCTTATGTAGTGCACAGAGGAGTAATTACAGTAGGCTTAAGTTGAGTCTTTTTCAGTCAGTGTTTGAAGAAATTCACATTATACT
This sequence comes from Astatotilapia calliptera, assembly GCF_964374335.1. NCBI lineage: Eukaryota > Metazoa > Chordata > Actinopteri > Cichliformes > Cichlidae > Astatotilapia > Astatotilapia calliptera. Next base: position 34,636,858 of record NC_137436.1, on the reverse strand, counting down.
TTGAAGATGACACTGAAGATGCTTTCACAGTCTTGGGAAAAACGATAGGGGCCTGATTGACTTGTTAATACAGAATTTTATTTGAAGTCACTTTATGAAACACGATAATGAGACGACCAATGAGACTTATTGATCTAAAAGAAAGTACAGTGCCATATCAAAGTCTTAAGCCACTCCTCGTTTGTTTATATTTCTCTAGGAAAATGGGAAGTAAATGCAGCAGTTCATGGAAATATGTCCAAACATACATGGAAATATAGTAAATGAGTAAATCACAACGTTAATGAGTTTGCACTTCTTAAGGAAGTCTTATCATTTCTGTAGTCTTCAGGACTAATTCTCCAGGCTTCTCGAAGGACATTCAAAGCTCTTCTTTGGATGTTGGCTGCCTCTTGCTCTGTTTCCTGTCAACATGATCCCACGCATATTCAACACAGCGTCAATACTGTTGAGATCCCGGCTCTGGGGAGGCTTTATAACTACACTAGCAGTGTGTTTGGGCTCTTTGTAGCTCTCCCCTGACCTCTTCTGTACATATTAATGATGATTTGAACCAAAGCTCTCACATTTGGATTCGTCACTCCTGTTGCCACTGATTTTTTTCAGTTCATTTCTTGTGTATTTTGGCACATCTTAGCATTTCTCCCAATTTTCCTTCCTTAAGAACAGCTTCTTCACCTTCCAATAAGACCACAGCGGACTTGTTTTTTTAGGCTGGACTGAAAAGCCAATGTCCAAAAAACTTAAACACAGTAAGTGTCCTGTTTTATGCTCCTGCGCTGTATGCTACACTGTGTGATTTACAGTAAGCACTATGGGGGACTTGTAAACTGAATATGCAGCCCATTGTGCATTGTTGTTGTTGTTGATAACTGTTTAGAAATTATATTTATGGGTATGATGTTAACCTAAACTAGCACAAATGCATCTATCGAGTTTCTTCTATAAAACTTTGTTTTACTCATTTATACAAATGTGTCAGTATCACATTAAAATCCCTACAAGGCCTGCTCCAAACTGCAGATGCATTTTTCATCCAGCCCCCCCTCCCTGGGATATTTTCTGTTGACGGGCTCCCGTGATAGTCGCAGGGCCAGAATGCAGACATTTCATATTTAATTTAGGGAGAGGAAATTCTGCCCTTGGTCGAGCTTAACGACACAACTTTATTGCAACAGAATTAAATGCTGCTGCTGCAACCCAGTCTGCTCTATAACCTTTACAGTACTGCCTCTTTTCAGATTGCGTTTTTTTTATTATCTTCAATTCATCTATTTCTGAGTGCAGGTGAAAGTTACACACCTCCCCCCAAAAACACACACACACACACACACACACACACACACACACACACACACACACACACACACACACACACACACACACACACACACACACACTGTAGCAAAGTCAACCAGGTGGCTGGAAGTAGAGCAGGCCTCCAGGGTTTGGTAACAGGGTGGCAGGGTTTTGTTTGTTTTTTTCCTTTTTTTTCCTGGAGGGGGGTGAGGGTAGGACACCCTATACTGCCCACCTCCTCCCCCCTCTGTGCCCCAGTTAGTGGAAGAAGATAAATCACTGCAGGAGTAGAAGGAGAGAGGATGGCTGGCTCTCTCCTCCCTCGTCCCACTCTGAGCAGCTTCAGCCATGTTTGTGTTTGTCCACCACAGAGAGGCTGACAGCAATTTGTATGCATTTAAGGATATTTGAATGGTTCTTTTTTATAGCATATTTTTCCATTTTAGTGTATTTTGTTCTTCTGCCAATCTAGTTTGAGTTTCATTGGCACATACCATATAAATATTTAACAATTAATCAAATTAACTACACTGACAAGTTTATGTCAGCGCTCTATTGCTGTTGTAAGCAGATGCGTCTCGGTTATTTAAAACAGTTCAACTTTAGTGGGAATATTACAGATACCACAGTTCTTACAGGCTTTTTCTCATGCTACACTATTTGTGTGGAGTTCAGAGAGATGGAGCTACTGCCTCTGGGGACAATGGCTGTCACTCACAGACCAGGTTAAACCAAAGCCCCCATCCCCCATCCCCAGCCTGCATTGGTTTTTGTTAAGCTCGGCTTGGCTGGAGTAGCGTACCTTGGCATCTTTAAAATGCCACTTTGAAATTACCTGTTAAAATGCAGAGGACACGCTTAAAGGAGAGAAAATGAAAAGTCGTCCATTTCTGCAGCACCGGCATTAAAATAAACCGAAAGTAGAAGATCAAGGGCTTGCTTGAATCCCACGGCTATTTCTTTTTCTCAGATTTGTTTGAGCTCTGCTCTATTATGCATCGTAAATGGGACTCTAAAGCACAAACTGGTATTATTTAGGAACTTTCACACTGAAGCCATAATTTATCAAAAATCTCAACTACATGGGGGACATCTTCCCACTTCTTATTTCCCATCAACAGTCAAACCCCAGATACATTTATTGTCATAGAACAGTAAAGAGTAAATAATCACATTTAAACAACTGGAACCAGAGATTTTCTTGCATGGTTGCACAAAATGTTAAATAAAATTACTGAGCTGATTGTTTCACTGGAAGAATTTTGTGTGATGCATTTCATTTTAAGGAATTATCAAATAGAAGCTGCAGTCTAGTCACATGTTTTAGTCCCCATTGGCACGCACTCGTTTAATTTAATACAATGCAAAGTGATTAAAATGGTCAAGTGATCTCGAGTAAAACGGTAACCTTTCGTTATTGCTCAAGTGTCTCGTTATCAAATGCTATTCCTTTAATCAAATGGGGAGCAAAATTAAATATGTTATCGTGACCTCTAGCCCTGTCACTGTTTGTGCCTCGGTCTGTCTGTTAAACTACAAAGGCCTAAAAGACGGCTGAATCTCATCGTGTTCAGACTTCAAATGCTGCACAGTTTGTCCTTGTTTCGTCAAACCGTCTGTCAAATCTTGACGGTCTTTGACTTTTTCATTAATATGCTAAACACATGGAAGTGGGTCAGATTGGGAAAATATCTTTCAAAAGGTCAAACCCCCTCGAACAGCTAAAAAAAAAGTCTCCAAGGCGAGAGGCTTCAGTGCTGTGCCCATTGGCAGCAAAGCTTTTTTCCACAGAAGCATTTTAAGTGTGTGTGTGCGTGTGCGTGTGCGTGTGTGTGTGTGTGTGTGTGTGTGTGTGTGTGTGTGTGTGTGTGTGTGTGTGTGGTGGGGAGCAGAGTCAGGAGAGAGGCAATGAATAAAGAAAATGTCCTTGATTCATTTGTAAATTGCACAGCAGTGTGGTGCATGATAATTCTTCACTAAATGGACTTTTATTAGCTGTGAAAATCACTTCACTTGCTGTTTGTCTGCACATAGATGGACAGTAAAGTGTTTGTGCATAGACCGTGGTCATGTTGGTTTCCATTAATAGCACGAATTAATTCTGTGCATTGTGAAAATTATATCACACGTTAGGATTATACTTTGGATTCTTTGGTCTTTTTGTAAGGCTGATTCTTGTTTGTCATATCTGTGTACGAGAAAGATTATGTGAAAACATAATAACATGAAAACTGGACTGATTAGCTTCAAGACTAAATTAGATTTAGCTAAAACTAAATCAGACCGTCTCAGGAAATGAGATTGAAATTGCCTGGCTTCCATACTTCTGGTTTGCTGTCGATTTTCATCAGTCAGATTCAAAACTATGCTGGTTACAAATGAGACTTCTTTTTGCACAGTTTGATACATGCTCGATTACTGTTTACAGTATAATATTTCGCATCGCACTAGTTCTGCCTGAGTTACATTAAAAGCCTGAATCTGTGATCCCATGTTCCCGTCCATGCTTCTCTTTCGATTAGTGAAGCTAAACATGGAGTGACAGTCGCCGCTCCCTATTTCTGGATTTCTCTTCCAACATTTAAAAGGCCCCCGTCTTTTTAAGATTTGTGATATCTCTCAAAACTCACCTTGGATGGAAGCCTTTAGAAGGTGGATTTAGATGGTAGTCTTGCTTTTCTTATCTTATAATGTTGTTTTTAATGTTATTCATTGTGTGTTTGTGTGTGTTCCAGGTGGCCGAGCTTGAAGCCCAGCTGGGGCGTCCTTCTGCTGGACAGCCTGGTAAAGAGGAGCTGAGCCGGTCACTGGAGGAGTTGGAAGCCCTGCTGCGAGCCAAAGACCAGGCAAGACACCAAATTTCCTCTCAGCAATGCACACTGTCCAAATCTATTTGCCACCTTAAAGGGAAGCTCGGTGTATACCACTAGCTTAATTTACAAGAGCATACATTATGTACTGCCAGCAGTCTTTTGGATGTGTGAGCCTGAATCTTCTTCTGATATTCAATTACGCCATAAAAACTCTGAAAGAGTAAGTGTCATTTTGAATATCTGTTCTCTAAATCATCTTGAACGCGTTAAATGAAATATTTTCTTGTACTTGTGTAAAAGGTAACTACTTGATAAAATGCTGCAGAGTTCGTGCAGACAACGACAGAAGAATGTGTTCACTGGCTTTTTTCATTTGTTGTCTGCTAAGATCTGGATTCAGCTTTGAGGCTCTGTCGTGTCTGTCGCTTTGATCACGCTGAAGAGTGCTTTGATAAAATGTCACAGTCTTACGGAACACGACCGAGCAACGCCGAGACTCGAGATGTAGATGTTCCGAACCGCCTCCTCCGTACTGAATGACAGATTTCTGATGGCATCTGTAACTTTTCTAAAACACACATCATCTTGTCAAACGGTGCATGTTTCTGTGGGTAAAGTCAATGTCCGCTAATGCACGCAGGACACGCTGAGCCAAGAAACGTTTCCTCAGGATAAATAAAAGCAAAATGCTCCTTTGAAAGCAGCCCGCTGCTCTCTGCCAGCTTCATTAACATAACCACATCTGTCCCGTCGTTTAAACACAGTCCACTTTTGGCAGCCGGATTCATGCAAGGTCACAGTGGCATGTTTCCCTCCCTCCTTCCCAAGAAGATGAAGGCGTCCCAAATCTTATCACTGACCCCCTTTATAAAATTAATGAGGAACGCTGCTTGTCCTCGGGACATTGAGGTACATGAATCGGAAAGATGGTGTTGTAATTATTTGGAGTTACTGTGTTTTCAGGAAATTCACAATCTACAGAGCAAGAAAACAGATGTTGGCGAGCTAGAAAGGGAGAGGGAGGAGGCCATGCAGAGACTCAAGGTAAGCTGCAGTTTTGTGACTGACTCATCAAATTGGACAACTTTGTCGTGCTGCACAAATAATACATTTGTGGAAAATGTCACACATTTTTATAGCTCAACGACTATCAGTTCTGAAGTTGCTGATTTTCTTCCTCACGCTGTAGTAAAATGAACATTTTAGGACTTGTTTACTCTTTGCTGTACAAAAGATTACATTTGATGATGTCACTTTTTAGGTTGGTAGAATATGCTTTTATATTTGTCAGTTTTCTGATGGCATGTTGGCTAATAAGTAACCGCTCGTTCTAGAAAGTCATCAGCAGATTAGTGTATAGTTAATATAATGGATCCCTATATTAGATTGCAAGTGTGACATCCGTCAACCTGATAAGCAATGAAAATGCTCACCAGGCTGACTGATGTGTGTCATTGGCGCCGCTAGCTGACCGGTTGTGATTTTCCACAACAACCAGACATAAAAGGGATTTTTTTTCTTTAACAAACTGTTAAAATACTTATGCATAACCTTTAGAGGTTAGTGCATGACACTGACCTAAAGCACTCTAGTCCTAAAAAGGGTTTATTTTTAGTTGGCAGTTTTCATGATCTGTTACATATAAATGTCCTTTTTGCTGTTACCCAAACCAGGGCATATGAATAATCAGGGACAGCTATAAAAGAGACCGTACAGTTCAGACAAGAGTAAGTGTGGCAAAGAATCTACAAAGGTGAATTGAGGGCTTCAAGGAGAAAATAAATTGGATTGAATTTCCTTCTTAATGCTTGAGATGAGACTTGATGCATATTGCATAGCTTTTATTAGGTCCTCTATCATTCTGTCAGTTGTGAATTATCTGTATTCATATTTGACCTTTGCTGTCCTTGGATTTATTCCATAAAGTACTCATCTCTGCTTTTTCGCATACAGAATTACCCCATAAAACAGGAAACTGCAGATTTGAATTTGGATTATAAACAGTTTAAACTGAATTGCTCCGAGAGGAGTTTTTTTAGCAAATTTTATAGCAGTCGGCAGCCGCAGTATCTCCCTGGAATACATCTGTTTTACAGCATATTTTCTGAAGTTTAAATGTATAGAAACACAATATAAAGGCATAAAGGCCTGTACTTTTTCTACTCGGTTAATTGTGATCTGGTTTTTCCCAAAACATAACTTGTCGATCTTGTCAACATATTCTGGAGAAACTAACATTTATGGCATTTTGTGGATAAGAATGTGGGCAAAGATGCACTTTTGGTAGCAATTACTGGGTTAAATGAAAAGAGAAAAATGAAAACCTGAATTAATAACCGTGCTTCTGCAGGATCTGGAGAGACGAAATGTGGAGCTGGAGGATCGCGTTCAAAGCTCAGAAAAAACCCTGGCCTCCAACCGGGAGGAGCAGGCGCACGCGGAGGTCGAGGTACGACGGATCATTGACGTTCTGGACATCAAAATCGGTGACCTGAACAACCTGAGAGAGAGTCTGGCAAAACTGGTCAGCAAGTAGCCACAGCAGGAGCTGGGGTGCATCTCCACAGTCTCGTTCCCTCCAGTTTAACTGATCTAACAGCAGAGACGGGATCAGAGCAACATGGAGGCAAACACACTATAGTTGAACTTTCTTTGTTTTTCACCATCAGTCCAGCATTGGAAACCTCTTAAAGGTGCTATGTGCAGAGCAAACCACCTGTGCTGTTTGCCATTCACACCATTCATATAAAAGTCCTGTTGCTGGTGCCATAAAAATGAGCACTTTTCAGACTTTTTTATCTCCTCATTCAGACATGAGTCAGATTTACATTATAGCTTCCCTCAGACGCACCCACAAAGTGATGCAATCTTTGCAATACATGGAGCATTGGAGAGTTTTAGTGACTTAAACACACTCTGCCAATGCTGAAACATTACTGAGTAAAAAGAGATCTTGTACTGAGCCTCCTGCATCGCCCTCCACATTGCATTCCTCAGATTACCTCGCGTCTTGGCGAGCCCTGTCCTCTTTTTCCCTCTGCTATGCTAAAGTGATCTGTAAATGTTACTCGGTCCACCCTAGTAGGATTGCAGTCGCAACATAGAAAAGTTACTGCAGTGTTCATTTGGATGTAAACCGATGCATTCAAATGCCGTGCGGTAAATGGAAAGAAGTGCATGTCCGAAAGTGGATTTTGTCAAAGTCTGACCTTGTGATTTTCAGTAGTAAAGAAGAGAGGTGAAGCATTTCATCCTAATGGTACATAACACCCTGAGTTGATTACCGTAGAATTTTGCAAAGGCCGATATTGAAGGAAGATTTTTACCTGACAGGGAAAGTAGGAAGTCTGAAACCCTCGAACCATGAAACTGCAGCGCTGTAAGAGCAAGGGTTTCATCAACCTTGGGAGAGCTGTGAAATCAAATATAATCTGCTTTTATATTTTATAGCTACATTAAACATAAACAACTTTTCATAAACCTCCATATTTGGGTCATAGAAACAAAGTGGCTTTCCATAAATGCTTATTTCAGTGCAGTTTTGGCAGAAGCGTTTTCGCTTTTTTCAGTTCTTAAATGTACGTATTTGTCATGTCTGCTTTTAAAAAGTGACGATCCTCTGCTGATACTGTGGAGATGCACCCGGTAAAAGTGTGAGCTGTGTAAGAGCTTCTGGAAGCAAAGGCCCTGAATAAACTCTGCTCCAGTTCACCATCATCAGCCTAGACTGGTCTGACACCAGCCCGAACATCTACAAACTCAGAGATGCAACAACCTGCTCCCATTCTGTCTCCTCCATCGCCAGCGTACAACTGTTTTTGTTCATGTTTTATAAGGACTGCTCTTTCTCACCACTTACTCTATTATTTATGTTCATCGATGAGTTACTCGCAGTTAGGATGGAGAAAACGGCCACAAATGTTGCAAAATTCAAGCTGCAGGAACTGAGTTTGTTATGGAGAGTAATATCAGCAGCTCTGGTCTGTACACGTGCCGTTTTCCCACCCGGACACTGAGATCGCACTTCACAACGTGTGTGCCAAGTTTTATTTTGTTTACATTTGTCCGTGTTCACAAAGTTATATAACAATTCTGCTTAATGTACTTTTTCCTTGTTGCTTAACACTATCAGTTACCATAATAGTAATAACCCTAGAGAGAGGCTCGGTGGAGCTGCAGAGTAGATCACTACAAGAGCCCTGCATGAGCTCTGCAGAAGCCCCATACCTGCCAAGAAATGTGAAGCTGTGTGTGTGTGTTTACTAATACTGGTTCAAAACCATTGATGTGAGGACATTTGGAACGACCCCAACAACTTTAAAGGGTACTTTAAAGGGACAGTTACCCCCAAAATGTACATGTTTTTGCTCTGGTGAGGGTGACGATTAGAAGCATCTATGCATTCTCTTGAACATAATGACCACAAACACAAACAATGCATTTGAAATCAAAGAAATAGCAGAACGTTTGACCCTGGTACTTTGGTGTGAGCAGGTTTGTGTAGGAGTTAGTTTCTTTCTGCCCAACTGCACTCACCAACCAAACGAAGATTGCAGCTAGTCAAGTTTACAACAGAGCTGAGGAGGCTGCTGTTAACGTTTACATGCTGTCACACTGTTATGAGTAGAAACTTCTCATTACAGGTAGATCCAGTGATACAGCTGATAGGCTTGGTTAAGTAGAAAGAATATAAATCTTACATCAATCTGCTCACAAGGTAAAACTGCCTTTTAGTTCCGTTATATTAACTAGCACATGCCTGTGCTGTAGGATTGTTTGCTGTGTTACAGGTGTGTAAAGTCTAAAATCAGGTCAGTTTAAAAGCCTGTCGCTAGTTGATTGCCAGGCAATCTATACTATATCATAAACAACTGAAACTTTTTGGATATAAATCAGATGCTATTGTTATGAAATAATAAGATTTGATGCTTTTATAAGGTGTTAAATGCTAAAAACAAACAAAAACAGGTTGTTTTAATCCATTACTAGGTGGCTGTCATGTGATATGGATAAGAACCTTCCTAGGATGTACCTGTGTGCCAACTTTAGGTGCTCAAGTACTGGTCGTGTAGGAGGAGCTGGAGGAAACAAATTTTGCATATGATAATAAAATCTGTGTATTATAGTAAGATGAGAAAGTAGATATGTCTACAGCTGAGGTCAAATAGATTTAGATGGATAAATAAAACTATTGATGTATCTTATTTTGAGGTGAAATGTCCCTTAAGGCTTTGCTAAGCACGAGTGTCCTCACATAAATGGTGAAACATGCGAGGATGTGTGCGTGTAACCTCGGACCGCTCCAGTTAAAAGCACAACTGCATAAGTTTTAGTAAATTGGTACTTAATTGACTTGTCTGTCAGTGCTGTATGAGAATTTCTGATGCACAATATCTATCGATCTTTGCTTCTTGCCCTGTAATGAGTTATTGATTCCTTCGTATGACAGTAATAGTCTAGGTACAAATAAGGTGCAGGTCTTTGCAGCTGGTGATGCAGTGACTGCCAGAATCGTAACATGTCAAATTGTGAAATGTGTTAATGTAATAAACTACAATATAATGTAATAGCATCCCGTTATTACCCCCTCTTACTTTCCTTGTTAGTGTTATAGCATGTTCAGCTGCCAGTGTGTATGATATACTGATTTAGGATTCTCTTAAGTTTTAGTGCAGATAATCAAAAGAATTGCTGCAGCAGTTCTAATTCTGAATGTACTAAATATGTTAATAATGACACATTTCTGCATTATATTGCTATTATCACATTAACACTTGGTATAAAGATTGATATTTCATCACTTTGACAAGTTACAAAAGGTCTGGGGGTTTCTAACATCAGCTGCTACATGCAACAATTAACAAATTAGCAATAAAAAAAATTCTAGCTTAATTGCCTGTTAATAGTTGATACACGCATTTTTTGTCATCGCTCCACCAGATTATGCGAATTTGCTACCAGCCTTTAGTAAGCATGAAGAAAACAGGCTAGCAGCTCCTCTCAATAAGCTCCACATGAATGACATCAGAAACACTTCAAACGGCCTTATTCCTGTTTGAGTGCTGCACAATGATACTGTGTTAACACAGGCGTAGTTCTTGTGTGCTGCGAGATTAAATACTTTTTCCTTTTAGAATAAGGATAATTAAGCATTTCACAACACGTGATTATGATACAAAATATAATCAGTGGTCTTAAAACAGACTAATGTGCAGTATTATTGTGTAGCTACATAACATGAAAGGAGTAATCCAACTCATATTTCAGGACCTGTTGAGTTAAATTGCACTTCTGTCTCCTTTTAGAGATTTGGTGTTTTATTATCATCATCATCTGTGGCTGCAATGATAAACCACGTTTTACTACTGCACTTTATGGTTCTGTTCAAATATGCCTGTCCTGAAGAGTTAATAATACACTTTGATACCCCTTATTGTAAAGTCTCACGATACATTTTGTGAAATGCAGATCACCAGATGTTTGAAGGATATATTTTTGAACTTGAGTGTGGATCCCTCAGAAAATACGGTGGAATAAGGACTTTTTAAAAAACCGTCTGTTGCCCGCTCTGAGAGATCGCAGTACCAAAGATGTCCAACAGAAGCCACAACTGGAATCGACAAACAGCCAATTTATGAGTGACACTGATCTTCATCTCATGTCAGCTTTTACCCATCATTCATTGCTTTCTGACACATTTAACCTTTCAGTATGACTAAATACCTCAGAATAGTTTAGTTCAGGTTAGTCTCATTGAAGTGTTGTGAAGTACAAGGTACGAAAACTGAATCTGAGGAGAGCAGGTGCTTGTATGGGATTTGTATATAAATGTTTTAAACATTAAAACTGTCATGCAAAGTCACTGCTGTGGTTCTTGTGTGATGAAAACCCCCCAAAAACCTGGTGTTAATCCTCACATTTCCACTTTTTTTATTTATGAAATAGTTCAAGTTCACTATTCCCTTCATGTTGCTTGGGTTAGAACAGTAATCAGTGAGAAAGCTTGTATTTAATCATCAGCCAGATAAAACCTGCACACTAACTTCTAAATCACTACACCAGCTGCGTATTTTGTTGCCCAACATTGATGTCAATTGACACCTTTTGTTGTAAACTACACAAAATTATCATCATCTAGTTTTGGAACAGATCTTAAGTTTAATCCTAAACCAGATCCAAGAAGCAGGTTTCATGAGTATCCCAGGACTTAATTGGAAGCTCTTGTTAAATCCCAATAGTCAATTACACCAGCTTCACCTTACTGCAGTTAATCTGGTTACTTTTTCCTGGCTGTTAATTTAGCCAGCACAGCCTTATGGTCACTTTTCAAGTGAATTTAACAAACACACACCTTTACATGTTCATTAAATAACACAAATCAGACAAGCAGCAGTTTTTTTTCTACATTTATTTTAACACAAAATAGCACAAAGTGCCAATTTAGTTGTAAATGTTTACTTCAGCTTCTTCTTGGGACGAAGGTTGTTGGTGTGTCCGCACTTCTTCTTGCGGCAGTTGACAGCACGGGGGTGCAGACGGGCATAGCACCTGCAAAACAAAAAGGTCAGCGTACCAATTTAAAAACATTCAGGGTTTAGAAATGAAAAAGATCCTGAGAAAACCCACTTCAGCCAAAAACTAAGGTCAGCTGTTCCCAACTGCCATTTCAGGTGACACTAAAGCACTGTGCAACCAAACCAAAGTAATTCTATCTACCTGATTATTTCTCAATTCAAATATATACAAAGACCTCCAAATGTAGTTTATAAGGTCCTCTACCAACACTGAATTATATATTTAAAATGTATATCAACAGAAATAAGAGCAGGCCTGAGGATAATCAAATTTAATACTTAGGACTGGACTTACTTGCGGCAGATCATCTTGTCGCAGTTGTATTTCTGGGCCAGTTGCCTGAGTGAGGGCTCAATGATGCCACCACGCAGACGCAGAACCAGATGGAGAGTAGACTCTGGTGAACAGTAAATACATCATGTTAATGTCAAATTTATATTTAAACAGAAAGCCTACTCTACCAGGAAAACTGATGCACACCTTGGTTATTTAAAAGTCAATCAAAAATCATTTAACACAGAAATAATGACACCATACCATAGCTACATATCCAAAATGGTGTTATATACAAACTACTGGCAACTGCAGCAAAGTGCATTTGTGATATAAAACAAATTTAATGAGTACTTTCTCATAACGCTTATATAATAGGCAGCTTGTCTACTGTGTGCTACTGCCAATTTCAGAAACAACACAGCCGTTACCTTTTTGGATGTTGTAGTCGGACAGTGTGCGGCCATCCTCCAGCTGTTTGCCAGCAAAGATCAGACGCTGCTGATCAGGGGGAATTCCTGTAAACACAACACTAGTCAACCAATCTGCACTTTAACATGAACATTAACTACAACAGAATCTAAAGCTAAATCACTTCACAGGTTGCTCCAAACAAGTCCATCTATGTCACCTTTGTGTTCTAATGTGTGATTTTGAGTGCAAACCTATTTCAACTTGTACCCTAAACCATAACAGTCTTAAAGGCAAAGAACCCACGTTTCTAATTCAAAACCACAGCCACTAGAGTTCTGGACACTAAATATCTACCAATTCGCAGTTTCATTTATTAAAATGTAGAGTCTGGCACACTCGAATTGTCCCTTTTTAAGGTGTAGACCAATTACATCTTGAGCAGCCAAATATTTTTCAAGTCACAAACGTCACTTTAGACGAGTTCGCTCACCTTCCTTGTCCTGGATCTTTGCCTTGACATTTTCAATAGTGTCACTGGGCTCCACCTCAAGGGTGATGGTCTTCCCCGTCAACGTCTTCACGAAGATCTGCATGTTTGCAGGCTGTTCACAGAAAAATGACGTTAGCTTTACTTTTAGCCGTGTAGCTACTTAGCTCGCTGACTGATCACAGTAAAAACCGAATCGCCTGCGAGATGAATAAAAAAGCTAGATCATAAAAGATTTCGGAACTTTTATCCTAATAAATAAAGTCTTTTCATCATTTTGCCGACTGTCGGCGCTTTTGGTAAGTTAGCATTACATTAGCAAGCGCTAGCAGAAGAGGCTCGTTGCAGGCCTTGCCACATGCTTATCGTCAGCGCGGAATTTAATCACAATTATGTCAATTTTATTCGTTGAAACTAATGTAAGACTACATCAAACATACATGCTGTCATTAAAGGATGAAAGCGATATTGTTTTACTCAACTTCAAACATTTATTATAATCTTAAAAACGTTAAATATTGCTGAACAAAACGTTCTACCCACCCGGCCGCTAGCTGAGCCTCAACGAAAAGAGAGCGGAAGAGGCTGACGCTGAAATACGTCACTTCCTAATTTGCTGTCTCTTTGAGAATAAAATGTGATTTGAAGTCAAAGTGTTTACATTTTTAAAACTTTATTTTTTCATTATGAAAACATCTTAGATATTTCCCCTTTCATTTAGCTGTAATAATCAGATCTGTACACCACGGAGGCTTATAAACAGACAACTGGAGCGAGCAGTGTAATTCGCTCTGACACTTCATACAAATCAGTTAATTAAATAATACCGGCATAAAATAAGCGAATAAAACGATTGACAGAGTGCCGACTCTCATTGTGAATTATATGAGCCTGTGAAGATTCAGAGTGGTCAAAAATGAACTTTGACGGACACCTGCTGTTGAAGAACTGGAAGTGACTGCGATCACCGACAACCCGTATGAATGAAACAAAAAGAGGCTGCTTTTTCAAATGTATGCATTTCCATATCTAACTTGAATTTTGTGTCTTATCAAAGCTTTTTAAATATATTCTGTATTTTAATTGAGCTCTCGTTATTTAAAATGCTCCCTAAAGCCTATGTTCCACTGTAATGTTGAAATGATCATGCTGTATTGCAAAAGGACATTTTAGGTAATCTACAGCTGTGAAAAATAAACTTTTTAGCTTATTTTGTGACAAAGACGGATTATTTTGTTTTATATTTTAATCATTTCAAAACATAGACCGTTAAGCTTATGCCCATATTTTTAAAATGAGTTAAGTGCCAAATGCATTTTTATTATCTATGATTATGTATTATGGTACCAATAGACAAGACTTTATAGAATTAACGCCACCTTGAAAAGGCAAAGAGGAGTCTACTGTGTCCTCAGCAAGGCATTTTTCTGTTTTGGAAAATTCTCATACCTAAAATAACACAGACATTTTACATATCCTTATTATGGAAATACATCTTCCTGCTGAATAATTTTGTGTCCACTCCACTCACTGTCTTCGACAGGTAACAGGACACCACAGTATTTATTTTTCTCTCTGCAGGAGCAGCAAGCAGCAGTATCAACATTACCATGTTCCACAGCACAGACGTTTCTCTGGTGAAGCATTGCAGCATTTTCTTTACCTGCTTCAGAATCATATTTATGCTAAACAAGCAATTTACAGTAACTCAAGTAGGACAGTTGTGGTATTAAGTATGACTGTCTTGTTGGAGAAAACACTGATTTCAGCCCGTCGAATGGGGAAAGAGCTGCTCCCATCGACCAACATCCCATTTTTGTACAGAAACGTTCCAGATGCATACTCAACCTGTTTCCAAGAGGACTTCCAGCATTTTAATTTAAGGTAGAGCCATGTCATCACCCTGTCCCAGCCCAGGGGCATGCCAAGGACTTGGGGTACACTGAGTACTTCACAGAGACAGCGGTGTCCTACCAGCATCACTCATTGCCACAGATTCTCCTGATCCCACGTGCCATGCATAAAACTAACTTCAAGATGGAAACAGACTCTCGGATAGCTGAATACCTCACCACGCATGCCCAGAATTTCCAGGCTCATTCCTTACAACTCCCTCAGAGACCCATCCGACCAACATTCGCCACCATTAGGATCCAGCATGTGGAAAAGCTTCTGGAAAGCACCATCCGAGTGAGCTTCATTCCACACTCTGGCTCTCCTTTTGTTAAAGCTACAGTTAAACATCTAGCTTAGTAAAATATACACAATTAAAATAGAATCAGATTAATTGTTTTGGATTTTCTGGTAAAATTGAAAAATCCACATTAGATAATGGACTCCTTGCTAAAGTGACATTTGACTGACATGAATATTAATCAGATCTGGGTGTTTACACTCAAGAAGAAGGTAAACCTTTTCAAAATGCCGTCCTTTCAATGTCATCACCTTGTAACAAATAACACGTATGGGACCTCTTGTGATTGTGAGCACTCATCTATGAATCCAGGAGAATGTAATGTTTAACAAAATCATTAATTTCTCTGTAGAAGACAGAGTCCCACAAATAAAGGGGACGTGTGTGATCACAGCTTTGTCTCCGAGTACAACAACACCTTTCAGGGAACTTGGAGCAGGGCTGCTCAATCAGTGAAACGGGTAATAAAGTGGGTGCAGCATCTCTTACGTCATGAGACATCGCAATGATAGCTTTATATTCTGATAACGACGTGGCAGGGATGATAATCTGAACTGCTTGATATTAACTGTTCTAGTAGGACAAATATTTACTCTGATAGAAATTTCCATGAAAAAATTGAAATTCTCAAAATTCTCACAACTGAACTTTTCAACCTTATACCTGATTTAGGTCACATAAAAGTCGTAATTAATTAACAATAAAATTAGCAATAAATTAACAATAAAATAATATAAAGGTAAAATAACCTAACACTGACTACAGCTTTTCAACTACATGCAATAAATGTATTACCCACAGGTTTCTCATACATTTGCACCCAATGCCATAACTGCAGGTCATGATTAATAACTGAATTTAGTGTCTTCCCTGTAAATCCTCATCTGCTCCAGGGAACCCATTTTCTCAGGTCTATTGTCAGCTGTGTGCATAGTCTGACCTTGAGTGTCAACTTAAAGTAGATGTGCAGAAGTGAAAAGAGTATTGACCTTTTCATGAAGTTTTCCAGGACATGGGTGTTATCAGCACACAAATCATAACGGTGGCTGTTGTTTTGTTTCCCTCCAGCACACCTCTTCAGTGCCTTTGGGTTTGATCGTGTCAAGATTGTGGAAAGACAGACGACCCACGCTACATCATTCAGTCAGCCCGGTGTCTGCAGGTCTGCAACCTTTCTGCTTCACTGGAAAACCCCTTCCACATGATCGGCTGTATACACAAAGATGTCAAATAGTAGAAGCAATTAATGCCATAGTGCCTGGTGCCTCTCTTTATAGCTCTTTTTTGATGCAGTAGTCCTGCTTGAGATTTAAGATGTACAGTAACATTTACATCCAGTTGATTCAAAGGTAATTTTAAAATGATGCAAAATACGAAAATTATTACTAGTTTCTGGACTCCCCACTACACAAATAATAAATGAATTATCTATGTTTTTGATACAGGCAGCCTGTGGTGAAAGAGCAAGCACAACACTGCTTCAACCGACTCCTGGTCCTCCACAGCTAGGGAGGACTTTTGTTACCACAACCTGGGTTAGAATATTCTTCCATGCCCACACAGGCTTTTTTTCCCTAGTATTCATTCTTGGTAACTAATAATTCACAACACCGGAATTATTAAATCAAGCTAAGCAAAAGTTCATGGCCCTTGGATACCAAGAAAGAGGCTGGCATCCAAAGGCTATGCTCATTGTTACACGAACTCTTTGTCTAATTTGAGGAGACATGACTCAGCAGGAACACTTTTACTTGATGATGGTCTGCATTCATCTGCTATACTCAGTGTTTAAATGTTAATATTTGACTACAAGTTTAAAACCAGATTATCTTTTTGAGTTTTTTTTTTGTATATTATGTTTCCAATCTTTCTGTCTTAGTAAAAAGTCTAAAAAAAATAAAATTAGAGTGAGGTCATGGATTACAGTTTGATGCAGGTTTTCACCTGAATGATCTGTAGGTTGACTGTGCGACTAAAAGTTTCTTTTAAAATCAAAAGTATTATGATACGATATTAGGATAAAAATGCAAGGCTATTATATTATTCTGTCTTCATTTATCTGCCTGGATTCGTCTGTTTTGTTTATTTCCCAGAAGCTCCAGTTGTTAGGATTCAAAAGCACAAAATGTTAGTTCTCTACACAAGGGATGGATGAGAGGATGTCAGTCCCCACCAACAAAATCTCCTTCTCTGATGTAAGATAGCACACCTCCTGCTTAGTTTTGTATTTTAAACATTCACTAACAGATAAAGAATGGTTGTTTTTCACTTCAGGTTAACTTGCCTCATAGAGCCTGGACTTACATTTGATGATGATGTATTTTGCTATGTTAAGCTTGATGTAATGATCCTCCTGTGTTATATCTGATGCTACTACTATTTTTTCTTTTTCTTTTCTTTTTCTTTCTTGCTCAAAGAGATATGTGAATATATTAAACATTTTCATTGTGTCTGACAGAACAAGGGTTGGGCCTCAGCACCACCAAGTACGACTACCTTCTTTTAAAGACGAACAGGAAAACTCTGCATCGGTCAATCAACACGGTGCAAAAATTAATTTCTCCCCTTTATTGTGTGAAGGAGCCAGGATTGTGATATCTGCTCCCAAATTAGTAAAAATAATATTAGTGGCAAGACTACTGCACTAATTATATACATTCTATTTCCTTCCATTTTTGTCTTATCCTGTGAATCATTAAATAATATTGATTATTCTGTTTATTGATCTTTGTTGTTTAAATAGAGCAACATCAGGTTTCCACTGGTCCAGCAGCATTTCAGAACCACCAGCAGTGAGGACTACGCAATCAAACCCTTGAACCTGCATCACACAGGCTGCAGTCACGTCTCTCATTAGGCGTCATGTGACTGAGAATAGCATTTTTTGTTAACAAAGAGTGTTAAAGAGAATATGTGATTATTACTGATATTGTTATTGTTTTTTCTTTAAAGGCTTCTAAAAATGAATAAATCCATGTTTTAAAATTTCACGTAACTGTTTTCATGTAGCAGTGTGAATGATTAAAAAGGTCAAACACAGGTACTACGTTTTCTGCAAGCTTCTACAAAAAAACAAACATGTACTGTTGTTCAAATGTATCCTCGTGTTAATCTTTTGCCATGATCCTCGAGTTCTTTAAAAATTACAAATCTGTTAAGTTCAGGTGTTTTTTTGTTTTTTGTTTTTCAGAGAACTGCAGAAGAATTCCCATGAACTTGCTGGCCTGATCATAATAAATAAATGTTTACCCAGGCTAGCACTGTGTGAAATGTTGAGTCAGTGTACAAGTGCGGCTTTAGCAGTTAGATGGCTTAAACATAAACCTTTAGCCTCATCTGCAATATCTTGCAGAGTTAAAGCGGCCTCGAACCCGACTGTCCTGCTTCCACCCTGTTTACACTGTCAACGCTGACTGCCAAGAAGAAGGTTACCGTGTGTTTTGGAGAAATATTCTCATCCCCTCCTTCAAGCATGACTGACCACAAAACTCCATAAAAACAATCCATGTTGTAGCAATACACAGCCTTGACACAGAGAAGCAGGCCCTGATGATAAAATAGTAATAATAGTAATAATAAGAAGCCTGCAATGGAAGCAAGTAGGGGTAAACAAACTGACGCTATAGAGTTCATCAACCTTAAAGGCAACAGTCCAGTTACGGGCTGGAAAGTTAGCAGGCCAGCCAGGGAGACAGAGCAATATCAGATTAAACTCCAGAATGACCAGATTAGAAAATATCAGCACTTAAAGTAAATGGAAATGATTAATAATTAAGCTTTCAAGACATAGAAGTTTAATATTAACGAGTGCTTATAAAGGACAACTATGATTTCACTGATTTATCTGAACTGCTGTAGATATGTAAGCCCAATACATGAAAATAATGAATATACAGCATATTGCGCTGATACAACATTAGACAGAAAATGCTGAAAAGGATGTTTTTATTTTTTACATTTGATTTGATTTATTAATAATCACATTTTTATCATTAATTGACGAAACTCTACAAACACAAAAAAACCGAGTGAGTAATATGATCATATCACAACTTAATCAAGTTTAGACCAACATGTGAGCAGATCTTTCAGCTGGGGCACATGTGCATCTCAGTCATGCATGACTGAGATGCAAACAAGAAAACACTTTTCATTGCCCTTGTTCTCCTCCTTTTTAAACGCCTGACATGCGTCCAGGCACGTCTGCCTCACAACTGTCACAGAGAGGCTTTTACATTTCAAGTTTAATACACACTTTTTGGTATTTATAATGCAAATAGAAAAACTAATAAGAGAACTAAGCGTTGATAGTTCAAATGAAAAATACACACGGCCTTCAAAATAAAAGCCTGCAGTCAACCCTTCTCTATCCTTAACCTAAACCTTGTTTATATACAGACATAAACACGGGTGAAGTATGCTACAAACTGTGTAAATACAGCGGGGAAAAATCACCTTGTTAACTGATGTACAGCGAGCACACTCCACGCGGTGCTTCCTCCTCCTCCTCCTCCTCAGCGGCAAAGTGGGCGGGCATGTGCGAGCATACTCTTCTTCATTGGAGTACAGCACGGAGCTGTCTTGTATCTGGGCGTTGAAACCTGCCCCCGTTCATAAAGCCCGGGCTCCCATTTAACATTCACTGAGTCAGAGCGAACGCGCAGTTGAGCACGTCGACCCTCGCGAGGACCTCTACGTCTCTTATCTTCCGTCGGTGAGTTAGTAGGAGCCTTTTAAACGTCACTTCAGCGGTCGCAGCTGTTTTAATAAGACGTAGTTCCTGTTCTTAACTCTAACCTGCTCTTCTGGACGCTTATAAATTTGAAACGTAGCAGCCGCATAATGGAAACAATATTAGGCTGAACTTGTCTTGATCCAAATGCATTACGATAAACAGAAAACATGTGTTGGTTGTTACTACAGTATTATAGCACGACAAAGCAGATGTGGCTTTGGTGTATATAGGGAAATGTTTTTGTAATATTGCTGACTGAATTTAAATGCATCGTGGCCAAACAGGTAACTAAAACCATCCAAGTAACCATTAGGCCTGATTTGTGTTTAAAGAGCAGAAACACTGGAGCGTTTTATTATTATGAAGTATGTTTGTAAACCGAAACAGCCCGCATAATAGTTGCTATCTTGGCCGACACCCTAATTAAGACCACCCAAACCCCACCCTACAAATAACTCTGAAAGAAAAACTGCAGTACTGTATGTTCGATTCGAGTTTTATTTAATGCATTGTACACGTTTAAATTCAGCCTTTAAACATGGCAGGTAGGACATCATGCATAATTTCATTGTGTCATGGTTCCCTAGTGTTTACAGAAGCTTTAGAAGCATTCATGTCTCCAGCTGACACGCTACAGTATATATACTCTGCCTGACTGTTTCTATTTGCAGTAGACCTATATTTTTTACAGCACCCAAAAAACAGTTTTGCACACTTTTGCATCATTACTGTGGCAACCTATTCAACCTTGGTGAACAGTGTGTGCACATTATGTGCTGTTCTTCTGTCCTCGCATGTAGAAATGGCACTGAGCTCCATAAAGTCCTTCACCCTAGAGCTGGATGGTCCGGCTGATGCGGCGTTCATTGGAGGGGAGGTGGTGTCTGGCCAGGTGGTCCTGGAGCTGCGCAGGGCCACCAGAGTACACTCCATGAAGGTGCTGGGACGAGGAGTAGCCACAGCACACTGGCTGGAAAACCGTGGCATGAACTCCGTCTATAATGACTACACCTCTAAAGTCACCTATTTTAGGAAGAGACAGCATCTGATCAGAGGTTAGTATTAAAGATTGCAGATAATATTACTGACATGGAGTAATTAGTATTCTGTTTGTACAGTGGTTAATGTTCACTCTGACTGTAAAATATCCCCAGGTGAATTTCCACAGTCTTTTTTTTCAAGGTTCTGTTGAGACACAAACACACTATTAGGCTCACACATAATGCAAAAGTTGCAAGTGAGAAGTAGATTTTTTGCCATTCTTCTTTATATTTAACAAAATAAACAACTGAGTGAGCAAATGAGTTAATTTTTGATGCACTCGATGCAGTGACAGTAGTGGTGAACACACAAACTATTAATTGCGACTGCTGGAAAGGGCAGGACAGCACTTTTAAAGACACTTGTATTATTTGTGTTGAACCTGATGCCATTCTCATACTCTTTTTCTACTTCTTCTGTCCCATAATGTAGCTGTGTAGTCTTATTGTCAATAAAGTTTCTGCAGTTTGCGGCTCTGTTGCTAAATATAAACGTAACAACTGTATTTCAGTGTATGTTGCACCTGGTGGATGAAAAGTGTTCTCTCTGCGCCGAATAATGTGGTGTTAAACTGCTGATCTGTTGTTTGTGTGCCAGCTGGTCAACACTGCGTCTTGTAGTCGATGCAGTTTGCAAACTGGAGCCACCTGGGCCAAATGTGTTGCGCGGAAACCTGCGTGAGCGACCAGATATATCTGCCAGATAGCATAATCTTTGACATTAAACACAAACCCATTAGTGTAAAGTCCAAACATATGCAGTTGGTTCACTGGGTATGACGTTGTACTGGACGTGGTACTGTAACGTGTTGAATTCTCTGAGCACGGACAGCATCGAGAAGCAGAGAGCACAGGCCATCGTAGCTATGTAAATAAACACAGTGGTTAATGTTTCATAGGATGCTGTGTTTGACTCCATATTTTGGGCAGATAAGTAGATGCCAGTAGTTTTAGATTCCAGCGGCTGCAGTGCAGTTTAATTGAAATTGCAATTCCAGACAGTGCATCATTATCTGCTGCAACAGTTGTGCCTTCTGCTCTGCGGTTAAAGGTGCACTTAGCATGCTTTTTACATTCATATTAATTCTACAGCCTACATTTAATCCAAATTAATATATATCACTGTCTACTTTAGACCTGATAATAATGGATACTTTATTGATCCCCATGGGGAAATTACTTGTTTTTCTCTGCATTTGACCCATTCACTCAGTGAAGCAGTGGGCAGCCCACTAAGCAGGCGCCCGGGGAGCAGTGTGTAGGGACGGTACCTTGCTCAGGGGTACCTCAGGGTAGCCGTTAAGTGGATTCGAACCGCCGACCTTCCGATCATGGGGCGACCACTTTACCTACTGAGCTATCCCTGCCCCTGCCTTTCCTTACACAATGCAAAAGAGATTTGTTGTTACCACTACACTATGGAGGCACCTCAGTCATATATGTCACTAAAAGAACAGGTTTCCAATTGAACTCATTGTAGTTTTCCTCATCTCATTCATCAATTTTGGAAGAACACTTTTTATTTTATTATTGATTTATTTACAATTAGCCAAACAGGAGAGTTATCTGTGGTTATTTCGTCATGTTGAACTTCTAAATCCCACCATACTTACACATAAAATGAAGTGTCTAAAGCAATATAACTGTCAAATCCTCACAAAACTATGTGAAATCACATAGTTTTTGGTCCTAACGATCATTGTAGCAGTGAAGCCTAAAAAAACTGTTTAGTGTGAATAAGGTGTAGAGCCATAGAACCTGTGTATGAAAGATGGACCTGGTGGTACAGCTTTAGCTTTGCTAATAGCCACAGAAAAGAAAAAAAAGTCTCATAAATGTTGTCACACAAATGCAGTTTTATTTTGTTTTTGAAAACTTTATTGCACGAGGTGTATATTTTGCACTGGTGTGGTTTGTACAGAATAATGTTACACTGGCACAGATGCTGGGAGGTTTGTCCTGTAAATGACATTTGCAGGACCTCTCCAGGAAATAGCAGCGCTAATTATTTTTGCACAGCCTTAACCTTCTGATATGTGTCCTACATCTTCCCAAGAACAAAATCCTATTTCCTTTTTTAGATTTTATACATTTATTTATTTATTTATACCTGGTGAGTTTAGAACAGGAGTAAATATACATTTAATTAAAGCTGTGGGATGTTGTATGTGGTCTAAGCAGAAAAAAAAGAGGAGGAGGTAGAAGACAGGAGAAAGAAAGGAAGGAAGAGGGGGGAACGAGTGGGGTGGAGGGGGGCTGTTTTTAAAAAATGCAGCCTACGTCACTATGGCAACAAGGAAACCAAGCCACGGCTCTCCTTGGCGCCGCCCTCTTTACCGTGCTGTCAGCTGCTGCTGTTCCCCATTCTTTTTGCAGTGTTCTTTAAGGCTCATTATTCTCCAGTTGTCTGTGAATTAACGCAGAACTTTATAGAACTGATATATGCTGTGTCGTAATTTAGTTCGTATATTTGTTTAGTGAGCAGCTCCACACACAGAGGAGCCCCTTTGGTCCCCCTCCGAGAGTAATCATACAGAGTCATCTGCACAGTGGGGGTGATCTATCAGGCATGTGCAGAAAGCCACATGGCCTTCTGCATTAAAGCATGGAGCACTTTACAGCCGGCTTTGCTCCTGCTTACCAGCAGATGGCGTGCTGGCTTTGCTTTTACTCCAAATCGGAACTCCTTGCATGCAACTTGTTTGCTACAAGTTAAATTTGGGCTTGAGCTGATCGGTAAGTGGCAGTAGAGAGCTGACTCTTCGTCCCGGGAACAAAGACGTAAACAAGTTTGTTTTTCACAGAGCAGACCTGAATGAAGAGAACCTGCAAAAGTGGCGGATTAAAACCCCCACTTCTGCGCACAGATCACTCTGTTCGGACATTTTTGGAGCCGAATGTTAAATTTAAAGAAGTCTCTATTGATGACATAATTAAACTGTCGCAGAGCTTTTCTTTGCGTTTCATCTATGACTTTTCTTTATTTTCTTTAATAACTGCTGCTTGTGTTTGTACTGAATTGCAATAGTATGTTAAAAGAGACAGGGGAGAAGTGGAGTAAACAGCTTCGGTACCGACTGAAACTACCCTGAGCCTCCCAGGGTCTCTCCCAGACCGAGGCATACCCAGTAAGCCTGTTTTCTTCTAAGAACCTGTAACCATCAATCATCCCCAGGCCCCGTTTTCCCCTCTACCGCCTCCACACCCAGCCTGCGTGTTTGTTATGCTTCCTTCAGGCTTAGTTTGGAAATGTGGACGTTTTTGTGTGTGTGTGTGTGTGTGTGTGTGTGTGTGTGTGTGTGTGTGTGTGTGTGTGTGTGTGTGTGTGTGTGTGTGTGTGTGTGTGTGTGTGTGTGGGAGAATTGCTGCACCTTAACAGCCCGACAAAATGGAAAGTAATGCCGGGACTTTTTATTTGATAAGCAGGCCAGATGAGCGGCTGTTGTTTTCAGTTTCATTTTCATCATGATTACAGTCTCATGTTAATTGTGACATCATTTCGTAGGCCCTGCTGTGAGCACGTATCCCTGTGGTTTCATACCTGTTGCGTCCTCCTGGAGCAGGAGGTCAACTTGTAAACACGCAGAAAAAGAAAAGAGGTCAAATTAGACCAACAACAACCCCCTAAAACACGGACGCACCACTTGTTTCTCTTTTGCATTTGAAGTGGGTTTAGCCTGCTGTTTACCAGATGTGCTGTTTGAATCCTGGGAAGTTCAAGTTCTGTCCACTTTTTTGAAACCTGATAGGTTTTCTTGTTTACGTTGACGGAGTAAAGAAGCTGTCTCGACTATGTCTTATTTACAACAACAGCAGCAGTCTGAAGGGTCAGCGCCGAGGAGGAGTTCCTGAAGGCAGCATCGCCCAGCCTTCAACCCTCTCCTGAGGCCTTACATAACGATCCGTAGACTCCGCCCACTTTCTCAGCCTGCAAAAAGGCTGCCGTCCGAAAGTGAACATCATATCGAGCTTTCGAGCACACGAGAGTAGGCGGCAGCAACCTGGAGAGCCACTCTCAGCACCCTTTAAACACACTGCGAAGGAACAATAAAGGAATCTCTCACTTCTTTTCGTTTGAGAACAGAGAGGAGTCGCAAAACCTGCAAAAAATGATTTTCGACAAGCTGAAAAAGTTTGACATAGTCTTTGACTCTCCGGAGGTGGACTGTCCTCCTGTGTACAGCAGTGGGGATGTTGTGTCCGGGCGGGTGGTGCTGGAGCTGTCCGGGGAGAGTCGGGTAGACTCCCTGAAGCTTCACGCTGAGGGTTTTGCAAAAGTGCACTGGACCGAGTCCCGATCGGCGGGCTCCAGCACCGCGTACACCCAGAACTACGGCGACGAAGTGGAGTACCTGAACCGCAGAGAGGTGCTGCTGCAGGCAGGTCAGTCCAGTAAGTCTGTCAACTCAAGCAGCCAAAGTGTCCTCTCTGTGATCGAGCGGTCTAGACAACTGTGAAAACAGCTTATCTGTGTGGGGACAGATTGTCTGCAGACTTAAAATAGTGTGTTTCAGGATGTTTGCGTAGATGGTGACTGGGATGAGTTAAAGTCTAACTGCCCCCACTTCTGTAGTTAACCTTAGATCGGAGACTTTGCATTGGTTACGAATGATTTATAAACTTGTAAACTAGAACAGCAACTCGTGTAAACGCTGGCAATGAAAAAGAAAACCATTCAGGTTCATTTCTTTTACTTCCTTGAAGAAGAATACGTGAGCATGTACATAAAGAACATAGAGCAGCAGCTGCTTCCTCACCCCCAAAACGTCTGTGGGGAAAAATAAAAGAAGACTGGCTTTTCCAAATTGAAAGCAAATCCAGACTTGTTTTTCCTTCTTTTCTGCATGCTGACTTTGCCTCAGGTTTCTGGCTTCATTCATTTGGACACAGAGCTGTTTTTGGTTTAAAGTACAGGCAGGAAATGGGCAGCCAAGGGCTTTGTCGATTTTTCTGTTGTTTTCCTGCCGAGTTTAGCCTCTATGCTCGGCTGCATGTTGTGTGAAAACCTGCAGCCAGCAATGAGAAAACACATCATGCAGCACATATCAGCTGAATTTGCTTTGGGGGATTTTGCTGATGGGCACGAGAAAGGCTTTCTTGTTGCAGCCTACTTGACCCGTGAAGTTGACATGTTGTTGGTGTTGTTTAAATGAAATCGGAGTATTCATCTAACAAAGGTTCACCAAAACCAAAACACCAGTCCCCGGATTTGTGCTGCAAGAGTGAAGAGAACCCAGGAGAGTTGAGACGAGCTGTGTGATATCGCTCGAGGAAAACATGTTCTCAGTCAGCACAATAGAGAAGGAACCGCCCCTCTGAGCAAGCAAAGCAACCATGTGATTGCAGAGAAACACAGGCTTACGGGACTGTTCCTATGAAACAAGCGTTATTCATGTAGAATACTTTTGTGTCTGTTGTGATGCATAATTTTAAAAGTGGGTATTTGCTGCCAAATAAATAAGCTTTCAGGTAATCAGAGCGCATTCTACTGTCAAGTTGAGGTTTATTTCCACAGTCAAGCAAAGCTGATGCAGGTTATATGAAGTATACATTATACATACCATTAAATCATCAAATAAAACAAAGTCTGCGCTACATGATCGTCTGCGCTGTAAAATTTCCTCCTACCACAGAGCGAGTCTCTGCGCCTCTGTTATAGAAATTGTTTTGGGAAATTAACAAAAAAATGAAAGAACAGGTGACTGACTTAGAATTTTTTCCCCCTCTTTCTTTCAGATAACGGTGAAGTGACAGTCCTACCTGCTGGCAAACACGAGTTTCCATTCAGCTTCCAGCTGCCAGAAGAAACTCTGGTCACCTCCTTCGAGGGAAAACATGGCAGCATCCGTTACTGGGTCAAAGTTAAGCTACACAGGCCGTGGGCCACAGTCAGGAAAATCAAGAAGGAATTTACAGTCATCGAGCCCATCGACATTAACACACCAGCCTTACTGGTAAGTGCCTCAGACTTCACCTTTAATCGCTGGGATCTATTTATTTATGCATTTTGAGGGTTTTATGGAATTTGCTCACTGGTTTTTATAATCTCCAGGCACCACAGGCGGGTACGAAGGATAAAATGGCGCGGGCGTGGTACCGCAGCTTTGGGCAGGTGTCGGTAACTGCAAAGATTGACCGCAAAGGCTACACACCAGGTACACACATTCTGCTTTTCCCATGTGCTCAAACTTTTGTAGTGTCTCATCTTTCTAAGCGTGCTTTTTCTCTCTCCACAGGCGAGGTGATACCGGTCTTTGCCGAGTTCGACAACTCTACCTCCAGATCTGTTGTCCCCAAAGCTTTTATCATTCAGACGCAGACGTTCATCGCCCGCGGCACCATGAAGCAGAAGCGCTCCGTCGTGGCCACGCTTTGCGGTGACATCGTCGGTGCCAAACGTCGGGAAACCTGGCACGGCCGCGCCATCAAAATCCCACCTGTAGGTCCGTCCATCCTGCAGTGCCGCATCATCAAAGTGGAGTACATGCTGAAGGTAAGCTGCCGGCCTAACATTGGCGCTGCTGCAGTTCTGAGTCCTCACTCAGTCCAGGTAGCATTATAAACTCTCTTTCCTCCCGTCAGGTTTGTGTTGATGTACCCGGAACATCCAAGCTGTGTCTCGAGCTGCCTCTGGTCATAGGCACCATACCCCTCCATCCCTTCGGCAGCCGAACATCCAGCGTCAGCAGCCAGTACAGCGTCAACCTGGAGTGGCTGCACATGGCCATCCCCGAGCAGCCAGAGCGTAAGTGTCCCGTACTGCTTTATGGGAAGAAAAGGAAAAACTCCCCATATGGCAAACAAGTTTTTCTTTCTTTTTGCCAGTATTATTTTTAGAGCATGCCACTTTTTTCTTTGACAAGAAAGCCAAAATACTGCATGAGTCAGATGTACAAACAAAGGTTTTGGTTCCACAGAAACTCATGTTGGATCAGATCAGTGTTTGTTACTGCCAAAGGCGCTTAATGTTACGTGGCCTTTCAAAATGAAGTCATGAGTCAGCAGCTCGATGTTTGGACCTGTGCTGTTCCGTCGTGTCACGCGAGTGGACTCATCCTGCCTGTGTTTTTTCCCTGCAGCTCCTCCGGATTACAGCTCTGTGGTAACCGAGGAGGAGGCCGAGCAGCGCCACAACGCCGTGGCCTCACAACAGGCTGAAGACCTGAGCGGGATCCTGGAGCGACCCCTAATGGCTTTTGTCCAAGAGTTTCGCTTCAGACCTCCGCCAATGTACAGCGAGGTGAGTCACCATTGGCTGGAAGCGACTCCTGTTGTTTACTGCGATTGAGTGGCACATATAAAAGCTTACATATAAAGGCCTTTTATTCCCTGCTTACCAAAACCTTGAGATCTCAGCTGTGTTGTGTAACAATAGCTAAATGGAAACAAATCTGTGGGTGTAAGCAGAGTGTAGGTTGAGCATAATTGAAGAGTGTTTTATTCAAAGACTGGATTATCTGCTTGCCCAACCTTCATCTGATGCATTTTGATTTTCTTTTCTTTCCTGCAGATTGACCCCAACCCTCAGCCCATCAACATGAGACCTCGCTGCATGACATGTTGAACCAAGAGCCCTGCCTGAGCTTCAAGCAGCCTCATTAACGAAACAAATCAAGAGATTTGTCTTCTCCCGGATTATGTCTCTCTGATTAATAGCACTTGCTAACAGATTGACTGGAGCACCAGGAGACGGAGCTCACAGGAACTGGATGTTAGTGAAGGAGGTGCCACTTTGTTTCCAGTCCAGTAAAGTGGATGCTTTCCTGTTCTGGCTGAAAGGAAAGCAACTTCTCTGCTTTGGTTCCTGTTCTTCCCAAGTGACTTTTGGTTCCCTGCGTGGTGAGCTACAAATACCTCCCAATCAACGATTCCCTAACGTGAAGATATCTATATATTTTTTTGTGTTTTCAAGGAATTTGGGACATTTTGGGAAGGGTTGAGATCACTTGATATTCACCAGGCGGAAAGTTGGAACTGAACCTGGCATTCAGATGTCTGAAAAAGGCGCTCTTGATAAGATGGCCGACTGTCATCTTTGAGTGGCGTAAAGAGAGAAGTGCAATTATTTCCCTCAGTTTCCAACTTTCCCTATGCCTGAGATTTTTAAAACACACATCACTATGCATTGTGTGCCTACGGTGATTTCTGTTACTCGAACGCATACTGTATCTGTAGGTGTGACGGTGGAGCAGAAAAGTCAGAAAAGAAGATGTAGACGTATTTTATGCATGCAGGTAACAATATGTAAAAGGGAAAAAAATATGTGTGCCTTAATTATCTGCAGTTGAAGTTTGCATGAGAGTTTCAGGGAGCTGTACTCTCGGACAGAGCTGGATAGAGCTGAATGTATCCTGCAAGAACTTAGAACAAAAAAGAAGCAGTCAGCATGTATGTAGATGTATTCCAAGAGCCTTGTTGTGTTAACACAAGGCTCAAGGCACTGAAGTGTTAGATGGCTATGGTGTTATAATGCAGTGGTAATAAAATAGGGGGTTCCAGTTTGCTTATAAAACTGCACAAGGCTCGTAGATTAGCTCTCCCAGCTGCTAAACAAAAGGACAGGAGGAGTGGAGACCTCCGAGCTGTGTGGACTGAATCTTTCGGTGGGAGCCAGATGCCTCGGTGCTGTGGGTCAAGCCTTTAGGTGGAGATGCCACTGAAACATAGGGACAAAGAACATTCCAAAAAAAAAAAACCTTCTCAAGGATTATGTTTCTCCTCAACTTCCAAAAAAAAAGGAGTTTCAGAAGTCTTCAGGTTCAGCTGTGTGACAATGGCTGAAGTCGACGAATGTATTATTTTTTTATACAAGTGCAATTGTTGATTCACAGTATTGCCCAAATTTTTGTAATTGTTTTTTCTAATAAACAATTTTTGAACAGATGTTTGTCTTCAGTGTTTCCTTAATAGTTTAATTATTTATATAGCACATTTAATTACAACAGGAGCGTTGACCAAAGTGCTGTACAAGAATACAACATACATAATAAAACAACTTAGAGTATTAAAAGCAAACACCAAATATGAATTAACAAATAACTCTCATGCTGTATTAAAAGCCAATAAATAAAAATGCGTTTTAAGATAAGATTTAAAAAGGATTGACAGTGTGAGCCTGTCTGATGTGTAGGGGTAAATTATTCCACAGCTTAGGCGCTACGACTGCCTTGACTGGTACGTGTGCTAGGACGCCCGCTTTTTTTCTTCTTTCTTCTTCTTTTAAAGAAAATAATAGAGAGTCTCTGTTTAGCAATGTTGCGTGCCAGTGAATTGGAAAAGCATCTCCAACACCATGAGTCAAAGCTATATTACTGCCAAGGGCAGGGTTCAGTGGAGAAACAAGCTAGGCTCAGTGATTCAAATTGATAATTACAGACTGAAGTTCAGCCAGTGACATTTATTCTATTGCGCACTTATGCAATCGAACTTTTCTCGGTGCCTTTGGAGCTCCACAAAATAAAAATGGAGTCACACCACACTGCGGATTTCACTTTGTAATTTGTTTACAAATAATTAGTTCTTGCTTTATTTTTTTTGGTTTGTTTTTTCCACCACATAAACATGTAACACATTGGAGCGAACGAGCATAGCTATAATCATGGCTAAAAGCCAAATCAGAGGAAATTCTCAAGGGTTTCTTCTGCAAACAGCAATTAAGGACAGAGGGACGTCAGATGGGTGTGGATGCAGGATAGTAGTGCGGCTGAAAAGCTTCACACTTTTCAAATGAGTAGAATTAAAGTAAAACCATTTTCTAATCGCGAGTTTACCAAAACATCAGACCAACCTTACAAGTGGATGCAAAGATTACGTTCAGCACTAATCCTAATGAAAAAGCAGAAGATAAAGCAGTAGTTTAAACAAAAATACCCCTCTCATGTTTGCACCACATGCTCAAAGTCCAGACAGGCAGGATTCGTGACAGCAGCAATATTAATATAGTTGTGTGCACAGACAATGCTTGTTCTGTTTGAGCGAGCTTGTGTACACAGATATGTTTTGCTTGGACACCTGTCTTTAATTATATTTCACTCACTTAAATAAGAGTTGAGGCTGTAAGCATAACATGTATTTCAGCTCTCCCAATACGTCACCACACATGTTTGAAGGCCTAGAGTTAATCCAGAGACCAAGTTTACTTTGTGCTGGGAAAAAAAGAAGAAAGATGAAAAGAAGATGCACTGGCCGCATACATCTTCTAGCTGTAAATGAAAGAAGTTACTAGCAGAAGTCTTGTAATACACACGACTGAATATAAACAGGGTGTTTCCGAAATGTTGTGAATTTAACTGTTTAACCTTTTCCAGCATGAGGAAACTTAAATCTCATTCTTGTAAACAGATAAGTTCAGCCATGTTTTCACCTTAATTTCGATGGACTTATTCAGGAATGGCTTTTAAAATATGAATCCATGGAGAATGTAAAGCAGAACAGAAGAGAAACACAGTTTAAATTAAAAGTTAGAATGACCTTTTGTATTTGAGGTTGAAATGATTTGAAGCATGTGACATGCAGATGTCTTCCTGATGTTCTGCAGTGACCTCTTGGTGATCCCGCGTGTTTTTTTAAACAAACTCTTCCACACAGAAAACAGAAGTGCCGTCCGCTGTTTTCCTGAAATCGTTTCAGGCGAGTCAATGTTCTCATTTGTCTCGATGAGTCACTAAAAGTATTTTCAGCACCTGCTGTATCAAACCAGCTCATCTGGTTCAGCGTGTGCTGATCATAGTTCAGATATTATGTTATTTGTATTATGTGCAAGTACAATTTTACTTATTCCGTGACTTTGAATGTGTTCTGAGTTACCTGTCATGTCTTCAAAAAGGTTCGGAAGGAAGCACTCACTGTGGAGTCACATATGTTAACCTGCATGCCTCCATGCAGGTTAGAAGTCATGCCCCTGGCTGTTGTGTGGCCCCAGTTTAATGGGACTCAAAAGGCCAAAACCCCCCCAAAACATGCCCTGCAGATCTTTTTGTACATTGCTGAGCTGACTGAATTAAAGAGTCTACCTGCAAAACTCTGGAGAGAATTTTACTTAAAATCGTAAATCTTCTTAGGGATGCAGAAAACAACCAATGGCAAACATTAAGAAAAAACTTGGCTATTTCTTCTAAAGTAAAGGACAAAGAGAATGACAGATGCAGAAAGATGATGTAAACGTTAACCCTAACCACGTGCCCGCTGTCGTGCTTTGAGTGCGTCATTAACAAGTAAATCCAGGAATTTCTGAAGGATAATTTGGTCAGCAAAGCATTCCAAGAGATCTGTGCATACCCTTTATTCCTCCCACTTTCAAAGTTGGAGGAAAAAAGCTGAATAACAAAATAGGCCTTTGACCACTAAGTGATCGTTCCCTCTGACGTCTTTGTTAAGCCCTAAACAGGTTAATATAATGACAACGCTCCATATGGAAACAAAGATGTTGTCCATAGTCGGGACAGGTTGTCAGCATCACATTCCTGATCACTAATTACATTTTGGATTTCTAGGCAGTAATGTTCTGGAACACATGCTGCGAGTGGTAAACAAACAAACCCACGAGTGTGTTTATGTGACTTGCCTGAGGAAAACGATTGCTTTAGTTTGTGCTGGACTTTCAATTAACTCCACGGAGCCAAAACGTCTGTCAGGATGTCATGTAAGCTTGTTGTTTTACACGCATAACATCACACGAGTGTAAAAACAGCAGTGCCACTTTGGGAACGCCGAGGTGCCTCTTCCCTGGAAAACATATTTTCTGGTCAAAAGTTTCTGGAATATAATTTAGCCACAAGAACAGGACTGTGTGCAGGGACAACAAGTTCCTCCACTTAAAAACGGAGTAAACCAAGTAGTCTTTTCGTTGTGTGTGATATATAGAAGCACTAAAACACTGCTGTATGCCATAGCATTAAGATTTACATCACAACAAGGACCAAAGGGATTTACTCAGTATGTAAAAAACAGCCATTTCACATTCTTTTAAAGTATTATCCAGTGAACAACATGTTTAATATACAAGTATGTAAATTATAAATGTGTCAATTTATCAGTTAAAATGTGCTTTTATTTCCAAAATGTCATTATGTCATCTAGTTACTACATGAGTATATATTTTCTGTGTCTAAGTCGCTGTGAACTGTCACAGTTGTTGTCCAGACACTGTTGAGCGGCTGCTGAATGCCTTTGCAGATCCTACTTCCAGACACACACGAGCAGTTGACTCATCAGAAACACTCCCTGCCTCAGCAAACTCACCAATCCATAAGCACATATTAACTCACCTCACCTACGCTGGCCAATAAGCATGCAGGATGCAAACTATATTTATTTTAATTGTAGAGGACGTTTTAGCTGATAAGGTTTACACTTAATAACTACATATTCAGTTTCGGACTGAGTTAAAAATCTATCAATAATAGAAAAAAAACATCTTTGTTTAAAAGCCAGATGTGCTGATATGACACAATGAATGGTAACAATGAGTCACAAAGAAAATGGGATTTTTGCGTGAATGAAGAAGTTAAACTGACACAATGATGTCAAAGATGTCAAACGGTTCCTCTTTTTAGGACAAGTCGTCTCAAATTTCTGCTGCTGATGAACTTCCCTTCAACACATTGGGGATTATTAAAGTGAAGCAAGTGTTTTGGGGGTAAACCGTTACACATTGAGCTCCTGACCTTCTAAACACAGCTGTCATCACATTTTAAGAGTTTTTGCTCATTCTTTTCAGTCCAGCTAACATTTAACATGTTACCATTCATCCATAGTGGATGAGTCAAACAGCGAACTCACTCACTGACTGATTCTAGGCTTTAAATACTTCTTAAATTCACAGCTACAAAGACAAGGCCTCGTTCAGATAATAATCCTGAAAATATAGCAGCTCCCAGGGCATGTGCCAGATGGAACAACTGCGACATTTAGCAATAAATACCTAACTAAAGAAATTGAAGAAAAAACATAATTACTTAGCTGAGCTGTGCAGTTTTTATCTGTGCTTTTCTTTTATATACTTCTTTTTAAGTTTATAATTTTGAGTCATTTTGAGACACTGGTTGGCAAACAGTCAACAGACCAAGGACTCTCCATAACAAACTTCCTCTTTCGGGCCTTCTTGTATCCAACCTGTCTGAGATCTCATGCTGACATCAGTGAGCCTTATCTGGACACATTTAGACTCACTGTCACATGTCTCTTCTGCAGATAAACAAGGAAAACAAAAAGTATCCTGTTGGAAAACATTTGAGCTGAGAACGAGGTTCTTCTTCAAGGTTGCTGGGAGGAAGTCAGTCATCCTGGTTTGTTTCTGCTACGTTTAAAATCAGCATTGGCCCACTTCACATTCCAAAGAGATCACAGCAACTCCAGATGAAACGGTGGCAGACAAACCAAAACAAGCTAGAGCTGTTTTTCCTCCAGCGCCCGGGCATTTCAAGGGGGAGGACACATCATCAGGTTGTTTTAGAGGACATCCTCAGGCTTGGCTTTTTGCTGACTACAGGGAAGTTGCTGGGTGTTTGAGTGTTGAGGTTTGTTCAGGGCAAAGTAATAAAGTGTGTTTTGTCTTTAGCGTTTTGCTATTTAGAAAGATTTGAGTTTGCTCTCGCAAGGCTAAGAGCAAAAATCTCCTTACTAAAAACAACAACACCAAAAGAGTCTACAGCTCTGCCGACATAACACCAAAGAGGAAACGAACCAGCTAAAGTCTGGAAAAAGTCTTGCGATAATGTTGGCTGAAGTATCACAGAGGTTTGTTTTTTTTCAGGAGGAAAGATTAAATAGGAAGACATCATGTTGCCTTGGTTTCTATCAGCTATAACACTGAAAAGACCAAATCTGTGATCTACAATAGTACAATAGGCCAACTCTGGCTAGAAAATTAGGCTACAGCTTTTTAGGTGCCACTGAGATTATTAACAGTAATCTCATGCTTCACAGGAGTGTAATTATGCACTATAGCAAGTTCAAGAGGGATAGTCAAATGTATCTGTAAACAGTGACTACAGCACAAAGTCTGGGTGATCATTTTGCCATCTGAATTTATGTCTGTCCAACTGATACAATGATACAGAACAAAATCAAAGTCCAACCAAGTTCAACCGAGTTCATTAGTTAAACTATCATCCCGCTTGCTAGACAGATGCCTTTTTACAACAATGAAACCTCATTAAAATTATACTTGATATGGTTGGGTTTCTATGCTGCCTCACGCACAGAAGCTCCAGGGTTTTAAACTTTTTGTTGGCTTTTCCTTGTGCAAGATACTGACCCCAAGTTGCTCTCCAGTGCATTAATCAAAGTATGAATGTGTGTAAAGGTTACATAGAAAGCACTTACATGGAAAGAGCAAAGAAAAAGGTGTTTGTGTGCTTTAAGTGCCAGTCCATTTACCATTCTTGACTACCATACCAGTTCTGTCCTGTGCTAACTGAACTGCGTGCAATGAATGCCATGATGTGGATGATTTGGATCCAGGCGATTTGACATCAGGACGTCAGGGCTGGTTCAGATCAGCACTTTGTTGACCGTGAGCAGAGGAGAAGATCACCTTGCAGCTCCCCTGACTTCACGGAAATCAATGTAACTTCAGAGGGGTCAGAGAGCAGACAGCAGAGGCTGCATGCCAAGCGGCTCCCCAAAATATTCTAGAAGGGGAAAAATACAGAGTAGGAACAAACAACATCCCCAGACATTGAGCAATAAGGACAGCTTTGTTTCTGCTCACCCCGCCTCCAGCTGTAACCCAGAGTTCCATGAAATCTATTTGTTGCTTTGTAGTGCTTATGATCTATCTCCCTTTGTTTTGGTACTCTGTGATGCTCTTTGTTGGGGAATCTCTGCCTGGACAATGGAGGCTGCACACAGAGTCCAAAATGCCTGACGTGATGAATTTTAACAAATAATTAAATCAATCTGCAGTACCTGCAAGTGCCATCACCACAAGCCACAGCTGGATTCTTATCAAATGTAGAGGAAAAGGTGATGATCTGAGGATGACGATCAGCACCTGTGGCAGCACTACATTAGTTTCTCCACTTATCACTGGAACCACATAAATATGTTTTTATTTAGCTTTCTGTTCTCAAAAGACTGAGACTCATTTCACCCCAGGATTATATTTACACATTCACACAGTAATGTGTAAATATATCTTTATATTAAAAAAAGATAATGCATGATAAATGAATAAAATGCAACAAGGGTCCTAAATAAATAATAGTACATCATTATTATTATTATTGTGAGGAAGCGTGTTGTAACAGCTGCTCTGTTTTAGGCTTTGTGATGGTGCCTTTTTAGTCCACTGTATTTACATTTTCATCGAACATGAATTGAAATTTAGAATTTTAGGTAAATAGGTGATAAAATCAAAGCTCATTTTTGTGTGTGTGTGTGTGTCATATTTTGGACCACTTCAAAGCAATCGGCTCAGGCTGTTCCTGAATCCATTCCCTGCATGTTATACACTTACACACAGACGTATGCATGTTTCCCCCCATCCTGTCCCGTCCTGTACTACAGTGCACGTGGCTCGGTTGTTTGGCTGGTAGAGTTGGTTGTCTGCCAGGTCCCTATAATGTAACGAACATGAAAGCAGAGCTCAGGAATGAGCAAAAGATTAGCACATGATGTAGCTCTTCAGAGCTGCAGAGTAGGAAAACAACGGTCACTGTGAGCTGGTTACTTGTGAGTTTGACTTTAAAGTGTTGCCCAATCGTCTTGCTTTTCAGGGCCAAAAGAACATTATGTCCCACAAGTGCAAAACACCAAGAAAAAGGAGGTGTGGCGGAGCTTAGTGTCAGATATCCTGGATGTTTTTGAAATGTATAGAAGGAGGAGGAGACTTGTGGTAAACACAGGTTTTCAACTGCAGTCACTTCTCTGCTGTTACAGGGTTCAAACGTACACAGCATTTATTTGAAATATTTAAGGCTGAATCCAGTTGAGGGTTTTTCTTCCTGGACAATTTGATATGAAGGATTATACATAAACACAACTGAATAGTTTAATTCTATCAAAGTAAATCAAATCTTCTGATACCGTGCAGCTGAGACACTGAACAAAGCATTTAAACTAGTTTACACCAGAGGGAAGAGGTTGTTTTTAACATAACTGTCAGCTCGGTCATGTGAATAAAAGATTATGAACTGAAATCAGACCCCATGTGACTTTAGCCCGTGTCTGCTGTTGAACACGGCACAAAAACAAGAACATTTGTTAAAGGGTTCAAGTGGATTTAAGGTCCTAAAAACAAAAGTGATGTACTTCTTCACAGTTCAAGTTTCTATTCAGAGATGGAACCACAATACACACTTCCTGGGTGCATATTATTTCTTCTAGTATGAATATAGTAAGTACTTAAAGTTTCTGTTGAGCTGATCACATATAGGATGCATTTCCAGATGTATAGATCGATGACGACACCAAAAGGAAGGTTGAGGAAAGGCGTGAAAGCTATCCATGCAGTAAAACAGGATGCTGCAAACAGAAAATATGAAAGCCATGCATGCAAAAACAAAAACTGAAAACTAAACAGCTGTCGACACTTAAGCGAAGCCATAAAACAACCTCTCGTGTGCACTGGTGGAAGCAATGTAGGACATAACTTTATGTGCATTCAAGTTAATGTGGATATAAAACCGGTTTCCCCAGCCCCCGTAGTCAGGACAGCAGATAACATGCAAATAAAATGCAAGTGGTTTATTTGATGAAGGTGGCCCTGAGGCTGTTGTTTGGACAGCTCTGTAGGGTCAGGACTATTCTCCAAGAAGAGATCAGAAGTATCTTGGCATCAATCATTTGAATACTTTCAAGCTAAGGTAAATATGGCAGGTAATCATCCCTCTTCTCTAAAACAAGGATTAAGTTCAGCTGCCACAAGATTAGGAATAAGAAGTCTTTTTAACTTTCATCCAAAGCATGTCTTTGTCCTGTCTTCAACTACTTACCCCCAACCGGTCGTGGCAGATGGCCTGGTTCTGCTGGAGGTTTCTTCCTGTTAAAAGGGAGATTTTCCTTCTCACCTTCGCCAAACCACTTGCTCATAGGGAGTCACTGTTGGGGTTTTCCTCTGTTTTCTCTTTATTATCTCTATCAATCAGTGATAAATTTAGACAATGAGCAGTATGTAAAAATTGTATTGCTACTCAAAGTAATTAAAATATTTTAACGTCCAACAGCTGCAGCTGTTTAAATCAGCCTCATATAGTATCACTCAATGCGTTCACTTTGCTTCGGCAGCATGGAGGTTAGCACTGCTGCCTCACAGCAAATAGGTCCTGAGTTCAATTCCAATGTTGGCCCAGGGTCTTTCTGTGTGGAGTTTGCATGTGGGTTTCTGGGTACTCCCAAATTTCAAAGACATGCACTTAGTGGGGTTATTAGGGTAACTGGCAGCTCATTATGGGTGTGAGTGGTTGTCTGCCTTTATGTGTTAGCCCTGCAACAGACTGTCCCGGTGTATCCTTCCTGAGTGCCTACGACAGCTGGGATAGGCTCAAGCCCCCCCTCATGAAAAGGAAAAGCAGAAGAGAATGGATGGATTGCCTTGATTGTCAATACTTCATGGCATGATTGGCTCTTTCAAATTTCAAATACATTTAATGAAAATACTTTTCTAAAATATGATTAGTAAATAATTCAACTGTTTTTGAGGCAGTAAAAATGAGTTCCACAGTTTACAAGTAACTTTTAAGGGAGGTTTAAAAGATTAGTTTTGTTGATTATGTTTTCTTTTGTTTTTCTCCTCTGCTGTCCGTTCACTAATTACCACAATGCTTTGTCTTTTGTCATTAGTTTTACCAGGTCACTATCTTTCTAACTCTTGACCTCATTACTTCTCGTTTCCTGTTGTGATGCTTTGCAGTAGAACGTGTACTGCTGCACGGAGCCAATAGCTGGATAAAGGTTTCAAATGCCTGAGAAGTAAATGTTATTGTGGGAGTAATTTGGTTTGCCCTGTCTCGGACTTATTGTTGGAGCGCCAGGAGAGATTCCTTGTTTGGAGAGATTCCTTGTTTGGAGAGATTTGATCTGCTGAGAGGAGGTGTAACTCCCTGCAGGGGAAGGAGGCAGGCTGTGGTTGGTTGACACTTTAGGGGTCGATGTTAAGCTGACCTTTCTGTGGTCAACAAGAGCTGATGGGGAGAAAAGCAAAACATTAGAAACAATTTTGAGTGAGTGTGTAGAAACAGAACTGCTTCATTGTTTATTGGCCACATTATTTGCTTTAGGTCATTAGGTCAGTGAGATTATTGATGCAGAGTCACTTCTGTTTACTCATTCCCAATTATATAAGCAAGCTAGAAAATGTAATGTTAAAAATAATATATGAGCAAAGGCATTTAAGTATCAGGGTAACATCCTGATGGGTGAGAGTATAGCTGTGATAAATGTGTGCATAAAAGCCACATTTGATGCTGTTTGAGACATAAATAGCATCAAATTAGAAAACATTTTGCATCACAAACACGTTTCATGGCCAATTTTTTTAAACTATTTTTTCTTGTTTAGTAAATAGTGTTAGTCATTTTTCTGTAGGCTCGGTGTGGTACATTTAGGGAACTAGGCAGCAATTCTGAATCTTTACTGTTTCCATCAATTGTGTTCAGTTAATGTTCGGCACTATCCGCCCTCTGTGTGAGTTTGTATAGCTTCAGCCCACTTCCCTGGGAAAAATAAAAGGGTAACAATTAAAGCTGGTGTCTGACCCCAGAATGCACATTATCCATGCTTTCAGTGCTTTGCTGGTGCACTTTTATGCCTCTCTGGCTCATGGAAAGAGGAAAGAGAGCTTAAACATCTGCTGTGTGTGAACACAAGGCAAATGTAGCTTCAGCATTACATCTGCAAAAGAATGAAAAGCA
This sequence comes from Astatotilapia calliptera, assembly GCF_964374335.1. NCBI lineage: Eukaryota > Metazoa > Chordata > Actinopteri > Cichliformes > Cichlidae > Astatotilapia > Astatotilapia calliptera. The sequence goes on along the minus strand of NC_137436.1, from coordinate 34,597,174 downwards.
GCAATAATGTGAACTATAAATAAATAAGAGAAGTAGCTGTTAATAAAAATGTTCAGCTACACCTAGATTATACTGTAATAAACATTTGTTTATTGCTTATATACTGCAAAAATAATGTATTACCTAGACAACTGAGGCCTAGTCATCTTTCTCTGTTTTGCCATAAATATTTTTTCGCTGTGAACATGCACACAAGTACTTCTTTGGCTGCCTCTCAGATCTCCCCCTTTGCTTTTGTGTCCCACAGGCCTAAGTTTTGTTCGTCTTAATTACAGTTTATAATGTTATTTATGTTATAAAAATCCAGAAAAACAAACACAGAAATGATATTATAGTATGTTTTTAATCGTGTCAGCTTCTCACAGTTCATCAGTGTGGCTGTCCCTCGAGAGGAAGGGCTATCCTGGGTTCTGACGTCAGGCTTTATGGGTAAGTAAACAAAGGCTAATCAAGAGGGAAGAGCCGTCAGATAAACAGAGCTGTTGTCACTTTCAATAAGATAAAGATGATGAGACAAACATGGACTCATGTCAAGTTTGGAGATTTAAGAATATTTTTCCATCCATCCAATTTCTTCCAGTTCAGGGTCGTTGAGGTGTGGGTGGAGCCTGTCCCAGCTAGCACAGGGCCACAGACACAGACCCATGACAGGTCGCCTACTGGCTACATTTTCGCATCATTAATTGCAGACTACAAAAATATTTACATATTACAGCCCAAGAGGACACATTATCCGTACACTACATGGTGTATACAGCAGCTGCCAAAATGATGATCTTATAAATCATGAAAATCAGGGAAAGTTTAACTGGAAACGTGATAAATAAGTGATACAACAAACAATTCAACTTCAAGTAAATTAAATACATTAGATTAGATTTTGATTTATTATTTGAGATGGTCCATGAGGATTATGGTGGAGACAGTTGAGGAATGTCTACATTTTCCTTATGTAAGCTGTAATTATGCCTTCTAGTCTCAGCTCAGCTGTTTTAACTGATGGCCACCCATCCTGTCTGGTTCTGTCTGTTAAAGTATTTTCCTTTCTGTGTTATTATATATTGGACTGTTGGGAGTTTCTGCTTATGTAAAGTGCCTTGAGAATAACATGCAATGTGGTTTAATGCTGCATAAATAAGACTGAAGGGAAATGTATTTTGTGATTAACACACACACGTAGATACACGTGAGTCTCCATCTTAAGAAATGGTCAAAAATATTTGTAAACATGCTAAACTGATCTTTGGTTTTGACACTACAGATGAATCCCAAATGATGATACACATCCCTCCCCAGTGCCTCTTTAATATTTCCTTTCCCACAAGAAAACATATTTCCAGGAACTGTGACGAAAGTTGACGGTTTAAATTCTGACTTGTTTTAAAAATCTTTACAGGGAAAGTAAATAACCAGCGCTCCGTTGAGTCCTTGAGAAACATTTATAGCTCAGGTTTTGGTCCGAATCTGCTCTTTTTGATGCTGCGTTTCCCATCACTGTTCATTTGGAGGGTAGGGTCAGTATTTGGCATAAACACCATGAAAATGTGGATCCTACCTGCCTTGTATCAGTTCACCTCAACAGTTCATGTCTGTGGTCTTGATGTGTGGGATATTTTTTGGCACACTTTAGACTTTATTTAAACCCCACAGCCTAGACCTGAATATTATTACTGACCACGTCAATCCCTTTAGTGCACTCACACAGAGCAATCTTCTTCTGATGGCTGCTTCCAGCAGAATAATGCATCACGTCACAAAGCTCAAATAATCTCAGACAGTTTTCTTGAACATAACAGTGAGTTCATTATACTCAAATAGACTCCATGGCCTTTAGATCTCAGTCCAGTAGAGCCCTTCTGGGATGTGGTGGGACAGCAGAGTCACGTCATGGATGTTTAGGTGACAAATCTGCAGCAACTGTGCGATGCTGTCATGTCAATATGAACCACAATCCTTGAGCATTGTGTTAAATCTATTAGAATTAAAGCAGATGTGAAGACAAAAGCTGGTCTAACCAAGTACTAGCAGAGTGTAATTAATGAAGTGGCTTTTACACTTTTACAGATATTGAAGATATTTCAGTTCAATTCAATTCTATTTTATTTATACAGCGCCAAATCACATCAAAAGTCTCCTCAAAGGGCTTTTTATTGTAAGATAGACCCTACAATAATACATACAGAGAAACAGCCAACAATCATATGACTCCCTATGAACAAGCACTTTAGTGACAGTGGGAAGGAAAAACTCCCTTTTAACAGGAAGAAACCACCAGCAGAACCAGGCTCAGGGAGGGGCGGGGCCATCTGCTGCGACTGGTAAGGGTGATAGAAGGAAGACACGTTAAAAGACATGCTGTGGAAGAGAGCCAGAGATTAATAACAAGTGTGATTCAATGCAGAGAGGTCTATTAACACATTTTAGTATCTGTAAAAATCTGTAATTTGGAATATTTCGGGAAAAAAGCTGATTTATGCTCTGTTCTGAGCCACCATATAAATAACCTACTAGCCAAGTCACTGCAAAGAAGCTGTGTAAGTTCAGTGTGCAGACACGCCATGAGGTTTACACAGTAGGCCTATGTGTTTCACATATCAACAAAAAATTTCTTATTTGAGCTCAGCTCTTGTTTGAAGACGGATTCATGAAATGTAGCATAAAGGTGACTTTTGCTCACTGCGTAGCATTTTAAATCTGACTCAGACTTTAAAGGCACACATTTAATGCAAGGAAGTTCAATTCATCTGTATGATAAAAATAAATCTAAGTGAGTGTAAATTTTCAAGTTACAAAGTAAAAAAAGCCACGTACACATAAGTGCTTCTTTTGCTTCCACAAGTGTTGACCGATAACACAATGCCATTAATTTGATCTAGTGGCTTGGAGCAACAAAATGTGATTAGCATTTTTATTGTCATGTTTAACCTGACCTTGTGCGATTAAGAGGAGATTCTAAACTGGTTTTAGGTGTGAGTGTGAATGCCTTTCTGTCTCTATGTTAGCGATAGACTGGTGACCTGTCCAGGGTGTATCCGCTATGACAGCTGGGTTGACTCCAGGCACCCTACGACCCTTAACTGGACAAGCAGATAAATAAATGGATGGATGGTTATGTTTAGCTCGAGGCTGAGGTTAGAGAAAAACCATTGGTCAAATATTTAAGCACATAAACAGTTATAAGTAACTATAAACTTTCTCTAACGTTTACTTTAGTGCTTTTGCTGCTGTAATCAAACCACAAACAGTGTGTCTATGTCTGGTTTTGTACGCCCATCAGCAAACTCACCCTCTTCCTTAAACACTCATGCAGCACAAAAATGTGCAAACCATTACCACTGGAACCAATCTGCAGAGGGGTTAGGCATGAAATGCAAGTACTGTGCAAGTATCTAGAAGACAGAGGTTATGAAAGAAACATGTAAAAGTATAACAAAAAACTTGATTCTTCTAGTAAGAGATAAACCCACTGGATGCAAACCCATTCCTGCATCCTGTTCATTAGAAACTTAGTCATGTGACACTGAAGCTCATGGAGGTCAAAGGAGCAGACAACGTGACCTGATAGAAGTGCTGCTGGATGGAGAAAGTGTTTTCAGTTACGACACATCTGTGTGTGCCACTATAGTTGTAATGCTGTTTAAACATGTCAGGTTTTTATGGCTACAAAGATCACACACGTGTGCACATTATTTAAAAGCCACATAGCATTTTATTGTCACGGTGTTCTGCCCTTTGTACCTTTTTGGTGGAAGCTTAATTTAGCTGCATGTGTTTCACTAGTTATATAACTATGCTGTACAGGACACAGAATCCATTAAGCTATTTTCACTGACCTTGGATTTTAGATTTTTTACGCTATCTCAGGTGCTTTCCGCCTTGTTTGAGGCGTGCAGGTTATAATCTCAGCTGTGGAAAGCTATAAAGTTGAATGATGTGCAACATTTAAACAGATGACACACAGACAGATAAAGAAAGCAGACAATTTAAAAGGGCTCTCTACTACTTTTAATGCCTGAAGTCAAATATGTCCTGTGTGTCTTATCATTTCCAAACCACAAGAGCTATTTTTAGTGGTTTAGTGAACAGAACACAGAGCTGCGAGCTGACTTTCACTCTCACCTACAGTACATAAGAGTTTAGGAGGATGAAAGCTGTACATTTTGTTCCAAAACCACAGCATCTGAAGAGGAAGTAAAGCCATGCTTTAGCAACTTTACCTCGTCTCTTTTAACTTGTTTGTTATAAAGCAGCGTTGACAGAATGATCTTATCACCAGTTGTCTTTCATTTCTTTTCATATCGCACTGTTAATACTTCCTCAAGGTCAGAGAAATACTTAAAGAGACTTTTAATTGAGGTTTGGATTTCAGTGAAAAGTGAGTGGGTGACGATAAATCATAATTTTGATTTTTTTTGATTGCACTACCATATCAGAGTTGAACTTGATTTAATTTGATTTATGCTTTGGCTTATGAACAAATACACTCGAAACCAAGACACTCCCTTCAGCCTTAGCTGTGTTAAGTGCTACTTGAGAAATGCACACCCAGAAACTGAGAGGATGTCAAACAATACCTTAAACCCAGCAGTATAGGCTTTTTGAGCATTTCTGAACATCATGAAGCAATGCTTTGATTGTTGTGGACTGTCTCTGGCTTATTTTACATTTTAAAGCAAAGAAAGCCAGATAAACCAAGCCAGAGCTGGTGGAATACGGAGGGTCATGAGTGCCAAAATGAGTCAACCAAATACATAATTAAATAATTTATTAAATATGTCATGAATTCATTAAAAAGTTGGAATACTTTTGTCACTCCGTAGAAGAGACCAAAAAGAGAGGTAAATGAATATTGAACTTACCACATCTCGTTGATGAGATAATAGTGGGTCAGTGTCGCGTATCGTCTCGTGGCACGTCATGGACCAGTCATGACCTGACTTGAGATTTTTCATGTCAGCGAACACTTATTTCTAAACAATGCACTTCACTAGAAAATATATGCAACATTATAACCACATTTTTTCTGTAGCAAAAGTAGTGACATTTTTTAACACTTTTTGAAAAATGTGGCCACTCGTGTATATTTTAACCTAAATCATGATATTTTTCTAAGCTATTCACTTTTAATGCCTAACCACAAACAGTATAAAGCATGGCTGTAGCTTCTAGGTTGGAAAGAAGCCAGTGTGGATGTGCTTTAAACATTATCTGAACAGGATCTGATGGCCACCAGATTGCAAGAAGGCATCTGCTTCTATAGAAGTCTATGGGAAAATGGATTCTGACTTAACCCCTGACTTAAATCTATTTCATCCTATGTTTCAACATGGTAGATTTTTTGCGGCAGATTAATATTTGAGACTGCATGCTCATTGGCTAACAACTTATCAATCACAAGTCGTTAGCCAATGAGCAGACTAGCCCCTAATCATACATGATTTTTTTTGCTACCATGACAACACAAACACTCATCTCCGAGTTTCAAAATGGAACTTCAGAAGTCAACATAGTAACTGTGTCCATCTTTCATACTGTGTGCCTAACCCTCACCAAATAGAGAGAAAGCCAAACCGAGTGTTAACATGTTTGTAATTGATAATGTTCGTTAAAAATAATAAAAATGACGTGTAAAAATCTGTGACGTGGATGACTTCAGTCACTGAAAGGCATCACATATGTACAGCTCAACCTGCTGGTATGTTTATCTCACATTTACAACACCTCAGTCCAGATGTGAAACCAAACATGAGGTTCTGCTCAATTCATCAAAACACTGGCAGGACGGAGGAGACTGATGACAAGAATGATGTTGTATTTCTCATACCAACACAAAGATTTAGTGAGCGCTTCCCACGAAAAAAACAAACTTAAAATGAATCCCAGATGATGTTATTCATACCATTCTTCCAGTCTTTGCACGAACAATTTGCAACATGTTACTGTGTGTCTGTTTACATTAGTAATGTGGGATTGAAAAGCACAAATAAGAGTAGAGCATGAGAAGGTTAGAAGAGCTGTGTAACTATTTATTTTCCATTAAGGAGAAATCAGGTTCAGCATCTGAGAACTATCACGTGGAGCCAACTTCACCACTGGACAGTTATCAGTGTTGACCCCCGTTCCTTCACCTTCACAAATTCTTGTAACTATTGTGTGAAATATATATATTAAAAAAAAAACCTAAAACCAGCAATCATCAAGACAGTCATTATAAAAAAATTACATAAACATGACAGACACTTTAATTTTACTGCTTGTAATCAAAGTGCTCCTTCTGATTCAGCCCTTTCACTGCTGCTGTCCCGTCTCCCTCTCCTCACCCTGAACCGATCACCGCAGATGGCTGCTCCTTCCTGAGCCTGATTCTGCCAGAGTTCCTTCCTGTTAAAGGGGAGATTTTCTTTCCCACTATTACCAAGTGCTTGCTCATAGTACTGTAGGGTCTTTACCTTACAATATAAAGAGCCTTGAGTTCACTGTAGCTGCCGTGTAAATGAGATGGAATTGAATTATAAAAACGCAGGCATGCATTTACTCCAAATAGAAGTCTAAGCATGTCAGTCAAGATGTGTTTACCCACTTTATCGCTGTAACTCTCAGATAAGGTTTGCTATTGTCAAGCTGGCCTTACAAATCAAACACAGTTTGGGGCTGTTTTTAGTTCCTGCCCACTCTAACACTTGCACCCACACGCTGTAAGTAAGCTGGCTATTTAATATTGTCATTTGAATTTCAGGTTGTTAGCTGATGAACTGTTCCAAGGTGCAGAGATAAAATAGACAATATGACTATAAACATTTATGTGTGTCTGCACTTCTACTAATCAAACTGGAAAAACTGATAAATGGATTTCTTAAGCCACTTAACATTGCACTGAGAGACTGAGTTGCAACAGGAGTGCAGTTAACAGATGATTAGACTTTAACCCAGTGATGTAAATCAGTATCTGATACCACTGTAGTGGTGAAATGAAGATTTACAGTCTCTCTCTGTGACTAAGAACTGCTTCGTAGGCATGTAGCTGGAGAGACTTTGAAATCTTCCTCATTGGTCATATTTAATACAGATAGTTTGTCTCATAAATGAAATGCTGAGCTTTAAACGCAGCTGTTTCTGTTTGGTTTTAGCAGGACTAGCATTACTTTTCTGCCAATCAGACTGAAATATAGCACAACAACTACTGCGCTGGATAAGCTGACCCCTGAGTTTTACTGTAGCCCAGCTATAAAGTTGAAATTAGAAGCACAGACTGTTGCGTTTAAGAATAACCTGCCTTCATTTCCACATCTTTTCTCGATTTATGCCTTTGGACACTCTGAGCTGAGAGTGATGTCACGATTGGAGGATCGCAGTGTTTTTATTCCGCTCATGCCCTGGAGAGGATGCAGTGCCAGAGGTTTGCACAGACACGCACAGACCGGTTTTCTAAGAAACCAATGGAGAAATTTCAGACCGTGTGATGGCACAGAGGATGTATTCATTTTGTTGTTGTCTGTTTCTCTTTTAAAACCCTGTCCAGTTAATGCACCAAAAGAAGCAGCTGCATTTTTATGAAGACCAAAACAAAAAAAGCAGCAAAGAAGAAGAAAAACAAGAGAAAAAAAATACCCAGAACAAAAATTCTCTCCATTTTTCATTTATTTGTTTGATTATTTTGCTGTAATTGCTTGAAATAATTAGATCTTTAAAAAACAAACACAAAATGAAATGTTATGGCTTTTAGAGCCTAGTTTTTTCCACCTAGCATCTGTTGAACTCATTATTTCGTTGACTGCCACAGAAGACTTTTGGAGTATAGATGAGATTTTGTGGAATTGTGACCTCTTTGCTACTAGTACACAACCTCCCACCCAATTGGACTAATACTTTTTCACAGAACTTGGAGCGGTCTACCCTAACAAACAGACCTATCTCCACCCCCCACACCCACAAGCTTACAGTAAACTGCTACTTCAGGGGAAATCCTGCTGGTCCCTTGTCAAAGGGCAGTAAAATAGCTCTCATATGGTGAGCTTGGAAGGATGAAACAGAGGCCAAACAACCTCACCTCTCTCTCTCTTTCTCGGTTCCTTCTTCCCACTCGCTTCTCTCACCGTTTGTTTTTCACCGAAGGGAAAGCTGAAACCTGTCTGGTTTGTTTTTCTCCTTCTATTGGCAGTGCGCCTGCTTTTAAAGCCCAGGTGTTGGTGAGCAGGGAGTCGTCTTTCACAAAAACATGAGGTGGATCGCAGGTTCATAGGGGAGGACTGAACGTGCGAAGAGGGAGGCTGTCACGGCTGTATTTCAGTACATCTCTGTCTCTAATCGTCAATGTTTTCTTCTTTCAAACCGGTCAGACAGTCTGTCAGCTTCCCGTCAAACAGTCGACAACACATTCTTCTTAGCTGAGTTAATTTGAACCCAGTGACCCTGTTTTGTTGCTTTCTTACGATTACAGTTCTTACTTTGTAAAGGATAAAAACATTTATCCCGCCTTCGTTAGTTGTGAACCTTTTTAAATAGTGTTAACGAAGACTTGCTTTTCCCACCACACCGTAAATGTAACTTATATTATTGAGGCATTTTCTTGATTAATAATTTGATGTAAAATGACAGAGTGCAGAGGTCACTCTGTTAGCTGACTGAAGCGCCACCCAGTGTGGTCTTCTGCTGCTGTAGCCAGTCTGCTTCAATGTTTTAAATGACGTACATTCAGAGATGCTCTTCTGCACACGCTGGTTGTAAAAAGTGGTTATTTGAGTTTCTGCTGTGCGATCATTCTCCTGTTGAGAAATTTTCGACGATTCTCTGTAAACCATACAAAGAGTTGTGTGAGTGAGAATCTCACTAGATCAGCAGTTTCTGAAATAATCAGACCAACCCATCTATGAAACATGCCATGTTCAAAGTCTCTTGAATCACCTTTCATCCCCATTCTGATGCTCAGTTTGAACCTCAGCACTCAGTCCTGACCATGTCTACATGCCTAACTGCACCTGCCATGTGATTGGCCGATTAGATATTTGCTTTAAAGAGCTTTTGAACAGGTGTTTCTTATGTGTTAATAAAGGGACACTTGGCACCTGGTGCCATGCTCTCTGTTCGAACACTGTTTCCCTTACTAGCAGTTAGTTTCATTTTGAATGTCCCTAAACGATAACACCTTCAACATGACACTTAAACAGAAGGTTAGGCTATTTCTGCCTCCCGTTTGCATGCGCCTTACCAGTAATGCATTATTACCTGTTATCATTTAGTCCCAGGCTTTCCCCGTATTGTTGATAAGAATTAATACTGCGTGCATAGAATAGTTTTAGGTTGCTCAGAGTTTGGTTTCTTTTTCAGTTTAAACTTCCCAACATGCAAAAGCATCAGTGTCTTTTTAAAGGAATAACGAACATCACAGGGTGCCAGGCAGATAAGGAAGGAAAAGTCTGACAGCAGTGTGAAACCAGTGTTAGAGATACAGAGCACGAAGGATTTTCCCGATAATTCAGGAAGCAGCTTGGCAACTACATAACTGCTGTTAAATGGAGTTCCCCTTTAACTTCAGCCAGACAACAGTTATTACTGTCAAGTTGCATCAGCTGACTGCATAGGTGTATTAGCTATACTTAAAAAAAACCCTGTAAAATAACACCACAGCACAACTGTGAGCTTGGCAATCTGGATCTTTCCCTCTGGAAAGGAGAAACTCAGTGGGGAATGTTTTGTGGAAACAGAACTGGGAAAGCAAATTCCACCCCTGATGTACCCCTGACATCCACCCACCAGAACCCCATGGGAGACCCCATTATCTCCTCCTTCTCCTCTTTGTTCCTCTCTTCTACTGCTGCCAAAAACCCAGCTGGAGCGTCTGAAGGTCGCTCAGCTGTTTTAATCCCTCGTCCAGGTCACATAAACACACAACACTGAGAAGATGACCATCAAAAGTCCAAGTGAGTGTTTCGAGCATTAGAATGACACTGAAACACTGGAAACACTTGAAATTAGCTACTGTGGATTATGTACAACCCCATTTGGAAAAAGTAGTGTTGTGAGAAATATAAATAAAAACAGAATGAAATCTCATAAAGCCATATTTTAATCACAATAGAACATAAAAACATTTAGAAAAAAGAGCATTTAAGATGAACTTACTACAAACTGTGGAAAATGTTCAGAATAATGCTTCTCAGAGTAAAATTGCAAAGACATTAAACATCTCATCATCTACACTACATAATATCATTAAAATGTTCAGAGAATCTGGAGGCTACAATCCACTCATGAACACATTCATTGTCCATGAACATAGTTCACCATACCATCCAAAAATACAGGTTAAAGCTCCATCGTGCGACAAGAAGGAATAATTAAACATGATGCAAAAACACTGTCATCTCTTCTGGGTCAAAGCTAATTTAAAATGGACAGAACTGACCTGCTCAGACCTTTCAGCTTCTGCAAACAGTTGAAGCATCATAAAAATGAAAAATATAAAAAAGAACATACAGGTTTCCTCAGATGTTTACAGACTGTTGTAAAAAAAATTTAAAAAAAAAAACATTTGGTTCCATTTCTTCCTTTTAACTGATACATTTATTAGTTTAAACATTTGATCTGTTTGTAAAATGTGTGTGTTTTAACACTTTAAAGACGTTTTTGGTGACGCAACATTGCAATTGACTACAAAGGCAAATACATGTTGAGATAATAGTGGTGGAAGACACAAAAGCACGAAAAGAGAAGCAGAAATTAAGATAAAGGCCTAGATGATGGAGGAAAACCAATGAGAATAAAGGACCGGGTTAGATGTTTTTGTTGGCCTGCATCTTGTTTTGTGATAGTAGTCCAACTTGGTAGGTGATGATATGAGTTTAGCTGAGGGACGACAAGGGCTACCTGTTCCTGAAACCAGTGAAGCGTGAGAATGCCTGGGACACAGAAGGCCTATTGTGTCATATCTGATCCTAACTCAGGAAAACTAGCAACTGAAAAGTAAGGCAGGATGGCCTCGATGGATGGAGGAATGAAGGCAGACTTTGTGACACAGAGTGTACCCAGCAGCTAAACTTTAGGGAGATGGATTAGTTAAGTCAACATCCTGTAAACAAAAGGCTGTGTCACTTCGACACTCTGATGAACAGCGATACACCTGATGCACAAGGATGAAGCATGTGATAAAGGATAACAAAGTTTAGAATAAAAAAAAAGCCAAAAAGTGCAAATGTATGAGGAGACAAAACCAATCCAGGTACATCACTGGTCATGATCATATTACGAGATCGAATGCTTTAATTTGTATTTTGAATTTTGATTCATGTGACATTTGATAGCATCTTAGCATTTTGCAGACCGCACTACCGACTAGCTAACACCAGGACTGGCATTCATGATTAAAGAACCTTATCATGGCATAGAAAATATATTAAAAAATATGAATCCCTGTACGATATTTTCCTGATTAGTGAAAGAATAATGGATAAAATGTGCATTAAAAAAACAAGAAGCAGTCATTTATTTCCCTTTCAATGTGTATGACCATAAATATTTGTTCTCAGCAATAATTTCCTTTCCCCAATCTGGAAGATACACACTCCAGCACACACACACACAACGCTGCACAGTACATACAAATACAACTGCTTTGTGATCAGATCTGAAAGTACAGTGCAGTACAGTTTGTTCACACTCCGGAGGAGAGGAGGAGTCACGTTGAACTCTGATCTTGCTGCGATCGCACTCTTATGCAAACATTTGAGCCGTCATGGACAAATTTCTGTCTCTGTTCTTTTTTTTATTATTTGCAAACTTCCCAATATAAGCAAAGCAGATGTGCGCAGAAGTGTGCACCGACATAAAAGCACAGAAATCTACTTCAGCAGAAGATGTGCACGAGCATACGAATTACATGTCAAATTAACAATTTGCATCAGCACGGCAACAACAAACAGCAGGCAACTGTTTTGCAAATATTAAGCGTGCACTCCGCACACTCACATGAATGCATGCATGCATTCACGCACGCCTGCACGCGCAAACATGCATTCAGCTTCCTGTGTGCAGCTCCAGCTGCGGTGAGGCTGTAGACATTTAATTGTAATAACATGTGGAGGATGTGTGTGTCGAACCATGTGACAAGGCACGTGGGTGCGAGTGTTCTCTTTTGGCGTGGGATGCCTTCCTGCATGTATTTGCTTTCCCTGACTTGTATGTATATATGTACTTGGGCGGGCGTGTGTGTGTGTGTGTGTGTGTGTGTGTGTGTGTGTGTGTGTGTGTGTGTGTGTGTGTGTGTGTGTGTGTGTTGTTTTGCTTGTTTACATTCTAACCATCACTTCTGTTTAGACTTTGCACATGGAAAGTTGTTTGTTTAAATGTGAATGCAGTGACAATGCTCTCCCGTTGGACACGATGCACATCTATAATGCTATCCACATGCACAGTTAAGTCCAAAAGAAAACTAATGGCTGTGTTGACTTTGCAGAGGTTAGCAAATCTTAACTGCTTAAGACATGAAGCAATGAATCAGAAATTCCTTCTAGTGACGCTTGCAGCAGTGAGCAACAAAAACAGCGCTGACCTTTGGCCTCTTTGCTGCTGGATGCAACATTTGCAAAAAGAGTTCTGAACTTATTTTTCTGAAAACCTCATTCGACATTAGCAACAAAAAAAGCAAAAACACTTTACATTAGAGGCCTTCTGTGCACGTACATGTTATTGTTTGTTATTATGTCAGCATGTAGATTCATTTCATTTCAATGACTTCCTGTATAAATCTAGTGCCCTTTAAAGGCGCAGAAATGTATCTGGGAAAGCAGCAGTTTCAAGTAAACGATTTCATGCTTTTACTTTTAAGTTCACGAAGCAAACATAACTTTCAGCATCAGACCAGCAACAAAGGGGAAGTGAAACACAAACAGCTTGTGTGTGTGTGTAAGGACACAGACAGCTGGAACATCAGGTTCTCAGCCACTCTCCTCTCATTGGCTACACTGTCGTCAAGCGCATTTATTAAAAAAAACAAGTTGCTGCTCAGCCAATCAGGAGAGTGCTAGAATTTCCCCGACACTACAGCGCCTTATCTGTGGTGACATCACATGGCCCTTTAAACGGCACACCGCAAACAAGTTTAAATGGCCTGATGAGACAGAACACACAGAGGTGGGGGACCTGTTTCAACCACGAATACAAAGTTAGCCTACTTATAACAAACACACCCTTATGGCATATGTGACCACACCGTATACATTCTCAAAAAAGCTTTGTGTGTATTTTAGCTGTTAATAAAACACACTAATATCTAATAACCAATATATATATATATAACAAATATTTTATAAATAATTAATGCTTGTGATTAATGATCCAAAGTTCAGCCAATAAAATACTGGATCTCTGCCATTTCAACATTTTAATGAATTCCTGCCAAACATGATTTCCCTGGGGAACCATTCAGAAGGTTGAAATCAAAACTAAAACATCCATCTAAAACAAAACAATTAAGAAATCACTTAAATAACTTGTCTGCAGACTCATCAGGTTAGAAAAAGAACCCAGAACACCTGGCCTCACCTTCCTCAGTCAGAATCAAGGTCTCAGTCCTGCTACATCATGCTAACAGCCAAACATGGTGGTGATAGTGTGTTGGTGTTTGGCTGCTTTGCTGCCTCCGGACCTGGACAACCTGATACAATTAATGGAGCCATGAATTCTGCTCTCCACCAGAAAATCCTGGAGAAGAATGTGAGACCAGTTTGTGTCCTGGAGCTCAAGCACATCAACATCTCCACCTTGGAATGGAAAAAATAAAAGTAAAACAAATAAGGTTTTTGGAGTGGTCTAGTCAAAGTCTTTGACATGACCTTAAACAGCCCAGTTGTGGTCGAAAAATCATCCAGTGTGGCAGAATTAAAACAATTCCTCAGAGAATAGTGGCCCAAATTTCTCCACAGTGATGTAAAACACTGGTGTTTTACATCACGTTAGCCATTCACACACTGGTGATGGCTAACTTGCCATCACCAGTGTGTGAATGTGTGTGTGAATGTGTGTGTGAATGGGTGGATGACTGAATGTAGTGTAAAGCGCTTTGGGGTCCCTAGGGACTAAGTAAAGCACTATACAAATACAGGCCATTTACCATATTTATCTAATACTAACATTTGTTTAATGATCTGAAATATCCTGTCGTCCTTCTCTCTTCCCAGCCGGTTGTGGCAGATGGCCGCCCCTCCCTGAGCCTGGTTCTGCCGGAGATTTCTTCCTGTTAAAAGGGAGTTTTTCCTTCCCACCTGTCACCAAAGTGCTTGCTCATAGGGAGTCATTTGATTGTTGGGTTTTTCTCTATATGTATATTGTCTACCTTACAATATAAAGCGCCTGGAGGCGACTATTGTTGTGATTTGGCGCTGTATAAATAAAATTGAATTGAAAATGTGTCATGTGTCAATATGTGACAAATCAATTAAATAAAAAACAAGAAAGGAAAGGGGCAAATACTTTTTCACAGCAATGTATGTTTAACTTGTCTTCTCACCACACTCACTAATAAGATTCTTTGGATCAGTGTGGACACGACACTATAGGAAAATCTCTTTGTATTTTTCACCATAAAAACTAAAACCAAATTTGTGCTTCATACCACTTCATAGTTCACAAAGAAATCTCATTATATAAAGGACTCAGTGGAGTGTCTCAGGGAGCATTTGAACCCATCACTAGGTCAAAGACAATAACAGGAGGGACCCGAATAACCAGCCTGCATGTATTTGGTAAACACAAAGACATAAACACTAAGAAAACACACAGCATCCACCCGGAAAGGAGAGAAGTTTACAACCTCTGTCTCAGACAAGGAACCATCTCTGTCATAAAATATATTTGGTAGCAAGAGGGAATCCAGGTGAGGGGGCACAGTTTGTTTACGTCCCTGGACATACACGCTGCTATGTCACTGGAGGAGAGGTCACATTTAAGTGGGCTAAATCTGCAGCCTGTATTTATCTGAATATATATATATATATATATATATATATATATATATATATATATATATATATATATATATATATATATATATATATATATATATATATATATATATATATATATATATATATATATATATATATATATATATATATATATATATAAATACTGAAAACTGTAAAAGTATGATTTCTTTTTTTGTTGTTTTTTGTTTCCTTGCTTCCAGATAATATTCCAGAAAGGCTTTGCGTTTAGATTTGCCTCTCTATCTATCTCAGTGGGTATCTATCTATCTCTTGTCTATCTACTTACAGTTTATTTAGCCCTATATAAGTATTGCAGAGTCAAAAAATCTCTACATTTTTAGAAAATTGTTGAGCCAAGTACCTTTCACAGCTTTACTGAGTAAAATAAATATTTGAGCTACTTTAACAGAAGCTAGTGCCGGCTAAACAGCATCGTATGGATATGTAACCTCTTGAACTGAGCTCGACTTGAAAGTCTTTTTTTCCACCAGCTTGCTGTCTGTGTGTCACGCAGGTGTCATGCAGATAAAATCATCTGCACGTATACCCCAGACACTGAAGACCCAAACTTACCATGATACATGTGGTGTATGGTGAGCAGAGAGACGTTGTTTCCTGCTCAGCATGTGACAGATCACCTCATGTGTTTGACAGGAACCTCTCCTCTTCCCTGCTACAGCACAGCAGAATGCATAAAAACTGCTGACTTCTGCTCTGTGCTTTCTCTGCTACCTTGTATTTGGCTGTTCCCTGTCAAGAAACTATTTGCTGTCTGTATATTTGGTGACCGTTTGTCATCTCTATTGTCAAATATCGGTCTGATATGACTGGATTTAACGCGCCGGAAGAATGCGGAGGTGGTGCAAAGGCTGTGTCTTAGGTAAATGACAAAAAAGCAGCCCTGCTATAAATTAGATTATTGGGGTAATACACTTGCGGGCACAACAAGCAAAGCACTCGGGGTGAGACTACCTAGACCAACTAAAAAAGAAAAAAGTCACAACAGAATTAGTTTATGGTGGAAACTTGCTCAAGTGACTGGGTCATGTTGAGTTTCTTAATAACTGCTCTGGTAATGTTGGTCAAAAAGGGTTACTATTTGTTAATGGCAAAAAATTCCATTAGTTACCTCAGCTTTTTTCTTTTTTGTACAAATACACATCTAGTTCAAATCGAGCTAGAATAAATGAGGGGATTATTTAAAAAAATAACTTTCTTACCACTGTTTATATGTTAAACAGTTCACAATCTCTGAGTTTGTGAATGTTTGTTTTCACTGTTTTCACAAAATCAAGGTAATCGTCACATTTAACACAAGCATGCTCACATCCGGCCTAAAAAGAAAGACGAAAGTAAAACTTGTGGCTTTTAAATGGCCCTCAAATCAATGGGTGATGTCACAGTGGTTACATCCCTTCTTGCTTTTGTATACAGTAAGTCAAAGGAGGGAGACCTACACAATATATGTTATTTTTTTTATATTTTTTGTGCTGCATTAGTGCAGGAGTATTTGTCACATTTACCTTTAAAGCTCAAGAAAATGGGTCAAGAAAATAAAAACTTTTATTGGAAGTTGGCTCACAAAAATATCTCCCAGCCTTTGCGAGCTTGGACCACTCTGGCTAAAAGGGTGTTTTTCTCACACAGTAACAAATTCTCATGGCATGAAATAATTTTTACTCCAGTGAACTGATCCCATTGTATTCACCAGCCTTGCACAGATGGCACACGCAGCACCGACCAACCATACTGCAACTGTGGTTCAGTAACAGGAAAAAAGAAATATGCAACTTTATGGGTGTAAGGTTTTTTGGCATCTATACAGGAAAACCATGTGTGATAAGCTTCACTTTCAGCCAGTCGTAACAGCGGTCACTAAGAGTTAATTGTAATTTCTGCCATTTCAACATATGCAGCTGAAAACAGTCAGAGTTTTTGGGGGGACAGAAGAGGAAGTGTGTTTTGCAGTGTATGCGCAAAATGTGACTGTTTTTCTCTTCTTGATTGTAAGACCGAGACATTTTTACTAGAATATTGTTTCCTAATATTAAGTTCAGACTCATACTTAGGAGTGTAATTACAATGTTTAGGTTAGGTGTGCGGGGGTGGGGGGTAAATGCTTTTTAAATTTTTGTTTATATCAGGTTAAGTGTCAGACACATTTAAGACAGGAATGAAGTCGGTCCATTCAAAGCATTGGCAGTGAAACAAAAGTGTTC
Organism: Astatotilapia calliptera; assembly: GCF_964374335.1. Lineage (NCBI taxonomy): Eukaryota > Metazoa > Chordata > Actinopteri > Cichliformes > Cichlidae > Astatotilapia > Astatotilapia calliptera. Next base: position 34,579,977 of record NC_137436.1, on the reverse strand, counting down.
TTTTAGCAAATGTACTCCATCTGTGTTCAGAGAGCGATGTTATGTCGAGGGTGAAAAACAGACAACGTCAAGTCCTCATAAGGACAGTAATCTTGTGTGAGTGCACATATGGGAGGAAGAAGTTCAAGGAAGGCAGGGGGTGGGGCGCGGGGGCGACAGAGCTCTCAGCTCTGGCTCATGCCGGTTTGCGCTGCTTCTCACTGGCCGAGCACCACAGCGAGGTTGCGAGGTTAGCGGATGGATTTGAGGTGGGGAGGTGGCTCATGGGTGAGGGGGGGGGGGGGGGGGTGTCATTTTAGCGCCTTGACTGCCCTTTGCAGATCTGGGGGCTTTGGCATGGCGTGCCCTTTGGCATGTGGTACAGCTATCTGAATGCAGAGAAAGAATGCAACAGCAATCACGCCTCCCTCTACGAAGAATGAAGGCTCAGATATTTAGCTGTGTCATATGGAAAGTGGCTTCAAGCATCATACTGTGGGCACACGCAGGAACAGATGAAGAAGAAGATGATGAACACTATGTTTTCACCACAGCTTTAAATACAGCTCCCCCCGGTGTGCTGTTCTTGTTTCATCACACACCGTTTCTCAGGTGTGTGCAATGAGCCTACGGTAGAGGCTGAATCAGAGGGCTCACAAAAATGTTACACAGTAGTAACGTGGGCAATATTTACGTTTTACTACAGTGCTTGCTGGGATATAATGAACTGAGCGAGAGAAGGGTCGTTTGCACAGCTGTGTTACTAAAACATCTCCCTGAACAGCCACGCTGCTCTTCAACGGGCAACAACAGGCTCAGCTGCTTCCATTCACATTCCTGTGCACATGTTTGCATCCGCGATAGTAAGAGATGTGATTATCACATTCTGACTGTGCACTAGTAACTACGTTTGTGCATCTGTCTTAGCGGGACAGTTGGTTTTATGGGCAGGAAAGTGATCACAGTATAGAGGCCTGGTTTATTTTGAACTGCACACCTGAGAGATGCACAGGTCATGTTTCACCTGAGGCCAACTTAAAAGCTGTCGGTTAAGGAGATTTTTGACCTCCTATTGTATAGGAAGGCAAACTGTGTTGTTCAAGCAGCTATTACTATGAAGCAGATGCAAACACAGATTGCAAGAAAATGCAACACTTTCTATACGCACATCTATATATAGACGTAGATTATCACAAGAAAGGCATTTCCAGAGTAATAAATAAAATCCAGCTGGAGTGTTGAGCAATGGAAAAACTAAGTGGGGCTGTCTCGCCTCTGTCCAGGTGGTACTGATTTCCAGCTGTGGCAAATGGAGCCGTTTTACTTAACTATGCTTTACTTGGATTATAGAGCATATTCTTCTAATCAGTGAGGCGGTGAAGGATTTGGAGATCCAGGATTTGTTTTTAATCACTATTTCTTCACTGAAGTTTGACACGTGAAAGCTGAAGGATGTAAGAGTTGGATGGTTTTTTGATTCTCGTATGTGTCACACAGTCATTTTGGGGTTTTGCAAAAGCAACTTTCACAAACAAAAAGCTTACTGAAGTCTCACTCTGGACGTATTCAGCTACTGTGTAACAGTGAGTTTATACAGACTCGAACCCTTGTGGCGTTTTGATTAAAAACAAAATAGACCATCAGTTGACAATCTGAAGTGACCTCAGCTTTGCAGCCTCCAAATCAAAAGTGCCATTGGGCTGGCTGACTGACAGAAGCAGATAACAGGGGTATCACAAAAAATATCTTCATATTATCACAATTTGATAGATTAGGACCAATAAAAATGTCATACCCCTCTGCAACAATTTCCATGTTTGTAGGAAGTCTGCAAGAACAACCAGAAAAGGACGCGTGGAGAGAAAACCTGGAAAAATAATATCCACACATGTGGCTGTGTGCTTGGACACAATTAGGTCTGTTTACACCTCCAGGTAGAAAACATATGATGGTAAATGGCCTGTATTTGTATAGCACTTTACTTAGTCCCTATGGACCCCAAACTGCTTTACACTACATTCAGTCATTCACCCATTCACATTCACACACTGATGGCAAGCTACATATGATGTGCTTTCTATGAGTTTATAAGTATTCGGTGACCACTGCATGGACTGAGTGGAAGGCACATGACAAAATCACATCCTCCCGGTGCAGTAAATACCATGCAAAAACTGGAGTAAGCTCGAGAAAAGAGAAGAGACAAAGGCAGTAGCTCCAGGCTTCTCCTTCACTTTACAGCTGCCTTTGGTCACGAGTTCTAAAGCTTGAGAGTCAGCACAGAGAGATTACTATTTCACACTAGAACTGACTGATTACTGCTCTGCATGCAGGAGAGCTCCTGGCAAAGCTATCGCTCGAGGTCAGAGGTGAGCAGTCTGACCTCTAGCAGGGCCTCCTCGCTGAGAGCATCTACCCCAATGGACTGGAATCCCACAAACAGGATCAAGTCAGAGGCCCTTATCAGCAGCTGGACATCACTACCTCGGCGTTAAGTCGTTAAAACAGTCCACTACTTGTGGATCGATGCATCTACTTAATGTCACGCAACTGGTCCCCGGGGTCCTTTATTCATAATGAATTCATGACTACATTCTGCTGAGAATGCTTCTTGTAACTTAGTTAAGCAACTATTTTTAAAGTACATTCTTCCATTTTACGTAAGTGCTTGTGAGATCTTGTTTACGCCGTTCATGTAACTGAAGCAAACTGCCGCGAACTGGCCGCAGCATGCAAGGATCCCACGTTTGCTCTGCCGAGTGAAGACGGGAATGCGATGCATGATATATTAATAGATTTTGCATAATCTCCAGTGAAGCCAGAGGTCAGTGAAGTAGGTTTAGGACCTGGCAACTGAATCCAGGACAGCGTTGTTTCTCATGAGCTCAGTGACTGACAGCCAAGTTCCATCAGACAGAATTTGTTCCAGAGACTGAGACACTGCCTCTGACCTCACTGCCCCCCACTCTCTCCATATCGAGGTTTCAGAAAAGCTCCCACTTATTCAAAAACAAGACCGAATGATGGTATCATGAGACCCCGGGGCACAAACAACTGGCTAAAGCAGCTTCCAGGACTGTCACCTTTCACCTCAGTCTTCTGTGGTTAATTCATATCCCCATTAGGATTAATAAATATATATTTATTTAGTGTAGTATATGCCATGAGCTTTATAACCTTCTAATGCAGACTTTCCTGAATAACTGTTCATATTCCAAGAAATAAATATTTTTGTGTTGTGAAAATACTTCATCGGTACATGCATGTTTTTTTTTTAATGGAAACTCTGAACAAACAACATGTACAGTAAATCAAATGCAAAGGCACACACTGTCCCACCAGAGGAACGTGTGGAGGGTCAACAATCCCATGCATGTCTGGATGATAATCAATACACCCCATTTTTCTCCTTATGAACCCCTCCCTCTTTCTTATGTAACGTGTTGGGAAACACCTGCCTGTCACTCTGACTGGGATCGTCCTGCGATCGCCACCCCCGCCCTCACTCGGCCGTCGATCCCCTTACACTTCTGAGAAATGTGTATCCAAATTGTTCCCGGTGACAACAAGCACATGACGGAGCGCTAAAAGAAAAAGTTCAGCCAGTCTGAGTCAGAAGAAAGATGAGGAGGGAGGGAGGGGTATGTAGCCCTAAGAGTCAGACCACGCTGGTTTAGACCGGTTCCTGCCCCCATCCCATTCTCTGCTCCTGCCTCTCCTCCTCCTTTATCTCTTTATCACATTGACTCCCCTGTTTTTCTTCTCTTCCTATTTTGGTCTACTTCCTCCCCGACCTACCTCTGACTTTCCACCCTCTTTTTCTATTCCTTCTTTTCACTGCTTCTCTTCCTCTTCTCCTCCAATTCCCCTTCTGCAGATGTTTGTGTAATCTAAGGAAAGATTATATGCTGTCTGCACAGCTATAAATACTAATGCTCACTTCTGGTGATATTTTACATAATAAACCATCAGTACAAGCTCTGGGGTTAGCGTGTGTTGTGTGGGAAGCAGAAAAGCGAAGACGGTGTAAAACTGTCATGAGAAGTGATGCTAGAAGTGTCCTGTGTAACATAAAAGCGAGGACTGCACTGTGAATAAATTAAATCACACCGTGGTATCAACAACATCTTTAGACTGTCATATGAGACAAAAAATATATTTGAGGCTAAACAGAAAATAGCGGTCAGGGTCAAGAAAATGGAAGCTGGATCTGAGTTTTAATGCCAGCTGCTGACATTCCTCAGCAAAACTCCACTGAGCTGCAAGGGTTTGTTCACCCAGACAACACTGGAGATGTAAATACTGAGACACTGAACAATGTTCTCTTCGTCAGGCTGCTGGCCAAAAGGATTAAAGACTGCCACCAGTGAGATATGAAACAAAGCAACGGCTCACAGAACTGAGCTGAAAAGCCAGTGGACGGATCTCATGCCATAGATGTGCATGCATAGTTATAGTCATACTGAAAAAGGTTTATACAAAACATAAGAACAATAATAATAAAAAAAAATATGTCTCTTAGCAAAATGAAAATAAAATCGCTGATGTTAATTACAATTAGAAAAAGATTATTTGTAACGGTTCCCCAGAGAAAGCCTCTTCTCTCTAAAAAGACCATGGCATCACAGCGTAGGTTTGCAGAGTTATATCTGAATAAACCACAAGACTTATGGAACAATGTCCTTTGAACAGACAAAACCAAAGGGGAGAGGGGAGTCTTCTTTTGTGAGGTTTGACAGCTAAAGCTTGGCCCACAGCAAATCTTCAGCAAAATGGGTGGAAAAGAAAAGAATCAAGATGCCTGTAAAGGCCCGGCCAAAGTCCAGACTGCAATTTGATTGAAATACTGTACCAGGACCTGCAAGAGAGCTGTGATTAAACACACACACCACAATGAAGTGAAGCAACGTTCTAAAGAAGAATGGGCCGGGGGCAGCACTTTAGCTCAGTGGGTGAATAGGCGACCACATGCCACACGGCTAGAGTGTAGTGGCCTGTGTTTGAGTCTGATCTGCAGCACTTTGCTCTTTCATCTCTCCAAACTTTCACTGATCCACTATCCAATAGTCGGAGCGGAGTGGTCAGGAAGGCGTCTGGACGTGGCCGCGCCATCTTGATTTGCTTGATTCGCCATCTTGCTACTACTGCGCATTCACCCAATGTATGTATGTATGAAAAAAAAAAAAACAAAAAAAAAAAACACCCAGCACGCCCCTGCGGGCGGTTTATCCTTCAAGCTCGGGTCCTCTACCAGAGGCCTGGGAGTTTGAGGGTCCTGCGCAGTATCTTAGCTGTTCCCAGGACTGCGCTCTTCTGGACAGAGATCTCCGATGTTATTCCCGGGATCTGCTGGAGCCACTCGCCTAGCTTGGGAGTCACCGCACCTAGTGCTCCGATTACCACGGAGACCACCGTTACCTTCACCCTCCACATCCTCTCGAGCTCTTCTCTGAGCCCTTGGTATTTCTCCAGCTTCTCGTGTTCCTTCTTCCTGATATTGCTGTCATTCGGAACCGCTACATCGATCACTACGGCCGTCTTCTTCTGTTTGTCTACCACCACTATGTCCGGTTGGTTAGCCACCACCATTTTATCCGTCTGTATCTGGAAGTCCCACAGGATCTTAGCTCGGTCATTCTCCACCACCCTTGGGGGCATCTCCCATTTTGACCTCGGGACTTCCAGGTTATACTCGGCACAGATGTTCCTGTACACTATGCCGGCCACTTGGTTATGGCGTTCCATGTATGCCTTGCCTGCTAGCATCTTGCACCCTATGTATGTATATGTATATATACATATATATATATATTAATGTTCTTCCTCTACACCCCCTCCCCCCAATTTTTTTGCACATGTCGAGGAGCGTGTCAGGCTACATTTCACTGTGTGTTATACTTGTATAACTATGCATGTGACAAATAAAGAACCTTGAACCTTGAACCAATAAATGCCAACATAAAACCTGGTCTTAAAAGCAAAACGGTGGGCCAAAATTTCTCCACAACAATGGAAGACACCAATAAAGTGATGTACCACTGAACGACACAGGAAATCATTCCTGCCTGTGGCCATCTCCCTGTACAACGCATCCACTTAACACACTGTTTGCTGCTACAGCTACACATGTTTCTTTTCCAACTATTTATTTATAAGTGACTTATGTATGTATGTATATATATGTATATATTGTACTATTCTTAGTTAGCGTATTGTCTGTCTTGTCTTAATGTTGGTTTAAAATGAAGCACTGTAACAAAAAATAATTTCCCCCAGGGATCAATAAAGTATTCTGATTCTGATTCTGATTACATGCTTATTTCTACTAAAAGTATCTCTATTGGCTGATGGTGTGTACTTAATTTGTCACATATCGCTTCTGACTTTTGGCCTTAAATTTCACTGAAATCTTTTCTATTACTGTTCCAGTTGATGAGCAGTTGATTTAGTGAGCCACAGTACAGACACAAATAAGGACACCAAAAAAGCTGGAAAGAAAACCTCCTCAGCAGATGGTGTAATGGAAAGAGCAGTGTTTTCCTGTCCAGTTATTTTTGGTTCCTTCCATATGCGACTACTGAGATGTCCAAAAATAAACTGATTCCAGTTTAAGCTGCTTGTGAATATTATTTGTTGGATCCGGTGTCAAAGTCTCGTGCACAGACAAGCAGCTCTGGCGACGGGGAGACATCAGATAGCTCAACTTGCTAAGTAAGGTCTGTTTACAGCCTGTGTAAGCTAGCAGCCAGATTTGCTGTGCAGACTGGCAAACATGGCATTTAATAATCTCATTGACCTCTGCCACTTACTAGAGTACGAAGTCATCCTGTTATTGTAAAAGGTATGTTGATGCTTTCCATTTTCTCTGAATTCAAGAACTGGAGAGACTCTGGTTTCGATCATAAATAAGACTGACTGAATATGATGCCTTTTTAATCACAAATAGCACTTTGACACTAGAAAGCTAACAGTAATAATTAAATGGTTTAAAAGTTCAGTTAATCAGCTTAAATATTTTAAACTGCAGCAACTTTTCGAACCAAAATAACAGCTTTTAGCAAGACCCACTCCGTAAAATCCATTCTTCTTTTTGACGAGCTGTTAGCTGTTAGCTTGTCACAAAATCATCTTACATCCATCCTCTGCCGCTTATCCTTTTCAGGGTCGCGGGGGGCTGGAGCCTATCATGGGACGAGAGGCACCATGGACAGGTTGCCAGTCTGTTGCAGGGCTAACACATAGACACAGACAACCATTCACGCTCACGTTCACACCTATGGGCAATTTAGAGTTTCCAATTAAGCTATCCCCACTATCTGCACGTCTTTGGACTGTTGGAGGAAGAGAGAACCCACACAAACATAGGAAGGACATGCAAACTCCACACAGAAAGACCCCGGCCTGATGGTGGATGTAAACTCAGGACTAGGGATGGGTACCGGTGTCCGGTGCCATGATGGCACCGGTTCTGACATAAACGGTAGTAACCAGACCGAAAAGCAGCGCACATTTCGGTGCTTTATTTCGGTGCTTTATTTCGGTGCTTTTTTTTCCTGAGCTGTGATACACTTCTAGCCAATCATTTTACGTTTCCGAGGATAGTAGGCGGGGCCAGGTACGTACGTTCTGTTAGAGCAGAGCTACAGATTAAAAATGTCCAAGGCGAAGCGGTCAAAAGTCTGGCTGTACTTCACAGCAAAATATGCAAACTCAGCAGCCTGCAACAAGTGCTTTAAGCTGATACTGTGATACTGTCAAAGGAGGTAACACCAAGAATCTCATGAAACACCTGGCACGCATAGCGTTTTTTTTAAAAGCCGAGAAATGCGCCGTATTTGATAGCTTGCTGCGAGACCTCACACCGTGCACGTCGGGTGGGTTGCCTGTTATCTGACCCGGAGCAACATCCCCCCAAAACCCGAAGAATAGAGTCCTGGCCCCCAGCCCTGCCAGTGTAGCAGAAATGATGAGGATGATGATGCAGCAGCAGCCGTTCTTCTCTGCATGAGTAGCTTCATGTTGTTCGTGTGTAATTTACATTGAGTAGGCTAACCACGTTATTACATTAATGCATGTAAGGTGAACTAGCAAACATCATCATAGCTACATGCGGCTGTCTTCTTGTTTGATGGCAGATACTCCCTTCACCCTGGCCAAAAAGGCTAAAATGACCAAAGAAAAAGTGGGAAACAGTTAAACAATAGAGGGTTTAAGTTTGTGTTTTTTCCATTGTTTAAGCACTGCTTCCAGCCAAGAGTGATGCCATATATGCCACATAGCTGCAGAAAAGGCACACATTGTTATCTTTTTACAAAAAAACCCAGCTGAACATGAGAGGTTTTTGGACAAAGTTTGTGTTCTCCATTCTTTAAGCACCGGTTCGAGCACCGTTTAAGCACCGGCACCGTTTCAAAAGTACCGGTTTGGCACCGGTATCGGATAAAACCTAAACGATACCCATCCCTACTCAGGACCTTCTTGCTGTGAGGCAACAGTGCTGCCCCAAAATCAACTTACATTTTCATGGATTAAACTGGATTCAGGGTGAGCCCGGAAACTTCAAATCTTCAGTAGATGGATGTGAAAACAGGCTTTCAGTGTCAAACCATCCACATGTAACGTGCTGCATGATGAAAGTTAAGCATCTGAGTGAATGAACCGTAAGCAAAATACCTTCACCAGAGAGGGGACTTGTCATGTCTTTGCACTCACGGGAAATGTAAGCAATGAAATTAGTGGTTAAAAATGTGGCGACAGAGACTACACAAAGTTTTATCTTTAAACATAACACCACAACCAAGGTTTTATCTTTCACTGAAATGCTAACAGCCGAGAAGCATGATTCATGCTCTGTTTACCACAGACTGAGAACTTCAGGTCACAGGAACAGAAAATCTGAAAGCTGATTCAGATGAAGGTGAGGCGGTTTGCATATGAGGTAAGTGAAGTGTGCAGCCCTGTGTTAATCGGACTGTATATATGAGACCAGAGCTGCTTTTAGCTGTGATTAAAGCATCTTTCCAAGACTTCCAGGTCATCAAACATTTACCATGGAAGTCCTATGACAGTCTTTAAGATAGGCCGAGCTTTGAAACCTTTTACCACATTTGGTATAAGATTTCACAAAAATACTTTTATCCACTTCTCTGTATAAAGAGAAAAAAGAATATATGCAAATGAAAAAGCAACTTTAGCTCAAAATTAGTCCATTTTTTAAAAGTTATTTTATTTTTTGCATTTGGTACTATCTTCACCAACAGAAAGAAAAACCTGTAACAGAGATAGTTTCATTGCTTCAGCCTCTGGCAGAGTGCAGCCACAAGACAAACGCTGACCTTCTTTGTTGTGACAGTCTGCGATTCGGACTATTTGTCTAACCATGATAGGATTTTAAAAAAGGATGTGTCCGCTGTGGCGCTAGTGTTTGCAATAAAACACAATGGGCTTTCAGAGTGAGTCACAGGCAGCAGAGAGAGAAACCAACACCACCCAGACACTGTCCAACGAGCTAAAGAAAGCACTTACAGTCACCTGTAAGGAGACCGGGAAAACTGCTACTCTGACTGGAATAAGTGCAGTTGAGCTGCATTTTCTAAAAAAAGAAAAGAAACCAAAACATGCAACACGTCACTTTAAAAGAGATCTTAGCAGATGAGTAATTGTGTGTGTGAACAGCCAGAGAGTCAAGCACTCACACTGGCTGTCAGGAAAAACAAGTCCAAGCAAAGCAAATAGAAAATCCCCCTTTAAAATTGATTGCGTCACAACAACTGCATTTAATATGATTTACTAATCACCCATCCATTTATTTTCCTAACCACTTGTCCATTTCAAAGGGATAGGGGGAGGCTCTAGGCATCCCCCAAGAATAGGAATGTCATATGATTGCTAACCATTTATCATTGAAAAAATAAATATAAAGTCTCTGCAAGCAAACATCAGCCACCGGGCATAACAAACATCAGTTTCACCTTCATTAAAGCAATCGAAATGATGTTTACAGATGCACTAAACAGTATTTATTAACCATTTACAGACTGTTATAAACACTAGTTACAGCGTCACATTCATTTTGTGGATAATGATCAGACTGGCTTACAAACCAGTAATTTACCAGCTGGCAAACTTTATTTATCATCATTTTATTGTTAAACCAGTAAAAACCTATTAAGCTTCAGTTAAGTATCTCTCAGGGTCCTGGACTTGTATTATATTATATGTTTTTTTTGGTGTTGCTGTCCCTCGTTCTCCCTGCTTGCAGGTATATGTGTGGGTGTGTGTGTGCGTGGATGCAGGTGTATCTGGGAGCACCTGTTTACAGGCACCTTCAGGCCTGGTGGGTGTGGCCCTGCCAGGTGGTTGGCCACACCTGAAGACCTTCACACACCTGCAGCTGATCAAGCATCGTCGGGGGAGGCTTCACATTAGTCTCTTGACCAGTTACTAAGTTTAGTCTGCTGCATTGTGGTATGTTTGACCGCTGCCTCTCTGTTATTTCCCCAGGAGAAGCGTGGAGATGAGAGGGCAGCGAGCACGGGGTGCTCAGACACTGAGGAGCGGAGACAGGAACACTAGCACTGTGAAGAGGACATGTCACGGGAGTCGGGAACGCACTGAGGATTTATTTCTGTTTTCCATTCACTATAAATAAACGCACTGCTAAGCACACAGAGTCCAGCATTTGGGTCCTCCTTCCTCACATCCCCACGGTCACGCGGACCGTCACAGTATCAGTAATCAGTGGTTATGAATTTATCACAAAGAGTCACAGTAAACGCGCAGTGTGAAGTTTCTGTGTTTTGCTTAAGCACATGTTGACTCTGAAAAGTCTTGAGTCCATTCAATGAGCCTATGACACATGAATCATAATGTGGGACAGGCAGAGTCAGGTAAATGAGCAGCAGCAGCACATATATGGAGGAAGGCATCAAATACTTTAACACCTTAAATATGGTGCAGTATACACTATATAATGTATTTATAGATGCTTCCAAAGTTTTACATGCTAGCGAAATCTATGTCATCCCCCCAAAAAACAAAAGTGATATAAGATCAGCTCCCTCTAGACAGAACAGCAAACAAGTCGTGCTGATACCTGCAGATGCCCCCTGAGGGCACTTTCCCTTTCGGTTGTTTTGTTCTTAGCATTTGGGAAACTTTGTTTCGCAATACTTCATGTCTGTGATTAGCAGCTATTATTATGCCCTCAAAATGAGCTATGAGTCACATAAAGTTCAGTAAGGCTCAGTACAGGTGACCTTTGGGGTATAAAGAGTGAAATGGATAAACAGGTTATGTAACCTGGCTTGGTGTCCATGTGCTGTCCAACTTGTACCTGTCGAAACCCAAGCACACCGTTCTCATCCCCAACACTGGATATGTAGAACGCAGCCGGAAAATGAATCAGCATTGAAGGATATTAAATAAATAAATAAGAGAGCTAATCATTAAAAATACTGGTCTGTGTTTATCTCCATCCCAGCAGGAAAACGTAGCTTAAAAAAATGGTTTTTGAGGGCCATGTTGTCCATCTTTTTAGCTCTGAAAATCAAACTGACTAGGCTGACACCATTTTCAATTAAAAACACTGTCTAATAGACCAAAAATCTTTTCTGTTTTAAAGGGATACAGATTTTGAACTTTGGCTATTAATCTAATCTTCTACCACACCATGACCTTGTACTTTTCATTTCAAGCTGTTTGCCTGCCACAGTATGTAAGGGAGCATTTCTAAATCAAAGCCACTTTTCAAGTTGTTATTCTCCCATCCGTCTGCTCAGCTCCAGCCTGTTTCATCCAGATCCCTGCAGCGCTTTCATTTCAGTCCTCGCTGCACATTAGGTTATTGGGTCTACTAGCTGGCTCTCAGAGGACAGAGTGAGAACTTGATTATAAGTGTGTCATGTAGTTGTGTAAGGATTAAGGTGCAGTGAGTGGGGGTTGTAGCCTTTAAAAGAGACTGCTGTGTCACACGACTACATAGTTAGCATAGCTCCCTGTTTAGACTGCTCCCCCTCCTCCTCCTCCCACCTGCAGCTCTCCAATCCACAGATATCATCTGGGGGCTGCTGAGTCAGAGCTGTCTAAACTGCCTGAACTCACAGTCCCAGCTGATGAGAAGAAGTTGTTATCCATCGACTGATCGCTACTAGCTTACATTCATTCAGCCACATAGAGTGTAATCAAAGAAAAAGAGGTCTCTAACCAACTCTCGCTGCGAACATCCTGACGACAGGAAGCGTCACCACACACCACATCTTTTTTATCTTAAATACAATCCTACATGACAGTGTGCTCAGCCACAGTCTCTGTGGATCATAACACATGATCTGGGTGCCAATCCACAACAGCCGATAGGTCTGCTGACATATATCTTTGCATCGTAGTGGCAAATAAAAAAATCTGAAAGTCTCATCAGCTTGTTTGAGCCTGCCTACAGTTTCTGTTGATGCTTCGACCTGCTCTGCAGACCACCTCCACACCAGGCTTTCCATGCATGCGGGTGGAAAGGCAGAACAGAAAAGAGCTGCCAATTATGAATGACTGCAGACTGGAATAATAATGGTTTTGTTGAAACATGTTTATGTTTATCTGCAGCATTTCTCAGCAGGTTTAAATTTCGATTACCTCTGAAATGCACTTATAGAGTTCATTACTTATTACACTTAAAGGCCTCAGGCCTGCAGCCGGGTCACAACAATTACTGCAGACACTGAGATCACGTCCACTCAGTGAGAGATGTTTTTAACTTTAATGTTTTACTTGAGATCCAATAAAAATGTTTTCTGTGTGTAATGATTAGTAACTCTATGAAACTCGATCTTAAACTCCAGCATTTTACTAGTGTAGTGATTGTGGGTGTGTAGATGTTGTGATTTACTTCTAATGTGACATTTTTGTGATCTTCTACATGCACCTTGCCAGTGAACTGCAGAGGCAACTATAGGTTTAAGCCAATTCTGGATATTGATTTCAAATAAAACCAATTAGGAAAGAATGACAGCATTTCAAGCTTTTGAAGTATTTTCAATTTAAAAAGGAGTTAAAAGAAGAGCTTCACCTCAGATTTTCTATCTGACTTTCACAACATTGGGCACCATCATTTTTGTTTAAAGGTTTCTGCTTTCTTTATCTTCGTGCTTTCATTATTTGTAATTTTTACATGAAAAAAGACAAAACTGTCAAACGTCTGAAAATGATTACACAATAACTGGCTGGTTGGTCATCTTAATTAAACCACATATTACCTCCATAGTTTAAATGATCCGAGGCATCCCCAGAGGTTATTTAAGTGTACATTACTTGAATTTATAAAAATATCAAACCAGTTGATGGTTTCTGGAAGGTGAACTCACCAGGTTGTTTTTAATCAAAGCTTTGAGGTAAACCAGTTTCTGCAGGGCAGTGACCTCCATGACCAAAATACAGCCTGTAGATGGTGTTTCCTGTCAAATCATCAACAGGTGGACTTACTTTTAATGACACTCAGTCATGACCTGAAGACTGTGACAGGATATACTTTTTATTTGGGTGTTGTCCTCAGATAACTAAGCATCTTCAACTCTATAATTAAGTGGTGTGTCAGACGTCTCCAACTGCGATAAGTTTCAGTCTTCTGATCTAATCGGCGCAACTTCACAAGCTCCGCCCACAACCAGGCTCCAGACAGTGAACTAAGGGTCTGTTATTTTTGCTGACACAACAAAAACTTATCATCGTCAAAATGCCGTAAAGGTAGCCGTGTGTTGTCGTGGCCTGTTATTACACCTGGTTGGTTACAGGCTGCCAGTCAGAACAGTCTAGATAAAGACTAGAAGGAGCAGAGGTGACTGACCAGAAAATGACCATTTAGCTCAGACGTGTGCTGAGTAAGCAAAATTGGTCAGATTCAGGTTTGACAGACAAAAGAGAGAAAATGTGATTATTATTATTATTAATCAATTTTAACCAATATATACAAAATTAAAGTTAACTAAAGCCTGCAACAATGTGAAAACTGAACAAACTGTGACTTTTTATTTCTTTTTCTATGTTTTTATACTATGTGTTGATCAATATGTTCACAAATCACTGAGATAATACAAATCGTATTCTTTCTATAAAGGTCTGATTGATTGTATGCAGATTTCTAAAATAATAGCCAGCACTGATGCAACTGAGTAATACAATTTATCAATTTAAATGCCCCCAAATATTGTAAAACTTCATTAACAATGCTTATTTCTTACTGCTACAATATCTTATATAAGTGGGCAAAGCCAGTGAAAAATAATTCCCAAATACTTTGATTTGTTGGCACTGTTATAACATTGTGCCCAAAGACTGTAGTATAATAGTAATCAAGTGTAGACAAACATTAATACCACTAATCACACAGGATATACTGTGTATTAATATATACCTAGCTAATTACAGTGATTAAGGGTTTCCCATCGTTTGAGCTCTGATGTTAAAATGTTCTAACATTGAAAGCAAACAAGCCAAAGAAACAGACCTACATGTGCAGACACATCTGTGAACGGTTTCATGTCCAAAGCACTGCCATCAGCTGCTGATAAATGTTTACTTTAAATTGAAGGCTAATGAGTGATGACAATGATTGTGGCTCAGAACACATTGTCCTTAAGAGCAGGAGGGCATTTTGAATATCAGGCTATGGGATACTCCACTTGGGGGACATAACAAGGAAATGTGGCTGTAGATTGACCCCTGCTGACAAGTAGCAGGTGAACAGCCACAGCTTTAAACACAAGACGAGAGCACCCTCTGCTGCATCCGATGGGTAAGTAATCAGATGCAGGAGAGGGAAGGAAACACTTTCTTATTTTCTGTCATACACACCATCACAGTGGTGGATTCTCATATTATACTAAGTTTGAAATAACAAGATCAACATATATCTAAGTAATCCCTGTGAGCCAGACTTCAGGTTTCAAACTGCTCAAAGGCATTTTTCTCTGTATGATCTCAGCATGAGCAAATATCATTAACTGGGTCATTTCAGGCACACAGCTCTGGCTGTGACCACAAAAACCCAACTTCTGTTCAAAGCTTCTGTTTATGTGGGCAAATGAAATAGAGGCAAGTTTGTTGAAGAGGAGAGAGCAGGGAGCTAAAAGGCTCATTTCAGTCAGTGGGTGAGGAGCTTTCACCAAGGTCAAGTGTAATGTAAATAATTATTATTTTGAACTCTAAATCATGCAAAGCTACTGTAGTAGATACAAGGAATAACAACACAGAGCTAATGAGCAAGTCTGAACAGCATTACACTAGCTGGTTAGTCTACATCAGCAGTCCCCAACCCCCGGGACTCAGACCAGTAGCGGTCCTTGAGTCGTTTGGTACCGGGCCGCGAGAGTTGAGGCTCAGGTGTGAAATGTATGGTTTTCAGGGTTTTTATCGGTTTTCAGCGTTATTTTGTTATCGTTTTTATCGTTAACTCAGTTTTCCTGGGTCTTTTCACGTGTGTTATGAATAAATCTTTTTTTCGGTACCGGTACTAGTTTTATTTTGTTGTATTTATCCGCGACACCTTCAAGGCCGGTCCGTGAAAATATTGTCGGGCATAAACCGGTCTGTGGCGCAAAAAAGGTTGGGGACCGCTGGTCTACATAACTATGGACCAACATCTAGGATCAGGCCTGCTGGACATGGCTAGGGTCTAAAGAATGCTTGTTGGCCTGGAGAGAAAACTTACCTTCCCTTTTTAGACTGCCAACTCCAACCTGACACCAGACCTAATCCTGTGGCCGAATTCTCAGCAATCTGTCCTCATTGTTGAATTGACAGGTCCTTGGGAGGTCAAAGACCATCGAGCAAAGCAGTCACTGGCTGTGGCTTAAAAGAAAGAACACTACCTGAGCTAACAGCTGACCACCAAAGATTAACCACGGGACACACCTGGGTCTGATCAGCTGAGGGTATGCTGTGCTTTAAAAGGGCAAAACAGCCAATTATGATGACATGATGTCCCAAGTTCATTTTTCCGCCCAGTGGCTAGAAAGCCAAATCAGCTAGACACGCAAATCAAGTGCGTGTGGACATTTTGGGTTTGCAACACATAATGAATCTATCCTTCCATGCTGGAGGTGCAGGAGCCTAATCTAGATGTCATGAGCCGAAACACACCCTGGTCAGGTCACTAGTCTATTATTGCAGCACTAACACAAACAGACAACCAGTGACATCCATACTCACATCTCTGGCCAATTAAGAATCACCAGTTAATCTAACATATGTCTCTGACAGTGTGTGTGTGTGTGTGTGTGTGTGTGTGTGTGTGTGTGTGTGTGTGTGTGTGTGTGTGTGACAGAAAGAGCAAAAATAGTGTTGTGTGTCTACAGTGATGTGAAAAAGTGTTTGCCTCCTTCCTGATTTCCTTTGTTTTTGTATGTTTGTCACACTTAAATGTTTCAGATCATCAAACAAACTTAAATATTAAACAAAGATGGCACAAATAAACACAAAATGCAGTTTATAAATGAAGGTGTTTATTATTAAGGGGAAACAAAATCCAAACCTACATGGCCTTGTGACTCGTTTATGCAGAATTGTTGTAATTCAGCCACATTGGAGGGTTTCGAGCAGGAATCGCCTTTTTAAGTTCGTGACACAGCATCTCAGTCAGATTCAGCTCAGGACTTAGTCAAAGTCCTGACCTGAATGAAGACTTTTTTTTTAAAGCCATTCAGAGCTGGACTTGCTGGTGCGTTTTGGATCATTGTCCTCCCGCAGAACCCAAGTGTGCAAGAAATTGAACTCAAAAGCCACATTTAATTTATGCTATATGGGGGATCACTTTACACAGGGCCATGTAGATTTGTATATAAATAATAAATAAAACAAACTATAAGCCTACAATATTCCAGCATTTTGTAATTTTACCAATTAGTGATAACAGTCCTAATAGTTTTTGTAAAGGACTTAAAGACTATTACCGCTTATATATTGAAAGTATGCAGTCATATTATACTATGCGTTTATGGTAGGCTATATATATAAGTCCACTGAAAACAACCTGTAGTTAGTTTCTCTCTTTTGCTGCTTACCAGCTTACTGTTGTCTTTACATTACTTTGGCAAACGTAGATGAAGAAGACGGTGTGAGTTTGTAGCATGAGATTAAATACATGTAGGTCTAAAAGTTTCCAAAGCTCTGACTGCAGTTACTGTCCACGTTGCTCAAAAGCTTCAATATATTACTGATTGTTGCTATGTGATATTATTTTTGCACTTACAGTGTGTGTGTGTCTGTGCCAGTAAAAGTACCAGACTGAGAGAGTGCACAACAATGTGTTTGCTGTTGGTCAGTGGACCAATCATGTTTTGTTGATGTCATAGATTTGCAAGGTGGGGGAAATAGAACAAAAGTGCTCTTGTTTATGTAAAACTCGCTTCTGGAGCAAGTGGTAAGCATTTTAAGGGTTTTATTTATTCATTTAAACAGTATAATAAATAGATTATTGTGTTTGCTGTTATCTAAATTAGGTCACTTGAAGTTTGTTGATGTTGGTTTGATCCTTTTTATTATGATGATGCACGAACAACAGCCTGTTTTAGCCTTGGAAAATGTAGCTAGGTTGCTAGGCAGATTTGGCCAGCTAGCTACTTCTTTTCTTGCTTCTTGCGATTTGTTTGCAATTGTTTGCTGTGTCTTGCGCATCTGTTTCTGCAGCTTTAACTTCATTAGTACCAATCCAACTCCACAACGCAACAAACCCCGCCTACGAGCGTGTAACACTCAGATTCGCATTACTGGTGTTTGCGTGACAGTTTAAGTTTCGTTTTCTTTTCTACGGAAAAGGCAGTGGCTCTTTCATTTGCGGTGTGTCCTGAGCTGCAGCTGCTGGTAACATCTACACACAGGAGTTATGTTCTCGTCTGTTAAAGAAAAAAACAGGTAAGTTCGCAACTTTTAGTATTACAAAGTTTGATAGTTAATATGACAAGATTCACTCTTGCAAAGATGAGTGACAGCTGTAGTGCTGTCACTGTGGCCCATAGCAGTCAGTGTGATATACCGTCAAATAACAGGAAAGGAAAAGACCTGGCTGCACAAACAAATGTTAGAAATTCAACAAAAAAAATTTAAAACTTCAAAGTTTACCTGGTGTTATGTCAAAACCAGGTAAACTTACCTGGTTTGCCGAAAACAAACAAACAAATGTTCACAAGACAGCAAGAGTCAACGATCCAGAGAGTCTAGTCTTCATTATATTCGTTTTATATACGTTTTATTACTCTGAGCAATTCCCTCCGCACCTAAAGCGTGCACTTTATCTTTTTGTGCACTCAAATGGAGCCAACTAGCGCCACCTGTGGCCAAGTGCCATAGCCTACAGCCAGATTAACTTGTGACTCACACACCTGAACCTGGCTCTATCACAACGTTTTATTTCGTTTCTGCTTTTCAGACTCATGTTTTGAGGTTGCTGATATTGTGTTTTAAGTGTAACATGTCAGACACTTCACCCGTTGCCTACTGGTGGTGGTCAGAGGGTCCGGTGGCGCCAGTGTCCGGCAGCCTCGCCTCTGTCAGTGCGCCCCAGGGTGGCTGTGGCTACGATGTAGCTTGCCATCGCCAGTGTGTGAATGTGTGTGTGAATGGGTGGATGACTGGATATGTAAAGCGCTTTGGGGTCCTTAGGGACTAGTAAAGTGCTATATAAATACAGGCCATTTACCAGGCCATTTTACTAAAAAACCTCAAGTTTCATGCTGTTCTTTAAATTAGTTAAGGGGTCTTCCTCTAATGTGTACTTTTGTTTTTCTTATTAGCTTTGGTGGCTTTAGCATTGGATCTCCAGTACTTACAACCAAACCCTCAAGTTCTAATGGATTGACACCACTCACAGCAGCTCCAACTACTTCAGTCCAACCTGCTTTCGGCACAACAACTCTCACCAGAGATGATAACAGCGAAGTCACAGGTAGTTCAGAGACAAGGGAACCAAGACCTCAGTTCACATTCTTGGGTGAGCCTCCTTTTACACAAAGTTCTTTTGTCAAAGACCCAAATAAGTATGAGAAACCTTTAACATCTCAAGTCCTGTGTTTCACCACGCTACTGTGAAGCTGTCTGTACACAAAGTGCAAATAGCTTTGGAGATCCATGATTTCCTCAGGGATTAATAGTGATTCTGGTAATAAAGTTGGACATTTTGTTCTTTCCTTTTTTGGTTACAAAGTCATTTTAATCAGTGGCATTCAATCAGGGCAAGAAAGACAAGCAGTGCTTATCTGGTGAAATCTACAAACAGACATCAGTTACAACATAACAAAGAAAAGGGTGTTTTTCTTTCATCTTAAACATCATTCTGACATGAAGCTTCTGTAATGCCTGTTGCCATTTATTCTTTGCATTACTGCCATCTTGTGGTCACAATTGTTTATTATCTCTGGAAGCAGAATGCTTGATTACAGAGCTGCTGAAATCTGAATGGGGTATTAGTCCCGTGACAGACTGGCGACCTGTCAGGGTGTAGCCCGTCTCTTGCCCTTTTGCTAAATTTCTGGTTCTGGGTGATTTTTATATATTAAATATATTTGTTACACTTTTTAAAATTAAGATGTAGGCCTGTGTTTCTGAGCTGGTTATAATGTGTTTTTTCCTTTCTTTTAAAAAAGACAAGGACAACAACTACATTTTTCTGTAGAATAATTATTTTTGCTTATTTTTTGTGAGTTATTAGTAATACAGTTTTATGTGTAGTGAAGTGTTTTCTTTGTGTTTTATTGTTACTTTTGCTAAAGTAATGGGTCTGAAAAAAATCCTCTACCATTGTCAGCAAATAGTAAAACTAAGTTTAGTTAGATGACAACTATAGTAGTAATATAATTTTACAATTCTTTAGCCAGGAAGGAGTGGCCAAAGGGGAGGACACCCAGGAAGAGTTCAGGAAAAAGCTGTCAGAATGGTATGTTTGATACTAGTCGAATTTTCAAAGACAGGAGGAAAGTGTTTTTTTTAGTATTATTTTTTTTTTTTTTTTTTTAAATTTTAATTTTTTTTTTGGGGGGGGGGGTCTTTGCTGAAGTCACTGAATGCCACTGCTTTTAACCCTAGCCTCGATGAATGTTAGAACTTTATATAAATACAACAAATACTGGCTATTTTGTCAAACCGCAATTCTTACATTTTTTTCAGGAGGTCAACTGAAGTTGGAATCTCCATGGAGAAACATGGACTGGACAGAAGAGTGAGTACAGTTGTGCTGTTCAATGAGCTCCTGTTCAACTAGCAGGAACTAGTAGATGTCAAGTAAGTGCATTTTTAAACTTTCAAACACAATGAGTCACTGAATGTATCACTGAACCCAGGCGAAAGACAAGCTTGATGGAGACAATCACCTCCTACAGACGGAGCTGTGAGGAGGTGCCTCAGGCCCGGGTTCTCCTCCTGGGCCCGGTCAGTTCTGGAAAGTCGAGCTTCATCAGTTCAGTCCAGTCTGTGTTTAACGGAAGAGTCACCAACCGGGCCATGGTGGGCTCCTTCTCATCTGGTTTTACCAAAAAGGTACACGAGGAGCATCTGCATGTATTTTAAATATGTGGAAAAATAAACACAGAGATCCTCATTTAGTTTCATGAGATTATTTAAGCATTTCAAAAAGGGAAAGCATCCACAAGGCCTCTCTTCATCCATGTCAATGAAACTAAACTTTAGGTTTCTGTCCTATTAACTTCCTTTTTGTGTGTGCCAGCTGCAGTCCTTCAACATTCGGGGTAAGAAGGGTGAGGATCATACTGGGCTGGTGCTGTGTGATACCATGGGTATGAGTGAAGACGGGATGACCGGACTGACTCTTCATGACATCCTGTCAGTCGTTAAAGGCCATGTTCCTGAAGGACACAAGGTAAGCATGCCTTGCCCTGTTTGTTCTCGTTTCAGTGCCCCACCCTGCCTCACTCATTCTCAGTTTGTCACCCTGCCTCACTAGCCTCAGATGTTCAGTGAGGCCTAACTCCAACTGTGGTCTCAGGCCTAGTTCATCGCTCACCCCATCCAGCTTTCATTCATCTACTATCAAACTTTATTTAACCGTGTTTGAGGTTGTGGTCCTTGTCAGTGAAGCTGCGCACTTTTTGTTCCCTATGAATCAGCAATAACTCCTTTATCCTGTCATGCTGAGAGTGGGAAAGAGCCAGGTTTCACCCAGGACATGTCATTAATCCATCACAGAGCTAATGCCCACAGCTAATTTAGGCTTGGCTTTAGAAATGCATGCTAGGTTAAGTGGGAGAAAGCTGGAGCAACCAGAGGAAATGAGGAGCAGGAGCAACGTCAAATCACCCAGAAAGTCAACAGCAGCTCCAAACCCCTTTTTAATGCCCGATATTTGTTCCCATCAGGGTAAACTAAAGAACAGTGATGATCAGCTGACTGGTCATATAGTCCTGTGATGTAAAAGAAACAACAAAACAAATCAGTTTCCCAACTTCTCTGACTAGTAAAACAACTGGGATCGCCATCACCCATAGCTGTACCTTATGGTTTGTGCCAACATGTAGAATTGTGTACATGAAGGCACACAGCATAGTTCTTTTTAATACTTTTTCTTTTTTAATAACTTAAAATACTTTCTCTCTTCCAGTTTAGCCCAGACCAGCCAGTCTCCGCCTCAGAAACTGTGGGCTATGTGAAGAGGCCGAGCCTTAAAGACAAAGTCCACTGTGTTGCCTTTGTGGTGGACGCCTCAAAAATCACAACTTACCCCAAAGGCCTGAGCACCACATTTAAACAGCTCAGAAAGCACATCAGTGACCTGGGTGAGCCACAGACACATGTTTACACAGAGCCTGACGTTAAAGGTTGTGTTGCTTGAGTTAGCTGACTTTTGCCTCAGTGCAGCTGCTCTTTAATAATGTTCCTAATACTCTTTTTTTTCTACATTTAGTGATTTTTTTTCTGTGTATGAATTAGGCCCGATCGTCTAAAACTAAATGAGTTTCAGGTTTTATGTGAACATATAATAACAGAAGAAATCATTTTAGATTGTGATTTTTTTTTTCTTCTTTTTTTGTGTGTTTTTTTTAAATAGGGTCCAGTACAACAGAGTATTAGAGCTACATTAAGAGCAGATTGTTATTGATCATTTTGAGAATAAAGCCTGAATTTCAAGAAAAAGTCGAAATGTGGAGATTACAGATGTTGTTTTGAGATAAAACGCCGCAACGCTTTAAAACACCTTATGTAGATGAGTTAGTGAAAAAGTATAAGGACGATGGTGAACGCTGCATCAGGTCAGAAAGACAACAAAGAAAGCTGAGCAAATGTTTATCTCTAGAACAAATGAACTGAGCACAATCTTTAAAGGATTCGCATTGTCTTTGCAAGTCTTCATCACAACAGTGTGTTTCTGTTCTTTAGGTGTTCACCAGGTGGCGCTGCTCACCCACGTGGACCAAGTTTGTTTGCAAACA
Source organism: Astatotilapia calliptera (assembly GCF_964374335.1). NCBI lineage: Eukaryota > Metazoa > Chordata > Actinopteri > Cichliformes > Cichlidae > Astatotilapia > Astatotilapia calliptera. The sequence goes on along the minus strand of NC_137436.1, from coordinate 34,557,577 downwards.
GCCAAAGATGTCACTGGTGTTTATGAGAGCCGCAC